>NC_080567.1:4295833-5529166 GCF_030253575.1 Rhododendron vialii
TATCTACGATGGAAACTTCATCAAAGGCGTACTACGAGGCAAATTGGTCGATGACTGAAGCAACTTCAACCCCGTCTTGTTAAGCAAGTGATGAGGCTTAATTTGATTGTGAGAGATGCTTGAAACGCTGTCGTCTTACTTCGAGATACTTCTAGGACCTGCCGGAGCCTTAGACAGTAGCCGTGTGATGCCAAAGCATTTGTGGGTTGCCAGAGTATTCGAATCTTGATTAGATCGCTGATTGGCTTAAAAAATACCTATAGGGTCCTTCCTGATTTTGCAGGGGTATTTCTTTCATTCCTTGACATCACCCCTCTCCGTTCAGTCATAAGTTGAAATCCTAATTTTCGAGCCTGATTAACACTGCAAGGGTACCTATACCCATGTAGCGTATTCTATCCTCTTTCAATCGAGAATCTACCCTTGGAATGAGAAGGTTTTTCCTAAACTGTTTATCACTGCATACCTAGAAACTGAACCCATAGGATCGCTGTTGAACCTGTTATCCCTTCAGGAGGAGGAATAGCCGTCCACAAAATCCACGAAGGTTACGCGATGGAGATATCTTCATGTGGCGAAGATGATCATTTCAACATCACGCTAGTAATTGAAGGTGACCTACTCTTATTTTAAGGGGGATAGACGATGATTTCAAGACCGGTAAGCGACGAGATCTGATCCGTAGTCATGCACCAATTTCGAGGACGAAATTATTTTAAGGGGGATAGTTTGTAACGACCCTGATTTTTGGTAAATAAAAATTTCGTTAAATATTTAAATTTTATCTTAATTACTTGGATTTGCTACTAAAAATTTCTTTTTAATTTTTATAATCCGTCATAATTAGATTTGAAACTTATAAAATTATATCTTTCACGCCGAGCAATCTAGTCATTTTCTAAAGACAAGTATGCTTGTAGAAGCACTCGTATTTTTTTTCTAGTGAGTTAAAATAAAATCTTTAAATTATATTTCTTGGCTAGAAATCCTACTTGGCAAGTAGAATTAGTTTCCAACCAATTCGTTAGAAAACCTTAATTACCGTTTCAATCTAGTTACAATTTCCTAATCCTAGATGGACCTTTTTGACCGTCTTTGAGCCTTTTGAACCCCCGAACCCTAATTGAACCATTAGACTATAGGAGTAATCATTTTATTCCTATGTTTAGTCATTTCACTTTACCTAGCATCATTACTTACCCTACCTATTGGATAATAAAGGCAAGGGAAAACTTTAACCTTTGGTCCATAAATGTTAGGGAAAATATTATCCCTTGGACAATAGATTTCCATGACTAGTCATATCAAATTATTACCAATATCCCTTTACCCCTTGGTCCATAATTGTTAGGGGAATTTTTGTCCCTTGGTTATTAGACCTTTGACTTGCCTAAATGCATGACAACACAAGTCATACAAGAATCCCATCATTTTGCTTCCAAAAGAAGCAACCTTAGACTTGCCATAATGAGAACCTAGATTTGACTAGTCATTCAAGCCCATACTTACCTTCTTTAACCAATGGTTAATAAATGCTAGGAGAATTTTTGACCATTGGTTAATAGCAATTAAGTTGCCAATGAAGCCTTGATTTGACAATACAAAATCATGGGCTAAGGAATCTCATCATTTTGCTTCCAAGGAAGCAAGGCTAGCTTTGCCATGCATGCACACCTATGTTCTAGTCTTAAAATCCTAGACTTACTTTCCTAGATTTTCTTGGATGTATATAGATACAAGTGAGAGAGAGAGAGAGAAAGAGAGAGAGAGAGAGAGAGAGAGAGAGAGAGAGAGAGAGAGAGAGAGAGGAGGCCGGATGGAGAGAGTGGGGTGGAGTGTGTGCATGAGTTTTGATTACTTACACAAGCAACCTTTATAGCCTTAAGCCTATTTTTTTGACTACATGCCAACCCATTCTAGTCTTCCAAAGTACAAAGCTAGCCCATGATTATATTCTTTCTTGCAAGCAACCTCCCCATAGACTTGACAAGTCCAAAACCCTTCATGATGACCTAAGATTTGGCCTACAAATGGAAGTGACAAGTCATGGAAGACTTGGCATGCTTTCAAGCTTGATTGGACATGACAATGGAGCAAATCCATGGGAGGAAGGAGAGAAGGGGGGGGGCCGGCCATAGAGGAGGAAGGAGAAGCTCAAGTGTTGGCTATAAATAGCACCCCATGCCTTCCATTCAACTCACACCTTCACTTCTTGCTCTCACTTCTCTCTAGAAACCATTTCTGTTTTTCCAGGCAGCCTACTGCCCTTCGTAAATCCTCAGTTTTCCCCTGCTTAGGCTAGTTTTTAGAACCAACTCCCTTCGAGAAAGTTGTAGAGCACTTCGAAACCTTCAAGTTAGACCCAAGAACCATCCAAATCGGTGAAGAAATGCCAAAGATATTGGCATCCGAAGTTCAGTAAAAATCTCGAATTTCCATTTCCTGACAGCATACTGTCTCTGCCTTTATCACCATTTTTCTCCTACCTAAAGTAGTTTCTAGGATCAACTTCCTTCACGAAAGTCGTAGAGCACTTCGAGAGCTTCAACTTCGACCCAAGAACGATCGTATTCGGCCAAATATTGACCAAGTTACTGCCATCCAAAGTTCGGTCCAGATTTGCAAGTTCACCGCCCGTAGAAAATCTTTCAACTAGCTTATTCGGCCCCGACTAAGTTTCGGATCAAGGTAGATAAATCTCCACTCATTTTCCCTAGTATAACTTTAGTTATTTTGCTTATGATAGGGCAAGTTAAAGTATTAAGAATAATTAGCAAGCTCGTTTTACAAAATCTTGAAATGACATTACAATCATGTAGATTTTCTCTACTCACTTCCCTAAGTATAAGTAGAACCCTAGTCCAATGACTCTACGCATAGTATAGAATTTACGTTAGAAAGTAGCATGTTCTTGATTCAAAGTATCAATATCGTAGATAAGATTATCTGTGACATCCTTTTTAATTGAGGTGCTTAAATGTTATATTTAATAACTTAAGGGCTAAAGTGCAATTTTTTTGTTTAAATTGGTGCATGTGTGCCGTGTGTTTGTGTGAGGTGGTGTGTGTGTGTGTCATCAAAAGGGAAAGAAAAAAAAAAAAAAAAACAGAAAGGAAACCCATCAGGGAGTTGTTCCAACGTGGAGAGAGAGAGAGAGAGAGAGAGGGAGAGAGAGAGAGAGACGGTGGAAAGAAGGTGGAAGAGTGATTGAAACCTCAATTCAGTAGGTAATTTTCACTCCCTTTTTGTTTAAATTCGTGTATAACAAATGAATATGCATAACTGTGTTTTGAGCAGAATTGAATCGGTCCTGTTTTTGATGAATATTTCTTGTTGACATACCGATCATGTTATTTTCTGATAATTTTACTGTAGGTGCCTCTGTGAGTTTAGTTTATGCTGTAAAAATTTCAGAATTTTCTGAATAGTATGGAAAAAGATAAAAATCTTGAACCGGGCTGCAGTCAGATTCGCGTCTGGGCAGACAGCCCAGACACATGTTGGAAAAACGGGCATAACTTCTTGCTCGGGTACCGGTTTTACGTACCGTTTCTTGATTCCGAAACTAGACTCGCATATCTTTCTGAATATGTATGGGTTGTGTCGTGGTTCTTTCTAGATTATAGCAGTTTTTGAATTAAAGTTCAGGTTTTGGTGATTCTGGAATTCTGGGCAGGTTTTGTAGCTGTGTTCTTAATCAATTTTCTCATAGTTGAATATGCTTCCTGACTATGGATGCTGTTGAGTCTTAAACCTTGATCAGTTGGTGTTGTTTTGGCGTTGGAAATATTGGAAAAGATTAAGTGTGTGATTTTTAATGAGCATTCGATCGCAGACTGTTCTGCTGGGTCTGTAGTTTCTGTTTTAGATGTGTAATTTCAATGGAGCATATCTTAGTCATTCGGAGTCCAATTTGGGCAAATTTTATATCTAGATTGATGTACTAGAAGCCTTCTTGCTAGTGGTGGTGGTCTTGTAGTATTCTTTGAAACCTATAGAATTCTATAGTCAGAAATCGATCAGTGGTTCTGTTGATAATGTGTGAAATTGTGAAATTCTTGGTTTTGGGTACGAATTGGTGATTTTACTTTTGTTCGGCATACGTTAAATAGTTGAATTCATGCAGAACATTGTTAATGCATTTGTTAAAGCCTTAAAAGTATTTCTATACTAAAATGTTTGGCTTGTGGATAGGTGACGAGTCGGTGAATCAAGGAGCACCGAAACCATAGTTGTACTTTCTTTTGGAGTACAAGGTGAGTGTTTGATTCATAGATGTTATTCTATATTGAATTGAACTTGAATGTTGGCTTAGTGCCCGGTGATTGGCTTTATGCCATATGGCTTTATGCCTTAAACTATTGGCTGTGTGCCCGGTGATTGGCTTAATGCCAAAAGGCTTTATGCCTTAAATTATTGGCTTTGTGCCCGGTGTTGCTTTTAATTGCTTGGTTCACTGGTTAACTGGTTGAGATATATCTTTTAGCTGTACCTTTAATATGGAATTGCATCCATGTCTCATAACACTCCTGGATTCCATTTTGGAATCCAGTTTTGCAGGCGTTGTAGATATCCACTGCTGATCGTCGTGGGGTTGTACGCTCGCTTAGGGTAGCACATCGGGAAGGCTGGACTAGTTTTGGCAAAATTTTTGTAGATAGGGATGTAGTTGCAGCCTATGTTTAAATTTGGTTTATTGTATAGTTTAATGTTTTCTTAAGACTTCCGCTGTGTTTGTAAGAACGTTAAGTTTTGCGTTATCAATAAAATGGTTGTTGGATAATTTAGTTGCTAAAACTTGAGTTATAGAAATGGGTTGGTGGTTGATGTTGCACCCTCACGTCGGTTTAGGCTCATTTGAGTGCTGGGCCGGGGTGGGGTGTGACATTATCTATTGTTTGGTTTCAAGTAAATAAGCTTATCGTTTAAAATGCATGATTGTCAATAAGTTTATCTCACTAATGGAGGTACGAACATGTTGGATAAATGACTTTGTCTTAAATAAACATATGTTGTATTGAATTTCTCAAAAAGTAAGATATAACGATTTTCGAAAGATAAGATTTTAACGCTTGATTTGAAGTATTCATATTTTGATCTTTTCAAGCATGCTTAGTAATATAGAATTGGATGATCTTGTTAGATTACAATGAATGATTTATGGTTGCGTATGCGAAAAGTCCTACCGCGGAGTCTATGCATGAAAACGAGACACGAAAATCGAGGAAATAGAAACATGACACCTAGGGTGTGGTTAACAAGAAAAATGTGTTTTCGAAGGAGAAAATATTTTTGAAACTACATAATGACCGATTCTGATGGCATTATGTGAGATGTGTGTGTGGATGTGTGCCAATGGGAACCCGGGACGGCGGAACCATTGTGAGGATACTCGGGAACCCGGAACGGCAGAACCGAGGTTGGGTGTGTGGCTTGGTTATCCGCGGAGAGGAGCCAATGCAAATGTGTGCCAATGGGAACCCGGGACGGCGGAACCATTGTGAGGATACTCGGGAACCCGGAACGGCGGAACCGAGGTTGGGTGTGTTAAAAAAAAAAAAACGGATTTTTGAAAGTGTTGATTTGGTGATGAAAAGTGAAAATGGAGACACGGTCTACGATGAGTTGCGTAGGAGAAACACCGAGAAACATGGACACCAACGATACTTGAATAGTGAATGTGAATGTGTGATTGTTACTATTCGTCGTATATGATTTACTGTTTGTAAGTTATGAGTTAGTGGGTAGGGTTTACTCTATTGAGCGTTGTAGCTCACGGTGTTGCCTTTTTGGTGACCCTGACATATTATATGGGTGGCGACGCCGGTATAATGTGTCAGATTTCTTAGATGAACAGGATAAGATGTACACCATGGAAGCTTTTGGAGCAGAGGAGCTTGCTAGGATGGAAGAGCAAGCAGAGTAGTATTAGGAACCCTAGTTTCCTTCCTTGTTGAATAAATGTACCTTTTCCTTATGATGTATTTATGATGTAATAATGAGCCAGACTCTCTTTATTATATAATAAATGCCTCATTTAACGTACCCAAAATTGGGGGCGTTACAGGCAACTTAGCAGGCAACTTAGATTCATACACGGAACGACTTAGGTTCATACACGGGGCAACTTAGGGAGCCACACGGGGCAACGTAGCAAGCAACTAAGATTCACACACATGGCAACCTAGGTTCATACACAGGGCAACTTAGGGAGCCACACGAGGCAACTTAGTAGACAACTTAGATTCATACACTGAGCAACTTAGGTTCATACACGGGGTAACTTAGGGAGCCACATGGGGCAACTTAGCAGGCAACATAGATTCATACACGGGGCAACTTAGGTTCATACAAGGGACAACTTAGGGAGCCATACAGGGCAACTTAGCAGACAACTTAGATTCATACACGGGACAACTTGTCCCGCCCTTGATTTTTAAACATAAATAATAATAAGATTTGATAATTTAAATCCTCACATGAGTTACAATTTATAATCCCAAAAGATAGTTCAATTCCCCAAATCCAAAAACTTATCCAATAAATTTACAGAATTCCAAAGTAGATAAAAAAATATTACAATGCGGTTTGGTTAACGCAAAGATTTTCAAGTATTCTCTAAAAAAAAAAGCTTTACTTGATAAAAACATCATGCACTCCAAGCACTCCATGACAGTGACCTGCAATGACCTGAAAATGATAGGCTGAGCTAAACTAGCCCAGTAGAAAAATCTATACTCAAGTTATATGAAAATGCGAAGAATATGTACCAGGAATGAATGCGTTTTAACGAACGAACACAGGCAACGATGGTTTACCAAGTAACAAACAGACATCGACTTCAATGTTTAAATCATCTTATCGGGATTCCTATCGATGTATAATTCAAACTAGAAGCTGTACTAAGCTCACCTTAAACTGAACAAATCTACAACGGATTCTCAACCAGCTCATTTACTCCATGTATGGACTCGACAACCAATCTCGATTTCACATTCTCAATTACCAAATCTCTTTCCCATAAAAACTTTCCTTTTTGATTACAAAATGATTTGTGAAAAACAAGACCAATACGGTCACACTCCGTTGATTCGAGCTTGAATAGCCGGAGTCCGTTGATTCTGTGTCATGAATACCGGAAACCGTTGATTCACTCAAGAATACCGGAGAATTTTTAATAAAAACCCTCTTTCGAAAACCAAAATCCATCCTTAAAACAAAATTTTGATAAAATTAACCATTTATCCCTTCATCGATAAGCAAACATCAATCCATGTATCATAAATCGCTAGTTAGTGGAAACGCACATCGCATAACCGTCCATTCGTCATATTGTAATTCGATGGTCCGTCTATTCGTTTTCAACCCGGTCATCTCACCATTTTAGCCGTTCTACCAAATGGTGATACCCGTAGTGTCAAATTAATCATCCCAAACAGTTCTTTCACAACATCGATTTCACTTCAAGCATTCTAAACAATCAACTATATCATAACATCGGCTAATGAATAAACACATACCATTCCCCACGTATGTCACCATACTCTAAGTAACCTACCAACCCATAGTAACTATATGACGTACGACCCGCCTGTATCGATACTTAAACATTAGATAACGAACGCCATTGGGAACTAATAGTTCAACGGATCAAGAGGACAAAAGATCCTGCTAGACATGCTCACGTCTACCCATAATACTCACTACGGCAACCCATGTAGCCTACGGTACTCCTAACCAGCTTTACGGTACATTTCCCATTTACAATGAAACTAAGATAACATTTAACGATTGTTTAAAGAGTGGAAACGATCAACGAATCATCAAAGGATGAGTAACCAACCTTAGAGATGGTTTAAAGGTGTTTTAGAGGTGTTAGAAGTAATTGGGAGTCAAAAGGATGAAATTTAGAACAAAGCTGAAAAACTATCCCTAAGCCAAAGGTATCGATACCTAGCAAAATGGTATCGACATTTGACCACGAAGCTTTCCAGATGCAAGGGTATCGATACCATATGATTTTATGGGTTTATAACACAAAGGTATCGATACCAATGCCAAATGGTATCGATACCAACTCAGTTCGAGCAGATTTTTCTGTAGATTTTCAAAGAAGAACATAACACTACTACCAATGATTCAAGGCACGATTTAGGTGCAAAATCAACTCATAAACATATAACTAGAGTAAGAAGTCCCTACCTCGAGTTTGGAGAGCAAAACCCCAAGACTTCCCAAGCCCTAGACTCCGGAAACTTCGAAATCAATCGGTTTCTCCTTCCCCGAGCTTGACCCACGAAATTCAAGCTCAAAAAAGTGAAGAGAAGGTAAAAATGGACGTGGGTTTTGTGTGGGTTTCGGTTGGGAGCAAGAGGGAGAGGGGTGGAGAGAGAGTGGAGCCAAGAGAGAGAGATCGGGAGGGATGAGAGAGAGTGAGATGGGGATTTTAATCCCCTACATCCCCACACATACATATTTATACTAGGACACACACTAATCACACTTGCACTCCCTCCACTAACAATCCTTTCATATTAACCCCAAAATCAAATAAACTTAACAAATTCCATATTTTCCTTCAATTTTCAATTTTTAATAATCCTTTAAATATTTTCAGTAATTACGGGTCCTTACACCCTTCCCTCCTTAAAGAAATTTCATCCTCAAAATTTGCCAAGCCAAGTCCAGCCAACACAAACCACACAGATACACCTCAACCATAACACGGTTCATCATACAACAATTCATCAATCATGAAAATCTACGTCAAAACTCATATCAATCATATCGAGACAAATGCAGGCATTTCTTTCTAACCTTGTCCTCCCTTTCCCCCATGTAAATTCGCACTAACGGCATTATCTTACCCCTCAAAACGTGATCACGCAAATCTAAGATAAATATCGGTTCCTCAACATAGGACACATCGGCTTCTAACTCAAGTTTGGATCGTTCTAACACATGCAATGGATTTGATTTGTACTCCCTCAAATATCTATACAAAGAGCGCATAATGAATACTTGAAACAATGGCAAATTCAAACGGTAAGCAATTTTCTAAGCTTTCCTTTATCGCAAAGTTTCTATATTCAATTATCTATCCAAGTGCTAAAATCTTGCATATGATTGTAACTCGATAATCCAATTGACTTTCCGAGACTTCCGTTTAGAATGGGCGGTGATCAAGCGCCTCTTCCAAGTGGATTTCTTCGGTAGTCGCCTGACTATCCAAAACACAGACCGTATCGGACACCTGACCTATCTTTCTAGTGGTGAACGCTTTCTTTCCTCCTCTAACCGAGACAAAATCCAATGCGGTAACGCCTTACGAAGTATGCAATTTCCCACTTCAAGTGGCAATGGGTGACGACGGCAACTGACGTCATCCTTTGGTCGGTCTTACATAGTTAGCAATCTTCAATGAACTCCTTCATCCGTTCAGTCATTCTCCCTCGAGCTTCCAGAGTTCGTTGGTGAATAGATTCCACTGCACCTTTTAATATTAAATCTAGCAAACCTAGAATACGTGCAATTCTTCTAAAAGCTGCACCAATTTCTCGCACCAAGTTGGGTCAATCCAGGTAATAAGATAGGATTCAATCGTCGTCTCAAATGAAAAGAGCAAGCCCCAGAACTTGATCAACGCTAACCAAGAATTTCAAGAACTATATTTTTTTTTTGGACAAGTTCAAGAACGATATTGAAGTATTCGAAATTCAAAGAATACTTGAAATCTTTAAAATAATTTGACAACAAACTCAATGTACAAGCTCATGATACTCCGAGGAATCTTGGTACAACCGATCATAACCTTATTGACGATGAACATGAAATAATGAAATAGATCCCTAGTAAACCAACTCTTACAAGATTGAAAATTTGTCCAGTTCCAGATTTGAGCAATACTTTTGACAAGTTGAGACTGAACGTTATAGAATGAACCATCGTATGCCTTCAGGGTTGAGGAACCATGACATAGTTAAATGCCACTGAGAGTAATTACAACAATTGAATTTGTATTGAACGGTGCCAATGAATAGATATCAATAAATATGTCACCACAAGAGTTGACTCCAACAATGGAAATTTGAACCAACCGAATACGTCTGGGCAAACAAACGGATACAAAGCGGACACGAGTTCAAATCATATGACTTCATAGTCATGGGATCAAAATAAATTATGGCCCAAAGCAGGCAACAATGGTAACAAGGTCTAAATTTTGATGGTGCCAATGAATTTGTATATCATACGGTACATGACCACAGATTGGGTTCAATAGGTTGAAGTTGCAAATTAAATACTCAAGTGGAATAACGGTTACAAGCAAACGATGAAAATGATAGTCTCAACAAGGGAATCTAAACTGACAAATGTGAACTTATCTCAAGCAGGATGATATCAAAATAAGACCTCGAATAGGGAACGAGAAACATTCGTCAAATTTAATAGCAAAAGTGTCATAGGACACTTTGCCACAGGGATTCAGATATACCCAAGAAAAGCTAGGAACGGATAGCGTAACAGTTAACCCAAATATCAAGAATTTAACGGATTTTACGAAAAGCAGATTATGATACAATTCTGACAAGACTCAATTAGGCCAACGAACAAGGATACTTAAAGAAACAACGCTCGAAAAATCGCATTTGGAATACCACTTACTATCATGGATACAATCGGCCTCTTCTCAAATCACATCTATTCTCGTTGTGCTTAAGTTAAAGAAGTCAAAGACAATACTTCCATATGGAACGATTAACCCCTAATCTCGGCAAATATGATCTATCGACATTTCTCAACATGCGTGAACTAAGATTTCTTATTTTCGATTCTGAACATGAGCAAGAATGGGATTCTCAATGAATGAAATGCTTCCGAATCAAAAGTATTATAGCGAATGAGTAGAACAACTAGGAAAAGAAGGTACCTTAAACAACTAAAGTTTATGAGAGCTAGAGAGTAGTAGGAGGTGGTGGTTTAGCTACAGAATTGCATCTATTGCTATTTCAGTATACGTTTATCCTGTTGCACTAAGCTCAACTCACCATGTACTCCCAGTTTCTGAGGACAATTTCCCGCCATGTGGCCAGGTTCGCAACAAGCATAACAAATCCTATTAAGCTGTGGAACTCCATGTTTCCCGAATGAAGCAAATGGCCCAAGATGAATCTGATTCTATGATAGCTGATTTAGTTCCCTTTGCCTTTTCCTCCCTTGACTTTTAATATTTCCTGGCGGCGCACTTACTCTAACGGTTGGTTGCCTTTGTGCATTCTGGGGTTGTAGCTGAATAACGATTTGCTTAGTTCCCAGTTGCTGTACTAAACCCAACTCATCCTGCATTATCTTCCCTTGAGGACAATTCCTCGCGACATGGTCAAAGTACCTGCAAGTAAAACAAGATTTTTGACCCCTTTGACATTGGGAACGAATATGACCAGACTGACCAAATTAGTGACACACAATTTGACGCTTAAGGAGAACCCTCAGAGTCTCAGTATGAGAAGGTAGATTAAGGTCCCATTAGTCCTGCATAGGCTGATTTAATCCTTTCAGTTTCTTGCTTCCTAAACTCTCAACACTTCCGGAAGGTGATCCCACGCTAACAGCTCAATGTCTAGTTTCGCCCACATTCACATTGCCCTGCGCACCCTCCAGGGTCTCAACACCTTTCATGCACTCAACAATCTCAGGAAACATTACCTCATCCCTAGTATACTGACTCGTCTCATCCTCCCTATAAGCACTACAGCCTTGGTGATCATGATTCCCGGTCTCACCCCACCTAACTCCACGTCTCGATGACATCCTACTATAAAAACATAAGGAAGAAAATCATCAACATTAATCACATCGCTATCTGGTGCAAGGCTCCAACCTTTTCAACTTGGGTTAGCAACTCTATGTCACTCTACCGTAACAAAATGCAATGCCATATTGATGTACTAACTCAGTCATGCAAGCACACATATGGTTTTGTAAAAGATGCAGTGATTTTTGAACCCCTGAGACTAGAAATCTCCCCATGGTCTCTAGGTGTTCTAAACCTATGCTTTGATACCAAGTTGTCACGCCCTTGATTTTTAAACATAAATAATAATAAGATTTGATAATTTAAATCCTCACAGGAGTTACAATTTATAATCCCAAAAGATAGTTCAGTTCCCCAAATGAACAAACTTGCCCAATAAATTTACAGAATTCCAAAGTAGATAAAAAACATTACAATGCGGTTTGGTTAATGCAAAGATTTCCAAGCATTCTCCAAAAAAATAAAAAAATGCTTTACTTGATAACAACATCATGCATTCCAAGCACTCCATGATAGTGACCTGCAATGACCTAAAAATGATAGGTTGAGCTAAACTAGCACAATAGAAAAATCTATACTCAAGTTATATGAAAATGTGAAGAATATGTACCAGGAACGAATGAGTTTTAACGAACGAACACAGGCAACGATGGTTTACCAAGTAAAAAAACGGACATCGACTTCAATGTTTAAATCATCTTATCGGGATTCCTATCGATGCATAATTCAAACTAGAAGCTGTACTAAGCTCACCTTAAACTGAACAAACCTACAATGGATTCTCAACCACCTCATTTACTCCATGTATGGACTCAACAACCAATCTCGATTTCACATTCTCAATTACTAAATCTCTTTCCCATAAAAACTTTCCTTTTTGATTGCAAAATGATTTGTGAAAAACAAGACCAATACGGTCACACTCCGTTGATTCAAGCTTGAATAGCCGGAGTCTGTTGATTCTGTGTACGAATACCAGAAACCGTTGATTTGCTTAAGAATACCGGAGGATTTTTAATAAAAACCCTCTTTCGAAAACCAAAATCCATCCTTAAAACAAAATTTTGATAAAATTAACCATTTATCCCTTCATCGATAAGCAAACATCAATCCATGCATCGTAAATCGCTAGTTAGCGGAAACGCACATCGCATAACCGTCTATTTGTCATATTGTAATTCGCTGGTTAGCGGAAATGCACATCGCATAACCGTCCATTCGTTATGTCGTAATTCGCTGGTTAGAGGAAACACACATCGCATAACCGTCCATTCGTTATGTCGTAATTCGCTGGTTAGCAGAAACGCTTATCGCATAACCGTCCATTCGTTTTCAGCCCAGTCATTTCACCATTTCGGCCATTCTACCGAATGGTGATACCCGTAGTGTCAAATCTCGTTACATCCGTACGTGTCGATCAAACAATCACAATTTAATCATCCCGAACAGTTCTTTCACAACATCGATTTCACTTCAAGAATTCTAAGCAATCAACTATATCATAACATCGGCTAATGAATAAACACATACCATTCCCCACGTATGTCACCATACTCTAAGTAACCTACCAACACATAATAACTATATGACGTACGACCCGCTTGTATCGATACTTAAACCTTAGATAACGAACGCCATTGGGAACTAATAGTTCAACGAATCAAGAGGATAAGAGATTCTGCTAGACATGCTCACGTCTACCCATAATACTCACTACGGCACCCCATATAGCCTACGGTACTCCTAACCAACTTTATGGTACATTTTTCATTTACAATGAAACTAAGATGACATTTAACGATTGTTTAAATAGTGAAAACGATCAACGAATCATCAAAGGACGAATAACCAAGTTTAGAGATGGTTTAAAGGTATTTTAGAGGTGTTAGAAGTAATCGAGGGTCAAAAGGATGAAGTTTAGAACAAAGCTGAAAAACTCACTAAGCCAAATGTATCGATACCTAGCAAAATAGTATCGATACCATTTGACCAAGAAGCTTTCCAGACGCAAGGGTATCGATACCAAGGATTAGGTAACGATACCATATGATTTTCTGGGTTTGTAACCCAAAGGTATCGATACCAGCTCAGTTTGGGCAGATTTTTCCACAGATTTTCAAAGAAGAACATAACAATACTACCAATGATTCAAGGCACGATTTAGGTGCAAAATCAACTCATAAACATATAACTAGAGCAAGAAGTCCCTACCTCGAGTTTGGAGAGCAAAACCACAAGGCTTCCCAAGCCCTAGACTCTGGAAACTTCGAAATCAACCGGTTCCTCCTTCCCCGAGCTTGACCCATGAAATTCAAGCTCAAAAATGTGAAGAGAAGGTAAAAATGGAGGTGGGTTTCGTGTGGGAGCAAGAGGGAGAGGGGTGGAGAGAGAGTGGAGCCGAGAGAGAGATCGGGAGGGATGAGAGAGAGTGAGATGGGGATTTTAATCCCCCATATCCCCACACATACATATTTATACTGGGACACATACTAATCACACTTGCACTCCCTCTACTAACAATCCTTTCATATTAACCCCAAAATCAAATAAACTTAACAAATTCCATATTTTCCTTCAATTTTCAACATTAAATAATCCTTTAAATATTTTTTGAAGTTACGGGTCCTTACACAACTTAAGTTCATGCACAGGGCAACTTAGGTTCATACCCCTCTCCTCCACACCTTCCTTGTTCTTTTCGCGCGCTCTCTCTCTCTCTGTCTTTAGTGAATGGGTTGAACAAGAAATTGGAATTGTCTTGATTAGTAATCAGAACGAGGCCATTGCAAGACCCCGAGACTAAGATCCACTCGTACGAGTCTTTCTTCTTTCTTCTCGAACTGCTTGCCGGAAAACCAAGCTTTTCTGGTGGTGGGATTTTCTTGGGCGAAATTGACGGAGTAGAGAGCGCGAGAGGGGGAAATGAGAAGGGTTTTTGGGGTTTGTGGGTGGTGTTGGTTATGCAGAAGTGGGTTTGGGCGAAATGTGGGGAAGAGATTAGGGTATTCCAAGAGGGGAATACAGACTTGAATCAGACGGCCGGTGGGATCCGAGGCCCGCTTTGCCGGGGTTCTGTACAAGTGGACGAATTTCGGCAAGGGGGCTGCGGTGGTGGTGGGGCGGTAGGGGGATGTGGGTATGGTGGTCGGATCTGGTAGAGGAGGCTGTGGTGGTGGCGGCTTTATGGTGGTTGAACGGCGGGGGGATCGGGTGGTTGTGGTGGTGGAGGGAGCCGTGTAGGCTGTGGTGGAATGGTGGAGAGAGATGAGGGTTTGTTTCATTGAGGGGCATAATAGTCATTTCAGGAGGCCATTTCCATGTATTGGGAAATATTTTTCTCCTTCCCATATTATGATGAATTTTCTAAAAACTAGTCCATGACTTGGGCTTTATTTGCCCCTTTGTACACTGTTTTGCAATTTTCCCAAATAAATAACGAAAATCCTATGTGTACCGATCATTTTTGTACCGAAACCGTACCGACGGCCGCGCGCGGCCGTCTCCGGCCACCGGACGGCCGATCCGAGCCGTCCAAAAATTTAAAAAAAAAAAACCGAGGGGCCCCACCGCGGGAATCAACGTCATCCGATGTGTGTAGGGTGCTTGATCTAAACACCCTATTTTTCATGTATATATCGGATGACGTTGATTCCCGCGGTGGGGCCCCTCGGTTTTTTTTTTTAAAATTTTTGGATGGCTCGGATCGGCCGTCCGGTGGCCGGAGACGGCCGCGCGCGGCCGTCGGTACGGTTTCGGTATGTTTTGGTCCGTGTATATAGCAGTACTCAATAAATAAAATACTAGTAAAAAACTTAACGATTAAAATAAAGAAGAGAGATAGAGAGAGCGCCTCGATTGGTAGATATCAGCAGGCCAAAGCTGAGACTGAAGAAATAGTGAGTATATTTTACTCTCTCTTCTGTGCGTGTTTACTGTTTATATATACTCTACGTCCTCTCCGTTCGTCTGTCTGTCTCTCTCTCTCTCTCTCTCTCTCTCTCTGTCTGTCTGTCTCTCTATATCTCTTCCTTATCTTGGCCCATGGATCCATTCGATTTGGTTTCTTCAATCATTGAGCTTTGCAAAGGTATAGAACAAAATCACCTTTTATTTTACCGCCAGATCTTTATCTAATTCCTTGTCAGATCACTATTCCCGTCTTTAATTTTCTTTTTCTTTTTGTGCTTATTCTCATATTGAGCCTGCTTTAGATTTGTCAGGATCTCTCGATATTATGCGTAGCTTCTGCTTTTATTTCGATTTTTTGGGATTTCTGCTTAGGGTTTCTGTTTGATGTGCTCCATTTTGCTGGTGACATGTTCGGTTTCTTTCCATAATTCATTATTGGCGAGTGTTGAGTTAATAATCTCAGTTTAGAGTAACAACGTTCATGCGTCTTTTTTCAATTATTTTGTGGGCACCCTTATTTCTTCAATCATGGGTAGCTACTGCGTCACTGGGTATTTAATATGGCTTCTTTCGTTTTTAGATAATACGAGGAAGCTTATAATCTCAGAGTCTGTGTATTCTGTCTATTTGTTACTCCTTGGTGTTTATATAATAGTAAAAGTAAGTTATGACAAGCTCTATAGACCTGCCTCTTAAATTAAGAAATTAAATTGCAGTGTATACTTACTCTAGTCAGTTCATAGCGCATTTTAATTAACTGCAATTAGTGCATATTTTTAGTTGGCTATCACCAACTTTCTTTTTTGGTTTTGTGATATAGTTAAGTAGTTGCAAGCACTTGGCATGTTCTTTTAGTTCAGCTGTGGCCAGAATTGAATTGTGCACCATCAAGTAGGATATTTTCCTATGATTACTGATTTTTCCTCTTAATAAATTTCTATTTCAGGATTTGGGTAATGGGTACTGCAACTTTGTATATTCCTCAGTCATAAGACTTATATGCCTGTAAACCCGTATTTTTCCTTTCACTATCCGAAAACAAGATAAAAAAAGAACAACAGAGAAGAGAATGAGCTTGCCCAACATAGGGGCCCCTATCAATGATGAGAAGCTAAATAACATGGGAAAGGTGGCGACTTTGAATCCAAATGCAGTAGAGTTTATTCCTTTCGCTCTCAGGTCATCCTCTGGAAGCACAAGTACTGCAGATGGGTCAACGAGCTTGGTTGTCTCTGGGACTGGGAAATTTGGGAAAGCAGTGTTAGATCGTTCAGAATCGACAATCTCTAGTAATTCTGATGAAGAAGCTCACCAGTACTGGCGCCGGCAGCTACCTGATGACATTACTCCTGACTTTAAGGTTATGGGGGGTGATGAGTCTCAGGGAATTAATAGCATCCCCTTTTCAATGCTTTCCCTTCATGATGGCAGTGATGCCTCGAGGTTCTCTACTACAGGCAGTAGTTTTATGTTGAAGGAGTTGTCACACCACGGAACAAATGGGAAAAGTTTTGCTGAGAAGATAAGATATTCTGTTCCATTCTATGGTGAAGATGTATCCTCATCCAACTTCATTTATTCAGGAACTAAACCTTGGGACAAGCCAATGACGAACAATGATCAGCTTCTTTCCACTATTAGAGAGGGGCTTCCGTATGATAGGAATCCTAGACAGGGTTTCCTGAATGAGCAAGCAATAGCAGGTAATACAGAGTTAAATCCTCTTCCGTTTTTGGCTGCACAGTTTCCTGGCTTTGCTGCTGAGAGCCTTGCTGAGGTGTACCTTGCCAATGGAGGTGACTTGAACCTGACAATTGAAATGCTTACTCAGCTTGAGGTATGATCAATTCTTTAACTTGGCCCAAGATGAGTGATTCTTAGTGAAAAATTGACAGCATATGGAAATTCGTGGCTTTTCAAGATTTTGTTTGATTTCCATTTTTTGTTTAGCACTTTGAATCTTTTAGCATGTCTTGTTGTACTGAAGTTAACTGCAGATTTATGAGGTTCGGGAAATAACTTTTGTCAATTGCATATTCTATTTAAAAGCGCAGAGCTTGTTGTAGGTGTTCGCGTTTTTGTGTGAAGAGAGCTGACCGTGTCGTTTCCGTATAAAAAATAATTAATAAAATGGAACAATTACTACTACTCAAACGAATCGTGGTAAGTATTCCGAGTATCGCTCCACGGGGATTATAAGGCTAAGTTACAGTAATTCCAATTAATTCCTAAGTTAATTCGAGAAAAAGATTGATTGATTGTTGGTTTCCTAAAATTATTAAACAGTAATTGAAACGGTTAAAAACGTAGAAAAGAGTTAATGAGAAAAAGCTCTAGGGTTTCGAATCCACTCTTCCCCTCGTAACCTACTTATGTTTCGACCGGTGTTAAACTATTCGAATCAACCCGGATACCGTAGGATAGCAAGCCCTAGTGATACGTCCCAAAGATAATTTATGAAGCACCAATCGGGAGCATGGACTATCTCCGCCTGGCACGAATTGTCTTAGTAGTACGAACCGTCTCTAATCAAGCACGGATCGTCTCATGGCACGATGGGTCTTACGTAGTATAATCCATCCAACCGGTTATCATAAAACAATTAAAACCATTGTATGAACGTGCATAAAATATAGGAATTCATACACTAGATTTGATAGAAAGAATTAATATCATAAATAAATCATCAAGTCATACAACCATGATTCGAATAATTAGAACACTAAATCAAAACATAAATAATGTTACTAGGGTTCGAGTTTCATCTACACCCTAGAAGAGGATTTAGCCAGCCACGAGGATGAGCATCTCAGTTGATGTTTTCCCACTCGAAGCCGCTGCCTCCATCGGCCGTCCAATTTCTTAACCTCGTTCCGAAGCTCTCTGCCGAAGTCAGTCAATTTCCATTCTATAGGGTTTCAAGTATTGATTACATATAGGCCCTTGAACTTCGTGCTTTAATAGATTAGCAATTCAACTTTGAAGCTCTTTACACTTTGACCCCAAACTTCCATTAAATCTTCTTTTTATCCAATATTTTGGGCAATGGGCTCGAGCAACCTATAAACAAAATAAAAGCAAAATAAATATCAAATAACAAATATAAATGACTAACAAGTGTAGTTTTGAGGGCCAAAATACCAATATTTCGGCACTTAATCAAGAGCATTATGACTCTATGCAAGTGATATTGAGTAAAGAGAATATGATTCTTGTAGCAAGGTTTGAATTAACGGTATTTTGCTAGTATTAAACATTGCAGGATATTCTTTTGTGCTTACAGTGCTTTTGATGACAGTCTTTTAATATTAAATAGGGATGTGATTTTGGCACTCCACTTTTTATTTTGTAATCTCACATGTTCAATACACAAAGTAGAGTGCGAGTGGCTAAAACTGGAGTGCCAAAATCAATTTCCTATTAAATATGATAGGAAAACAGATAATCTTTTTGCTCAAAGTGCTTTGGATTACGGTCTTTCTGCTAATATTAAATATTGCAGGAAAGCTTATATTCTTTTTGCTAACAATGCTTCGGATAAGATTTTTGAAGTTAATGATGAGATACATAATTTTTTCTGTGTTACAACTAAGTAGAAGTCTAATATGCTCCTTATTGTTTGGAAATACAAATTCTTCTTTTTCTTCCAGATGTTCGATGCATGCAGTCATGTGTATAGTTGAAAGTTTCCATTTATCTGTATACGCACAGATGATGGAGAAATACTATTTTTCACATATTAGAATCTGCATAAATTTACCAAAAACTTTTTGTGGGTTGATCTGTTCTTCCATCTCTGTCTGAAGGCTGAATGATCCCTTGCTCTGTCTTCCCCACCTATCTGTAAAAATAAAATAAACAACTTTTGAGTCCCTACCGGTCAGAGTTTGCGCCGGGGGTACTCAAAACGCCTAATTTACTCTCTCTCTCTCTCTCTCTCTCTCTCATGGAGAAGTACTCAACAGTAGCTTCAGAGAGTAAAGCATACCTTTCTAAGATTTTGTGAAGTACTTAAAAAAAGTGAGTGTACTTGGCCCCCAAGCAAGTCTGCAGGGCACGTGTCCATGATGTCATTCTTTACTGTTTTCCAAAAGACATGCACTATGGTGGGCAAATGCGCAATTCGGCATATGCTACGTGACTAAACCGTGCAACCTGGCAATGCACGTGGCACTCAACGAGACGGGTCTGGTCCTTCCCTGTCCAGCCCACAGCTGCATGTAAGCAATTCCACGGGCTGGACTCGCCTGTCTTAGCCGTGCCCTGCATGTTATGTCAGTCCACCTCAACGACGGCCTCTCGGCCCACAAGCCTTACTCAAGTGGGCTGGCGCCTTTTTATTCGGACCGGGACCTTATTGTTCTGCCCACTACACTTCAGTGCAACTTTAGAATTTAGATCTTGTATTAGCTTCCAATTTCTTAGGGAGGTCGGCCGAGCAGTATTGTAGTGGGCAAACCCATATAATGATGAGATCTGTATCTGTAAATATGAGCTCATTGCGATGTTGTGGTGTGGCACTAGGGAGTTTTGTGACTCTATGAAACATCTCCTTTCTCATATGAGTTTTTCTTAATATTTTCTTATTTTGAAATTGATATTGTATCAGTAGGCATGATTCACTTTGGCTTGGTGATCCATAGCTTTTAGACTTGTAAAGTTAGGCTTGTGTCATATTCGTGTACTAGTTTTAGGTTTGTTTCCGGACCTAAATTAGTAATATCAATATTTGGGACTTTTGTATCCTTCTTAAGGTCTTTCAATAGAATATTGTTTGTGATTGTAGCTGCAAGTTGATGGTGGTTTTAGTCAAAATCTGAACTCGAAGGCCTTATCTGCTCCAAATCTTACTGAACTGGATTTCCCTGCACTTTCTGTGCAAGAGAGTCAAATTGGTGTGATAAAACATTCTGGAGATGATATCCAACAAAGTGGTAGTCCTTACCGATCTGCCAACAAGGACAATATGCTTTTGTCCAAATCTAACTATTCCATACCTACCAGAGGTGCTATAGATTTTGCCTCAGCTGTCAGGAAAATGTCATCTCAGGAATCAAATATGTGGAAGTACGTTCGAAATGGTTCTGCTGATGCTAGTGTTGGCTCAAGTAGAAGTGCACATGTGTTGGCTAGCTCTTTCAATGGTGGGCAGGTTAGGGGCATCTATGGCGACAAGCTACAAAGTCGGAGTTCATACCGGGAAGCTCCTGTGTGGCTCGAAACTGGAGAAGCAGTGGGTAATGATTCTATGCCGACAAATTTACTTTCTCTGTAAAACTTAGATTTTGGAACAAAAACCTTCTGCATGTATTTGTACTTTTAAAATTGTTGAGATTGCAGCAAATATGTACTCGGAAATGCGAGAGGAAGCCCGTGACCATGCGCGCATACGAAATGCATACTTTGAACAGGTATGTCCTACAAAGTCTAGATTGATCAGTCATCAATATTGGGAGTTGAGATTCCCCACCCCTCACCAACAAAAAGCGACTGCACATGCACTGTTTTTTCCTTTTGCAATAACCAATAAATTATGTTATCTACTCTGGCATCTCTTCTGATTTAGATAAAAAATTCTTGAACAGTGCTGCCCTAGAACATAGAGTGATAGAAAGATATGTGATTTACATGCAACATGATGTGGATGTCTTATATTATATTTGCCATTTAAAGTATTGTCCACAACATTGCCCTCATCGCTGATGAGTTTTGTTGTTTTGACAAATCCAACTATTTTGTCTGCTATGAAAGGAAGAAGCATTTGATACAGGGATGGGATTACTTTTTTGGTCTGTTTGTTACCATTATGGTTGAAACAACCATTTTGCAACATAAGGTATTATTTGTTAATATGGCACAGAAGGCATGAAAGGTCTTGGTTTTGCTTCTCTTTTTTTTTTTTTTCTTTCCTCATTTTCCTGTTAGCCCTTTAAAGGGGATTGAACAACTTTAAATTCGTTCTGAAGTGTGATGTGGAATTTTTGTTATTGATTGTGACACTGAGAAAGTTTTAAAGTCTTAAGTGATTTTGTTGCTTGGGATTTTACTACTGATTAAACATTGTTGTTATTAGGCTATTTATAAATTTAATATTCTAAGCTACGGCAATTGTTGTCATGGCACTTGTGAACTTTCAATTTAATCTATTTCATCAGTGAAGCTTCTGATTTCAACTTACGTGGTTCAATTTGAGACATCTGTCCAAAGCAAAATACGGCAAAAGCTTACGTTGTTGGCAAAAGGGACCATCGGACATTCACAGTTTCGACTGCCTAATACCTATTGCCTAAAACCTGTACACTTAATTACCTTCTTCTTAATCAGCTCTTCCTTGCTGAGATCACTATGTTCTAAGCACGTCTTCCCTCATGTGAAAAAAAAGTTGAAAATGCAAGGAATGTTCACCTGTGAGTAGGAGTTGCCATTGAACAAGGAAATGTTACAAGGGTCTGACGGATGATATTGACTGCAGCAAATGAGATGCCTATGAAGGAGAAAGGTCGCATTCAGATATGCAATAAGACGGAAATTATCTACTCATCACGTTCTGAGGTCATGTGAAAAGTTGCCTTTGTGATACTCTCTTGTAGCAATATGTCTTGTCCATTGTGGAATAAGCCCATGCTGAAAGAAGGTAAAATACCTTCTCATGCAGTCAGGAAGGTAACATGTAAGGGCATATGCTCACACCGCTGGAGCGAGGTCGGATAATTGGGAAAGATGGGGTGACCAAGTTCTATTTTTCCTTCTAATTGAGCAGAGACAAATGTAGTGCACATGCATATGATCATGTGTTGTGGGGGGAGAGATGATGTGCCAGGCTGATGGCCACTACCACCATAGAGGAAGCTATTACCATGTTTTCCGACGACATAGAGGTAGGATGTTGGATCTTTAATATCCGTTTATGGCCTGTTACAGACACAATCACGTTGTGTGTGTGAGTGTGGGTGTGGGCGTGTGCATGTGCACGTCAGGGAACATATCAATGCACAAATGGGGAAGGAAACACATCAAATGAGAGAGTGGGTGGGTAGCAGGCAAGGTTTAACTGGTGGTGGTGTGCGAGGATGATGGGGGTTTGTTGGTGTTGGGGGCGGTGATGGAGAAAGTGGTAGTTCTGCGATATGTTTGTGGTAAGCATTAAACTGGCCTTAGTTCTTAGCCTTATGGGAGGGGATGGGTGTGTTTGGTTGCAGGGCATTTGCTGTGCACAATAGGGTAATTAGGAATATAGCCTACATAGGTGTTGGCTATAGGGTTTAAGTTGTTCAAATTGTGCAGTGTCCCTTCTGTCCATGAAACCTGGCTTTTGCTGTACCTGGACAGATGTTTTCAATTAGGCCACGTGAGTAGTAATCAAAGAGGTCAAGGATATGAATGGATGAACTTAAAAGTTAAAGGCCAAAACAAAGAAAACGGCAATAGTTGAGCTGTTAAGTGTGGAATTAGCCCATATTGTTATTTTTTGGCGAAGAGGAGGTTCTTTTGCTTGGAATTGGAGATTACATTTTCTGATGCAAAGTTGGGCTAAACACTTAGCAAGGATTGACAGTTTATGTTTTAGCTTCACATTTAAATTTCATTTGTAGTTTTTAGAACAATGTGATGCCCTACTCCCTAGGTTAGGAATTGTGATTAATGTGATTATATATAGCCAATCTTATGAATATTTTTTTTAATTTTTTAATTTTTTGCAAAAGGCAGTTTTTGAAATTTGCTTTATGGAAGTATAATCTGTGTACTTGTTGTTACAAGTTCCAGGAATGATTTGTATTAGTGATTGCTACCGACTGTTGCATACTTTAGATTGGTGCTGTGATCATACGTTGGATTCATGTGAGATGGATTCATCATTTTATATGCATGCTAATATTTGTATTTTCACCGGAACATATGTTTGATTTCATGAATTGTATAAGATAGTCTTGTGAAGCATTCCTTTGGTTGAAGAATGATCATGATCCTTTAATAATATCTCCTATATCTTTCTGAAGATATCTCTTTTTGTCAAAGCTTCAAATTTTAGAGTTGTTAAATTGAGTAGAGGACCATGTGCTTGATTTATGACTATCAATGGGGATGCTATGTTAATGGCCCCTACCCCTCATGGAAAAATAACCAAGAAATGATAACGAGAAAGATGATATCAAAGTGTGATCGGAAGGAAACAGGAACTTCTGAGTGCGATGCCCTACTCCCTGATTTATGACAAACATGGGTATGTTACTGACCGTCTGACTAGGGGATACGCTGATATCTTGCTATTGTTCATATTATTCTGCCATTTTTCTGTAAATGTCATGAAGTATAGTGCTGAATGCTTGGGCGAACTACCCAACTGATCAAGCCATTGAATCATTTCCGTTATCAGCTGTAATTGTAATGTATCTTTTGCAATTAAATCTGCTTTGTATTTTACCTGATGTTATCTTAACAACTTTTCTCTCTTTCTCTATGTGTCTGTCTACTATATTCAGGCACGGCAGGCTTATTTGATTGGTAACAAGGCTTTAGCAAAGGAACTCAGTGTGAAAGGGCAGCTGCATAATATGCACATGAAGGCAGCTCACGGCAAAGCTCAAGAATCTATCTATCGTCAGAGGTTTGTTGTCCCTTGCCTTTCTGTGAGAGCATTAGTCTGTCTTCAAATGGCAGTACAAGTGGTTTGTTCAGCATTACCTTTTTGTTCTAGCATTTGTTTATTCTAATCTCCAACTAACCTGTATATTGTCAGGTATTGTACATAATCATAATAATAATAACGTAGCACCAAAAATAATTTGATGTAATGTTTGCAGTTATAGGTCTATTTTGATATCGGCATGACAAGGAATTGTAACCGTATTGTGAACTGTTTCCTGTATTCGGGTATGAGTGTCTGTCCATGAGTCAGATCTCGCTTAGCCCTTAGACTTAGGATAAGGAGATACATGAAGTTGGATACGTGTAACTGGAGTATTTAACTTGTTAGATATTGTACAATATTTGGACATAAGATGTCATGATTTGGGAATGTATGCGAAATGCAATGTTCTAAAAAGCGCTTGGCGCTAGGCGGGCGGCCGACCACCTTTGAGCTTTGAGACCTATTAATCGGCCATTAATTGCCTTTTAGCAATTAGTCGGTTTTGTTTTTTTTTAAAAAATATTCTGCAACCTCCCTACCATTAATAATCACAAATTTCCTAGTTGATGTGATATATCTTCTCTCCCAAAAAATTTCCTAGTACTCTTTGGCTATCGGATACTTAATGTTAACACTTCTGAATGTTAAGAGTTCTCTACATTTCAAATATAGAGACATAGAAACTAGGTACTACCGAATAACTAGTCAATCCATAATGAGAAGTTCAATGTTCATAGTTCAAACATAATGAAATCACGTACGAAATTACTATTCAATTACAAAGTTTAACGTTCAAAGTTCAAACCAAATGAAACCAAGTATGGAATTATTATTTATTAGTCAATTACTCCTCCTCTTCTTCTCCATAGCCATCCATAACTCCGTCTCCTTCGGACTGACACTCAAAATCCTCATCTACCTCCTTTTCGGTATCATCCTCCGACACAAAATCTTCCTCGTGTAGCTCTCGTATTCCAATATATCTTGTAGTCCTTCTAGGTTGAAGGACTTCATCCGCTCCCGTAGCTTCCCCAATTACCTCCCATGTAAGTGCCGAAACCGGGTCAACTTCTTCATCGCCGCCTTCAACAAGCCATCCTTGTGCATTTGTTGCTTCTTTAGTACGTAATACATCCTTCCCCTTTCTTTTATTGTTGATGAGTTTGGCATTGAATTGGACATACACTAGATTGTTCAACCTTGTCGCATCTAGTCTATTTCTTTTCTTTGTATGTATCTGTACAAAAAGAAAAATCCTAAGTTAATATAATTTCTGATGCATATATATACAAAGAAAGAGAGAGTGTATGTACTTACTCCCTCAAAAGTGCTCTAATTTCTCTCACACCCCGATGAACTTGAAGTCAAAGAGAGAATTCGAGTGGCCATTCTTTTCAAATGGGGTGTATGATTGCCATAGTTAGACCACCATCCAACTAGTCATGAAAGAAAGCACAATTCCATTAGTACTTCTGTACTAAAGTAAGTTAGCAAAAAAAAAAAAAAAATACTAAGGAAAGTAACTACTTATTTACCCAGATCATAAGAGTCATTGTTCGTCGCACATCCCATTTTGGCTAATTGTCTTCCGAATCCACCTTCTTTGTTCTTGTACTTCAACAACTCTCTATTGATGACTTCATCTTGAACATTGACATCATCGGGAAAGAAAGCTTCAACACAAGTAAGAACCCCATCCATAATGATAGGATCATCTTGAATGGTAGAATTGTTGAAGTAGTAAAAAGGATTCAAAAAGTAAGCCGTCAAATGCAATGCACTATCTAGCCGACCTTTAGCTTTCCCATCAATGACATCTAGTATTGGCCGGTAGTTATTCTCAACTTGCTTGCATGCCTCTTTGATCTCTTCTTTTGCTTTTTGGAGCTCTCCATATACAAAAGCCCATTGAGGGCTTCCGATCCCCATCAACAAGTCGAAGAACCATCACCAACGGACCAAACACTTTCAAGCATAAGGTTACGCCATTCCAAAATGTCTAACTTATCACGGTAGTAGATGCCTCTTTTCCCTTTGGGCTGTTAGCCCATTTACTGTCGCCCCATGCATTGCTACTAAACATTGCTTGCAATTCTTGTTTCTTTTCCATCAAGCTTTGTAAAGTCAAGAATGCTGTCGCAAATCTAGTAACACCCGGCCTCACTATGTCTCTCGTCTTTGTATATTTTCTCATCATCGCCAATGTATTATGATGAGCATAAACAAATATAGGGAACGATTTGGCCTTATCAATAATTCCTTTAAACTTGGATTGCTTACCGATTCCTTCAAGCATGAGGTTAATTGTGTGGGTGCTGCATGAGGTCCAAAATATGTTAGGCCTCTTGATCTTTAGCAAATCCATCGCAGCCATATTGTTGGATGCATTGTCCGTCACTACTTAAACTACATTTTGTGCCCCAATATCTTCAATGAACTTGTCAACATAGTCAAAGATATACACCCCCGTGTGTGACGCCTTTGAATCTTCCTTTGAAGAAAGAAAACAAGTCCCTTTCTTACAATTAAGGCACAAGTTCATAATGCTTCTCCTCTTTCAGTCGGTCCAAACATCGGTCATAATAGAGCAACCCGTCAAAGCCCACTCTTCTTGCTTTTTCAGTAATGTTTTGGTTCTCTCCACCTCCTCCTTCAACAATGGTTCCCTTAGTTGGTATTGGCTTGGGGGTTGGTATCCCAGGCCAAATAGACCAACCGCTTCAACAAAACGTTTGAAGCTATCATTGTCTATGGCATGTAATGGAATGCTGGCTTCGTACACCCATCGAGCCAAGTGTTGACTCACTTTATGACTCTTTTCCTTCCAAACTGCATCATTTATGTTTGGTTGTCTCGTCTTCTTAAATCCACTCGTGTCAGAAGAATTGAGATTGATCTGTGTATATCTATCCATGGGACCAAGAACATAGGGCTTCTTCTTTGATCCTACTGCTACATTTTCAATTTCATCACCTTCTTCGGATTCATCACCTTCATGTACTATATTCACTTCCTCCATAAGATCCATGGCTGCTTTCTTCTTGTTTTCCTTCTTAGCTGCATTATCATCAATTGCCTTCTTACACTTTAATATATCTTCCTTGCTTGCCTTAGTGCATGAGGCAACATCTTCCCTAATTTGAGCTATGTGTCTTTTCATCCTACTAACCCCTCCAGTATACTGAAGCCCACACAGAAGGCATTGTAGGCGGTCCTTATTGTTAGGATCCACAATAACTCCATAATCTCATCCAACATCATCTGAATTTCTTTTCAATAGCGGCACAGAATTAGAGGCCTCTGAAGATGGAATAGTTTGATCTATTGACAGTTACTAGCCCTACACAGTAACACAAAAAAGAGACAACAGCAGAGAGAAGATTTAAAATACAATTAGGGTGTAGTTACACTGTGTTACAATACAGATTTAAAAACGCTAGATTTAAAAAACAATTACAGAATTACTTACTACACCAAACAATAGGTACAAATTACAGATTTACAGTACAGTCAATAGACTCAATACTTTGTAGTTACACAGTCAATACTTAACTGCACGTCTACACCAAACAATAGATTTACACTGTGTAGTTACAATACTACACTACTGGTCTACTACACAGTGTTAACATAAATTATTAAATTTACAGCACAGAGAGAAATTACAGAAAGAGAGGGATCAAGAGAGAGAGAGAGAGAGAGAGAGAGAGAGAGAGAGAGAGAGAGAGAGGGGGATCGAGAGAAAACTTACAGCATTCAGCAGTGAGGGCCGTGAGGCTCAGAGGCAGTGATGAAAGTCGTCGGTGATGACAGGCGGCAGCGATGACTAGTGTCGGCGATGACTGGCGTCGGTGATGAGAGGCGATCGATGTACTGGCGTTGGTGATGACTGGGTTTCTTCCCAGACCTAGATAGATAAGAGGCGATGATTGAATGAGAGCCCTTACACTGATTGAAAGCCCTTATTAACCTGGTATGAGTATAATAGTTAACCCCCTTTGTTTTCTAAAAATTCAGATTTACCCCGCCTAATCGCCCATTAGCCTATTAATCACCCATTAACAAATTAATCGCCTATCGCCGCCTAGACTCTGACCAATTAAGCAGCGATTAATCTCCAACTAACTCAGGTTAAACTTCTAGCTGATTAATTCAACCGATTAGCCATTAATCTCATCGGTAAGCCCAGATTTCCGATTAATCCCGCCTTTTAGAACACTGGCGAAATGAAGTGGGATGTAGTGGAAAGATGAGACTTTTAACTTCCATCCCTGCGAGTGGCTAGAAAATTAGGTCTCCTACCGACTATGGCCTTCTTTGTCCTCAAAGATGGTAAAAATATGATTTAAGTGTCCAATTGGTGTAGCAAATTGCGAAATATTTTATGGAAAGATTCGACAAGCAAAAGTAGACGAAGAATTATGGATTGAGAGCTTTTATTGTGGCTGTGAAGCGAAGTCCCCAAACACATTGGTACCAAAGTAATTTGTATTATATAAGCGTGAGGGAACCCTCACTTCAATAGCAGGCTTTTGGGGTTGAGTTCTATCCAAGACCGTGTAACATGATATTAGAGCTAGGTACCAGAGATAGTTAGGGTACATGTCTTTGACCTGCACGCCGCAGGTGCTGCCGAGTGAGTGCGCTGCACGTGAGGGAGGGTGTAAAGCAAAGTCCCACATTGCCTAGTTACCAAAATAATATGGATTATACAAGCGCGAGGGCACCCTCACTTCAATAGCTACCCAATACCGTGGTTAGGATATTTTTTATTATAGAAATAGGAACTTCCAATATTCTAGAATTTTCTTTTCCTTAATGCAACCTTTGTTGCCACGATTTATTACCTTTTAGTGATGATTTGGATGGACCTAATTATCTTTTAATTTTGTTTTTCTTTTGATTTCTTGGTTAATAAGAGATTACTGAGTTTGATTCCTACCTAAAATAGGGTTTCCCTACCTATAAATAAGCATGCAAGTGTAACCCTCTTGGGAATTTTCATCCAATCAATAGAACTTTTCATAGTTCTCTATATTTGTTGTGAACAAGGTCCACTAATCTTTCTTGTGGATTCAAGAGCCCGTAAGCTAGGACGATATCAGGCAAGCCGCATCTGTTAGAACGACCACTTGCCTTAATGTCTGGTAACACTGGTCATGAAAACAACCGAGCTTTAAGATATAGAGATCCTGTTACATAAATGACGAAGGTGGTGCTTTGTTGCTCCCTTTTTTCTGCTAACTATATTATTGCTTCCTGTTACGCCAGTTTGTGTTAAATGCTGTGTTATGAAGCTTTAACCCCTTTTCCAAATGCTATGTTTTCCTTTTGTGTTTGCAGGAACCCTGTGAGTGGAGAGATGCAAGGCAATGGAAGGGCTGGAGAGCAGCAGGAGAGGATAATAGACTTGCATGGGCTGCATGTGAGTGAAGCCATTCACGTTCTGAAGCGTGAGCTGACACTGTTAAGGAGCACTGCCAGGTCAAAGGAGCAGCGCCTACAGGTTTATATATGCGTCGGAACTGGCCACCACACTAGGGGTTCTCGTACCCTCTCCAGACTTCCAATTGCCGTCCAGCGCTATTTGCTTGAGGAGGAGGGCCTTGACTACTCAGAACCACAGCCTGGGCTACTCAGGGTTCTGTTATATTGAGAGTCCACAGGTTAACGAGGAGGGTTTCGGCCATATAATATCACTCATATACGGGAAGTAGTCCAGTTCTGCAAAAGGAAAGAAGAAAAGCAACAGAAATAACAAAGCGAAAGAAAAGAGAAGAATCAGAAATGTACCATTAAGGTTTAATTACTCTATAAATTTTCGGTACCAAGTCAGGGTCTCTACATGGATAGGTGGGGGCATTTTTTTTGTAACTTTGTAACAATTCTTTGTTCTTTTTTTAGTGTTTAATTTTAAAATGCAGATGTAACTGTTAGAATCGATTTGCTTTATAGTTATTTTTAATGCTTTTACTGTCAATGACGGGCTGATGTAGGTTATGCGGGTTCAGATTGTAATTGCAGGACCCTTCAATTCTGGTAATGAAAGAAATTGTCATGTGAAAATCTCTTTATCTGTTGTAACTGAATATGGCCCTGTCAGTAGGACAGACTAACACAGGCCAATTCCATAACCAAATATTGTCTCATCAACGCAATATGCTGCGAATTATGGCAAAAGTACACGAAATATGGTAGTTAAAAGTACAATTCGTTTCCTAGCCCTATTTTTTTTTTTTTTCCCGATTTGTTAAACCTAAAATACTCTATCATAAGGAATTTGGAGAGAGGGATTGGAGCTTACGGGAATCGAAACTTGTCCATGTGCATAAGAGTATAAAGGAGGCATCAACTGCATTTCACTCAAGTTAGTGGGGTTTGATAACCAAATTCAACACTTAAAAATGAATGAATTGAGTAATATTCCATCCGTCCCTTTTTGAGTCTAATATTTTATTTTGGGTTGTCTTTTAATAAGTGTTCATTTTGTAAAGTTCGTGGGTAAAAGTTGGTACATTTTTCATTTTGCTCCTAAAAGTATATTTTATTTTAAAAAGTTAATGAGTAAAAGTGTAATAATGATGTCTCCATAGAGGGTAAATAGGAAAAGTGGATGTAAAAGTTGATGTGAAAAGTGTAATGATATGTCTTTCTAATAAGTTAGAATTACAAAACTGGACACTTAAAAAGGGGATGGAGGGATTGAGTGATTTAGTAGGTTTGATAACTACATTTTACATTGTTTAAAAGATTAAGTGTTTTGTAAATTGTAGGCTAAAAAGTTTATACAAAATTAAGTAGCTTTGAGCTTGTAACACCCCTATTTTCGGACACGTTAATTAAATCTTTTCAAATGATTTAATATAATTAAAAATAAATATAGTAAATAACAGAGTTAAACAATAGAAGTCTTTAATTTGAAAACTTAAGTTGACCATAATAGGTCTTACATATTATCGAATAAATAAAGTTTGACAGGTGTGCAAGCACTTTTGGAAATGGAATTACATTACTAAAAATATTTAGAGCATCCCCTAATTGTTCATCCAAAGCTCCATGAACTCCCCTTCTTGAACCGGGAGGCCTTCGGTGGTGTCTTGCTCCTCCAGTTGATGATACTCCTCCTCGGTGCCTAGCGTTTTAAACACCATGAGTCAACAATCAGTGGATAATACCCTTTCCCTACTAACCCCTTACTTTACAGCTAACAGTCAATACAGTTGATAACAAATGAAGAATAGAAATATAACACGTCATCCTTTTCTTTTTATCCATTCTCGTACGTGAAATCTACAATCTTCTCCAAAAGATCGATCCTCCCCCCACTCACTAACTATGACTGTGTTATGGGACAATTTCCCCTTGCTTGTCCTGCCCTCGAGGTCCTAAATGGATGTACCTAAATTAGGTATCAAGCTAGCATAGATCCATTTAAGGCCATAACAAGGGCACAAATTACCCTTCGGAATTTCCCATGGCATATCATCAGTTAGTATTGTTGCTATCATCAAAATTGGGCCCCTGTTCGCACCCATTTCAAATTGAGCAGACACGAAGTGGGTACAGACCCGAAGTGAGTTAGGATCAAGAGAGAACACAACAAGGGATGTATTGTAGTATTGAGAATACACTGACCTTTTTTTTTTTTTTACAATAGGGGAATACTAACATGATGAATTACTATTCTTAGCTGGCGTACATCACACTCCTGCTTTATTCTTTTCACACATACTTTACCTACCACACACATCACTTCTTCTTTTCACACATACTTTACCAACTACACACATCACTTCACAACACACTTACAACAACATACTAATAATACTTTTACCACCACTCCAGAAATGAAAGGGAGCAGAAATAAAGTAGCAAGAATCTTGCAGCCTTATTTTACTTTCTTTCACCTCACTTACATCACACAAAAGTAAATAAACGTACACCACACAAAAGAAACAGATGGCATGAGCACATGGTTGTTACTCCGAATTATTGATTGTATCTTCTTAATCATTCCCTCCAAAATAGCCTTCAGTTTTGTTGGTCAAGTAATAATGGTCCAAAAGATAGCGAATATTCTGGCGCCATTCTTCTGGATATGTATCATTGAATTTTCAATTTGCAGTTTCATAATGGAGGAGAGATGAGGGAACTTTTGCAGGCGTCAATCCATTCAATGAACATAGTGTTTGAGTCATGACAAGATAATTTCCACTGTTGATCTGGATTCTCTGAGACTCTGGATATGCAGAGAGGAATATAGTGTGATATTCCTTTCGCCAAGTGGTAGAACCATCTGGATTAGGAAGACTACTGTTGTTGCAACTTGTCCAAAAGGCAAATTGGAGATTTTCACCTGCGCTATTAGGGATTCTTCTAATCTGCTGTTGCCAGAAGGGTATAATTCTGAAGAGCAAGAGAAATTTTAAAAAGAAATCTTCTGGAGGATGAATCTGATTGAATGATGCATGTGCTAGATAGACCAATACTACTGATTCATTAAAACAGACACTTATGGTATAAACATCTACTAAATACCATAAAAGGAGGTAGGCTTCCTTCTTGAAATAAAAGACATTGCAGTCATATATTTCAAACTAGGTGAGAAAGGGGTAGACATGATGAAAAGGTAAACCTCCTATGGGACCTTCATCAAGACCATACTTAAAAATGTAGAGATGTTGAAGATTTTGACACATTTGGACACTCCTGGAAAGAAGGGTTAACTCCAAAATATGACACTGAAGGGGGACAGAAAGATTAACTAGGTAGAAACAGAAAATCATTGGAAAACAACTAGGAACAAATGGATGTGGTTTTGATTTTGAAAACTAGTTGATTTCCTTTTTGAGTCTTGACAGAAAATCTGGGACGACATTTGTTTTTCCTTTTATGTGAACAGCAAAGCTCCAATTGGAAAACCAATTTGCCCATCTGAGCAATTGTGCCTTTGGAAGGTTCTTCTGTTTGAATTTGAGCATGCTAGGGAAACTCATCATATCAGTCTCAATCAAAAAATGATGACCGACTAGATGAAATTCAAACTTCTCAATACTCCTTTTAATTGCTAGGATCTCTTTGTAAATAGAGTGGTAACGAAGCTCTGCAGGAGAGAACGCACCACTCTTGTATCCACAGATTCTATGCTTTTGGTCTGTGTTTTCTTCCAAAAGAACTACTCCTCAATACAGATCAAAGGCATTTGTCTGAAGTACTCTTTTCCCATATGAAGATATATGGTTAATGGAGGAAGGGTTTTTGGCTATGGCTTTGAGGTCTTTGACAGCTTTGGTACAAAGGGCTGACCAAGGAGGAGGGTTTTTCTTCAGTAGAGCTGAGAGAGGAGTACGGTATTGGGTAAGGTTGGGGATGAAATCAGCCATATAGTTAACAATTCCAAGGAATTGTTGAACTTATTTGACTGTGAGATTTTCATCCGAAAAATGATCAAGCTGAGAGGCTATATGAGGCTGGAGGGTATATTGACCTTTAGAGATATGCATCCCTAAAAAATCAATATCTGGTTGGGCAAGAAGCATCTTTTTCTCTGAGAGCATGATACCATGAGTTTGAACCAAGGAATGGAAAGTTTGTAGTAAGATAGCATGAGACTCAATATCTGGAGAAAAAAGCAAAATATCATCAATGTAGACGAGTGCTGAGGATAGAATGGGGGCAAATACTCGAATCATGGCCTTTTGAAACAAAGATGGAGCTATTTTTAATCCAAAAGGCATGATTGAGCACTGAAAGTGGTGATCTGGTATGCAAAAACCAGTTTTGGGACGATCATCTGGATGGATACCCAACTGCCAAAAACCTGCTTTTAAGTCAAATTTTGAGAAAATCTGAGCTTTTGGCAAGCTGCAAAAAGAACACTTCACCGAGGGAGAAGGAATTTGTTATCCTCCAGAAAATGATTACGAGGCTGGTAATTGATAACCAAGCGAAGCTTTCCTCTTATTTGCTTTGTCCTTTTGTTTACATAAAATGCTTCACATGCCTACTGAGAGATTGTGGGCTCGATCAATCCTTCTGACTGGAGTTGCTGGAGCTCTTGAAGAGCAAGCTAGTAGTATTCTGGGTTCATTCCATGATGGATAGCTTTGGTGGGGTTGATGTCTTCATTTTTCTTAAAGGGAAGAGAAATGAAGAATTCTGGGTTTTTCCATAGTGGGTTTGAGCATTTGGTGAGGAACTGGGAATGGGATTCAGCACAGGAAGTTTGGAGTATGGTTTCTTTGATGGAGGAGAAATTTTCTATGGAAAAGAGATTTGGTTGAGTAGTACAAGGTAATAGGTAGTTTTTGTATTTTAAGCCTTTTTTGAGCCAGGAGACTTTGCTGAGATTTTGGAGAATATCAAAGCCTAACAATTAATCTTTCCCTGGGAGGTCAGAACCATAGACTTGATGTTTTATGGTGCATCCAGGGAAAAGTTGGATGGTAATTGGCTTACTGATTAGAGTGACGACAAAAGTTTCTCCATTGGCTGCTGTAAAAGGGTTTAAAACATGATTGCCAGAAGGATCTGAGGAGGATTGCTGGTTTAGAATGGAGGCTGTAGCACTAGTACCAAAGTAGGCGATAACTGGTATGGGTTTCTCATATTTCCCAAGCAAGATTTTGACCTTGGCTAAGGGTTGAGCCAGCATGATGTTTGAGAACCCATATGTTTGAATTTCATAGGGAAATGAGTCAGAATCATCAGAAGAATCATTTGATTCCGATGAAGAGTCATCAAAGGTAAATTCTAGGACTGCTTCAGCTGTTGCTTCATCATCAATAGAAAATAGGGATTCGACATCGGCATCTTCAAGATCATCGTCAATGAGAGCCAAAGAGCTCATCATTTTTTCTCTTGCTACTTTGTTTGGACATTGTTTGGCATAGTGTCCCTTCTTTCTGCATATGTAGCATCGATCAGACTTTCGCTGCCCTCTGAACTTTTTTCTTTTGAAAAATTTCCATTTACTCTGGCGTGAAAACTTGCCAGATTTAGAAAACTTTGAAAATTTGCCAGGAGATTGGAACTTCCATTTTTGAAAGTGTTTGGATTTCCGATATGAAGGACGACAAGTGCACTTTTTGTCTTTGCACTTTATAGATAAGTCTGGCCGGTCACATGCTTTGCCAAGAAGTTTTCCTTGTTCTTCAAGAGTTCTGAGAAATTTCTGGTGATTGCACAGCTTTTTCAAGGCAATCAAAGAGTGCTGGTAAATACTGCCAAGAGATGTTGCATTCAACGTCAATCCTTTTGTTTGAAGTAACCTTGTCGTCTCATTTCCCAATGGTTCAGGAAGGGAATTGAGAAAAGCTTGGTTGAGGTTGATATCATCCATGCCGTTGAGAAGATAAAATCTCGGAGACATACGGTCATAATGAATTTCCAAATCTTTTCTTTTGAATGAACAACACTTCATGTTGAGATATTCCTCTCGAACAAACTCCTTTGTGTTGTTATGATCTCCAAGAAACTCATTATGTAAGACTGAGATGAATTGATCAAGGGTTGGCAGTTCTTTAAGCTGTAGTTGTCGGTACTAACCAAGAGTCATGTACCATTGACGAAGACGGCCAAAGAATTTTGCTGTACACTTAGTAATGATGATATTTAGTGTAGCATTTGGGGAGAGCATAGCAGCAGTGCACCAAGCATGAATTTTATAAAGTTTATCCAACCATTTTGATGGGGAAATATTATCAAAAGAGAAACCTTGGGTATGGATATTGGAATGTAAAAAGGAATCAAAGGTTGGAATTTCAGGAGGTGTGTCAAACTCAGGGCCTTCTTCAATGATAGGATCTTCAACATGTTCCTCTGGAGAATGTTATGGGTTTTCTGGTTTCATCATGAAACACATGAGGAATGGGCATAGAATCAGTGGATTCAGTATCCGAATTAAACTCAATGGTTGGTTCAGGAGATGGGGTTTCAGGTATAGTGGCTAAGGTATGTAGGAGATTGGAGATTGGATTTTTGGAAGGGCTAGAAGTTAGCTGAACCATTAACTGAGGTGACTTTGGATTTGAATCAGATGGTTTAGAAGGAGTGGAGGTAGAGGTGGATGGTGGAGACGGAACTGTTGGAGGTCGAATAGGTTTTATCTGGGGCTTTGGGAAACGAAGCTTTGGTAGAGATGGTTTTTTTGGTGGAGGAAGGAAAGTTGATAAACTCCTAAAGATATTGGAGCTTGATTCACCAAATTCTGAGGTAGGGTTTATGGGTAAGGGTTGAGACATTTGAGGATACCCAAAAAAACTTTGTTGAGAGGAAGATGCGAACATGTCAAATGGATTTTTTTGTTGAGAATACTGTTGAGTTTGAAGTGATTGAAGCTGATTCTTTAGATGCTTCATTTCAGCATCCTTTTGGTAAAAAGCTACTGAAAAATGCCTGGTTGACATATGCCATCTGGAGAAGTTCCTGATGAACATTTTGAATCTTCTGCTGCAAAACTCTGATAAGAAGTTCTAAAGATGATAACTTATTATGGACAACATTCTCCAAATTTTGCTGAGAGTTAACAATTTTCTGGAGAATTTTGTTTTGAGCCAGAGAATTCGCTGACTACTAATTTATTGCTTTTGACACTGTTTTGGTGCTACCATCAGGGAGAATGGTAGTAGAATCTGGAATTTTATGACAGTGAGTCGTCCTTTCTTGAGAATTATGGAACTTCAAATGAGGAAAATCCACTTTAGTTCAAGAAGAAGGGGTGAACATAAAACACCCACTGAGTTTAGTTGAAGGACCATCATTAGATGGAGTTTGAGGAGGAGGTGGAGGTTTACTAGGAGTAAGAGGTAAAGGAGAGCATAGTGGACATGGATTTTTAGAGTCCTCCTCATCTTCTAGAAGATTGTCTTCTAGACACTCATCACAGTTACAAGCATCAAAATAACAATGGTCTGTTTTTGGATTTTTGAAATAAAAAATTGGAAGGCCACTGGGTCCAAAGTATTTAAATGGAGGGTCAGATCCAGAACCATCTACAAACATATCAATCCTTAAGGGAAATATGATAGGATGGGTGGAGGATGAGGCAAAGGTTTCTTTTTGGAACGAAATCTCCACGGTACTGTCAGGTTTTGGAATGAAAAGTGAATTTGAGGACTGAATAGGTATCGGCTTTTGTTGGTTCTTTTCATAAGCTGTAACCCAAGATTCTGGGAGAAGCTTGAGAAACTCAGAACGAGAAATCTGCCGTGGAACATGGACATAGGAAGCTTGGTGAGGTGCGTTGATAGTTAGAAAAAGAGCTTCATCTATGGAGGAAGGTAATGACATGTCTATGTAGACACCTCCCAAGCGGGGCATTGCCATACAGATTGATTGTTGCTGTTTGTTTGGTTGTTTGCTTCATAAACCAAGATCGTGGATATTCCCAAGGCTAGGAACATCGCCATAAGATAGTGATTATCATCAAAACAGAGTCGCCACCTAGTTTATAAAAACAAGGAAAAATAGATAGAGATTTCGGGTACGGGAGCCAAAAGTACAATGAGGGGAAGGTGTTAGGTGCCCCTTTCTTTGCCAAGCCATGAGACTGGCCCATAATTGTTCGGCATAAGATTAATACATGCTTTATTTAATTCTAAACAAATAATCTGTTTATTTAGCCTTTAAACAGTTAATGGTGAGCCAGTACGATAATTGAAACATGTATCAGAAGTGAGCAGAACAAAATAGATTGTACCAGGAAGATGGATCCCGCGACCGGTGAATAGATTTCACGGCCGAAGGATCCTCTTGGATCAATGCACCGACCGAGGGAAAAAAGTCCCAATTGATGTTCTTCCTCACACCAGACTAAAAGATTAATAGAAAATCAAAGCACTACAATTAGCATGTAAAGACTGTAAACAAATCAAACCAAAGGCTGTTGGGCCTCACCACCTTGATCCCTCAGTGGTTTGATTGCTTCAGATTGAGGGTGATTGACTGATTTGCTTCTTGAAAATCCTAGGGTTAGGGTTTGTACTTCGGGGTTTGATCGTTGGATTGTGGCTGCCTTTGGGGGGGTAGGGCTTTTGTATAGAGTTTCGTGGCTAGAGAAGGTGATTGTGATATGAATTGTTGTATTATGGTTGCATTTTCGAAACCCTAAGTGCCTCTTTATATAGGCAATTGGTGACTCACTTCGGCCAATCAAATGGCGTGAATCAATAAGGTAGTATAGGGTTAGAAGATCTCTAGACGAATCTGCTTTCGTAGCCCGAACGCATCAAAATTTGGTTGCTAGGGTTTTGGTGATTGGATCAAACAATTGACAGAACATTCCAGAATCTGGAAAATAGACGATTTGGCGGCTAAGCAAAGGATCTGAGCCGAGTAATGGATTGGGTGGTCGAAAAATAGATTTGGTTGCCAAGGAATCAATCTCTTAGGGAGATTTTCAAGCAACATGTTTCACTGGTGAAAGAATAAAGTTGAGGTCGTGAGATCAATGTTACGGTTGAAAGATAGATTCTCCTGGGATTCTGTATTTCTGTCTGAAAGGCTATTTGGCTCTGAATTGGGTCTTCTAAGTGGCTAAAAGTACTTACCAAAAGTCCATGGGTTTACGAGAAGTCAATCAGCAATCACTGTATCCATTCATCATCGGGATGGCCGCCAAGGTGGGACTTGAAATAACCGTTAGGCTAAATTGGGGTGTCTATAGATGCCCCTTTTTGACTGAACTTAGACGGATCGCGAGACATGTTTAAGTAAGAGTCAAAGCCGTAAAACAACTTCAATTTGGTCGAACCACTATTCCAAGTTTTTTTTGAGTGGAAGAACTGAGGCGTAGAGTTGGTATTGATCATAAGGCAAGAGCCTAGGATGTTGAAGTTTGGAGTTCGATAGAACCGAGGCGTAGAGCTGGTTGCAGTCTGAAGGTTTGTGCATGGAGCATTCCCATCATAAATTTTGGCATAGAGCCAGAGGATCGAGGCACTAGACTGATCAATAAAATCGAGGCATAGAGCCGGTTGATTGCAGGATTGGCCTGTTTCATGAGTGAGAGAGAGATGCAAAATATGGTACATGATGATGATTGTTAGGTATGAACAGATATGATGATGGTCATGTGATTGATGCAGACTCGATAATGATGATAGTGATGCAATATGTGCACGGGCCCGTGCATGTGTGTTTGATTTAAGCGTAGAGCTTCTTTCAAGTTCAGGACTTGAGCATTCAAAGTGTAGAGCTCAAGCATTCAAAGTACAGGCTTTGAGCATCCATTACGCAGTGGTTGGGCATTCAAGCGTAGAGCTTGAGCATTCAAGTGTAGAACTTGAGCATCCAATACACAGTGGTTGTTACACGGCTTAAGAATCTATGTTTCAGCCGATGGATCGATCCTTCGACTGTTATTTCCATTTTCTAAAGGAAACTAGATTTTGTCTTAGCCAAGTGGTATTCTCTTTTCTCTTCCTTCTCATGCTTGGTTTTGACGTACGCCTTGCTTTTGTCATGTCCTATAGCCTCATTTGCCAAATTTGGGAATCTTTTGAGATACCCTGTTTATTGTGTCAACGACTCTTGAGTTAGAGAGGATGAACAATAGTTCTTGTGTCTTTTGCCGTTGTCAACTCCTCGAGAAAAACATACTCATCTTTTGCAAGCTCAATACGTAGGGTTAGCTATGCCTATCATTGAGTACAAATCTCTTTATGTTTTTCCTTCTTTCCAAATGTTTGGGCCGCATCTCAATGTGAGATTGCCTACGTATCCCAATCAGGGAATGAGGCCTCTTACGTAGTTCCAAAGATCACAACCTTTGAGGTTGGGTTTCCACTCTTGGTTTTTCTTCTCACGTGCTCTAAATTTTGCCTAGGTTACTTGATGGAGGTTGAGTCCCTAGCGAGCTTTCAAATGCCTTAACTTTTGCCTTGGTTGCACTTTTGCGGTTTCTTGTCATAGCAGGCTCTGCTCTTACTTTTGCTTGGATGTTCAAGTTATCCAATGAGCACTTCTCACAAGAGGGCTTTTGTGTTTTGGAGAATTTTGGCAGAGATGTTTTTCTGAATCTCCTTCGTGTTTGTACTTTCATGATGGGCAAGCTAACTCTAAGTGTTCTTGCGGAGATAGCGTCTTCTTTCTAAGTTTTGACAAAAACCTAGTTTCTTAAGCAACTAAAGTTCATCCCTACTTTCTTTTCTGTCAGTGACACGAAGAACTTGATTTCTTAAATTTTCTCTTGTTTGGCAAAGAGACTGTAGCATATGGCAATTGCAATTTGGGAATCAAATAACTAAGCATAGTTTAGAAGATAAAATAGGAATTCATTTAGCAGAAATAGAATGCCCAAACAGGGGCCCAAAACATATCCTAACTTGATTTAGAAAACAAAAGCAATATATGTTTATTGTTCTTTGCCACGTTGTGACCTCTCACCTATTGCAGCATTTTGGGGTCATCTTCTTTTGCTTTGCCTTTCACAATTTTATACTCTTTTCCACCATCTTCTTTGCTAAACAGAGCCTTTGAACTGGATCCATCTTTGAAGCTTGCATGGTAGCTACCTCTTTGAGACATGAGTAGTCCCTAGATGGAAATGTTTGCTTGGGTTACTTCTCTGTTGGTTGCACAGTTATTAGCTACTTCCATTTGATCAAATAGTGACGCTAAAGAGATCCCATCAAGCGGATCGTCATATTCTCCTTCCATTTCGTCAAAGTCACTCTCTCTTGTTCAGTATGGATCTGTGTATATGAAGTTTAGATCCTCTTCTGCTTCTACCCATTGTCTATAGTCACACTCTTCGTAGGGATTGACCCATGGCTGCATCTGAAATTCCTCCACTAATTCTATAAGATTGATTGTCTCCCAGACGATGGGAGGCGTTGGGATTTTTTGACGATTGATGGGCACCACTATTTGGGCAGGCTTGAAGCGGGCATGCCTTCTCATCATGATGACCTTCTCCTTTTCCTTCTTCCTATTCTCAAACCAGATGCGCAGCCATTTATCATCCTCTACAAAACGGAATGTCTGGATCCCCCAAATTGTGTTTTGCCCAGGAATGTTCCCATTTCTTTAGCTTTTCCTCCTTTGCTTGTTCTTCTTTGTCACTTTTGTCAGACATGTCAGGATCGATCAATTCCGACTAATCGGACTCATTGTTTTCTTCTTCCTCCATCATGAGACATCTATCTTCCTCTGGGAAGGTCAAGGTTGGCTTGGTTTGGTTGATTTGGACAATGCATTGGCTAGGATTGTATATGGGGTCGTGACACAGGTTTATAAGATTGATATTTTAGAGTGGTTCAGCGTTGTGGGGTGGTTTGGCTTGTGCATTAGGCTGTGAAGGTTTTATGGTTCGGCTATCAATGAGGTCTTGGATGTCATGGCGAAGACACATGCAGTTGTCTGTCTCGTGCCCAAAGTGTTGATGGTATGCGCACTGCTTGTTAGGCTCATGGTTTGGGCCATAAGGTGGTTGAGGAGGTGGCTTGTTTAAGGGTTTGAGATGCCCTTGATGGCTTAGAATGGTTAAGGCTTGGGAGAGGGTCATGTAGAGAGGGTTAAAGTTGCGGCGGGGCTGATTTGGATTTCGGGGTGACCTAGTTTGGAAAGGGTCTTGCGGTAAGCCCGGGTCAAGGGTGTTTATGGAGGTATGAGATGCGCGAGTTGGAAAGGTTTTCTTGGATGGAGGAGCTTCTTCTTTCCCAGTGAGTCCCAGTTTGATCCCTTTTCCAATTTGTAGCCCAGTAGCATGCAGGCATTTGAAATCGGTTATAGCCTGAGTGTAGATACGCTTGAGATACTTAGGCTGCAGGTTCTTGACAACTATCCTCACTTGATCTTCCTCGGAAGGACAGTTTTTCATCTTAGCAGCCTTCTCTCTCCATCTAGCCACAAAGGTAACAAAGTCTTCGTTTGACTCCTGCTTGGTCATCTCCAAATCTTGGGTGGTTAACTCAATTTGGACATTGTATGCATATTGCTTGACAAAAGCGTTGGCAATTTTTGGCCAAGTTTGATAGTGCACAAATTCCAGAGTGAGAAACCAATTGAGAGCGCCTCCAGTACTCCTTTGAAATAATTGAGCAATGAGCTCATCGTTCAGGCCCATTGGCTTCAGGGTGTTGATAACATGGCGGACATGGCTGGTAGGGTTACCAGCTCCATTGAATTTCTAGATGTTTGGCATTTTGAATCTCTCGGGTAATTGAGAGTCTGGAAAGAGGCAAAGTCCTTCAAAATCTAGAATTTGGTCCCCCTGTGAGTGGGCCAAAGCATGTTTGATTTCCTTGACTTGCTTGGCTAATTCTAGATTTTCTGTTGTTACCACTTTAAGGTGATTCACAATCTTCTTTCGAGTTTTCTTCGTCCTTAGCATCTCTTGCTACTTTCTCAGCCAGCAAAACAGTGATTTGAGCTTGGAGATCGGCAATAGTGGTGTCGTTATCTGCCATTTTTGAGATAGGGGTGGGAGGAAAGCTTGGTGAAGCTTGGGATTTGGTAGATGATTGAGTCTGCCGAGAGGATGACCATGAAGACCTAGGAAGTGATTGAGACTGTTGCGGTAAAGGTGTTCTGACAGGCAAGGATGACAGATAGGATGGCTGCAATGACCTCTGTTTGGCATGGCTTCGGGTGTTGTAAGAGTATAAAATTGGTTGTGGTTGCTTTCTTGGCTTACCTATTGTGCCTGCTTTTAGAAAGTAAAATACCTGCAAGTAAGTACTCAGTTGTATAGGGTTAGGATTTGGGCTGAAAAATCCCAACCCTTCTCCATAGAAAAAATGTTACAACAACAGTTTATATAGGGTGTGAGGAAGAACTTCAAAGCAAAATGCAGGAAAATTCCTTAACCTACGGGTTCCTGTCTTATTTTGATAAGTTCTATGGCTTTCTAAAACATGAAAGGTTTGGGTAGTCTCAAGGGTGCTCCATTGTCAAAAGGGCACCAGTCCTTTCATCAGCCCATCATAGGCAATGATCAGGTGATTCCTTTTTTGATATACCACTAGCTACAAGTGACTGTGGAGTTTGCTGGAACCCCTAATATAGCCCGTGACATGCCAGGATATTAGGTGAACTCAATGAGGTTGCCCGCTCGAATGCACATGATAAAAGAATTAGATAAACTAAGTATTAACTCTATGTCGAACTTTCTGGTTATGGCTCTCAATTCCCCAGCGGAGTTGCCAAAAACTGTAGACACCTCCCAAGCGGGGCATCGCCATACAGATTGATTGTTGCTGTTTGTTTGGTTGTTTGCTTCAAAAACCAAGATCGTGGATATTCCCATGGCTAGGAACATCGCCACATGATAGCGGTTATCATTAAAACAGAGTCGCCACCTAGTTTATAAAAACCAGGAAAAACGTATAGAGATTTCATGTACAGGAGCCAAAAGTACAATGAGGGGAAGGTGTTAGGTGCCCCTCTTTGCCCAGTCGTGGAACTGGCTTATAATTGTTCTACATAAGATTAATACATGCTTTGTTTAATTCTAAACAAATAATCTGTTTATTTAGCCTTTAAACAATTAATGGTGAGCCAGTACGATAATTGAAACATGTATCAGAAGTGAGCAAAACAAAACAGATTGTACCAAGAAGATGGATCTCGCGGCCGATGAATAGATTTCACTGCCAAAGGATCCTCTTGGATCAATGCACCGGCTGAGGGAAAGAAGTCCCAGCCGACGTTCTTCCTCACACCAGACTAAAAGATTAATAAAAAATCAAAACGCTACGATTAACATGTAAAAACTGTAAAAAAAAACAAACCAAAGGCCCCTGGGCCTCACCACCTTGATCCCTTAGTGGTTTGATTGCTTCAGATTGAGGGTGATTGACTGATTTGCTTCTTGAAAATCTTAGGGTTAGGGTTTGTACTTCGAGGTTTGATCGTCAGATTGCAGTTGCCTTCGGGGGGTTAGAGCTTTTGTTGAGGGAGTATGAGAGAGTGTTTATACAGAGTTTCGTGGCTAGAGAAGGTGATTGTGATATGAATTGTTGTATTGTGGTTATATTTTCGAAACCCTCAATGCCTCTTTATTTAGGCAATTGGTGACTCACTCCGGCCAATCAAATGGCATGAATCAATAAGGTAGTATAGGGTTAGAAGATCTCTAGACGAATCTGCTTTCGTAGCCCGAACGCATCAGAATTTGGCTGCTAGTGTTTTGGTGATCGGATCAAACGATTGGCAGAACATTCCAGAATCTGGAAAATAGATGATCTAGCGGCCGAGTAATGGATTGGGCGGCCGAAGAATAAATCTGGCTGCCGAGGAATCAATCTCTTAGGGAAATTTTCAAGCCACATGTTTCACGGGTGAAAGAATGAAGTTGAGGCCGTGAGATCAATGTTATGGCCGAAAGAAAGATTCTCCTAGGATTCTGTATTTCTGCTTGAAATGCTATTTGGCTCTGAATTGGGTCTTATAAATGGCTAAAAGTACTCACCAAAAGTTCATGGGTTTACGAGAAGTCAATCAGCAATCACTATTCAATCAGCAATCACTATATCGATTCATCATTGGGATGGTCCCCAAGGTGGGACTTGAAATAATCGTTAGGCCAAATTGAGGTGTCTATAGTCTAAGGCATGATTCTGAAGGCAATAGGCCATTTGGAAGTGGAGGGTTGCTGCTTATGTGGTGGAAATTTAGGAGGCACCACCAATTTGAACTAGCACCTTTAAAGCTGTTAGTAGATGAGGATCTGCTAGTGGCATGTTGAAATTAGGATAAAAGGTAAAGACTACAGTTCCAGCATTTAAAGTGGTTTGAACTGTAGCAATACACGCATGCTGGTACTGTATAAACCTGGTGTCTACCAGTGCAAGTTTGGAAGTAACAAGTAAACCTTTTCTGCCATAGAAAGTGATAGCCAATCTGATTGCTCCAAAGTGAAGATGAGTAAATCCTTGTTGTTGCCAAGTGCAAGGCAAATTAATTGGGATTTCCAAGGGTAAAAGTTGTTCAGCCTTTGTAGCTGGTACGAAACACTGATCAAACTTGGAGGCTTGGACATACTCTTTTACAGAAGTTGGTCGTTTTGTGGAGAAGAGTTGGGTGATGGTATTTTTTATAGAGGTTTGTGGTCTAACAAAGGCATTATAGGGATTTAGGAAAGGGAGATTAGTCAGGGGAACCTTAATATCATCAGGAAGATATTCAAATTTGTACAAGTACTCAAGATTAGAAGAAGAGGCGGAGGAATTTCTGCTAGTGGACGATCGTGAAGGAACAAGAGATGAGGTAGCGGAGGAATGAGTAGAAAACAAATAATTCATTCTTTAAGTAAAAATCTGGGTTCTTTGTTTCCTCATACATCAAATCTTTTTCTTTCCAATATGAGTTCTTTAACTAATTTTTTGATCAATGAAATTCTGTATACTAGGGTAGATAAACCGAGACACACTGCTTACACAAAGGCCAAAGTCTCAAGGTACTTTTAACGCACAGATATAGAATTCTATAACCAAAATAATTAATGAAGTTTTTGATGTGGAGGATCCTTAGAAGGCAACCACAGAGCATACGCTTCAATTTTCTTTAGGAAAGATTTGGAGTAATTTTGGAAAGGAAGTTCCCAAAAGGGGTTTAAGCTAGAATGGACAACATGGCTCTGATACCAAATTGAGCAGACACGAAGTGGGTACAGACACGAAGTGGGTTAGGATCAAGAGAGAACACATGGGGATGTATTGTATTATTGAGAATACATTGACCTTCTTTTTTTTTTTTTTTTACAATAGGTAAGTGCCCTCTTTTATAGGCATAAGGAGGTGAATACTAACATGATGAGTTACTATTCTTAACTGGTGTACATCACACTCCTGCTATATTCTTTTCACACACACTTTACGTACCACAAACATCACTTCTTCTTTGACACATACTTTACGTACCACACACATCACTTCTTCTTTTCACACATACTTTACCTACCACACACATCACTTCACAACACACTTACAACAACATACTAATAATACTTTAATCCGGTCCTCATTAACACCTACTAACACAAAACTAGGCCTCTGTTTGCACCCATCTTAACACGAGACGGGCCCCTGTTCGCACCCATCTCAAGACCATAACTCAATAACTATCTGGTTCATCCATTATCTAGCATCGTCGAGATGAATACTAACGTATACCATCCCAATGATCCTAAGTCCGATCTATCAAACATAACATAGCATATCCAAAACTTTAAAGTTGATACAATGGTATGAAAAATAGTAAATAAATCATATAACAGTGTTCAGGCATTAAATCAACTCATAACGTGGTACGAAAGCATGTTTTGACATTTAAATTAACTCGTACCATATTAAGAATGCATGTTCAGGCATCTAAATCAACTCGTACAATGATAGGGTTGCATGATAAATAGTCAAATATCAATAAAATAGTGTTTGGGGGTCAAAATGGTTCATAAAACTATGCTCGGGGGTCCCCGGATTGGAACACCCCTAAAGTTCCAAAACTGGAATAGCAAGGTTCAGTATGCTGGCTGCAAGATTAGTTTGGACCAAGACTGTGGCCGCAAGGTCTGACTAGTCAAACCGCAAGGTATGACCGGTCCAACCACAAAGTCTGACTTAGACCTCCTGCCACTAGGTCTGACTAGTCCAAGGTTGCGGGACGCAATGTTCGACATTGCGGCGTTGGTTTCGGTTTTTTGCAGTATTTTCTATCGCTTTGTTTTGATGCATGGGACCTTATAGGGACTAAGGGCAGGGTCCAAAATACTTAAATATATTTTGGAGATGGTAGTTTAAGGGTTTATCTACCTTAGTTTTGGCTGTACGAGCTCAAAACGCAAATGGAGCATTTTTGGTAAAACGGGGAAGAGGACGAGAACAAGGAACTTCTGGGCTGCCTTTGGGTGATTGGTTGATGGGTTTGGGATGCTTGAGAATGGTATTGAAGTTTGGAACCTTGAGTAGGAGTGTAACACATCGTTATGGCACAAACCCACTTCCTTTCTCTCTAAACCTCCATAGCCGGAACCTCGAGCTTTCCTCTCTCTCTTTCTTTCTTCTCCTCTAATTTTCCAGAGGTGCTGGTGTTGGTTGTGTGTTTTTAGAGCTTGGGGTTGGGGGGGGGGGGGGGGGAGGGGAGGTTATATATAGAGGAGGAGGAAGTGTGGTGGCCAAGAAAGAGAGGAGAGAGAGAATTCGGGAGAGAGATAGACTGCGGGAGAGAGGGAGAGAGACTGAGATGGGAGGGGGTGAGAGTGATGGGTGGTGAGGAAGTCAACAAAGGTGAGTTTAGTCTATTGGTTTCCATTTTTGGAATTGGAAAGGGTGATGTCCAAGTTTGTGGGAAAGAGAGAGAGAGAGAAATGGCAGGAGAAGGAGAGAGGAGGTGAGGTGGCTGGGTGGTGTGGTTGTTTGTATATGTATGTGTGTGTAAGTTTATATATATATATATATTTGTATATATAAAAGTGTATAAAATAATTAGATTTATATATTATTAACATTTTTATATTTTTGTGTTATATTTTATATGTTTTTATTCAAAAAAAAAAGTCCCGAAATTCGGGCCGTTATAGAGGTACTTAATTCTAATTGAATTTAAGAGTGCTTGCATTCAACCCTTTTTGCCTCCACCACTACTCTCCACGTCACCGCCATTATCATTGCTATCACCACCACCATTGCCACTCTACCACCACAACCATCTCCACTTGTCCACCGCAACAACTACCAATCTGGCCTCCTCCACAACCACCACCACTCCGCCATTACCAACTCTATCACCACCACCCCCACCACCACTTCCACCGCCGTTACCACAACTATCACCACTCCACCACTACCACAAACACTCCGTCGTTGTCGCCACCACCAGCACCCCCACGCCCACCACTCCACCATCACCCCCACTCCACCACCACTCCATTACCTCAAATACATGGTGACCATTGATAAAATTAAAAGAGAACCACTATAACTAATGGAACTAAAATTAATTCATCATTTGTTTTAGTTCAGTGGTTAATATGTTTATTAAACAACTTTTAGCTTAAAAAAAGTAACATTCAGCTTTTAAAACTTAGCTTTTCAGCTTTTAGATTGAGTTTTTAGTTTTATCAAACTACACCAGAGTCTCCCTTTGTTTTTGCTCAGCTTGCAACTCACGATAAAAAAGTGTTAGGCTGCATATTTTTCCCGACTTCGCTTAATTTCATTGATTTTCCAAATTGATTCCGTGAACATTCATTAGCAACAATCAAATCACTTTCGTGTTCTCCCTGCTACTTCACTGTTATTGACCATTAATACGGTAACCATAACAAAAAAACCTAGACCTTTTTAAAATACCATCACTAAATTAAAATTTGGTTGGGGCACGCGCGATGCGTGTGCACAAAATTAGATCAAACAATAAGAATGGCATATTTGTCAAAATTGACTTGTACACGCATCGCAGCTCTGCATGATTGCTGAGCAGATGGTACAATCACAAGGTAATGACCCGAGCTAAGCTGACCAATTAGGGCTTTATGACTCTGTTATTGACTCGAGCTAAGCCAACCAGTTGGAGAACAAGTTTTATGAAATCTGTAAATACAAGGTAAACCTAATGAAAGAGGTACACTCTTATGCAATTGTAATATTCTTTGTCTTCCTTACAAAATTAGGGTTTTAGTACGAATACTAACTTAGGCATCGGAGGGCTTTTGCTGATGAGAGGCAAAGGTGTGCTCACCAGTGTTTGCCTTGTAAGTTTTAGGGTTGAGGTGAGGCTATCACGTGCTGTATGATCTCAAAGAGTGTAGTTCTACATTAAGAGGATTTTTTCCCTTTACAATTGGCGCCGTCTGTGGGAAACGAAGTAACTCTTTTGGATCAAAGTCATGACAAAGGCGAACCCTAGAACTCCACAATTGGATTTAGGCGGAAGCGGAGGTGGGGACAAAAGCCCACCGCATGCTTCGAAGAAGCCATTGCAGGAGAAGCAGAAGGGAACGGGGGACCTGAGCAAGCCCTCGCAAGAGCTTTGAACCCATGAAGATGGGGAGGAAAACTAGAAGTCAAGTGGCAGCAAAAGGATAAAGGATAAATCTTTGTCTCATAGAGAGGAGAGACGCGAGAAGTCTGATAAGTGTTCCATGAGCATTTGGGACTGCGACAACAGTCTTGAACGGAAGGAGCATGAAATTGAGGAGTATGCTAGGTGCATGAAAAAGTGCAAATGAGAGATACGTGAGTTGAAGAAGCAAACGACCTATGTGGAAAGGTCGGGAAGTACACGAGAGTACCAGAGTAGGGGCCGCGCGAAGGATAATTGAACAAAGTTCGTGCATGTCCCCTGCCCATTTTCGGGTGGTGTTGGCGTGCACATCTTTTGAATAACTAAACGACTCTCCGCAATGGATATCTCGTCTCTTGCATCGATGAAGAATGTAGCGAAATGCGATACTTGGTGTGAATTGCAGAATCCCGTGAACCATCGAATTTTTGAACACAAGTTACACCTGAAGCCATTAGGTTGAAGGCACGTCTGCCTAGGCGTCATGCATTGTGTCACCCACTAACCCCGTGCCTCATCGGCGGGTAAGTGCGTGGGCAGATATTGGCCCCCCATTCAAATTCATGCTCGGTCAGCCTAAAAAAGATGGTCCCCAATGAAGAACATCACGACAAGTCACTACAAGAAAATTGGGATCTAACAACGGTCAAAGGCGTTACTAAAAAACAAAAAAAACGTTACTAAAAGCAATACCAACGGTTCACCAACCGTTGCCCAAACCGTTGCGAGATATCCATTGGTGTAGAGGTATAGCAACAGTTTTGACGAGCGTTGGTACATATTTTTTTTTAGTAACGGTTTCTTTAGCAATGGTTGTAAAAGAAACCGTTGCTAAAGGCAAGTTTTTTTTTTTTTAAATCTGGGGTAATTTTTTAGTAACGGTTTCTTAACCGTTGCTAAAGGCAAGTTTTTTTTTTTTTAAAATCTGGGGTAAAATATGACATGGCAGCCACGTGGCGCTGACGTGCCCCCCACCTGTCACCCACGTGGCACTGACATGGTCTCCACCTGTCGCCTGCGCGGCACCCGCGTGGCGCATGGAAGTCAACACAATAATTTTGCTCCTCCTGGGAATCGAACCCAGGACCTCGCGTATGTGCGCGCGAGTGCAAACCAGCTGGGCTAGCCCAGCACTTGTGTAATATTGAGGGCCTTTTAATATTTATACTATGCAAACCGGTTGGGCTAACTTATGTCATTAGAGTTTTATCGATTTATTCTTAATCCAAGTTTTTAAATTCGGTTTATACTATACAAACACCTACTTTTTTTTTTCCGATTGGAACCGTCTATTTTTTACATAGTAAAGATAGCTACGCTTGTTCGGACAAATAAGCCAAAGTGGCTTATTTTTTGTCGTTATTCAAATTTTTTTTGCATTTGTTAGTTTCTTGTCAATTTTTTTTGGGATTATTGCTTCTTCATGACGAGAGAAATCTAAAAAGTAAAAATTTTTGATCAAAACTTAATTTTTTTGAATAAAGACAAAAAATAATCCAATAAGCCAATTTTTTCGTCTTTATAGTCCAATTTTTAGTAATGGTTATGGAAAACCGTTGCTATAGTCCGATTTTTAGTAACGGTTATGGAAAACGATTGCTATAGTCTGGTTTTTAGTAACGGTTATGGAAAACTGTTGCTATAGTCTTGTAATCTAGTCACGGTTGCATGAAAACCGTTGCTATAGTCCTGTTTCTAGTAACGTTTTGCAAACCGTTGCTAAACACCATCTATACCAACGGTTTTTTCAACCGTTACTAAAAAACCGTTGGGAGATCCCAAATTTCTTGTAGTGAGTGGTGGTTGCCAAACTGTTGCGTCGCGTCATGTTGGGCATGCCATTCTTTGTTGCAGGCTGGCTCATTGACCCTTAAGTACCATCAACTGTGGTACCTCAACTGCGACCCTAGGTCAGGCGCGGTTACCCGCTGTTTATAAGCATATCAATAAGCGAAGGAAAAGAAACTTACAAGGATTCCCCTAGAAACAGCGAGCGAACCGGGAATAGCCCAGCTTGAAAATCGGGCAATCTCATTGTTCGAATTGTAGTCTTCAGAAGCATCCTCAGCGACTGACCGGGCCCCAAGTCCCCTAGAAGGGGGTGCCAGAAAGGGTGAGAGCCCATAGTGCTCGGACCCTGCCGCACCACGAGGCGCTGTTGGCAAGTTGGGTTATTTGGAAATGCAGCCCCAACCAGGCGGTAAATTCCGTCCAAGGCTAAATATTGGCGAGCGACCGATAGCAAACAAGTACCACGAGGGAAAGATGAAAAGGACTTTGAAAAGAGAGTCAAAGAGTGCTTGAAATTGTTGAGAAGGAAGCGAATAGGGGCCGACGATGTGCCCCGGTCAAATGTGGAACGGGCTAAAACCTGGTCTTCCAATCGACTCGAGGTGTGGACTAGTGCGGATTGGGATAGAGGCCAAAGCCCAGGATGTCGTTAAGCCTATGGAAATGCATTCGCCTGGATTGTGGCTGGCAGCATGCACCTTTGGCATGCTTCGGCATCTGCACGCTCTCAGCACTGGCCAATGGGCTCTCCATTCGGTCCGTATTGATACACGGAGAAAGGATTCTGACATGTGTGCGAGTCAATGGGCAAGTAAACCCGTAAGGCATAAAGAAGCTAATTGGTGGGATCCCCCTAGTGGGTTGCACCGCCGACCAACCTTGATCTTCTGAGAAGGGTTCGAGTGTGAGCATGCCTGTTGGGACCCGAAAGATGGTGAACTACGCCTGAGCGGGGCGAAGCCAAAGGAAACTCTGGTGGAGGCCCTGTGGGCTGCCAGAGTCCGAGAGGGCTTTTCGGAGGACTCCCCGCGCACTCGCTTCTTTTTTATTCATTAAAAATTGAAGAGTCGCCACCCGGGTTTTTGTAAAATGGTTTGTCACCTGAGAAACCTGGAACTTGAAAATGATATTTGAGCTTGAAGATAAACCAGAGATTTTGGATTCGGAAGCTGAGTTATGAAAAGGAAAGGCTTTTATTCGGCACCCTTCTCGCCCGATACTAAGATCGGTCTCTACTTAACACTTGTGGAATTTTGAAAAATGCTTATATCCTAACTTTTATACACATAGCAAGTTGAATATGAGGTGTGCCTTTGTGCTGAAGTGTACAGTATACATAGAGTATAACAAAAAATGGCATGTAACAAATGAAATGAATGCAAACCGTTGAAAACCTTCAGAAGATAGAAATGACTCCTTTGCGCTGGGAAGTTAATACCCAGCATAAAGCACCTTCTGCGATAACTCTTTTGTGCTAGGGCCTCAGTGCCCAGCACAAAGCAGTTATCCTGATTAATTTCTGAAAATGTTTTAGTTTTTATCCAAACAGTAGATTAATTGGTAAAATGCATGAATGAAAGCTTTCTGTGAAGTATTTCTAGATGAAGCAGTAAAGAGACAGTATTGAAAGATATTGAAAACGACTAATAGAAGTTAGAAATAGACATAAAATCCCTTAAACTCCACTGGTATTGACATAATCATCAAGTCCAGGAGTAGGTGCTTTGCGCTCGATAGTGAGTGCCCAGCACAAGACACAAGCAATCATATTTTTTTCGTGACAGAAGCCAATGGTCATATTGGCTTGCTAATATCTCGACTTTGGGTTCCTGGTTTCCTCAGAAGGGCAGAAACCAGAAATGTAGGTAACTTACTACCTTTGAGTGCTTGATCAAGACCTCGAGGCTTGTTGTTGGATGGTTTGAAGTGTGTTTTGGGTTGGGAAGTAATGAGAAGGAATTATTGTGGTGGAGTGTTGGAGAAATGTAGGTTTTGTAGAAGGGAAATGAGGTTCTTCTCTTCAAATATAAGACATTTCTGATTTTTCCTTGAAGGAACACCTAGAAAATGTGTATATTCTTAGAGAGATAGAAAGTGCTATGGGGTGGAGATGGAGTATGTGGGTGTTGTAGTGTATGTATCTCTTATGTGTGTATGTGGGTGTGTTGAAATGGCTCTAAGCACCTCTATTTATAGGGGAAAAATAGAGGGGGACATCTGTGCAGGCTTAGAGTCGGCTAGATGCTGTATAGAGTCATGATGAGATTCCTGCAGCAATCAGAGTTGTCAGTAACAGAATTCGATTCCTAGCATTGGGGAGTTGATGTTTGGCGCTGGGCACATGGTGCCTTGTGCTGGACAGTTGATGGGTTCAGGCTCTAGGGTGCTCAAGAGTCGTTGATCAAGCCTTCAAATTCATGCTACTGTCTCGTATCATCATAAGAGATCTAAGGTAGTTCGGGGAGTCTCAATTTGGGGTGTCTACAGTTGCCCCTCTTTGGCGAATACTCGGGTGCCACATCTGGATACGAGTAAGCATCAAAGATTAGGATACCCCGGTAGAGCATCCTGGAAACCCTTAGACATGAGTACCAAGTAAGCAAACATGAGTTCGCGCTCAAGGAGTTGCCTACGTACCCCGTTGTAGGGATCAGACCTACATAGTTCGTTGGGGCAAATGCAAGGATAAACAAAATCATGCTCGTGACAATGTTTATGATGCAAGCAAGTAAACGGGACGGACCCTTGAACAATTAGGAATGGGACCGACCCTTGAATTTTTGAAATGGGATAGACCCTTGAATTTTTGAAATGGGACGGACCCTTGAATTTTTGGAAATTGGACGGACCCTTGAATTTTTGAAATGGGACCAAGGGGGCCCAAAAGAGAACAAAACAAACCAAGGCCTAGCAGAGGCCCATTATTTTCTGGAGAATGTTTTCAGCGCTGGGGACATGGTCTTTAGCGCTGGGCAGTCATTTCAGTTTTCAAACTTTTTAACTCCCAACTGCCCACTTTTAAGCGTGCCTTTTCGCTTCCTGTGCACAGTTATGGCGCTTTAGGGGCCTAAAAACATCTATAAAGACCAGGAGGACCTTTCTTTTTTCAACATTCACCATTCCTTTCTTAAGAAAAGTGTGGTGGTCTTGGAAACGGAGGTGCAGATTCTCCAAGGGGAGATTGCGCACATCAATGCTCACATTACCTCGCTTCTCACATCTCTCCAAGCCCTTTGGAGGGCGGTTTCTAACCTTCAAGACATGGCTTTTGACGTGGCGGAGGATGACCTCGACTCAGAGTTTGGGGGTGCTGCTGTGGCTGAGCAAAATGCTGAAGATAGTGACGGAAATTTGAATGCCTCGAATGACCGTTCAGATGCAGCCAATGACGCTAGCGACGGGGCCAACTCCGCAGGCGGGGTTGAGGATGGTGGAGGCAATGAGGTTGATGATGCCGCTTTCAACGTCTTCAACCACGCTGATAATGATTAGGAAAAGAGGGGAATAGGGATAGTCCCCTTTTTTTTTCTTTTATTCTTTTTCTGCATTCCCTTTTTCTTTTTATCGTTGTTGTTCCGGGCCTTCGTGCCTTGAAACGCAGGTGGGCCGTGGTGCCCGATTTTTGTAAAATCGGAATGGTTTGAAAGAAAAGTTATCTTATTGCTGTTATTGAGTGATTGCTATATTTTTTTTTCTTTATTTAATCAAATCCAAACAAACATGGCTGCTTGAAGGCCCTTTGAAATTTTCTAAACGTCAAAGAAGTGCTTTGTGCTGAACTCAAACTCCCTTGTGCTAGAGTGTTTGAAAAAATCATGTCCCTCGTCAGGTCGTGCCCAGCGCTGGACACTAAGTCCTTCGCGCTGGGAACTTCTGCTCTTGACCTGGTCCAGTTGAATAGTTTTTTCTTCTTTTTCCCCCTTTTTATTCACCTTCGCGCTAGGGCTTTCCTCATTCGCGCAAGACTCTTCGAATTTTAAAAAGGCACCTCTCCCTCTCTCGTTCTTTCGTCTCTCCCTCCCACCAATTTCTCGATTATGGAGCAATTGGACGAGTCTCGTGGTTTGGGCACAGTCCTTGGTGCTATTACAGGGGTGTCGGGGCCAATGGGGGCTCCGACTGGTACGGCGGCAACGATAGGGTAGGAGCCTGTCACTCCGGTAATGGCAGGAGGCGGTCTTGGGGCTCCAATGACTGTTGCATGTACGGGTGTGATGCCCTTTTCGATTTCAGAGGTGTTGGAGCCCGGTGGAGTCCCAACAATTGCAGCGGTGGCTGCAAGGGAAGGGCTATCGGCTCTAGCAGTTACAGCAGCAGAGGGTCACAGGGACCAACCAAGTACAACGGTTGGGTCCAGTCCTGCTGGCAGTGAATGGCTTCCGTGGTGCCTCATAATCAATTCTCCCTGGATCTAGGTTGAGGATATTTTGGATGAAATTGCAACATGGGAGAGTGACAGCAGTGTTGGTGGTGGTGGTGATATGGAGGAGATAATCACCGACGAGGGCGATGATGAAATGGTGACCGAGATGGAGGTCGATGCCATGGAGGCAACAGGGACATTGAGGCGGTCACGTGAAGAGACAGGGAAAGCTCCAATGGTCATGGAAGATACTGAAATGTCGGTCCCTATTTTTGATAGGCCAATCGGGGATTCGGGAGCGGAGTTGACTCGGTGGGTCACTCTCTTGGATTACGAGGAGTTTGTTGAGGATGAGGACATCTTTGAGGCCGAGCTCGAGGAACCAGGGATTGCCGCAATGGTGTTTGAGGCTCGTGCACGGAGGCAGAGTGAGAGGAGTTGTTACGGTGTTCGGAGCCGGAGGGGATTTTGAGTTGTTGAGGGAATTTGAGTGGGAGGCTGCGGAGGCTGAGGTTGGGCCGAGAGTGTCGGCAATGCAAGAGGCCCAGAAAGCCAAGAGTGTGGATTTTAACTCAGCAACGTATGCACCGAGAGCGCAGTTTTTCGTTCCTTAATTGATGGACACTTACAAGCTGACTCAGAAGCTTTTTGACGAGAATTTGGTCTTGCGAGACCAGACTTTTCACTTGAGAGAGGGTTGTCTGGTGGTATCTCCTTTGATCTTACTTTGTTAATTTCAATTTTTCAAGTTATTGCATGTTAATCGAAGCATGAGTTCAAATTACACACAATACGCTTGTTAAACTGAAATAAACAAATTAATGAAAAGTAGCAAGTGTCATTATCCTTAAAAGATCATTTAAAGGGGTTGCCTTCGCATGATTTCCAAGTTCTAATAACGCTTACTGTATCTTGTGAGACCAATAGCTTTGAATACTTCAGTGCAATTGAGATTGATGACTTGTTTGTTTTATTGTAGAGGAAAGCGACGTTGTCTGGCTTTGGAGGGTCGGTTTAGTCCTTGGAGTTCTATAATGAACTCCCTGCCGTGGTCAGAGGACTGGTGGATGCTGCAGGATTTAGCACATTCATTTAGATTCTAACAACGCCTGTTCGGAATGACCACGCGTTACTGACAGCTTTGGCAGAGAGGTGGTGTCCCAACACCTTCCACCTTCCGCTTGGGGGCTTGGGGAGATGACGGTTACGCTGCTTGACTTTACGACGATTATAGGCTTGAGGCTGGGTGGTGACCCGATCCCTTTTGACACGGGCCTTTCTGATGATGATGTGGCGTTGGAGTGATTTTTGGGCTTCATGCCTAAAGTGGAAAATGGCTCGATCATCTATACAAGTCTGAGGCAGCGGTGGCAACGTGAGCCAACCAGTGATGAGGAGGCCGAGCAAATGGCTAGGGCTTACTTGCTGTATCTTTTCGGCACGTCCCTATTTCCCAAAAGGCACAGCCGGATACACGTGTCCTTCCTGCCGGCCCTACGTCATCTACAAACGGCCAACTCTTTTGATTGGGGAGGCAGTGCGCTTTCGGCTTACTACAGCTTCATGGGGGATGTTTCCTAAGGCACTTACATCACGACTGGCGGGTATTGGAGAGTTTGGGAGGTAATTGATTGGCCATTTTTATTTAGCTTTGCTGCCTTTGCCATTTGATTGATTTTGTAGTGACGTTCTTTATTGAAAACTTACAGCTTTGGGCCTATGAGGTATTGGGAATGTATCCTCCAGAGCTTTGAGCTACTGGCTTCCAAACAAATTGAAGAAGCATAAGGATGCTAATCTGAATGCCTACCGAGCTTTCTTGGATGGGATGACAGGCGCATTGGTAAGCCCAAGAATGCTTTATTGAACTTGATTGAAATTGGCTTAAAACTTGAAGTGTCGCCATATAACTGATTTTCATATCACAGGTGCACTGGCACCTTTGGGATGGGCTTAATGTGCCCTACTTGGCATGGAGCAGGGAGGTCACTCGAGGGCGAGTGCTTTTGGAGTCACCTTATGGGTGGCAATGGTACTTTGGAGAGAGGGTGACTCGGTAGTCACTTCGCTTGCGAGCGTTCCAGGTTCCTGCTCCACCTCCGGCTTACTTGCATGGCCTTGGGGATACATTGTGGTAGAGCTGGAGAGGTTCACAGTATTGGAGATTAATCTCTCCTCATTCCTACGTCCTACTCAGGACTATGCTGCTTGGAGAGAGAGGAACTTGGCTGGTCCTCTTAGACTTGGAGAGTTCCGTCAGGTCAGATTTAGTGCTACCATAACAGAAAGGAAGAAGAAAGGTCAAGAAGGTGCCACAAAGAGAGCTCGGGGTGGTAGAAGTGATGCCAAGGTGATCAGAGATCTTCCCGAGTTGCTATGGGAAATTGAGGTGATGGCACCTCCGGGGGCTCAGAGAGTGATTGACTTCCCACAGTCGGAGGAGCCATTCGAGCCAATTACTTGCCAGGTATAATTCAAATTGCGATTGAATTATTCATGTCTACACACTTCTTTTTCCTAAACTTGCAATTTTCAGGTGCCGGTGGAATGGGCGCATAAGGCGCGTCGTCGAATGCTTCCTATGGAGAACCTATTGTGACGAACCGCTGCAGGTCACTCTTTTCCCATGAGACGACCAAATGAGCCCTCTTCAACTCAGGTATTGTTTATTGCTTTCTTTTGATTTTCTGAATTATGATCTCCGAACCTATTGTTATTCATTCATGCAAGGCCCTCCTCCCGAGGCTAGCGAGCTTACTGATCTCGAGAGACGGAGCAAAAGGGCAGCAGACACTCCGGTGCGTCTTCGAGGAGCTCTCAGAGAGCAATCACCTCGTCGAGGAGTGAGAGGGCTGCAAGGCCTTTGGTTGAGGAGACAAGAGGGAAGAGGGAGGATGAAGAGAGTGAAGAGGATAATGATGAGAGCGTGGATGCATCCAGCTCTTTCACGGTTGTGCCAGATACGTCATGCTCGGGGTCTCTTTATGGAGAGGATGAATAAGACGATGATGATGATGATGATGAGCCTCTAGTAATGAAGAAGCCTCGCACTTAAGTTTCTTTTGCTTTACTGTCTCCTTCTTTTGCGTACCCTCATAGATTGTAGGAGTATAGGTAGTAGTTGGGCTTGCATGCCTCCTTTTGACTTTTGGGCGCTTGTTTTGCCCCGTTTTAGACTTTGACATCGGGCTTACGTGCCCCAGTAGTTGGCATGCTGCGTTTTGGGTACCTCGACTCACGAATTTCAATGGATTTATGAAAATTGCACCTTCTTTTGATCATTCGTTATTTATTAGCTTAACAACTTGTGTGATTGTGAACAACCTATTGATGATCTGCACTGACACTGTCTCCGAGACTTAAGGCAAAACAATCTGCAATTGTATGTCGTAGTCTAGCTAGAAAGAAATAGATATGATGATGCCTTTTGGACTTGAAAACAATGAGACTTTGGCAAATTTTGTGCCCAAAACTTTGAATTTTGACATCCCAATGAAAATGGCATATCCTTGGACAACCACAAGTGCACAACATGGCCTGTACAAACTTCTCAAACGACTAAAAGTCTGGTGGAATTGAATTTGGACACGCCGCGGAGGATTTGAAAAGAAAAATGACACTTTTGTACCAAAAACTCAAATTTTCATGGACTGCTGAAACTGACACTTCTGTATAGTCACAAATACGTAACATGACCTGTGTGCGACACCTGAATGGTCAAAAGTTGTTTAGAAATGAATTTGGACTTCCTATGGGCTCGTTTGAATGGAAAAACGACATTTTTTATACCAAGCCCTCGAGTTTTGATCTGGACATACAAAGAATACTGCCATGAAGTCATCTTATCCCATTGAAGCATGTTCAGACAGTTGAAAGTGAGTTTGGAAGTTTAGAAATGGTTTTGAGGGACCAATACCAAATTCTACAGAAAATTGCAGGTTGGTGCCTAGCGTTGGGCACTTTCTTCTTTGCGCTAGAGAGCTTGGGACATAGTCCTTTGCACTGGGTTCCAATTCCTTTGCGCTGGAGACCTGCTCCAATAAACAGTTTCTGTTGATTCCCAAAGTCACTTTGTCTGCCATTATGTCCGTTTCCCAAGTTTTGACTGAGCTTGCACCAGTGCATGGAGGTTATGGGTAACCAGGTATTGCCTTTGTATCCTCCCTAAACAAAAGTTTCATAGGAAAGTGAAAGACCTTTGAAAATTTTGAACTTTCTCATTTAATGCTTGGCCCCTTGAACTTCCCTATAAATAGCAAGGCCTTCTTGCCATAATCCTCACACCAAAATCCTTCCAAAATCCTGCTGCCTCATGGCTTTCCCTTTAGCCACTTTGCTCAAGCCTTGGATGGACCAATTCAAGGAAATGGATTGGCTGAATTTTAGGAGCCGAGGAATATCTTCTCTCTGCTTCCTTCGAGACTTTTGCATTCTCCCAGACATGGTTCACGCAACGGTACAGCTCTGGGATCTGGAGGTGCATGTCTTTCGATTCGGCATTGAAGAGATATGTCCTACCGTTGAAGAGTTCCGCGTGTGCCTTGGTTATTTTGAATCAAACTTTCCGATCATTCCTCCCTTTCGGGCAAGCATGGCGGGGGTCTTGCAAGACAAGCTTGGTGTAAGCGATGCTCTTTCCAAGTTCTTGGTGCGGGATGGCGAGCTTAATGTCTTGCGCTTGATTGAAATGTTCATGCGAGATGGTGATCCTTATGACTTTGTCTGGCAAAGCAAACGCATGTCGGCTTTGTGCATGTGCTTGCTAGCTACCTAACTATTGGTTTCTCCCACTGGTCGTGCTAGCCACCATGCCGGTGTTACTGCCCAAATGGAGGAGCGTAGGGATGTTATCCCCATGGTGCTAGTAGAGACTTTGATTGGTTTGGACGCAGTTCATGCAGGACAGACTAGGTACTTTGGGGGCAGCCCACTGTTGCTGCAGGTAAACCCTCACTCTGCTCTCCTTTTTCTACCATTCTCTCATTTATTTTACCTCAACACTCAGTTTAGGCTTTATGTGGAGTTTCTCACTTGTTTTTTTTCTCTTTGTGGACAGATGTGGCTTTGTGATAAGATCGGGGTTCTACGGCTTCCATCGGCAACCTGGAGTTACAATCCTTGTGTCTTCCTTTCTAGACAATACCAAGCGGTGTATGCAAACGTGGCGGGCTGGTTGTCCTTTCTTTCCTTGCTTTCGGGAGAAGATATCTTTTGGAGATGCTTGTGGCTATCCCTTCCTGACATGGCCATTCGGAACACGAATACTCAAAGGATGATATTGGCTTGCTTGAGCAGTTTCACCAAATATATTCCTAGCCGTATCTTTCGCCAATTCGGGATTCGTCAAAGGATTATGTTTGTCAGCCCCGAGGAGTTTGAAATGCCCAGGTTTCGCGCAGCCACTCTTGAAGCCTATGCTCGCACTTGGGGAGTCAGAATGGTTTTGTCGGTGGAGCCAAACCCATCCATCATGATTTGAAAGAGTTACAAAAGCATGCTGAGGAGGGAATTAAGGGCAAGAGGAATTCGCATGTGACTGACTGCTTTGTGTTTGGAATAAAAATGTAGGCCCCTTTGATGTGTTTGTTCCTTTTTTGTTGTTGTTGTTGTTTGTTGCTTTCATGCCAACCTTTGTTTGAAGAGTGATTTAAATAAAATTGAATTATGAGGGTTTCCCCCTCTTGATTCATTGATTCCACGCTTATCCTTATCTCGCGATTGCAAACGCTTGTCAATTTTTGGATTTTATTTGAGAATGTGACCTAACGTCAAGATGAGGCTGCCTACGTATTCTTTTTGCAAAGAAATCAGGTCATGACATAGTTCAGGGTAAGGTTCAATCGGGTATTGACACTCTCCTTTTGCGCTCTAAATTTTGCCTAGTACCGTCCTTTCGGGTTTTCGGCCTAGCGAGCTCTTTTTGATTTTTCTTAATGCCTTAACTTTTGCCTAGGCTGCCCTTATGGGTTTTCAACCTGGCAGGCTTTTGCTCTAATTTTTGCTTGGGTTTGCCCGCCTTCGTGATTTTCAGCCCAACGAGCGTCAAGAACTCATTGTTGTCGAGGTCAATGAGCTGTGTTGCTCCTCCGGATAGGATGGTCTTGATGATGTATGGCCCAACCCACTTTGGTCAGAACTTTCCCCTTGGATCAAAGACAAGCACTCGAATTTCCTTCAGAACCCTATCCCCTTTTGTCAAGTTTTTGGTCTGCACCTTTTTGTTAAACGCGCGAGCAATTCTTTGTTGGTATCGTTGCACATGATAAAAGGCCTTCAACCTTCTTTCGTCGAATAGCATGAGTTCTTCAAACCTATTGCTCAGCCATTCTGCTTCACTTATGTCACATTCCGCCATGACCCCCAGCGATGGTACTTTTAACTCGATGGGGAGAACGGCTTCCATGGCGTACACTAAGGAATAGGGTGTTGCCCCTGTCGAAGTACGTATAGACGTTCGGTATCCCCAAAGTGCTAGTGGTAGTTGTTCATGCCAATTCCTTGCCGATTCAGTAGTTCTTTCGAGTATTGTCTTGAGGGTTTTGTTTACTACTTCTACAGCCCCATTGGTTTGTGGTCGGTATACTGGTGACTTGTGCACTTGAACCTAGAATTCCTCGAAGACTTCTTTGGCTCACCCCTTGAAATGCACCCCACTGTCAGATATGAATGCTTGCGGGACACTATACTGATAAATGACATTTTGCTTGATGAAGTGAGCCACTTGTATCGCTATCAAAGTTGCGTAAGATGCTGCCTCTACCCATTTAGTGATCATGAAGTAATCAATGGCAACTAAGATGAACTTGTGGCCATTGGAAAAGCTGCTGTGTAATTTTGCCAATGACATCAATTCCCCAAACAGAGAAAGGCCAAGGTGAGGCCATTTGATGTAGCTCGGATGGCAGGATGTGCATGAGATTTGCATGGGTCTGACATTTGTGGCATCGCCGTACATACTCTACACACTCCGTTTCCATGGTGGACCAGAAATAGCCTTGCCTCAGAATCTTCTTAGCTAGCATCATGCCATTCATGTGAGGACCGCAGACACCCTCGTGGATTTCTTGCATTACCTTGGTTGCTTCGTCACTATGGATACACAACTTGTGCAATCCGCAATGTGACCTTCGGTATAACCTTCCTCCGCAGATAATGTAATGAACCATCAACCTTTGAAATGCGATTCGATCCTTCTTACTTGCTTTGGCTGGATATTCCCCTTTTTTGATTAAGTTCCAGATGTCATGGTACCATGGCAGGCCATCGTCAGGCTTGTCGATGACCATTACATGATCTTTCGTAGGGGAGTTCCTTTGTTCGATCATGATTGGTCTCATCTTAACACCGATTGGAATTTCCACCATGGATGCTATTAGCATCTTCATTTCCAAGGCTTGCTAAGCTTGGCCAGCAGTGGCACCTTGCACCCTAGCCAACCGGTGGAATCAAAGGCATGAGGTAGGCATGTCTTTACAAGGTGAACCAATGGTGTCAGTTAGTGTCGACATTGGTCCCTTAGGCAAGTGGCAGTCATGATGCACGTGAAGGCCCGATGATATCGAGGCAGGGATGCTAAACGGGAAGTAGGCTTGTGGGACAAAGCAATCGAGAAAAACGGCTAAGTATTAGGAGCTGGGGTTGGATCACGAAATTGGCCAGGCAGCCTTGAGTTGGCTCGGGCAAAACGGAGGCAGACTTGAGTTGGCTTAGGAAAAATGGTTATTGACGGTTAACAGCATTCTACACATGTGGTTGGGAGCATGGGACAGGTATCTAAGGCAGAAATGGGCTGCACATCTTATTGGCAGCATGGGACAGGTGTCCAAGGCAGAAACGGGCAGTTATCGACAGTTATCTCCAGGCAGTTTCATATTCTAGTGTGCTGGCAGATTCTGGCAAAGCCAGCACAACCCTAGGGTAGTTGGGGGTGTCAACTGTAAGATCATGGGTTGGCCCATGATTTTCTGTACTTAGTGGTCACGTTTTCATGATTGTAAGCCTATTTAGGCAAGGCATTTCGTAGCCTAAGGCAGGGGGATGTTTTGTTTAGGCTATCGAGTGTATTCCTTTGCAAGTTGATGCTTAATAAAGGTTGGGATGGTTCCCGTAACTCTTGTGTGTGTTTTAGACGTTCAAAACATAACTGGTGTGTGAGTAAACATTAGTTGGCTGAGACCAAGTTGCTGGCAAACTTGGTGCCATCACGGGCATATTTTTATGTGAAAAACAGCCCCATGACAGTTGGAATCAAAGCAACCCAGGTTGCGAGCAAAATTTGCAGAGCTCTGGATTGGAGTTATGGCGGCAAATGCCGCACTCAAGGCGGTACTGGTCAGAGTTACACAGTTGGAAAAGCTTGTTGGTGATGATGAACCTGATGAGAGCATTACCTTGGTTGAACTCATGGACATTGTGTTGGCTTCGATTGAGTCACAGAAAATGGCTCACGAAACACACGTTGTTCAGACCGAAACAAAGCTTACAGAGATGGTGGCGGACTTGAACAAACTCTCAGACATCATGAGGGAGCGGGTTTCTAACTTGGAGTTAGAATTGCTGGTTGTGAAGAAGGCCTTCCTTGGTCGCTCAGATGGATTCGAGACTCATGTAAAGATCCCTGAACCGAACGCTTTCGGTGGTGCCTGAAATGCCAAGGGTTGGAAAACTTTCTATGGGATATGGAGCAATACTTCTCTATTGCTCATGTTCTAGAGGGAGATTGGGTGACAATCACCACGATGTTTCTCACGGGTGATGGGAAACTTTGGTGGAGAACTCGATGTGAGGACAGTGGGCGTCCAAAGATTGAGCAGTGGAAAAAGCTGAAAAAAGAATTGAAGGATCAATTCCTGCCTTGCAATTCTTCGTGGCTTGCAAGGGAGTCGCTGAAACAATTGAAGCACATGGGTTTAGTGAGAGATTATGTGAAGGAATTCAGTTCTTTGATACTGGATATCAAGAACATGTTGGAGGAGGACAAGGTTTTCAATTTTATGTCGGGTTCGCAGAATTGGGCAGAATTGGGACTATGAAGGCTGGGAATCAAGGACTTGCCATCAGTTGTTGCCGCTGCTGACGGGTTTGTAGATTTCAAACTGACGGGCGAATCCAATTCTTTTGAATTCACCACGTCAAAATTCGATTCAAAGAAATGGGATAAGAGTCAGAAATCGGAATTGGTTGCGGAGGACAAACAGCAATGCAAAGGGAATTTCAGCAATGGTTGTTTCATTTGCAATGGGCCTCATCAGGCAAAGGATTGCCCAAAGCGCGAAAAGCTCAATGCTATTTGCGTGGATGAAGGGAAAGATGGTGATTCAGACTCGAAAGTGCATGTTCGGGTCAACCCTATGCAATTGCTCAACGTGATTCATGCAGACAAAGTAGTAACCTCGCAGAGAACGGGCTTGATGTACGTGAAAGTGTTGATTTGTGAAACGAAAGTGTTGGCCATGGTGGACACGGGGGCCACACACAACTTTGTTTCAGAATGGGTGGTGCAGTCGCTTGGTTTAAAAGTCATTGAAAGTTTCAGTTAGATCAAGACAGTAAATTCCAATGCACAGGTGGGGCATGGAATGACAGGCAATGTCACTTTGAGAATCAGGGACTGGAACGGGCAAATGGATTTGATGGTGTATCCATTTGATGACTTCGAACTTATATTGGGTAATGAGTGCTTTGTGGCTGTGATGCCACATCTCGGTGGAATTTTGATTGCTGATGAGAAACGACCCTGCTTTGTGCTGCATTGTTCCAAGGTAGAGAAGGGCAAGCAGGCAAGGGAAGGAGTTGGCGGCTGGCTATCAGCAATTCAAGTGCAGAACTTTGCAGATTTGGGAGATGCTGGAAGAAAACAAGCTCAACAGGCTTCTCTCGCAGTTCAGATGCACGGGATTCTGGATAATAATGAGAAAGGGCAGAGCGAGGCAAATGGGAGAACCTCTATAGACACCCTATTTTGGACTGTCAGGTTAGTTTACTTATGGTCTTTGATTCCCCGATGTTGAGTAAAGGTCAAGAACACCCCGAGAATGTTAGTGTGTTTTGTCATGCCCTCGATTTTCAACATAAATAACAATCATTTTCAATAAATACAATCAATACCGATGTACCGATAATTCCCAAATGACTTATTTTTCCCCAGTCCTCAAAGTTAAAAAAAATTAAAACTTACAATCCTGGCTCGAAGCCCCAAGTTATACAAATACCAAAATAATATTACAGTTTTCATTATTCATCCTTTCGAATACTACTTTCAAATAAAATACAAATTCAACTCCTCCTTTATACCTCCGAGACACATGAACAACAAGCACGAGATGCATGCCATGCCGACTTCCTTGCTTTTTACCTGAAAATGATAGGTTGAGCTACACTAGCCCAGTAGAGAAATCTATACTCAAGTTATATGAAAATGCAATAACACATGCACCAAACGCGAATGAGACTCAACAAGCGAACATGAGATACAAGAGGGGTTACCAAAATGAACTGACAAATTTAGACTTCGGGATTCTGGACATCTTAGAGATAACCCTAACCATTCACACGTCAACTAGAAGTAGCATTAAGAGTCATATCAATCAACAAACAACAACAATAGTTCAACCATCGAATAACTTTTTCAATGAATGCCACAAACCACTTCCTCTTTCATACCATCCACCATACAGCCTCATTTCATAAAACTTTCCTTTTTGATTTCCAAAAAAATAATTTAGAGAAAACTCAAGACCATCACAAGTCAAGCTCCGTTGATTCGAGCTTGAATGCCGGAGTCCGTTGATTTGTGCCCAAATACCAGATCCGTTGATTCGCTCAAGAATATTGGAGGATTTTTATAAAAAATCCTCTTTTCAAAACAAAATTTCTTTCTTTAATAAAACCTCAATAGAATCAACCTTTCATTCACTTTTTCAGCAACGACAATCTTAATCAACAAACAATCCAAACGTTAACATAAACGTCTAAGTCAACCATAATTCTCTTCATCAAGCGAGACATTCAACTGTGCTACCACCCCTTGCGTCACATTGAATTCTCTCCACCTGGGTTTCCGCATTACCACACCTTGCATTGCAGGCCCTCTAGAGTCTCTGCATTACCACACCTTGCGTTGCAGGACCCTCAATTTAAAATTATCAACTCAGACATACACACATGCATAATCAATCCGAATACAAGAAGACAACATTTTCCCAGCTCACCTTCTTTCATTTACCGCCATGCATTGCATTACAAACTTACAAACATGTCCGATCGGATCATTGGACAAGCATCATGTCCATCCATAACACTCACCATATTATCCCTTATAGCCCATAGTACTACTATTAACCTTACGGTACATTCTCTACCCAACGACACTCATATCTTACTCTAACGAGAACTAAGAGACAAGATCGAATAATGAGTCATTAAGACACAAGCAACGATACTCAAGAGTGACTCAAACGTGTTCTAATCATGTAAGGAGTCATAATACGGAACGAAAACAATCTTAGGAGTAGCCATAGACATCGAGAAAAACTGACACACCTCTACTCAAACGGTAATAACTTTCTATGTACTAAGAGTTTCCAGATGATTCCCATCTCAAATGAAAGCTGACTTCAAGACCTTCGATTCGATATAAAATTTGCATGAAATGGACATCAGACGTAGAAGTTATGACCGTTTAAATTTTGCTGAAATTCAGAAAACGGGCTGAAATTTCCAGATTCGACCGAAACGCAAAACCCAATCTCAAGCACGAAACCAAGCACGATCTAGGTACATAAACATCACATAAACGTATAACAAGGGTAAGAAATCTCTACCACAACGGATTTTGAGCAAAACCCTAACTACACCAAGTGCCATGAGCTTGAATCCACCAAAAACAAACTCCACCCAAACTTTGCTACAAGATCTAGAGAGGATACGACCTAAAAACAAGACAAACAAGCAAGGATCAACAAGTAATTTAGAGGAGAGAGAAAAACATGATAGGGGTTCAAATAGTGAGAGCAAGAACACAACACTTACCTTTATTTCACCAAATGTGAAAATCAAGTGTTCTTGAGGTTGGAAACCCTTGGATCTTGAAGATTTGAGGTTGAAATCAAGAGTTTTGGATGAGATTAGAGTTGGGTAGGTGAGAGGGGATGTTTCCAGATCTATTTCGTGGGTTTGGATGTGAAAAATGACAAAAGGGGGTATTTATAGAAGTCCAAAAAGCGTGCTGAAAATTACAGAAAAACACATCATGTACTGGTACTGGGCAACTCCCAGTACCGGTTCATAAACCCAAAAATGCCCAAAAAAACACAACTTCTGGACTCCATGTACCGGTATTGGGCGACAACCAGTACAGGTTCAAGCTGGACAGAAAATGAATTTTTTTGCAACGGTCACCGAATCAAATCCCACTTGCTACCAACACTTTCAAACATCAATTCAACCTCAAAATACAATATTCCACGTACTTAAATGAATAAAGAAAATAGAATAATTTACGAGTCTCTACATGTTTGGGCTTTGAGCGTTCCGAACCCTTCAAGCCAGAGGCCTCAACAAAACACTACCTGAGTACGCTGGTACCACATCAATGTGTGCTGATAAACTGTCACGTGTCAGTCATCGACCGTTGACCAAGTTATTACTGGCGCACGCAGGTTCTTTACAGGCGTACGCCAGTCAAAGGTAGTCCCATCACCTTTATTCAGCCATGTGCACAAGAATTTTGAGCCACCCAGAATCCTGTACATTCGTCTGGTGGGTGGATACGTGCAGGGAATGTTCCCCCCTCTCTCCTACAACTTCTATCAAGCTAGTCCCATGCATTTAATGCATGGGGACTTCCCTATCAAGGCTAACCAACCTTAAACCCAACTGGTTACAGTTCCCCTCCTTCATTCCTTGCCCTATAAATACCCCCTCCCCCCTCCCCTTGCATTCATGTGCAAGGGGTTACCCAACAAAAAAGCTCCCAAGCATTTCTTCCTTGGCTTCTTGTTTGCTCTTCTTCCATCCATTGAAAGAGTAAGCAAGCAACCCCTTTCATACACTTCTCACACCCAACACTCATCATTCATCCCTTAAACCCTCAAGTTCAAAGTTCAAACACACCACCAAACTCAACACCAAAGATATACGACCTTTGTAAAGCTTTCTGTTCTGACCCCTGAGGGGGGTTGGCAGGGTCAAGGCTGGTAATCAATACCAGTCCTGACCCTAAAGCTAGCAAGGTTTCAAAATCGTGCATGGTTAGAACTGGCACATGCCAGTTCCATGTACGCTTACGCCAATAATGGTTGTACATGCAGTACTGGTGTGGGGATCAGTGCCTATCTGTTTTATCCCTGTCTTTTTATTTTCATCACCTTTGAGCATGTAATAACCATTTTATTGCTTTCCATAGTTAAGTTGCTAGCTTTACTTTCTCAAATATTCATATCTGCTACTTTGGAATGCTTCTGGGGTCTTGCTGAATATGTCTAAGAGCCCAGAAAGTGCAAAGCCAAGCACTAGATAAGAGATTTCAATTGACGTACGGTAGTCAACTACCAGCGTGCACTAGTCGATTTCAGTCTAGTGGCAGGCCATTGTATGGCAACTAAGCCTTGGCCTCTGATTTGGTCCCCTCACTGTTTAAGGGGTGTTATATTCTTTTGGTGGTATCAAAGCCCATTTAAAATGTACAATAATGTATATATCTGCTTATAGTACTGCTTGGTTTGTCCTGGGTGTGCACTGGTCATTTCCAAAGCCAGAGGATTGAAAATAGAACTGTGGGCCTGAGCTTACTAGCGCACGCGTGTCCGATAGTAGCATGCGCAGGTGGGATCAACATGTAGTGACTCGATTAGTGCATGCTGTTTTCTTCCTGCAAACGCCACTCCGGGTCAGTGTATTCCAGTCCGTTTAAACTCCCACAGGTGCTTGTTTTCAATCTATACTAATTGTTTCAATAAAGCAAGCATGCCATTTTATCACATCCTGTCAACATGTTACAGTTTTAATCCCCTTTAACTGTTCTCCCGCCCTAAATAGCTAAAAGTTGATCAAAATAGAGAATCAAATGTTTTACAAAAAGCTCGAGTAGAGACCGATCTCTAGATTGGGCGAGAGGGGTGCCTTAAAACCCTTCCCCTCTCGTAACCTGATTCCCGAACCTCAAATATCGAAGGTAATGATGGACCAGTCTATGCCTTTTCAAAAATCAAACAACGTAGCAAACGTTTCAAGTTCAGTTCCTTGGGTGGTTTACCGCAAAATTCGAGTGGTGACCCTAAATCGAAGCATTTCGTCGTGCTTTCCAAAAGGGCGCACCCGATTTTCACCCGAATTTTTCAGGGGCGTGTACCCACAGTGGCAACTCTGCTGGGGAGGTATTGCATTGGTCTATACTTGGAAATTAATACTCTCGAGAACAATCCTTCAAAAGTCTGTCAAAACAATACGCTCAGCGCAGCTGAAGAACGAAATGGTGGCTTAACAGGATCTCCGCATCCGACCAATCCAAACTGGGACTTAGTCATTTATTCACTTGAGTAGTTTTCTCCAAGTATCGATTAATAAAAATGAGCCATATTTTAAAAGGCATTTCTGCAAACATTGTGATTCTCTCTCATTAATCACTCTTTTAGCATTCTTCATGTGCTTCGATGTTGGCTAGCCCCGTTGAGGTATTTTGGGTAAACGGCACGATTTTCTTGAGCCCGGGGTCCTTAAATGTTCAACAACCTTGGACGATGATGAGTCATTTTGCTGTTTGACCGTTGCACTGCAATATGCGGGCAGCGGGAGGTATATCTTGGCTTTAGTCAGAGGAAGCCCTTCAAACCAAAACCAGCTTCCTCATGTACAAAGCACTAGAACTCTCCAAATTAGGACAGGTACCTACAGGGTAAGATTTATTTGCATCTAACCCCCATATACTGTCTATGTGTTACAGCTTTCCCTATTGCATGCACTGTACATACATACTGTTTTGCGTAGGAGCTTGATAGGGTGGCTTTTAGGTTGTCTCTTGTCGAGTCTGTTTTATGTTTATTAGGATGCTATCATGGCCCGATGACGAGTCATGCATCTCAATGGTGCATGTTATCAGTTTTTGGATCAACGAGACTTTGGGAAATCAATACTTTCTAAGCCCTTGTCTAAACGCCCAGTCGAGGTTTCGAACAGAAAACTAGGAGCAATGGAGAGAATGCCGTGATACTTAAACCATCCAGGTTAAAAGTGCTAATCACTTACACCACTCAAGCTCTGGCAAAGTGCTGCTTACGCCGCCCCAGTTCTGGTATCACGTCATCTACACCGAGTTGTTTGATGAGAACAAAATATTGACACTTAGAGGCCCCATTATCACATGTTGTTAGCCCTTAATTGTGCATAATTTACTATATTATTGTCTTATTTGTCTTTAACAATGAATTATTGATTTTTGCAGGAAAAGGTGATAGCATTATTTATTTTACCCATTGGAATAATAAGGCCGAAGTCCGATTTGGAATTATGGGAATCTGCCAATCATTTTAACGAGAGAAATCCTGACAAATCATTATCAATTCCTAAGGAGGTGCATGTGTGAGATGTGTGGGCAGAAGTTGGGGGATTGTTGGTGGAAGAATGTGGGTTTGGAAAGAAGTCTATAGTCACCCATTTTTGAGAATTTTCTGCACGTGAAGGTTAAGGAAATTAGGTGTAATTAGCTTAGGCAATATTTTAGGAAAAGGAAACTTCAATGGGTGTGGACCAAGTAACGAGGTTTTTGGGTGAAACAAGGATTTTCCCTACAAAGGAAAGAAATCTCGGCAGTGGGCATAAAAAGAGCATTAGGCTTTGCACGAAAGAAAAAGGGGAGATTTGGGCTTTTAAATATTGCAACGCAGCAGCTCACCAGGAAGCCACGTCTAGCTATCACGAGCGACGGCAGAGAAGAAAAAGCTTGGAGAAATTGTTAATTCGTTTCTTTGTAAGCTTTACTCAATGGAGTTTTATTTCAACGTGTTTATGTGTTTTGATTCCATGAGCGGCTAAACTTTTCAACTAAGGTTGAGAATGAAGCCCTATTAATGACTATTCTTTATATGTTCATGAGATTTGATTTTACCCGATTATTTGGTTTGATTTTGATTAAATTGTTCTTACTCCAAATCAATTGTTAGGGATAAATTTTGGATATGAGTTCAATCATGTTTTTCTCATGATTTGGAATTGTCTTTAACATTGAACGCTGGATTTTCATTGTTAACTATAAAATTGGATATTTATTGTGATTTGTTAAAAGCGGATACAATTAATGATTCGGTTTTATACTTGCGAGCGGAGAGGAACAAACATTAGACTTTTTGATGAATTTTCACGATGATATTTTCCATGGTAACAGAATTAGCTTTCATATTATCATGAAGAAATTTTGGGTAAAGTCAATGATCATGAATATATAATGATACGAGTTAATGGGTGTGAATTCCGAAACCTTAGTATTTTCTCCTTTGGTTAAAAAGACGCTTTAATTTTCTCGTCTTTGATAATTTAGTTTATTGTTTTTACTTTTTACTTTTAGTTTAAAAAATCAATCACAACTTTTGTCAACTAGGTTAGGGTTTAATCGGTTTAAGTTATTTATTTTTCCTAGAAGAATCATAAGTCCCTGTGGATTCGACCTCGCTCTTGCATTACTATACTTCGGTACAATTCGTGCGCTTGCGAGTACATTAAAATTTCACATCAAGTTTTTGGCGCCGTTGCCGAGGACTTAATTATTATTTTTTTTTAGCAAATCTAGAGATTTGAATTGATTTCACTCTTCTACTAGTTTAGTTAGCAAAAAAAAAAAAAACGTTCATCACGTGCATTTGCTATACAGTGAATCTCTGATTAGTAGTAATTGCTTTTTGTCACTAAGTATTTTTGTGGTTGCTGTCACACAGTAGAGCTGCCTTTTTATTTGTTTTTATCGGCCGAGATTTCCAAGTCGGCTACAAGTGCTTGATTGAAATAATTTTGGGAACCACTATATTTACCATACAACACGGTGGTTGGAGTTAGAAGCAACAAGTCACAGGTTAGTCTCTAATTAATCTTAATTTACTTTTGCTATTGATCTATTTTTGTTCTCTTTATCAAGTACTTAGTAAGTTAGTGTTTGAAAAAAAAAAAATAATAATAATAAAAAAAAACAATTTTCATTCTACTCACTGTTTGCTTATCATAATTTACTTTTGTTAGTGCTTTTAACAATAAAATAAGCTACTGTAGGTTTTCATTTTGCTAAGTAAAGCATTCAGTAATCATTCTTAAAGCCTAGAACTTCTTGTCTTGAAAAAAAAAAAATTAATCATTTTAGTTAGCGTCAGACACTTCTGTTGCATTTTTATTTTTATTTTCGGTTGTTTCTCTTATTTGTTTTCGTTTATAAGTTTATGTTTGGTTGCCGTTCGAAAAACATAGAATTAATACCTCTTGATCCAGAAATTGAGAGAACCTTTCGACACAGCTTAAATATTCAAAGAGTGGAACATAATCAATTAAAAATGACAGAACTTGCAGAAGATACAAAACCTTTAACAGAGTTGTTCTCACCTGTAACCACAAATCCTCCTTATTGTATTGTGTTACCCACGACAAATGCGACACATTTTGAGCTGAAATTGTAACGCCCCGATTTTCTAAGGAATTTCGGCAGTATTAATTAGTGATTTTTCATAAAAAGATTAATTTAATTAAACTTTATTACCATAACTAAGTACGATTATTGCATAATAAAATTTTATTTATTACAAACCCAAATTTTGAAATACTGAATTAACAAACATAAAGTCTGACATTATTTAGAAATCAACTCCAGAGCGACTTCTAGTTCTGATACGGATTGCAAGCATATTCTGCCTCAGTCTCCGCTCCTGGGATCTCTCCTGTATTATACGGGTCCGCCTAGTAAGGCTGCCCCTCTGTGTCACCAAATCCTGCACTCTCTGGCAAATCTAGCAAATTGATCGCCAAAGCAATCGATTTGCCAGAATATAAACGTATCCGTGAGTGATAAATCACTCAGTAGGTATCTCTAAACCCATTAGCCCATAACATACAAGCAATATCATAACAAAGAGCTGGCAGATGCATTTAATAAAGTTGCAACAAAAAGTAGTATTTTATGAATTATTCTTGCCTTTATGTAAATTCTAGATTTCTCCACCAAGAGAAATACTCCTCCCAAACAACCTCTGAACTATAGCAACTCTGCCGATTTACCCTCTCCTTGCTTGCCCAGCCTGGGGTCCCAGACGAATAAGACCAAACTATATGTCGGGTCGAACTCAGCCGTACCATCACAAGGAGCGAATGATAAACCAACCAACCGCAAGAAATGATACCCATACTCCAGTTTCAACCAATAAAAACACCCCCGGAAATTCCGGAAGATAAATGCAGCAGTGCCATATTCAGGGTTCGCGCGATATATCAAAATCCACTGGTCTTAAACCACAAGTGCGATACCGTTACCCATTCTTTCAGAAATCAACGGTCCTTGGCCACTTTGGCTATCTCCTGACTGCAACTGTCACAATGGCGACTATCAACATTTCACTTTCCCTAGGTTTTAACGTCTAATCATTTATTCAAGTCTCGAATACCACCCAACAAGCCTATTTGTCCAAATTCTACATTCATGTACACGACATCAACTTATTGATAAACCATCATAAACAATCAATTCACAAGCGGCTCAACAGTAACAAATAACGTTTTGATCATATGTCGGCATGTGACTAATTACGACTGTACCTTCTAGATTAGTCATGTACAGAGTAATTAAATTAGCAATCTTAGAAAATTAAGTAGACTATTGGATAGCAATCACGGATTCTTAGAAACTTAACAATTCACAGGAGGTCTTAATTAGTGAATGACTTGAACTATTTTTTTTTTTAACGGGAACATAAGTGGTCATTATATATATATTTTTTGGGGTAACATGATAATGATGTTAGGTATTTAAATCTTTATGCAAGTCTTCTACTCTTATGGTGAAACAGTCACAATATAAACTAACTTTCCAATTAACAGTTGATTAATCAATACTAATCAAAGATCAAGATGTCAGATAAAATAAAATAAAATAAATGAGGACAAGGTATTATGTCTAAACAATTTAGGAATCTTAGAAACAACTAATATTAAGCTGGTTAGTAAATTGGTTACTAATCCTAAGTCTAGGATACATCGACTGATTCAAAATATTCTTTTCTTTGCTTTTTTTTAAAAAGGGAACCGACAACTAAGATGTAATTCTACTAAAGTATTAAAATACTATTTATCCAAGTGTTCGGTACAACTAAGATGTAATTCTACTAAAGTATTAAAATACTATTTATCCAAGTGTTCGGTTGAGATGGACTGGGAAGGAAGTCCGGGGGGACTGGAAGGAAGTCCGGGGGGACTTGGAAAAGAAAGAAACAGAGCAATACTCTCTGGTTTCGCAGTTTCACCAGAAACTGAAAATTTCCAATTGGGCTTTGTTCAACCCCCTGTCTAAGTCGTATACACCTATAAATATACTTAGGGAAAATGGGAGAAGGGATATCTACCTTCGGTTTCGGGTTTAGAGTGATTTGTCGGAAGATTTCGGTAATGGCCGAGGTTGAGGATAGTGATGGTGGGGACCTCCGGTATGGCTTTGAACTGTTGTGAGGGTAGATTGGAGATGATGGAGGGAATGAATGGAAGCTTGAATTCGGATTCGGGTGGTGTGAGGAAAGAAACTCACTTTCACACTCTCTCTAAAACTCCATTGAAATGGAGCTCACACACACACACACACACACACACACTCTCTCTCTCTCTCTCTCTCTCTCTCCTGGAATGCAGGAGGGAGTGTGTGAGTGTGCACTGTGATTTTCGTATGAGGGAGGGGGTGTATGTGCATGTATATGTTTATAGGAGAGGGAAAGAATTTGGTGAAAATAATGGGTATAGGGTGGTATGGGAGCTGCTGAAATTTGCAGGGGAGTAGTAATTTCTCTGGGAGAAATCACAGAAGAAGGTGGCATTGAAATGAGTGAGGGAGTGATAAGGTGTGTGGGTGTTTACGGAAAAAGGGGAGGAAAAATATTATCTCGGGCGCGAAAATGTGTCACGCAGTATACGGTGGTCCGGGTTTCGATTTCGGTAAAATATACAAATATTATCGTAGTGTAACAAAAGCATTCCGGAGTTAACCACAGTCTCAGACTATGGAGGAAAATTCTCGTTGATTGCAGAAACATTTACGCGAGAAAAAAAAAAAAAAATAACCTGCGTGGAATTAATCATTTGCAGAATAATTAATTATCTAAATTAAAACTTATTATTAAAGAAAATGAAATTGCAATAATATTACGGAATTTTTATTTATTAAAAAATTTCAGAATATTACAACCTATCCCCCTTAACAAATTTCGTCCTCGAAATTCATGGTGCACTCTCTATAGGGAATAGTTCCTTGTAATTCTCTCTCATTACATCTTCTCTCTCCCATGTGTTGTCTTCAATGCCATGGTGTTTCCAGAGTATTCTTTTTAGCTTGATTGTTTTACCTCTGATGACCTTCTCGCCATGATCCTGGATAGCAACAGGTCTCTCTTCAAATGTCGTGTCCTCGTTGACAGTGACGTCTTCCCAGTTGATGATGTGGGAAGGGTGGGCCATGTACTTCCTCAGCATGGAAACATGAAATACATTGTGCACCTTGTCAAGTTGCGGTGGCAGTGCTAGCCTGTACGGTACTCCTCCAATCCGTTCGAGAATCTCAAATGGTCCAATGTAGCGCGGCGATAGCTTCCCTTTCTTTCTGAATCTGATGACTCCACGTCTAGGTCTGATCTTGAGGAAGACGTGGTCACTAATAGTGAACTCCAAGGGCCGCATTCTCTTGTCTGCATAACTCTTCTGGCGGCTCTGTGCAGTCTTGATTTGCTGAGTAATAACTTTGATCTTTTCATTTGTCTCCTTGACAAGATCTGGCCCGAGTAGGTGCATCTCTCCCACTTCGGTCCAGCAGACCGGCGATCTGCAAGGGCGTCCATATAGTGCTTCAAATGGTGCCATTTCTATGCTTGCCTGGTAACTATTATTGTAAGCGAACTCCACTAAGGGTAGATGTCGCTCCCAGCTTCCTTTGAAATCTAAGATGCAAGCTCGAAGCATATCCTCCAGAGTCTGAATTGTCCTCTCGGATTGTCCATCTGTCTGCGGATGAAAAGCTGTGCTCATCCTGAGATCTATTCCCAGTGCTTTCTGTAAACCTTGCCAGAATGCTGATGTGAATCGAGGCTCTCGATCTGACACAATCGACATTGGTACTCCATGCAATCTGATGATCTCCTTGATGTACAGTCGGCTGAGAGAGTCCATGGAGTCTGTCATTCGCACTGGTAGGAAGTGTGCGGACTTTGTTAGACGATCGACGATTACCCAGATAGCATTGTGGTTGTTTACTGATCTAGGCAATCCAGTGACGAAATCCATGGTGATGTGTTCCCATTTCCATCCTGGAATTGGAAGAGACTGTAACTGTTCTCCTGGCTTCTGGTGCTCGGCCTTCACCTGCTAACATGTGCGGCATGTAGACGTACTTAGCCACATCATCCTTCGTTCCGCTCCACCAATATTGGCGGCGTAAATTGTGATACATCTTGTTGCCTCCTGGATGTACAGCAAAATTGGAATGATGGAACTCCTTCAGAACTGCTTCTCTGAGAGTCCCTATGTCTGGTACGAATATTCTGTCTCTGAATCTCAAGCTCCTATCAGGGTGAACTATCCATCCAGTAATTGTTTTGTTGTTCGCCATTTGATATCGAATAAAGTCGCACTCCTGATCGAAAGTTTGGGCGAGCAGGATTTCTCGGTGCAACGCTGGTGTAGCAATCACGGCGAATAAGCATGCTCTACTAGATTCTGGAGACGCTTGAAGTCTGAACTCATTGATTTCTTCAATCATCTTCCATTCTCTAACTGCCATACTCGCCACTTGTCCTCTGACCTTGCGGCTAAGTGCGTCAGCCACAACATTTGCTTTGCCCGGATGATACGACAAAGTGAACTTGTAGTCTTCCATGTACTCCATCCATCGTCTTTGGTGCAGATTCAATTCTTTCTGAGTGAACAGATATTTCAGACTCTTGTGATCCGTGAACACTTCAAATTCTTCTCCGTACAAGTAATAACGCCATGACTTGAGAGCGAATACTACTGATGCTAATTCCAAATCATGCGTAGGGTAGTTTCTTTCATGCGGCTTCAATTGGCGTGAGCCGTATTCTATAACTTTCCCATTCCGCATAAGCACACATCCAAGTCCGTCTCTCGAGGCATCACAGTATACGGAATATCCCACATTTCTCTCAGGAATGATCAATATTGGCGCACTAGTCAGTCTCTTTTTCAATTCCTGAAATGACTTCTCACTCGTTTCATCCCAAACAAACTTAACTCCCTTTCGAGTCAGTCGAAACATGGGTTTAGACAAAACTGAGAAATCCTGAATGAATCGTCGGTAGTAACCAGCTAACCCCAAGAAACTCCGAATCTCAAACACTAACGTCGGTCTCTTCCAATTCAAAACATCATCGACTTTGCTGTTGTCGACGGAGATCCCTTTCTCTGACACAACATGTCCCAAAAATTTCACCTCTTTCATCCAATACTCGCACTTGCTAGACTTAGCATATAGTTGATTGTCTCTAAGGGTTTGTAATACGATCCTCAAATGTTCCTCGTGTGCTTCCTCTGATGATGAGTAAATCAAGATATCATCGATGAAGACCACCACAAATTTGTCCAAGTACGGTTGAAAAATCTTGTTCATCAGGCACATGAACACTGCAGGTGCATTGGTCAACCCAAACGGCATCACTAGAAACTCATAGTGACCGTATCGAGTCCGGAATGCGGTCAAATGAATATCTCTATCCCTGATACGCAACTGATGCTATCCGGATCTCAAATCAATCTTTGAGAAGTAAGTTGACCCTCTCAGTTGGTCAAACAAGTCATTAATTCTCGGTAGTGGGTATTTGTTCTTGATTGTCACACGGTTCAATTGTCTGTAGTCAATGCATAACCGTAAAGTCCCTTCTTTCTTCTTGACAAATAGGGCCGGAGCTCCCCAGGGTCATGTACTTGGTCGAATGAAACCCTTGTCCAACAATTCTTGCAATTGAATCTTAAATTCTTTCAGTTCTGCTGGCGCCATTCTGTACGGTGCCATGGATATTGGTGCAGTACCCGGTTGAAGCTCAATAGTGAAATCTATCTCCCTCTGTGGAGGTAGTCCAGGTAATTCCTCAGGAAATACATCTTTGTACTCACACACCACTCGAGGTAAGTCTAAGTCCATCTGATCATTCTCTTGAAGTGACAGCCTAGCCAACCATCCCAATAGTTGATTTTGCCATCTTGACCGGTGCGTTGATGAAGTGGAAGTGAGATCTTGCCTATCCCCCTTAAATTTAAAGCATGTCCCATCCTTCGAATAAGCTGTCACCATTTTGCGATGACAATCTATGATAGCTCGATGGGCAGAAAGCCAATCCATTCCCAAGATCACATCGAAGTCCACCATATCAATAACTCTGAGGTCACATGTAATCCGCAGTCCGGAGACTTCTATCTCGCACCCTTTACAGACTAGTCCTACAGATATCTTACCCCCCAACGGTGAAGTAACTTGCATTGTTGTTCCTAGGGGTTCTGTTTCTAGTTTGAGTGATGTCATGCATGCAATAGATATAAACGAGTGCGATGCTCCAGAATCAAATAAGGCTTGTACACTAGTGTTGAAAAGTATAAGTGTACCTTGTATCATGGAGGGATCAGCCTGTTCCTCCTCTGCCTGTAATGCAAAGATTCTGCCAGCTCCGCTTGCCTGGTTGTTTCCTGTTGGTGATCTACCCGCTGTATTGTTCTGGTGCGGGCGACTTTGCTGCTGGTTCTGTGCTTGATTTTGGTGCCACCCAATTCTTGGCGGGTTTTGATTATTCTGGTTCTGATTCCACCTAATCCTTGGTGGAGTCTGATTGTTCTAGTGTTGAGCAGGTCTTGGTGGAAACTTGGGCTGATTCCCGAAGTTGTTGTTCTGCAGTTTGGGGCACTGATTCCTGAAATGCCCTTCCTCATAGCAGTGAAAGCAGCGGATTGGTCCGCGGTTTTGGGTCTGACTTTGTCCAAATCCTTGACTATTCCAGGATTGCACCTGCTGTTGCTGGCAGTTGTTGCTGTTGTTCTGAGAGTACGGCTTCTGGTTAACATACCCCTTGTTATTGTTATTATGGCTGTTGTTACGAACCGGCCCTCCAGATGATGATCCTCCTTTCTTGAGGTTGTTCCATACAACCTTGGAATCAGCGTTTTCACGCTCCATCATGAGCGCACATTGGACAGCCGCAGCAAATGTACGGTGGCCTTGAGATACCACACTCTTTCGGATGGAAGGGTGGTGTCCCCAAGCGAACTTCTTTGCCCGCTTAGCAGGAGTTGCCACTAGGCTGGTGTCATGTCGCGCTAAAGTCTCGAAACGCGTGACATAGTGTGAGATGGTCATCGTCCCCTGCTCCAGGTCCATGAATTCTCGCGACATCGCATCTCTGATTGGTTTCGATAAATATTTCTCATTGAAAAGATCTTCGAACTGTTGCCACGTCATGGTCGCGACATTGTTGGTGGCCTTTATTAGATCCCACCAATGATAAGCTTCTCCCTGCAGCTGAAAGGCAGCTAGAGCGATGCGGTCCCCTGTATTCGTGATACCCATTGTGTCCAGAAACTTGGTGATCTGCTTTAGCCAAGCCTCGGCGGCTGTGGGGTCAGCTTCTCCATTCCAAACTGGTGGGCGATGCTTGCAAAAGGCATCCAATAGCTGGTCTCTGTTCCTAGGCTGACGGCCTTGCTGCGATGCCAGATGGCGGGGTTCATTGTTCTGTGGCAAGGCTGCTGCCACTGCAGCGGCTATCACTTGTGCCAATTGCGCTACATCAAGCCCTCCGAGATTTCCATTGGGGTTATTGTCATTATTTTTGCCACTGGTGCTAGCGTGATGGCGGTTATTTCCATTGTCGCCAAAGTGTCCGTTTCCCGAGCGAGTGTTCACCATCTACAAGTGTTCGAAATTCTAGTCACGAAGGGGTCTATAATTAGAGTTTGAAAATGTTCGAACTATTGACAAAAGCAAGTATAACAATTAGAAGTCAAGCCTATGTTTTCTCACCGTACATTCTGAAATATATATAATACTGAAAAATTTGACTTGTAGTGAAATACATAGGAAAACAACGGCTAAGATTACGCTCACGGCTGTGATCTACCCAATCTACCAAAGTCCGAGGGGTTAAACCTATGCTCTGATACCATGTTGTAACGCCCCGATTTTCTAAGGAATTTCGGCAGCATTAATTAGTGATTTTTCGTAAAAAGATTAATTTAATTAAACTTTATTACCATAACTAAGTACGATTATTGCATAATAAAATTTTATTTATTACAGACCCAAATTTTGAAATATTGAATTAACAAACATAAAGTCTGACATTATTTAGAAATCAACTTCAGAGCGACTTCTAGTTCTGATACGGATTCCAAGCATATTCTGCCTCAGTCTCCGCTCCTGGGATCTCTCCTGTATTATACGGGTCCACCTCGTAAGGCTGCCCCTCTGTGTCACCAAATCCTGCACTCTCTGGCAAATCTAGCAAATTGATCGCCAAAGCAATCGATTTGCCAGAATACACACGTATCCGTGAGTGATAAATCACTCAGTAGGTATCTCTAAACCCATTAGCCCATAACATACAAGCAATATCATAACAAAGAGCTGGCAGATGCATTTAATAAAGTTGCAACAAAAAGTAGTATTTTATGAATTATTCTTGCCTTTATGTAAATTCTAGATTTCTCCACCAAGAGAAATACTCCTCCCAAACAACCTCTGAACTATAGCAACTCTGCCGATTTACCCTCTCCTTGCTTGCCCAGCCTGGGGTCCCAGACGAATAAGACCAAACTATATGTCGGGTCGAACTCAGCCGTACCATCACAAGGAGCGAATGATAAACCAACCAACCGCAAGAAATGATACCCATACTCCAGTTTCAACCAATAAAAACACCCCCGGAAATTCCGGAAGATAAATGCAGCAGTGCCATATTCAGGGTTCGCGCGATATATCAAAATCCACTGGTCTTAAACCACAAGTGCGATACCGTTACCCATTCTTTCAGAAATCAACGGTCCTTGGCCACTTTGGCTATCTCCTGACTGCAACTGTCACAATGGCGACTATCAACATTTCACTTTCCCTAGGTTTTAACGTCTAATCATTTATTCAAGTCTCGAATACCACCCAACAAGCCTATTTGTCCAAATTCTACATTCACGTACACGACATCAACTTATTGATAAACCATCATAAACAATCAATTCACAAACGGCTCAACAGTAACAAATAACGTTTTGATCATATGTCGGCATGTGACTAATTACGACCATACCTTCTAGATTAGTCATGTACAGAGTAATTAAATTAGAAATCTTAGAAATCTAAGTAGACTATTGGATAGCAATCACGGATTCTTAGGAACTTAACAATTCACAGGAGGACTTAATTAGTGAATGACTTGAACTATTTTTTTTTTTTAACGGGAACATAAGTGGTCATTATATATATATATATTTTTCGGGTAACATGATAATGATGTTAGGTATTTAAATCTTTATGCAAGTCTTCTACTCTTATGGTGAAACAGTCACAATATAAACTAAATTTCCAATTAACAGTTGATTAATCAATACTAATCAAAGATCAAGATGTCAGATAAAATAAAATAAAATAAATGAGGACAAGGTATTATGTCTAAACAATTTAGGAATCTTAGAAACAACTAATATTAAGCTGGTTAGTAAATTGGTTACTAATCCTAAGTCTAGGATACATCGACCGATTCAAAATATTCTTTTCTTTTCTTTTTTTAAAAAAGGGAACCGACAACTAAGATGTAATTCTACTAAAGTATTAAAATACTATTTATCCAAGTGTTCGGTTGAGATGGACTGGGAAGGAAGTCCGGGGGGACTTGGAAAAGAAAGAAACAGAGCAATACTCTCTGGTTTCGCAGTTTCACCAGAAACTGAAAATTTCCAATTGGGCTTTGTTCAAGCCCCTTGTCTAAGTCGTATACACCTATAAATATACTTAGGGAAAATGGGAGAAGGGATATCTACCTTCGGTTTCGGGTTTAGAGTGATTTTTTGGAAGATTTCGGTAATGGCCGAGGTTGAGGATAGTGATGGTGGGGACCTCCGGTATGGCTTTGAACTGGTGTGAGGGTAGATTGGAGATGATGGAGGGAATGAATGGAAGCTTGAATTCGGATTCGGGTGGTGTGAGGAAAGAAACTCACTTTCACACTCTCTCTAAAACTCCATTGAAATGGAGCACTCTCTCTCTCTCTCTCTCTCTCTCCTTGAATGCAAGAGGGAGTGTGTGAGTGTGCACTGTGATTTTCGTATGAAGGTGGTGGTGTATGTGCATGTATATGTTTATAGGAGAGGGAAAGAATTTGGTGAAAATAATGGGTGTAGGGTGGTATGGGAGCTGTTGAAATTTGCAGGGGATCGAGTAGTAATTTCTCTGGGAGAAATCAGAGGAGAAGGTGGCTTTGAAATGAGTGAGGGAGTGATAAGGTGCGTGGGTGTTTACGGAAAAAGGGAGGAAAAATATTATCTCGGGCGCGAAAATGTGTCACGCAGTATACGGTGGTCCGGGTTTCGATTTCGGTAAAATATACAAATATTATCGTAGTGTAACAAAAGCATTCCGGAGTTAACTGCGGTCTCAGACTATGGAGGAAAATTCTCGTTGATTGTAGAAACATTTACGCGAGAAAAAAAAAATAATAATAATAACCTGCATGGAATTAATCATTTGCACAATAATTAATTATCTAAATTAAAACTGATTATTAAAGAAAATGAAATTGAAATAATATTACGGAATTTTTATTTATTAAAAAATTTCAGAATATTACATAAACATCACATAATACAACTTCTTCCTCAGTTTCATGGGATTGAACGAGAGGATCCATACATGCATGTCAAATAATTTCTTGAATTTTGTGCTACCTTTAGGTTTCAAAATTTTTCTGAGGAGTCTGTTAAATTGCGCCTTTTTCCCTTCTCACTGAAAGATTAAGCAAAGGCATGGTTAAATTCTCTACCCTCTGGCTCAATCACTTCATGGGACATCCTCGTTAAAAAGTTTCTTTCAAAATTCTTTTCAATGTCAAGAACAACTACTCTAAGGAGGGAGATTACTGATTTTTGTCAAGAAGAACATGAAAATTTTTATGAGAGTTGGGAGAGATTTAAAGATCTTATTTTAAAGTGCCCCCCTCATGGTTTTGAAATATGGAGACTAGTTCAATTTTTTTATAACGGTTTAACTTAGTCTAATCACAATATGCTTGAGTCAATGAACGGGGGTGGTTTTCTAAATCTTAGGGGCGATGCAGCGTATGAATTTCTTGAAAATTTGTTTGGGAGCTCTCAACAGTGAGATTTTACTTCTCATAGAGACAAACAATCTTCTACACCTAAGAGAGGGGGATTATATGAGGTGAAAGAAGATTCAAACATGAAAATAAAGTTAGATAATCTTACTCGAAAGGTTGAGGCGTTAGTTTTAAGTAAAACTATGGAGTCAGCCAATCAAGTTCAAAGTGAGGGGTGTTCTCTTTGCGGTAGTCACATGCACACAACACAAACATGTTCTTCCATTAATGGATATTCTGACAGCTATGTTGAACAAGCGAACGCACTTAATAATTATGGAAAATCATTTGCTAGTCCTTTTTCCGAAACATACAACCAAAATTGGCGAAATCATCCAAACTTTTCATGGCGTCAGAACCAACCTTCTACAAATATAGGTGGGCAACCATTCCATTCACAAAATCAATCTCCCCCAGGTTTTCGTCCTCCTACACAGTCATATCCTACTCAATCTCAGCCTTTTTATGCTCTAACTCCCGTGTCTCAACCGAACTTCCAATCTGTTGCACCACAGCAACAATCATCCTTAGAGGACACCCTTAAAGCAATCATGGCTAAAATTGAAAAAAATGATGCTAAAATGGAAAATTCAACTCACTTGCATGCTCAAGCCATCGCTAAACTTGAAAATCAAATGGGTCAATTAGCTAGTCAACTTGCAGAGAGAGAGAAAGGGAAGTTTCTGAGTCAAACTCTAGTGAATCCAAAAGGAGAGTTTTCTATAGGCACCACCTCTACTCCTTCAAACGAGCAACACCATGTTCAATCAATCATTACCCTTAGATCCGGGAAAGAAGTTGATAATAAAGTTAGTATGCCAACAGAGGAATTAGTTGAAGCTGAAAAAGAAGGAAATCATGTTGATCCTACTAAAGTTCAAGAGTCTATTTCTCCACCACTTGTAATAGAGCCACCTGTTAGGAACTTTGTCCCTAAAGCTCCTTATCCTCATAGACTAGTAGCTCCTAAGAAAGGCGCACAATTTGGAGACATTCTAGAAGTGTTTAAGCAAGTACAAATCAATATTCCATTTTTAGATGCCATTCAATAGTGCCCTCGTACGCTAAATTTTTGAAAGATCTAGTCACTATAAAAAGGAAGACAAATGTTCCAAAGAAGGCGTTTTTAACTGAACAGGTTAGCTCCATTATCCAATGCAAAATTCCAATAAAATATAAAGACCCTGGTTGTCCAACAATTTCTTGCGTTATAGGTAACCATCATATCGATCAGGCTTTGTTAGATTTGGGGGCGAGTGTCAATTTATTACCTTACTCAGTGTACTCACAATTAGGGTTAGGAGAGTTAAAACCCACTCAAGTAACACTCCAATTAGCTGATAGATTTGTCAAAATTCCTAGAGGAGTCATTGAGGATGTTCTAATTAAGGTTGACAAATTCTATTTTCCTGTGGACTTCATAGTCCTTGACACTCAGCCTGTCCAAAACTCTAATGGGCAAATTCCTATATTTTAGGGCATCCTTTCTTAGCCACTTCTAATGCTTTAATCAATTGTAGAAATGGCGTAATGAAATTATCATTTGGTAATATGACTGTCGAGCTAAATATTTTTAATACAAGCAAGCAACCACTAGATGAAAGATGAGGTTAGTGCAGTTTGTATGATAGACACTTTGGTTGAAAATACTTTTGTTCAGTCAAGTTATGAGGATCCCTTAGAAGCTTGCCTAGCACATTTTGGGTGTGAATTTGACATAGATGAATCAATTGAGCAGATTAATGCATTATTAGACAATGCCCCGTTAATGAGCATCGATGAATGGCAACCAAAAGTGAACCCTCTTTCACTGTCTACATCACCAGCACTTCCATCTATAGTGGAGCCACCTAAGTTAGAACTCAAACCTTTGCCAAACACTCTCAAATACAAATTCCTTGGCCTTTGTGAGTCTTTACCAGTAATCATAGCTTTTGATTTAGATGACACACAAGAACAAAAATTGTTGAATGTCCTAAAAGAGCACAAGGAAGCAATAGGGTGGTCCATAAATGATATCAAGGGAGTTAGTCCTTCATTGGTCATGCATAGAATCCATTTAGAGGAAAATGCTAAAACTTCACGTGAGCCACAAAGGCGTCTAAATCCTGCAATGCAAGAAGTAGTTAGAGCGGAAATTCTTAAGCTTTTAGATGCTGGCGTTATTTATCCAATATCTGATAGCAGTTGGGTGAGTCCTGTTCAAGTTGTTCCTAAGAAATCGGGTGTGACGGTAGTAAAAAATGAAGATAATGAATTAGTTCCCACTCGTGTTCAAACAGGTTGGCGTGTTTGCATAGACTATCGAAAATTAAATTTCTTGACACGAAAAGATCATTTTCCTTTACCGTTTATTGACCAAATGCTAGAAAGGTTAGCGGGACATGAGTATTATTGTAACGCCCCGAATTTTGGGTACGTTAAATAAGTAATTTTATTGAAAATAAACTGAGTCAAGCTCTTTATTACAACAAAAACTTAAAAGGAGTACTTTTATTACAACGGAAGGGAACTAAGGTTCCTAACTACAGCTTCGCCTGCTCCTCCATCTGAGCCAGCTCTTCAGCTCCAAAGGCCTCCAAGGTGTACGGCTCACCTTGATCATCTACAAAGTCTAACACATTATACCAGCGTCGCCACTGATATAATATGTCAGGGTCACCAAAAAGGCAACACCGTGAGCCACAAAGCTCAATAGAACTATCCAAACCCTCTAACCCATAACTTACAAACAACATGTTATAATAAAACATCGATTTCCACATGATACGTATATACAAAGCTAACAATGACACATCCATATTCGAATATCAATCAACGTTGGTGTCCAAGATTTTTCGTGTTTTTCCTACGCGACTCGTCGTAGACTGTGTCAACATCTTCATTTACAAATCAACTTTTCAAAAACCATTTGTTTAACTCACACAATTTACATTGGCTCCGTACCGCGGATAACCAAGCTACACACCCAACCTCGGTTCCGCCGCGCCGGTCTCCCGAGTATCCTCACAATGGTTCCGCCGCGCCGGGTTCCCATTGGCACACAAAACTTGCATTGTCTCCTCTCCGCGGATAACCAAGCCACATTACCAATTAGGCTACAACGTCCGGCCGCATTGGCAATCTTCACAATGGGCTACCAAGTCCGGCCACATTGTGGTTTTCACAATCCACGCAATGGGCTACCAAGTCCGGCCACATTACGAGTTTTCATACACACAACGGGCTACCAAGTCCGGCCACGTTGCGGTTTTCACAATCCACACAATGGGCTACCACGTCCGGCCGCATCGTGGGTTTCCATACACACAATGGGCTACCAAGTCTGGCCACATTGCGGTTTCAAAACACAACTTATCATTATCCACACCCTAGGTGTCATGTTTCTACTTTCTCGGTTCTCGTGTCTCGTTTACATGCAAAGACTCCGCGGTAGGACAAAGTAAGCATGAATCATTCATTGTAATCTAACAAGATCATCCATCTATAATACATCACAAGTAATACAATCGATTTATGTATGCAAGCTCATACTTCTTGAAATACGAATACTTCGATTCACATGGTAACGTTTTAACTTTTAAAAACCGTTCTTTCCTAAAGATCAAACAACATATGTTTTACTTGAAATAAGTAAGTAAGTGAGTAAGGATAAACTTAGAGTTAGGGGTAAGAATAATCTACCTTGATCCGAAACTAGTCGGGGCCGAATAAGCTAGTTGGAAGATTCTACGGGTGGTGAAACTCGCAAATCTGGACCGAACTTTGGATGGCTGTAACTCAGTCAATCTTTGGCCGAATATGATCGTTCTTGGGTCGAAATCGAAGCTCTAGAAGCGCTCTACAACTTTTGTGAAGGAAGTTGATCCTAGAAACTACTTTAGGTAGGAGAAAAATGGGGATAAAAGAAGGGACAGTAAGCTGTCTTGATATGGAAATCCGAGATTTTTACTAAACTTTGGATGACAATATCTTTGTCATTTCTTCACCGATTGGGGTGGTTCTTGGGTCTAACTTTAAGGTCTCGAAGTGCTTTACAACTTTTCCGAAGGGAGTTGGTTCTAAAAACTAGCCTAAGCAGGGGAAAACTGAGGATTTACGAAGGGCAGTAGGCTGCCTGGAAAAACAGAAATGGTTTCTAGAGAGAAGTGAGAGCAAGAAGTGAAGGTGTGAGTTGAATGAGAAACATGGGGTGCTATTTATAGGCAAAATTCTTGGCTCTTCCTCTCTCTCTATGGCCGGCCCCTCTCTCTCTCTATATCTCCCATGGATTTGCTTCATTAAGTCATCAAATCAACCTTTCAACCAAGTCATCGCCCTTTCTCCAATCTTAGGCCAAATCTTAGGTGTAAGGCTGTGAAACCAACTAAGATCTTTAGCCTTTCTAGGTAATTATAACCTAGGTCTAGCTTGTAGTCAAGATCTTAGGCTAATAAAGGCTAGGATAATGGCCCATCATAGGTTGTCATTAGGCAAAATAGACTTAGGCCTATTATGGTAGCTTGCAAGGCTAGGTTAGTCCTTGGATTGGACTATGGGAGATTTGTTGGAAGATTTGGAGACAATGGTACAAGATTTGGGTGCTTAAACAATCCTAGAAGTACAATGGGGAGTTATGTTTGGTTAGGAGAAAGATTCACCCATGGATTGGAAGTACTTTTGGAGGACCAATGTCAAGTACACATCAAATCCTTCTTCTTCTTCCTTCCTCTTTCCTTCTCTCTCTCTCCCTCTCTCTCTTATGTACTAGCTATATACATATATATATGTATGTACTAACATGTAAGAACACAAATAAATAAAAGGGTACTTTGGTACTTTAAAATCTAAAAGGATTTAAGGTCAAGATTTCCCCTTTAAACTAATATAAAGTTACGAGTACTTTAATTAATATAATAATGTACTTTTGTACTCCCGGGAATCTTAACAAAATATTATTTTAATGGGTTAAGTACTTAGTTGGAAGATGAACCTATTACCCAATGGATAATAAAATCCCTAACGGTTATTAACCAAAGGATAATAAGGTATGAGTACTTTAAATACTAAACTAAGTTTTTTTGAAAAAGACTACATGTCCTTTGAAAATACACATGTGAATATATATATATATATATATATATATATATATATATATATATATATATATATATATATATATATATATATATATATATATATATATATATATATATATGTACTTACCAAATAAAATAAAGGAAAGGCTTTTGTCCAATGGTTAAAGATTACCCTAACGGTTATCGTCCAATGGTCCATAGCTACTAGGGTACTTTTATTAGTAAAATAATCGAAAAGTACCTTTAAAGTAATTATAAAAGTTTATTTTTAAAAGATCATAGTACTTTGTTCAAATCTTTCAAAAATCCTTTTATTATAAAGAATTGGGTTTCTATTATCCAATGGATAATAGTTCCCCTAACATTTATCGTCCAAAGGATAAAGAATAAAATCAAAACAATAAAAGAAATAATTAAACAATTTCTAGTCTAGGGTTTGAAAAGGTTCAAAAGGTTCAAGATGGACAAAACGGTCCATCTATGGTTAGGGAAAAGTAACTAGGTGACTTTCTAGTTTGGTTTCTCTAACAAGCCGGTTAGAAGCTAACTAGACTTGCTAAGTAGGGCTTAAGAGTCAAGAAACGATCTTTGAAGGGCTAAAGTGTAATTACGACAAGTTATGGAAATTTAAAAGGAAATATTAAAAGCAATCTAAGTAATAAAAAGAAAAATTCAAATATTTAACGGAATTTTTATTGACCAAAATTCAAGGGCATTACAATTATTGCTTTCTCGATGGTTATTCTGGTTATAATTAAATTCCCATTGCACCGGAAGACCAAGAAAAGACTACGTTCACATGCCCTTATGGTACTTTTGCCTACCGTCGCATGCCATTTGGACTATGCAATGCACCAGCCACCTTTCAGCGATGCATGGTTAGTATTTTTTCTGACATGGTAGAACGCTTTTTGGAAGTGTTTATGGATGATTTTTCAGTTTTTGGATCTTCTTTTGATGAATGCTTACACCATTTGACCCTAGTGTTAGTGCGATGTAAAGAAAAAAGTCTTGTGCTTAATTGGGAAAAATGTCACTTTATGGTTAAGCAAGGAGTTGTATTAGGGCATATCATCTTGCATAAAGGTATTGAAGTCGATAAAGCTAAAATTGATTTGATAACTAACCTTCCACCCCCACGTACTGTAAAGGAGATTAGGTCATTTTTGGGTCATGCGGGCTTTTATAGGAGGTTCATTAAAGACTTTAGTAAAATTGCTAAACCTCTATGTAATTTGTTGGCCAAAGATGCCCCATTTGTGTTCAATGAGGAGTGCCTTCATGCTTTTGAGAGATTAAAAAGTGAGTTGACCTCCACCCCTATAATTCAACCACCCGATTGGAATGTCCCTCTTGAAATTATGTGTGATGCCTCTGATTACGCAGTAGGCGCTGTTTTAGGACAACGTGTCGATAAACTTCCTCATGTAATTTATTATGCTAGTAAGACTTGAAACGATGCACAACTAAACTATTCCACAATAGAAAAGGAGTTACTAGCAGTTGTTTTTGCACTTGATAAGTTTAGAGCTTATTTATTGGGTTCTAAGGTCGTAGTCTATTCGGATCATGCTGCATTGAAGTATCTGTTGTCTAAAAAAGATGCTAAATCTAGATTAATTCGACGGATTTTATTTCTGCAAGAATTTGATATTGAGATTTGAGATAAAAAAGGCTCTGAGAATGTGGTAGCTGACCATCTGTCTAGATTAATTGTAGAGTTCACCGAGGATTCATTGCCCATCTCTGAAACTTTTCCTGATGAACAATTGATGCATGTGTCTCAATTATCTTCACCGTGGTTTGCAGATATTGTAAATTATCTTGTAATTGGAGAGATACCTTTGCATTGGCCCAAACATGATAAATCTAAATTTTTATCCAAGGTTAAGTACTTCTTCTGGGATGATCCATACTTGTTTAAATATTGCCCTGACCAGATTATTAGAAGGTGCATTCCTGAAAGTGACCAACGAAGTGTCATTTCTTTTTGTCATGATTATGCATGTGGAGGCCATTTTAGTGCTAAAAAGACAGCTGCAAAAATTTTGCAATGTGGATTTTATTGGCCTTCTATTTTTCAAGATTCGCATGCATACTGTATAGCTTGTGAGCGTTGTCAAAAGTTAGGTCGTATTACAAGGAGAAATATGATGCCTCTTAACCCAATTCTGATTGTAGAGATATTCGATGTATGGGGCATTGATTTTATGGGTCCATTCCCTAATTCCTTTGGTAATTTATATATCCTTGTCGCTATTGATTATGTTTCTAAGTGGGTTGAAGCCATTGCATGTAAAACTAATGATCACAAAGTGGTGGTCCAGTTTTTGAAAGATAATGTGTTTGCTCGTTTTGGGACACCACGTGTTATTATTAGTGATGGTGGTAAGCATTTTTGCAATTGAGTATTTGAGATTTTAATGAAAAAATATATCATAATGCATAAAGTTGCAACTGCTTATCACCCCCAGACCAGTGGTCAAGTTGAGATATCTAATAGGGAAATTAAAAATATACTTGAAAAAATAGTGAACCCTAATCGGAAAGATTGGTCTTTACGTATTAATGACGCATTATGGGCTTACCGTACGGCATTTAAAACTCCCATTGGAATGTCTCCTTACCGACTTGTCTATGGCAAGGCATGTCATTTACCTGTAGAACTAGAACACAAGGCATATTGGGCTACCAAAAAACTCAATTTTGATCTTGACAAGGCAGGTGTTCGCAGAAAGCTTCAACTTCTTGAGCTAGAGGAAATTCGGGATGATGCTTATGACTGTGCCAATCGTACAAGGACCGTATGAAAAGGGTCCATGATCAAAATATTTTAAGAAAATCTTTCACTTCAAGTCAAAAAGTCCTTCTTTATAATTCTCGTTTGCATTTATTCCCAGGCAAACTTCGTTCTCGATGGTCCAGCCCTTTTATCGTTCGTACTAGCTATCCGCATGGGGCAGTTGAAATTGAGAATCCTAAAGATGGTTCCGTGTCCAAAGTGAACGGGCAGCGGTTGAAACCGTTTATAGAATTGAAAAGTCCGGAAGTAGAGGAGATCCTTTTGGAGGATCCTGTTTATCAAGATTGACCGTTTAGTCTACCCAACTTTAGTCATCTTTGTATGCTACTGTATAGTATTCGATTAGAGTAGTATTTTATCTTATTTTATTTTATTTATTATTTTATTCAATATTTGATTTTAAAAAAGAAAAAAAAATTCTAACTTCATTTATTTGCTTTTGGTTAGTGCATTCTTTTCTTTTCTTGTGTTTCCATAATTTGTTTTGCAGGTGTCGCATAATTTAATCTCATCGTGCTTACCAGGTGTATCCTACCCTTTCTCACCTTTATGCTACAGTCCATCTCTTTTTAAGCGCTTGCATTCATGACATTGAGGACACTGTCACATTTGGGTTTGGGGGAGGGTTCACTTATTATTTATGTCTGTTCAATGCATAGACTCCGTAGTCAACCATTTTTTGTTGTTTCTCTTATAAAAAAAAGAAAAAAAAGAGTAAAAAACCAACTCCAAAAGTTGAAACTTCAAGAACGGAGTAGTCAAAAGCTTAGTCTATTTTGACATCTCTTAGTATTAGTCTATTCAAACAAGGATACATTGTCGAAAAGAATATCCGAGGATTTTTGGTAGCGTCCGAATGTCACTAGATAGACTCTCTTTAGTTGTAGAGCCTATGAGGACACCAACGACGTTGACATGTGCATTTTCCATTCTTTCAAATAAATTGCTGCAGGGACTCCACTGAACTTTCATTTGCTTTACTGTCTAGCCGTGAACCATTGCACCACCAATGAGAATTCCGAGAACAAGAGCCAAACGTACCTGGGAACGTCCGCCAGGTCCGTACAAAAGAAGACTTGCAAGGCTTGATTCTCAGTCTGTTACAACGAAAACTCAAGCTGGTTCACTGTCAGTGGGAGATTCACTGCCGACTATGCCACAAGAGACCCATCCATCTTCTCCTTCTCCGACATCTTCACTGAAATTCACTAAGGCACTCATCATGACAGACACTCCTTAGGATCAAGCTGCTATTCTGACAGGCCTCCAGCACAACATGGCATCATGCAACAAAGGGCCGATCAGGCCAAGGCTTCTATGGCCAATTTGCGCGCATTGATCAATGAGCGACTCCCAACAAGAGGGGAAAGAGTCGAACAAGAAAAACCTAATCCCGATCCTGAAGAAGAAATTCCCCACACCAAAGTGGTTGTACCTAACCCAAAAATAGCCGCTCTAACTGCTAAGATGGCCAAACTCAAAGCAGCTATCTCCAAATCTGAAAAGGTTGGTGCCGGAGGATTGGACATGGACCGACTTTGCCTCTTCCCAAATGCCAGGCTGCTTGAAAGATTCAAAATGCTAGACTTCACTAAGTTTGATGGAACCGGCGATCCCAAGACTCACCTTTTGGGTTATCATAGTGCTATGAAGCTCCTTGCGGTCGAAGATGACGCAATGGCACAAATGTTCCCACAAACACTCTCTGGTCTAGTATTCCAATGGTTTCTGTCTTTTGACATTTCCAAAAGAAGAACATGGGAGGACATTGGAATAGCCTTCAATGCTCAATACAGCTACAACTCTCAGCTCAAGATGACCACCCAAGAGTTGGAGTCTACTAAGATGAATGCAAAGGAGTCTTTCGCAGCCTTCAACAAAAGGTGGAGAGCCAAGGCTGCTCTCATGACTGATCGGCCTAGCGAGAGGGATCATGTCTGCATCATCTCCCACAATTTGCAGCCCGACTATGCTAAGAATCTTGTGTTGGTTCAGGGAGCCAACTTCAAGACATTCTTTGAATTCGGACTAGCCATCGAAGAAGTGCTACAAACTGGGGTTCTACCAAGGAGCGAGCCCACCTCTTCTACCTCAGTTCAAAAAGCTAAGCCCCGTGCTTACACAGGAAGTAGCATTGCTTTGTTCAGCAGCAATAACTACACCAATGCAGCCTCCAGCGGAAATAATGCCCCTGCTCAGAATTCCAACCGCGCTGTTGATGTCAATCAGGTCCAAGCTCCACAGAAAAGCCAAAATTGAAATCAACAACCCCGAAACTTCACTATCTTCGAGGCACCTCTGTCCTCGGTGATGGAAAAGTTGGTCAAATCTGGCCATCTCAATCCCTTGACTCCAACCCCTCTACCTCAAAATCCACCTCCAGGCCATAATCCCAATGCCTACTGTGCCTTCTACCAAATGCCCAGCCATTTCACTGATTCCTACTATCGCCTTCGTCATGTGATTCAGGATTTAATTGATGATGGTACTATCCAAACCCCACCTTCCAAACCCAATGTCATTTCCAACTCTATGCCCAAACACAACTCCAACCCTTAAATCGGCCAGATATCCCTAGCCTCAACTCAAAAGAACCCAAGCTCCACCAAATTCAACCCAACCCACTACATTGTCCCAGAAAGCCACCCTAAGCCAATGGTACCTATTCCCTTCGAACCAAGCATTAACATGATGGTTGCCGGTTGGGCCATGGAAGATAAAGTCGAGGAATGGAAAGAGCTCTCCGAGGATTGGATTGAGCAATACAATATGGGTTTCCCTTCATACCCTCATGTCAATCAAATATGGTTAAACCAGTGGGAAGGCGAATGGAATGCGGCGCAAGCTGATCCTTTGGATGGTTTATCTTTGTTCATGCTTTACCATCAACCTGAACTGGACCAACCCAAGGAAGAAGTCAAAGAGTATGTGTGGGATTCGCAGCCCGATGCGGGACAAATAGAGTCGGGTCTTAAAGCTAATTTAGACCAGAGCGATGTCAATGAGAAGTAATGGAGTTATTATCAGGCAGGGGAGGTTATTCCCGATGACATCGTCCACTCGGTGCCATGCTACCTCTAGTAAATTCAATTTGAAATATAGTTGATCGTCGTATCCATGAATTCGACCCTACCCTCGACATCGTCTCTGTGGAGCAACCTTGCCCTATCGTTTCTACTCCTGGAGATGATTGCAGTATCATGGTCCTACAAGGAGCACCGCATGATGATCTTTGGGAGGTGGATGAAATTGTCAATGTAGGTAAAGCCTCACCACCAGCTAATCTCTGGGATATCAATACGGTGGTGGATGTAACTATCGGTGATGAAGTCTGGACTCTCAACTCGGCTTTGGTGGATGGAGGTCTCTGGAACGTGCCGTTTGTTACCAACCCAGGAATACCTTTCGAGGATGCTGCTGCTCAAGACCTTGCTTTTTGGGAAGGATTGGTTATGGAGGATTTGGCTACGGGTTTAGCTCTAGGGCAAGATGCGTCATCAACGGTAGCTTCAGTCGACAAGGGAAAGCGCAAGCTGGAAGAAGTTCCTGCTGATCCATGGGATTTCGATAGTATGTCTTCTCTGTGAGACGTTGCCAATGTCACAAGGAGCGGTCGAGTTTTCCAACCTCCTAATCTTCAAGCCGAATGCTCGTCTAACCCATCTGCTCGAAGGTCCAATGTTCCTGCTGCTCAAAGGAACGTTCCCCTTGCCGTTCCTAGAGTTCCAAGTGGTGCTCCGAAGGATGATATCATTAAAAAACAACTCGAGCAGATCCCCGCTGCAATCTCTGTCTGGGGACTGATATGTTCTTCTAAAGAGCATCCTAAGAAGTTGTCTTTAGCTCTTGCTCATCTCACAGTGCCTACCCACATTACTCCGGAGGCTATGATTGCCCTCATATAGCCGCTCATAGCGAAACACTCTGTCACTCTTACTGTGAAGGATCTCCCTATTGATGGAGTTGCTCATAATCGCCCTTTGCACATTACTGTCAAGTGTAGAGGGAATTGGGTGCCAATTGTCCTCATTGATAATGGCTTCGCAATCAATGTTTGCCCTCTAAGGGCTGCTTACCGCCTGGGTCTCAGCAAGAAGGATCTTATACCGTCTAACTTGGCGGTCAAAGCCTATGATAGCACTCGACGTGTGGTGGAAGGGACGCTAATGCTCAAACTCGACGCTGAGGGTTTTGAGATGGATGTCGAGTTTCATGTTGTTGACATTCCTGCTACTTTTAACCTGCTGCTGGGCAGGCCGTGGCTTCACAGGGCGGACATCATGGTTGTACCATCTACTCTTCACTAGAAAGTCGTGTTGGGACTCACTTCTGGAACTTTGACAATCTGCGGGGACTTTGGAATCCGTCCGTCCGCACACTGAAGATGGAGCATTGATCTTGGGAATTTAGCACGGGGAGGAGGATGCGATTTTGGAGGTTTCTTTTTTGACACGTCTAGTTCAGTCCTCGCCATCACCATAGACGACGATTTCATCATAAGTTCAGTTGCCCTCGAGATAATGAGGAGGATGTCTTATATGTCTGGCTTAGGACTTGGGATCAACCAGCAAGGGATCGCTGAATTCCCTATCTTTCCTTTCACCGAAGGTTGCTTTGGTTTGGGATATGTTCCCCCTGCCAAAGATGCCAATAAGAGGAAAGGTACGGGAAAGCCTCGAACCCTTCAAGGTAACTCGGACAGTTACTTTGTACGTGAAGGAGGAGGCACTGCTTACATGGGACAGGTCGAACCGTTTTGGGATCCAAAAACTCGTACTTGGCTACCGTGTTTCGAGGTTTTCGCTACTGACACATGGTCGGATAGTGAGGATGAGGAGCTGGCTAAAGAGGAGTTCAAGAAGCAGTTGGCTCAAATCAAAGTGAAGACCGACTGGCTGAAGACTTTCGATCAGGGAAGCTTGGAGCTGCTGTTCTCCGAAGTAGGTTTGGTTGGCATGGTACACACTTTTTTATTGAACGGTTCAGTAAAAAATTGCTCGAATCAAGCCCTTCCCGATCATTTTTTTTGCTGATTTCTCGCGGGTATCCTTAAAATCACGTTCTGCACACTTTGAGCGGCTCGGATCGTCGCAATTTGATCGGGAAAGGGGAGTCCCGCACGGTAAGGCCGTGCGGGATCCCTCATTGGATCCTAAGTGTGTGTGTGTGTGTATATATATATAAAAGTGTGTACCATGCAATCTTGGTAGATTTTCAAATATCCAATAAAAAAAATTATAAGATCAAAATCCTTTATTAAAATAGTCCAAATTGGCACATGTTCTTATTATAAAATTGTACTAGCGTACCTAGGAAATCTAGGGTATTAAATCTATAAGGTACATATATATATATATATATATATATATATCATCACCTGAAAAATCTAGGAAATGATTTATTTAGTAAATCCTAGTACTTGTTGGATGATTGACTCTATTATCCAATGGATAATATTTTTCCTAGTAGTTATTGACCAATGGTTAATGGGGTGAAGTAATATCTACTTAAATAATGCTTATATGACCTTTTAGGCATGTGCATATATACCTATATATAACTATATATTTGTACTTAACAATCTAGCATAGATATCTTTTTAATGGAAAGTCTATTGTCCAATGGATAAAAGTTTCCCTAACTTTTATCGTCCAATGGGTAAAGATCCAAGATGACAAGTATGACTTGATTGACTAGTCATATATGTAAGGGCAAAATATTTATGATTGTCAATGGCATGCGTCAAAACACATTCGTTCGTGTAATTGCGATTATTTTTATATTGAGTTGTAAATTTCATTATTTTTTAGAGTGTCTGTTTTAGGAGTGGAATGGAATCATTAATTTTTGTAATGAGTGAATGAGAGTTATTGTGCACGTGAAGGCTGAAGGAATTGGGAGTGGATCTAATAAGGAGGAGTTTTTGGAAAGAAGAGATTCTAAGAAAGAAAATCTCGGCAGTGGGGTGATAAAGGAAATAAAGTTTTGATTGCAGTGATTTACGGGCTTGGGGATCACGTAGCCGCGGAAGAGAAAAAAAGAGGAAAAACCACATACACATACAAAACGTGTATTGTGATTAAATAAGAAAAAAGAAAGCAGCCAATGTACATGTCTTTTTGAAAAGAAAATTCTTGAGTGTCTTTGTTTTGAATCTTGGAGTAAAAAGAAGATCATGGATCTTTGAGCGTTCAAGACAACTTCAAGAGGTTTACAACATCAACTCAGTTAATCTCTGAGCAAAGTCTTTCGGTGGATTCTGGGAGGCAAACGGAAGGCTTGTGGATTTTAGGCAGCGGCGGTCAAGCATTCAGAGAGGTGTACGTAGATTCGGCAAGAGCGTCTAGGTTTAGGTTTGTGGAGTTCAAACTTATCGTAAGAGTTCTTGTAACCTCGTGTTTAGTAGTGTTTGATTCATTCCCGTGGTTTTTTCCCGTTTTGGGTTTTCCACGTATATCTCAGTGTTTGTTATTTGTTTGCTTTCCATTTGTGAGATTGATTTTGTTTATCGCATGGTGAATCGTTGATTGAGATTAAAACATAGCAAGTTTTTAAACCTAGAGGATCTAGGATTTTCAATATATATGTGTGTATGTATATGTATATAATAATAACCTAGGTCCAAAAGTTTTCATTAGGGTTTGAAAGGTTCAAAAGGTTCAAGGAGGTTCAAAAGACTCATCTAGGGTTAGGAGAAAGTAACTAGATGAATTGGTAGTTAGGTTCCTCCAACTAATCGGTTGGAATCTAACTATATTAGCCAAGTAGGGCTTTTAATCAAGAAATAAATTTTTAAAGGGCTGAAATCTAATTATGATGGATTATAGAAATTAAAAAGGGATTTCAAAAGCAATCCAAGTAATTAAAAATAAAAATTCAAATTTTTAATGAAATTTTTATTTACCAAAAATCAGGGTCGTTACAATCTATCCCCTCTTAAAACAATTTTGTCCCCGAAATTGGCGCGTGATTATGGATTAGACATAGTTGCTATGCCGATTAGAGATCTAAACAGGATTGGCGACCTACAAAAATGGTTTAGCACTACACGGTCACTATTTAAAAGGCTATGGCAGGTCTTAGAGGTATGACGGCGCTTAAGGCACCCTTCACAATTCTATACACGTTTTGTTAATCGAGTTAAGCCTCATCACTTGTTTAATGAGACGGGGTTGAAGTTGCTTCTGCTGACGCACAATTTTCCTCGTCGTATGCCTTTGGTAAGGTTTCTATCGTAAACACCAACGTCAAATGCAAAACCTCTACCAAATCATCATGCGGACTCGTACCCTATAAACGTTCCTTAGCACGTCCCCATCGAATCAGCATGCTTCCCTACCTAACAATATTAAACCCGTTTCTAAAACTAAATAACGGATCAACTTGAGCAGAATCACTCCAAAATCGTAAGGCGTAAGTACTCCATCCTCGTTTCGGGGAAAATCAAACATCGGCAAGCAATCCCTACGATACTCTACAATCTTGGATATTATTAGCAAAGGCATAGAAAGGACCTATGCAGTCCCAGGAAAATAAGACTTTGGCATCGTCGACTTCTGGCGGTAATTTTAGAGGTACGGCTGCTTCCAATCCAGTACTGTTTTGACCTTACTTTCGCTCACCTCGATTCCGTCCTTGGACACCACGTGCCCCAAAAACTTAACCACTTCGCATATTCTTGCATTGGTATAAAGTTGGCTATCTCGGAGTACTTGTAGTATCATTCGAAGGTGTCCTTCGTGCTCTCCTTAATTGATCAAATAAGTCATTGATCCTTGGCAATGGATACCTGTTTTTGATGGTGACTTGATTTAGCTCCCTATAGTCGATGCATAGTCGAAGTGTTCTTTCTTCTTCGCGAACAGTGCAGGTGCTCCCCATGGTGACGTACTTGGCCTGATAAGCCCTTTGTCCAACAGCTCTTGCAGTTGGGTCTTGAGCTCCTTTGGCTCAGCTGGGGCCATTTGGTACAGCACCATAGAGATTGGTGCCATTTCCCGGTTGGAGTTCTATAGAGAAGTCTATCTCTCTTTTGGGTGGTAAGCCAGGAAGTTCTTCAAGGAAAACATTGGCGTACTCGCACACAATGTGTGGTAATCCCACTTCCATCCTATCAGCTTCTCCCAACTGGAGGCTAGCTAGCCATCCAAACAGTTGATTCTGCCACCTGGATCTTCTCATCGTCGGGCTCATCGTTTGTCTATCCCCCTTAAATTGGAAATGATTCCCTTCGAGGGTATACGCGCTCACCATCTTCCGATGGCAGTTTATGACCGCTTGATGTGCTGATATCCAGTCCATCCCTGGGATTTCGTTGAAATCCGCCATGTTGATCTCTAAGATCGTAGTTTAGTCGCAAGTTGGCTACTTCTAGTTCGCACCCTCTACACACTAGACTAACAGCTATCCTTCCCCCTAACGGTGACATTACTTTCACACTCGTACTTAGGGGTTCTGTTTCCAGTGCTAAAGCAATTACGCAGGCAGTAGATGTAACTGCATGCGATACACCAGAGTCTAACAAGGTTTGTACGTAGGTACTATATAATAGTAGCGTACCTTGGATCTCAGAGGGATCCTGCTCTTGTTCCTCAGTCTGCAATGCAAAAATATGCCCTCTAGCGCCTTGTTGTGTTCCCATGGGCTGCTTTCCCTTGTTTTGTTGCTGCAATGGGCCTACAGGGTTTTGCTTCTCAAAACCGGCCTATCCAGGTTGTTGAGCCTCTTGATTTCCAAAGCTTCCATTCCTCTCCCTTTAAAGTTAGGGGCAGTCGCACTTATAGTGACCCATAGCCTGGCAGTTGAAACACTGAACTGTTGCTATGTCTCGACCACCTCTCTTTGGTTCACCATTTCTGGGGATACCAGTCTTCCAGGGTTGGTTGTCTTGTGACAGGGTGAAGGGTCTGGTAGGGTAGGGTCCACGGTTGTTGTTTGGTGGTTGGGTTCGGATCGGTCCACCGGTGTTGCTTGTTGCCTTTCTCCATCAGGTTTTGAAGTCAGTCTGCTCACTCTCTAGCTGGAGTGCACACTTCACGACTTCGGCATAGGTGGTAAAAGCTTGAGCCACCACAGCCTTTCGAGCAGTCGTTAGTCCCCACTCGAATCTCCTAGCCTTCTTGTCCTTGTTTGGGATGGAGTTTAGGGCGTAACGGGATAGTTCTTCAAATTTGGCCGCATACTGGGTAACGGTCATTGTTCCTTGTTTTAGGTTCAGGAACTCTTGTTCCTTGGCTAGGCGAAGAGGTGTGGGAAAATATTTGTCGAGGAATAGAGTCTTGAACTCGGCAAATGTCATGGTGGCTATGGCATGGGTTGCCTCCATCAGATCCCACCAGTAGCGGGCTTTTCCCTTCAACTGGTACATGGCCAAGGCCACACGATCCCTGTCCTGGGTGATCCCTAAGGTTCTAAAGATCATTTTGACCTCATTTAGCCATGTCTCGGCCACGACGGGATTGGTGTCTCCGTGAAAAGTCGGGGGTCGGCGTTTGCAGAACTCGTTCATTGCTTGAGTTCGGTTCATGGGTCCGTCGTTATGGTTTTGGTTTTGGCGGTTGGCGTTCAAGGCGGTTATGAATGCTTGCATGATTTGGGCTAGGTCAGGGTTTGCATTTAAGGGTTCTCCGTTATCGTTTCCTAATCTGTGGCGTGTATTAACCATTTACGAGGGAAAATCAAAAGGGGGTTTTAATAAATTTTCTTTTTGCAAATGGTGTTTCTTTCAAAAGTCGAAAGTAGTTTATCGAATAGTATGCAACAATACTCTTTAATATAAGCAAAATTTTCATAGATAAGCAGGAAAATACAATCATAAGCATAGAGTTTCACTATAATGGCAAGTAGGGACCTAAGATAAGATTTTTCCTAATACAAGTTAAAACGAAATGATCCTACATACTCCTACTCCGTGGTTCTATAGGTTATCAGGTTTTAACCTACACCGCTGCTACTCCACTCTAGGGTAGAACAATTCCTATAATCTTTCCCAGCTACTTCACGTAGTTCGAGCTAACAGGTTGGCTAGATGGTTATCTGTAAAGACAAAGTTTTATTAACACTAAGGAAGGCTTTCTAGGTTCCACAATTGATTCTTGATTTAAGTCATCATCCAATTGTTCGGGAATTCCCAGCTCGGTGGTACTGCCAATTTCCGCACCTTGCTTCAATCCGAAGATTGTTTTGTCAGAATTCCACCCAATTTGGGACGGTAAACTTAAACTCAATTCTCGTTTGTGCAATGGTCAAACTATCTTATGCTTCTACCCATTCTACCCATGGCTGAGGTTTTGAACCTAAAGCTTTGATACCAAGTTGTAACGCCCCGAATTTTGGGAACGTTAAATAGACATTTTCCATTGAAAACTAAATAGAGTTTAGCTCATTATTACAACATAACTCCCATGGGAGCACTTTTATTACACAAGGGAAGGGAAACTGAGGTTCCTAACTACAGCTCCATCTGCTTTTCCATCCTAGCCAGCTCTTCGGCTCCAAAAGCCTCCAAGGTGTGTAGCTCACCCTGTTCATCTACCAAGCCTGACACATTATACCAGCGTCGCCACCAATATAATATGTCAGGGTCACCAAAAGGTAACACCGTGAGCTACGAAGGCTCAATAGAAAACCCATACCCACTAACCCTTAAATTACAAACATTAAATCATAACATTAACAGTTAACAATGACACATCCGCATTTACTATTCAAACTAACGTTGGTGTCCATGATTTTCTAAGTTTCTCCTACGTGACTCGTCGTGGACCGTGTCTCCATTTATTACTCACCAAATCAACATTTCCAAAATCGTTTTAACACACCCAACCTCAGTTCCGCTGTTTCGGTCTCCCGAGCATCCTCACAATGGTTCCACCGCACCGGGTTCCCATGAGCACTCAAAATTTGCATTGGCTCCTCTCCACGGATAACCAAGCCATTCCTCACCATGGTTCCACCGCTCCGGGTTCCCATGAGAACGCACACAACCTCACAATGGTTCCGCTGATCCGGTTCTCCATTGGAGCACACACACACATTCCCACAATGGGCAAGTCTGGCCACATTGCGATTTCAAAACACACCTTGTCATTATCACACCATAGGTGTCATGTTTCTATTTTCTCAATTTTCGTGTCTCGTTTTCATGCATCGACTCCGCAGTAGGACTTTTCACATACGAAATCATAGAGCATTCATTAAAATCTTGAAACTAAACTAACAAGATCATCCAACTCAATATTATACCACAAGTAATACAAGCAATTCTTGTATGCAAACTCATAACCATCATAAAGATCAAAATATGAATACTTCTATCAAACGATAAAGTCTTATCCTTTGAAAATCGTTCTTTCTTCCTTTGTGGGAAGTTCAAAACAACACATGTTTATTGAAGTAAAAGTTCATTTATTCAACATGCTCACACTTCCATTAGCACAATAAACTTGTTGACAAACATGCATTCCAACTATTATGAACGATAGATAACCTTTTCTACATAGGGAAAACGGTTAAGGATATTCATACTTTGAACTAAGGACATTCTACTTTCCAACATACGGTTCTATACTATACGTAGAGTTAGTGGACTAGGGACTCTGCCTTACTTCTTGGCGGTTGGTCGGTTTTGAGAATAGGTCGTCGATTTGGCGAATCGGCGGCTTAACGGCTCCGAAGTGCTTCGAAAGGAAGAGAGATGGATTTTCTCTTCCTAGAAACAACTTTGCTGACTAAACTAGGCTACTTTAAAGATCTAGGGGTGGTTTTTGGAAGTGGTTTGGTGGTAGCTCTCAAGAACTTCAAGAAACTTAAGAACTTTGAACTTTGGTACTTAGAAAGCTTAGAATTTCTAGAGAGAAGTTGGAGCAAGGAGTGAAGGTGTGAGTTTAAGCTTGGAATGGCTTGCTATTTATAGGCCAAGGCTCCCTCTCTCTCCCTCTCACCCGAAATCTCTCTCTCTCTCTCTCTCTCTCCGTATCTCATTTTTTTATTCAACTTGTCATGCTTTCTTTGAAAGATCAAGATCTAGTTCTAGGCTTGCATGGCTAGATTTAGTACTTTGGGTAGATTTTAGGAAGATTTGATGGAGGAAGAGTAATGGTTCAAAGATTGTGTGAATAGGTAAATATATAAGGACAATGAAAGTATGTAGGAAGATCATGTCATGGTACCCTCCAAATCTCTCCCATATCTTTCCAATCTCTCCCTCATTCTCTCTCTCGGCCTCTCTCTCCCTCTCTCCTCTCGGCTCTCTCTCTCTCTCTTTCTCTCTCTCTCTCTCTCTTACATATATATATATATATATATATATATATATACACACACACTTCTATGTACAAGTAATATATGTAGGGAGGTATTCCCGAACAGATAAAACAATGGCCGAACACGTGGTACGAAGGATCACGGGATAAATACAATAAAATGAACCACCACAAGCGATGATTGGCGATATAGACCAATGACATGAGAAGTCATTGGTCCAAGCTATCTGTTCGGCAGATAAAGATATATAATTATATTGTTCCAAATAGACAATAGCGAACCAGTTACATGTGAGGTAACTGGTCCAGGTAGTCTGTTCGGCTATGAGAGAGCCGGACAGGAGAAGAGCTCCCGACCAGAGTAGGAGCAGAGGAAGTACTCTGGAAGAGTCCAGAACCATAATATCCCCTAAGGGATGGGATCCCGAGAGTAAAGGATCTGGAAAAGATACCCAACGAGAATGGGATGTTCGGCCAGTTATGGAAAAGAGTCCTAAAAGGACTCTTAAGTAATAAACTGATAAGGGAACGAGAGTCTAAGATATCTAGGGTTTTCTATACGAGATAGGAATCCTAGGGCAACAGGGATGCTTGGGCAGCAAGCATTATGAATCTATAAATAAAGAGGTAAACCTAGAAGTAAAAGGTACTCAATACATTGCATTCATACGATACTTCCGATTGAGATTTAGGGTTTCCTGCTAAGTACGTGATACTAAATTAGGCATCGGAGGGCCTTTGCCACAAGAGGCAAAGGTGCACTCACCCCTTGTATGTTTTGCAGATTAGGTGTCCGACGAGAAGCTAGGCTTTTGGTCAAGGAGCACGTGAAGCTGTTATATCAACATATAGCTATTTACAGAGGGCAGTTTTTGTCCACCTACAATTGGCGCCGTCTGTGGGAATCGAAAGAGTTCCCTTTGAAATACGACCATGGTGGAAGTAGATCCAGCAACACCACACGATCCAAAGAATCTGCTAGATGGAGGAAGAGATAAATCTCCACCCGGGGCTTCGAAAAAGCCCGAAGCTAGACCTAGAAGGACCATGAGTAAGGGTCGCCCCCTTACTGATCATGACAACTCTAAAAACAGAGAGGGAAGAACGACTTTAAGATCCACGAGAAGGAGTAAATCCCATCAAAGAGATGAGTTGGTTGCACACTCAAAAAGTGTGCACTGCAGTGAGGATGTCCTCGATAAAAAGAGGCAGGAAATCGAGGAATACGCTTGTTTAATCAAGAAACAAGAGTATGAGATTCGGGAGTTAGAAAGGATCCAAGAACACCCGGAGGATTCTAGACTCTCATGGAGGAATTCCAGGGGAGATGAGTATACCATGGTGAAATACAGAAAGGTTCCTTCACGAGGAAGAAGGAGCAGAAGCAGAAGTCCCACCCCAAGGCGACATAGAGTTTTTCTCCAAAAAGAGAGGAGCCGAACACTAGAACGGCGAAGGGCTACTTCAAGGAGAAGGAGGAGCAGGGGCCGAAGTTCTACCCCTGAAGAGGAGGGGACTAGAAAACATCATAGGGACAGGTACGAGAGACCTGATTCCAATTGGGAAAAGAATAAACCCGACAAGACAAAGGGACTAGAAGACGAGACCATGACTGCACGAGAGGCAGCACGGAAGGCACTCAGTAATATTGCATCCTCCCCCTTTTCAAGGAAGCTACAGGATGCTAGGTTGCCGAGCAGGGTAAAGCATGGGACGTTTGTCCTTTATGAGACAGATGCTAATCCTGTAGCACACATCCAACACTACCAGCAGGCAATGTTTATGCATGAAGGGGATGATGCAATTATGTGCAAGATCCATCAAGTTTGGGGAAGGTGGCTTTATCTTGGTTTCATAAGTTGGGTCCACGCTCCATCCACGGATGGGTGCATTTGGCCGAGGAATTCATTGCCCGATTCCTGACTAGCAGAAGGGCCCCAAAGACTTTTGAGAGCCTCTCCGTTATGAAGCAAGGAGAGGATGAGCCGATCAGAAGCTATGCAAAAAAGTACTGGGAGACTTTCAACAAGATTGAAGGTTGCAGTGAGGAGTACGCGATAGCAACTTTCAAGACCGGTTTACCTGTTCGGGGGGAGCTCGTAAATCCCTGAACATGAGCCAGTACGAACATTGGCAAAATTAATGGAACGGATAGAGTAGCATGCCAGAAACGAGGACGACATACTCCGGGAAGATGGCAAGATAGCGGCTGACCAGGTAAAGGGGCCTGTGAAGAAAGCAGATAAGCCAGAACCCAAAACCCAAAACCTACCAAGAGAGGAAAGACTATGGGCAGGCAAAGAAAGAGCCGTACAAGGATAAACAAGCTCCGAATCCCAAGTCTTTCTTTTCAATAAACACAGTTTGGAAGGAACCCATCTATAGGATTCTTTATCGAATAAAGAATCAGCCTTACTTCAAGTGGCCTCAAAGTCTAGGTGGAAAAAAAAATGCAAAATGTGCTACGAATTAGCACTGCAGCTATCACATGGATTGGGGCCACATGACTGAGGACTGTGAGATGTATAAGAAGCATCTTGATGATTTGGTCTCTCGTGGCTACCTCAAGGAATTTATCCAGGAGGACCCAAAAGATAAAGGGAATGCCTTGGAGATGGATTACGAACAGAATCCTAAAGGGATAATCCATATGATACATGGATTAGCCGTGCCTTATACGAGAAATGAGGTTAGGCTTCTTCAGAGGCAAATCAAGCATGACCAGCATGTTATGTGGTTAGGAAAAAAAGAGGGCGAGAGAATGACAAATGTAACGAGGGCATAGTTTTTACAAAAGAAGACTTAGGAGAAGTTCAAATGCCCCACAACGATGCTTTGGTCATAACCCTACGAATAGGGGAACATGACATTGAGAGAATCCTGGTGGATTCAGGAAGTTGTACAAAAGTGTTGTACTATGATGCATTCAAGAAGTTGGGTTTGGCCCAGAAAGACCTGGAGCAATTCACAACACCCTTGGTTGGGTTTGGCGCAGGAGCAGTATGGCCCCTTAGGAAAGTAACACTTCCTGTTTGGGCAGGATCAATAGTCTTAAGAACTGATTTCTTGGTGGTGGACGTACCGTCTTCCTATAATACAATTATAGGAAGAACATGGTCACACAAGATGATGGCAGTTTCCTCCACTTACCATCAGATGGTAAAATTTCCTGGGTCCAACAGGGTTGAAAAAATTAAAGGCAATCAGAAGATAGCACAACAGTGCTTGGTTTCCACCATCAGAAGAGTTCCAAAGGCTCATGATGTCCATACGGTAGAAGTGCCAGATCAACCGACCATCGAGGATGTCGGAAGAAACCCAATAGAAAAAGTAGTAGAATGCCTAAAGAAAATACAGATCAATGAGACTGATCCTGATAGGTATTTCCTGATTGGAGAGTCGTTACCAGCAGAGGAAGAGGCGGAGTTGGTAAGTTTTTTGAGGGAACATGTTGATGTGTTTGCATGGGTACCAGAAGAGATGCCCGGAGTGGATGTGAATATAATCTGCCACCATCTGAACGTTGACCCACAGCACAAGCCAGTCATGCAAAAGAAAAGGAGGGCTGCCGTACAACACCTAGATGCTGTTATTGAAGAAGTAGACCTTTTGCTAGAAGCCAAAGCAATACGGGAAATTTACTACCCAGAATGGCTATCCAACACTGTGGTTGTGAAAAAGAAGAATGGAGAGTGGCGTGTTTGTGTGGATTTCACAAATTTAAACAAGGCATGCCCAAAGGATAGTTTTCCTCTTTCGAGGATAGACCAGTTGGTTGATGCGACTGCTGGATACGAACGGATGAGTTTTCTCGACGCATATCGAGGATATCATCAAATTGCTATGTTTGGTCCGGACCAGGAAAAGACCTCTTTCATTACACCACGAGGGTTGTACTGCTATAATGTCATGCCTTTTGGACTAAGGAATGCAGGGGCAACATATCAAAGACTGGCAACCATCATGTTTAAAAAGTTGCTTTGCAAAACTATGGAGGTTTACATTGACGACATGGTCGTGAAAAGTAAAACTAGATATGGACATATAGCAGATTTAAAGGAGGCTTTTGGGATTCTGAGTGAGTACAAACTAAAGCTCAATGCCTCGAAGTGTGCATTTGAAGTCGGTTCTGGAAAGTTCCTAGGCCACCTAGTAACTATAAGAGGAATTGAAGCTAATCCTGATCAAATAGCAGCCTTGCAAAGGCTGCAAAGTCCCAAAACCACTAAGGAGGTCCAGAGGTTGACTGGAATGGCTGCAGCACTCAATAGATTTATCAGCAGGTTAAGTGATAAATGAAGACCCTTCTTTAAGTTATTGAAGAAGAGGGAAGGATTTGAATGGGGAGCGGAGTGCGAGCAAGCCTTTCAGGACCTGAAGAAGTACTTGGCCGAGGCCCCACTTTTGTCAACTCCACTGCCTGGTGAGTCTTCAATTTTGTATTTGGCTATTTCTGAACATGCTGTAAGTGCAGTCCTGTTAAGGGATATGGGAGCCGAGCAAATTCCTGTCTATTATGTGAGCAAAACATTGCTAGATGCAGAAACGAGATATCTGCCACTCGAGAAATTAGTTTTGGCATTAAGGACAGCAACTAGGAAATTGCCACATTATTTCCAATGCCATAAAGTCATAGTTTATACTGAATTCCCATTGAAATCACTGCTACGAAAAGCAGACTTCTCCGAAAGAATTTCAACTTGGTCCATCGAGTTAAGCCAATATGATATTGATTATCAGCCGTGAACGGCAATCAAGGGCCAAGTGTTGGCTGATTTTGTGGCAGAATTCTCACCTGCGGTAGCACCTCTGCCACCTACGAGAAAGGGGTAGGTAATTGAGCCACTAGCAAAGAAGAGTCAGGCCCCAGCCGAACAAGATCCCCTGGAGTGGAAGCTGTTCGTTGATGGATCAGCATGTAATACTGGATCAAGAATTGGGGTTGTGCTTTTTCCTCCTGAAGGTGTGATGTTGGAACTATCTGTTCGGCTAGGATTCAGTGCGTCAAATAATGTGGCAGAGTACGAGGCACTTTTGGCTGGCTTGAGAAGTGCAAAAACCCTGAAGGTTAAACGAGTAAGAGTTTATTGTGATTCACAGCTTGTGGTTAATCAACTATCCGGGGAATATGAAGCCCAGAGTGAGAGGATGGCGGCGTATGTGCAGGCAGCCAAGGATCTGCTTGATACCTTCGAAAGGGTATACGTTGAGCAGATAAGTTCTGGGCAGAATGCCCATGCAGATTCACTAGCCTGGTTGGCTGCGGCCGTACCAACTAAGCTCAAAAGGAAGATAGAAGTGGAGTATTTGACTAAGCCGAGCATTGGAAGAAGCATAGAGTTGGTCTTGGACGTGAACCAAGGTCCAAGTTGGATGGATGTAATTATGAAGTTCTTACGAAATGAGATACTCCCCAATGATAAAAGGAGGCTCACAAAATAAGGACCAAATCTGCTAGGTTTTGGCTGTCACCTGAAGGGAAATTGTACAGAAAGTCCTTTACAGGTCCCTATTTGCTTTGTGAGCACCCTGAGATGGTGCAAAAATTCCTACATGAAATTCATGAAGGGACTTGTGGAAGCCATGCTGGGGGTAAATCCGTAGCCCACTGAGCAATCACCCAAGGTTATTGGTGGCCACACATGCAAGAAGATGCCAAGGTTTATGTGAAAATCTGTGAGAAGTGTCAGAAATTCTCACCAATGATTCGAACACCAGTAGAAGACTTGGTGCCATTGACAAGCCCTTGGCCATTTGCCCAATGGGGTATGGACATCGTGGGTCCACTCCACAAAGCAACTGGCAATAGGAAATTTCTGTTGGTGGCAACGGATTACTTCACTAAGTGGATTGAAGTAGAACCGTTGGCTAAGATCACTGAACCTATGATAGAAAGGTTCATGTGGAAGAGCATCATTACTCAGTTTGGGTTCCCCTATTCTTTGATTACGGATAATGGGTCCCAACTTCAGAAGAAGTTCAAAGCTTTTTGTGCCCAATACAGGATACAAAATTACTACTCAACCCCAGCCTACCCTCAGAGTAACGGGCAGGCAGAAGCTTCTAACAAAACCATTCTTGATGGGATCAAGAAAAGGTTGGATAAAGCAAAAGGGAAGTGGCCTGATGAATTACCATTGGTACTATGGGCATATTGTACAACACCCAGGAGATCTACAGGAGAGACCCCCTGTTCATTGACATATGGTACAGAGGCAGTTACACCATTAGAAGTTGGCCTTCCAACCAACAGGACTGCATTGGTTACAAGTGGGGGCAATGATAGGGCTCTCGAAATTGAGCTTGATCTTGCCGAAGAAAGAATAGAGAGAGCCCTGGTTCATTTAACCTCTTACCAGGAGCAACTAATGAAGAGCTACAACAAGCATGTTCACCCACGAGAATTCGGTGTTGGAGACCTTGTGCTTCGTAAGGTGCTCGGCAACACCAAAGTGGCAAACGAGGGCAAGTTGGGGGCTAATTGGGAAGGCCCATATCGAGTAACTGAGGTTGTGGGCATAGGGGCTTATAGATTGACAGATCTGGATGGGAATCCAGTGCCAAGGCCCTGGAATGTCCACAATCTGAGAAAATTCTTTGTTTAAAAGAATTTAGTTTCATTTTTATAATGCACTATGTGATTGTGTGGGGGTTACAAATAAAACTCCCTTGTTTTTTATTATTTCTTAGTTGCAAGGGGTACGAATAACGCCTCCTTGAGTTTCAAGATTATGAATAAAATCACTTTTTTGCACTATATCAAACTTATGGAGTTATGAATTCTTACTTTTTTAAATACGGAGCTAGAAAGCTCTACACCATTCTTCCTTGCTAACGTATTGGGGAGCAGTGAGGTAACAGGTATAGTTTGAATTATGAGCAAGTTTTTTGAATTATGAACAAAAATTCAAGTGTTCAAAAGTACAAACATACTTGATTATTTACCTAAGTATGAACAGCCATGGAACTAACGGATTCTCTAAGTACGAGAAACTTAGAGAATACTTAGGGCTATACGAAAGCATGAAGTACTTGATTTGGGTGACACAAGTCCCTTACGAACAAAATCCAAGTATGAACAAGCTTGGGAATGCATACGAGAACATGCAATAAATTAGTACAAATAAACTTATTTGCATATCAATACATGCAACACTCCCTGAATATGAAAACATTTCAGGACCAAGTATGAGTAACTTGGGTAAAATAAGCAAATTAGTTAAAGCATGAGAGACTTAACTTTTGAGAAAAGTTAACGCAGGCATAGAGATGTTCATACGGAATGGTATGCAACGACAGCAAACACTGAGACAGGTACGGCAAAAGTTTACTGCCGAGCAAAGAGGCCATAACACGGCCACCAAAACAATTGTCGTGCCACGAAGTGCCGAACACCTGTATTATCATAAGTATCAAAATACTAGCGCCTCGCAGGGCTTAAATACCATGGTCACGCAAGACCAGCCAAATATTTAAGAAGTAAAAGCAAACTTACCAACTCAATCCAGGTTCTGGATCTCTGGGTCAGTCGTGACCTCTGTATTTACTTCACCACTGGGGCCCCCGCCACCAGCAGCATCCTCTTCCAAAATGATAGTCTCATCCATTGCATCCCGAGCTGGCATATGTTCGGTTTCAGCATCCTGAGACTCAATCTGTACCTCTTCATCATCACATGCAAATTCATCTATCTGCTGATCAACATCATCAGTTGGTGGCTCATCAGGCTCCTGAGATACTGCTGCACGGCAGCTTGGTAAGTTGTTCTCCACCCAGAGAGGTGAATCTTTAGCAATACCAACTTTTGTTAAATAGGCTTCCCAGTAGGTGACCCAGATCTGGTCTTGAATGGCCAGCATTTGCTCAACGTAGCTAGCAGTCGTAGCATCAAAACCCTTTTGATATCCATTGTCATAAGCCGCCTTTTTGGTATTGTCAATTTTCGATAGTGCTTGGTTTAGACTCTCCTCAGCAGTTACAAGCTTGGCCTTTGCCTCGTCTGCTTCCTCTTTTGCTTTGTCTCTCTCTCTTTCTAGTTTTGAGACTGTTCAGAGCAGCCTAGTGTTGTCATTCAGAAGTCTGATTCTTTCAGCCTCGGCTTCTTGAACCTTTTGGCCCAGTGTGACCATCTTTTGGATAAACTATGAAGTATCAACAAAAACTTAAAGGTTAGGAAATTCAGCTACCATGATAAAGGTCAAGCTAAAGTTATAAGAAAGTTTTAGTTACCTTAATCCCACTGACGAGACCAGTGGACACAAGCTGATCAGAAGGAGGCGAGGATTCTTTCTGCATGTCGACGAGAAGCAATAAGCCTTGCGTAAGGGCCAGTGCAATCTCTAAAGAACTGGCACTGTCCTCGATGTTTACTAGGCGATCACCCCTTACGAGTCAAGGGGCCCAGGCCTCATGAGTTACTTGGGTGCCCGGTGAAGGAGTTTCCAGCATTAATGCAGAAGCTTGTGCATCAGGGACTCTAGTATCTTGATGCCAAGGGCTTTTGTCCCTATGAGCATCAGTTGTCTCAACAGAACTGTCCCGTTCTTGAGGAGAAGAAAAGGATCGTGTTGAAGCTCCCTTGGTGCGACAAGGTGGCGGGGGAGCATGGCCGGTTGATGCCCCTCTACCGGCGGCACCATATCCCCGAGAAGAAGCAGTGAGTAGGGTGCTAAGATTCAGGGGTTGACGAGTCATAGTACCTAAGTGTGGGGGAGATGGAGAGTAACCAGAGGAAGATGATTGGCTAGTGCTACAGGTGAAAGCTGGCTGTTGGGGCTGTTGCTGAGGAACGACTTGTCTTTGTGAGGATCTTCTGAGTCTCAAATGAGGTAAAGGGACGCCTTCTGAGATGGGAACCTCACCTAATTGTCCGGCAATAGTAACTCTAGAAATGGATCTCGAGTTCCTCGGTTGGGGAGCGGTTGAGGTAGAGACAGTACTAGTGCTAGGGTTGGCAAGTCTTCTGTCAATGAACCCCTTGTAAGCAGGATCGTAGCCTAGCAAGACGTTGGCATCACGACCCATACCAGCCGATAGAGTACCCGGTTCTCCTGTGTACTTTAAGATTTGGTTTATCTCTGCTGTTCGAACACAGCTGGGTTCTCGGCTTTGACGTTTGTTAGCATTGTCCGCTGAAAATTGGTAAGTCAAAATAAGAAGTTAGAGGCTCGGCGGACGTTCCCAAGTAGGTTTGGCTCTTGATTTCGAAACTTTCCCTGGCGGTGCGACAGCTAGAATGTAAAGTACCAGAGCTCAGTGACAGCCTGCAGCAATTTATTTGAAAGAATTGAAAGAACGAAAAATGTGCATGTCAACGTTGACGGTGTCCTCCTAGACTCTATAACTAAAGAGAGTTTGTCTCGTGACATTCGAACGCTGCCAAAAATCCTCAGATATTCTTTTGATGGTGTATCCTTTATGGGATCGACTATCACTAACAGATGCCAAAACAACCGAAGACTTTGGCTATTCCTTCCTCGAAGTTTCAATGCTGGAATTGGAACAACTTGGTGTAAATGACGTGATACTTTTAACCGAAACGGCGTAAGCAGCACTGTGTCGGAGCCTGAGTGGTGTAAGTGATTAGCACTTTTAACCTGGATGGTGTAAGTATCACGGCATTCTCTCCGTTGCTCCCAGTTTTCTGTTTGAAACCTCGATTGGGCGTTAGACAAGGACTTAGAAAGTATCGATTTCCCAAAGTTTTGTTGATCCAAGGACTTTGAAAATTGATAACATTCAACATCGAGATGCACGACTCGTCATCGGGCCAAGGCAATGTCCTAATAGGCATAAGACAGACTCGACAAGAGACAACCTAAAAGCCGCCCTAGCATGCTCCTACGCAAAATGGTATGAATGTATGTACAGGCATGCGATAGGGAAAGCAGTAACACATAGACAATATACGGGGTTAGATGCAAGAAGTCCTACCCTGCGGGTTCTTGTCCTAGGTTGGAAGGTTCTATTGCTTTGTACACATGTAGAGGCCAATTTTGGTTTAAAGGGGTTCCTCTGACTAGAGCCGCGATATACCTCCCATTGCAACGCGTATAGCAAGGCAATGGTCGAACGGTAGTACAACTCATCATTGTCCAAGGTTGTTGGGCGTTCGAGGACCCCAGGCTCCAATAAATTTTGCTGGTTACCCAAAACACCTCAACGGGGCTAGCCAATGTCGATGCAAATGAAAAATGCCAAAACAATGATGGAATGAGAGAGAAATGCACTGTTTATGAAGAACACCTTTTTAAGCTTGGCTTACTTTTATTACTGATACTTGGAGAAAACTACGCAAGTGAACAATAGTAAAAGCCCCAATTCAGATTGGTCGGACATGAGATCCTGTTACGTTACCATTCCGTTCTTCAGCAGTGCAGAGCGTACTGTTTTGACAGACTTTTGAAAGATTGTTCATTTATGTATTAATTTCCAAATATCAATCAATGCAATGAGTCCCCAGCAGAGTTGCCACTGTGGGCACACGCCCCTGAAATTTTATTTAATATATAAAATCGGGTGCGCCCTTTTTAGAAAAGCGCGGTGAAATGCTACAATTCAGAGTCGCCACTCAGGTTTTAGCGGTGAAGCACCCAAGGAACCGAACTTGAAACATTTGCTATGTTATTTCATTTTGAAAAGGCATAGATTGGTCCGTAGTCACCTTTGATAGCTGAGGTTCGGGAGCCAGGTTATGAGAGGGGAAGGGTTTTATGGCACCCCTCTCGCCCAATCCGGAGATCGGTCTCTACCCAGGCATTTTGTAAAACATTTGCATTTTTCTCTCATTAATCATTTTTTAGCCAATTAGGGCGGGGGCACAGTTAAAGGGATTAAAACTGTAACAAGTTGCATTTATGTGGCAGAATGTGATGGATGATTTGCTTTATTGAAACAAGTAAAATAGATTGAGAACAAGCACCTGTGAGTGTTTTAAACAAACTGGAACACACTGATCTGAAATGACATACACAGGAGGAAACATGCATACATTGGCGATGCCACTGCATGCAGAAATGACCTGCGTACCCCACTCCAAGACTGGCGTGCGCCGGTAAGTCCAAACCCACAGCTTCTATTCTCAACCCTCTAGGCTCTGGAAAGGACCAGTGCACACCCAGGACAAACCACGCAATTTATATAACAGGATATACAGATACAGACAGCAGGAATGGATCTAAGGAAATAAAACGAAAAGAACACCCAATAAACAATGTGGGGAAATAAATATAGGCCAAGGCCTAAATGCCATGTAAGGGCCAGCCACTAGGCTAGATATGACTACCATACGCCAATCATAAGGCCCCGTATGCCAATTATACCTCTTTGTCCAGTGCTTGGCTTTGCATCTTCTGGGCTTTGGAACATGACCAGAAAGATCCCAGAGGCATTCCGAAGCAAATATAAACAAATATTGAATGCTACAACTACATAGTTCTAAAATAGAGAAAGCTGTAAACTGTTTTTTAGCATGCAATAAGGTGATGAAAATAGAAAGAAAATAGAAAATAGTTGATCAGTGATCCCCACGCCAGTGTTGCACATACAGCCATGACTGGCGTACGACTTAGCCTTATTGGTGTGCGCCATTGATAGCCTTTCATGATCCTTGAAACCTTGCCAGCTTTAGGGCCAGGACTGGTATTGATTACTAGCCTTGACCTTGCCAGCTCCCCTCAGGGGTCAGAACAGATTACAGAATAAACGGTGGTATACCTTTGGATTGAGTTTAATGGAATGTTTGAGCTTGAGTTTGGAGTTTGATGGATGGATGGTGAGGGAAAAAGGGTGTTGTGGTATGTGGAAAAAGGTCCCTTGCTTACTCTTTCAATGGATGAAAGAAGAGGAAGCAAAGAACTAGGGAAATGAGAGAGAGAAAGGGTTGAGAGCTCTTAATGAGTGTAAACCTCCTTGCATATAAATGCATGGGGGGGTATTTATAGGCCAAGGGTGACTGAAGGAGAATGCTAACCAACTTAGTTAAGGGCTGGTTAGGTTTGGAGAGAAGTCTCCATGCATTAAATGCATGGGACTTGTTGATGGAAGGTGTAGGAGAGAGAGGGGAACACTCCTGCACATTTGCAATCATCAGAGGACTGTTCAACGTACTGGGGTGGCTGCAAAAGTCTCGTGCACGTGGTTGAATAAAGGTGATTTGACTATTTTTGACTAGCATACACCACTACTCTACTTGCTTGCGCTAGTGGTAACTGGGTCAATGGTCGATGACTGACACGTGGTAGTTTACCAGCGCATGCCTGCATGGCACCCGCGTAAGCCAGTAGGATTTTGCTGTGGCCTTTTGGTTCTGGCTTGAAGGATTTGAATGAGGTTCGGAATGCTCAAGGCTCAAACACACCAACAATCTCAGGATTTTCTTGACCTTAATCATCATTGGGGAATCAAAGACCGTAAGTAAACTAATCTGGACAGTCCAGAATAGGGTGTCTATAAGTAGGAAAAATGTCAAGAAATTTGTACTCAATAACAGGTATAGCTAACCCTGTGTATTGAGCTCGCAAAAGATGAGTATGCTTTTCTAGAGGAATTGACAACAACAAAAGACACAAGAATTATCGTTCATCCCCTCTAACCTGACCATTGTGGGTGACATGGTTTGCAACGTGACATATATGCATATTCAATGTTTAGGAAGGAATAGAAGCCCCCTATCTAGTCAATAAATGCCTAACTCCAATTCAATTATGCATAACTAATTGCCCCTAGCATGGAGACACGCAATGTATGAATGCAATGCTTCTTTTGCTGCTTGGCAGAGGTCTTGGCATGCTCTTGATAGTGCCATATGACAGTCCCTCATGAAAAGGGTTAAAGCATTGGTGCTTCTTCCAGGATATGGCATCTTCTAGGCTGAGCTCTTCGAAGGCGTATCTCTTTATTGCCCTTTGCTTCCTACCTACAAAATTGTTAGCAAACCATGCATATCAATTGAGGGCGAGATAGTTTCACATTTGCTCTCCCTGATGATGGTCACGATGATCATGCTTAAATACCCTTGCTGAGGTTAGATGAATTTTGTTTGGAAACATTTTGCTAGTAACAACAATACTCTTGCTTGAAATAAGAGCTCCTCATGCTTAGAGTTAGTGACTACTTCCTCTAGCCATTTTTAGGGTCAAGAGATAAGCGCATATGACCGGTTGATGATGACATGCAACGCATTTTTGGGCATCTCAACTTTCGCATATTCCAGCCAATGCTTTACTTTGATCTAGGGAGACCGACAATGACTGCCCACAAAACTTTAAACTAGTCAAGTGACTATGACAAGACAGACTACAATACTCTAGCGACACTGCTAAAAATATTGTTTGACCCAGGGCCCATCCAACTACACTCCTTATGAAATGAGAAACTCATTTTATCTCCTCGAAAGTTTGTAAAAGCAATTGTGCTTGTATTGTTGTGTCAGAAATGTTTGAGATAAGATTAATTTTGAAAGTTTTTCCTTGAAAATGTCAAAACCCCATCACTTCTGTTAGGACCACGGGCCACGGTCTCTCTGTGTTGGCAAATTCCAAGACAAAACACACATTTATTTGTATCCCTATTTATCGAGTTGTAATTTATTAATTTTTATTTTTAAAGTGTCTATTTAGAAAGTGGAAGGAAATCAATTAATATTGTGTAATTGAGAGTGAGTGAATCGAGCTAATTTGGACCGGATGATCAAGGTATCAATCGAGGACTCCTGTCTAAATTATTGGCTATTATAAATAGCATCCTTTAGTTGGCAGCTACGTCATGGAAAAATTGAGGCAAAAAGACCATATGCTTTAAAGATTAAATAACGAGAGAACGGAGCGGCAGTAAAGCAGATGCGGGTTTGAAGTTCAAATAATCAAAGATGGTTTTTTGCTTTGAATCTTGGAGTACAATGGGATCTATGGATCATTGAGTGTTCAATTCATCTCCAAGAGTTTTATCATCTTCAACTACAAGTTTGAGAAAAGCCCTAAGGAGGATTCCTCGGCAAGTTCACGTCCTTCGGAGGATTCCGAGAGGCAAACGGAAGGCTTGTGGATTCAAGGCAGTGGCGGTCAAGCACTGGGTGTGGTGAGTGTGGATTCGGCAAGTAGGTCTTAGACTCGATTGTGAGGATTCAAATCGTAGGGTAAGATTACTTGTAACTACGCAATGTTTATAGTGTTTGATTCCTTCCCGTGGTTTTTTCCCGTTTAGGGTTTTCCACGTATATCTGGTGTTCATCTTTTTATTACTTCTCGTTCGTGTGATTAGCTTATTTATCGATTGGTGGATTGATTATTAAAAAGATAAAAATAGCAAATATTTATATACCTAGGCGAGCTAGGATTTTTCAATTGGTATCAGAGCGGGTCGCTCGTAATATTAGGGTTTATTCCAAGAGCGGATCCTATTTTTTTTTCTAATTTGCTATTATGGAAAATCCTAATCTTCATAACTCTGCTGTTGCGAAACCTCCTATTTTAGATGGGTCTAATTATGCATATTGGAAAGCTAGGATGAAGGCTTATTTGAAGTCTCAAAATAATCGAGTCTGGCTCTCAGTGGTTAATGGTTATACCAAGGCTATCTCCACCGTGGATGGTAAAAATGTTCGAAAGCCTTATGAGTCATGGACCAACGGTGATTCATGTGCTCTTAATGCTATATTTGGTTGCTAAGGATGCATGGGATATTTTAGCCATTACTCATGAGGGGAAAAGTCAGGTGAGGCAACAAAAACTTCAAAGCATCATAACTGAATTTGAGATGATCAGGATGAAAGATAATGAGACGTTTGTTGAGTTTTATGCTAGGTTGAGCGAAGTGGTGAACTCAAGCTTTAACCTAGGTGAGCCTATCTCTCAGGAAAAAATTATTAAGAAAGTCATGCGTTCATTACCTGAGAGGTTTATTACAAAAGTTGAAGTTCTTGAATGCATGCCTAATTTTGATTCCATGAAGGTTGAGGAAATTGTTGGTCACCTCTTAACTTTTGAAACTAAATTGTCACAATACAGACCTCAAAAAGAGAAGAACAAAAACGAGGAAAAATCCTTGGCTTTTTCTAGTTTTAAAGATAGTTTTAAGGTCTCGGATAGTGATGACGATGAATTGGACCAAGAGGAAATGGCTTTATTTGTTAAAAAATTTGGAAAGTTTTTTAAAAAGAATAAAACCTTTGGTCCTAATTCGAAAGATAAGAATGGTAGGTCTTCCAAGGGTGAAGAGAGGAAAGAGAGCAAATCATCGGATCCCCAGTGTTACGAGTGCATGGGGTTTGGTCATATTGCCCAAAAGTGTGCTAACAAACAGAAAAATAAATCCTATAATGTCAAAACTTGGGATGATAGTGACTCTGATGAAGAAGAAAATTGTGGGGGAAATAGTAAAGTCATGGCTTTAGGAGCTTCTGTGCATCCCCATGTGAGTGAGTCTAAGTTAGGAGATGAGAGAGTGAATAATGAGTATTTGAGCAATAGTGAGAGTGAGGAGGAAGAGAGTTTGCAGAAAGCCTACAATGATCTTTACAAAGAAAGCCTAAGGTTGACTAAGACTAACATTGAGCTATCTAGTGAAGTGAAGAAGAGCGATGAGTCCAATGTAAAACTCAAGCAAGAGCTTTTGAAAGCTCAAGCTCGGGTGAGTCAAGTTGAGAATGATAGAGATTCTCTGAATAATGAACTTGTTGATGTTAAGAGTATGAATGGTAAACTTGGGATTGATTTGCATGCGTCTTATGAAACTAACAAGCTTCTTGACTTGAAGGTAGCTAATTTGCAAGTTGAGCTTGACAGGGCCAATGCTACATTTAAGAAAATGAATGCAGGGTCAAAGGCTCTAGAAGAGATCATTGGAGTGCAAAGGGGAATCTCGAATAAAACCGGCCTTGGGTTTCAAATGGAAGCATCAACTTCTAAAGGCAAAGATAATCATGGATTTGGTAAGGATAAAGGTAACTATTCTAATCCTTCATCTTTCATTTGTGGCAAGAAAAATAATAATGCACCTCGAAAGCTTACTCCTCCTAGCCCCCCTATGTAAAGGGGTTTCATACCCATTTGTCACCATTGTGGTGTCAAGGGTCACATAAGGCCAAATTGTTATCAATTGATTGGATACCCCCATGCTCACTCTAATTTTTACGATAAAAGTTTTTAGGGTAGGACTCACAAGCACATGCCTACACGTAAGACCAATGTAATTCACCAATCTAAGTCATTTCCGAAGGCTAAGGCAAAAGTTGAGAAAGTGAGAATCCGAACACTTTGGGTGAGAAGTTCGGATGTCAAGCCTCAAGTGAATCATACATGTATCTCTCTAGATGCTAATGGATCATCTGGAGATGTTGACCTTGCTTTTTGAGGCATGGTCCTTATTCATAGACTAGGATGTTTTATGCTAATAATCTATTGCCTAGCTCTATGAGTTTCGTAGCTATTTTTGCATTTCTTGTTTATTTTTTTTGTGTTTTTCAATATTTATAAATATTAAAAAAAAAAAGGTTGTTTCTATGACCCACATGGTTTGTGATGTCTTTGAGCATGCTATGTTTCATCTTGATGCCTTGCTATATCTCATGATAGCGCATCTCATGGTTCGTACTTGTCATGCATGCCTTCTTAAGAGCTACTTTCATGAGAGTTTTATCGAAAAATCATGTGTATGGCAGTCATTGCATGTGTTTGTACACGCCCATTGATAGCCTTGAGAAGTTGATCCTTATCTCTTTGGGTGAGTGTTTGTCCTTGTGGTGGACATCCTATGTCATTCACCTTGGGTATTAACCTTTGGCTTGCATACCCCATGTGAGGTCGATTGGCTCGGTTTGATTGGTTAAAAAAAAAAGAAGAGAAAATATAAAAAATTGAAAGACCTGAGGAAAGGGCTACCTCTATGTGCACGTGTAAGCTACCATTGACTTGCACCTCACGTATTCTCGTTTTGCGTCATGGATTTAAGCTACGGCCTTAGATGTGTGAAAGCCACCCATGATGGTGCAAAAATATTGTGTGATTATTTGGTATAAGGTTGGCATCTCTTGAGGGGGAGAATATCATGTTATATACTCACTTAACCCCATTTTTTATATGATCTTATTTCATGCGGGTTGGAGTTGGTCTGCCACTCTTGTGGAGAATGATGTAAGTTGGTCCCTTCTTGGTTGATATGACCTCATAGGGATGAGTTGATTCTATTGTTAAGGCTATCATTGCACACACTCACTATAACACTTGCATGATTTCATACCTATGGTCGTTCTTTGAAATTTTCTTAGGGTAGCTCCTTTGAAAGCAATCATAACTTGGGGTACCATGCGATGTTTCTTTTGTGTGTGATATATCTTGGTGATTGAGTGCTTCATGGTATATTCTTTTGTCTGTTTGAGACCCCTCTCTTTGGGAGCATATCTTTGTTTGGTGAATGGGAGTATCTTGATTTTATCGATATATCTGTGTTTATGCCTAGTCTATATGCGCTTAATTGATTTCTCTATGTGTCCTAGCATATGTTTATTGGTTGTCCAATGGGGCCTTAGGTTTTACATTTGCGGATGTTTTCTAGACTTATGTTATTATGGTACACTGCTTCTCTAGACTTTCTTCCCATGGCATATTAATTTGGCTTAAATTGATTTTAGTTTCTCTATGGCCTAATTTGGGCGTATTGTCTGTTGATTTGTTGCTTTCTTGATTTGGGCTTATTCATGTGTGCTCTACCTTTGTCATTCCGTGACAAAAAGGGGGAGTAATTTTGTTGACTAACAGATTGTGCATCTTTAGTGTTTTTGCAGCTTTATAGGCCGTGACCTCAATTTGTTAGGGGATAGATTTTTCTTGTCGAGTGTGTTTTGTCATGGAAGTGCCAAAGGGGGAGATTGTTAGGATCACAGGCCACGGTCTCTCTGTGTTGGCAAATTCCAAGACAAAACACACATTTATTTGTATCCCTATTTATCGAGTTGTAATTTTTTTTTATTTTTTTTAAAGTGTCTATTTAAAAAGTGGAAGGAAATCAATTAATATTGTGTAATTGAGAGTGAGTGAATCGAGCTAATTTGGACCGGATGATCAAGGTATCAATCGAGGACTCCTATCTAAATTATTGGCTATTATAAATAGCATCCTTTAGTTGGCAGCTAGGTCACGGAAAAATTGAGGCAAAAAGACCATATGCTTTAAAGATAAAATAACGAGAGAACGGAGCGGCAGTAAAGCAGATGCGGGTTTGAAGTTCAAATAATCAAAGATGGTTTTTTGCTTTCAATCTTGGAGTACAATGGGATCTATGGATCATTGAGTGTTCAATTCATCTCCAAGAGTTTTATCATCTACAACTACAAGTTTGAGAAAAGCCCTAAGGAGGATTCCTAGGCAAGTTCACGTCCTTCGGTGGATTCCGGGAGGCAAACGGAAGGCTTGTGGATTCAAGGCAGTGGCGGTCAAGCACTGGGTGTGGTGAACGTGGATTCGGCAAGTAGGTCTTAGACTCGATTGTGAGGATTCAAATCGTAGGGTAAGATTACTTGTAACTACGCAATGTTTATAGTGTTTGATTCCTTCCCGTGGTTTTTTCCCGTTTAGGGTTTTCCTCGTATATCTGGTGTTCATCTTTTTATTACTTCTCGTTCGTGTGATTAGCTTATTTATCGATTGGTGGATTAATTATTAAAAAGATAAAATTAGCAAATATCTATATACCTAGGCGAGCTAGGATTTTTCAACTCCATCATCACGCCTCACATTCATATCACTTAAATTGTCATAAGACATAAAACTATTTTGTAAATCCATGCCCCTAGTCACTTAGATGAGTTTATTTCTTCAGGTTGAATTTGGCTTCGAGTTGAACCGCTAAATTAACCACTGAGAGTTTGGGTACTTGTAAGGGGATATGGCCATGCCCCTTGTCTCGTGCTACCCTTCATGTATTTTGCCAAAGTAATGTATGCTTCATGGCTCTTGCCCCATACGTCTTGTTCCCCACTGGCGATGCCCCTAGTGTAAAGGACTTTGCTACTAAGTTGTGTTTTTCAATCCAAGAGGACTTTATTACAGACCATATTGTAGGCTAGGGTGTGGCTTTAAGAAAGAAAGGATATAATAGCTCAAATCTACTTTCTACTCATGCTTGGGTTTCAAAGGCTAGTAGCCATCTCATCATTCTCATCAACTCTTACCGCTTCTTGTTTCATTTTGTGTGAAAGAGTTGTTTTCTTCAAAATGTCCTCTCTCTTTTTTTGGATTGAGAGAAATGTTCTCTTCAAAATGCCCCTTTGTATGACGGGGTGCTCACTTTTTTGATTGATTTTTCTTTCATCACTCTTGTATTTTTGTTTGCCCCAGCATGGGGGGATGGCTACTTAGCAGGCTTTTCAAAGAAATTATCCAGAGGCTCAACATGGCTAGCAAGGGATAAATGTTTGGATAGATGAAATGAATGCCTCTCTTCATTTTGAATCACACGACAAAGTGATGGAGATTCTAACCAAGAGATTTGGAGATTTGATGTTTAACCAAGTGGAGTTTCTAAGATTGAGAGCAAGTCTTTGAGACACATAGCAGACATATGAAAATATGGCCAATTTCTCACTTCCATTCATGCTCTAATTTTTTCCTAGACCACCCTTGCAGGTTTTCAATCTAGCGAGCTCACTTTTTTCCTCTCCTATTTTCTTTTTCTTTTCTCCTTTCTATTTTTCATCTTGAACAGTGGTCCCACAAGTGTATAGAAATACTTTCAACTCCTCAACTCAATAGAAGTGACATGGGTCATAGTTTTGAAAACCCATTTTTTGCATTTAACAACTCAAATGATTATGATGTGCCTCAAAAAGATGTTATGAGGTCACTTTGAAATTCCCAAGGATTGTTTTCAATACTCAATGTTATCATGAGCATTCTATAGCAACAACTCAGCACAAGGGAAAATATTTTGAAAATTGTGGCCGACCCTAAAGTGCCTACGTATCCCAAAAAAGAATCAGGCCACTTGTAGTTCACAACTAAGGAGATTCATTTCTTAGATCCGCATTTCATTCTGAGTGTAATAAGCTCGCTGAAAACCATGATATGTAAAATGATTTTAACAGATTCAAGAAAGGTTCAAGATTCAATATTTCAAAGGGAGTAAGACAGGGGTCAAGTGGTGGCCAAAACTAGCGAGACAGAATTTTCACAAAAAGACTAACTCAAAACCCAAGCCTAGACGTGACAGACATGGCTGTCGTTGCTCAAAACTTGGTTGGATTAAAACTTCAATTTTCTTGTCAGTCATTACTGTCATGTATATGACCAAGTCCCAAGTTTGGGAGAAGCAAAAACCTAATCATGCATAAGTTGAGATATCCAAAATTAGTTGTTCATGTTGTGCACATATCAGACATGTATGTAGCCCCTAATATGCACACTACCTCTAATATCATGTAGTGGTACAACCAAATGACATGCGATGTTGACATGAAAGTGATGTGGATGATGGACTCCTCTTTTGGTTTAGTCCCCTGCATGCTTAGAGAAAGGCAAACAAAATGATATACATAGCACCACAGTTACTTGCACAGATTATGGATGAGTCATGTATAGAAATTCGTGTGCATGCATGAGTTTTTCGGATACTGATAAGCACCCGATAATGTAATATAGGGTGCGCTAGTTATATAGTTTTAGTTAATTTCAACGCTTAATTAGTTGCTTTTTAATTGCTTTTACTCGTAAGGTATTCTAGTTTCGTTTTGAAGAAAATTACCAAATAAAGGAGTTTTAAAGCGTAAAGCATATCAAGAGATTCAAGGGCCTGAAGGTGACCCGTCGATTCGAGAAGACAAATGGCCAAGGCAGAGAGCAAGACCAAGTTCTAAAGACAAGTGGCTTGGCATCGATAGGAAGGATTTCATTCCATCGGTATCGAGGCAGTTATCAGAGGCCTTGAAACATCTCAGGATCGGTAGAAGACCCCAACATCCATCGGTACCGAGCTGTTCAGCAATAGCCCTTAATTGATTCGGCATCGGTGGACTTAAAAGTGCTGTATCGGTACCGAGGCACTATCACAAGCAGCGTGCCATGTTTGCTATCGGTACCGAGGACTTCGGAGGGGATCTTTGGAGCACCTTTTGGGATATTCTGTGCGCGTACCTTGGAGGATATAAAAGGCGTGATGTCATTTGTACAAACAACATTGTATTGGATAATTTTAGATCTAGCCTAGATTTGCTTGCTTTTTGAATTGTTCTTCATTGTTCTTCATTTCAAGTACTTTAATTTTAATTTCCTGCTTTAGTTAATTAGTTTTTGCTACTTTTGTCTTCATTAAAGTTGTAGCCGCTACTCCGATCTATCGTTTAATCTAGTTTTCTTCAAGTGTTGTTTTATCACTATGCCTAGTAGATTTTTGCTTGCTCTTATCTTCATAGATATGTGTAAGTAGTTTTCTAGGGTTAGGTCATGGGGTGAATAGCACCTCATGGCTCGAGTAAAAATTACATTTTTCACCAATAAAGTTTAAATCTTTGGTTTGAAAATCGATGTGTAGTTCGGGTTTATTTGTCAAATTGCTAAGGTGTTAACCTCCTTGATCATGTGTAGGTAAGAGCATCACCTACTTACCACACATGATGCTTGGAGCTCTGTCGCTCGAGGTGTTTGCTAAATAAATTCTAGAGCTAGCTTGGTAATTGAACCATTTTATCTTTCTGTTTAGGAACCTTAATTGAGTATCTTAAACTGCGTAATTGGGTGAAAATGTGATTTAACTCGAGTTATGGGTGTTAGTAATTCCTAGACCTAACCTGCTTTTTATCCTAGTTTATTCGCTTTTAATTTAGCCTTTTTACTTTCCACCGCAAACGTAAAACAAAGTTGGCTGCCTAAAAGCCGAAAACCTTGCTTACTTCTACAAATCCATCAAAGTCGTACTAATTATTCCCGTGGGTACGATCCTGGTCTTCTGGATTATTATGCTTCAAATGACGTATTAAGCCCTACGCTTGGGGCGTTATTCCTTATATCGGAGCGAATGAAGCAGATACCATAGACAACCAACAATTTTCGATGGATGATTCTTAAGACTTGTTGTTTACAAATACTACGTGCTACTTAAGATCCTACTTTCAATCCACCGAAAAAATTGAGCAGATGACCACAACAGAAAGTAGACTTGGAGTCCACCGCTGTGCTAGCGGTTTTTTGAATGTTCCACCTTACAAAACTTTTGGTTTTTAAAGAAAACTTGTCATTTGAGTACTTCACTCCAAACAATGCTACCGTGATTGCTAGAGTACCCCATGATCAATTGCCGATGGGGCGGCTTATGTTTATTTCATTGTTTGATTTTGTTCTAGGAATCCATGCCTCGCGGTGCTTCAAGCAAAGTGGGAGTGTAAAGTAAGTAGGGGTGCTTTCGATTGACCAAGAATATACCTTGCAGGCGACTCCATTAGTGCTTAGCTATAAAGACTTAAGGTCAGGACCTTTAGTCCAAGCCCTAACCTCTCTGCACAGAAAGAGCGGTTACAATAACACATCAAGGTGCGAGGAAGAACTTCTAGAAAATATGCATGTAGATTCCTAACCTGCAGAATCCTATCCTATTTTGATAGGTTCTATGGCTTTTTAACACATGTAAGGTTTGGGTGGTCTCAAGGGTGCTTCATTGTCAAAGGGCACCAGTCCTCTCACCAGCCCATTATAGGCAACAATCGGGTGATCCCCTCTTTGATATACCTCGAGGTACAAGTAACTGTGAAGTTTCCTGGAACCCCTAACATAGCCCATAACATGCCGGGATATTAGGTGAACTCAACTTGGTTGCCCGCTCGATGCATATGAAAAAGAATTAGATAAAGCAAACATTAATTCTATTTTGAACTTTCTGGTTATGGCTCTCAAGTCCCTAACAGAGTCGCCAAAACTGTGGACACCTCCCCAAAGGGGCGTTGCCATACAGATATCGTCTTTCCTTGTTTCCGCTTCATAAACCAGAATCGTAGATATTCCCATGGCTAGGAATGTCTCCACACGATAGCGATTATCATCAAAATAGAGTTTGCCACCTAGTTTATAAAAACTAGGCAAAACAGGTAGAGATTCTGGGTACGGGAGCAAAAAGTATGATAAGGGGAAGGTGTTAGGCACCGTTCTACACCCAGTCATGAGACCATCCCATAATTGTTCAACATAAGACCAATATCTTCTTTATTTAATTCCATACAAATAAACTGGTTATTTAAGCTTTTAATCAGTTAATAAGGTGAGCCATGACAAGTAAGCAAACCACATGCATCAGAATAAACAAAACAGCAGACTGTCCCAACAAATGGATTCCACGGCCGGTGAATGGATTTCATGGCCATGGGATCCCGCTGGATTGATATATCGGCTGCGGGAACGACGTCCCAGCTGGTATTCTTCCTCACACCAGAATACAAACAGCTAATAGAAAGAACTGATTAAAAGCAAGAGACAAAAATTAAATCAAACTATAGGCCCCTGGGCCTCACCACCTTGATCCCTCAGAGATTGATTCCTCAAATTGTGATTGATTGTGGATAATGGTTGTTGATTATGGTGATTAACTTCACAAAACCCAAGAACAAAGTGGGTTCTTTGGGGGGTTTTCACTCTCGATGCGGCTACTCACAAGACATTATGGCTTTTGTAAGGAATTGATAGGAGATGATTCCTGCAGAATTTGGGGGTGGATGATGGAGTGGAGAGATGTGTATTTCGAAGCTCTAGAGGACCCCTATTTATAAGGTTTCAAAGGATCGATCAAACGGACAAGATTAACCCAATTGATATAGAAGTTTAGGGCTTCAAGACCTCTATGGTAAGTGTATTCGTAGCCCCGAAGTAATGGTTCGTGGCTGCTAGGGTTTGGGCAAACGGATTGAAAAGCTACTGAAAATTCCAAAATGTGGAAAACATCGATCTGCCGGCCACACAAAGGATTTTGCGGCTGTGAAAAGGATTTTCTAGCAAAAGGCCAACATTCACGGGCTTGCTCCGGACACTCCCCAACTCGGTTTTGCATGTTCTTTGGACCGTTGGAAAGCTTGTAGAGTCTACTTTCTAACCCAAGTAGTTTGAATCAAAAATATTACGTACATAAAAGATATGACAATTTTACCCTTAGTGGGTCAGAAAATGGATCGCTTTGGTAAAATCCTCGTATCTCCCTTGTTTCAAATCGGTTTAAGGATTATTATATATCAATAATGAGGGTTTTGAAATTACTAAAATATGGTGGAATCCAACCACAAAAATAAGGAAGTTTAATTTATGAAAAATGGGTTGAAAGTAGACTTAATTGAAGATCGACGGTGCTACGAAGGCTAAATCATGTGTCAACACATTTCTAGATACTCTCTAAGTGTCGTTTGGCACTCCTATCACTTGTTCCAAAGTGTTCCTTAATCCCTTAAGAGTTCCACAAAGTTCCTAAGGCTTTCATGAAGTCAACCGTAACAACCACATATCCTATTCATCATCGGAATGGATCCCAAGATGGGACCCGAAATACTTGTTGAGCCAAATTGAGGTGTCTAAACTTGTTGAGTTGATCACCTAATATCCTGGCATGTCATGGGCTATGTTAGGGATTCCAGCAAACTCCATAATCACTTGTACCCCTGTGGTATATTAAAAAGGGAAGCACCCAATTGCTTGGCGAAAGGATTGATGCCCTTTGACAACGGAGCACCTCTGAGACGACCCAAACCATACAAGTGGTAGAAAACCATAGAACTTATCAAAATAAGACAGGAGCCTGCAGGTTAAGAATCTATTTGCATCCATCTTTAAAGTTCTTCCTCACACCCATTTATATACATGTTTTGTAAAGTTTTTTACGCAGGTTAACTTTAGGAGCTTTAAAGCTAGGGAAGAGGGTAAGCTAACTAAAGAACTTTTTAGGTAAAATGGCCGCATCACTGTTCGTGTCTGGTTAGCACTTTCAAATTGTCACTGAGTTGTCTGGCCCGTTTGGTCTCTCTGTCAACATTTTCAAAGGTTATGAAAAGGCTTTCGACCCGTTCGATTATATCATCTCAGCAAATCAGCTGAAGCCCAAGATGGTCATCCATGAAGAAAACCACATCACATTCACAAGAGCAGTCAATGACGAAGAGTTGGAAGAAATAATTGAAGAAGGAGCACTCCGCGAGGTTCCTATTTACTTTTATGATCCCTCAGCCCCTATTGATGATTTTTGGCCACTAGATGAAGAGAAAGAGCCTGAAAACAAAAAAGAAGGGCTGAAGAAAGAGGAAGTTGTTGACAATGACCCATTAGATGAAGTATCACTAAACCTACTCTTTGATGAGGGGGTCACCAATACTGAAATAAGGGTGATCCAACCCATTACAGATGGGTTTGGAAATTGGTGGGGATTTGTTGGCACATGAAAAATTGACAATAGTGATGAAGCTGAGGTGGAAGCTCAACTGGTGGAAGCAACGGCAATGCCAGACCTAATGTGTCATGAACCAAACCCGTGGGTAAAAGGTCTAATGACCGGCCAGTGAGTCTAGGTCACCCAAGGCCTATCCTAATAAATCAATTTAGGAAATTTATAAAATCCTCTCATCAAAATAGTCTTCTTTTAGAAATACAGTAACCTTCGAAAGCACAATTTCAATAGTCCCAACATATTCCAGAGTTCTGTGTGCAGAAATAAAAAAATAACTCCTTAACAATACCAGTATAGATAGCATAGCATAACTTGTCCGGGACAAACTGGTTCCCAAAATAAAAGACTACAAATTCTAGTAGCACTACCACACAACAGGACTAATAACCAAAAAAAACTTCAACTTGGAGGCAAAGCTAACCCCACCTATTATTGCTGACCTGAAAAGTATATTTTTCAAAAAAAAACTCGGTGAGCTAAAGCTTGTATGAAACATGGCATATCCGGTAAACATATCAAATCATGGATATAACTAGCGTCATATGAAAATAGTTTAGTCGTACTTTTCAAATTCAGCCATGTAAAATGTGTGATAAACCAACAAAGTACAGGACAAAAGAGTACCTCTAAGAAAGTAATCCTTCCACGACATAGATACATCGGGCTTAATCTTTGAGACCAGAACCTTGTTATAGCATTTGACAAAAGAGCTTGCATCACAAAGTTTGACAAGATAGCAAACCAAAGTCTGCTTTTCCTACAAAATAACAATCTCATTAGCCCAAAGTCTATTTTCCCTGCCAAACAAATGCATAAGAAAATCACGAGTACATCAAACAATGTTGTGAGGCTTAAAAAGGGAACCAAGATCAATAAAAACACCCAAATCTAATCTCCCTTTCCAGAAAAGTAATCACGTACAACACCACCACACAATTCTCCACTTGTATATTCCTTCACTTGAAGTTTGCTTCTTTGCTCCCAAAGCCAAACACTGATTGGTATAAAATTGCTAAAAGGAATACAATATACTTAGTAACAAGATCAAGTATAAAACCAACTTGAAATTAAATGCCATGCTCAATATCACACTATTCCATTACTTAACTTCACTCTATGTACCAAAGTCAGGAGAAGCAGGACAAATCAAAGAAGCATGGCAAATCTCAATATTAAATTGAAGCACAAGGTGAAACTTGTACTTTATACCCAAACTTCCTAAGGGTCTTGAATGTCATATTTCTAAACCAAAAAGCAGAAATAATTTCTAACTCTTAGACATGCTCTCCGAAAATAGGTGTATTTCAAACTCTCAGTTTCTGTAACAGTTTTGTTTCAGTTGACAATTATGAATGCATACTAAGATCGATAGGTCAATAACCACAGTCTTTTGACTATAAAATATTACTAGGATGGGAAAGTGGATATTGATAGCGTTCATTTCAGAATGATCAAACTTTAAATTTATAGCTATCAAACATAATATAGACTATCAATAATGACATATATAATTAAAGTTTGATCATCTACGCATCATTTTTTTTCTGCTCTTGTAACGAAAATGAAAGAAACATTAGATTTACCTATGGGGAAAATGGCCATCGGACTCTATTGCTAGCTCCATGAGATTGTTGAAGTCCATCATGTTCTTGTTGAAGAACCCAAAGAAAATCCATCGGTTTGTGCTTTTGCATTATCTCCACATCTAAAACATATGAAACTGAATAGACTAACAAATGCCAATAAAAAATCAAGATCCATTCAACGAATAACATGCTTTATTGACACGACGAAGTCCAATAAGAAGTAAAAATGTGAACAACTTGTGCATTTTGGTCTAACGTGTCTCACATGCCCAAACACTTCATAAGAAATTAATTGACCAGGTTTTGCTCACAATCTATCTTGGTCAAATGTCATTCTAGTAAAATTATTTTCCTAGAGTAAAAGGCAAAATTACCCAGTTATCATATTTTTGGACCAAATTAAACAAAACTTCTGTAACCAATGAATTTGCTTCAATAAAAATTTAACAAATGCTCACATAATCCTAAACTTTCTTAGCTATATAAGGAGTTGCATGTTATCGTAAGTTCAAAATTTCTGAGTACTTGAAGATCCTTTTGACTGAATGATGCTGTTTACAAGAATGATGTTTACTCCTAAATAATCACAACCAACATTTGAAATGAAAACAGTGTTTCTTGTGTGCAAGTTTTCCAGAATCCAGAAACACATGTTGTCAGTTGACACAACCAGATAAATGAAAATAGGGCTATCCAAAAAAAAATTTGAAAACAGCTAGGAAAATTAATCAGGTACAAATTAATAAGGCTATCTCACGAGCCAGACCTAGTGTTTTTTAGCATATTATTAAGTATCAACACAACAATGAGATCTTGAATTATCAAAGCAAAACCGAATCAAGAAGAACAAGATACTCAAGTTGAGTGTGTGACAAGATATCGTACCCGTATCTCCAACGGTGTTAAGGATAGCAGCATGAAACTCTGAATCAATCTACTCACATAGCACCATAAAACTCTGAATTTATAATTGGAGGAATTTTTTTATCAGATTTGATTTTAATAGTCCACAATCACAAAGAGCATTAAGAATCTGGTGTGTACTTGTATTGTGTTGCTTCTTTGTTTATATTGAAGTTCAATCCCAATGGTGGCTTTCCAATTGGATTTTAAATCCTTTCCAAACTAGGCTCAGCCAAAAAGGATAAGTGAAAGGATAGAAACATAAATGTTCTTTTACACAATTTATCAAACACTTGGTAGGCATCCGAAATAACTTGTTTACATAATGAACTGGACCCGACATACAATTACCCTGAAGTAATGAGTCCAACATGAATATGGCATTTCACACATCTATAACTATTAAGAGTAATCCGATTCCAAATGGGCTCCGTGGACCTCGATAAGAGAAAATGGAACTAAAGTAGGAATAACAGCTTTCGAATGCCCAAAAAAATTTCATTTTGTTTGAAGGTGATAGCTCAACAAGTTCCGATGATGACCGCTTTACCAATTTAAATGTCACAAAGTCCACTTCTTACCTCTGATCAGTTATAAGTAAAGAAAGTCTAGGGTTTACAAAATTGGTTCACAGATGAAACAATTTTGGGATTTACAATTTGGAGAAAACGTATCAATAAAAATATATATATAAATATATAGTGAGAGAGAGGGAGAGAGATACCTGGACATGGAGGTTGTCCAGCACTGACGTCAGTTGTACGGTGGCACTACCGTGGAAGAGCGATGGTGTTAGCTTGGCTCTCGTGTGTGCGTGGTTGTGTGTGTGTGTGTGTGTGTGTATGTGAGAGAGAGAGAGAGAGAGAGAGAGAGAGAGAGCGAGAGAGAGAGAGAGAGAGAGAGAGAGATATCTAAGAAGGGAGATTAGAGGTCTGCTAGGGTTTTCACTCAAAAGAGGGAGGTGCCGAAGGTTCAAATTTTGCGATGAAAAGAGAGCGGCATAAAAATTTACAGGTGGCATAATCAACTGTTTGGATGGCTAGCTAGCCTCCAGTTGGGAAAAGCCGATGGGATGGAAGTGGGATTACCACACATCGTATGCAAGTACGCCAATGTTTTCCCTGAAGAACTTCCTGGCTTAACACCTAAGAGAGAGATAGACTTCTCTATAGAACTCCAACCGGGAAATGGCACCAATCTCTTTGGCGCCGTACCGAATGGCCCCAGCTGAGCTGAAGGAGCTCAAGACCCAATTGCAAGAGCTGTTGGACAAAGGGCTTATCAGGCCGAGTACGTCACCATGGGGAGCACCTGCACTGTTCACGAAGAAGAAAGAAGGGACGCTTCAACTATGCATCGACTACAGGGAGCTAAATCAGGTCACCATCAAGAGCCGGTATCCATTGCCAAGGATCGATGACCTATTTGATCAATTAAGGAGAGCACGAAGGACACCTTCGAATGATACTACAAGTACTCCGAAATAGCCAACTTTATACCAATGCAAGAATATGCGAGTTCTGGCTAGAAGTGGTTAAGTTTTTGGGGCACGTGGTATCCAAGGACGGAATTGAGGTAAACAAAAGTAGGGTCGAAGTAGTACTGAATTGGAAGCAGCCGTACATCTGAAATTACCGCCAGTAGTCAACGCTGCCAAAGGCTTATTTTTCCGTGACTGCATAAGTTCTTTCAGTGCCTTTGCTAATAATATCCGAGTTTGTAGATTATCATAGGGCTTGCTTGCTGGTGTTCAATTTTCCCCCGAAATAAGGATGGAGTACTTACACCTTACAATTTTGGAGTGATTCTGCTCGAGTTGATCTGTTATTTCCTAGTTTTGGAAACGGGTTTAATATCGTTAGGTGGGGAAACATGCTGATTCGACAGGGACGTGCTAAGGAACGTTTGTAGGGTACGAGTCCGCATGATGATTTGGTAGAAGTTTTGCATTTGACGTTGGCATTTACGATGGAAACCTCATCAAAGGTTTACAATGAGGCGAGTTGTTCGACGGCTAAAGCAACTTCAACCCCACTTTGTTAAGCAGGTGATGAGGCTTAATTTGATTAACAAAACATGCAAAGGATTGTGATGGATGCTTGAAATGCTGTCGTCTTACTCCGAGATACTTCTAGGACCTGCCGGAGCCTTAGATAGTGGCTGTGTGATGCCAAAGCGTTTTGGAGCGTAGCGACTATGTCTAATCCGTAGTCACGCATCAATTTCGAGGACGAAATTATTTTAAGGGGGATAGTTTGTAACGACCCTGATTTTTGGTAAATAAAAATTTCATTAAAAAATTTGAATTTTATTTTTATTACCTGGATTTGCTTTTAAAATTACTTTTTTATTTCTAATAATCCGTCATAATTAAACTTGAGACTTATAAAATTATATCAACAATCTAGTCATTTTCTAAAGATAAGTATGCTTATAGAAGCACTTGTATATTTTCCTAAGGAGTAAAATAAAATCTTGAAAATTATATTTCTTAGCTAGAAATCCTACTTGGCAAATAGGATTAGCTTCCAACCGAATAGTTGAAGAAATCGAACTACCAATTCACCTTGTTAAATTCCCTAACCCTAGATGGACCTTTTTTACCATCTTTGAGCATTGTGAACCTTTCCAACCCTAGACTAGAAAATCATATATATCTTCCAAGTGTACTTTTTTTATTTTTTTTATTCTCTTTCTTTGCCCTTGGGTCAATAATTGCTAGAAAAAATATTATCCCTTGGATAATAGCAACTAGGCTTGCCATTATGTGTATGTATAGTTGACAAGACAAGTCATAAAGGAATCGAGGACCAAAAGAAGCCATTAGTTTGCTTCTAAAAGAAGTAAACCTAGTCACATCAACCTTTCTTATCATCATTTTCCTTTAACCAATGGTTAATAAATGTTAGGGAGAATTTTACCCCATGGATAATGGAGACTAGGCTTACCAATGTATACTTGACAAGACAAGTCAAAACCAAATCCCATCATATTGCTTCCAAAAGAAGTAAACCTATTGTGTGTGATTGTGTTTTGATACACTTACACAAGCTAAACCTTTTAGCCACCCTCACACTCAACCTAAGTACAACATGACAACCCATTTCTAGACTTTATTTTGTTCTTTCTTTTAAGCAACCTCTCCTATGACAAGACAAGACCATACCTATCATAATTGCCCTTTTAACCAATGGACAATAATTGCTAGGAAAAATTTTATTCATTGGGTAATAGAAGTTAGTTTGGCTATAAATAGCACCCCATCTTTGCCATTCAACTCACACCTTCACCCATTCAACTTCTCTCTCTAGAAACCTTGAGTTTGTTCTTTGTTCTTGCTTGTTCTTGAGTTTCTTCTTGAGTTCTTTAAGAAACTCATCCAAAACCGCCACTAAACCACCACTCGACCACCCTTTCGATCCAAAAAGTTTAGTAGCTTAGTCAAGAACTAGTTTCGAGAGAAACCTTTCTCTTTCGAAGCTACCGGAAGCTTACCGTAGGAAGTTACTCCATCCGTTAGCAGACTTACTTCCGTAGCCACCCTACCGCCAAGAAGAACGGTAGATTTCTCCGTCCTCATTACTCTAAGTATATGTAGATTTTCCCTTACTCATTAATTCTAAGTATAAAAGTTGTAAGATCATGTAGAATATTCTTACCCCCTATCTCTAAGTATAAGTAGAATACCTCTACTTACTTACTCTACGTATATTGTATGTTGTTTGAATATCGAAATGCATGGAAGTATTCGTATTTTGATCTTAGGATGGTTATGAGCATGTATACATGAATTGTTTGTATTACTTGTTGAGTGACAAAGCATAAGTGATTTTCACTCCAAAGGCATCCGTACATGCTTTAAGTGATGATTTGAGCATGATTAATAATATAGAGTTGGAAGATCTTGCTAGTTTAGTTTCAAGATTACAATGAATGATTTATGATTACGTATGCGTAAAGTCCAACCGCGGAGTCGTTGCATGAGAACGAGACACAGAAATCGAGAAAGTAGAAACATGACACCTAGGGTGTGTTAAAGGCAAGGTGTGGTTTTGAAACCCCAATGTGGCCGGACTTGCCCATTGTGTGGTATGTGTGAGTAAATATATGATTTTGAAAACCCAATGGGAACCCGGAGCGGCGAAACCATTGTGGTATACTCGGGAACCCGAAGCGGCGGAACCGAGGGATGAATTGTGATTTGGTTATCCGCGGAGAGGAGCCAACGCAATTGGTTTAATGATTTTTGAAAACCCAATGGGAATTTGGAGCGGCGAAACCATAGTGGTATACTCGAGAACCCGGAGCGGCAGAACCGAGGGTTTTGAATTGTGGATTGGTTATCCGTGGAGAGGGGCCAATGCCAAATTCAATGTTTTTGTGTGCCAATGGGAACCCGGTGCGACCGAACCATTGTGAGGATACTCAGGAGACCGGAACGGCGGAACCGGGTTTGGGTGTGTTAAAAATGATTTTGAAAATGTTGATTTGGAAAATGAAAGGTGAAACCAGTGACACAGTCTACGAAATATTGCGTAGGAGATACTCAGAAAATCAAGGACACCAACGTTAGTTTGGATAAGTAAATGTGGATGTGTCATTGTTAGCAGTTTTGGTCAATTATGCATGTACTGTGTGGGAATCGTTAATTTATGTTTTATCGTTTGTAAGTTATTAGTTAGTGGGTATGGATTATTCTATTGAGCTCTTGTAGCTCATGGTGTTACCTTTGGTAACCCTGACATATTATATTGGTGGTGACGCCGGTATAATGTGTTAGACCTTGTAGATGAACAGGGAGAACTCTACACCTGGGAGGCTTTCGGAGCCGAGGAGCTGGCTAGGATAGAGGAGCAGGCGAAGCTGTAGATAGGAACCCTAGTTTCCCCTCCTTTTGTTGAATAAAAGTACTCTTATAAGAGTTATGATGTAATAATGAGCCAGACTCTATTTAGATATTCAATAAAATTGTCAATTTAACATTCCCAAAATTCGAGGCGTTACACCTCAGATGAACAGAAATTAGATTACTACCTTTCGAGTGCTTGATCAAGACTTTGAGCTTTGGTTTGAATGATTTGATGATTGTTTTGAGTTGAGAAATGACAAAGGGGCTTTCTCATAGTGGAGTGTTGAAGAAATATAGATTTTTTTGGAAGGAAATGGGATTTTTCTCTTCAAATATAAGACATTTCAGATTTTTCTTCAAGTATATATGAAGAAAACCCAAAATATATATATTCTAGAGAGAGAAAAGAGCTCCAAACTTGAAGAGAGTTTCAAGAATGGGGGGGAAGTGTATTGTGTGTTGTGAACGTGGGCTCTAAACACGTCTATTTATAGGGAAAAACGGAGGAGGAGCGTCTATGTAAAGTTAGAGTTGGCAGATGCTTTGTAGGGTAATGATGAGATTCCTGCAGCAGTCAGAGCTGTCAAAAATAGAAAAAGATGCTTTGTGCTAGGGAGTTGGTTCCCAATGCTGGGGAAGACGTTAGACTGCTTTGTGTTGGGCAGTTGATGCCTTGTATTGGGCAATTCTTGAATTGTGGTTCAGATTCTGGGATGCTCATGAATTGTTGATCAAGCATTCAAATTCATGGTTCTGTACGTACGTCTTGTATCATCATTGGAGATCTAAAATAGTTTAGGGAGTCTCAAATTGGGGTATCTACATGCTTCAAAATATGATACACCCAAAAACTCACCTGATAACTTTTGTTATAATGGACATTTCCAACAGTAAATACTGCTCCTATTTTCTCTCAAAATTCATCAACCATACTTTTATTAGATTTTCTTAGCGTCCAAATTGTCCTTTTAAAATGACCATCCCATTTGAAGATAAAATCCTTACTGAGTCCAAGCTTAGCCTCATAGGCTTGCCGAATAACCTCCCAAGCTCATTAATGATTAAAATCTAGTACATTGGTGTCTACACTAACTCGGCATCCATACATCGTATACTCCTCCGCTTGTTAATATCCTATACTCTTGTATCACCTCTACCATATTCAAATTTAACTAGCTCCAGATCAGTGATAGGCAGTCTCCCACTATATGATCCAGACTAATGAACCACAAACAATAATGTTTTATATCATATCAGCACTAATCTATTTTTTTTTGTTGATATAACCAGGGCTTGTCCTATATTATTTCGTAAGTCATATTGCAATGTTAACGAATTCTTAACCGATTTTCCATACTGTTTTGCTAGTGCCGCAAAAATTCAAACTTAATATCCTTTTAGGAGATCATGTGAGTTACTCTTGTGTTCCCTTTATTTCCTAGTAATCCATCCAATTAGAATATATGATAGCCAACTAGGACTTTCGCATTCTAGAATTTATCTATTAATTTCATGTCGTTCTCTAATATTGTATATCCCTAATAATCGTTTTGGTTTTCCGAATATCATAATAGTCACTACATACTCATAGTTACTAACACAATGTTCAAATTGAAACATAAACTTCTTGCCACCAATAGCTATGCGGAGTGGTATTTCTACATTTCATGACTAGAGATGACTAACTTTCTTTCCTTACTTTGAAAATGAATTCATTTCACCCTTTCTTTTCTAATCCCCTATATAAACCAACAACAATAATCTTGAAAGTCACTCATGTTCCCTATAGCTTACAAACTCCTATTCCGCAATAGATATTGATCAATCCGGCCGATCAATACCAACATTTTTGTAACGCCCCCAAATTCTGGGTACGTTAATAAGACATTTTATTACAAAAACAAGTGAGTCTGGCTCGCTATTACAACAAAACTCCCACAAGAGTTCAATATTTACACAAATGAAGGGGGTTCTAGGGTTCCTAACTACAGCTCCACCTGCTCCTCCATCCTAGCCAGCTCCTCAGCTCCAAAAGCCTCCAAGGTGTACTGTTCATCTTGATCATCTACAAGGTCTGACACATTATACCAGCGTTGCCACCGATATAATATGTCAGGGTCACCAAAGGTAACACTGTGAGCTACAAAAGCTCAGCAGAACAATCCCATACCCGCTAACCCATAACTTACAAACAATAATTCATATACAACAGACAGTAACAACAATACATCCACATTCGCTATTCAACTATCGTTCGTGTCCATGATTTTCTGAGTTTCTCCTACGTGACTCATCGTAGACCGTGTCACCATTTTTCAAATACCAAGTCAACATTTCCCAAAAACGTTTTTAACACACCCAACCTCAGTTCCGCCGTTCCAGGTTCTCGAATATCCTCACAATGGTTCCGTCGTACCGGGTTCCCATTGGCACACAAAACTTGCATTGGCTCCTCTCCGTGGATAACCAAGCCACATTACCAATGAGGCTACCACGTCCGAACGCATTGGCAATCTTCACAATGGGCTACCAAGTCCGGCCATATTGTGGTTTTCACAATCCACGCAATGGGCTACCAAGTCCGGCCACATTACGAGTTTTCATACACACAACGGGCTACTAAGTCTGGCTATATCGCGATTTCCACACACACAATGGGCTACCAAGTCCGGCCACATTATGGTTTCAAACATACTTTACCATTAACACACCCTAAGTGTCATGTTTCTACTTTCTTGATTTTCGTGTCTCATTTTCATGCATAGACTCCGCGGTAGGACTTTTTACAACCATAAATCATTCATTGTAATCTTGAAACTAAACTAACAAGATCATCCAACTCCATATTATTTATCATGCTCAAATCACAACTTAAAGCATAACGCCACATGTACGGACGCCCTTGGAGTGAGAATCACTTATGCTTTATCATACCACAAGTAATACAAGCAATTCATGTATACATGCTCATAACCATCCCAAAGATCAAAAATAAGTTCGTTGACTATCAACCATTCCAAACATTTTAAGTGATAGATAACCTTATATACTTAGAGAAAACGATTAAGGACATTTATACTTTGAACTAAGGACATTCTACTTTCCAAAATACAATTCTATACTATACGTAGAGTTAGTGGTCTAGGGATTCTACTTTCTAGCATACAGTTCTATACGTAGAGTTAGGGGAACAAGGGATTGTACCTTACTTCTTGGCGGTAGTGGTGACTACGGAAAGTAAGTTGATGATCGGGTGGAGTAACTTCCTACGGTATGCTTCCGAAAGTTTCGAAAGAGAAGGTTTCTCTCGAAACTTGATCTTGACTAAACTACTTGAACTTTTTGGATCGAAAAGGGGTTTTAGGATGAGTTTCTTGAAGAACTTAGGAAGAACTTCAAGAATGCTCAAGAACAAGAAAAACAAAGTAAGAACACTAATCTTTTTTCTAGAGAGAGAAGTTGCTAGGTGAAGGTCTGAGTTGAATGCTTGGACAAGGGTGCTATTTATAGCAAAAGTCTTGGCTATTACCCAAGGGATAAAATTTTCCCTAGCAATTAGTGTCCAATGGGTAAAGATTTTTCCTATTAAACTATTCAATTAAACACATGTGTACTTTGGAATAAATTAAGTATACATATATATATAAATAAGTCCAAGTACACAAATATATATATATATATATATATATATATATATATATATATATATATATATATATATATATATATATAATAGTATGTACCATGCAATCTATGTAGATCCCAAGTATCCAATAAAAAATTATAAGGTCAAAATCCCTTATTAAAATAATCTAAATTAGCACATGTTTCTTATTAAAATATTAAATTAAGTGCTTTAGGAAATCTAGGCTTTAATATAATATGAATATATATATATATATATATATATATATATATATATATATATATATATATATATATATATATATATATATATATATGTACCCATGTCCACATATTCAAATATATAAGTAGGTACCAAGGATCCAATAAAAAAATTATAAGATCAAAACCCCTTATTAAAATAATCCAATTTGGCACATGTTTTCCTATTATAATAATGGATTTTGTACCAAGAGAATCCTAGGGTATTTTATTATAAAGTACATACACATATATATTATCTCATGGGAAATCTAAAAATGATTTATTAAATAACCCTTGTACTAATTGGAAAGACCAACGCTATTATCTAATGGATAATAATTTCTCTAGCGGTTATTGACCAATGGATAAAAGAGTGAGGTACTTTATTCATTAAAATAATACCATAGTCCTTTAAGCATGTGTATATATAATTATATATATGTACTTTAACAAAATCTAGATTTTTTATTGTCCAATGGATAAAGAATTCCCTAACTTTTATCGTCCAATGGGTAAATGGTTAAAAGGTAACTAAATGGATAGGTAGTTCGGTTCCTCCAACTATTGGTTAGAAGCTAACTATTTTTGCCAAGTAGGGCTTTTAATCAAGAAACGAATTTTTAAAGAGCTAAAATCTAATTATTAGAAATTAAAAAGGAATTTCAAAAGCAATCCAAGTAATTAAATATTTAAATTTAAGTTTTTAACGAAATTTTTAGTTACCAAAAATCAGGGTCGTTACAATTTTATTCAAAGTCAAACAGTTATTCTTATAGAGTATTCGAAGCAGTTGACCCTAAAGAGACAATTTGATTCCCTTAAGTCATAAATTCTATACAGCATCACGATAATAAATCAAACCCCAAATGTCACTATCAACAACTCTTTTCGCCTATTCATTTATAATCCCAATAGTTCCTCAACAAAACATAAAAACATACACCCATAGTAAACATATTAGGCAATATTAAATTATCAGGCATGCATATTCCTCATAATCTTTCTCAAACAATTTGTATAAGCTAACCTAGAGAGGAAAAAAAAACATCCTAATTAAGCTATTCATGTCATTGCAAAAGAAATTGAAGGAGTAATATCTTGCTTATCAGTACACTACATAAAGAGAAGGTCTAAAAGTAATATGTTTTTTTCCCTGCTTCTTGTCTTTTATAAAGAAGTTGATATATAAAAAAAAAAGTTCATGTTTCAAAGGTACTAAGTCAACAAACAAGTACGAATCTTTAAATGTGATATCACGTGTCTATTTATATTCAATTCCCTTGTAATATGAAAATCTTTCCCTCAGATCTTGTCTTAGAGTTTCTATTTTGGAAATTCATTGTGAAGTTGCGGTGGCCAATCACCCCTCCAACCATATATCCGAAACTAGATTCTCAAGGTTTCAAAATAAAATGTATTTCACTTATGTCATAGACATATTCACCTTTATCACTCAATACTTCATTTAGAATATGGACATCACACTACAAGAGAATATGCTTTTTGCGTCACCCTATTTGCCTCAGCAGGGGCACCATTTCCGACGGGAATAGTTTTTTGCATCGACAATGCGATGGCAAATGGGGGGTCGCTTGTGGTGGGGTCTCAAAAAGTTTTTTGCGTTGGCATGTCCCCATCGCTAACTGTTAGTGACGGCAAAAACCCTTTTTTGCATTGGCCTTTTCCTGACTCAAGTAAACAAAAAAATGAAAACATTAGCGTTCGACAAAATTTCCCTCTTTGCCTTGTAAAATATAATGCTATTTACCTTCAATATTGTGACTCAGATATCTAAGTATTCTCGTACTAAAGCTACAAACCCAAAGTTTCCTTAGCTAAACATCCACACATAACAAATGTCACAGACAAGAACCACCACATAAGCGCTTTTCACACGTATAAAATTTTAATAATCTCTATAGCCGATATAACATACAAGAGTACTCTCATGCAAGACAATAAATGAAGAGCAAAGAAAAAATGAAGAATTTCCAGTGCCTTTTCATATTGGTATTTGGTCCATACATAGCCCATGCTTTAATATCTGTAATAGAAACAAATAGATTGAAAACAAGAGCCTTAAATTGAAAGGGGAGTGCATGGCTTATCAGTAACTACAAAGTGCATAAGATCAGATACAACAGACCAAAACATGAGCTAGCAATGTGAAATACCAACAGGGACTACTCTAATCAAAACAAGGTATGCCAATACCAAGACAAGTCCTTTAACTCCATTACATAGCTAAACATTGTACCTTTCAAATCCTGCACCTCAATGTACAGCTTCCTATTTTCAGTCAGGATGTTATGGTAATTCTCAGCAGCATCAATTAGTCCTTAAACCTTCACCCCTGTCCATGTTAGAGGTTTAAAACATGAGGAATGTCATGCCCATAACTTTTTCCCTCTTTCGTCTTATCACTCTGCTTCTAGCTATTCGGATAGACCACACCTCAGAAACAAAGTCCGCTATTCTTTTAAATATCATGGAAGAAATCTCAAGAATGGACATCCATTATCAGATGTCTAGGCACGTTAACAATAACATAATAAGGATAGATATGCCAGAAAGACACGATACGGGGAGCCGTACTCTACTCTACGGGAGAAGGGCAAAACACTTGTCTCTTTAGGTGGTCCAAGTCGGTCGAAGGAACCAAATGCACAAGTTTAAGTAGAAGCGAAATCCAATTTTAAACTATTAGTTAAGCACTCCTACCTAAAAGTGATTAAATTCTTTAGAGAAGACCACATGTTTTTTCTAATGTGGCCAATGAATGACCATTCCATTCTTTTTCTAAATTATTTAATCGAACCAAACACTCTTCGAAGTATGGTAATCATCTGCCCATGTCTTGATCAGTTAACGAACTTTAATCCCTCTCTAAAACAATGTTGGTGCAATAATTATATGAGTAAATAACTTGGCCCCTTCTAATTTGGGTGCTTTGTTGTTTGTATGAACTTTTGGCAAGTAAAGGGTGTGAGCAAAACAATGTTGGCAACCAAATTACGAGTCATAAATTGAGTTATTAACCTTCAGCGACATCCCCACAAGAATCAAAAGCAATTTTTCAATCTCTTCTTGTCCATCGACCATGCCAAACCTTCAATGCCAAACGAAACAATCAATACACATGCTAACAAACAAAATATGTACTTGTTTGAGAAAGTGAGGGAGGAACCTGAAGAGTTCATACAAGCATATTGTATGAACTTTTGGCAAGTAAAGGGTGTGAGCAGTAGAAATGACGGTTGGAAGTTGGGTAGTGTGGGTGAGATGAGAATACTACTCTCACGCACAAGGATTGTCAAATATTGGATGGTCAAAAAACAAAATACAAGAAAACCAAAAAAATACAAAGAAAAGGACGAAAATGCATGCTATGTTTCTCATGCATATAGATTACAAAACCAAAACCAAAACCCATTCAAATGAAATCAAACTTCAATAACATAAACTAGGACATTTGTTCACCACTAAAATACAATCAGTGCAAACCTTTCATTTCAGCTCCTTGTGCAATTCCAGAATTAAAATCAATTGCATTTTCAAATGATTCAATTAACTAACTAAACACCTTATGAATCTCAAATGAGAATTTTCTGAAAACTTAACTACGTCTTAAGAAACAATGCATGAATTGAAACTTAGCTTACAAAAACTATGAAATGACGATCACTAAATTGAAACTCAACATTTACATGCTTTTACAATGATTGACACTGAACACACCTATCCATCATGTCGTGGAGAAGCTGTTGGCCAAGAAGAGGCAACTTGCTCATTGGATATCATTCCACAGATTCCCTAATAACGGGTTGCTTGCTAGCGACATTCAAAATCTATGATACCAATATCACTTGTCATTGAGACATGCTAAAAAACACTATGGATATGAAAAAATATCCAAACATTTAGAAAGCACCTGTCCATACACTTGGGAGGAGCCATGAACTTCTGGTTAAGACTACGTTCAATCTCTCTTGTGATAATGGGTTGCTTGCTAGCGGCATTCAGAGCCTATGATACTAGTTTCATTTGTCACGGTGACACGTTGAAAAACAATATGGATGTGAAAAAATATCCAAACATGTAGAAAGCACCTGTCCATACGCTTGAGAGGAGCCATGAACTTTTGGCTAAGCCTACGCTCAATCTCTCTTGTGAAGTTTGACTCTAGTACCCCACCTGAAGTTTGACTCCAGTATCCCACTTGGGACATTTATTCATGCCCTTTGGACAACCTTGACCATGCTTCATAGATGTTTGAGGAGCTGAAAGACTAACTAATAACATGATAGTAACCTGTTAGCAAACAAGCACACTTACTAACATGACACAATTGTTTTGTTATGACCAGATCCAACATATTGTTGTTTAAAGAAAGGAAAAAGACCGAGCTTGTTTGAAGAAGTACCAAATACGTCCACATGCTCAACAATTCCATATATAATACCCTATATCTATTTACTAAGTGAAGCAGAGTACAAGAAATAGAAACTAGAGGCAATAAGATATTTAAAATAGAACAAAGAGCACAACTTGATCGCAAATTAACCAAACTTTGATCTATTGAGATGCTGAAATCATACAAAGATCGATGTGTTTCCCTTTTGTAAAAATACAATGCATCCAGATCATGTGACGATAATTGTGTTCATTGTGTTAACTGAGAAAGCTATGGAACCTGAGATGGTTGCATGTGTTGCATGAGATGTGTGTGCCTCCTGCAATGGTTGAAGTGTTAGAGCCTATACTACCTCTGACAAACTTATCTATACTAGTAATACGTCAGCCATTGTGTGAGGGCTTTTACCAGCCTGTCTTTGATTCCCTCGTCGACATAAATGTGGGTTGATTGAATGTGAGTAAAGCAAACTATCCTCACTAGTGATGACCTTTTACTCTTCTACGGACCTTGAATAGGTTGGGTGGAACTTGAAGTAGCCCGTGGAGCTACATAGTACATACCGAAAAGACTCTCTCTAATCGGTATAGCTGTGTTAACACAATAACTTATGTTGAGACAACATAGTTAGATTTTTGTCTAGTGAAAATGCTAATTGAATACATATACATGATAGTGCTAGGCAACCATAATTTTCCAAAAAAAAAAAACTCTCCTATAACACATAATACTTGGGTTCCACTATTCCATCTAACAGTACAGATAGGAATAGGTAAACATATTGCTAAAACACCACAACTAAAGTACCACTTTGAGACTATAAACTTCACCTAAGATTTTGTTTCGATGTACATAATAGAAACTCTAAGCCTAGCACTAAGTTTTGTTTCTTTTGATAAAAAATCTTTTGATTCTCTTGATAAGAAAATGATTTCCTTCTTATACTTCAGTTTACTTCTAGGGGAAGTTACCCTAAAGTTGACGAGCATAGCAAATGTAAAGACCCGTAAATTTCCGTTATTAATTTTTTAATTTTTTATAAATGAATAAGTGTTGGATTATTGAGAATATTAAAGTTGCGGGTCAAAGTGTGAAAAGTTGAAAGTAATGGGTGCTAGAGTAATTTTGTGCATGTGTGTTCGTGTATACCAGGGAGATGTTTTCTTTTTTTTATTTCATTTTCATTCTCATCTCTCCCTCGTCTCTCAGCTCTCTCTCTCGATCTCTCTCACTCTCTCAACCAAAAACTCACCCAATCACTCAAAGACCCGCACTAATCAACTTCCAAACCATTTTCTACTTGCATTTTGGGACTCGTATCTCGTTGGATAAAGCTTGGTTTGGTGTATTTTGTTCGATTTGGACTCCGGAAGCTAGGGCTTGCACAATCTCCTTGATTTCGGTTTGGATGCTCGAGGTAGGAAATTCTACCTCTCTTTATATGTTGTTTGAGTGTTCCTTTGCCTTATTTGAGCTTGTAGTGGTTGTTATTGAGATTGGATCAAAATCTGTCATGCTGTGAAAAATCACCAAAATTTCTGGATTCCTACCGGTAGGACATTTTTCTCTACCGGTAGAATTTTTGTTGCCTTGATAATTTGTACCCACTGTTTTGAGTTTGTACCGGTAGGATTTGTTCCCTACCGGTAGGATTACTGTTTTTCTTCATTTTTCCTTGAACTCTACCGGTACCATTTTTCTACCTACCGGTAGAACTCTTCCGGACCAAAGCTGTGCTCCTCCTGTTTCCAGTTTGTACCGGTAGGTCACCTGCAAAAAAGTTGAATCCCCTGACACATTGAAATCCCATTTTCTTTCCAATGTTCTAAGTCATGCCTTGGATTATGTGATTATATATATATATATATATATATATATATAAAACAAGAGAATTGACAGCCACCCCACGTTTCTCTCCTTTTCTTTTTGAATGACGTGGCACACACCTGGGGTTGATCAATTGGTGGGGTCATGGGGTGATAAGAATGGGTTTCTGGCACGATATTGGTACGAACAATACACTTGAGTATGTACATGGCGCGCGAACATTCGGGGCCCATCGACGGGTGGGTGCCTGGCAGGGGATATCAGGGTCTCATAATTAGCCGGGCAGGAGCTAATGCTCAAAATAATCACTCAAGGCCCAACCTTCAAGGTGGGTGCTTGGCAGGGGATATCGGGGTCCCAAAATTAGCCCAGCAGGAGCTTCGGCTCAGACACATTGACGATTCGAGTTATTGAGACACAAATGAATCAACAGGATATAAGAGTATGTCGAGATGACGGTTTGGAGATATTGGAACACTTGATTACCATAGTTATGCTTCCTTCGTTGTCATTTGATTTCCCATCATTCGTTCATTCGTCTCGCTCATTTGCATATAGAGTTTGCGTAGACTTTTCTACTGGGCTAGTGTAGCTCAAGCCTTATATTATTTTCAGGTGCTAACCCGGGACCATAGCTTGCATTGCTTGGCGTGCTTGGAGTGTGGACATCATTTTTGAAAGCTAACCGAAGGAGTTACTTATTCATCTTTGTAAATTTATTTTGAAAGATGTATTTGTAACTTAAATTGTAATTCTTTTGACTTGGACGTGTAACTAAGGGAATGAGAACTCAGTGATCTTTTGGGTACCGTACGGATACTTGTGAGTATTTTTATTATGTAAATAATTTATAATTATGTTTAAAATCAAGTACGTGACAACTTGGTATGAATTAAATGGGTGCATGCAACATGTGACGTTTAAACTAGAAATGCAACTGAAGAGAAATGGGAAACATGTATGATATGATTGGATTGCGTTAAGCTAACATGCAACATAGACAAATTAGGAAATTAGCTAAAACTGGAAACTTGATCGGATTAGGATACTTTCCAAATTAGGAAACCTGACCAAGTTAGGAAAGTAACCCGGTTATGAAACCTTATTGGATTAGCAAACTTTCCAAATTAGGAAACTAGGTCAAATTAATAAAGTAATCCGATTAGGAAACCAAATGCATCGATAGGCTACTCTTGGATGAACCATGAGGGCAAAACAACTAATTAAACGACAATCATGCTAACATGCAACATGCACGGATAAAAGGGTAATTCGGCATGTTGGGATGAAACCGGCAGCACAACGGCTGTAATCAGACAGAGTAACAACCGTAATCAAGTAGCATAACGGTATGGGCTAAGGATCAAGGTGCATGCGGACAACATAACGACAGGGGTAAAATAATAAATGTCACGTCCTCGATTTTAAACATAATTATAAATGATTTACATAATAAAAATACTCACAAATATCCGTACGGTACCCAAAAGATCACTGTGTTCTCATTTCCTTAGTTAAGCTTCCAAATTCACAAAGTTTCCAAAATATTACAATATAGGCTCAACGGCCCCAAATCAACATAAGTATCAAATGTCGAAGGAGGATTAAGGGTTACAATATTCCAAATCAAAAGAATTACAATTTAAGTTACGAATACATCTTTCAAAATAAATTTACAAAGATGAACAAGTAACTCCTTCGGTTAGCTTTCAAAAATAATGACCACACTCCAAGCACGCCAAGCAATGCAAGCTAGGGTTCCGGGTTAGCACCTGAAAATAATATAAGGCTTGAGCTACACTAGCCCAGTAGAAAAGTCTACGCAAACTCTATATGCAAATGAGCGAGACGAATGAACAAATGATAAAAGATCACAAGACAACGGAGGAAGCACAACTTTCATGAACAAGTGTCCCAAAATCTCCAAATTTTCTTTTATTCAACCCATAAATCATATCCGTTCAAATCGTGTCTCAACATGTCGTGTCATTTATGTGTCTGAGCCGAAGCTCCTGCCGGGCTAATTTTGGGACCCCGATATCCCCTGCCAAGCACCCACCTTGAAGGTTAGGCCTTGAAAAAAATATTTTGAGCATTAGCTCCTGCCAGGCTAATTATGGGACCCTGATATCCCCTGCCAGGCACCCACCCGTCGATGGGCCCTGAATGTTCGCGCGTCATTCACAAGTTCAAGTGCATCGTCGTTCGTACGTGAAATTCATGTTTATCCTTCCATATTTCCACCAATTTAAATAATTCCCACGTCCATACTTATCACATGGCATACGAAGGCAATCATGGTTGCATGAATCCATGTTATGTATAAATGATGATGTATGCCCATGAAAAAGGTCAATGCATTAAGATGAAAGAATCTGCACCGACACAGGAGATTTCAACATTTGACTGGTGACCTACCGGTAGGGATTTGGATTCTACCGGTAGAAACCCAGAACAGAAGGTACAAAATTTTGATTCACAAGAATTCTACCGGTAGGAGGAAAAATGGTACCGGTAGGTTCCAAGAAATTTTTTTTATAATCCTACCGGTAGGGAACAATTCCTACCGGTACAAAAACTGATCAGAAAGGCCACCATTTTGCACGAGAAAAACTTGAGACAGGCTACCGGTAGGAGAAAAGTTCTACCGGTAGGAAGCTAATTTTCTAGCAACACAACACTGTTCTACCGGTAGAAAGAACGGGCCTACCGGTAGGAATCCAGAATTTGGCGATTTTTCATCAGATTACAGATTTTGATCCAGACCAAACAACAACCACTACAAGCTCAAACAAAACATGGAAATACTCAAATAAGACATATGAGAACCCAAATAACATATAAGGAAAGGTAGAATTCCCTACCTCGAGTATCCAAACCGGAATCAAAGAGATTATGCAAACCCTAGCTTCCGGAATTCAAATCAAGCGAAAATACTCCGAACCAAACTTTGTCCAACACGATACAAGCTCGAATATGCAAATTAAAGATGGTTTGGGAGTTGATTGGTATGGATTTTTGGGTGGTTGGGTGAGAGAGTGAGAGAGATCGGGAGAGAGCTAAGATAAGAAATGGAAAATGAAAGTAAAAAAAAAGAAAACATTTCCCTGGTATACACGGCACACACATGCACAAATCACACAAACACCCATGGCTTTCAACTTCTCACACTTTGACCCCCAACTTTAATATTCTCAATAATCCAACACTTATTCATTTATAAATTATTAAAACATATAACGGAAATTTACGGGTCTCTACATCCTACCCTCCTTAAAGAAATTTCGTCCTCGAAATTCAAATAAACGTGTTCACTAAGTCATGCGTCATTCAAACGTGCAACAAGTATAACCATTAATATTATGCAACAATTTAGTATCAAAATACTTCAATCTCGAGTGCTCACATTGGGTTACTCCGGGAATAAATGTGGATACTTTTCTCTAACCTCATCTTCTCGTTCCCAAGTTTGATCATCGCTACCCTGACTTCTCCATAAGACTCGTACTAACGGTATCGTCTTACCCCTCAACACTTGGTCGCGCGAATCTAGGATACGGACCGGTTCTTCCCCATAAGACGCATCGGCCTCTAACTCGAGTTCGGACCATTCCAACACATGCGACGGATCAGGTTCGTACTTTCTCAACATAGACACGTGAAAGACATCATGTATACCCGACAGCCTCGGTGGTAAAGCCAAGCGATATGCAACCTCCCCAATCTTCTCAATAATGTCGAACGGCCCGATATAACGCGGCGATAGCTTCCCCTTTTTCCCAAAACGAGACAAACCTCTACGCGGCGATACTTTAAGGAATACGTGATCCCCTTCTTCAAAAGACAACGGGCGACGACGACGATCGGCATAATTCTTTTGTCGGCTTTGCGCGGTTAACAATCTTTGGCGAATCACCTTAACTTGTTCGGTCGTTCTCTCTTGAGCTTCTTTAAGGCGCCGACGAATTACTTTCAAGCTCTCGGAGGTCTCCTTAACCATATCCGGTCCTACAAGCGTAGCCTCTCCCAATTCGGTCCAACACACAGGCGATCGACACGGTCTTCCATACAAAGCCTCATACGGTGCCATTTCGATACTAGATTGATAGCTATTGTTGTACGCGAACTCGATTAATGGCAAGTGGTCCTCCCAACTACCCCGGAAATCCATCACGCAAGCCCGAAGCATGTCTTCCAAAATCTGAATCGTTCTCTCGGATTGCCCATCGGTTTGAGGATGATACGCGGTACTAAATAGAAGATTAGTGCCCAAAGCAGCTTGTAAACTCTGCCAAAAACGTGCGGTAAATCTCGGATCTCGATCGGACACGATGGACACGGGAATCCCATGAAGTCGAATGATCTCTCGAATATACAAACGGCTAAGCGCATCAACGGAATCGGTGACCTGAATGGGTAGGAAATGAGCGGTTTTAGTCAAACGGTCCACAACTACCCAAATAGCATCCTGCCCCCTTGGCGATCTCGGTAAACCTGTAACGAAATCCATGGTCACATGCTCCCACTTCCACTCGGCCACTGGTAATGGTTGCAATTCCCCCGCGGGTCGTTGATGTTCGGCTTTCACTTGTTGGCACGTGAGACACTTGGACACGAAAATCACAACGTCCCTCTTCATTCCGGACCACCAAAATTGTCTACGCAAATCATGATACATTTTTGTTCCTCCCGGGTGAACGGCTAACGGAGAATGATGAAACTCTCGTAAGATTTCTTCCCGACACGAAATGGGTACAAACAACTTTCCTTGATAGCGCAAGCTTCGGTCGGCGTGAATCATCCACCCTTCTTGAGCGTTTCCACTAAGGAATCTAGTACGGAGTTCCTCTGCTTCCTCATCATGTTGCTGGGCCTCAATCACTCTCGTCGATAAAGTCGATTGTACCGTCAAGTTGCATAACGTGACCCCTTCCCGAACTTCCTCAAAGTGCATGGCGTAGGAGCCCAAGTCGTTCATTGCTTTCCACTCATGAATCGCTAGGCTCGCTAGATGTGTCGGTTTTCTACTCAATGCGTCAGCCACAACGTTCGCTTTCCCCGGGTGGTATTGTAATTCGAAGTCATAATCCTCCAAATGCTCCATCCAACGGCGTTGACGAAGGTTAAGTTCCTTTTGAGAGAATAAGTATTTCAAACTTTTATGATCGGAAAAGACTTCAAACTTCTCACCATACAAGTAATGACGCCAACTTTTCAAAGCAAATACGACGGCTGCAAGTTCTAGATCGTGTGTCGGGTAATTTCGCTCATGTGTTTTCAACTGTCGTGACCCATACGCTACCACTCGTCCCGCCTGCATCAACACGCATCCCAACCCTTCCTTAGACGCGTCACAATACACAGAGTAGCCAACTCCACGGTCGGGCACAATCAAAACCGGCGCGGTAGTCAATCGCTTCTTTAACTCCTCAAAGGCTGTCTCACACGAGTCACTCCAAACGAATCGGGTCCCCTTACGTGTCAATCTAGTCATTGGTGCCGCTAAACGAGAGAAGTCTAAAACGAAACGGCGGTAGTACCCAGCCAAACCCAAGAAGCTTCGAATCTCGAATACGTTCTTTGGTCGCTGCCAATTCATAATCGACTCTATCTTTCCGGGATCAACAGACACTCCACCCTTCGAAACCACGTGGCCTAAGAATTTAACTTCGGATAACCAAAACTCACACTTACTAAGTTTAGCGTATAGCTGGTGCTCTCTCAAGAGTTCAAGAACAATGGTGAGATGGGCTTGGTGTTCCTCCTCCGTAGGCGAATAGATCAAAATATCATCCACAAAGACGACGACGAAGCGATCAAGATAAGCACGAAAAATACGATTCATCAAGTCCATGAATGTAGCTGGAGCGTTCGTTAGTCCGAAAGGCATAACAACGAACTCATAATGGCCATAACGAGTGCGGAAAGCGGTTTTAGGGATGTCCTCTCTACGAACCCTCAATTGGTGATAACCGGACCTCAAGTCGATTTTAGAAAAACAAGTGGCACCCCGAAGTTGGTCGAACAAATCATCGATTCTAGGCATGGGATACTTGTTCTTAATGGTGACTCGGTTTAGCTTACGGTAGTCAATACACAAACGGAGTGAACCATCCTTCTTTTGCGCAAAAAGAGCCGGTGCTCCCCACGGAGACGTACTTGGACGAATGAATCCTAGGTTCTCCAGTTCTTGTAACTGAGTCTTTAGCTCTCTCAATTCGGCGGGTGCGAAACGATATGGAGGTACGGAGATAGGAGCGGTACCGGGAAGTAGATCAATGGTGAACTCAATCTCTCGCTCGGGAGGTAAACCAGGTAACTCTTCCGGGAATACATCCGGAAAGTCGCAAACCACTAAGGGTAACTCCCCACGCATGAAGGCATCCTCATCTAACGTCAAACTCGCCAACAATGAATAAACCGACCCTAGCTCACGAGGCCCACATAAATAAGGTTCCAATGGTTCTCGACGCTCCCCAAAGAATTCAAAACAAGGACCTTCGGGTGGACAAATACGAACTCGACGCTTAAAACAATCGATGGTAGCATGAAATTTGGATAGCCAATCCATTCCCAAGATAAGATCAAACCCCGACATTCCTAAAACGATGAAGTCGAACATGAAATGACAATCACGGATAACCAACTCACAATCTCGACAAATACGGTCAAGAGGTGTTCTACCCCCTAGAGGTGCTTCGACAAACAAAGGAGGACTAATAGTTTCCGATTCCAATTCCAAAGTACACACAAATGATGCAGCAATGAAAGAATGCGATGCTCCAGAATCAAAGAGTACTTTAGCAAATGAGTTGAACAAAAGAAAAGTACCCCTCACAACAGAAGTTTCCGGAGCCTGAGAAGTGGTAGGTGGGATAGCAGAAGTGATGTTGAAAACTCGCCCCTGGGTACCCTGACCCTGCATAAAACCCCTTCTCTGACCAGAACCCTGAGCAGGCGCGGAAGAACTCGCTCCCTTATCAACCCCGGAACTCTGAGCTGACGTCGTCTGACGAAAGTAAGGCTGCTGCTGCCTCTGAGTACCCCTAAACGGCTGGCCCACATTACGCCCCGTTCCCGGCTGCTGCACAGAACCTGACTCACTGCGCGCCCCCGACCCCTGAGGACAACTCCTTGCAAAATGATCCGTTTTACCACAAATATAACAAGTTTCCCCGAGGCGTGGACACTGAGCACGAACGTGTCCAGGTTGATTACACTTGTAGCACACAGGTGGAGGTCTAGACAGAACACCCCGAGCCCCCAAAGAAGAAGAAGGCGGCCTAAAGTTCGACGAACTACCCTGCGGTGTCTGAGATGGTTCCCTTGCCCTTTTCCTCCCTTGGCTTCCAAAGCTCCCCGATGAAGAACTCGTGTTCACGGTTGATTGTCGCGGTTCCCAAACCCCCCTATTCCTTTGTGCTTCCTTCGGAATCTCAATACTCCTTGCACACTCAACTACCTCGGCAAATTTAGTCTTGCGTTGCACCATTACCATCCTCCTCACGGTATTATGTAGCCCTTTCTCAAAGCGCCTACATTTCCTCTCTTCCGTCGCCACCAACTCTGGCGCAAAACGAGATAAAGATTGGAACTTCTGTGCATACTCTGAGACAGTCATACTTCCTTGCTCTAACTTCTCAAATTGTTCTCTCAATTGATCACGACTGGTTTCAGGAAAATATTGCTCCTCAAAAATTGTCTCAAACTCTACCCACGTCAAATCCTCCACATCCGGTTCATTTACTTGAGCCGCGGTCCTTGCCGCTCTCCTTGCATCCTTCCTAGACTCTAAGACAGATTCCCACCATTCACCGGCTTCCCCAACTAGTTGCACCGCCACGATACCTACCCTGATGTTATCTTCTGTGATATTAAGAGCTCTGAAAAGTTTACGGATTTGGGCTAGCCAATGGTCCGCTACCAAAGGGTCGCTACTAGTCCCATCGAACACTGGAGGGTTTCTACGGCTAAACTCCCGCATCGCCACCATAGCTCGATCCTCGACATTCTCTCTAGGTGCTTGGTTTAGAAGATTTGCAGCTGTAAGTGCTGCGACGAGATCCCTAGCAAACTGATTTTGAGCTTGAGGTACACCTGCACCTCGACCGATCCCAGCCCCCAAATTCCCACCTGGGTTCTCCCCATGCTGACTAACCTCGTCCTCAAGAGGTACCCCACGGCCACGACCACGGCCTCGACCACCCCGGGTTCCAGCCCCAACTCGTCTGACACGGGTCTTCGGAGGCATCTTACTACACGATATAAGAAAAGAAACCATTAACCACAACATTATTACTATGAGGTCGAAGCCCTCAACTTCCTAACACGGGTTAATAACTCTACGACACTCTACGATAACGAAAATGCAATGCCAAGTAATCACATGAATGTTAGTCACACAAGCATGCACAAATTATGTTAGAAGGCGCGACATTTTGAACCCATGAGACAAAACGTCTCCCCACGGTCTCTAGGTGTTCTAAACCTATGCTCTGATACCAAGTTGTCACGTCCTCGATTTTAAACATAATTATAAATGATTTACATAATAAAAATACTCACAAATATCCGTACGGTACCCAAAAGATCACTGTGTTCTCATTTCCTTAGTTAAGCTTCCAAATTCACAAAGTTTCCAAAATATTACAATATAGGCTCAACGGCCCCAAATCAACATAAGTATCAAATGTCGAAGGAGGATTAAGGGTTACAATATTCCAAATCAAAAGAATTACAATTTAAGTTACGAATACATCTTTCAAAATAAATTTACAAAGATGAACAAGTAACTCCTTCGGTTAGCTTTCAAAAATAATGACCACACTCCAAGCACGCCAAGCAATGCAAGCTAGGGTTCCGGGTTAGCACCTGAAAATAATATAAGGCTTGAGCTACACTAGCCCAGTAGAAAAGTCTACGCAAACTCTATATGCAAATGAGCGAGACGAATGAACAAATGATAAAAGATCACAAGACAACGGAGGAAGCACAACTTTCATGAACAAGTGTCCCAAAATCTCCAAATTTTCTTTTATTCAACCCATAAATCATATCCGTTCAAATCGTGTCTCAACATGTCGTGTCATTTATGTGTCTGAGCCGAAGCTCCTGCCGGGCTAATTTTGGGACCCCGATATCCCCTGCCAAGCACCCACCTTGAAGGTTAGGCCTTGAAAAAAATATTTTGAGCATTAGCTCCTGCCAGGCTAATTATGGGACCCTGATATCCCCTGCCAGGCACCCACCCGTCGATGGGCCCTGAATGTTCGCGCGTCATTCACAAGTTCAAGTGCATCGTCGTTCGTACGTGAAATTCATGTTTATCCTTCCATATTTCCACCAATTTAAATAATTCCCACGTCCATACTTATCACATGGCATACGAAGGCAATCATGGTTGCATGAATCCATGTTATGTATAAATGATGATGTATGCCCATGAAAAAGGTCAATGCATTAAGATGAAAGAATCTGCACCGACACAGGAGATTTCAACATTTGACTGGTGACCTACCGGTAGGGATTTGGATTCTACCGGTAGAAACCCAGAACAGAAGGTACAAAATTTTGATTCACAAGAATTCTACCGGTAGGAGGAAAAATGGTACCGGTAGGTTCCAAGAAATTTTTTTTATAATCCTACCGGTAGGGAACAATTCCTACCGGTACAAAAACTGATCAGAAAGGCCACCATTTTGCACGAGAAAAACTTGAGACAGGCTACCGGTAGGAGAAAAGTTCTACCGGTAGGAAGCTAATTTTCTAGCAACACAACACTGTTCTACCGGTAGAAAGAACGGGCCTACCGGTAGGAATCCAGAATTTGGCGATTTTTCATCAGATTACAGATTTTGATCCAGACCAAACAACAACCACTACAAGCTCAAACAAAACATGGAAATACTCAAATAAGACATATGAGAACCCAAATAACATATAAGGAAAGGTAGAATTCCCTACCTCGAGTATCCAAACCGGAATCAAAGAGATTATGCAAACCCTAGCTTCCAGAATTCAAATCAAGCGAAAATACTCCGAACCAAACTTTGTCCAACACGATACAAGCTCGAATATGCAAATTAAAGATGGTTTGGGAGTTGATTGGTATGGATTTTTGGGTGGTTGGGTGAGAGAGTGAGAGAGATCGGGAGAGAGCTAAGATAAGAAATGGAAAATGAAAGTAAAAAAAAAGAAAACATTTCCCTGGTATACACGGCACACACATGCACAAATCACACAAACACCCATGGCTTTCAACTTCTCACACTTTGACCCCCAACTTTAATATTCTCAATAATCCAACACTTATTCATTTATAAATTATTAAAACATATAACGGAAATTTACGGGTCTCTACAATAAATGTGCATGCGAGCAAAGTAACGACTATGTGTATACATGTGCGAGTGATCATGCAGATAGAGTAACGACAGGGTGATCTATTCAAAATATTAGACGTGCAGCACTATGACTAAACATGCATGGAGGGTAGAACAGTCACTACACATGAACTACTTAAACCCTAGATTAACATGCATAAACAAAAACTATGCTAACATGCAATACCAAAACGAATTAAAAAGCCTAAACTTGCATGAACTAAGCAAGAAAACAAAAACCCTAAGCATGCAAACTAAGCTAAGCAAGAACTAGTTTAAACAATAATCAACTAGCAACTAAACTAAACAATAAAGAAAATAAAGATGAATGACATACCTTGACTCCACGAGACGAAGCGGACCGCCCTCAGGAACTGAGCAAAAATTGAAACTAGATTGCCTGTAGGAGAGCAACCTTGATGCAAGATGCCTTCGACAGCCCAACAACGTTATGAAAGCTAAGCTTGAATACTAGGAAATCTCAACTAGCACGAATTTTGAATAAGGTGAATCCGAGCTCTTGAACGAATGCTCTAAGCCACAGTTTTTCTAAACCTTCTGAACAACTTTAAAATTAAGTGGTAAAGGGTTTATATAGGCTTGTCCGTGAGAAAAAACAACTTGGGTTTTCGATGTGGGTCTGCGAAAAAATATAGAAAACACGGAATTCGAGGCAGTGGAACCAAAACGATGCCGTGGCGTCACATGAAAGCCGGCCCGGCCTTTATGGAAAGCCAACCCGGCCCTAGCCCATGCTTGTGGGCTCCAGGTAGGCCTCCCTTGGTCCAGGCCCGTTCCGGGTCCATTTTGATGCATTCTGAGCTGATTTTTAGGCCAAGAACAGTGACGATTTGGGCTAAAAATAGGACTTTTGTGGGCTAAAAATGAATTATTTTATGGATTAAAAGACTCAACATTTTTAAAAGAGTATTTGACAATGGAACGTAATACAATTTAAAGGAAAGTTTGGATTTTGATAGAAAACATTTTGGAAGAAACGTTGGAAGGCTAACTTTGAACATCCATGCATCAAGATCACTCTCCTAGGATAATCATAATGAAAGCAACATTCTCATCATTGGGTGGCCGCTTGGCAGGAGGTGTAAGCTTTACGGACTACCAAATAGGGTGCCTACACTATGGAGTAATCATAATTTCTCCTCAAGGCCTAAGGACTGAGTTGTCCTTTTAATTTGATTTTTCATGCACAAATAATCAAGCTAAACATGAAGCAGTTGTAATAGGCCTTGAAATCCTTAGAGATCTAGAGGCCAAAGAAGTAAGTGTTATAAGGGATTCAAACCTTGTAATCAATCATTTGGCAGGGACATTCAAATGCTATTGAGGACTTAGCTCCTTATTACATGGCAGTTGTACAGTTAATTCTAGATTTGGATAATTTAACTGTCAAACAGGTTTCAAGGAGTATGAACACTGAAGCAAACCGTTTGGCTTAGGCCTTAACAGGCTTGAAGTTATCGCCAAAAATGGTTCACAAAACCATCACAGTCTAAAAGAGATTGTTACCTTCTATTAGAAGAAGGGGTTTAGGACTTGAAGTATTTACTTTTGGCCTTCCAGAGGAAGAGCCAAAAGAATTAGACTGGCGTACTCCCATCATATCATTCCTAAAGAGGCCTCATTCCAGAGCCTCTAGGAAGGTGAGAAGAAGAGCCATAAACTATGTCCTCATAGGAGATGAACTACACAAGAAAAGCCCTGAAGATTGACTTACTTTTAAGGTGTTTAGGGCACCCTGAGACCATGAAGGTCATGAGTGAGGTCCATGAAGGAGCCTGTGGAGCTCATCAATCAGGGATAAAGATGAGATGGCTAATCAAAAGGTATAGATACTGTTGGCCAACTATCTTAGATGATTGTAGTCATTTTCCCAAAGGATGTCAGCCCTATCAAGCCCATGGCCCAATTCAACTTCCTGCAGCTAATTATCATGCTATGGTCAAACCTTGGCCATTTAGAGGGTGGGCCCTTAACATAATTGGAAAGATTTATCCTCCTTCTTCTGGAAATCATAATTACATCTCGGTAGCCATGGATTACTTTACTAAGTGGGCAGAAGCGGTGCCATTAAAGTCTGTTAATCAACAAGAAGTAATAAAAGTGATCAAAGAAAGAATCATCCATAGGTTTGGACTTCCTAAACACTTGGTGTTAAATAGAGGTACGGTATTCATGGGAGAACAGGTGGTTAATTTTGTTGCAAAGCAAAATATCATAGTTTCTAATTCCACTCCTTATTATACCCAAGGTAATGGCCAGACCGAATCCACTAATAGGACTTTGGTCAATATTATTGATAAAATGGTAGAACATAATCCAAAGGCCTGGCACGAGTTGCTTTCTGAGTTCTTATGGGCCTACAGAACCTCAAAGAAGGAAGCTACAAATATAACTCCCTATATGTTGGTATATAGACATGATCCAATCCTACCAATAGAGGTAGCAGTGAAGTCAGCAAGGATAGCATATCAACATGGCCTCATTCCTGCAGATTATACTCAAGCCATGTTGATAGAACTTGAGGACTTGGAGGAAGTTAGGCTCATAGTCCTTGATCACATGTTGGTTCAGAAAAGAAGAGTTGCTAGAGCTTATGATAGGCATGTAAGAAAGAAAAGCTTCTCTAAAGGTGATTTGGTTTGGAAAGCTATCTTTACTCTAGGAGAAGAATTCGAGATATGGCAAATGGTCTCCAACTTGGGAAGGGCCTTACCAAATTTCTCAAGTCTTTAGAGGTAATGTTTATCTTCTAATGGATCCCAATGGTGGATTATTTAAGCACTTAACGAATAAGAAGTACCTAAAACGTCATTATCCTATAATGTGGGAAATGAGAGATTTTGGGGAAAATCTACCAAGTAAGCCATAGAAGATAATACCAAAAGAGGCCTTATCTGAGGCCACAAGTACCTATCATGCATCAAAACATCCCTAAAGGCCTCAAGTTTAGGCCACAAAACATTATCTAGACCAAATCGTTGCCTTAGGCCAATTAAAGAAAAGTTTTAGGCTAGGCAAGAAGAAAAATTAAAGTTATTGCACACCCAAGTGCAAGAGAAAAAGTTGGTTTTGAGATTCTCCCAAGAGGTCAAGTTGGCAAGCTAGGCGTCAAGGGTTTTTTTCTTCCCATGCAGAGTTGGAAGCTCTTCAATCAAGAGGTTTAACTTCATCTGTTGGCTCTTAGAAACAGATTTCAGCTCTTCATGTTTCTTTGTCAAAGATTTAGCCTCTTCTTTGAGATCAACCGAACGACCTTCAGCTTTTGCCAATTTCATCTTAAGATCTTGAATTTCGTTGGAAACAGCAATTGTGTTCTCTTCATTAGACTTCATAGCTTCCTTCAACTGATTCCACTCATAACTGAACTTGGTGAGCTCTGCATCAACCGTGTGTAGCTCTGCCATCCTTATTCACCTTGGTGAGCTCATGGGTTGAGGAGTCATAGGACTTGACCATGCTAGGAAAATCTTTATGTAAGTACTGGAGGGCAACATCATCTGTTCTTAAGGCCTGAGGCTTCACCAACACATCCATGGCCTTCCTATGGTCTGAGAGTCTGGCAGGATGAATAGCCACTTTGAAGTCTTGAAGAAGAGCTGCCTTGAGTGTTGTTTTTACCTCAGCAATCTCATCGGGCCTGAACTGAGATTGGGAAGAGGAGCCTAGTCCACTTCCTGAGGCACCAGAAGTGGCTGCTTTTATCAGATCATGAACACACTTGAACAGGAGTCCGAGTCCAAGTCCGAGTCCTTTTCATCTGGTACGTCAACAAATTCAACCTCACCAAGTTGAATAACAGTAGGGGTGAGCTTGGTAGTATGAGACATAGCCTTATCTAGAGTTCTAGAAGAGGCTTCATGTTTAGGCTTATACAGTCCTTTGGATTCTTCAACAAAATCATCAACTTCCTGAGGATTGAATAAAAACAAGATAAGTGATGATCAAAAGGCAGAAATGCAAAAGGAACCAAGCTAAAAGCCATTCTTACAATAGGATTGTGCTCTGCGGCAGAAGGGGTGCCTTCAAAGTCAACTGGTGTAGGAGTTTTCTCCCTTCTTCCCTTCTTGGCAGAAGTAGAGTCAGCTTGCCCTTCCATTGCTTTGGAGGTCACCTGAAAGAAGAAAAATTAGTAAAGCACACAACTAGAGATGGGGCAAAACCAAGAAGAGTGCTAACCTTCTTCGAAGGATTAGATTCTGGAGAACTGGTTTTAGCACTGCTCCTTGTCCTACTAGCTATGGTTGTAGTAGGGGCTTGTAGAGAAATTTGAGGCATGAAACTGAAGCCAAGGAAAATAAGAGAGGGCCAAAGGGTTATACCATTGGCATTTGTCACTACAACAAATAGAGGTTTTCATAGCATAATTTAATAGCGTTTTTTATAAATGCTGTTGTAGAGGGACAATAATAGCGTTCTTGCTCTTGAAAGACATGGAGAGAAACCGAAGTGAAACTACAGCATTTCATTAATTATATTATAGCGTTCCACCCAATTTTTTTTTATCCGCTTCCACCCAATTTATCCGACCCACTCCTCTCTCTCCATTCCTCTTCCCCACTTTGCATCTTCTCATTTCAAGATTCACTCTCTCTCTTTCTCTATCTCCGCAATGAAGTTGGAAGACCCCAGCGTAGCCGACCTTGAGGATATATATCAAGCCCCCAAAAAGATCCTCAAGGAAGTGGCCATTATCTCGTCGAAGCTCCTCCGCAACAAGATAGCGGGATTCTCGACCGACCTCATGAAGCACATCCAGAAGGGCCGCCCAATCAGAACTTCATCCTGATTTCGTTCTACGTTGCACTCAAAGGTTTGTTCCTTCTTTATTTTGCAAAAATCTGGTCCAAACAAGTCTCACACCCTGCTGTGCGGTAGGAGTAGATCTACTTTCGAAAACCCTTGTCACGAGCAGATTAGATCTCGAAAAACCTGGTAGGACTATATCTAGGGTTTAAACTATGTGACCCACTTGATTTCGTACTGAAAACAAGAAGATCAGGACGTGAATAGGCTCGAATCAAGTCCAACAGCCTTCAAATCAACTCAATAGGGACCGAGTTTCAGAAGCCAAGCTTCAAAAATAGTGAAACCCTTGATTTCGAAAATAGCTTCAAAAATAGTTTAAGGCAGGTTAGTGGGGTTCGCTTCAATTATTCTTTGTATCTCCCATTTTCTCTGTTTTACTTTTGGGGTTTGAGGGGGGCAGGTTAGGGGGGCTTTGTTTTGGTGTCTGCATCTGCATTTTAATGGTCTATAACATGTGAGTTTACATATGGGCTCACTTGATGTCAATTCTAAGTAGTTTTTTATTTTTCCCTTCTCCATATAGCTCGTCAAAACCCCTGTACCAAATATTGGGATATTCATGGGCAATTCCATGATCTTGCTGAGCTTTTTCGAATTGGAGGGAAGGTATTATTCTTGTACAAGCACTCTGTTGCCATACATGTTTCAACATAGTTACTTTTGATAATGCTTAATCTTTGAGTGGTTTAATTAAGTTTGGAAATTTTGAAAATGGCGCTAATTCCATCTCCATTGTAACTCAAGAGGATGCATGTTAGGCCCAACATTATGAGGATATGAGACAGCCGCATTCTTTGTTCTTGAGGAGAAAATTTGAGAAATGATAAAAAGTACGTGTGGCTATCTCACATCCTCATTTACTTCATTTGCTTTTGATCAAGCTTTTATGAACAAGTTTAGTATAATTGCATAAACACTTGATCAAGCTTTTTCTTTACTCTTATATAGTATGTTTTGAGTAGTAAGGGTCTTAGGTAATGCTTTCTTATTGTCCCTTCATATGGTCGTATCGTGGCTATTATTCAGTTGAAACCGTAACGATAAGTGCATGATTCTTTCTTTTCCTACATATCGTGAGGATAGCAATTGCTATAGGCTTACTGCCCGACCTGGGAAATTAATAGGCTGCATTACAGATAAGAACAAATAATGATCTCTGTGTTTCTGAGTGAGAGTTACTTAGGAAACTTTTTCAATTGAATTCGCATCCTGCTTTTAATGTGGCGTAACTGTTTTGATATTTGATCAGTTCATGTGTTCAGCTTCTAGTGGGCCTGAAAGTGCGCTATCCCCAACGAATTACTATTCTAAGAGGAAATCATGAGAGCCGGCAGGTATACTACGCTGTTGTATCTGTTTATTATGGTTTTCTTTCTTGTTTATATAACCTCGATGTTCCTATGAGTAGAATTAGTGTGAGTGAAAGGAGCTGCTGATAGCTACTATGTCTTGTATCCTTAGGAATGGCGGTGATAATTGGGGCTTTAAGTTTTGGTTTTTGATAAGTAATTGGGGCTTTATCTCATTGGCTCCTTATTTGGTGCTTTTTCTTATTGATTCATATTTCGGGCTATATAATGGATTCTCTCACTCTATAACAAATTAGTAAATTTTCTGAAGAATGACCATCTAGCGACTAACATAGTTAAAAAATTGCTTTGCATTCCCATTTTTTCTTGCCCTATAGGTTGATTATCCTACCTATTGAGCCAAAAAGGTTAAATAGATGTTAGAGAGTCTAATTCTCAGAATATAAACTTTTATCAGCCCTTCTTTTATGCCACTTTGATGTCCAGCAAATAAGAAGTTTACTAGTGAGAGGGGAAATAATCAGCTAGAATTTGTGCACTTGTAAAATCGTAACTTTGTGAACTTTAGATAAATGACACCTAGTAGGTATGCTCAATTGGGAACAAGTACCAAACTTGCCAAAGAGTGTGTTATCTAATATGCTAGTTTTACTTTTTATCAAGTTTTCAGGTAAGTTTGGCTGTATAGATAATAAGCAATAAGTGGATACCACCTTTTTAAATTTAATTTAAACTCTAATTTTTGGAAGTAAAAAGGCGGGCAAAAAAAAAAAGATTAACGCCTTTCGTTAGCTCCATCCGTTATAAATTGACGGAATCTGACGGCGGCACTACAACAAAGATTAACACCATTGTTGAACCAGAGCACTTTATACTATCATCAAAATCCAAAACCAAAATCAGTAGAGATTGTTTTTGCTCACAGTTTGTATCTCTAATAAGATCTAATGAATCCTTTACTAGAGACCCACCAATCAATAATTGCGTAAATAGAAGAAAATGGCTGTCTTTTAGTGGATATAGTCTTGTGGTCTTCCCAAATGTGACATACCTTTGTGCTCTTAATTTTAGTTGTATAATCCAAAAAAGATCGAAGCTTAGTGGGTCAATCAATTAAATGGATTTTGTTCTTGTAGAGAACTCTTTTTCCCCACCTTGCTGAATAACATTGTGACCTCTCCACCATCATGTAAGTTGCCTTTGGTGATGGACCTTAATGTTCCCTTCCTCTTTCCCACCTATGCAAGTCTAGAACAGATCAATTTGGGATATTGGGTTGTAGTGGACATGTGTTGAGAAACGAGCACTTTGAATTTAGTTGTAGGGAGGTTAGTAGCATTATTTAAGATTACATTTGTGAAATAATTTAGCGATGCAAATTGTCATTATGCAAACTTCAAATATTAGCCTATACTAGTTTGGGGTTTGGTTCAGCATCTCCATATGAAGAAAAAGTAGGGCTAACGTGTCCTACCTACTAGGTCTCTCATACCATTACTCTTTATAGGTAGGAGCCTTGTACAGAATTGCATTCTTTATTCTGACATTCATTACTGTAGATTTGCATTCTTTACGCGAAGTTTTTGTTGGCCCGGTCTAACGTTCTTCATGAAAGACTTGAAAATAGTTACAATCGCAAATGTAGTGTCAAGAACGAGGTTCATTGGAGTTTTGTGTTTGCATGGTTATGTTGAAAAATTAGATTTATGCAACTTTGTGGGTGATTGAGGTGTATAGGAAGGATAGACTTCGGGTTTTTTTTTTTTTTTTTCATTTGTTTATGTCAAGGTTGGATACTCTGACCTCAATAGACTAAGTCAAATTTATTCAACTCATATTTGTTGTTGTGGTGTGCTGATACTGCACTCCTGAATTATGAATTACATGTAGCAAGTGAATTTGCTATTGAGTGCTGGAAAATAGTATTTTTGTTAAGATAAAGAGCTGGAATATGATATTTGTTGCTTAATATACCATAGTTGCTGAACTGAAATGAGCTGACTACTAAAATTGTAAAGAGAGCTAGAACCAAAGACTTAAGTCTCGGAGTTTGACGTTAAATGCTGAAAATGGGTTAGTTTGCTTGATATTGAGATGAACTACTGAAATGCAATGTTTTAGAGCATTCAATGTTAGTTACTGGCTACATATTTGTCGAATAATACCATTATCTTAACCATTGTGGTCCATGTTGTCACTAACCAACAAAAACACCCCAAAAGGAAGATGAAATCCCAAAGCCTAACAGTGCAATTGTTTTTTTTTTTTCACTATATACTGTTTTGTTTTCATTGTTAAGATTAGTCTTCTTTGTGGGGCAGTTGGCCTTACCTCTCATCAAGTCAGTCTCTCTCGGCTGATATTAGGGACCAAGAAGATTTTTTGAGCCTCCCACTGAAATTACTCTCAGCCATTTGATGTGCAAACTGTGCTCTTTCCCTCTCTTTCCCCTCTTATGGTGCAAAGGTAGAAAAAACAACCGTTGAGTTGTGTCAGCCAAAGCCGAAAGAGTTCGAGATAGCAATGTTCAATAAGTAGAAACTAGATTAGTTTAAATCCATGTATCTGCCCACAATGGTCCCCCTGGTTGGGGTAACTCACGAATAGTCACACCTCAACCAAGAGTTGTATCCACTTCTTTCGCTGGTAGTATCCACTTCAACACTAGATTCATCAGTGAAATTGGAGATCTTTATAAACAAAATAGGAAGCAAAATTATCTTCTGCTGCATTTCTGGGATTTCCAGCGATAAGCGGCTTGCTATGAGGCAAGGATGCCGATACAAGACAGAAATACGATAGGATACAGATACTGCTATGCAAGAAAATTTTGTCTTTTGTATGTAATGAATGATATTGCTGTGCCCACTAAACTAGTGTTCACTTTGCATTTTAGTTTGAATGGAGAACAATTGAACCACTTCATATCAGGAAGAGAGCATGTTGAACCACTTCAAGAAAGGAGAGACGAGTAGTTCGGAAAATCATTAGAAGATGTAGAAACTCGATTATACTAAGGTTGCCTAAACTACACAAAGTTATCAGCAGTTGTAACTTTGTATAAGCTTAAACATATGTATTGCTACATTTGTTCCCTGCAGATAACTTGGCTGCTTACTTTTGTTTGTACACACATGTTGCTCAAAAGATTGCAAGGCCATGGCTCCTTTTTTTGTTTATGTGTTTTATGCGGACTACTTAGACTAATGTTTTGTTTGTTTGTTTTTAATTTTTTGAACATTTTAGGTTCACAATCTGGCAACAATGAAGAAACACCAGCTACACCCTTTGTTTGTCCCTCCGTAAACAATTATATATTTTAGCATTTGCAATGGAGGGATAATTTAATATTCTTGCATCTAAGTGAATCTTGCTTTTAGGTTTCTAATTGCCGGAATAGAAACTACTTGGTGAATTCTCTACACAAGGAGAAGTTACTGAAATAATGAGGAGGTATATTCTCTGAAGTTGTCGGCTACACCCTAATGTTCCTTTTCTTGTTTTCTTCTCTATTTTCACCTCTTTTTTGTTTCTTTCAATCTCTCTTCAAGTGGACTATATGATAACTGTGATTATACTTTATCACGTTCTCTGTTAAATCATATTTTCCTTTTTGTAATAGGAACCTGATTTGGGCTTTTAGCTAGATCTACATAGGAACCATGCCAAGAATTCTTAATTTGCTAATCAACTAGATTAGGGAGAAAGTAGGAAGAGCAAGCTTGTACAAAGTTGCAACTCCTCACTGTTTGACAATCATAGTCTAACAATGCCAAGTTTGTGTAATTGGTAGGAAGAGCAAGTTTCTTAATTTGCTGACAACCTCAATCCCTCCCCTGTCTCGCTCTTTGTACATATGCTTTAGATTTGTATAATTGGTGTGTGTAACCAAGTCTTAGTACTGTTCTTGATTTCTGCACTCACTTTGATGTCTTTTTGCGTATATAGATGTATAACCAAGTTCCTTCCCTCTTCCCCCCTATCCAAGTCTTGTACTGATCAATTTGGGACATTGGATCATAGAGCATGTGTTGAGAAACAGACACTTAGAATCTAGTTCTAGGGAGATTAATTAACACTCATAAAGGTATATAATTACGTACACAAGTGAAAAAATCCACTAGGCTTTGGGACACAGATAAGACTTAGGAGGGACACTTGCTATTCTATATTTTTTGCTGTTGCAATAACACCAAAAGAAATTGGTGCGAAAACTATACTAGCCATCAATCATGCGTGAGCCAATTTTCTTAGCTCACACAGCCTTAGTTGTTGCTGAAGTGTGCTGAAATTGTAAAGAGACACGGGGATAAGTAGAAGAAAAACTCTTTCTCCCATAGCGTTCAACCAAATTTTGGGCGCCAGTCTCTTTTACCTTTCTTTCCCTTGTTCTTTTAGTGTCTTTCTCTACCATATATTTTGCTGGTTCTTGCTAGTTCATTAAACACTACAACAAAATGAACAAATTATACTTTTGATAGCTTCGAGTTATGAGCGGTTTAGTGGAGATTCCTATGAATGCTCTACTATTATTATACCTAGCTACTATCCCTTTTCTTTGTTTTGTCATAAGTTCATCCACTTTCCATTTTTCTGCTAAACCTTAATTGATAAGAAAATTCCTTGATAAATTGGTAGTTCAAATGCAACTTAGAGGGTACTGGTGTAATGTGGATACATTTATGATAGTGAATGACTATATCCCAATAGGTTAATGTGAACTGCTCTCGCCCACTGTGTGTATGTCGACACTCGCACAAAACTCTAATCCATTTGGTTAATGGGGATGATTAGTGATACCGGTGTCATTTGTCTTTTGCAGGAGCACCATGCTCATTGTTTGCCACCATTGATCAATAATGTATGTGTTTGAATAGCTAAGTGGCTCGGCTGGTAGTTAAATACGTGTGGTTGAAGTTCCAGCTTTTTACATAGTTTTCTCACATGAATAGTTATGTTCCACAATTGCGCATGGATTGGTATATGTCGTTCGCCAATTTGTCATGGTATGGCTGCTTCTGAGATTGTTCTTGGTTCTTGCTGACAATTATCCATCATATTCTTCTTTTTCTAGCTGAGTTGGGAATCGGTGGGCGTAGTCTTGCTCTTATTTAGTAGTATTTATCACACTATCTACATGATGATGATGATGATGATGATATATACACTACTAATACATGCATACTATCGAAATACATGCATTCTGACTTAGCTGTTCATGTAGTCATACTGTAGTATTAATTAGCATGCATGAGCCATGCTTGACTTTGTGATACCCACCACCACCTCTTTTATTAGTCCAAGATAAGAAGCATAGATACGGATACGGGACATGGACATGATATGTACGGAGAGTATCCGAGAGTATCGATATTCGATACGGATACCGATACATGGTACGGAGGCCAAAATAGAGTATCCATGCTTTAGAGGCTGCTTGAGCATTAAATTCACTCATTCGTTATTTGTGTGTTCTACTTGTTATATATGTTCACAGTCTCATTGGTCATTTACGATGATTTTTATTATGCAATTTTTAGGATGATATGGAAAAAATTTAACATGATACACCTAGCTCACCTTGGAATAATCTAAAAGACGATGCTATTTCTAATTGAAATGTTAAGTAGAAATTGTTATGACTCAATCAAATTGAAATGTTTGCTTCTCCCATATGTAGGTTTATGGGTTGATAAAGAAGTGTTGTGACTTTTTGCTGAAGATATAGGTATGATCTTGCTAGTGTGATGGCTGTCATTATCGCTTGGTTGATTGAAGCCTTTTTGTTGATACTTATGGGATGGAGAGATTTTGGAAGGACTGTTTTGGTTGAAGCCTTTTTGTTAATATTTTGGCGTAAGGTTTGAACTCCACTTTTGGAATATATAGATGTTTTGGAAAGTCTTTTTGTTGATATTTAGTGACAAGGCTTGTACTCCACTTTTGGGATACATAGATATTTTGGAAGGCCTTTTTGTTGATATTTGGTAACAAGGCTTGTACTAGATAGAAATGTTGGAAGGACATTTAGTATATTGAATTTCTTTTGTAATGGTAATCGCTTTGATGTTTGGAGACATTTTGTTGGTTTTGTATGGAATATTTTGAAATATATTGCCAAGGATGTCATTGGAGCCGCCATCTTCTTTTTTCTAGCAGGTTGTATAAAGTTATGAAACCTGCTAGAAACCAGTTGGAATTTAAAATGCTGTAAAAAATTAACAATGGACAACGGGGCGAAAATTTATGGTGAATAATAGAAAATCTTGAATTTACAACGTTCCTTGAATGTTGTGGAAACTTTTCAATTTATAGCGTTCCTCAAATGCTGTGGGAAATTTTCAATTTATAGCGTTTTTAAATTGTTATAAAAATTTTACAATCTATAGCGTTTTAAAAATGCTATAGAAATTTTACAATCTATAGCGTTTTTAAAATGTTGTAGAAAGTCTACCATACTATAACGTTTTAAAAATGCTGTAGAAAGTCTGCCATACTATAGCGTTTTAAAAACGCTGTCTAAAGTCTACCATATTATAGTGTTTTAAAAACGCTGTCTAAGGTCCAAGACTTTTAACAACATTGGCTAATACAGCGTTCGCAAAAACGCTATCTATATCATTTAACAGCGTTTTTCAAACGCTATAAAATGTCAATTTTCTTGTAGTGTGTTTGTGTGCAATTGTCTTGATCCTTTTAGGTCTTTGAGGAGCAGTGGCCACTTTTGGAACATCTTATGGACCTGTAAAGAAGGGGAAAGAATTAGTTCAAATTATGGAAGTTTAAAAGGAAAATATGCAAGATAATAGAGGCCTCTGTGTTACCTTTTATCTTAATACTAGAGGACAGGGAAGGACTAATCTGTTGTAAGGGCACTGTGATGCTAGGTTCAGGAACAACCTTTGAAAGCCCCCCCCCCCCCACCAACTATCAAATTTTGCTCCCTTTCAACCCTTTCAACATAGGAGTGAAGGGTAAAATTCTTTCTAAGTTCAGGGAGAACATTTCTAATCCTCTCCAACTCCCTAGGTTGAATCACAAGTCTATCAGTAAAGTCTTCATTCATGGACTGATAAGGGAGTAAAGAAGTGAGCTTGCATAGACCAAACTGCTTGGCAAACTGGGCTGCATTATAATACTCTACTCCACATTTGTAGTTAGTTGGAGTAAAGGCCATCCCATGCATAAGATCCTTGAAGATCAAGAAGCTGGACCAAATATCAAAGTGGTAATCAAAGTCATCTCCCGGGTCTGCAACACCTCTCTTCAACCACGAAGGCATGGTGTCTTTTACAAAAGGTGTCCAATTCTTTCCCATTCCCACAAGATCGTGATAGAAGAACTTAAAGTACACACCAAAGGCATATCTAAGTCCATGGGTATCAACATAGTGAAGCCCATAATAGGTGTGTGTTGGATCCTTTACAATTGTTGGAGCTAATTTAGGGAAATAAGACCACAACCACAGAGTTATGATCCACAAGGGGCTAGGAGCAAAGATGAACTTGTTGCTTATTAGTTCTTTCATACGACGGTAGAGATGAGCTAGGACCAAAGGGCCTAATGCCAGTTTCTGCCATGAAGCTAGGGCATAGGCCAAGTCTATAAAGTCCTTAGTTACCCTATATGCAGACACATAAAAAATAAACTTATTTAGCTAGTAAAGTGTAGACACCCCAATTTGGCCTAACGATTATTTCAAGTCCCACCTTGGGGACCATCCCGATGATGAATGGATACAGTAATTGCTGATTGACTCCTCGTAAACCTAGGGACTTTGGTGAGTACTTTTAGCCACTTAGAGGACCCAATTCAGAGCCAAATAGCCTTTCAGACAGAAATACAGCATCCTAGGAAAATACATCTATCAGCTGCAAGATTGATCTCACGGCCTCTTCTTCATTTCTTCACCCGTGAAACATGGTGTTTGAAAATCTCCCTGAGAGATTGATTCCTCGCCCGCGAGATGTATTCCTCGGTCGCCTAATCGATTGGTCGGTCGCCAGATTGTCTTTTTCCAGAATTCTGGAATGTTCTATCAATCATTTGATCCGATGCTCAAAACCCTAGCAACCATTTTTCGATTCTTTCAGGCTACGTAAAGGGATTACCATGCAGAGTTAGAGTTGCCCTACACTTCCAATTTGAACCATGCATTGTGATTGGTTAAAGTGAGTCACCCCATGCCTATATAAAGGGGCCTTAGAGTTCCGAAACACATATCACAATTCACCCCCTCTAGCCATAATACTCTACAAAAATACTCTCTTACACCTCCTCTGTAACGCCCTGAATTTTGAGAACGTTAAATAAATATTTTTATTGAAAACCTAAATAGAGTCTGACTCGTTATTACAACATAATTCTCACAAGAGTACATTTATGCAACAAAGGGAGGGAAACTAGGGCTCCCATCTACTACTCCACCTGTTCCTCCATCCTAGCTAGCTTCTCGCCTCCGAAAGCGTCTAAAGTGTAGAGCTTACCCTGCTCATCTACAAAGTCTGACACATTATACCAGCGTCGCCCCTAGTATAATATGCCAGTGTTACAATAGTAACACCATGAACTACAAAAGCTCAGAAGAATAATCCCATACCCGCTAACCCATAATCATAAAAAACACGGCATAGAAGTAGCATATTAGCTCATGTAAATTCAGTGATTTCTAAATAGCACATGCATATTCAACAACTTCCAGATAAGTGGTTAACATTAACACACGCACATTCCCTATTCAACTAGCGTCAGTGTCTGTGTAATAAGAGTTTCCCCTATGCAACATTTTCGTAGACCGTGTCATCATTCTCACTTTTTCTTTTTCCAAATCAACATTTTCAAAATTGTTTTTATACACCCAACCTCGGTTCCGCCTTTCCGGGCTCCTGAGCATCCTCACAATGGTTCCGCCGTCCCGGGTTCCCATTGGCACACAATTTTGTGGGCTACCAGCCCGGAAAAATGGTTTTTTTCCATTTGAGAGTCGCCACCCGGGTTTTGAAAAGGATTAACCCTGAGAAACCATTTATTTGAAAAAAAAGGTGACTCTTTTGCCCTTTGAAAAGGTTTTGGTCGAAAAACAGAGAGTTTTGGGTTTGAGAGCCAGGTTACGGGGGGGGGGGGGGGGAAGGTTTTGTTTGGAAAAGCACCCCCATCGCCCGATAAAATCGATCTCTACTAATATTTGTGGGATTTTGAAAAATCATTTTATTGCTTAACTTTTATGTCACATAAATAGTTTATTACACGTAAACAAACAATTGCAGAAGATATAAACATTATTAGGCATGCTTCAATCTAATTGCAGAAAATAACAAACACTAGCATTTTGTCCCACGAGAACAGTACCATACGGTTGAGGATTGTGCCGTACGGCATTGGTCTTCGTGGTTAATTTTGTAAAAAAGACAGTAATGACGTGTAAAAAAGTTTGCATCAACAATAGGTATTTAAGAGCATGCTTCAAAATAAACAACTAAATTCATGGAGCAAATAAAGATGCTATTTCAAAAACTAACACTACTGTACGGCAGAGGGAAGTACCATACAGTATACATACTTTGTAAGCAATAGTTCCAAAACAACCTTAATTAACATCTGACAATATGAAACAAGTATGCATGTTTGTCTATCACATAAATGACTCCTACTTCAAAGAGGTGATGCACGACTGCCATGAACTCGAGAAATTATCTTGACATATACTATTATGGATAGAATATAAGGAGCATGATAATTGACATTGATTTTTTTAAATAAAACAGGACGTGAAAAAAGCTTTTGACAGGATTGTTCCCCTGAAAACACTCCACCGTGCGGTGGTCATGTGTACCACACGGGGGAGATACATGGGATATCGACTTTATTTTTCTTGTAGTGTTTGAACCATTTAGACCCAAGACGTGTATAAGGAACCAGTTCAAACCGTATGGTTCCCCTCAGGACATAAGAACAGAAAGTTATACCTTTTTGGAATGAAAAAACGCTTTCTTTGGAAAGTTGGGAATGGTATAGCGGCCCTTCTTATGGATTTAGCTGAGTGGGTGAGCTCTAGTATGATGTAGTGACGAGGTAAGAGGCTTGGCTTTCGATTTGGTTACTTTTGAAGCGGTTTTTGACTTGGTTTTGAGGTGTTTCGGTGTTTTTAAAGTGAAAAGGAGTGAAAATGGCTTGTTTTTCGAAATGGGAATAGGCAAGGGTATTTATAGAGTGAAAATGGCTTAGGAATCAAGCAAACTTGGTCTACACGCATTTTTAACCGACTTTGTGTCCACTGTACGGCAATAAACTCTACCGTACGGCACTAGGCTTCCACTGTACGGCATATCCCAACCGACTTGAGTTAAGGCGGTTAAAAACTCTACCATATGGTACAAATATATCCACCATACAGCACAGTTGACCACCGTACGACATAGTTGACCGCCATACGGTACAGTTGACTGCTCAACAGACCAAACTACACAAGGCCGCTCCGGACACTCCCGAACTCGATTTTGGGTGTTCTTCGAACCGTTGGAAAGCTCGTTAACTCTACTTTTTAACTCAAGTGGTTTGGATCAAAGAAAATTTCTACATCAAAAGATATAACGATTCTACCCTCAGGTGGTCGAAAAAGAAGTCGTTTAGGCAAAATCCTTGTATCTCCCTCATTTCAAATCGGATTAAGGCTTATTATATATCGATGAAGAGGGTTTTGAATCTACTAAAAGATGGTGGACTCCAAACATAAAAATAAGAAAGTTTTATTTATGAAAAATGGGCTGAAATCAGACCAAATCGAAGACCGTTGATACCACGACGGCCAAAACACGTACTCACTCATTTTTAAGTGTCATTTGGCACTCTCATACCTAGTTCTAAGGTGTTTCCTCACTCCTTTGAGTACAAAGAGCATTATTTGAAGCTTTTCAAGGCACATTTTCATCATTGGGAATCTTATCGGCCACTTGTCTATGGTTTTCGAAAGGTAGCACTCCAAAAGGTTTAGATCAATCCAAAGGTTTAAATCATTCTTTGTTTATCATCATTGGGGACTTAAAAGGTGTCTGGAATTTCCAAATTAGGGTGTCTACAGTTGCCCCTCTTTGACGAGACTTGATTATCACAATATGGTTCAAGTCGCGTTAAAGACATAGACCACCCAATTTGGTTGTCTAGGTACCTTTTAAGTAAAGGCATTAAAAATGCAACATATGGAAAAATGTGGTCACGCCCTTTCGAGCTGCCTACGTACCCATTTGTAGGGATAAGACCTGCGTAGTTCATGGGGGCAAATGCAATGTATGATATGCAAACATGATACGAGAAATGTAACAAATCAATCCTATTGAGGATAACAATGTAGACCTAGCAAGGCTCTCTACACTATTTGAGGGTAATTTTAAAAATGATTGAAGATTGTTGAGGATAAGAACTCAACAAGCTATTTGAAAATCGGGTATTGAGAATATGATCTCAATGAACCATTAGAAATATGGCTATCAAGGGTGAGACCTTAACAAGCCATGATAGAAGATTTTTGAGGTTAAGAACTCATCAAGCTATTGGAAAGGCAGTTATTGAGGGTATGACCTCAATAAACCATTGGAAATATGGCTGTCAAGGGTGAGACCTTAACAAGCCATGATAGAAGATTGTAGAGGATAAGGACCCAACAAGCTATTGGAAATGCGGTTATTGAGGGTACGACCTTAATGAACCATTGGAAATATAGCTGTCAAGGGTGAGACCTTCACAAGTCATGATAGAAGATTGTTGAGGATAAGAACTCAACAAGCTACTGGAAAGGCAATTATTTAGGGTACGACCTTAATCAACAATTGGAAATAAAAGATTGTTGAGGATAAGAACACAACAAGCTATTGGAAAGACGGTTATTGAGGGTACGACCTCAATAAACTATTGAAAATATGGCTGTCAAAGGTGAGACCATAACAAGCCATGATAGAAGATTGTTGAGAATACGAACTCAACAAGCTAATGGAAAGGCGGTTTTTGAGAGTACGACCTCAATAAACCATTGGAAATATGGGTGAGATCTTAACAAGCCATGATAGAAGATTGTTGAGGATAACAACTCAACAAGCTATTGGAATGGCGCTAATTGAGGGTACGACATCAATGAACCATAGGAAATATGGCTGTCAAGGGTGAGACCTTAACAAGCCATGACAGAAGATTGTTGAGGATAAGAACTGAACAAGCTATTTGAAAGGCGGTTATTGAGGGTACGACCTCAATGAACCGTTGGAAATATGGCTGTCAAGGGTGAGACCTTAACAAGCCATGATAGAAGATATTTTTAAAGAGTTGTCGAGGGCGAGGCCTCCACAAGCCTTTTGGAATATGGTTGTTGAGGATAAGATCTCAACAAGTTATTTGAAAGGCAGGTATTTAGGGTACGATCTCAATGAACCATTGGAAATATGGCTATCAAGGGTGAGACCTTAACAAGCCTTGATAGAAGATTGTTGAGGGTAAGAACCCAACAAGCTATTGGAAATGCGGTTATTGAGGGTATGACCTCAATGAACCATTGGAAATATAGCTATCAAGGGTGATACCTTAACAAGTCATGATAGAAGATTGTTGAGGATAAGAACTCAACAAGCTATTGGAAAGGCAATTATTGAGGATACGACCTCAATGAATAATGGAAAATAAAAGATTGTTGAGGATAAGAACTCAACAAGCTATTGGAAAGACGGTTATTGAGGGTACGACCTCGATAAACTATTGGAAATATGGCTGTCAAGGGTGAGACCTTAACAAGCCATGATAGAATATTGTTGAGGATAAGAACTCAACAAGCTATTAGAAAGGCAATTATTGAGGGTACGACCTCAATGAACCATTAGAAATATGACTTTCAAGGGTGAGATCTTAACAAGCCATGATAGAAGGTATTTTAAAAGAATGGCTGTCGAGGGCAAGGCCTCCACAAGCGTTTTGGAATATGGTGGTTGAGGATAAGATCTCAACAAGCCATGATGGCAAACGCTTGGAAAGATAGCAAGGCAACAAATTTTGAGATAAAAATGGTGAACCCCAGGGATTCGAGGCCATGGAAGGCCTAGTTTTAGGACACAAACGATTCCTGAAGGGCAAGAATGTAATTTGGAGACTTAGAACAAAAAGTTGGCTATTGAAATTTGAGGTTTCAATGAACTAAAAAGGGTCAGATTTGTAGATTTAGCCTAGCCTATCTACAAAGCCGAGATCATTTTAAAAACATTTGCTGTGAAATTCCTAGTGTGATGGGGTGTCTGGTCAGCTAGACCGTTGCTTGAAAAGATGTCTCTTAAGAGATTTGATTGAAAAGCCTAGGTTGACTAGATCATTATTTGAAAAGAAGTCCTTCGGGACGGTTGGTTGAAAAACTTAGGTTGGCTAGACCATTATTTGAAAAGATGTCCCTTGGGATAGTTGATTGACTTTTTTACATTATGCAAGACTCGTGTTTCGACACTTGACGACAATATGGACAACATTCCTCTTCTTTTTTTTGAAAAAATGGGCAGCACAACCGAGTGTCCCCTTTTGTTTTACTGTCTTTCTTGTTTGGCCTTCGTGAGGGTTTGGGTGGCTTTGCCTTCATTTGAGCTTAGGCTTCCATGCCCCAGTCTTGGATTTGGGCATGCATTTGCCCTAGTAGATGGCGTAGGGCTGACACACCCCAATCTTGGGTTGTTTTGCCCCTGGTGGATTGTGGATCCTCAATTTTGACTTATTTTCCGTTGCTGTTGATGGTTTTGGGAACCAATTGACTATGTATCCAAGCAACATTACTTTATGCATTGAACTTGCTTCTACGAGATGAGAATTGACATGACCAAGTGACTCGATTGACCTTTTAGGCAGATTTTGACATGACCACGAAGGATAGGAAAAGAACTTTTAATGGACTTTCGTGGTTGCTATTGATCAACCATGTTGACTCGAAGGTGGGAAGGACTGCTTATCGAATGAGTGACTTTCCTAAGAATGCCCCTGACTGGGTAGATTTGAACGACGTTCGAGGGGTGACAACTTGATTTGATGATGCTAACTCGAAGACTGTTTTAAGGGTGGCCCTGACTGGTCAGAGAGTGATCAAACCGTGTTGACCTGAATGACAAGGAAGACCATGTTGACTCAAGATTTTGAAGGAAGGCAAACATGTCATGCAATTGGCCGTTGAAACTATTATGATAAACTTAGGTATTTGATAATTTTCCCTTTAGGATTTTCAAAAATTGTTTAACTTCATCAAATGATGTTTATTTGCAAGAAAATGAACCCGTGTCTTGGATTGCCGATGAAGATTTACTGAATTTCCATTTGAAATGCCTCAGTTTGCTTTTGGATGACATCAGTGTTGGTGGATTGGTGCCAGTACTGCACAATACCTTGACTGTTGACTTTCAAGGGAGATTATACTGTTCTCTTTTGATCTTCCTCTGATCAAGTTGCATTTTTCAATCTGAAAGGACTTTATTTAGGTTATAACGGGGCCAAGCTTAGGTTTAACAAAGAAAGGATAACAGGCTCAAAAAGTTTTATTTGCTTTGGGTGATTAGGGCTAGCAGCTATCTTGAGTTTGAACAATTCTTTGAACTTTTGTGAATTGCGTCGCAGTGACAACTTTGCATTGGGGGAACTGTAGGTGGACAAATTCAAGTAGTGCTCTGAACAGCACTGGAATGCAACGGCTTCACGTGCCTCTTGACCGGAACCCTAGTTTGTCAACGAAACCCTTGTCCTGCAAAATAGACAAGGAGTGAGTGCACCTTTGCCTCTTGTGGCAAAGGCCCTCCGATGCCTTTGTTAGTATTTCGTACTAAAGAAACCCTAATTATTAGTAGGAAAGCAATTAGAAAGCAATGTATTGCGTACCTTTTACCTCTAGGTTTACCTCTTATTTATAGATTTATGGATGCTTGCTGCCCAAGTATCCATATTGCCCTAGGTTTCCTACCTCGTATAGGAAAACTAGGATCTCTTGGATTCTCGTTCCCTTATCAGTTTATTTCCTTAATCCTTGTAGGACTCTTTCCATATCAAGCCGAACATCCCATACTCGTTGGGTATCTTTCTTAGATCCTATATTCTTGGGTTCTCATCCCTTAACGGAATACCAGTGATTCTGGACCCTTCTAGAATGTTCCCTCTAATAGGACTCCTCTCTTTGTTCGGCCATCTCATGGCCGAACAGACGGACTGGACCAGTTACTTCACATGTAACTGGTCCTAGGGAAGCAATTTGGACCATTTCCTTTCTAAGGAGCTCTCCTCCTGTTCAGCTCTCTCTTGCCGAACAAGTTTCTTGAACAGTGGCATCTCATGTCATTTTCCTTGTATTTGGTCCAATAACGTCTCGTGTTATTGCACCGAGAATCGTACAACCTCTCTGGACCATTGACTTCTCATGTCACTGGTCCATAGTGCGTTGACCTTTTCTTGGACCGTGCTCGGGCTCGTTTTGAACCTATTCGGGAATACCTCCCTACAATTGCTCCCTAGCCTTACTCGTTTATATTTTACTCAGATGACGAGTAAAACTCTTTTACCGAGCAAACTCATTTTGTCCCTGCACCCTATTTCATATATTGGTGCAATGTTTCATTATTTTATCAAGGCGAAAACATCTTTTCGTTTGGCCGTCACAGGCCTTTAGCCCTAATCTTTACACGTGTCAATCATTGTATGCTCACATTAAATGCGAACAGACGTGTTTTGGGGAACGGAATACTCCAAACGGCGTCTGGGTGACGTTTCACGTACGCCACCCCACTTTTAGGGTATTTTTGGGTTTTCGTCCCATTTTCAAAACCCCAATCTCTCTCTTAGACTCCCTCTGCAGAAAAAGACAGTTCAAGCTTTTACCCGCCATTGAAGCTCTGTTCCTCATCTCAAGGCCTCCTCCTTTCTGCTCTTTAGGGATTCCATCGACTATTTTCGTAAGTCATCATTCTTCTTCTTACTGCTCCATTTCTCTGGTGGATTGTTTACAATCACTTTTTAGGGTTTCATCGTCCCCTTTTCTTTATACTTCAAAGAACCCCAAAAACCTTTCTGGTAATGGGAAGATTTCGGAGACACTGTAATACTCCTCAAACCATGGCTAGTTTCAGATCTCGATATGGGATTCCTGACAACGTAGCTACTGTTTTGGCTCCTGAGGATGCCATTCGTGAAAGTTTCGATTTCGACACCCTTCACATTCCAGTAGTAGCCGTCGTTGAAGGCGGAGTTAGGTTTCCCTTAGCCCCTCTGCTCTGCCAAGTCTTAGCATATTATAGGCTTTCCCCAATGCAGGTTTCTGCTAATTTCTTTCGAGTAGTTATGGGCATAAATGCCCTAAACCAGATGTTAGGGACTTCTCTAGGTTTATACGACATTCACCATTTATATAGTATCTCCAGAACTGGGGATATGCCCTTACATATTATTTGAAAAGTAGGGATTCTAGAAAGAAGCTAGTCCTTGAACTCCCTGACTCTGCTCGAGGGGATGACGACGACTTTTTGATCGTTTCGGGCAACTTCGAACCCAGAAATGAGGACGGCCAAGTGATTGGTTTCCATGCCCCTCACATATTCGGGAGCCCACGTTAATGCTTTCCCCTTAATTTCATATGTTTTGTCCTTTTTCATAGGAAAAGCTTTTGCGTGCTTCTAATTATTTGTGCTTTGCTATGTTTCAGCATCAAACATTAACCGAGGTTATAATATCATAACCCCTCAAATGCACGTAGCAGATATCAGACGAGCACTTGCTTTCAACGGTGAAGGGACATACCTTGCTGGCCGAGCAAGAGCGGCTTAGGTACTACTCAGCTACAAAGCATCATACGGGGGGTTTATTGATCGGCGTACCCATGCAGCTGACAACCTTGCAGTAGCTGGTCCTTCAAGCCCAGTCCCCGAACAAGAAGAGAGGCGTTCCCGGACTCCTCCAATCTCTGACGAACCAATCCCTCTTGCTGAGGAAGCTTCCAGTTCCACATCCAACTCGTCTTCCAGCGGCCATACCCTCTCACCACTAGAGATGAACCGGCCAATTGACTTAGGCAGCCTCCTCACCATTCCTGGTCGGGGTCGTGGTACTGTTCGGGGCCAAGGTGGTCAAGGTCGTGGCCGTCGTATCCAGACTCAAACTGATGCTCCTCCTGGATTTTCTCTAGAAGAAATTGAAGCCCTCCACAGAGAAAAACGTCAACGGGTGGAAGAATCCCAAGAAAGACCCCCACCATCCTCCTCATCTCCTGCTCCTGCTTGGGCTCCCTCTTTCTCTCATGGGAACCGAGCTATCACTGCTCGGGACACTGTTGAGACTGATGGGACTGCACTTGCATTATCCCAGGCCTTCTTATTACCTGGAGATATGCAGAAAGAAGTTGCAATGTCTCCAGACAATCTCCTGAGCACTTTTATGTCCCATAATGCCAAGGTAAATTATTCCTTTAAAAACCACATCGTACCATATCGTTTGGTATTTATGTTTATCACACCTGTTCTGACCATTCCAGGTGATGCAAAAGATGGTGGCCATGGCTCAAAAGCTCAGCCAGTCCGAGCCCCAACGTGCCAAACTTGTCAGTGAGAACACCAAGCTTCAACGTACCATCATCAGGCTTGAGAAAGAAAGAAACCAGGCTCTGGGGATAGCGGATGATTTAAAGGGACAACTGAAAGGGGCTGAGGACAGTCTGAATCAAACTCTGAAAGAACTTGAGGCAAGCCAAACTGAGGCCAAAGCTGCACTTGAAAAGGGATACAACAAAGGAATCAAAGTAGCTACAAACAGCTACACGAACCAGATGCCTGGGATTCAAGACCAAGTTTGGGTGGCGTCCTGGACAGCTTGCCTCGCAAAAGCTGAGATTCCTGAATCATCTCCCCTTTGGACCAACATTGAACTACCAAGTGCTGTTGCCAATTGTGAGGAAGACATTGCAGAGGAGAGAGATGAAGAGCAGGAGGTACATACGTCTGAGCAACATACGTCTGAGCAACATGTTCCTGATGTTGATCCAGGTGAAGTCATGACCAACCCTGGCCAGAAGGAAGTCAGTGGTGGTCAACTTGGAGATGAAAATACCACAGAAGACGTAATTGCACCAGTAGCTCATGCAACTGTTCAAGATCTCACAGAAGACGAATAAATGCAATCGTCTTTGTATTTGACAATCTGTTTTGCCACCTGTAGGTTTGTGATGTTAAATTTCTGTGTTGAAAACTCTTTTAGTATTTTGTACTTTTCTTTGATTTGTAAGTTTCCCGTACTTTTAATCGTTTGAAGTTTCACGTACTTATGCACATATTCGTATGTTGTGGACAATTTCTGCATATTCTCGTATGCTTTTTGTGCATATTCTCATATGCTCTATGCATGTATTCGTATGCATCTCAAGGGTCTAAGTTTCTCGTACTTGAATGTTTTCATACTCGTATTCGTTTAAGCTTCACGTACTTAGAACAATCCACAAGTATTTCGTACTTGCGTTCTCACAAGTGTTTCGTACTTGCGTTTAAGTTTCACGTACTTAAATGTTTGAAATTTACACAAGTGTTTCGAACTTGTGTTTAAGTGTCACGTACTTAAATGGATATCCTATACCCTGCTCCCCAATACGAATGAGGGAAACTAATCTCGTATTTCGTATTTTAAATACCAAGAAAATAGCAGTTATACTAAAAAAGTAACTTTATTCATAATCTGCAAAACTCAAGAGGGCGTTATTCATACCCCTTGTAGCTAAAATAACAAAACTAGAACACAAGAGAGTTGTATTCGTAACTCTCACACAATCACGATGTGCATAAAGAAAAATTTATTCATATAAAAAACTTTCTCAGATTATGGACATTCCAAGGTCTTGGCACTGGGTTCCCATCCAAGTCTGCCAATCGATAAGCCCCAATGCCCGCGATTTCTGTAACTCGATATGGGCCTTCCAATTTGCCCCTAGCTTTCCCTCATTAGCCACTTTAGTATTGCCGAGCACTTTCCGTAGCACAAGGTCTCCAACACCAAACTCTCGTGGGTGTACATTCTTGTTGTAACTTTTGATGAGCTGCTCTTGGTATGAGGCCAAGTGCACTAGGGCCTGCTCTCGTCGTTCCTCGGCAAGATCTAATTCAATCTCCAAGGCTCTATCATTTCCTCCACTTTCAACCAAAGTGGTCCTGTTGGTCGGCAGACCTATTTCCAATGGAATAACAGCCTCTGTTCCATATGCTAATGAATAGGGGGTCTCTCCCGTAGACCTCCTAGGCGTTGTTCGGTATGCCCAAAGTACCAATGGCAATTCATCAGGCCATTTCCCCTTTGCTTTATCCAACCGCTTCTTAATTCCATCAAGAATTGTTTTGTTAGAAGCTTCTGCCTGTCCATTACTTTGAGGGTAGGCCGGAGTCGAGTAGTAATTTCTTATCACATACTGGGCACAGAAGGTTTTGAACTTCTTCTGAAACTGGGATCCATTGTCTGTAATCAATGAGTATGGGACCCCAAAACGAGTAATGATGCTTTTCCACACGAACCTCTCTATCATAGGTTCGGTGATTTTAGCCAATGGTTCTGCCTCAATCCATTTGGTGAAATAATCCGTTGCAACTAGCAGGAATTTTCGATTCCCAATTGCTTTATGCAATGGACCCACTATGTCCATTCCCCATTGAGCAAACGGCCAGGGACTCGTCAGAGGCACCAGATCCTCAGCTGGTGTTCGAATCATTGGTGAAAACTTCTGACACTTCTCACAAATTTTAACGTACACCTTAGCGTCTTCTTGCATGTACGGCCACCAATATCCTTGGGTGATTGCTCGGTGGGCGATGGACTGGCCCCCTGCATGGCTTCCACAAGTTCCCTCATGAATTTCGTGGAGGAACTTTTGCACCATCTCAGGATGCACACAAAGCAAGTAGGGTCCTGTAAAAGACTTCCTATACAATTTTCCCTCTGGGGATAACCAGAACCGAGCAGATTTGGTCCTTATTTTATGAGCCTCCTTTTTGTCCAAAGGGAGCGTTTCATCTCGTAAAAACTCCCCTATTGGGTCCATCCAACTTGGTCCTTGGTTCACGTCCAAGACCATCTCCACGCTTCTCCCAATGCTCGGCTCAGTCAGATACTCCACGGCTATCTTTCTTTTAAACTCAGATGGTACAGCTGCGGCTAACCATGCCAATGAATCTGCATGAGCATTCTTTCCAGAACTTATCTGATCAATATACACCCTTTCGAAGGTATCGAGCAGGTCTCTGGTCGCTTGTACATAGGCTGCCATCTTCTCGCTCCGAGTTTCATATTGTCCGGACAGTTGATGGACTACGAGTTGTGAATCAGAATACACCCTAACACGTTCAGCTTTTAGGGTCTTTGCACTTCTCAAACCAGCTAAGAGTGCCTCGTACTCTGCCACGTTATTTGATGCATTGAACCCTAGCCGAACAGATAGTTCCAACATTGATCCTTCAGGGGGTAAAAGCATAACCCCGATTCCTGATCCAGTGTTACAGGCTGATCCATCAACGAACAGCTTCCATTCCAGGGGATCTTGTTTGGCTGATTCCTGTTTCTTCGTTACAGGTGTCTTTACTTCACACTTCTTTCTCGTAGGAGGCAAAGGTGCAACTGTGGGTGAGAATTCTGCCACAAAATCAGCCAACACTTGGCCTTTGATTGCTGTGCGCGGCTGATAATCAATGTCGTATTGGCTCAACTCAACGGACCAAGTTGAGATCCTTCCCGAGAAGTCTGCTTTTCGTAGCAGTGATTTTAATGGGAACTCTGTCTAAACCACAACTTTATGGCTCTGGAAATAATGTGGCAATTTTCTGGTTGCTGTCCTTAGGGCTAGGACTAACTTCTCGAGGGGCAGATATCTTGTTTCCGCATCTAACAATGTTTTGCTCACATAATAAACAGGGATTTGCTCGGATCCCTTGTTTCTCAAGAGGACTGCACTCACAACATGCTCAGAAACAGCTAAGTATAAAACTAGGGACTCACCTGGCTCTGGAGTTGAAAGAAGGGGAGGAGAGGACAAATATCCCTTCAGATCCTGGAAGGCCTGTTCACATTCTGCTCCCCATTTGAACCCTTCCCTTTTCTTTAACAACTGAAAGAAAGGTCTGCACTTGTCACTTGACCGGCTAATAAATCGATTAAGAGCTGCTGCCATCCCAGTCAACCGTTGGACTTCTTTCGTTGTCCGAGGACTCTGCAGATTCTGTAAGGCCTTTATTTGGTCGGGATTCGCCTCTATCCCCCTTAGAGTTACAAGATGGCCCAAAAACTTTCCAAAACCGACTCCAAACGCACACTTCGAGGCGTTGAGTTTCAACTTGTATTTCCTCAAAATCTCAAATGCCTCTCTCAAATCTGCAATATGGCCTTGCCCAGCTTTACTTTTCACCACCATGTCATCTATGTAAACCTCCATAGTTTTGCCGAGCAATTTTCTCAACATGATGGTTGCCAATCTCTGATATGTTGCCCCTGCATTCTTCAATCCAAAGGGCATGACATTGTAGCAGTACAACCCTCGTGGTGTAATAAAAGAAGTCTTCTCCTGATCTGGCCCAAACATGGCAATTTGATGATATCCTCGATATGCATCGAGAAAACTCATTCGTTCGTACCCTGCAGTGGCATCAACGAGTTGGTCTATCCTTGGAAGTGGAAAGCTATCCTTTGGGCAGGCTTTGTTTAGGTCTGTGAAGTCTACACAGACTCGCCACTTTCCATTCTTTTTCTTCACTACAACAGTGTTGGATAACCATTCTGGGTAGTAGACTTCACGTATCGCTTTGGCCTCCAACAAACGATCGACTTCCTCGATAACTGCATCCACATGCTGCACGGCTGCCCTCCGTTTTTTCTGAACGATTGGCTTATGCTCAGGATCAACGTTTAAATGGTGGCAAATTACGTCTGCACTTACCCCAGGCATTTCTTCTGGTGTCCAGGCAAACACGTCGACATAAGTTTTTAAGAAACTTTTCAATTCAGTCTCTTCCCCTTCTGGCAGTGATTCCCCAATCAGAAAATACCTATCTGGATCAGTCTCGTTGATCAGTGTTTTCTTCAAATCCTCAACTACCCTCTCGGTTGGGTCTTTTCCAATATCCTCAATGGTCGGCAGATCCGGAATTTCCACAGTATTAACATGGTGGGCATTATGGACTCTCTTTATGATGGATACCAAACATTATTGAGCTATCTTTTGGTTACCTTTGATGTGCTCAATCCCATTAGACCCTGGGAACTTTACCATCTGATGGAAAGTTGAAGAGACTGCCCTCATCTTGTGGAACCATGTTCTTCCTATAATCACGTTATAGGAAGAAGGTACATCCACAACTAGGAAGTCGGTTCGTAGCACCACTGTCCCAGCCCGAACAGGCAGAGTTACCTTGCCTAACGGCCAAACTGCTCCTGCTCCAAATCCGACCAAAGGAGTTACTGATTGTACCAAATCTTCTTGAGTGAGCCCCAGTTTCTTGAATGCATCGTAGTATAGCACTTCGGTGCAACTCCCTGAATCCACCAGGATTCTTTCCATATCATATTCTCCAACTCGTAGGGTTATGACCAAAGCATCATTGTGAGGTACCTGGACCCCTCCCAGATCTTCATCCGTAAAACTATGCCCTTGTTGCCTGCCCCTTCGTTGCGCCCTCTTTTCCTCCCCAACTGCATCACATGTTGGTCATGTTTCACTTGTCTCTGAAGCAATCTCACCTCATTTCTCGTATAAGGTTCGGCTAATCCATGTATCATATGGATTACCCCTTTTGGATTTTGTTCGTAATCCAACTCCATTGCTTTGTCTTTATCCTTGGGATCTTCTTGGATAAATTCTTTGAGATAACCTCGCGAGACCAAATCATCAAGATGCCGTTTAAACATCTCACAATCCTCAGTCATATGGCCCCAATCCTTATGGTAACTGCAGTGCTGATTCGTAGCACGTTTTGCATCTTTATTCCCACCAAGAGTTGGGGGCCATTTGAAATAAGGTTGATTCTTTATTCAATAAAGAATCCTGTAAATGGGCTCTTTCCAAACCGTGTTTATTGAAAAGAATGACTTGGGATCCGGGGCTTGTTTATCCTTGTACTGCTCTTTCTTCGCCTGCCCATAATCTTTTCTTTCACGATAAGTTTTGGGCTCTGGCTTGTCTGCTTTCTTTATAGGCCCTTTTACTTGCTCGGCGGCCAGCTTACCATCCTCCCGTAGAATGTCATCCTCGTTCCTGGCGTGCTGCTCAATTCGCTCCATCAGTTTTGCCAATGTCTGCACGGGACTCATGTTTAGGGATTTACGCAGTTCCCCCCGAACAGGTAAGCCTGTCTTGAACGTGGCTATTGCGTATTCTTCGCTACAACCTTCAATCTCGTTGAAGGTTTCCCAGTACTTCTTTGCATATGTCCTGATCGGCTCGTCCTCGCCTTGCTTCATAAAGGAAAGGCTCTCAAAAGTTTTCGGAGCTTTCCTGCTCATCAAAAACTGTGCAGTGAATTCCTCGGCCAACTGCACCCATGTCGGATGGAGCGTGAGCTCAATCTGTGAAACCAAGACAAAGCAACCTTCCCTAAACTCGACGGGAACATCTTGCACATGATTGCATCATCTCCTTCATGCATAAACATTGCATGCTGGTAATGCTGTATATGTGCCACGGCATCAGCATCTGTCTCGTAGAGGATAAACATTCCGTGTTTTACTTTGGTCGGCAACCTCGCCTCCTGTAACTTTTTTGTAAAAGGGGAGGATGCTATATTCTGAAGTGCTTCCCGTGCAGTCATGGTTTCATCCTCTGGTCCTTTCTTGGATCTAGTTCTTTCCCAGTCGAAATCAGGTCTCTCGTACCTGTCCCTATGATGTTTCCTACTCCCTTCCTCCTCAGGGGTAGAGCTTCGACCTCTGCTTCTCCTCTTCTTCGGAGAAACCCTCATTCGCTCGGGTGTTCGGGTCTTGCTCCTTCCTTTTCGTGGGGAAGCTTTATGTCGCCTTGGGGTCGGACTTCTGCTTCTGCTCCTTCTTCCTCGTGAAGGAGCCTTTTTGTATTGTACCAAAGCATATTCACTGCCTCTAGAATTTCTTCGAGATAGTCCGGAATCCTCCGGATGTTCCCTGATCCTCTCTAGTTCTCTGATCTCATATTCTCATTTTTTGATCAAACGAGCATACTCCTCGATCTCTTGTCTCTTCTTATCAAGAACGTCTTCGCTACGGTATACACTCCTGGAGTGTGCAATCGATTCATCCCCTGGATGGGATTTAGCCCTTCTCGTGGACTTCGATGCCGTCTCTCCATCTCTATTTTTGGAGTTGCTGTGGATGGTAAGAGGGTGGCCCTTACTCGTGGTCCTCTTGTGTCCTCCTTCGGGCTTTCTCGGAGCCCCGGGTGGAGATTTATCCCCTCCTCCAATTAACACGTCCTTTGGATCGTGTCGTGTTGCTGGATCTACTTCCACCATGGTCATATTTCAAAGGGAACTCTTTCGTTTCCCACAGACGGCGCCAATTATAGGTGGACAAACTCAAGTAGTGCTCTGAACAGCACTGGAATGCAACGGCTTCACGTGCCTCTTGACCGGAACCCCAGTTTGTCAACGAAACCCTTGTCCTGCAAAATAGACAATGAGTGAGTGCACCTTTGCCTCTCGTGGCAAAGGCCCTCCGATGCCTTTGTTAGTATTTCATACTAAAGAAACCTTAATTATTAGTAGGAAAGCAATTAGAAAGCAATGCATTGCGTACCTTTTACCTCTAGGTTTACCTCTTATTTATAGATTTATGGATGCTTGCTGCCCAAGTATCCATATTGCCCTAGGTTTCCTACCTCGTATAGGAAAACTAGGATCTCTTGGATTCTCGTTCCCTTATTAGTTTATTTCCTTAATCCTTGTAGGACTCTTTCCATATCAAGCCGAACATCCCATACTCGTTGGGTATCTTTCTTAGATCCTATATTCTTGGGTTCTCATCCCTTAACGGAATACCAATGATTCTGGACCCTTCTAGAATGTTCCCTCTAATAGGACTCCTCTCTTTGTTCGGCCATCTCATGGCCGAACAGACGGCCTGGACCAGTTACTTCACATGTAACTGGTCCTAGGGAAGCAATTTGGACCATTTCCTTTCTAAGGAGCTCTCCTCCTGTTCGGCTCTCTCTTGCCGAACAAGTTTCTTGAACAGTGGCATCTCATGTCATTTTCCTTGTATTTGGTCCAATAACGTCTCGTGTTATTGCACCGAGAATCGTACAACCTCTCTGGACCATTGACTTCTCATGTCACTGGTCCAAAGTGCGTTGACCTTTTCTTTGATCGTGCTCAGGCTCGTTTTGAACCTGTTCGGGAATACCTCCCTACAGGAACGACTCTTTCTTCTTCTTTTTTCGAATGCCGCCTTTTCTTTTATTCCCTTTTTTTTTTCTCATGTGGTCGTGCAATGCCTGGATCTCTCGGGCTTTCTGGTTGACCCTTTAGCGAGCTTTGGGTCGGTTATCCCCAAGCCAGATGGCTTTAGAGCACCAGGTTTTAAGAGACCCCTACAGACTTAATTGCTCAAGTCAAAAACGCTTTATGTTGAGATCCAAGCTAACCACATTCAATACGCCTTCACAAGTTCTATCCATCTTTTGACTCAAACAATACGGTGGGAGCATACCCCGATTGCCCGGTTACTACTCAATGGACGCCCGGATAAGCATTAACAATATAGCATGCAATTCCTTTTTATCGAGGAAGGAGTTCCAAATACAAATGTACTTTCATTTTTTGATGTGCCAATGGTAACCATGTGTTTGGGCACTTTTATATCTCTTATTTCACCCCAGTGTGGGGAATAGCTGCCTAGCTGGTTTTTTTTTTTTTTGAATTGATTTAGGCTCCAAGGGATATATTTATGTGTTGGATAAAAGCAAAGAATGCCTTTCTTCATTTTGAATTGCGCAACTTGATAAACGGAACTCGTGAATGCTCTAACTTTTGCCTAGATCGTATTTGGGAGTTTTGATCTAGCGAGCTTTTGATTACTTGCCTTAACTTTTGCCTAGATCGCCCTTGCGGGTTTTCGACCTAGCAGGCACTTCTTCTTTTTTTTGTGTCAAAGTATTGCTCATCAGTGGCATCGCTAGTATGTATGTATACCTAGAAAAATCAAGGAAAGTTATTCTTGAAGAGTAATTAGGTTCAAGTCTAGTATTTTTAGGCTTGCACGCATGAAAAGTCTAGGAATACTACTTATGGAAGCAAAATGATTATTTCCTTAAGTTGAAAAGTTTCAACTAGGGTTTGGAAGAAATATCTCCTTGAAAGTGACCTTTCAATGGAGAGAAAGAACAATGCACTTTCTAGGAAAGTGGTTTGTTTGATTAAGAAAGCATAATGATGGGTTTGATTGTCATGAGTGGGAAAAATGACAAGTCAATGGAAGGTGAAATGATTAAAGGGTTGGCTTTGGCTTTTGAAAATGACTTGTCAATGCAAAAAGAATGAATAAGGTTTCAAAGTAGCCTTTCTAGGAAATTTTAGGATGATATCTATATTATAAAACAGGACGGTTTTCTATTTAAATGTCTATTCATACAAACAGAGCACCCTTTACAACCGTTCGATCTTACTTCCCATCAACTTTGCAGCCGTCGAATCGAATGAATATTTCCTAATGTATAAATCTACAGTGTTTATTCATACAAACAGAGCACCCTTTACAACCGTTCGATCATACTTCCTATTAACTTTGTAGCCGTCGATTCATTTCCTATTGTATAAATCTACAATAATGTAAATGTTTTCCAAACTTCCAAATTATGTACACTGCTATAATTCGCCAAAATTGTATATTCCGGAAAGGCATGATTGCATAATCCTAATGCTAATTGTATAGTCAACCAATTTTCAGGAAAGGCATGATTGTTTAATCAGCCAATATTGTATAATCCTAATCCTAATCCTAATGCTATATTCCGGAAATTAATTCAATCATGCCTTTCTTTTATTGACTAATCCTAATCCTAATCTCAACTCTCTTTTTTATTGACTAATAATATTCCGAAAATTAGTGACTAAGCCTAATGCTATAATCAGCCAAAATTTGAAATAAAAATAATGAAATCTATATAATATGACAAGAAAGTTTTCTACCAAATCCTGATATCCTGATTTGTTGCGAGGGTAAAAAAAAAAAAACTTAATATATCCCTCGGTTAAATTAAAACTTGCTGTTGATTGACTTAAAGATCTGATTGGCTTTGATTGACTTAAAGATCCGATTGCCTATTGTAATGATTTTCGATTGTAATGACTTACTTTTTTTCTATCCAATTTACCTATTGCCGATTGTAATGATTTCCGAAATTGCCGATTGTAGTTGATTTGGGTGTAATTAAAGACTTAATTGTAAAGACTTGCCGTTGATTGGGTGAGTATTTCCGAAATACAAATGGGTGATTTATGAATTTGTCGTTGATTGGGTGAGTGCTATAATGGAAATACAAATCGGGTAAGGCAAATTTGCCGTTGATTGAACAATACAAATTGGGTGAAACAAATTTATCTCCCTCTCTCTCCCTAATCGTTTCTCTTTCTCTCTCTCCTTAAACGTTTCTCCCTGACTCTCACCCTCTCTCCAATTCTCTCATCACAGGTATGGCTTTTTACTTCATTTTTTTCCAGTTCTTCATATTTTTTTTTATCTCCCTCTCTCTCCCTAATTGTTTCTCTCTCTCTCTCTCTCTCCCTAAACATTTTCTTTCCAATTCTCTTTTCCATCTCCCTGACTATCGCCCTCTCTTCGATTATCTCACCACAGTTATGGCTCTTTACTTCATTTTTTTCCAGTTCTTCATTATTTTTTTTCCCAGTTCAATTTGTTAAGTTCAACTCTAAAAAATTCGATTACGCTCAGTTCAAATTGGAGTGACGGCTGTACTGAGTATAATGTTTGAATCTTTTTTTTTTTTTAGAACATACAAGGAGGGAGAGGATTTCAATTCGAGCAATCCAAAAGTGCATTGGTAATGAAGAAGTTCATTCTATAGGATTGAATGAAGAAGTTTTTTTTTTTACCTTCATAATAAATCAGGATTTGGTAAAAGTTTAATCATGATTGCCCTCACATAATGATTTTACTTTTTTTCTATCCATTTGGTTATGAAATTCTACGACTTTCAAGTTATTTGCCGTCATCAAAATCGTGCATAGCACGGGTCTTATGAGTGTGTTCGAGTTTGTTCTATGCGTCTTAGTTGGTCTCTTTCAAGCAAGGTAATTTTGTGATTGATCTCATAATCTCCATATATATATATATATATATATATATAGGTATCCACTGATCAAAAAATTGTTAAACGGATAGGCTCACTTATAAGAAACTTTTAAAAAAAGAAGATTTACAGCTAATCATTTCATTCTTAATTTATGGAATTTCTAATAGAGAGATGGTTAGTTTGTTCTAAGAGGCATTCAATGGAGAGATCATGTGCAACCAAATTGAGTGTGATTTACATAACTTTTCTATGATTTTACTTTCTTATGTATCCAAAAAAATTTCATGGATTTATGTGGTTTTAGACGTCGTTTACAGATTTGCTAAGGTTCTTCTGGGCGCACCAAACATCAACCAAGGTAATGGCATGAATTTAATCTATTGTAATGTTTGCTCACGCGATGTGTGATTTTTCCCTAATCTTAATTTGATTTTTGCCGAATCTTAATTTGGTACAAGCTTTTGTTAACTGGGAACGGGTTTTCTCTATTATCTATTGACATATATCAATGTTTGGATTGCCCTAACCATAATCGCTTTCTGGGGACACATCGTAGGCAAGAAAAATGGTATACAACCATATATTTTTGTCATTTTATTATTATTGATTTTTTTACCTTTCCAAAATCAATATAGATTTTTTTGTTTGCATTGATGTTTGGATGGTGTTTTTTATTTTGTCAAAGTTGTATGCATTTGAGTTTGTGCATAAAGAAGTTAGAAATTGAAAAATTATTTGCTCTTCACTTGCTGATTCAAGTTAAACAGGTCAATAAATTTGTTTGGGTTATTATTTTCCGCAAAGTTGAATTCATTGGGTAAGGGTTGATATATTTGGTTGAATGTCCAGTATTTGTTTGAATTGTTCAAGCCGTGTCTTCAGACACGAGCATCCACTAGTATATATATATGGGAGGGTGGTTTACATTTTGGACCGTTGGATGGTACATATTTTCCACCGTTGGATTGGTAATGATGATTTTACATTCCACATTTTAATCCCCATGACTTGCAAGATTTCCAAATTGAAAAGGAAAGCATTCCGTGAATTTTGGTGATAACGATTCCGTGATTTCCCTCAACATGGCAACCTGAAAACTTGAAAAGGAACCCTTTGTTTTTGTGATTTTTGGTAAACGATTTTTTGGTAATTAGGAAGAGCTTGTTACTGTGATTACCTTATTACTGAAAAAAATCCTTTATTTCCGTGATTACCTTATTACCTTAAAAAAATTGGAAGAACTTATGAAGAAAACTCTTTACTAACAAATCTCCAAAAATCAAAAGATCACTTTAATGCATTAAGTTGTTTACACTTTCTATGGTTTTTCCTTTGTTCATAGAGTTACTAATAATTTTATTTTTATTTTCTGTTTGCATATTCATAGGAGTGACGTCGGCTGAGATTACAGTGTAGAAACCCGAGTGATAAATTTGGAAAAAAAAAATACTACTAAATGGCAACAATTGCGATTGAGATTGCTTCCCTGTGATTTTGGGAATTATTGTTGCCACATTTACCAAATAGTCCAAGGCGGAAGGATGATTGAAATTTTGAATTTGGAAACCCGAAATCAGCTATTGAAATTTACAAGAGGATTGTCATTATCACATAAGATTTCAATTTTATAAGATTTTTGAATAAGTATATCATTTAAACCCTTCAAATCAAACTGGTAAATCAAAAATTTTAATTTCAAACTAATTTTGTTTCCTTATTTCCCTAATCTTATAGGACTTTATTTTGAAACCCCACCAGATCCCAAATCTAATCAGTTTAATTCCCTAATCATAATAGGACTCTTAATCTAAATCCCATGATTTCCAAACTTATAGCATGATTACGTTTCCAATAAATATCTTCCCAAATATACGAGTTCCTTCTTCTCTTCCTCCTCTCCAGCTCACACAGATTAACCACAAACTCAAGCAAAGGTATTCACGTCATTGAATAGCAGTTTAGTTGTGAAAATTACCAGGTTTCGTTTTCTCTGTCTCCTTCTCTCTCACTCTCCCTCTTACAATTTGCGCGTTCGAGCCGTACCTTCAAGTATGGGCATGTACTAGACACACTCACTCCCTCTCCAAGATGCTTTCCCTCCTTTTTGGTTGTAGTTTTTCCCTGTATGTTGTTTAACTTGACTGAATTTTGATTCTCAGTATTAATGGCAAAAACCCAACTCATAATAGTCTTGATTCCCACTTTAATCAGCTTTACACATGAAACTTTGTTTTTTTTTAATTAACATTGTCTTTATGATTGTGGGTAGCTTTCACTAGCCATGAATACAGCCCCCAAAATCATTGCAACCCTTGCAGAAATCCAGCGATCTCACATATGCAAGATTACTACCAATTTAGCGAAAAAGCCCACTACCCCTACCTTTCACCGAAAAGTGCAGCAAAGGCAAATATTTTTTAATAGGGAAATGATTCATGATAATTCTGAATTTTATGAAGTTTTATGTGCGTTTATTTTTTGCATGCGGAAGTTATGGATTAATAAATGTTATTTTCACTTTTTAAATGTTAGGGATTTTTCACTTTTTAAGTTTCTGAAAGAAGTAGAGGATCTGTGACAAAAATTAAAAGGTCTTTCTATTAGGAGTGCCAAAGGCACACGGTTATTGAGTCTGTCATGATTTCTTTATGTTTTTTTGTTATTCTTACATGTCTTAGTTGAGTTATTTGAATTTTCTTTTCGTGTAAGTATCTCCTTCTTTGATGTGTCCAGAGTTGCAAGATGAGCATTGAGAATGAAATTAATATGCTTCCAGTGATTAATTGTGTTGAGACGCATGCGGATAATTAGGCAACAATTGTGGAGCAGAATATGAAAATTGACCAACTAATTGGTAAGCACTCTTTCCACAAGCATTCTTTCCACGACAAGAATATCTATGTATACCATAAAAACTGTGATTTTAATGCTGTTGATGTGAGAATATTTTCAGATGAAGATTTAAATGTGTGCCCCACATCTGAAAGAGTTAGCTTGCATGAGAATGTAGTAGAAGCAAGCGAAGACCAACATATTGAAATTGACCCTATAAATGGTATGTATTTATAGAATCCAATACCAAAAAAAAATATTTGAAAAAATATTCATTTTAACTTGAATTTTAAAAGATATATATATTTCAAGACAATAAAATTAATCAAATCCAAATTGTTTTGCACATAGGTGTGGAAAATAATCTGCAACTGCCACCCAAAATAGTTCAGTCGCTTGGGGATGCTCAAAGATTAAGTGGAGTGTCAAATTTAAACGGTAGCTCATCAAATGGTAAGCACAGTATATTTTGTTTTTAGCAGTTTTGTTCTTTCATGTTTTGCAAATGTCGCTTTGTTCATCTCTATATTTTGTTAAATGTTGATGGTGTGTAGGTGATATAATTGTCCCTTATCCCCATTTTGTTGACTTCCATCCAAATGGGATTACATGGGTAGTCAAAGCTCGATTGGTCAGAATGGTAGAAGTGTTTAATCAGCTTTTACCTCATACAACGCTGATATTGGTTTTACTTGATGACCAGGTAATATAACATACTATTAAAGGCGATTAATGAATAGTGATATATTAATATGTTTAAATTTATATTATAAAGTGCGTAATTTTTTTTTTTTAAAAATGATTGCTATAGGGTGATGCTATGGAGGCAAGTGTAGGGCCTGAAGAAGTGTTCTATTTCAGGGAGCATCTTTTCGAGGGTAGGGTCTACCTTTTTAAAGGAGTCAGTATTGTACCAGCTGATGAGAAGTACAATCTAGTACCGTACCACTACAAAATGTGTTTTACTGATGATACAAGAGTAGAACATGTATATATCACATGTGATAGGACACCCCTTCATTGGACTTACCGTGTAAGATTACAAGATATCCATCATTTTGCCAAGAACTATGTACAATTGATAGGTACGTTGTTCTGTGGCTATATTATTTACATAGTACACTTAGAATACGGTGCAAATAAAAGGTGTCATGCCCTCAATTTTCAGCATGAATAATAATAACTTTTAAATATTTAAAATCCTCGCAATAATAGAAATAATACCCCAAAAGATATTCAACTCCCAAATTTAGATAAACCTGCTTAACAGTTACAACATTCAAAAAATAAACGATAAAGTGCAATACGGTTTCTTTTACAATGATGTTAGAACAACTCTTGAAAACAGCTTTTGACCACGATGTCCGCATGCACTCCAAACATTCCATGCCTGCCCTTGTGTTGTACCTGAAATGATAATAGGTTTGAGCAAACACGCGCCCAGTAGAGATCTCTATGCTCAAACTATATGGAAATGTGATGAATCATGCACCATGAATGAGTGAGTATAGACAGACACGCCCAAAGCATGAACGATTACCAACGAGCTGCATGCTTTGATAAAAGGATTCTAAGCTTCACCGGAACATCACTAACCGTTTACTCCTAAGACTAGATACATCAATGAATCCACGCCAACCCACCTTAGTCTACAACCAATTTTAAATCATTTTATTACTCTTCGTATGATACTACAATCTTCCTCGTGTCTACAGTCATCATTGTCAAATCCCTTCATTACAAAGGTATCGATACCGAAGCAAATGGTATCGATAACAAACCAATTCGAGCAGATTTTCTGCAGATTTTTGAAACTATTCCCAACAATCAAACCAACAATTTCAAGCACGATCAAAGCACACATTCAACTCATAGGCATATAGGAAGAGCTAGAAATTCCTACCTCGAAGTTGGAGAGCAAACACGCAAAGAGATCGGGCCACGCGAACCCTTGAACTCAAACTTTAAAATACGCCCACAATACTCCTCTCCGAGCCAACCAGACAAGCTACAAGCTCAATAGCGTGTGAGTAATGTGGAATGGAGGTTGGTTTGAGTGGGTTTTGGTTTGGAGCAAGAGAGACAGAGAGAGAGGAGAAGCCGAGAGGGAGAAGGAGGCGGACAAGAGGAAGAGAGAAAGGGGATGATTTCTATCCTCTACACACACACTCCATATACATACTAACATATACACTAATCACACTTGCACTCCTTCAATTTCCAATTCCTTCATTCAAACCCCAAATCATATAAACACATATTTCACAGTTTCCTCGTTTACGATATCGAATATACCTTTTAATAATTTCCGAAAATTATGGGTCTCTACAAAAGGCCACCAATATTTAATTCCAATAAGTTAATTGTTTTTCCCTTGGCTATATGTGTTATTCTTCAGATGTGGTTGGGTTGGTTGTCATTGTCACTAAACATCAAAGTACTAGAAATGAAGATTTGATGATGAGAGATGTGGTTTTGCTTGATAAAAGGTACTATAAATCATTTGTGTGCGTAAAATCTATTACAACAATTTGAATTTAATCTCTATTCTGTATTGACAAATTGATAACAGTATGACGTTTGTTCGTCTTACTTTGTGGAATGAATTTGCAATGAGAGATGGGATGCGTCTCCTTGAAACTCTGCACCAAAATAATATTTTGTTTGCTACAGGGTTAAAGGTCGATGATTTTCATGGTAATACTTCTCTAAACCTGTGTGAATTTTTTTAATAATAATTTAAAAAACTGATTAATAATTTTAAAATTTTAACTTCTAGGTCCGTACCTTAGCACTTGCAAGAAGAGCAAATTATACGTTAACCAGTCAATTCGGACAAACGGGATTCCTGAATGGTAAGTTGGATATTGAGCGAATCAATTTGTATGTTTTTTAGTCTTTTTTTGAACACTATGTTTTTTAGTCTTTAAGTATATGGAGATTAGTATTTTTTGTTCAATTAATTGTTCTAAAACAATTGTGCTTATCTAGGTTTGCAAAAGACGAAATTGCACAAAAGTCGGTAGCATGGAATCGCACACATGGCTTTTCGCTCCCACAGGCATTAATAATTTCAAATGTCAGGAGAATTCTAATAAACCAATTTGCGTTTTGGGCCAATGTAAGATTTTCCCCTACATGATTTCATGGTTAATATTTTGGCATGCATCGTTATATAACTACACTTGAAATTTTATCGTAGGTAAACTATTATCGCGTAATTGGCCGCATTGAAAAAATATATGTTGAACATCTATGGATTGATTTATGCAATACATGCTATAACCAAGTTGACAATCAATACGGTTGGTTTATGTGTAAACATTGCGGCTAAGAACATGTGCAGACTGTAACCAGGTAATCAATCCACACATCTATAATGAGTAATACAACTTATATGTAACATATATAAAACGGTTGAAATTTGCATTTATTGTAGGTATAATGCAAAGATGGTCGTGAGAGACTCCACTGGCTCAATGGAACTCTTGGTAAAGGACATGAAGGCAGAATTCATCTTACAATGTGTCCCTTCATATCTGAAGAAATTAATGTTAAAGGTAAATACTAAAAAACTATATATATAAATTACAGTGTATATAGAATTAAAATAATATATTAATACCTTTATCTGTGATGTTCTGCCAGGATAATGGGGCGCAAATGCTCAAAGATTATATTTCTCAGTTTTATGAATGTCCATACGTGTTTATTATTCCTGCTCCAAAATTTGGATGCGTTGACCATTGTGCTCCTTTGGTGACTTTTGTGTTAAAAGTTGATTGGTCAGAAGAGTGTTGGCACATTTTCAAAGGTAATAAAATGATTTAAATTATTGTAGGGGTGATAAGTTGTCATTTTGATTTAATTGCCAGTTCATATTTATTTGCGATGAATTTAAAAATTCTTAATCTTATTTATGTAGGAAAATCGAGAACTGGCAAAGAGACATTGAATTCGTCATGATAAGAAATTTGTTAATACATTGAAAATTACATAATGACATTTTATTTGTTAGGTTAAGTTTTACAAGAATATATTTGGTTTGACATAGTTAATTTTTATTACGTATGTTCGTTGATTTATAGATTTTGAAAATTTGTGTACAACTTGAATATTATTTGCAACTCGAATTGTCCTACACATATACCAAAGTTTAATTTGTTCCTACCCATTTTTTTAACATGTCCTCCTTTTGCTCATTGTTCGACAAGTATCTTTAGTTTTATTCAAAATATGTTGCGCCGTGCCTTCAGGCACAGGCATTCGCTAGTATATATATATATATATATATATATATATATATATATATATATATATATATGTGCATGCCAAGGTTACTTGTAGAAAGGAGAAAGGAAGTGATGATGGCTTACATTGAAGAGACCATTCAATGAAAAATAAATATGATTAAAGGTTTCCAAAATGTGTGAAATAGCCTTTTAATGAGTAAGGTAGACTTTCTAGGAAAAACTGGAGTTTTTAAATAAAAAAAATTTGGAAGGTTTCATGTGGTTCAGAATGGTTGAAAAGGTTCATCTAGGAGGATATAACTAGGTTGAAATGGTAATTAGGTTTCTCCAACTAATTGGTTCTAAACTAACTTATACTTGTCAAGTAGGATTTCTAGCTAAGAAATAAAATTTATGAATTAATTCTAGACACAAATAAATATGTAAGGGTATAAATAAGTCTCTTTCTCCTTAGGAAATGACTAGTTAATTTTATATGAAGAAAACTTAATTTATAAGTCTACAATTTAATGATGACGAATTATTAGAAATTAAAAAGGAATTTTAAAAGCATTCTAAGTAATTAAAAGGGATTTTTCAATAATTAACGAAATTTTTATTTACCAAAAATTAGAGTTATTATAATGATGAATTAAATAAAGACAGATGGAAAGAAAAGAAATTTATCAAGTAAAACCAAGAGTTAACTAGAAGAATTTATCAATTTTTAATTTTCTTGTAAAAAATAAAGTAAAACTTTCCCCCCGAAATTAGGGATGTTACATCCTCTCCAAAAGCCCTAAAATCCCGAAGGCAGCCGCACTCCGAGCAATCAAACCTTAACCCTAGGGTTTTCCAGAAGGAAATCAGTCAATCACTGTCAATCCGAAGCAATCAAGCAATTGAGGGATCAAGGTGGTGAGGCCTAGGGGCCTATGGTTTGACTCGTTTTGTGATTTTTGTACTATAATTATAGCATTCTGATTTTCTGTTAATTATTTATTCTGGTGTGAGGAAGAACACCGGTTGGGACATCGTTCCCACGGCCGGTACATCAATCTAGTAGGATTCCACGGCCGTGACATCCATTCACCGGGCGTGGGATCCATTTGCTGGGATAGTCAGTCTTTCCAGCTTATTTTTTATGCATGCTTTAATTATTGTCTTGGCTCACCATTAACTGTTAAAGGCTAAAAACATATTTCGTATTTAAAATTAAATAAAGCAAGCACTAATCTTATATTGAATGATTATGGGCCGGTCTCACGACTGGTCAAAGAGGAGTGCCTAACACCTTCCTTATTGTACTTTTGGCTCCCATACGAGGAATCTCTATCTGTTTTTCCTAGTTTTTATTGACTAGGTGGCGACTCTATTTTGATGATGACCGCTATCGTGTGGAGATGTTCCTAGCCATGAGAATGTCCACGATCTTAGTCTATGTAGTGGAATCCAATTAAAGAGCATGACTGTATGGCGATGCCCTGTTTGGGAGGCGTCTATAGTTTTTTGGCAACTCTGCTAGGGAATTAAGAGCCATAACTAGAAAGTTCGACATAGGATTAATACTTGCTTTATTTAATTCTTGTATTATATGCATCGAGCGGGCAACCTCATTGAGTTCACCTAATATCCCGGCATGTCACGGGCTATGTTAGGGGTTCCAGCAAACTCCACAGTCACTTGTACCTAGACAAAAAGGGGATCACCTGATTACTGCCTATGATGGGCTGGTAAGAGGACTGGTGCCCTTTGACAACGGAGCACCGTTGAGACTACCCAAGCCATACATGAGTTAGAAAGCCATAGACCCTATCAAAATAAGACAGGAACCACACAGGTTAAGGAATCTACTTGCATTTGCTTGTAAAATTATTCCTCACACCAATTGAATATGTATGTTGTAAAATTCTTTTTTGCAGGAATAGCTTGAAGGGCTTTTGAAATCAAGGAAAAGGGGGTAAGCTAACCAATCTAACTAAAGAAAAAAATTTCAGGTAAAAATGGCTGCGTCACTGTTCATGTTCAATTCGCACTTTTAAATTGTCACCAAGCTGTCTGGCCCGCTCAATCTATCTGTCGAGATTTTTGAACCTTCCAAGTACATTACCCCGACGGATCAACCAAAGCCTGAGGTGGTTATCTTTAAAGATAATCGCATTATGTTCACAAGAATGGTCAACGATGAAGAAGTGAAAGAAATAATTGAAGAAGAAGAACTTCGCAGGGTCCCAATCTACTTTTATGACCCTTTTGCACCTACCGATGACTACTGGCCAATAGACTAAGTGGATAACCTCGAAGTGGAAGAAGAAAGGGCGAAGCAAAAAGAATCCGCTGACAATGATCCACTAGACAAAGTATCACTAAACCTACTCTTTCACGAGGGGGTCACCAACGATGAAATAAGGGTGATCCACCCCATCACGGATAGGTTTGGCAATTGGTGGGGATTAGTTGGCACACGGAAAGTTGACAATAGTGATGAAGCAGAGATTGAAGCTCAACTCGAAGAGGCAACGACGATGGCAAACCAAATGGCCCTTCAAGATTTGCATGGTGACAATGATGAAAGTGCGAATCAAGATGACAATGTAGTGCTGATGATCAACCTTAGTGAGGAAAAAGATTGCTCTGGGTTGATTGTGGATGCTGCAATAGGGGTTTACCCAAACTGGACCGTGGAATACACTCTAAAATACAAAATAAAAAAAGCTGACTCCGATCTTAGTTCCAATTTTGAGTCAACTCAGTCTGAGTCTAGTTTTTCGTCCTTTCAAACTACTGAGTCTAGAGTAAGATTTGGTCAAAGCACCAATGCATAATATTTATTTTGAATTTGACTCTGAAATGTCTTTTGACAACTTTAGCAATAAGAAGGAGGATTTAGAGTATTTCACTTTGCCTATGATTAATTGCGTGGATTCTGAGTATCCAGTTTTTGAGGAAGAAATTTCAAAAGAAATTCTAGAGTTTATCGAGAGAGAAGAAGAGTGGCACGCCAAACCTTTTTCTAAAGAAATAATCATAGCAAACATAGGCTCTGAAAATGTGCCCAAAATGGTTAAAATTGGTGCGACGCTATCTTCTCAAGAAAGTGAAAAACTATTCCATTTGCTAAAAGAATACAAAGATGTTTTTGCCTGGTCTTACGAGGACATGTCTGGAATAGAACCCGAAATTGTTCAACATAAAATTCCTTTTATCCTGATGCAAAGCCTGTTAAACAAAAGCTAAGACATATGCGCCCTGATTGGGTCTTAAAGATAAAAGAAGAGGTCACTAAACAAGTCAATGCCGGCTTTCTTATAGTCACTGAATATGCACAATAGGTAGCCAATATCGTCCCGGTACCAAAGAAGACTGGGGGAATCGGGGTCTGCATAGATTTCCGGGATCTCAACAAGGCCAGTCCGAAGGATGACTTTCTGTTGCCACATGTAGATGAACTAGTGGACAATACCGCAGGACATGCATTGCTATCCTTCATGGATGGATTTTATGGGTATAATCAAATTTTGATGTCCCCTGAGGATAGGGAGAAGACCACCTTCACCACACCGTGGGGAACCTACTGCTATCGAGTGATGTTGTTTGGGTTGAAGAATGTTGGAGCTACTTACCAAAGGATGGCTACAACACTGATGCACGACATGATGCACAAAGAAGTAGAGGTGTACGTCGATGATATGATAGTTAAATCGAGGGAAAGAGAAGGACATTATGAAGCACTCCGAAAGTTCTTTGAGAGGATTAGACAATTTAAGTTACGTCTTAATCCTTAAAAATGCACTTTTGGAGTAACTGCTGGAAAAATGCTGGGATTCCTTATCACTCAGAAAGGAATCGAAGTAGACCCTCCTAAGATACAAGCTATCATGGAGATACCACCGCCAAAGACAAAAAAGGAGGTGAGAAGCTTTTTGGGAAAAGTACAATTCATCAACAGATTCATTTCCAGACTCACAGCCACTTGCGAACCTCTTTATAAGCTTTTGAAGAAAGACATAGATGTTGAGTGGAATCAAGACTATCAACGAGCGTTCGAGGCAGTCAAGGAGTATCTTCAGAACCCGCCTGTATTGTCACCACCCATCTCTGGAAAACCATTAATTTTGTACCTTTCAGTAACAGAAACGTCCATGGGATGTATGCTGGCACAAGAAAATGATGCTAAAGTAGAGTGCGCCATATACTACCTCATCAAAAAGATGATGGATTATGAGACAAGGTATACTCCTTTGGAGAAGACCTGTTGGGGGCTAGTATGGGCCACAAAGAAACTATGACATTACCTATTAGCACATCTGGTAGTTCTAGTTTCTCGATTAGACCCAATCAAATATCTTTTTGAGAAGCCAGCACTTATTGGAAAACTGGCTAGACGGTTATTGCTGTTAGCAAAGTTTGACCTCAAGTACATGACAAGGAAATCAGTAAAAGGAAGGGTTGTGGCAGAATTCTTGGCAGATCATCCCATAACAGAGGCTAAGGTAGAAGATTTCAAGTTCACTCACGAAGACATCTTATTTCTCCTAGACGACACTTGGCAGCTTTACTTTGATGGAGCGTCAAACCAATTTGGGTATGGCATAGGGGTATTACTAGTTTCCCCCAATGACTCTCACATCTCTCTATCATACAAATTAAGGTTTGAGGTCACCAACAACCAAGCTGAATACGAAGCCTGCATTGCTGGAATGGAAGTGGCACTAGAACTAGGGGCAAGAAGGATAGAAGTCATTAGAGATTCAAACTTAGTGGTGTCCCAAGCAAGGGGAGATTGGAAGGTTAAAGCGGATACATTAAAGTTGTACCACTCCGTGCTGGAAACTTTAATTCCACAATTTGACTCCATTATCTTCACGCACACTCCACGAGTGAGTAATAGGTTCGCAAATGCACTGGCAACACTGGCCTCTATGGTCGAAATACCCCTGGGATTTGCAATGTGGCCGCTAATGATCGAGCAAAAGGTCAAACTGGCATGTGAATGTACTTTCATTGAGGAAGGTGAGGATGATGGGAAGCCATCACTACAAGAAAAATTGCATTTTACAGTGTTTGGAAAATGCTATTAAATGATATATACATCGTTTCTCCAAATGTTGTATTAGCCGATGTTGTTAAAAGTCTTAGACTTAAGACAACGTTTTTTAAACGCTATAGAATGTTGACTTTAGACAGTGTTTTATAACCATTATAGAATGTGAAGTTTCTATAGTGTTTTAAGAACGCTATAGAATGTAAAGTTTCTACAACGTTTTAAAAACGCTATAAAATGTAAAATTTCTACAGTATTTTAAGAATGCTATATTAGCCAATTTTATTTTATTTTTTGCATTTTTTTAAAAATTCTATAAATACCAATATATTAGCATTTTCAAATAAGACCATGGTAATTTCATTTAAGAAACAAAAATGATTTATTCCATTCAACACTAACTATATCCAAATGTCAATATACAATAAAGATTCATTACATTAGCTTGGGAAACAATTTCCCAACAACAACCACATAAAAGCGCCCGACTAATTGGACTCATTGAAAAATAACTAATGTAATTCTGCTTTCCTGAAAATGTAATCATACACCAGGCCAACCATCTCATTCCGCAGATTTTCTTTACTTGAAGCATACTTCTTTGCCGAGCTTATACCCTTTCTGCTCCAAAAGCCAACCACATAAATGGGCTACTTGAAACCCTCCAAAATATAAGAAACATGCCCGTAGGTTGAAGTTGAAGCAGCAAAAATCATCCCCGAAAAGATGCAGCACATAGTAGAAGTCCAAAGAAAAATAATTGCAACAAGACCAATAATAGACATCCACACCAAGCAAACAAAAGCAAACTATAGACACCCCAATCTGATTTCCTGATCGTTTTACTTCATTTTTCGGTTGCTTGTTTCCCCGATGATGATTCAGGTCGAAAACAGTTTTGAGAGAATGAAATGGCTTGAGCTTGGTGTGTGTGGAACCCATCTTTAACCCTAAAGACCCTTAACCCTGACCTCAGTTTTGACAATCGCGCGACCCACTGGATCCCTCGCGCGAAGATTTACTTGCCAGGTGGTGGTCAAAGTCAAAGTTTTGACTGTTGACCTTCGCGGGGCTAGTTGAACACTCGCGCGATGGTACCCGTCCCTCGCGCGATGGTCAACACCTATCATTTTCACCTTTTTCCAGCTGGATTGCGTGATGATCAGGGGTCTATGGGCCTGTGTAACCCCGTTTCGTCGACTGAACAGCGTTCTGCAGGGTTGCCCTTGCACCACCTCTCCCCCACTCTCCCATCACCTTTGGCACCCCATTTCTCCACCATGTAATTGCAACCAGCCTTGTTGGCTAGTTGCATTGCCTTGCTTAGCCACCAACCAACACTTCTTTCTATAAGTACCCCCCATGATCCATTTTTCAAAGGGTTACCAAAAATTTTCAAAGAAAAAGAAGGAAATACAAGCCCAAGCACTTCATACTTCACCCATTCCCACACAATCACTGTCCAAGCCACACCACCTCATTCAAGCCATTTTCAGGACACTCAAGCAAAGGTATAATACCTTTTTGTTTACTGTTTGGACCCCTGAGGGGGGTTGGCAGGGCCAAGGCTGGTAATCAATACCAGTTCTGGTGCTAAAGCTAGCAAAGTTACAAGTTACCGTGGACAAGCACTCCCACACGTGAGGTACCCACTACATCGCGCGACTGTTCTGGTCAGCACAATATGGTTCTCGTGGGGATGGGATCCTTGTCCTTGTTCATTTACAATTTTATGCTTTCCTATGAAGAATATTTAGGATGTTTCACCGTTATGCATGTTAAAATCTGTAGGTTAGCTTATTTTTTTATTCCTTTACTTGCTTTGGAATGCCCCTGGGTTTCTTTTGAATATGTTTCAGAGCCCAGGCATGCAAAGCAATTCCTGGGAGTCCAGTCAGGAAACTCGCGCGATGAACTGACTCCATCGCGCGATGGTCATCCTGTTTCCAGTGGTTGCCCTTGCATCAACAGTTAAGATCCAGGCCTTCGCTTTAACATCCCCACTGTTTAGGGATTGCATCTTATTTCTATTAAGTCTCGTTTGTAATAATCATCTACTTTCAGCACATATAAACTGCTTGGTTTGTCCTGGGTGTGCACTGGTCCATTCCAAAGCCCAGAAGGAGATAAAATCTAACTTGTTGGTAGGATGGCAATACTCGCATATTGGATTGGGAGTGTCGCGCGACGGTCAGACTTGCATGTGCGAACCTCCATGCATGCAAGCTGGCCGTTGTTCGTGATAAACTCAAGCCAAGGCACTGTTTGGGGCATCCGATATCAGTATTAGGTTTTATCTCATTTATTTCTTGTCATTTCATCCATCCATGCTATTATCTATCACGTTCTGCAAAATGTTATAGTTTTAATCCCCGATTAACTATTCCCCCGACCTAATTGGCTAAAAATTGATTAATAAAACAGAATCGCAAACAAACATCTTTCGCAAATGCCTTAGTAGAGACCGATCTCCAGATTGGGCAAGAGGGGTGCCATAAAATCCTTCCCCTCTCGTAACCTTGCTCCCGAACCCATATATGGTTATGACGGACTGGTTCCTTAACTTTTTCAAATCAAACAGCGCGGCAAGTGCTTCGAAATACGGTTCCTTGGGTGTCGGACCTTCAAAACCCGAGTGGCGACTCTGTATTTTCGCGAGCGCTTGTCGTCCAGCTTTAAAGCGCTCCCGCGAAGCGGCACTTTTTTCTTTTAGGAGGGGAACGGAACCCCTTCCTAGGAAAGAAGAAAAAGGGGCACGCATGCCCACAGTGGCGACTCCGCTGGGGATCGAATCAATATTGGTCTATACTTACATTTTAATATGCATAAGAACAATCCCACAAAAGTCTGTCAAAACGGTGAGTTTCGCGCTGCCGAAGGTTGGAATGGTGATTTAACAAGACCTTGTGTCTGGCCAATCCGATTTGGGGCTTTCCCGATTGTTCTCTCGTGTAGTTTCTTCTAAGTATTGACTAAATAAAGTGAGCCAAATTTGAAAAGGCATTTGCAAATTTGCGATTCTGTTTCATTAATCAACTTTTTAGCATTCTCATTTGCATCGATGTGGGATAAGCCTTGTTGGATCGTTTTGGCAATCCGGCACGGTTTACCGGAGCCCGGGGACCCTGAATGACCAACAACCTTCTACGATGATAAGTCATTCTACCGTTTGACTGTTGCTCTGCGATTATGCGGGCAACGAGAGGTATATCTTGGCTTTAGTCCGAGGAACCCGTTACAAGCCAAAACCAGCCTTTGCATATACAAAGCATTAGAACTCTTCAAACTAAGACAAGTACCTGCAAGGTAAGATTTACTTGCATCTATACTGTCTATGTGTTACCATTTTTCCTATCGCATGCACTGTACATACATACCGTTTCGCGTAGGAATATGTTTAGGGCGGCTTCTAGGTTGTCTCTCTTTCGAGTCTGTCTTATGTTTATTTGGACGTTGCCGTAGCCCGATGAAGAGTCATGCATCTTGATGGTGCATGTTATCAATTTTCAAAGTCCTTAGATCAACAAGACTTTGGGAAATCAAGATCTTCTAAGTCCTAGTCTACATACCCAATCAAGGTTTCAAATAGAAAACGAGGAACAACGGAGAGGATGCTGTGATGCTTATACCACCCTGGTTATCGTGCGCAGCACGTACACCGCTCAGGCTATAGTGCTGTGTCGCCTACGCCACCCCGGTTAAGGTATCGCGTCATCTACGTTGAGTTGTTCCAAGTTCAAAGTTGAAACTTCGAGAACGGAATAGGCAAAGCCTTAGACTATTTTGACGTCTCTTAATGTTAGTCGATTCAAGCAAGGATACACTCTCGAAAAGAAATCCAAGGATTTTGGCAGCGTCCGAACATCATGAGACAGACTCGTCTGTAGTCTTAGAGTCTAGGGCGACACTGACGACGATGGTTGTGTTATCGCTTTAGTCTTTTATTTAGAGTAAAATTGCTGCAGGGCCCTTATTGAACCTTTTCTTAAAGCAAAGCAAAGCAAAGCAAAATTCTGAACCATTGCGCCGCCAAGGAAAGTATCGAGACAGAAAGCCATACCCACTTGGGAACGTCTGCATTGGAATCCGGTTGAAAGGCTAGTCAGGTTGCAAGCCCAGTCAGTCACAACGGAAGACTCTCCGTGTTCCCTGTTGGCCGCTTTACAGTCAAAATCACCGTCGGTTATCCAGGAAATCGAATCTCCGGCGTCACCTACCTCTTCTTCCTCGTCAAGTTCATATGGGACCTCCGTTATTGCAGATCATCCGCAACCACTAAGTCTCGAAACCATGCTCATGAACATTCAGAACAGCATCGCCACCATGCAACAAAGGGCTGCTCAGACCGATGCAAATCTCACTAGGCTCAATGACCTTATCAACACTCGTCTTCTGCCAGCTACAGAAGCGGAGGGCGAGGTCGATGAGGATGACCATGCGGAGCCGATCTTTGTTGAAGGCCCCAACCATGCAGGGCGGATTATAATTCAGCCCAACCCGAGAGAAGCTCGCCCAGAAGCAGCAAACCTGAACCTTGCTGTTGCGAGACCCTTTCCAGACCCTAACATGACTGCTCTCATGGCAAAAATCGTCAAACTGGAGGAATCTGTTTCCAAGTCCGAGAAGATCAGTGCCGGGGGGATTGACCTAGATCGGCTCTGTTTGTATCCCAATGCCAAGCTCCCCGACAAGTTCAAGATGCCTGATCTCGCCAAGTTTGATGGAAGCTGCGACCCAAAGACTCATCTTTATGGCTATCATGCTGCCATGAAATTCTTGGCTATTGAACCTGAGGCCATGTCCCAGCTATTCCCTCAGATTCTCTCTGGACCTGCTTTTCACTGGTTTTTGTCCTTCGACATCGCCAAAAGGAGGACTTGGGAAAACATCGGTGCTGCGTTTATTTCGCAGTATAGTTACAACTCCCAACTCAGAATGACAACCCGGGAGCTTGAGTCCACCAAAATGGAAGCTAAGGAATCCTTCGCGGATTTTGTCAAAAGATGGAGGACGAAGGCCGCTCAGATGACCGATCGCCCGAGCGAGAGAGATCAGCTCCGAATCATCTCCCGCAATCTCCAGCCAGATTATGCTAGGCATTTGGTCCTTGTCCAAGCTTCTTCGAACTTTGACACCTTCTTCGAGTCTGGGTTGGCTATCGAGGATGTGCTACAAAGTGGGATTCTATGAAGAGGGGAGTCTTCTAACCCTCCGAAATCAAAGCCTCGGGTCTATTCAGGAAACACCAATGCGTTGTTTGGAAGTGGGACATTCTCCAACACAGCAACCAGCGGCACTAACGCCTATTCTTCCAATGCAACCAATCATATTGCTGAGGTTAATCAAGTGCAAACCCCTCAAAATAACCGGCCCCGCAATCGGCCCCGCAGCTTCTTCGCGTTTGAAGCTCCGTTGTCATCCGTTATGGAGAAATTGATCCAGTCAGGGCATTTGAAACCCCTCGACCCGACTCCTCTGCCTAAAAACCTTTCACCCAACTTCAAGGCCAATCTTTATTGTGCCTACCACCAAGGGGCTGGTCATCTTACGGACTCCTGCTTCCATCTCCGACATGAGATTCAGGATCTCATAGATGAAGGGACTCTCCACGCTCCACCTCCACCAACCCAAAAGCCAAACATCCTTTCCAACTCAATGCCAAAGCACAATGCTGCTCCCCACATTAACCAAATATCCCTCAGCTCCACTAATATCGACCCTAACTCCACTATATTCAACCCTACCGGCCATATAGCTTCAACAGACCAACCCAGGCCAGTTGTGCCCATACCTTCTCAAACCGAAGCCAAGATCTTCTATATTCATCTTGAAGAAGGACAGTCGTCCAATTCCAATGTGCCCTTCGCACGCCTGCAGAATGGAACGTTTGTGTTCAACGCTTCTATCAGCGACCTGTTCCACCAGTCCATCCCTTTCGTGCAGCTCAACTTTGCCTCTTCCTTGGACAGCCCGTATTTCGATGTGACGGATCCAAACCCCTCTCCAAGTTTGATGAGCCATTTTAGGTCCGCTGTCCCTCCTCTACCGGAACAGCAGATTGATATGCAAGCAGTGGGATGGGCCATAGCTGATAATGATGACTATGCAACCCCCATAATCAATGAATGGACAGAGCTAGAATTGGACGGTTTCCCCTAGAACCCTGAGTATGTCCCTTTTAACCATGCTTGGTATGACGCCTGGATGGCTAATTATGAGGCAGACATGCTTGATCCTTTGGATGGGTTCTCTTTGAACATGCTATTTCAACAGCCTGAGCCTGTTCTGCCTGAGGAGGAGTACTATTGGGATCCCGAGCCCGCGTGGCAGTTTTTGTTGGAGTTCGACCCTAATCCTCTCCAAGGATATGCTCTGCCCAATCATGAGATTCAGTTTATAGAAGATGGTCTCATTCAGGAAGAAACTCGTGTCTTGGGGGAATGCTTTCTCCCTTCTACTCTCAACAGGCTGGTCGACTCGGTAACTAACGTCGAGTATGACCCTACATTTTACATCGTCAACGAGGAACTCTCGTGCCCCACACCGCCTTATCTAACCAAGGAGGATTGCAGCATTATGGTTACAGACCTTGTTCCGCCAGCTGACCTCTGGGACGTTGATGATGTAGTCAATATCCAAGTTGGATCCGAGGTTTGGACTGTCAACCGCACTTTTGCCGAAGGGGGACTTTGGGACGTCCCGTTTGTTGCTAATACGAAACCTATTGGAGAGGCTGTAGCTGTTAAGGATCCGGACTTCTGGGAGTCGCTGTTGTTGAAGGATTTGGCTGAAGACTTAGGCTTGGGCATGGAAGTGCCTATAGCCCCACCGCCCTCCGACAAAGGGAAGCGCAAATTAGGGGAGGTCCTTGCCGACCTTTGGGATGATAGTCAAGACCTTCAGGTGGTGCCCTCTCTAGAGAATGTTCTCAACGTTACGAGGAGTGGACGAGTTTTTCAGCCTACTAGTCTGCAAGCTGGGAGCTTGTCCAATTCTTCTAATCAAAGGAACGAATCTTCTGCTTGCTCAAGGTCTGCACCATTTGAGGTACCTCCTAGCTCCCCGAATGATGACATGATTCAAAGGCAGCTGGAGCGGATTCCTGCTGCTATATCACTCTGGGGACTAATCTGTTCCTCCCGTGAACATCGTCGGACGTTCTGCCACACTCTCTCTCGTCTTGAGATTCAACCGGATGTCACACCTGAAGCAATGATATCTATTATCCTCCCGCCTACTTCTAAGCACATCGTGATTTTCACTGACAAGGATCTATCGATCGAAGGGGTTGAGCACAATCGCCCCTTACACATCACCGTTAAGTGTCAAGGACTTTGGATTCCAACTGTTCTTATCGACAATGGATCGGCGATCAATGTTTGCCCGTTGAGAGTGGCTTACCGCTTGGGGTTAACCAAGAAGGACTTTGCACCTTCCAATCTGGCTGTTAAGGCATACGACAGCACTCGTCGCATGGTCGAGGGCACACTCGTGCTCAAGCTTGATGCTGAGGGTTTTGAAATGAATGTCGAGTTCCACGTGGCTGACATCCCTGCCATCTTTAATCTTCTGCTAGGAAGGCCATGGCTTCACAGGTCTGACATCATGGCTGTACCGTCTACTCTTCATCAGAAGGTTATGTTGGGGCTCCCTACCGGCACTTTGACTATCTGCGGGGACTCGGGCATTCGCCCGCTTAAGGAAGATGGCACACCTGTTTTGGGGATTGCGCACGGTGACGAAGATGTTGATCTCGGGGGTTTCTCTTTTGACACTTCTGGTTTAGTTTTGGCCATCAACGTAGATGGGGACTTCATCATAAGCTCTGTTGCTTTAGACATTATGAGGAGGATGTCCTATCTACCTGGTCTTGGTTTGGGGATTCACCAACAAGGGATCCCGGAGTTCCCTGCCTTTCCTTCCTGCGAGGGCCGCTTTGGTCTGGGGTACTTCTCCTCTACCAAGGATGCCAAAAGAAGGAAATGCATGGGAAAACCTCGATCTCTCTGTGGTGAGCCCGACAGCTATTTTGTGCGCGAGGTGGGGAATGATATCTACACCGGGCAGGCTAAGCCTTTCGTCGATTCAGTCACTGGGGAGCTGCTACCCGGATTTAAGATCTTCGCTGATGACACCTGGTTCTCTAGTGATGAAGAACCAGCAAGGGCAGGATTCAAGAGGAAGCTTAGCCAGCCCAAGCTGAAGACTGATTGGCTGAGGTCTTTTGATCAGGGAAGCTTGGAGCAGCTGTTCTATGAGTTCTCCCAAGTGGGTTTGGCCAAGGAAGCTGAAGAAGCTGAGGTGTTCATGCTCGGGTCCGATGATCTCAAGGATCCTATCTCTCTCATCACAGAAGCCAAGGGTAGCCTCAAAAATTGCATTTTCAAACCGCGCCTTACTTGCATTGATGATGTATCAGAGTCTGACACTGAGTCTGTTGAGTCGTCTGAGTCTAAGTCTAGCTCTGAGTCGGAGTTTGTGCCTCTCGGCCCTCCACATCATAGCTTTTACTTTGAGTTCGATTCCCTTGTACTTTGCGACCCTGCAGGGTCTTATGAAATGAAGGAATCCTCTTCTGACTACTTGAATGATCTTTACATAAACTGTGTCGACCCCGACGATGAAGGGATAGATTTCGATGGGGACATTCCCAAGGAAATCCATGCCCTCATCGAAAGGGAAGATGAAAGGCATGCTCAGCCGTTAAAAGAAGAAATAGTCTTAATAAACTTGAGAGATGAGAATGATCCCCGAATGGTTCAAGTGGACTCCACTTTATCTCCAGAGGAACATCATGATTTCAAAAAACTGCTCTCAGAGTTCAGTGACATTTTTGCATGGTCCCATCAAGACATGCCTGGCATTGACCCAGAAATAGTGGAGCATCGAATCCCCTTGCTGCCAAATGCCAAACCCGTAAAGCAGAAATTAAGGCGAATAAGGCCAGATTGGGTACAGAAGATCAAGGAAGATGTCACTAAGCAGATCGACGCCGGTTTCCTTATGGTTTCTCAATACCCCACTTGGGTTGCCAACATTGTCTCGGTTCCTAAAAAGAATGGACAAATTCGAGTGTGTGTTGATTTCAGAGATTTGAACAAGGCAAGCCCCAAAGACGATTTTCCCCTGCCACATGTCGATGTACTGGTTGACAATACGGCGGGCCATGCCATGCTCTCGTTTATGGATGGATTCTCCGGATATAACCAGATTCTCATGGCGCCGGAAGACCGTGAGAAGACGACATTCATCACTAAATGGGGGACTTATTGTTATTTGGTCATGCTGTTTGGTTTGAAGAATGCCGGTCCTACCTACCAGAGAGCCGCTACGACCATTTTGCACGACATGATGCACAAAGAGGTTGAGGTCTACGTGGACGACATGATTGCTAAATCGAAAATGTGGGAGGGGCATGTTCCCGTATTGAGGAAGTTTTTCGAAAGGCTCCGTAAGTTCCGCATGCGTCTTAATCCACAGAAATGCACTTTTGGGGTCACAGCAGGCAAGATGCTCGGTTTCATGATCACTTCGCGTGGGATTGAAGTCGATCCATCAAAGATCAAAGCGGTGCTTGAAATGAAGCCGCCAGAGACTGAAAAGGGAGTGCGGAGCTTTTTGGGGAAAGTTCAGTTCATCAGCAGATTCATCGCCAAGTTGACTTTAACTTGTGAGCCGATGTTTCGTCTACTCAAGAAGGATACCCCGTTCGTATGGTCAGACAGATGCCAAGCGGCCTTCATGTCAATTCGAAACTATCTACAGAATCCGCCTGTTTTGATGCCACCAGTGCCTTGGAAGCCCTTGATTCTATACTTGTCTGTGAACCCTACATCCATGGGATGCTTGCTAGCTCAAGAGGGGGACCAGGGAGTCGAGAAGGTCGTTTATTACTTGAGTAAGAAGATGGTTGGATCTAAAGAACGCTACACCGCCTTGGAAAAAACGTGATAGGCCTTGGTTTGGGCATCTAAGAAGTTGAGACACTACATGATGGCTTACCGAGTAAAGTTGATTTCTCAAATGGATCCTCTCAAGCATCTGTTTGAGAAACCAGCACTCACTAGTAAGTTAGCATGTTGGTTGCTCCTCTTGGCAGAATTCGATCTCGAATACGTCACGAGAAAGTCGGTGAAAGGGCGAGCCATTGCTGAATTTTTGGCTGATCGCCCTATGGATGGATCGGAGGATGCAGATTTCGTGTTCCCGGATGAGGAAGTGCTAACAGTTGTCGAAGACATTTGGACTCTTTACTTTGATGGGGCAGCCAATCAGAAAGGATTTGGGATCGGGATCTTGCTAGTCGCCCTTGACGGTCCTCATATTCCGCTTGCATTCAAACTTAACTTCGATGTTACAAACAACCAAGCTGAATATGAGGCCTATATCGTGGGTATGGAGGCTGCACTCACACTCGGTGTTGAAAGGCTCGAAGTCATCAGGGACTCTAATCTCGTTGTATCTCAAGCCAATGGGGACTGGAAGGTGCGTGAAGAAGGGTTGAAGCCTTACCATCAGGATTTGGAAGGACTAGTTCCTCGCTTCGACAAAGTGACTTTCACCCATATCCCCCGTTTGAAGAATCGATTTGCCGATGCACTTGCGACTTTGGCTTCCATGGTTGAGTTACCTTTGGGAGTCAAACTTCGTCCAGTCTTAATCGAACAGCGGGACTGCCCTGCTTATCAATATATCAACGCCATCGATGATGTTGATGATGGCCTACCCTGGTACCATGACATATGGAACTTCGTCGAGAGTGGCTTGTATCCGGCCGAGGCCTTTAAAAAGGATCAGACTGCGTTGCGGAGGATAGCTGCCCAGTACATCATTTGTGGGGGAAAGTTATATAGGAGATCTCATTGCGGAATGGACAAGCTCTACGTCAACGGTACCGAGGCTGTCAGAATCATGGAGGAAATCCATGAGGGGGTCTGTGGCCCTCATATGAGCGGCATCATGCTCGCTAGGAAGATCTTGCGCCAAGGCTATTTCTGGTCTACTATGGAATCTCAGTGTGTGGATTACGTGCGGCGATGTCACAAATGCCAAATCCATGCTAATCTAATGCATGTTCCACCCTCTAACCTATTTGGCATGGCTTCGCCTTGGCCTTTCTCTGTATGGGGTATCGACGTCATCAGCATGGTTAGACCGTCTGCTTCAAATGGTCATAGGTTTATCCTCGTGGAGATAGATTATTTTACCAAATTGGTGGAGGCCGAATCTTATAAAACCTTGACCGCGGTTCAAGTTGCTCATTTCATCAGGAAAAACATCATCTACCGGTATGGGGTTCCGTAAGCATTCGTATCAGACAATGGGAATCATTTCAAAGGCAGGGTCCTGGAGCTCTTCGAAGAATTCAAGATCCAAATCCATCATTCGACGGTCTATCGCCCTCAAACGAATGGAGCAATTGAAGCAGCCAACAAGAATGTCGAGACAATCATCAAAAAGTCCGTGGAGTCCGCCAGGGATTGGCATGAGCAACTGCCTCTGGCTCTTTGGGGTTATCGAACGTTGATCCGAACATCAACGGGGGCAACACCCTATTCCTTGGTCTACGGGATGGAAGCAGTTCTCCCTATAGAGCTCGAAGTGCCATCTTTGGGGATCATGGTAGAATCAGAACTCTCGGAATCTGAATGGCTCAGTGGAAGATTTGTTGAACTCATGCTTTTTGACGAGAGGAGGCTCCGGGCTTTGTATCATGTTCAGGGGTATCAACGGAGAATCGCCCGGGCATTCAACAAAAGAGTGAAGTCTAGAGACTTGGTCGAAGGGGACATGGTCACAAAGGAGATTCGGGCGCCAGTTTTCGACCCCCACGGCAAATTTCGACCTAATTGTTCTGGACCTTACATCATCAAGACCATCCTTTCTGGGGGAGCGGCTCAGCTCATTGATCTCGACGGCAACGAATTCAACACTTTGGTTAACCTGGATTAACTCAAACGATACTATCCCTGAGAGAAGCTCGTTGGGCCGGAAACCACAAGGGTGGGCGGTTCCAAGCAAAAATTAGAGCAAGCCTGCTAGACCGAAAACCTGAGAAGGCAGTTTAGGCAAAAATAAATAGGCATCGATCAAAGCTCGCTAGGCTGAAAACCCGAAGTGGCGGCACTAGGCAAAATTTAGAGCGTAAAAGGAGAGCTAAAATACTCGAGTGAACCTTAGCCTGAACTACGTGCTGACCTGATTCCCTGAAAAAGGATACGTAGGCAATCTCTTTGTGAGATTCGGTCACAATCAATCAACTTGATCCACGATTTCCCATTACCATCGGTCAACTCAACGTTCGAGATGGCGCGGCATTCAACACTTGAATCAAAGGAGAGAACTCTTGAACTCTCATTTTTATTTGAACTATAACTTTTATTACACGGGCTGAGCAGTCTTAAAAAGAGTTAAACATAAAATAAAAAATAAAAAATAAAAAAAGAAGAAGAATAAAGTGCTTGAGGCCTTAATAGGCTCACGGTTTATTCTAGATCATCAGGGTCCGTCAGAAGTCAGTCGTTGTTTTGCCTGCTTGCAATTTCCCTTCTTAGCCATACTTGATATCAGTGCATAAGTTCTGTGCTGAAATCTGGGTCAGCTCCTCCGAGTTGCCTCAGACCCCAATTGTGCTCATATCCTCTCAAATTCCAGGCAAGGAAAGCAGGGATTTGGAAGTCTTCAATCCCAGCTCGGTGGAGCCCTTGGCTCATTCCTAACTGACGAAGGATGCGTCCGGGGATATAGAATGTGAAAGCGGTCAGTCCAGCTATCACTACTCTCTCGAAACCTGCAGAACTCAGGGCCATGTCTGGAATGTTTAGGGCTTCGTGCCGCCATATGATTTCGTTCGGCAACGTTTCTCTCATGAATGTGTACCATTGATGCACAGACATTTCCGGGTAGATCATGCCCCGCTGATGCATTCGACCGGGCAGGTGAGGCCAGTTTGCTTCCGGTGCTGTGAGCAATCCCAATTTGTCAGACAGCCAGAGCTGCATGAGTGGAAAAACAAGTGAGAAGTCATATAAAACTTGAGAGGAAAGATAGGTGAGAAGCTTCGATATAACCTTAGCCGAGAGATGAGGTAAAAACGGAAGGTGAGAAAACCAGAAAAAGGTGAGCTGAGTGAGAGTTAACCTGCAGTAGGAGCGGACTACCACCGAATATGTTCGTTTGGCCGGTAGAAACCAAATCCAAACCCATTAGTGTCTCTGCCAGAACCAATGGCACCACGTTTCTTCGGGCGCCCATTTGAGTTGCAACGCTCACCAGCATGGGGTTGACCTGCCCATTCGGAGATACTAGTAAATAAGCGGCCAGCACGCTGATTGCCAGAGCAAATCGACGCCGAGCTTTCACGGCTGTGTCCCCTACGTTCCCCTCTGGCCCATACCACTCCATTAGGCGCATGATGTTGATCTGCACTCCGGTTAGCAAACTTTCGGCCGCTCCCCTGGTAATGTCAAGACTTGACTGTAGGAGCTTTGGTATATTTTTCCTATAAGGCGGCACGACGATCACGCTCGAGGCAACTCCCTGGAGGTATGCTTGGAGTTCCTCCACGGTTGGGCACAGCTCATTGACCCCAAACCTGAACACGTGAACCTCTGGGTCCCAGAATTGTAGGGCTGCCCTCAGAAATTTAGGACGAACCCTCACATTGCGGAGAAAAAGGAATGCGGCCAGCCCGTGAAACTGGAATGACAGCCAATCTCCAGCAACAAAGGCCGTGAGCCACGGGCTAATCAAGACCGGAAGGTTATTTGCCATTTTGCTTCTCGTGGGACTCTCAAACTGTGGGAGGAATGCTTTTCATTAGCGGAGCATTGGGCTCTTTATAGACAGAATACATGAAATGTTCTCCTTTCCCAGGGCAAATATCCATACAACGTGGCATCCTCTTCTCCAAAGTGAAGGCATCTCTGCACTGCCCCTGAAGTACTCTGAGCAGTTAAAGGGTGATGACAAGGCTTGGTCGTCCTAAAAATCTGAAATGGTCAAATAAAGGTGGCCTGGCACGGTCCAACCATCGCGCGAGTGAGAAGTATTCACTCCATCGCGCGATAGACTCACTTCCTCGCGCGATGGTTCAGCCTGCAAATTGACAGATTACACCAGCTACTGTCCAATTTTGGTCACTTCCTGGTCCACGGGTTCTTTTGCAACTTTTATGGTTCCAGCAAGTCACTATGAGCATATGCAACCGTATCCAAGCATCAGATTCAAGATATCGCGTTTAACGAAGTTTTTGAACCCTCGGCGGCTCGTTTCAAGTCCAAATAACCATTTCTGGGGTTCGAAACTCAGTTCAAAGGTTCATGCTCTTTTCTCTTAGGCCGTACAGGTCATGGTGACCTAATATGACTGTACGGAGGTGTCGGTTTCAGTCCGGGACATAATAGAGTCATGTTTTTCCATCTCGTGTCCGTTTTGTGTCCTTCGTAACGTTTTCGGTCAAGTTTACGTTTTGGGATGCGTTTCTCGATCCCGTCAGCCCTCGTAGGTCATTTTGCATATACATGACCTTACAGAAGCATCATTTTCATCCAAGATAGAGTATTTTGAGTTTTGACTTGTGAATGTCCAATATTTCATTCCCTTGTATCCTCGTGTCCTGGCCGTATCCTAAGATACATTCTTGTTTTCCTCCTGAGCTAGTTCTGTCTGTACATATACATGTATTTGTGAGCAGTCTCAGTACGTTATCAATGCAAGCATGGTATTAGTGACAAACGCTTATTTACTCTAATTCATTACAAGAGTAAAATAAACCGAAAAAGCAAATTTTATAGCTAAGCCATAATCCATCTATGTCAAAGTAAAGAAGACTACTGTGCGTGCGGCACTTCGGCCACCCAAAAGTCATCATGTCAACCCGGGCACACTCGCCCATCAAGTCAAAAGTGCACGCAGGCCTCAAAAACGTCTATCAAAGTATCAGCTGAGGTACTCTGGCCTTCTATCTATCTACGCGTACGCGGGCACGCAGGCCCAAAAACAAAAATCAAAAGTGCAGAAAGTGAAATGAGGCTTCTTAGCAGCCCTCAGTCTTCTCCGAACCAATCGCCATCTCCATCGTCATCGTCATCGTCCCTCTCTCTGGGATCCTGTCTAAAACCAGGATCGTCCGCTGAGTCGTCAGAACCGCTGCTGTCAGACGCCTCCTCGTCTTCTTCTCCCTCTTCTTCTTCCTCTTCCTCTTCATCCTCTTCCCCTTCCTCCTAGGAGTCCTTGGGCAGGATCAGCCGCTTCTTGCTGACCGGCTCATCTTGCGAGGGCCTTTGGCGCATTTTCAATTGATACCTCTCCTCAGCGCACGCCACGGCCTCCCTGGCTGCCTCCTCACTCGCGGCAGGTGGCTGTACGCCTCGCATTTGCAGTCTAGTAGTGGGTGGAGGAGCAGGAGTCCTAGTTGCTTGCTTCTTTTGTAGAGGTTCTCTGGCGCTTTTCCTCCTAGGAGCCGCCCGTCCCTGTGCCTGCATTGTAAATTTTTGCACATTTAGTATACATTCTATATATTATATGTTTGCGAGCAGGTAAGATCAATTTCAAAGTCAACGGCAATTAAAGTATACTATGTATCAAGCAAAGCATGCACATGTCAAGTATCGAATGCAGGAATGTATCATTTTTCTGAAGGATATACCTGAGGTCTCTGAGCCGCCGGTGTTGGGTAGCGCAAGTCCAAAGGCAAGCCACTTGCTGCTCGCCTTATCACATTCTCCAGTGCAAGCATACGCCGGACAGCCTCGTTCACCCACTCATTGGGCACCTGCAAGAATAATTTGAACATAAGCAATTGGGCAATGTTCCAAAATTTGATGGAAGTACAGTAATAAAGGCTACAATGTCTTACCGGCACAGTAACGGGCGTTGGCTCAACTCTGGTAGGGGCTAGGTGTAGCTCGGCTGGATTGCCCTGAGAGTCTACCACTGCTATCTGCCACGTCAACTCTGGTGGCCCACCTCTCACTGGTCCACTCGGACCCCGTCTCACACGACTCTCACCACTACTCTGCCTCACAGTAATGGCTCTCCTCTCCTCAGCAGCTCCACGAGCCTGACTCCGGACCTCCCTGAACTCTCGCACTCTCAGCGGCCCTGCCAAGCGCTCTCTCTGGTAAACCGCATAGTCCATGCCAAGACGCAGGTAGCATGTCAAGTCAGTGTCGGGCCGTGTAAAGATCTCTAACTCGGCCAACGTGTATTCCCCTGTGTGTGAGGCCTGTGGTGGAAGCGGTCCGGGCACCTAGAACCCTGCATAGCCAAGTGATTGGCGTGTCACTCGGTCACCCAAGTACCACTGCCAACCGAAGGCCGACTCCAGCAGCACCCTGCTCGCTATCACAACCCTGCTCCTGGCCAGGTATTCAGGCTCTGGCTCTGCCATCCTCCAAGGATCCCACTCTACCTGCACAAGCAAGCAATGCAAGTATCGGTCAGCGACAGCATTAAAGCAATAAAAAGGGATGCATATTTTCGTTTGATAAAGTCATGTCATACCTGTGAGGGTCGGAGCTCGTCTAGGTATATCCTGAAGCCATTTAGGTCACCTCTCCCTCTCTTCTCTCCCATGTTCTTCTTGCTCCAGATATGCACACGGGGGAGGATCCCCAAATCTAGGCTCTTCGTCACTGGACGACACATGTTCAAAACCTCATAGGCCCAAAGCTGCACAGTTATCAAGAGATCAAATCGTCAGTACAACGCATAAATATTATTGAGCAGGTTATGTACTCAAGTGGATAAGTGTACATTTGAAATGTGCTTTACTCTATTATAATCATACCTTCCAAATCCGCCAGTACCCTATAGTGCTCATCTCTATCCTCGACGAGTCCCCCATAAAGCTATAAGCTGCGCCAAGTGCAGCTCCTCCCCAGTCAAAGCGTGAGGCTGTCCTCAGATCTCTCAGTGCAGGTAAGTACGGTAGGTAGACCGTGCTACGCCTATTCGGGTACAGGGTAGCCCCAAAAAGGTACAACAGGTATGCCCGAGCCATCTGCTCCACCTCCCGCTCAGTCGTCACCTCCTTTCAAAGTATTTGGTAAACTGTCCATATCTCGCCATCCCCTCCTCGACCTTGGGCACCTCTCCCAAGAACCATTCCAAGGCTGCCTCGTCCTCCTGAATGCCCGAGTCAAACGGGATAGGATCACCCCCAACCCTCAAGTCGGTGATCGTCGCAAAGTCAGTAGGCGTCACCGTCATCTCCCCGAATGGTAGGTGAAAGGTGTTGGTGGTATCCCTCCACCTCTCTGCAAGTGCAACCAGGACAGCATGGTCATTTCTGACTGGAGTAAGGGTTTGTATGAACTCCCCGAAGCCTGCCTCATCCACCAACTGCCTCACCCTCTCAGGAAAACTTTGGTACAACACCAGAGAGCTACACGCACCCCCGAAGCCTCGAATATCTCTCTGCCTCGCTCTCTCCTGCATCAAACATTGGAACAAGCAATAGGAAACAAATCAACATACAAAGCTTTCGTTTTCAAGTTCTAGGTAATCAATGCAACCCGACAACAGATGGTTGGTTCAAGTTATCATGTTTCATGCGTGACATTCAATATGAAGCTATGGTTTTGCAATTCGAGTCTACTTCAAGGATTATCTTACATCTTTCGATATTCGAATACAGACATTGTATTTTAAATCACGATTGCAAGAGGAAAAGGGGGATTTTTCGGAAATTTACCTCTGACCAGTTGCTCGAAATATGGGTCTCAGGGTCTCTCAGGACGAGCTCAGAGTCGTACTCCGCCTGCCGTGACCTGTATACTGCAAGACCTGATGGTACAAACAAGTGTGGAACAGGTGGTCTGTACCCCTCCACTGAAAACGGAACGCGAGCCAAACCCTCTGCCTCAGACACCGCTATCACCCTAGGCCCGTGTACCCTGGCTCCAATCCTCTCCTCGGTCTCTGCATCCCCCAGAGCCTCCTCCTCAGCGGCCCTCACCCTCTCGGCCCTCTCCTGCGACCTCTGAAGCAGCTATCTCCCGCTCTCGCTCCTCCCGAGCCTCTAACACGGCAGCCCCGATCATGGGATTCTCCTCGAGGAGCCGGGCTAATCTCTCGTCGCTCAAAAACTCCGCAAGGTCCTGTCTTGTGATCGGTCTATGGCCCGCCGATGTCGCTGCTGGTCGGAATAGCACCTCCTCCTCAGGAACCTCTGTGGTACCCTCCTCCTCAGTTGCTATACCCTTGCCTCTCGCCGGATCCCTTGGCGGAGTCTCGCTCGGCCTGGCACCACCACCCTCGGCACCTCTACTGCCCGTGCCCTTGGAACTACCACCAACCACCACTGAACCGCTCATGGCCACGCTCGGGTCCAATGGTTTGACTCCAGAGCTCGCGGCCCCGGCTTCCTCCGTCACGCGACAATCTGGCTCTGTCGCGCGATGCTCGACGCCACGACTAACCTCCTGCATATGGCCCTAGACGCCATCGCCGCCGCCTACTCTCACTGCACCTGTACCTTCGTCAACCCCCACTGGCTGCTGATCGTCTATTTTGATCTCCATTGGCCCTCCTCGGTCCGCCGGAGTATCAACCACCTCGCCTCCGCTGCCGCCATCGCCGTGCTCCGCCATGAATGTCGGTATGCGTGTGGATTTCTTGGTTTTGGAATGAAATCAAGGTTTTGGGAAGATGAGTTTGAGAGAGAATAGAGTTAGGGGGAGTTTGAAACTGCTGTGAGCGGTTTTAGAACGTTCCCGTCGATTAAATGGAAGAAGACAGCCGTGGGCCGCGTTTGGGCTCTTTCCAAAATCCAAGCCCTAACGTAGCTCCCTCGCGCGACGAAGTGACACCGTCACGCGATGATCCAATTGGGCCTTGGGCCCAATCCAGTCTCTGGACGAGCTGAGTCATGTCTCGGAGGCCTGGGATTCATCTTTATGACACCACAACAGTTTTCAATGGCTTTCATAGCCGGGCAGCCCCTTTATCCCCAAGAAACAATCAACGATGATCCATCCGTCCAAATTCAAACCAGCGACGATCCATTCGTCCAATCCGTCAAATTTCAAATCAGCGACGATCCATCCGTCCGAAAGCAAATCAGCGACGATCCATCCGTCCAATTTCAAATCAGCGACGATCCATTCGTCCAATTTTAAACCAGCGACGATCCATCCGTCAAATTTCAAATCAGCGACGATCCATCCGTCCAATTTCAAACCAGCGACGATCCATCCATCTAATTTTATATCAGCGACGATCCATCTGTCCAATTTCAAATCAGCGACGATCCATCCATCCGAATTCAAATCAGTGACGATCCATCCATCCAATTTTAAATCAGTAATGATCCATCCGTCCGAATTCAAAACAGCGATCGATCTGCTCTCCGATCCCTTGGGGCACGGTATTTGTATATACTTGCGTGCACTTTTCGTTTAATCGGCTTTTGGGTAAATTGGATGGGTGTCTAGAAATCTTTAACGTTACCCGTACCAGCCAATGGTGCTCCGCGTGCCGTCAAAGAGGGACTACTGTAGACACCCCAATCTGATTTCCTGATCGTTTTACTTCGTTTTTCGGTTGCTTGTTTCCCCGATGATGATTCAGGTCGAAAACAGTTTTGAGATAATGAAATGGCTTGAGCTTGGTGTGTGTGGAACCCATCTTTAACCCTAAAGACCCTTAACCCTGACCTCAGTTTTGACAATCCCGCGACCCACTGGATCCCTTGCGCGATGATTTACTTGCTAGGTGGAGGTCAAAGTCAAAGTTTTGACTGTTGACCTTCGCGGGGCTAGCTGAACACTCGCGCGATGGTACCCGTCCCTCGCGCGATGGTCAACACCTATCATTTTCACCTTTTTCCAGCTGGATTACGTGATGATCAGGGGTCTATGGGCCTGTGTAACCCCGTTTCGTCGACGAAACAGCGTTCTGCAGGGTTGCCCTTGCAGCACCTCTCCCCCACTCTCCCATCACCTTTGGCACCCCACTTCTCCACCAAGTAATTGCAACCAGCCTTGTTGGCTAGTTGCATTGCCTTGCTTAGCCACCAACCAACACTTCTTTCTATAAGTACCCCCCATGATCCATTTTTCAAAGGGTTACCAAAAATTTTCAAAGAAGAAGAAGGAAATACAAGCCAAAGCACTTCATACTTCACCCCTTCCCACACAATCACTGTCCAAGAACACCACCTCATTCAAGCCATTTTCAGGACACTCAAGCAAAGGTATAATACCTTTCTGTTTACTGTTTGGACCCCTGAGGGGGGTTGGCAGGGCCAAGGCTGGTAATCAATACCAGTTCTGGTCCTAAAGCCAGCAAAGTTACAAGTTACCGTGGACAAGCATTCCCACGCGCGAGGTACCCACTACATCGCGCGACTGTTCTGGTCAGCACGATATGGTTCTCATGGGGATGGGATCCTTGTCCTTGTTCATTTACAATTTATTGCTTTCCTATGAAGAATATTTAGGATGTTTCACCGTTATGCATGTTAAAATCTGTAGGTTAGCTTATTTTTTTATTCCTTTACTTGCTTTGGAATGCCCCTGGGTTGCTTCTGAATATGTTTCAGAGCCCAGGCATGCAAAGCAATTCCTGGGAGTCCAGTCAGGAAACTCGCACGATGAACTGACTCCATCGTGCGATGGTCATCCTGTTTCCAGTGGTTGCCCTTGCATCAATAGTTAAGATCCAGGCCTTCGCTTTAACATCCCCACTGTTTAGGGATTGCATCTTATTTCTGTTAAGTCTCGTTTGTAATAATCATCTACTTTCAGCACATATAAACTGCTTGGTTTGTCCTGGGTGTGCACTGGTCCATTCCAGAGTCTAGAAGGAGATAAAATCTAACCTGTTGGTAGGGTGGCAATACTCGCACGTTGGATTGGGAGTGTCGCGCGACGGTCAGACTTGCATGTGCAAACCTCCATGCATGCAAGCTGGCCATTGTTCGTGATAAACTCAAGCCAAGGCACTGTTTTGGGCATCCGATATCAATATTAGGTTTTATCTCATTTATTTCTTGTCATTTCATCCATCCATGCTATTATCTTTCACGTTCTACAAAATGATACAGTTTTAATCCCCGATTAACTATTCGCCTGCCCTAATTGGCTAAAAATTGATTAATAAAATAGGATCGCAAACAAACATCTTTCGCAAATGCCTTAGTAGAGACCGATCTCCAGATTGGGCAAGAGGGGTGCCATAAAACCCTTCCCCTCTCGTAACCTGGCTCCCGAACCTAGATATGGTTATGACGGACTGGTTCCTTAACTTTTTCAAATCAAACAGCGCGGCAAGTGCTTCGAAATACGATTCCTTGGGTGTCGGACCTTCAAAACCCGAGTGGCGATTCTGTATTTTCGCGAGCACTTGTCGTCCAGCTTAAAAGCGCTCCCGCGAAGCGGCACTTTTCTCTTTTAGGAGGGGAACGGAACCCCTTCCTAGGAAAGAAAAAAAAGGGGCACGCATTGTGGAGACCTGTAAATTATTATAATTTCAAAAATCGTTTAATGCGTGAAAGAATTGTATTATTAATAAAGTTGTATGTTTATTTGTGGGGGTGTATGGGTATACGTCTACCGTTGGGTATCGGACATTTGGAGAATAGTTGGATTTTGAGTTTCGGTGTTGAAATGATGTGTGGAAGTGTTGGTAGCAATCGGGGTTTGATTTGATGAACGTTGGCGAAAAAATTTCGAATCTGTCTTTGATGTACAGGTACAGCTTTTTCCAGTACAGGTACATTGCGACTAGAAACTGTGAAATGCTGAAATTTCTGGGTACCTGTACCGGTATCGTCATTCCACGATACCGGTACATCGGGCAAAATTTCTGATTTTTCAGCACGCATGACAGCTCACTATAAATACCCCCTTTTACCATTGTTCACACCCAAAACCCTTGAACCAGACCTGGAAACACCCCCTCTCACCTACCCAACTCCAATCTCACCCAAAACTTTTGATTTCAACATTAAATCTTCAAGATCCAAGGGTTTTCTTCCTCAAAATCACAAGATTCTTGCATTTGGTGAACCAAGGGTGAGTTTTGTGTTCTTGTTCTCACTTCTTGAAGCTCTACCACGTTTTTCTCTCTCTCCTCTCGATTATTTGTTGATCTTTGCTTGTTATTCATATTTTTGGGCTTTATTTGTTCTAGATTTTGTATTCAAGCTTGGGTGAAGCTTGTCTTTGAAGGATTCAAGCTTATCGCTCTTGGTAGACCTAGGGTTTTGCTTAAAACCCATCTAGGTAGGGATTTCTCTCTTCCTCTACATGTTTTGCGGTGACTATGTGTGATTTAGGTGTTTATTTGCTATATATAGTCAAATAGAATGTTTTATGGCTTGAGGATTGCATTTTCTTTGATAATGGTATTGTGGTAACGAGTGTCATGGTCCATGAGCTATATGTGTCGTCTTAGATAATGTCGATGTGTGTGGAATGAGTTTATGGCATTGGTATCAATTGTGACGATAGTATGGTTGTTGTTGTTGTTGTGAAGTGAATGGGGGATTTAGTGTGACGCAAGGGGTGGAAACACACGGTTCGCAAGGGGTGGAAACACAATCTCGCAAGGGGTGGAATTTGGTTGGAAGGAGTGTGTGCGTGTGTGTGTACGTATGGGTTTGTGATTGGGAATCGTTATGACATTTGTAAAAAGGGTGTTGATGTGCATTATTTGGATTTGTCGTTTAATTTGATTCGTTCATGCTTATCATCTCATTGCATGTAGATTTTGTAGAGAATTTCCTACTGGGCTAGTGTAGCTCAGCAAAATCCTTCTTTTCAGGTTCGAACGCAGGGCAATAGGTTGCATGGCATGGTGTATTTGGAAACGAAGACTTTTGGAAGCTAACATGACTTAGTTACTCATCCATCTTTGTATTAGTCTACTTTTGGATAGAGATGGTATTGTAACTAATTTACTTGGTTTGATCTTTTGACGTAAGATTGTAATATTCTAAATATTTGGCACATGTATTTAACTTAATTTGGGCCACGGTGCCAAGGATGTATTTTTTTAAAACTTGGGGACTTCTTTTGTAATTAAACAGGTGGTAAACCATTTTGGGTATTATTTGTCCTATGCGAGGATCTTTTATCGAAATGATTTATCTATTTAAGTTAAACAAATCGAGGGCATGACAAATTGGTATCAGAGCGTCTAGGTTTGAATACTTTGAGACCGTGGGGAGGCTTCTAGTCTCATGGGTTCAAAATGTCACGCCTCTTTCCATACCATATGTGTGCTTGTGTGCATTGACATTACATGGATTATGTGGCATTGCATTTCAATATAGTAGAGTGCGTAGAGTTGCTTTGATCCGTGTTGGGATAGTCGGGGGTTTAGACCTCATTAAATGATGTTGTTATTGATAAACCTTTTTTTTATAACTTGTAGTAAGATGCCACCGAGAACGCGTGCTAGAGCAGGTGAGGGCGAAAGTCGGGGTGGTCGTGGTCGTGGCCGCGGCCCCGGCCGTGGACGTGGCCGAGAGGCGCCAGTGGAGGATGAGGTTAGCCAATTAGGGGAAAATCCGAATGGGAATTTGGGGGAAGGGGCCGGACATGGTCGAGGAGAGGAAGTTTCGATCGTTCAAAATCCCTTTGCTAGGGACTTCGTTGCGGCTCTTGCGGCCGCGAATCTTTTAAACCCAGCTCTTAGGGAAGGTGCAGACAGTCGCGCCTTGTCGGCAATGAGGGAATTCAATCGTAGGAATCCACCAACGTTCGATGGGTTGAGCAGTGACCCTCTTGTGGCTGACCATTGGCTGGCCCAAATCCAAAAACTTTTTAGGGCTCTTGGGATCACAGAGGATGACTTGCGAGTCAATATTGTGGCTGTTCAACTTACCGGGGAAGCGAATGAATGGTGGGAGTCGGTTTTAGAATTGAGGAAGGACGCGAGGAGAGCGGCAAGGACTGCAGCTCAAGCGAATGAGCCGGATGTGGAAAACTTAACTTGGGCCGAGTTCGAAGTGCTATTCGAGGAGCAATATTTTCCCGAAACTAGTCGAGATCAATTGAGGGATGAATTCGAAAAGTTAGAACAAGGAAATATGACCGTGTCAGAATACGCTTTAAAATTCCAATCTTTGTCCCGTTTCGCACCGGAGTTGGTGGCTACCGAGGAAAGGAAGTGTAGGCGGTTTGAGAGAGGGTTACATGAAACCGTGAAGAAGTTTGCTGTGGCACAACGCAAAGGGAAGTTTTCCGAGGTTGTAGAGTGTGCGAGGAGCATCGAGACCCCTAAGGAGGCACCACAAAATCCTAAGGCTTGGGAACCGAGGCAACCGGTAGGGGGTATGAGCTCTTCTTCGGGGAGTTTTAATAGTCAAGGGAGAAAGAGACAGCGAGATCAATTTTCGGCTTCGCAGGGTCCGTCAAACTTTAGGCCTCCATCATTCTCTTCTTTTGGGACTCGGGCAAATCCAAATAGGCCTTCGATTGTGTGTCACGAGTGTGGTCAAGCAAGGCACATTCGTGCCCAATGTCCGCGACTTTTGGGTACGTGTTTTACTTGTGGGAAAGCCGGTCATTTTGCAAGAAATTGTCCACTTGGGGAAGGGACACGAAGCGAGTCTGGTTCGGTGCAGCAGCCGAGGGGTGGTCAAAGTTCTGGTCGCCAATCATTTCGGGGTATTCAGAGGCAGCAACAGCCTCACTTTCGTCAGACCATGTCAGCTCAGGGATCTCAGGTTGAGAGAGGAGCGAGTTCTTCGACACCTACTCAGGGTTCCGGACAACGGGGTGGGCATGTTCGGAGTCAAATGTCTCAGGGAAGGGCGTTTGCTATCACTTCTGCAATTCCACCTCCACCACCTCCTGTCACTTCTCAAGCCCCAGAAACTTCGGTTGTGAGGGGTACATTTCTTCTATTTAACTCCTTTGCTAGAGTATTATTTGATTCTGGAGCATCGCATTCATTCATTGCTGCATCATTTGCTTGTGCTTTGGAACTAGAAATTGAGAATATTAGTCCTCCGTTGTTCGTTGAGACACCTATAGGAGGTAGATCGCCATTGGATCGTATTTGTCGAGATTGTGAGCTCATTATTCGAGATCGTCGTTTCACTTTTGATTTCATTGTGTTGAATATGTTGGGGTTCGACCTTATTTTGGGCATGGATTGGCTATCTACATTTTACGCTACCATAGATTGCTTCAAGCGTCGGGTCCGTATTTGTCCGCCCGGGGGTTCTTGTTTTGAGTTCTTTGGGGAGCGTCGGGAACCATTAGAGCCATATTCGTGTGGGTCTCGAGAACAAGAGTCAATGTATGCGTTATTAGCGAGTTTGGCCTTAGATGAGGACGTATCCGCGCGTGGGGAGTTACCCCTTGTTGTTTGTGATTTTTCGGACGTGTTTCCGAAGGAGTTACCTGGTTTGCCACCCAAGAGGGAGATTGAGTTCACCATTGACCTACTTCCTGGTACCGCTCCCATTTCCGTACCTCTTTATCGTTTCGTGCCTGCTGAGTTAAGGGAACTGAAGACTCAATTGCAAGAATTGGAGAGTTTGGGCTTTATCCGTCCGAGTACGTTGCCGTGGGGAGCACCGGCTTTGTTTGCTCAAAAGAAAGATATGTAACAACTCCGATTTTTCGTTCAATAAAAATCTCGTTGTTATTTGAAATTTCTTAATTTCTCTTAATTGCTCGATGATTTTCTATTTGATTCCTTGTGGTTTGTATTTAAGCAATCGATCGCCTTATCATCGTATTTCTCGACTAGAAACCCTAATCGCACTTTGGACCCTCAAGGATCGTTTCTTGACTTTTAAACCCTACTTAGCAAGCCTAGTTAACTTCTAACCGGCTTGATGAAGTAACCAAACTAGGAAGTCACCCAATTACTTTTCCCTAACCGTAGATGGACCGTTTTGCCCATCTTGAACCTTTTGAACCTTTTCAACCCTAGACTAGAAATTGTTTAATTGTTTTCTTTTATTGTTTTAACTTTATTCTTTATCCTTTGGACAATAAATGTTAGGGGAACTATTATCCATTGGATAATAGAAACCCATTTCTTTATATTAAAAGGATTTTTGAAAGATTTGAACAAGTACTTTGATCTTTTAAAGAAATGACATTTATAATTATTTGAAAAGTACTTTTGATTATTTTTTATAATAAAAGTACCCAAGTAACTATGGACCTTTGGACAATAACCATTAGGGTAATCTTTACCCATTGGACAAAAGCCTTTTCTTTATTTTATTTGGTAAGTACATATATATATAAACACATGTGTAATAAAAAGGACATGTAGTCATTTTCAAAAAAAAAACTTAGTTTAGTATTTAAAGTACTCGTACCTTATTATCCTTTGGATAATAACCGTTAGGAGTTTTATTATCCATTGGGTAATAGGTTCATCTTCCAACTAAGTACTTATCCCATTAAAATAATATTTTGTTAAGATTCCCGGGAGTACAAAAGTACATTATTATATTAATTAAGTACTCGTACCTTTATATTAGTTTAAAGGGGAAATCTTGACCTTAAATCCTTTTAGATTTAAAAGTACTAAAGTACCCTTTTATTTATTTGTGTTCTTACATGTTAGTACATACATATATATACATATATAGCTAGTACAAGAGAGAGGAGAGAGGAGAGAGAGAGAGCCGTGAGGGAGAGAGAGGAGAGAGGCCGAGAGAGAGAGAGAAGGAGAGGGAGAGGGAGAGAGAGAGAGAGGGAAAGAAGAAGGAAGAAGAAGAAGGATGTGATGTGTACTTGACCTTGGTCTTCCAAAAGTACTTCAAAATCTTTGGTGATTTCTTCTCCTAGCCAAATCTTAACCCCATTATCCTCCTTTGTACATCTTTTAATTGTTTAAACACCAAATCTTGTACCCATGTCTCCTCCTTTCCAAACATATCTTCCAAAGATCAAATCCAAGGACCAAAGTAGCCATGCAAGCCTACCAAATTAGCTTCCAACCTTTCAATCAAACCTTGACATGTGAAAGAAAGGTGAGGGAGAAAGAGAGAGAGGGGAATTCGCCTAGAGAGAGAGAGAGGGAAGCCCTTGCCTATAAATAGAAGCTCATTCCAAGCTTAAACTCACACCTTCAAACCATTGCTCCAACTTCTCTCTAGAAATTCCAAAAGTTCTTGCTTCCAAAGTTCTTGTTTTCTTATGTTCTTGAGTGTTCTTGAGAGAAACCACCAAACCACCTCCCAAAACCACCATTAGATCTTTTAAAGTAGCTTAGTTAAGTTAGAAAGTTGTTTCTAGGAAAAGAAAGTACAACTCTTTTCCTTTCGAAGCAAATCGACGCCGTTACGCCGCCGAAATCCAAAACCGACGACCAAATCTTCTTAGCCGACTACTACCGCCAAGAAGCAAGGTAGAATATTCTTATCGTCCACGCCAAGTATAAAGTAGGAATTCCTTATCCCTATTCCTAAGTATAAAGTAGTTTTGTATCATAACTCTAAAATAAGTTCATTTGAAAGTAACTTTGATCATTAAGCTTAAGTAGATAAGGTTATCTTTGTTTAAGAATGTATGAGAAGCATGATGTTGTTATTATGATTCAAGTACGTTATGTGGTCAAGAGTTGGATAATATTGTTGTATTCATTTTGGAAATTTATAAATGCTTGTTTATGTGGAAAGTCCTACACCACGGAGTCTATGCATGTAACATGACACGAAAACCAAGAGAATAGAGACATGGCACCTAGGGTGTGTTAACGAAGATAAAAATGTGTATCCGAGGGAGGAAATATTTTGAAACTACATAATGACCGGTTTTGGGTGCATTATGTGAGTTGTGTGTGTGTATGCCAATGGGAACCCGGCGCGGCGGAACCATTGTGAGGATACTCGGGAAACCGGCGCGGCGGAACCGAGGTTGGGTGTGTGCTTGGTTATCCGTGGTATGGAGCCAATGCGGTTGTGTGCCAATGGGAACCCGGCGCGGCGGAACCATTGTGAGGATACTCGGGAGACCGGCGCGGCGGAACCGAGGTTGGGTGAGTTAAAAAGGAGTTTTTGGGTAAAAAGGAAAGTGAAGTAAAAAAAACATGGTCTACGATGAGTCTAAGTAATGAACACAACGTTAGTCAAGTAAGGATTGTGGATTTGAATACTTGTTTGGACTATATGCATGATCTAAGTGGAATTGTTGTTATTATGTTCTTACGTTCATAAGTTAAGGGTTAGAGGGTTTGGATAGTTCTATTGAGCTTTATGGCTCACGGTGTTGCCTTTTTGGTGACCCTGGCCTATTATATTGGTGGCGATACCGGTATAATATGTCAGACTTCATAGACGAACAGGGTGAACTTTACACCTTGGAAGCCTTCGGAGCCGAGGAGCTAGCTGTGATGGAAGAACAAGCGGAGCTGTAGTTAGGAACCTTAGTTTCCTTCCGTTTGTAATAAAAGTACTCTTTTTTTATGTTTTTGTTGTAATAAAAGAGCCGGACTCAGTTTTTATTTCAATAAAATGTTTTATTTAACGTACCCAAAATTAGGGGCGTTACGGATAGGTCACTTTGTTTGTGCATCGATTATCGTAAGTTGAACCGTGTCACCGTAAAGAATAAGTATCCAATGCCTAGAATTGACAATTTGTTTGACCAACTTCGAGGTGCTACATGTTTTCTAAGATCGACTTGAGGTCCGGTTACCATCAATTGAGGGTTTGAAGGGAAGACATTCCTAAAACTGCTTTTCGTACTCAATATGGCCACTACGAATTCGTTGTTATGCCTTTTGGATTGACGAACACACCGGCGACTTTCATGGACTTGATGAACCGCATCTTTCGTGCCTACCTTGATCGCTTCGTAGTAGTCTTTGTGGACAATATCCTTATCTACTCGCCTTCGGAGGAGGAACACCAAATTCATCTAACTGTCATTCTTGAACTTTTGAGAGAGCACTGCTTGTATGCCAAACTTAGTAAGTGTGAATTTTGGTTGTCTGAAGTCAAGTTTTTAGGTCACGTTGTGTCGAAGAATGGGGTGTCTGTTGATCCGGGGAAGATAGAGTCCGCAATGAATTGGCAAAGACCAAAGAATGTATTCGAGATTCGTAGTTTCTTGGGCTTGGCCGGGTATTACCGTCATTTCGTACTCGATTTCTCTCGCCTAGTGGCTCCGTTGACTAAATTGACCCGTAAGGGGACTCGTTTCATTTGGAGTGATGCGTGTGCGATGGCCTTCTAGGAATTGAAGAAAAGGTTGACTACCGCGCCGGTTTTGGTGGTGCCCGAACGGGGAGTCGGTTATTCCGTGTATTGTGATGCTTCGAAAGAGGGATTAGGATGTGTGTTGATGCAAATGGGACGAGTTGTAGCGTATGGATCGCGACAATTGAAAACTCACGAGCGAAACTACCCTACCCATGACTTAGAACTTGCGGCCGTCGTTTTTGCTTTGAAGAGTTGGCGTCATTACCTTTACGGCGAGAGGTTCGAAGTCTTTTCCGATCATAAGAGTCTAAAGTATTTGTTTTCTCAAAAGGAACTTAACTTGCGACAACGTCGTTGGATGGAGCACCTAGAAGATTACGATTTCGAATTGCAATATCACTCGGGAAAGGCAAACGTGGTTGCGGATGCATTAAGTAGAAAATCAACACATCAAGCGAGTTTGACTATCCATGAGTGGAAAACGATAAAAGACTTGGGTTCGTACGCATTGCATTTTTGAAGTTCAAGATGGAGTCACCTTGTGTAACTTAACTGTTCAATCGACCTTATCGACTCGAGTGATTGAGGCTCAACAACAAGATGAAGAAACGGAGGAATTTCACACCAAATTCCTTAGTGGAAAAGCTCGAGAAGGGTGGATGATTCATGCTGATAAAGGATTGCGATACCAAGAAAAATTGTTCGTACCCATTTCGTGTCGGGAGGAAATATTGAGAGAATTTCACCATTCACCGTTAGCCGTGCATCCGAGAGGAACGAAAATGTATCATGACTTGCGTAGACAGTTTTGGTGGCCGAGAATGAAGAGGGACGTCGTCATTTTCGTATCCAAGTGTCTTACGTGCCAGCAAGTGAAAGCCAAACATCAACGACCCGCGGGGGAGTTACAACCATTACCTGTGGCCGAGTGGAAGTGGGAAAATGTGACTATGGACTTCGTTACCGGTTTGCCAAGGTCGCCGAGGGGGCATGATGCCATTTGGGTGATAGTCGATCGATTGACCAAGTCAGCACACTTCTTACCTATTCAGGTTACGGATTCGATAGATGCGCTTAGTCGTTTGTACATTCGTGAGATTATCCGCCTTCACGAAATTCCTGTTTCTATAGTATCGGATCGAGATCCAAGGTTTACCGCACGCTATTGGCAGAGTCTGCAAGCCGCTCTTGGCACCAATCTCTTATTTAGCACCGCTTATCATCCTCAAACAGATGGGCAATCCGAGAGGACGATCCAAATTTTAGAAGATATGCTTCGGGCTTGTGTTATGGACTTTCGGGGTAATTGGGAAGATCACCTACCGTTGGTCGAATTCGCGTATAACAATAGTTACCAATCTAGTATCGAGATGGCACCGTATGAAGCTTTGTATGGGAGGCCGTGTCGATCACCCGTTTGTTGGACCGAGTTAGGCGAGGCTACATTGGTTGGGCCGGAATTGAAACAAAGAAACTTCCGAGAGCATGAAAGTGATTCGTCAACGTCTTCTTGAAGCACAAAGGAGAACCACCGAGCAAGTAAAAGTGATTCGTCAACGGTTGTTAACCGCGCAAAGTAGGCAAAAGAGTTATGCCGACCGTCGTCGCCGACCATTATCGTTTGAAGTGGGAGATCACGTGTTCCTTAAGGTGTCGCCACGTCGGGGATTATCTCGTTTTGGGCAAAAGGGCAAACTTTCACCTCGTTTCATAGGACCGTTTGACATTATTGAGAAGATTGGGGAAGTCGCGTACCGATTGGCCTTACCACCAAAGTTATCGGGCGTTCATAATGTGTTTCACGTATCGATGTTGCGAAAATATGAACCGGACCCATCACATGTTCTTGAGTGGTCCGAACTAGAGTTGGAAGCCGATGCATCCTATGGGGAGGAGCCAATACGTATCCTAGATTCGCGTGACCAAGTTTTAAGGGGTAAGACCATACCGTTGGTACGAGTTCTTTGGAGTAATCTCGGAAAAGAGGAATCCACATGGGAAAGGGAAGACGAGGTTAGGGAGAAGTATCCGCAACTATTTTCAAATTGAATCAATGTGAGTTCCAAATCCCGATTTTGTGATTGTTTACTTGTTGTTTGATGATACGTGTTGCGGTGTGATCATGTTTACTTGATGATTGAGTTTATTTGATTTGAATTGTAAATTTCGGGACGAAATTTCTTTAAGGAGGATAGATTGTGGAGACCTGTAAATTATTATAATTTCAGAAATCATTTAATGCGTGAAAGACTTGTATTATTAATAAAGTTGTATGTTTATTTGTGGGGGTGTATGGGTATACGTCTACCGTTGGGTATCGGACATTTGGAGAATAGTTGGATTTTGAGTTTCGGTGTTGAAATGATGTGTGGAAGTGTTGGTAGCAATCGGGGTTTGATTTGATGAACGTTGGCAAAAAAATTTCGAATCTGTCTTTGATGTACAGGTATAGCTTTTTCCAGTACAGGTACATCGCAACTAGAAACTGTGAAATGCTGAAATTTCTGGGTACCTGTACCGGTATCTTCATTCCACGATACCGGTACATCGGGCAAAATTTCTGATTTTTCAGCACGCATGACAGCTCACTATAAATACCCCCTTTTACCATTTTTCACACCCAAAACCCTCGAACCAGACCTGGAAACACCCCCTCTCACCTACCCAACTCCAATCTAACCCAAAACTTTTGATTTCAACATTAAATCTTCAAGATCCAAGGGTTTTCTTCCTCAAAATCACAAGATTCTTGCATTTGGTGAACCAAGGGTGAGTTTTGTGTTCTTGTTCTCACTTCTTGAAGCTCTACCACGTTTTTCTCTCCCTCCTCTCGATTATTTGTTGATCTTTGCTTGTTATTCATATTTTTGGGCTTTATTTGTTCTAGATTTTGTATTCAAGCTTGGGTGAAGCTTGTCTTTGAAGGATTCAAGCTTATCGCTCTTGGTAGACCTAGGGTTTTGCTTAAAACCCATCTAGGTAGGGATTTCTCTCTTCCTCTACATGTTTTGTGGTGACTATGTGTGATTTAGGTGTTTATTTGCTATATATAGTCAAATAGAATTTTTTATGGCTTGAGGATTGCATTTTCTTTGATAATGGTATTGTGGTAACGAGTGTCATGGTCCATGAGCTATATGTGTCGTCTTAGATAATGTCGATGTGTGTGGAATGAGTTTATGGCATTGGTATCAATTGTGACGATAGTATGGTTGTTGCTGTTGTTGTGAAGTGAATGGGGGATTTAGTGTGACGCAAGGGGTGGAAACACACGGTTCGCAAGGGGTGGAGTCTATTGTGACGCAAGGGGTGGAAACACAATCTCGCAAGGGGTGGAATTTGGTTGGAAGGAGTGTGTGCGTGTGTGTGTACGTATGGGTTTGTGATTGGGAATCGTTATGACATTTGTAAAAAAGGTGTTGATGTGCATTATTTGGATTTGTCGTTTAATTTGATTCGTTCATGCTTATCATCTCATTGCATGTAGATTTTGTAGAGAATTTCCTACTGGGCTAGTGTAGCTCAGCAAAATCCTTCTTTTCAGGTTCGAACGCAGGGCAATAGGTTGCATGGCATGGTGTATTTGGAAACGAAGACTTTTGGAAGCTAACATGACTTAGTTACTCATCCATCTTCGTATTAGTCTACTTTTGGATAGAGATGGTATTGTAACTAATTTACTTGGTTTGATCTTTTGACGTTAGATTGTAATATTCTAAATATTTGGCACATGTATTTAACTTAATTTGGGCCACGGTGCCAAGGATGTATTTTTTTAAAACTTGGGGACTTCGTTTGTAATTAAACAGGTGGAAAACCATTTTGGGTATTATTTGTCCTATGCGAGGATCTTTTATCGAAATGATTTATCTATTTAAGTTAAACAAATCGAGGGCGTGACACGCATGCCCACACAGACATTACCTTTTTCCAATTCCTCCTCGCCTAGAAGATTAAAATTTGACTGCCTGCATTTAGGGGAAAAAAGGGGCTTAAGTGTTAGATTATGTAACATGGTCCCGAGTTAAAAAGAAACTTATAACAATTCTAAGCAAAAGAAACTAATGATAACAATATGGATCCATTTGGATAGATTTGGATTCCAATGAAGACCTTCACATAATTATTTGATAGAAATAGGAGACTCGACAACATCATAAAATGGAAATAGCTCAAGTTTAGAATTGATAGTCTGCATGGCAACTTTAATATTAAGTTTGAGAGCTCTATCTAAAACAGTATACCAAAACCTACTATTGTCTGACAACCAAGTAAATGCACCTCATCTAGAAAGTAAACTTAGCCAAAGTAAGAGCCAAAAATATCAAAATACGAAAAAATTATTAGTTTCCCTGTGACATGTATTGAGCTTTAACTAATAAGTTGTTCAAAGGATCAAAGGCCATTTAGGTAAGAGGCACACCAGTACACCATTCTGGAGCGTCCATCATTAAGTATCCAAATTGTAAGCCAAACTCTCTATAACACTAAATGGTTAAGAGAATATACCTCATTATTTCAGCCAAGTTATCCGCAGGGAACAAATGTAGCAATACATAACTTGAAATGCTTCGCACAAGCATAGATTTCCTCGTAACCCAGTTGAAATGCTTTCAGAAAATTTCTAACTGTGTATATATAGAGTCTAGCAATACAATATCCAATATCCAAAGGGAATATATCACATAGTTTCTCCAAAAGACCATTAAACCAGTCATTGGTCCACCCATGATCAGTTTTAAGCTTGTACAGCTAATAACTTTGTGTAGTTTAGGCAAACTTAGTATAATCAAGCTATATTTGTTGTAGTTTGTTTGTTTCATAACCACCCCTAGCTAAGTTTTTTCCCTCGATTCAGCAAAAGAAGATATACTAAGAGGAGAGCAAGAGTATAGATAAGATGATAATGAGGCCACCCCAAAGATAGGCAAACCCAAAAACAGAAACAAACAGAACCAAGCCTAGAACAAAACAAAAATCAGAAGTAGCCATACCATGACCAATTGGAAAAAGACATTGGTAAACCATTCTTTGCGCAATGTGGAACCTAACTATTTATGTGAGAAAACTATGTAAAAATTTATATAAGTAATCAAGCATATTACTAGCACAAATGATACGTGCATGCAAGGCATATCAACAGATTGGAAAAAAGAGAAGCTTGTGGATATTACTTTAACAGAACAATAGAAACCAACTCACTCCTACATGCGATACTTTTATAATGGGTGCATAAGAGATCACAGTAAAAAAATGTGACAAAGGAATCAAAAGATTCAATTCATGTACTTCACAGTTTTACAACACTTCACAATTTCAATTCTCAGGGATTACACCTCATGATTGGATGCAACAATGTAAAATAGTAATGCTATTTTTTGCAAATGCTTATGTAAACAATGTGTTGAAAAATGTATGCATTATAATTTGTTGGCAAATTATATGTATTACAATTAATTATTTTGATTATTAATTTAATGATATTTTTATTCGGCAAATACAAAATTATCAAAAAGTCCTCTCCAACTCTCTCACTTTTACTTACTCATATTGTTTTGATTAAAAGATTGTTAGAGATAATCTTTATTGGCTTTAGCAACCCTTTTTCCCCCCTTCTTGGTTGCCATTATTTGGGTAACACAATGTTTTACCGAGGGAGAAACAATGTGTGTAGTTGGTGTTCCTTCAATTGGTGCCGGGTTCTAAACCTAAAAAGTTCAAAAAGGAAAACAATTAATATTAGGCAGCACAAATATTAATTAGATGAAGGATACATGAAAAAACACAATAATCTTCTTGTGTTTTCTAGGCAAACAGCGAAGGCTAGATGACAGAAAAGTCGAAGTGAATATTAAACACAATTCCATCTCACACATCTCACATACATATCGGTGGGGTGGAAACCCCCCTTGGGAGGGTTCCCGATCTATCTCCTCTCTCTTTGCCCACACAATGAACTAACTCCATACACACATACATATACAAGTTTCTAACAGATTACAACCACACAAAGTTGAGATAACTCTCAACTACCAGCAGTGATAGATGAGAAGTATATAAAAAGAAGGTTTTGCATTTTTCAACAAAACTCAACCAAATGTCATCCAAAGCAATGGCATGTAGTTAAATCTGAACTAAACTTTCCTCACACAAAACCTTAAATTAGAGGATAAATACACCATTCATATTGAATTTTCACAACTTCAATGACATGAGCGAAACGAACGAGTCATAAATAGTAATGGACTAAATGCAATGAACACATTTTTAGAAACTTGTAATTGATATATCTTCCAAAATCATATATTCAATGAAAATGCTAGGATGAGAGAAGTTCCAATAATTTTGTTTTATAAACCTATTTTCACCAAACTACTTTTCTCATAAATCTTTAACTTTTTCCAGACTTACTTTTCTAAGGAAATGAATCTATTAGTACTTTTGCCCCCATGAAATGGAAAACATATGTACACTTTACTTAACAGAGACAGAAGAGATCTGACAAGAGTACATAGTTATCAAAAAAATAAATTCAAATGACTACGTACACCTTAGAGTACCACAACACAATATGTCACATAGAATCAAAGTTCTAAGTAATTAAATACATGTGTATCATGTTGAAACTGCCATACATACTTTATATAGTTAAGTGAAGAAACAAATTCTAAGACAAGCATGCATCTGAGAATGATACCAATCATAGAACAGAACATTAAGTTCGGAAAAAAAGTGTCTTAAGTTGTCACTCTTTAGTCTTTAATCAAAATTCTCCTAAGCTCTTGGTAGTAGATCAAGATATTGGTTAACAATGTTAACTAACTTAATTAACATCACTAGTGCTCTGTTTTTTATGATAGGCTAACATCACTATTCTGTATAGAGGCACAACAAAAGAGGACATTTTTTTTCCCTTTCAATGAAACCATCTTGTATCATGCTAATGTTTGTGCTTAACCATAAAACTCGTGTGAATTAGAACCTAAATAATCTGTTATGCAGACATATTGTGAACATGATATATGTTAATTTATAACCTGCTAATTTTCGACACCTGCCAGATTAGTAGCTAGCACCACTTCGCACGACTTGAAAAGATTGTTCCATTAGTGATGGTGATCGATTTCTTAAGGTTCAAGGACGAGATCGATTTCGTGAGGTTGACGAAGGACGACATCGAACGTTTTCCTCCGTAGACTCCTGCTGGTGGGATTTCAAAGTCATGGGACTTTTACCAAGGGATTGGTGTGGGCAGCGTGCCCGAAAAAATAGGGCGGATCGATGAGCGCGCTTTCTTTTGGCAGACGAGCGCTCAATTCAGAGTCACCACTTGGGTTTGAAGGTCCGACACCCAAGGAACCGAACTTGAAACGCTCGCTGCGCTGTTTGATTTGAAAAAGGTGAAGGCACCAATCCGTCATAACCATATCTGGGTTTGGGAGCCAGGTTACGAAAGGGGAAGGGTTTTAAAGCACCCCTCTCGCCCAATCCGGAGATCAGTCTTTACTTAGGCATTTGCGAAAAATGTTTGCGATTCAGTTTGATTAATCAATTTTTTAGCCAATTAGGGCGGGGGAAATATTAAAGGGGATTAAAACTGTAACATGTTTGCAAAATGTGATAGAATAGCATGGGTGGTAGTTAGTATAGGATGAGAACAGACTCCTGTAGGAGTTTAAACAAACTGGGAGGCCCCTGTTTTGGAGTGACTTGCGCAGGAAGAAACCAGCATGCACTGAACAAGTCACTACATGTTGTTCACTCTTGCGCGCGCAACTCCAAGACATGCGCACGCCGGTGAGCTCAAACCCACAGCTCTTATTCTCAAACCCTCTGGGCTCCGGAAGGACCAGTGCACACCCAGGACAAACCACGCAGTTATAAGCAGCATAATATACAGTTTAAAGGCTGTAAAAGCCCTACAAATTAATAAAACACCCCATAAACAGTGTGGGGACAAAATAATGGCCTAAGGCCGAGCTACCCGTGCAAGGCCACTCACTGGTCGGAGACAGTCTGGCGCGCGATGGAGCCAATCTGTCGCGCGAGGGTGCGCCCTGGCACGCGATGGTTGACCCTTTTAACCAGTGTTTGGTTTACACGTTTCTGGGTTCTGGTAAATGTCCAGAATGATCCCAGGGGTACTCCAAAATAGCAGAAATGCAAATTAACTACAAAGCTAACAGTTTATATTTAGGAAAGCAGTAAACTGGTTTTTTACATGCTTGCAGAGTGATCTATATACAAAATACAACATAAAATAGTAGGGCACCAATCCCCACGAGGACCATCGCGCGATGACTGAGATAGTCGCGCGTGTGAGTGGGTCCATCGCGCGTTGGTTCCTACCTCGACGGTTTTTGAAACCTTGCCAGCTTTAGGATCAAGACAGATATTGATTACCAGCCTTGGCCCTGCCAGCGCCCCTCAGGGATCAAAACAGAGAGCAAAATAAAAGTAAGCTATACCTTTGGTTTTTGAGTTTGAATGATGATTGAGTTTTGAGGTTGAAAATAGGATTTAAAGTGTTTGTTTGAGTGGTAGATGCAAAGAACAAGGTAGCTTGTTGCTTGGTTGAAGTGTGAAAATGGGGTGTGAGGCTTTTTGTAACCTTTTGAATATTTTTGGAACCCAAGGTGTATGGATATTCTAGTCCTTCATGTATCAATTTTTTTGAACCCCTTTAATGGAAGAAGAAGGGGGGTATTTATAGGGATGGATGGTGATAAATCTGGTTGGTGCAAGGAGAGGAGCTCAGCCAGTCCACGAGGCTGGCTGAGGTTGGCTTGGTGGCTAAGCTTCCCAGCTGATAAAGGTGATGGGGACAGCTTGGACCATCGTGCGATGAGTCAGTCTGGCGTGCAATGGTGCGCCCTGGCGCGCGATGGTCAACGGTCAAGCTTTGACTGTTGACCACCACCTGGCAGTTTGACCATCGCGCAATGGTTTCAGTCCGTCATGCGATGGTGTGCCCCGGAGCGCGATGGTTGCGTTCGGGCGTGGGATGGTTGCGCCCTGGTGCGCGTGTACCACCTACTCACGCGTTGGTCAACGGTCAAGCTTTGACCATTGACCAACACTTGTCAAGTTGATCTACGCACTCAGGCTCTCAACCAATGCGTGCCAATAGGGTTTTTGGCTCTTTTGAAGTGGCTTAGGATCAGCTTAGGTTCAAGGGTTTTGCAAACACTCAAAGCTCAAACACTTATCATTCCTGGGGGTGTTCTTGATCCGTTTCATCATCGGGGAATCAAAAACCGTAAGTAAACTAATTTGAAAGCCCAGATTGGGGTGTCTACAGTAGCCCTTCTTTGATGGCACTTGAAGCACCATTGACTTGGTACAAGTAACGTCAAAGAATTATAGACACCCCTCAAGGCAATCCAGAACAAAGCATACTAGCAAAGTACACTTGTAAACTTAAGGAACCTGATTGGTGGAATGGACGGGCGGTCCATTGCCGGGGATGGAAGTAGAAGTGGACGAGTGAATCGCCGCTTGTTGATCGAATTTGGACGAGACAGGCTGTCGCTGCTGATTTTGGACGGGACAGGCCGTCATCGCAATGGATCAAGCTATCCTCGGCACAAAGCGTTCCAACAAACACGGGTAGGTCGTGTTAGGCAGGTTGAATTCCATCTGTTGGGAATCAGAGCCAATCTCCTTATCAAAGACCATCCGAGACAGAGCAATAAGGCTGCTGGAAGATGCACTTGAAGCTAGACTGATGTAGAAGTAATAGTTCAGGGCAGGCCGAGGTGGACACTCCTGGGGAATAACTAGTTGTGGATGGGTGGACCATTGAATGATAATCTGATCGATGTTGGGGTCTGAAAGGATGATACGGACGATATGGCTGACCGTCGTTGATGGATTTGACAGGACTGACTGTCATAAAGGCAGACAGGGAGATCAATGTGCTGAATGATCAAACCGTTGAGGGATTTTGACAGGACCGGCTATCATGAATGCGGACAGGGAGATCAATGTGCTGAATGATCAAACCATTAGGGATTTTGATAGGACCGGCTGTCGTGAATCCAGACAGGGAGATCAATGTGCTGAATGATCAAACCATTAGGAATTTTGACAGGTCCAGCTATCATGAATGCAGACAGGGAGATCAATGTGCAGAATGATCAAACCGTTAGGGATTTTGACAGGACCGGCTGTCGTGAATGCAGACAGGGAGATCAATGTGCTGAATGATCAAACCATTAGGGATTTTGACAGGATCGGCTATTGTTGATTGCGGACAGGGAGATCAATGTGCTGAATGATCAAACCGTTAGGGATTTTGATAGGACCGGCTGTCAAACCGTTAGGGATTTTGACAGGACCGGCTGTCGTTGATTGCGGACAGGGAGATCAATGTGCTGAATGATAAAACCGTTACGGATTTTGACAGGACTGGTTGTCGTTGATTGCGGACAGCGAGATCAATGCGCTGAATGATCAAACCGTTAGGGATTTTGACAGGACCGGCTGTCGTTGATTTGAAAGGGCAGATCACTATACAAAGTGATCGAGCCATTGGAAATTGGACAGGACCGGCTGTCGTTGATTTGAAAGGGTGGATCACTATACAAAGTGATCGAGCCATTGGAAATTGGACCGGACCGGCTGTCGTTGATTTGAAAGGGCAGATCACTATACAAAGTGACCGAGCCATTGGAAATTGGACAGGACCGGCTGTCGTTGATTTGAAAGGGTGGATCATCAGTCTAAATGATTGAGCCGTTGAAGATTGGACAGGACCGGCTGTCGTTGATTTGAAAGGGCATATCACTATACAAAGTGATCGAGCCATTGGAAATTGGACAGGAACAGCTGTCGTTGATTTGAAAGAGCGGATCACTATACAAAGAGATCGAGCCATTGGAAATTGGACAGGACCGACTGTCGTTGATTTGAAAGGGCGGATCACTATACAAAGTGATCGAGCCAATGGAAATTGGACAGGACCGGCTGTCATTGATTTGAAAGGGTGGATCATCAGTCTAAATGATCGAGCCGTTGAAGATTGGACAGGACCGGCTATCATTGATTTGAAAGGGCAGATCACTATACAAAGTGATCGGGCCATTGGAAATTGGACAGGATCGACTGTCGTTGATTTGAAAGGGCAGATCACGACACAAAGTGATCGAGCCATTGGAAATAGGACTGAACCGGCTGTCATTGATTTGAAAGGGCGGATAACTATACAAAGTGATCGAGCCATTTGAAATTGGATAGGACCGACTATCATTGATTTGAAAGGGTGGATCATCGGTCTAAATGATCGAGCCATTGAAGATTGGACAGGACCGGTTGTCGTTGATTTGAATGGGCGGATCATCAATCTAAATGATCGAGCCGTTGAGAAATTGGACAGGACCGGTTGTCGTTGATTTGGATGGGCAAATCATCAGTCTAAATGATCGAGCCATTGAAGATTGGACAGGACCGGCTGTTGTTGATTTGAAAGGGCGGATCATCAGTCTAAATGATGAAGCCGTTGAGAAATGGATAGGACCGGCTGTCGTTGATTTGGAAGGGCGGATCATCAGTCTAAATGATCAAGCCGTTGAGAAATGGACAGGACCGGCTGTCGTGGATTTGGAAGGGCGGATCATCAGTCTAAATGATCAAGCCGTTGAGAAATGGACAGGACCGGCTGTCGTCGATTTGGAAGGGCGGATCATTAGTCTAAATGATCAAGCCGTGAGAAATGGACAGGACCGGCTGTCGTTGATTTGGAAGGGCGGATCATCAGCCTAAATGATCGACCCGTTGGAAATTGGACAGGACTGACTGTCGTTGATTTGAAAGGGTGGATCATCAGTTTAAATGATCGAGCCTTTGAAGATTGGACAGGACCGGCTGTCGTTGATTTGAAAGGCAGATCACTATACAAAGTGATCGGGCCATTGGAAATTGGACAGGATCGGCTGTCGTTGATTTGAAAGGTCGGATCACTATACAAAGTGATCGAGCCATTGGAAATAGGACTGAACCGGCTGTCGTTGATTTGAAAGGGCGGATCACTATACAAAGTGATCGAGCCATTGGAAATTGGATAGGACCGACTGTCATTGATTTGAAAGGGTGGATCATCAGTCTAAATGATCGATCCGTTGAAGATTGGATTGGACCGGCTGTCGTTGATTTGAATGGGCGGATCATCAATCTAAATGATCGAGCCGTTGAGAAATTGGACAGGACCGGGTGTCGTTGATTTGGATGGGCGGATCATCAGTCTAAATGATCGAGCCGTTGAAGATTGGACAGGACCAGCTGTCGTTGATTTGAAAGGGCGGATCATCAGTCTAAATGATGAAGCCGTTGAGAAATGGACAGGACCGGCTGTCGTTGATTTGGAAGGGTAGATCATCAGTCTAAATGATCAAGCCGTTGAGAAATGGACAGGACCGGCTGTCGTTGATTTGAAAGGGCGGATCATCAGTCTAAATGATCAAGCCGTTGAGAAATGGACAGGACCGGCTGTCGTCGATTTGGAAGGGCGGATCATTAGTCTAAATTTTCAAGCCGGGAGAAATGGATAGGACCGGCTGTCGTTGATTTGGAAGGGGGATCATCAGTCTAAATGATCGAGCCGTTGGAAATTGGACAGGATCGACTGTCGTTGATTTGAATGGGCGGATCATCAGTCTAAATGATCGAGCCGTTGAAGATTGGACAGGACCGGCTGTCGTTGATTTGAATGGGTGGATCATCACTCTAAATGATCGAGCCGTTGAAGATTGGACAAGACGGGCTGTCATTGATTTGAAAGGGCGGATCATCAGTCTAAATGATCGAGCCGTTGAAGATTGGACAAGACCGGCTGTCATTGATTTGAATGGGTGGATCATCAGTCTAAATGATCAAGCCGTTGAAGATTGGACAGGACCGACTTTCGTTGATTTGTTTCGCAGAAGATTTTATCGCATCCGTCAGCAAACTAATCGTGGATTCGGGGAGATTTCTTCGCATCCGCTGACCAACAATAACAAAAACCGCAGCAGATTGCATCGCATCCGTCAGCCAACAAATCGAGAGTTAGGGAGATTTTCATTGCCTCCGCTAAACAAACAGAACAACACCGCAGGAGATTGCATCGCATCCTTCGGCAAACAAATCGAAAGTTAGGGAGATTTTCGTTGCCTCCGCTAAACAAACAGAACAACACCGCAGGAGATTGCATCGCATCCTTCGGCAAACAAAGACTTAATGGAAACCATTCGGGCATAAACTCCCACAAACTGGCCACCTTCCTGTTTTCAACAGTTGATATACACAATATACAAAGACGTATGCTATATGAATACACAAACTGAAAATGCAGGCCCTAGCTAAGGGCGGCTCCTAGGAGGACAACGATGCTTAAGGACTGTCACTGAGCCGCAGTACTTTACTCCCTTTTGCTTCTGAGATGCACACCCAGACAAAGAGATATTGAGTGGGCCAATGTGCTCAATTGCTATAGTAACGACATTAGGACTGCACGCCTTTTCTTCGATGCTTGGGCAGACGTGCCCCAGAGATATGCTTTGCTTAGCCTTGGGCCGACAAGCTCTTGCCTTTAACGAGCTTCCATAGCTTGTGGGTTACAGATATTAGGGTAACAATGTAAAAATTGCATTTTTCTAGTTTATTGACATATAAACCATGCGCTAATATCTAATTTGCATTAACAAGCAAACTGAGTCAACACAGACACACATATAGGTACAGACTCGCCTAGCTCAAACAAAAAGGGAGAAAGAGCCCCAGGATTCAACACGGACCCTTAGACACATGGAAAATAATGAAATTTTGAGCATTAACGCGCCAAAACTCATAATAGCCCTTCAAACAGGTGAAACTGATGCTTATGTAAGGTCAAATAGATGTACCATGACCTATACAAACTGACAAAACTGGGAAAAGCATCCCAAAACGACAATGGATTAAAAAACTAGAAAAATGCCACAAAGACGGACATAAGACGCAAATGAAAACACATATAGGCCCGGACTGAAACCGACACCCCCGTGCAGTCACATTAGGTTCACATGACCTGCACGACATGACAAAATTTGGCAAAAAGCCCCTTGAATGACATTCGAATGCAGTAGCTGACTGCTATTGATTGTTGCTCGAATTGAAGCAACGCGCGTAGGTTTGAGACCAACGCGCATCATATTGAACGAGCGCGCGTAAGTATCGAACTAGCGCGCATGACTACAAAGCTATTGCAGCTGCTCAAACTAGACTTTGCTGAACTTAGAATAAATTGTGAGCCGTTAGGCCTCGCTAGCATTTTGTTCTGTTTTTTATGCTTAAAATCTTTTAAGGCTTTTGCTCAGCTTTGAAATTGAAGTAGTAGTTTGCAATAAATTGAAAGACAAAAGGTTTTCCCCCTTCTGCACAGATGAAGCTTGTCTTGTTCTAGACCCTTCTCGACCCGACCCTTCTTGACCCTTGGTGTGCACCAAAAATGTCAACCATGGACCATGTTGATAGAATATGACCGAGTCTCAAAGAGAGACTGCCTACGTATCTCACATTCTGGGGAATCAGGTCAAAACGTAGTTCAGGCCAAGGTTCACTCGTGTGTTTTACCTCTCCTTTTACGCTCTAACTTTTGCCTAGAACCACCCATTCGGGTTTTCGGTCTAGCGAGCTTTCAAATATTGCCTGTGTACTTTTGCCTAGACTGCCTTCATAGGTTCTCGGTCTAGTAGGCTTGCTCTAACTTTTGCTTGGAACTGCCCACCCTTGGGGTTTTCAGCCCAACGAGCTTCTCTCAAGGAAAAGGCTTTTGAATTGATCTAAGTTGACCGAGGTACTGAATTTATTATTGTCGAGATTGATGACGTTCGGCCACAGCCCTAGATAAAATGGCTTTGATAGCACAGGGTCCAGAGCGCTTTAGTTGACATCCCTCGCTCCAGGCCAATTTGAACTTTCTAACTTGCGCTTGGCGGACCGCTGTTCCTGCAAACTTGAACATGGTATGTGGCGCTGAACCTTCTGAGCTTTGCTTTACATGGTTTGGCACCTGGTAACAAAGGGATTCGATACTTTTTTTTTATCTCAGGATCAACACCAAGCGTGTCTTTGCAAGACCCTGCCAATATGTCGATGAACTCTTCGAGCCTGCTTGGCACAATGCTCCTCGGAGGACAGCGTTGAACCAATTTGAACCATTCGGAGGTCTACCTCATCTTTCAAGTTTATTTAAAAACTACTATTTCAATTAATAGGCTGAGCATGCCTTTCGTCTTCGCTTTCGGCGAGGTAACACATTTCCTTGAGGATGATCCCATCGAAATCTATCCCTTCGTCGTCAGGGTTGACACAGTTTATTCAAAAAGCCAGCGAAGTACTTAGAAGCAAGATAATGCATATCATAAGAAAGCCCCTCGGGGTTGCCAAGTACAACAAAAGACTCGAATAAAAGCTACGACATGGAGGGCCAAGAGGCACAACCTCCGACTCAGAGCTAGACTTAGACAACTTGACAAACACTGTGTTAGACTCAGACTCAGAAGTGTCAATGCAACTAGATGCGGTTTGAAAATGCAATTCAAAAGCTACCCTTAGTTTCCTCACAGAGAGGTGGGATTCAACAGGTGTCAGGCCCCAGGAACAACACTTCAACTTCCTTAGCTTCTTCGACCAAACCTACTCAATGCTCCCATGAACAATGGACCTCAGCCCATCAGTCCGCTCCTTTGAAAGCTCCTCTTGACTGTCAATCCAGGTGTTGGCAGAGAAAGTCCCATTTGCACAAATAGCAGCCAGCAGACTGTCCTCGGGCTCAGACGAGATGGGTACAGTCGGCTTAAAGCTTGGGTTGATTTGAGTGGAGATAGTGGATGTTTGACCAACTTGCGAGCCAGAGTTGGACTGAGGGAAGGATTTGGAGATAGTATCGGCTGTTGATGGAGGTGGGGTTGTGATGATGCCACAATCGATGAGATCTTGAATGGCATGTCGAAGCCGGAAGCAGGTATTGGTAGAATGGCCAGCCCTTTGATGGTAGGCGCAGTAAAGGTTAGGTTTGAAATTGGCAAGTGGATTCTTGGGTAATGGAGTTGGATTGAGGGGCTTGATAGAACCAGCATCAAGGAGCTTCTCATAAACTGAGGCCAAAGGTGCAGTGAAGCATGAGAAAGTCCTCGTTGGGTTCCGGCGAGTGAATTGAGAATTTAAAACGGAACCCTTCTTTGCTTTGCAATTGCACCAAATCGCCTCATCAACAAGATGCATTCTTTTGCCTTTGGTGTTGATTTCATCACTAAGCATGTCCTCCCCTTCGGCAATGTTTGTGAATAAGGACCCATCATCCTCATTTGGGTAGGTCCTGGCCTCATGAAATTCAGCCAGGTCTTTGAACATGTCCTTCGAGCACAACTTGAGACCAACCGCAGGAGTGTGGTAGGCTTGAGAGGGTTCCTTGACTTGCCCCATAGCTGGTTGCGGGGCTATGGAGGTAAAGAGGCCAATCAGTCCCTGGACCATAACCATTTGTTTGTCCATCTTGTGACCCAATTCCTCTACAGCTTTCTTGAGCTCAGCCAGCTCCATTTGTGCTGTCATTCTGGAATGATGAACGAGGAAGGTGGTATGACCTTGGAAGCAAAGATGTAACAGCCCTGGTAGACGTCCCCAAACAGGTTTGGCTCTTCTTTTCAGTACTCTCTTGTTTGGTGCAATGGTTTCCCAAACTAGACAGTAAAGTAATTGAAAGCTCAGTGACGTTTCTGCAGCAACAGTTAATTGCAAAAAGAAATGCAATGTACACGTCACCGTCGTCGGTGTCATCCTAGACTCTACAACTAGAGATGAGTCTGTCTCATGACGTTCGGACGATGCCAAAGTCCTCGGATTTCTTTTCGAGAGTGTATCCTTATTTGAATCGACTAACACTAAGAGATGTCAAAATAGTCTAAGCCTTTGACTACTCCGTTTTCGAGGTTCCAACTTTTGGAGTCGGAACAACTCGGTGTAGATGACGTGATACCTTAACCGGGGCGGCGTAGGCGACACAGCGCCATAGCCTGAATGGTGTACGTGATGCGCACGATAACTAGGATGGTCTAAGCATCACGGCATTCTCTCCGTTGTTCCTTGTTTTCTGTTTGAAACCTCAATCGGGCATTAGACAAGGACTTAGAAAGTTTTGATTTCCCAAAGTCTTGCTAATCTAAGGACTTTGAAAATTGATAACATGCACCATCAAGATGCATGACTCTTCATCAGGCCAAAGCAGTGTCCTAATAGGTGTAAGACAGACTTGAAAGAGAGACAACCTAGAAGCCGCCCTAAACATGCTCCTACACAAAACGGTATGTATGTACAGTGCATGCGATAGGGAAAGCAGTAACACGTAGACAGTATATGGGGTTAGATGCAAGTAGATCTTACCCTGTAGGTACCTGTCCTAGTTTGGAGAGTTTTAATGCTTTGTATAAGCAAAGGCTGGTTTTGGCTTGTAACGGGTTCCTCGGACTAGAGCCAAGATATACCTCCTGCTGCCCGCGTAATCGTAGAGCAATAGTCAAACGGTAGAATGACTCATCATTGTCGAAGGTTGTTGGTCATTCGGGGTCCCCGAGCTCCGGTAAACCGTGCCAGATTGCCAAAACGATCCAACGAGGCTTATCCCACATCGGTGCATATGAAGATGCTAAAAAATTGATTAATGGAACAGAATCGCAAATTCGCAAATGCCTTTTAAAATTTGGCTCTCTTTATTAACCAATACTTAGAAGAAACTACACAAGAGAACAATCGAAAAAGCCCTAGTCAGGATGGCCGGACACTAGGTCCTGTTAAATCACCAATCCTTTCTTTAGCAGCGCGAAGCTCGCTATTTTGACATACTTTTGTGGGATTGTTCTCAAGCGTATTAAAATCTAAGTATAGACCAATATTGATTCGATCCCCAACAGAGTCGCCACTGTGGGCAGCGTGCCCCAAAAAATAGGGCGGATCGATGAGCGCGCTTTCTTTTGGCAGACGAGCGCTAAATTCAGAGTCGCCACTTGGGTTTGAAGGTCCGACACCCAAGGAACCGAACTTGAAACGCTCGTTGCGCTGTTTGATTTGAAAATGGTGAAGGCACCAGTCCGTCATAACCATATCTGGGTTCGGGAGCCAGGTTACGAAAGGGGAAGGGTTTTAAGGCACCCCTCTCGCCCAATCCGGAGATCGGTCTTTACTTAGGCATTTGCGAAAAATGTTTGCGATTCTGTTTGATTAATAAATTTTTTAGCCAATTAGGGCAGTGGAACAATTAAAGGGGATTAAAACTGTAACATGTTTGCAGGATATGATAGAATAGCATGGATGGCAGTTAGTATAGGATGAGAACAGACTCTTGTGGGAGTTTAAACAAACTGGAAGGCCACTGTTTTGGAGTGACTTGCGCAGGAAGAAACCAGCATGCACTAACAAGTCACTGCATCTTGTTCACTCTTGCGCGCGCAACTCCAAGACACGCGCACGCCGATGAGCTCAAACCCACAGCTCTTATTCTCAAACCCTCTGGGCTCTGGAAGGACCAATGCACACTCAGGACAAACCACGCAGTTATAAGCAGCATAATATATAGTTTAAAGGCTGTAAAAGCCCTACAAATTAATAAAACACCCCATAAATAGTGTGGGGACAAAATAATGGCCTAAGGCTGAGCTACCCGTGCAAGGCCACTCACTGGTCGGAGCCAGTCTGGCGCGCGATAGAGCCAGTCTGGCGCGCGAGGGTGCGCCCTGGCGCGCGATGGTTTGACCCTTTTAACCAGTGTTTGGTTTACATGTTTCTGGGTTCTGGTACATGTCCAGAATGATCCCAGGGGTACTCCAAAATAGCAGAAATGCAAATTAACTACAAAGCTAACAGTTTATATTAAGGAAAGCAGTAAACTGGTTTTATACATGCTTGCAGAGTGATCTATATACAAAATACAACATAAAACAGTAGGACGCCAATCCCCACGAGGACCATCGCGTGATGACTGAGACAGTCACGCGCGTGAGTGGGTCCATCGCGCGTTGGTTCCTACCTCGACGGTTTTTGAAACCTTGACAGCTTTAGGATCAGGACAGGTATTGATTACCAGCCTTGGCCCTGCCAGCCCCCCTCAGGGATCAAAACAGAGAGCAAAACAAAGGTAAGCTATACATTTGGTTATTGAGTTTGAATGATGTTTGAGTTTTGAGGTTGAAAATAGGATTTGAAGTGTTTGTTTGAGTGGTAGATGCAAAGAACAAGGTAGCTTGTTGCTTGGTTGAAGTGTGAAAATGGGGTGTGAGGCTTTTTGTAACCCTTTGAATATTTTTGGAACCTTAGGTGTATGGATATTCTAGTCCTTCATGTATCAATTTTTTTGAACCCATTTAATGGAAGAAAAAGAGGGTATTTATAGGGATGGATGGTGATAAATCTGGTTGGTGCAAGGAGAGGAGCTCAGCCAGTCCACGAGGCTGGCTGAGGTTTGCTTGGTGGCTAAGCTTCCCAGCTGATAAAGGTGATGGGGACAGCTTGGACCATTGCGCGATGGAGTCAGTCTGGCGCGCGATGGTCAACGGTCAAGCTTTGCTGTTGACCACCACCTGACAGTTTGACCATCGCGCGATGGTTCAGTCCATCACGCGATGGTGCGCCCCGGCGCGCGATGGTTGCGCCCTGGCGCCCGTGTACCACCTACTCACGTGTTGGTCAACGGTCAAGCTTTGACCATTGACCAACACTTGTCAAGTTGATCTACGCGCGCAGGCTCTCAACCAATGCGTGCCAATAGGGTTTTTGGCTCTTTTGAAGTGGCTTAGGATCAAATTAGGTTCATGGGTTTTGCAAACACTCAAAGCTCAAACACTTATCATTCCCGGGGTGTTCTTGATCCGTTTCATCATCGAGGAATCAAAAACCGTAAGTAAACTAATCTGGAAGCCCAGATTGGGGTGTCTACAATTGGTGTCTAATATTTCCCACGGAAGAAGAACGCTATAAATTGTAATTAGGTTTTAATGAAATGCTATTGAACCCTTTTGCCTTCCTTCTGCTTCGCTACAGTGCGTGAACGCTATTATTGCATCTCTATTATAGCATTCTTGAAAGAACTCTATTAAATTAAGCTATTAAAGCCTATATTCGTTGTAGTGAAAGCACACATAAGACAAAAATTTGTAAATACCTAACCCCTCTCACGCGAGCGCAATGCCTTCGCATTTGAGGGCAAGACTACCATTTTGACAGATTGGCCAGATAAACTAGTGCTTTGGCTGCTTTAGACGCTAGGCTAGCAATCAAACCTGATAGCGATTTGATTAATTTTATTAGATCATCCTCAATGAAAAAAGAAAACATAAATAAAAACCACATTCAGTTACTCACACACGGTAATGATTCATTATTCTTCCTTTCCAACCTGATAAATCAAAAGGTACGAGGGAAAAAACGTTGGAAGCCTAGATATATTTGTGTAGATTTTGCGGGTAGCAAGGACCTTCCATGACCAAAATACAAAGGAAAGGATTAAAATCTATAAGTAAAGAAAGGCAATTCCTGCAATAATGCGAATAGGAGTTAAAGAAATTGGTATTGTTTTCCACACCTACAACCAACGGGGTTAGGGCTTTAGAGACACACGGAGAATAGATCTGAGGGCGGCAATGGTTGTGCAATCCATTTGCAGTACCCTAAAACATTAGGGTTTTCGATATTGTGACGAGGAATACTAGAGAGTGAAATCAGCTTATCGATGGTGGAATGGAGATCGATTGCGGTGCCGATGTTGCTCAGTCAGCGGCGCCATTGGCGATTTTCAGTCGGCACAGTTCTTGGTGCTTGTTCGTGTTCATGCGTCCGAGACAGAGAGAGAGAGAGAGAGAGAGAGAGAGAGAGAGAGAACTAGTGTTTACAGATTTGGCTAGAGAAAGAAAGTTTTGTTTGGGGATCCAATCGTGGAAGTCGTGGGAGAGAGGAATTGAAAGGGGGAACTGAGCGCTACAGGTTCCAAAAAGAAACACTATGACCTTATAAAAAAGAAAGAAACGCTATGAAATAACTTGGCGCCCAAAAAAGTATTAGAGCCAGAGCTTTTGATAGCATTTTGAGAAAAACGCTATGAAATAACGCTATGAAATGTAGTATTTGTTGAGGTGCATGGTATGAGGAAATGAAGTTCCTGGAAAAAGGAGAGTATCCCATTGAAGCCACCTCAAAGGATAAGATGGCTCTGAGAAAGTTTGCCACCCGATTTGTGGTTTGTGGTGGAGCACTATATCGAAAAGCACATCTGGGTCCCAATCAAAACTGTGTCACAATAGAGGAAAGTCAAAAGGTAATGGAGGAAATACACGAGGGGATTTGTGGGCCGTACATGAGTGGGGCGAAAATGGCGAAGAAGATCCTACGTCAAGTATACTCGTGGACTACAATGGAGGCTGACTGTGCTAGCTATGTCCGCCAATGCTACAAATGCCAAACTCACGCCGATCGTTTGCGTATTCCCGCAACGGAATTATACAACATGACATTCCCTTGGTCATTCTCCACTTGGGGAATAGATGTCATTGGGAGTATAAATCCAAAAGGGAAATATAATCATCAGTTTATCGTGGTGGCCATTGACTGATTAGCACCCAAGATTGTACAATCTTGGTGCTCAAATCCTCTAATTCGTGGCTTTTATATATTTAATTCGTCGTTTTTATCCCATAATGCATGTAAGGTATTTTGTGTGTGTTTCAGGTAAAACATGCTAATAAGGCGATTTTGAATGCCAAGAGACGTTCCGGGATGTAACCAAGAGTTCAAGTGCCCGGCAGCATACGTTTCATTGTCACCGGAGCCTAACGACATCATAAGAAGTCTCGTAGGTTGTTTGGTGGTCAAGAATGGCGAGGAGTGAGCCAACTCTTTCAAGACAGGCAAATGCATCAAGGATGGCCCTCGAGGGTATTCGAGAGACCTAGACCACATGGCACACCTCCGTCAAGTCCCGTTGATCAAGTATCAAAGTATCGGAGGGCCGTCGGTACATCACAAGAGCTCAAAGGCCAAGCTGCCATGTTCTGCAGTTTTGCAGATAGTGGTACCGGTACCTCAAAAACATGGTATCGGTACCTTTGTGCTGAAATGGAAGACAGGTTGATTGGTACCAATACCTCAAAAACATGGTATCGGTACCAATGCCCTTCGTCTAGCACTTTTTGCTGAATTTTTCAACCTTTCATTATGGAAAGTTTCTACTTCTAGTATGTTTTTTGGATATTTTAGGGACATTTTGGTCCTCTGTAGGGCTGATTTGTAAGGCTTATAAATAGCCTTTTATGCCATTTTTGGCAAGAATGTAATCTTTTTGCTTTAAGTCAATTTGATTTCTTAGAACTCCATAGCTTTGTACTTCAAGCTTTCTAGTCTTTCTCTTCAAGAACACTTCAAGGCACAAGTTGTTTGATTAATTCTCAAGTACTAAAGTTGTATGTATTGTTGAGATCCGTTACAATATCAAGTTTATTTTCAAGTTTATCGGTTAAATCTTATGGCTAAATTTTTTACCATGCTTAGCTCTTTGATTATGTGTGAGTAGTCAATTAGGCTCGGCCATGAGGTGAATAACGCCTCGTGATTTATGTTAATCTTGCCTTTCTCAACTCGAAACTCAAAGTTTGGCTTGTAAAATGAGGAGGGTTCACATTTTATGTAACAAAAATTGCCGATGTTAATCTCCAGTGATCATGTGCTCACTCACATGGTTCCGGAGCGATGTCTCGGTTTGTGTTTGCCAAGAGAACGAAAGAGCTCACTTATTTTCCAAGTTACACTTCTAGTCTTTCATTGGTTTCATGGTTAAATCTTTCGGTTGATAGCCTATGTCGTGCAATTCAACCGTGTTTTCGTTGAGAATAGTTAGATGACTTAAGTTACGGGTGTTAGTAACTCCATTGCCTTGCCACTTTTTATTCTCAGCTCAAACTCACTTTCTAGTCTTTTTCATAAGAGTTTTTTCTCCACCTTTCATAGCAAATCTAAAAGTTGGCCGTCTAAACGCCACAAACCCCTTTATCTACAAATCCTAATCAAACTATTTGAAGCTCTCTATGGGAACGATCCCAGACTTTTCGGTATTTATGCTGGCAACGACCTAGCCCTACGCTCGGGGTAAATCAACCTATTTCAACGGTTAGGTTGTGGCGAAGCATATTTTGGCGCCGTTGTCGGGGACCTTTCTTATATAGCTTATTGGGAGGTTCGACAAACCATTGTAAGTATTCCATTTAATTTTAATTTGTGCATTGCATACTAGTTTTAGCAGATACCTCTACACGACCATACTATCAACTTGAGGTGTAACGAAGCTAGTTCTAGTATCCATTGCCTTTTCTTTTCTTTTCTTGCATACATATATATAGAGGTGGTGACATAGCCCACTCCAGTCTGTTTTCTTATTGCAGAGCGGTTACTCGATTCTAAATTATTGAAAGTGGAGTCACATGCTTGTTGTCTATCGTAGCCCTTGCTCAAACCGACTACATCGATCTAGTTCTCCGCCTCACATAAGAGCCGATACGTATCCTAGATTCGTGTGACCAAGTCTTGAGGGGTAAGACTATTCCGTTGGTGCAAGTTCTATGGAGTAATCTCAGAAAGGAAGAGTCGATGTGGGAAAGGGAAGACGAAGTTAGAAAAAAGTACCCGCATTTGTTTCCAAATGAACCAATGTGAGTTCTAAGTTCTAAGTTTTGACTTTATGGTTATTAAATTGACTGTTTGGTTTTATGTATTGTGGCATGAGCATGGTTGTTTGATGCATGATCTTAGTTGGCTTGAGTTGTAAATTTCGGGGTGAAATTTCTTTAAGGAGGATAGAAGGTAGAGAATCGTGATTTATTCTATTTTATTTATTAGTCATTTAAATATGTGGAAGGTCGTATTTTGATGTTATAATGATGTTTGGGAGTGTTGGTAGCGATCGGGGTTTGATTTGGTGACCGACGACAAAATTTTATATTCTGCCTAGCCGGTACCGGTACTGCATTTTGCCCAGTACCGGTACCCAGTGTCCAGAACTTGGCCCATTTGACATTTTGAAGCTTCCAGTACCGGTACTAAAAATCGCCCAGTACCGGTACCCGCTGTGAAATTTCAAAAAATGCCGCATGCATTTTAGCCCACTATAAATACCCCCCTTTATCATTTTTCACACCCAAAAGCCACGAAACAAATCTGAAAACACCCCTTCTCACCTACCCCACTCCAATCTCACTCAAATCTCTTGATTTCTACCACAAATCTTCAAGATCAAGTGATTTCTTTCTCAAATTCTCTTGAATCTCACATTTGGTGGACAAGAGGTAAGTTTTGGTGTTCTTGCTCTAACTTTTGGCTCTCAATCACGTTTTTCTCTCTCTCCTCTCAATCACTTGTTGATCCATGCTTGTTTATCTTGTTTTTGGGTTATATTCACTCCAGATCTTGTATCAAAGCTTGGGAGGGGCTTGTTCTTGGAATATTTGGGCTTAATCCACTTGTTAGACTTAGGGTTTTGCTTAAAACCCACCTTGGTAGGGATTTCTCTCTTTCTCTACGTGTGATATTAGTGATTGATTGCTATACATGGTTCGGGTAGAACACTTTATGGCTTGAGGATTGCATATCTTTATGAAAGTTGTGTTGTTGTCTTGATTGTTATGACCCATGAGATATTTGTGGCGTGTTTGTGTATGTTGGAATGTGTGGGTTTACCGTAACGCATGGGGTGGAAATATGGAATCGCAAGTGGCGGAAATTTGATGGAAAGAATGTGTATGTGTGTTAGAGTGTTTGATACTTATAAATGGTGCTAGTGCATGTGAATTTTGGGTTTATATTGTGTGCCTAATCTTTGTACTCTAATGAATTGAAACCGTTTAGAAATTTATTTCGCGCATAAAGGACTTGCCATATAGCTTGATTCATTGTATCCATGTTTATCATCTCATTACATATAGACTTTGTAGAGATTTTCCTACCGTGCTAATGTAGCTCAACCCAATCTTTCTTTTTATGTTCAAATGCCGGCGAATAGTGAGTATGCATCGAGTGTTGATATGTGAAGATATTTTTGGAAGCTAACTATATTTTAGTTACTTAATCATCTTTGTAATGACTTCCTTTAGTTAAAGATGGCTTTGTAACTAATTACTCTAGAAATTCTTTTTGACTATCCTGTTTGTAACGAAATAACTTCTTCATACTCGTACCTAAGCTTATTTTGAGGCTGGTGTGCCAATGTTGTATATTTCCTTAAACTTGGGGACTCGGTTTGTAAATGAACATTTGGGAACTCTCTTTTGGGTATTATTATTGTTATGCGAGGATCTTTTTATCGAAATGGATTATTTATTATGTTGAAAATCGAGGGCGTGACACTTTTATGTTTGTTAATTAAGTATTTCAAAAATTGGGTCTGTAATAAATAAAATTTTGTTATGCAATAATCATACTTAGTTATGGACTGATGGTAATAAAGTTTAATTAAATTAATATTTTTATAGAAAATCACTAATTAATGCTTCCGAAATTCCTTAGAAAATAAAGGCGTTATGATATTCATACTTGAAAATCATGGATTATCTGAACCAGACTATGAGATATTTTAAAGTATAAAATATATATGTAATGTATAATAAATAATTATAATTTTACACCTACTTTATAAATTATTTGTAGAAAATTGATTTTAGCACTACAAAAATTGATAGAGGGGCTCCAAAATGACGTCGTTTTGTGTATCAACACAATTTAGTTTTGGAGCTGCTCCATCAATTTTGAGAGTGCCCAAATCACAATCCTTATTTATAACTATTTGACAATATGGTCACTACAAGAAAAATTCAATTGGGTGACGAATGAAAATCGTCACAAAATGCATGTTTTTCGTCACAAATAATATAGGTGACGAAAAAAAGTTTGTCGCCTAAAGGTTGTCGAGGATTCCTACCTAGTGACGAAATCTATTTTTCGTCACCTATAGTGCCTTTTGATGATGAAATATTTTATCACCAAAAAGTGAATAATTGGTGATGAAATTTTTTTCCTCGCTTATTGTGCTTTTTGATGACGAAATTTTTTGTCATCAATTATTCTTCTTAGCGACGAAAAAATTCGTCACCAATGTGACACATCGGTTACGAAATTTTTCGTTGCAAAAAATGTTTTCAAATGGAAAAAAAAATCATTCTTTCTTGCTCCTGCTGGGTTTCGAACCTGAGTCCATTAAGTTTTTCGCGCAAGTTCCAACCAACTACACCACACACACTTTTCAGTAAACATTTGAAATATCTAATATATAACAAATATGTTTAACCTGAAAATATATTTCGAATGTAATTTTGAACCTTTAAACATTAAAATTAGCAAATTTGATAAACATGAAAGTTGTAGGCAATTGAGTTATTGTTCAAACCCAATTTGAATTATCTCAATTGGAGTTTTTAGTAAAGAGTTACGTCCGAAATACATTTAGTGACAAAGCGCAATTCGTAAATTTCGTCACGAAAGGTATCCATTTGACGACGAAATATATTTTTCGTCGCTGAAAGCGTTAAAATGGTGACGAAATATAATTTCGTCACCAAAGTTAAGCATTTGGTGACGAAATATATTTTTTGTCACCAAATGATTATCTTTTGCGACGAAAAATAATTTTGTCACATTTTTTAAGCTTTCGGCAACAAAAAATGTATTTCGTCACCAAATGGGTACCTTTGGTGACGAAAATATTTTTTTCGTCGCTAAACAGGTATAATTGGTGACGAAATTATTTCATCACGGAAGTTATCAAAATAGTGACAAATTTATTTTTTCGTCGCCAAATATACTCATTTAGTGACGAAATTAAATTCCGTTGCCACTTTTTCGTCACCAATTTTAATTTTTCTTGTAGTGGGTATATCAATATAAATTGTAAAACCTAAGGGGGTAAAGTGAAATTTTCAAAATGATACCAAACTATTGTATTCAAAATGTGATTACTCAAGTGTTAGTATTTTAGAAAATATATGTTCATTTAGAAAGTCTGAGTTTAAACTTTATTAAATTTCAAGAATATGCACTCCAGATAATTGTATCCGAAAGTTGAATTGTTGGGACAATGTAGATAATCTCATTTTTTAGTATAAAGGCAATAATAGTAATTGTTTTAAATGCAATTATTGTATATGATTTTAAACATAAAGGATCAAGATCGCTGGTGGCTCTATATGTAAGTGAGGGTATGAATTTGACACTCTCCAATAAAAAAAATTTATGAAAGAAAAAACCGTTAATGCAATCCGTGGTTGGTTGAAGTACTTGGTTGATGCAATTTATGAACAAAATTGGGACCGAACCGTGAGACTTTTGGTCTAGATACAAACTTTATTTTCAAAAAATAGTGACTTGCGGATAAGGATTGAATCCAATCCGAACCTGACCATGCGTAGCCTTAATCAGAAGTTGTCTTCGTGCTCTATAAGAGCAATAGAAAATTAGAAGCACGGCTTCCCACAATCGCTTTCTCGGTTTGGCGTCCAAAAGAATGGTTAGTTTTTCTCCTTTGTTTCCTAGCTTTTGGAAGTGCACGTATAGACTAGGCCTTCGTTCACTTTTAAATTTCCAAGTATTCACCGCCAGAAAGAATTTTAGTCAATCTTGTTGCCTTCAATTCAGTAATCAACTCCTTTTGTCTCTTCCTAGTTGTCTTTATTTTGGGTTGCATGAATTTAGACCACATACAATAGGAAAGAACCCATTGAAAAGATTTATTCAATTCTTTTTGGTTAAATTTCACTGACCGCTCCTGAGGTTTCTGACACATGAAACAACCTCCCCTGAAGTTTTTGAAATGACTCTAGCCTCCCTTGCTTTTGCTGAAAATGTACAATATCCCCCTTCTGTTAAGCTTAACGCTGTTAACTTTGATGGCTAGTTGACCTCAGTACCCTTTCTCTGCACATATATGGTTAACAATGGGGAATTACTTTGTTGTAACCCTTCATTCCCAATTTCCCACCAAAGCAAAAAATACCTTTAACTTTGAACTGTTTTTTATGGGTCGGTCCATATTTTGGACACAATATTTGTGCAAGTCCAGGACACTTCTAACGCATAAGGATTTTGTTTATTTTTCTCCCAAAAAAACTCTCCTGTCGCCTTCCGGATCCTCCTCCTCTCAAAACCCTACCTATTCTTTCTCCTTCTCTCTCAATCCCTCTCCAAACCCTAGCTCTTCCTCCGCTGCCCCCACTCTCTTCGGAACCACCACCCCGGCCTTATTGGCCGCCACCCCTTCCTTCGGCCTGGAATCCAACCCGGTGCCGGCCAGCCGATCATGGCCAATGGTGGCTTCAAGCTCCTGCCCAGCAAATTCCACTCCCTCAAACTCCCCGTGTAACATCCTTTTATCTTTGAGGTGCTTAAATGCTAAATTTAATAACTTAAGGGCTGGAGTGCAATTTTTCTTTAAGAGTGTGCATGTGTGCCGTGTGTGTGTGCTGATGTGTGTGGGTTTCTTTAAAACAAAGAAAGGAAAAAAAAAGAAGAAGAAGAAAACCCATCAGGAGGTTTTACGTTAGAGAGAGAGAGAGAGAGAGAGAGAGAGAGCAACGGTGGAGGGAGAAGAAGGAGGAGAAGGAAGGAACAGGGAATTAAGGATTAGAACTTGAATTGAAGACCTTCTTTGGTAATTCATGTTTTCCTATACTTAAATCTATGATTTTATTGTTCAATTTCATACTTGGCATATTGCTAGCTCTGAATTGAAGCCTTGAGAGGGTTTTTGAGGTTGGAGTTGAGTTTATTCCTGAAAATTCGTGTATAACATATGAATATGCATAACTGTGTTTTGAGCAGAGTTGAGTCTGTCCTGTTTTTGACGAATTTATTCAAGGTACCTAGAAATCTTCTAAATTCTTGAAAACAATCCTGAATGTTTATCTGTGAGTGTATTACATCATGTTAAATTTTCAGAAAATAACACAAAGTGGTTTGGCCTACAAAATTCGTGGACTGAACTGGTGTCAGATTCGCGTCTGGGCAGACAGCCCAGACACATGTTGGAAAAACGGGCATAACTTCTTGCTCGGGTATCGGTTTTACGCACCGTTTCTTGATTCCGAAACTAGACTTGTATATCTTTCTGAATCTGTAAATATTGTGCCTTAGTTTGGTCTGAGAAAAATCAGTTTTGGTTCCGAAGTTAATAGTTTGGTGATTCTGAAATTCTGGGCAGGTTTTGTAGCTGTGTTCTTCATCAATTTTGTCATAGTTGAATATGCTTACTGACTATGGATGCTGTTGAGTCTCAAACATTGATCAATCGGTGATGTTTTGGTGTTGGAATTATTGGAAAAGATTGAGTATGTGATTTTTAATGAGCATTCGATCGCAGACTGTTCTGCCGGGTCTGTAGTTTCTGTTTTAGATGTGTAATTTCAATTGAGCATATCTTAGTCATTCGGAGTCCAATTTGGGCAAATTTTATATCTAGATTGATGTACTAGAAGTATTCTTGCTAGTGGTGGTGGTCTTGTAGTATTCTTTGAAACCTATAGAATGCTATAGTCAGAATTCGATCAATGGTTCTGCTAGAAAGTGTGTGTTTGTGAGATTTTCGGCTTTGAAGTACAAATTGGTGAATTTACTTCTTTGTTTTTGGAATTGAACTTTGAGCTCATATGTGCGGAATATTTGTAGGTTTGGAGGCGACAACGAGTACCACAGCTCCACGTAGGGAGTGACAGTGTTGGTTTTCTTTTTTGTTGGAGACCGAGGTGAGTGTTCGATTCATAGATGTTCTTCAATTGGATTGAATCTGTGATTTTGGACTGTGACTTCGTGTCGGTGGGCAACAACGGCCAACGGCCGGACTTTGTGTCGTGCCTTTGACTTTGTGTCGATTCAATGGCTTTATGCCAAAATTATGACTTTGTGTCGAGCTAGTGACTTTGTGTCGGATTAAAGACTTCGTGTCGATTATTTGCTTAATGCTTAATTAATGATGAACTTGGATTTATTGTCTATATTGAACAACATCCATGTCTCATATACACTCCTGGAACTCGTTTTGGGTTCCAGTTTTGCAGGTATAGGTCGGTGTCCACTACAGGTCGCGTTTTGCATTTTGTGACTCGCTCGAGAAGTGCGTAGTTGAGGCCTGTGGGAGTCCTTGTCTCCTGGCCCGTAGATGATTTTTGCTTAGTTTAGTTTTGGATATTAGTTGGTTATGTTTATTTCTTGACAGACTTCCGCTGTAGTTTGTAAATGACAATCATTTTTGAGATGTAAATAAAATGTGGCTGTTAAACTTCAATATTTAGTTATTCTTGGAATTGCTAGTAACTGGTTGTTGTTGGGCTGTTGTCGCGTGTTGTATCGGGATAGGCCGCTGAGGTGCTATTCCGGAACGGGGCGTGACAGTTTTGGTATCAGAGCCTAGAATTATCTAGATTCTGAGTGTCGTTGAGCGAGTTGTGGTCTAGTAGTGGACTATAGGAAGTTGTTACTTTTTGTTGAGTCGAGTTTAGTGTTAGTATATCTAACATGATGAAAATAGTATATATTGTTGCTGTTGTTTAATTGAATTGCAACAGGGAAATGGAAAATCAAGAAGGGGAAGCATCTTCTCATCAAGGGCAAGGTGATGCGACTGGTGGGGTTGCACCGATAGGAGTTCAGGTTGGGGCCAGAGACATAGAAAGGCTTTTGGCGGCTATAGCACAGTATGTTGAACGACAAGCTGGAACTCCAGTTAATCAGAATGTCGGATTGCTAGAGAAATTCAAGAAGCTTTATCCAACGGAGTTTGAGGGTACTTTCAAACCTCAAGAGGCAGAGGATTGGCTGAAAACGGTGGAGAGGGTTCTAACAGCTATGGGAGTTACTGACGAACAGAAGGTGACCTTAGCAACTTTTACCTTTAAAGGGCAAGCTTTAATATGGTGGGAGGCAAGTCAGAGGTTGCTCTCAGCCCCATTACCCGATGTTCAGCCACCTGTGCCACAAGTGATTACATGGGCGAGATTTGTGAAGGCCTTTAATGATAAATATTGTCCTGAGATGTATCGTTTTGCGCAAGAAGCAAAATTTATCAATCTTAAGCAAGGGAGTATGTCGGTGGCCGAATATGATGCCAAGTTTAATGCTCTTTCAGCTTATGCTACCGATATGGTGGATACCGAGGAAAAGAAGGGCAGACGGTTTAGAAAGGGACTGGAGGATAATGTTCGAACCAGAATAACGCCTTACAAAGAAAAAGATTATGCTGATTTGGTTGACATGGCAAACAAGATTGGCAAAGATGTTGAAGAAATGTTTGAAAAGCGGGAACAGACTAAGAAGAGCAAAATTGCAGCCAGTCAAGTTAGGCAAGCAAGCAAATCTGGTGGTGACTACAAGGTTGGAAGCAAATTTCAACATTTGAAGGGGCAAAGTGATTTCAAACAACAAAGTGGACAAGGGCGAGAGGTGAGTAAGCAAAGCGTGAATAGGGAAGGTGGATCAAGTGGTCGAGGGACTTTCTTTCAGTGTTTCCGTTGTGGTTCTCCTGATCATCGTGTTAGAGATTGTCCAGAAGCAGGCAAGGGAATTAAATGTTACAATTGTGGTGAAATGGGGCATATGTCAACACAGTGTCCAAAATCTCGTGCGCCGGCAGCATCGTCAGTTGGCAACGTTCCTGTTGGACGCGGAGCTTCGAGTAGTTCTGTTGTCGTGGTGGCGGAGTGAGGGGTTCTACTGCACCGGGTAGGGTGTTTGCTATGACACGACAGAATATTCAGGCTACTCCGGAAGTGGTGACAGGTACCCTAGTAGTTTCTTGTATTTATGCACAAGTTTTAATTGATTCAGGTTCTACGCATTCTTTTGTGTCAAACGTGTTCAGCATGCGTTTAAATAAACCTTGTGTGCTATTAGATACTGCTTTGGCGATATCTACCCCCATTGGAGAGGTAGTGATAGTTGGGGTGTCATTCCCGAATTGTATGGTGTGTGTTAATGATAGGAAACTAGAGGCGAATTTAATTCCTTTGGTTATGTCTGATTTTGACATTATTCTTGGCATGGATTTCCTATCAACGCATCATGCATCTCTAGATTGTTTTAATAAAGAAGTTGTATTTAGAATACCAGGTGAGGCGGAAATTAAATTCTATGGTGATAAACAGGGTCCTTTGAATGGTATGATTTCTGCATTTAAGGCAGCAAACTTGTTGAGAAAGGGATGTCGGGGTTATCTTGCTTTTGTGGTTAACACTGAAAAGAAACCACTAGAGTTGGCCGATATTCCTATTGTGAATGAATTTTCGGACGTGTTTCCAGACGAGTTACCGGGAATTGTGCCTGATAGGGAAGTGGAGTTTACTATCGAATTGCTACCAGGGACAAATCCTATTTCTATTCCACCTTACAGAATGGCACCAGCTGAATTGCTAGAGTTGAAGATTCAGTTGAAAGATTTGGTGGATAAAGGGTTTGTACAATCGAGTATTTCACCTTGGGGAGCACCGGTTCTTTTCGTGAAAAAGAAGGATGGTACCATGCGTATGTGCATTGATTATAGGCAGTTGAATAAGGTTACAATTCGGAACAAGTATCCTTTGCCCAGAATTGATGATTTGTTCGATCAGTTGCAAGGGGCCGCCGTCTTTTCCAAGATAGATTTGAGATCGGGGTATCATCAGATAAAAGTGAAGGACAGTGATGTGTCCAAAACAGCTTTCCAAACGAGGTATGGCCATTTTGAATTTTTAGTTATGCCTTTTGGGTTAACTAATGCTCCTGCGGTATTTATGGATTTAATGAACAGGGTGTTTAAGCCATATCTGGATTCGTTTGTTATTGTGTTCATTGATGATATCCTAATTTACTCTCGGAATAAGGAGGATCATAAACGGCATTTGAGAACCATATTGCAGACTTTGCGAGAGAAGCAATTGTACGGTAAATTGAGCAAATGTGAATTTTGGCGTGACAGCGTCGTATTTTTGGGTCATGTAATTTCCAGGGATGGTATTTGTGTTGATCCGAAGAAGATAGAGGCAGTGGTGAATTGGGAAAGGCCAACTAATGTTTCTGAGATCCGTAGTTTCCTTGGCTTGGCAGGGTACTACCGAAGGTTCATTCAAGGCTTTTCTGCTATTTCATTACCCATGACAAAATTGACAAGGAAGGACGTAAGATTTATTTGGTCTGAAGAATGTGAAAACAGTTTTCAGGAGTTGAAGACTCGATTGGTAACAACGCCAGTGTTGACTATACCGAAGGGTAATGAGGATTTGGTGATATATAGTGATGCTTCTCATTAGGGTCTTGGCTGTGTTCTGATGCAACGGGGTAAAGTTATTGCGTTTGCGTCGAGACAACTGAAAAATCACGAGCATAACTATCCTACTCATGACTTAGAGTTGGCGGCGGTGGTTTTTGCTTTAAAATTGTGGAGGCATTACTTGTATGGGGTGACTTGTGAAATTTACACAGACCACCAGAGTTTGAAATATTTGTTTACGCAGAAGGATTTGAATTTGAGACAAAGGCGGTGGATGGAGTTAATCAAAGATTATGACTGTTCTATACACTATCATCCGGGGAAAGCCAATGTGGTTGCTAATGCTCTGAGTCGAAAGACAGCTGGGAGATTGGCTTGTGTTCAATGTACACGCGTTGATATCTTTACTGAGTTGGCTATGATGGGAGTAAAGCTGGCTTTAACAAGAACTGATGCTTTGATAGCTCAAATTAGAGTGAGGCCTGTGTTAATTGATCACATTCGGGAGACACAGTATGAGGATCGAAGGTTGAGGGGATTCAGAGATCAGGTGAGAAAGGGGAAACGGAAAGACTTCACGATTCGGGATGATGGAGTATTAATGTACGGGAATCGGTTGTGTGTTCCTAGGAATTTAAACTTAAAGATGGAAATTCTGGAGGAGGCTCATAATTCACCGTATGCAATGCACCCGGGAAGTACAAAAATGTATCGGGATCTTAGAGAACATTATTGGTGGTATGGGATGAAGAAGGAGATAGCTCGGTATGTGGCTTGTTGTTTGGTGTGTCAGCAAGTTAAGGCAGAACATCAACGACCGGCAGGTTTATTGCAAAATCTTCCTATACCGGAGTGGAAATGGGAGCATGTGACAATGGATTTTGTGATAGGTTTGCCGCGTTCTCAGAAGGGGTACGATTCCATTTGGGTGATTGTGGATAGATTGACAAAATCAGCTCATTTTCTGCCAGTTAAGACTACGTACACTACAGATAAATATGCTCAGATTTATGTTGATGAGATTATCAGATTGCATGGGGCGCCTGTGTCTATTATTAGTGATAGAGATCCTAAGTTCTAGATTCTGGGCTAGTTTGCAGCATGCCTTGGGTACTTCTTTGAAATTCAGTACCGCTTTTCACCCTCAAACGGACGGGCAATCTGAACGAACTATTCAGACTTTGGAGGACATGTTGAGGGCATGTGTTCGTGATTTTAAAGGCAGTTGGGATAAATACTTGCCGACAATGGAGTTTGCTTACAATAACAGTTACCATAGCAGCATTGGCATGCCACCGTTCGAAGTGTTATATGGCAGAAAGTGTCGAACTCCTATTTTATTGGGACGATGTGGGAGAAAGGCGTATATTGGGACCGGAATTGGTACAACAAACTGCTGATGGTGTTAAACTCATAAGAGAACGGTTGAAAATTGCGCAAGATCAGCAAAAGAGCTATGCTGATAAAAGGAGGCGAGATTTGGAGTTTCAAGTTGGCGACCGAGTATTTATTCGTGTGTCTCCTTGGAAAGGTGTTGTACGTTTCAAGGGTAAGAAGAAATTGGCTCCAAGGTATATTGGGCCATATGAGGTCATCCGACGAGTAGGAGCAACAGCGTATCGTTTGGCTCTACCAGCGGAGTTGGCACGATTACACGACGTCTTCCATGTTTCAATGTTAAGAAAGTACATGCCAGATCCATCTCATGTCTTGGGTACGGTACCGATGGAACTAAAGGGGAACTTGACCTATGTAGAGGAACCTATTCAGATTTTGGAGCGAGAGGAGCGTGTCTGTAAAGACCCGGTATATTTTTTTTATAAATAATACTAATTATCAAAAGAAAAACAATTATTTTGCTAAAAAAAAAATTATTTATGTCGTCATACAAAATTTTATTCAATAATCGATTGTGCGTGCACGCTTGCTGGTGAGAGTATATTCTTTATTGTGTGCGAATGTGTACCCTGCATCATTTTACCCTAACTCTAACCACTTCCAGCCAACTAAACCCATCTCTATGACCATCACCACCCGAAAAATCCCATGGATAATCACCTCCTCCCATCATCAAGCCATCCATCCATCAAATATCCCTCCATCAAAAATTGCCCCTCCATTTTCGGCACTTCCTTTCCTCCAACCAATGGGAGCCCAACACACCACCTAAACACATTCCTTTAACCACTAAACTAATGCCAAACTCACACATTAAATTACCCATGAGACTTCTTCCTAATGCTTGCTAATCACACCTCTATATTGCTCTCCATTCCCCACCTCCTCCTTTTCGGCAACAGAGAGAGTGAGAAAAAGGAGTATTCAGTCCCCTTTTCTTCTTTGATATTTCGAGAGAAAAAGAGAGTAAGAAGTGAACACTACTTTCTTTTCCAACGCTTCCTACCAACTACAAAGTCCACCATACCTTCTTTATAATTTTTGCAGCTTGGACCATCCAATTTCGGTCCAACACAACCCGAACACCACTACTCCATTTCAGCTCTAAAACGGTATAGAAACCAACTCCAAAAATCAGCCATTGGGTTCTAAGTCACCGCAACCGAGTCACCACCGAACCGCCGTTTCGCTCCGTTTCTTTTTCTTCAAATCACCGCTTATTCTTCGGGAAGAGAGGTAGTTAAAACTTATCTCCCTAAATATATTTGTCTATAGTTGGATAATGTAGAGATTTGAATGTTGTACGTATGTATTTTATTTTCGGAACAAACGGAGTAGAACGAAAAAGGAAAAAGAAAATAAGGAGAAAACCGTGGAGTAATTAGAAAACAAAAGATGAACTGTGTTTGGGGTAAAAGCTAGTTTGTGAATCAGGTAATGTTATTCACTAGTTAATAGATATTTTACTGTACACATATGTTGAATTAACAAAGTGGTCGATTAGTATTTTCCGAAAAAAAAGAAGAAGGGGTTGTTGATCAGTAATCTACTTCCATTTTTTTTCTTTTCAAGTAAAAGAGTGGGGGAGTTGGTATGCTTCTTTTGAATATAGTTAAATGGCTTGAACATCTAGACCTACAGTTAGTCTTGTTCTAGTCTTGTGATTGATATGTCAACGTGGCTATTAATCTTTGTGAAACATAATTTTATTTTGTCTTTTGCTTAATTTCTGTTAACCGTGGACATGCACAATTTCGAAAACTTAGAACGGACTTAGAATCACGGGGTGGTATACGATTAGAGGATCCTATAGACGTTGATAAGTAAAGGATAAAATCGGAAGGTGGTTGAGTTATGATTTTTAGATGGGTGCTAACAGGGGCCCAGTCTTGTGTTAAGATGGGTGCTAACAGGGGCCCAGGTTGTTTAAGAAACGTAACCCTAGGTAGGGCATAGTGGTGATTGGCTGCGAGAACAGATTTGGTTCCTTCCTTGTGTGGTTGCGTCGACTGTAGATCCGAATAAATAATTTGGTAGCTATCAGCGGGACACAATAAGGAGCTGTCTGAATCACACTGGTTTGCCTTACGCTGGAGGTTAAGGGTAGGATGGATCTCAAGGTGAGATCCTAGATTTCACATAAGTTAAAGAATAGTAATTGAAATCAAGCGCCATTAATTATTGCATTGCCTTCCTTATCTTGTTATGTGTAAGTTATGGGTTTCGGGTAGGTTTTGGCTACTAAGCGTCATCGCTTACGGTACTATGTTGCCCTGGTAACTCGAACGCCAGGTACGGAAGACGGAGCGAAAGTGCCGCTCGAGGAGACTAACTTTAACCCTGCTACAGACGGAGGCGAGGAACCCTGGTTGCCGTACGCTTAGATGCTCTGGCAGAAAATTTGGTCTTTAATTTTGAAAGCTTAAATGTTTAAATTTGGAAAGTGTAATAACTTGACTTGTTTGAAAACTTCAAACCTAATTCGATATGGTTGTAATATTATGACGTATGCTTTTGGAACGTTTGACGCAGTAAATCGGATTTATCTTTTGAGAAATTGGTCTTTTGATATTTACTTAACGTTTCCGAAATTCGGGGCGTTACAGTGTCCTTCGTTCAAAAGTAATACCATTGGTGAAGGTTCAATGGCGTAATCATTCGGAAAGGGAAGCTACGTGGGAGACGGAGGAGTCTATGCGAAAGAGTTATCCGCATTTGTTTGAACTTGGTGAGTAATTTCGGGGACGAAATTTCCTAAGAGGGGGAGGGTGTAACATCCTTTTATCTTTGAGGTGCTTAAATGCTAAATTTAATAACTTAAGGGCTGGAGTGCAATTTTTCTTTAAGACTGTGCATGTGTGCCGTGTGTGTGTGCTGATGTGTGTGGGTTTCTTTAAAACAAAGAAAGGAAAAAAAAAAGAAGAAGAAGAAAACCCATCAGGAGGTTTTACGTTAGAGAGAGAGAGAGAGAGAGAGAGAGAGAGAGAGCAATGGTGGAGGGAGAAGAAGGAGAAGAAGGAAGGAAGAGGGAATTAAGGATTAGAACTTGAATTGAAGACCTTCTTTGGTAATTCATGTTTTCCTATACTTAAATCTATGATTTTATTGTTCAATTTCATACTTGGCATATTGCTAGCTCTGAATTGAAGCCTTGAGAGGGTTTTTGAGGTTGGAGTTGAGTTTATTCCTGAAAATTCGTGTATAACATATGAATATGCATAACTGTGTTTTGAGCAGAGTTGAGTCTGTCCTGTTTTTGACGAATTTATTCAAGGTACCTAGAAATCTTCTAAATTCTTGAAAACAATCCTGAATGTTTATCTGTGAGTGTATTGCATCATGTTAAATTTTCAGAAAATAACACAAAGTGGTTTGGCCTACAAAATTCGTGGACTGAACTGGTGTCAGATTCGCGTCTGGGCAGACAGCCCAGACACATGTTGGAAAAACGGGCATAACTTCTTGCTCGGGTATCGGTTTTACGCACCGTTTCTTGATTCCGAAACTAGACTTGTATATCTTTCTGAATCTGTAAAGATTGTGCCTTAGTTTGGTCTGAGAAAAATCAGTTTTGGTTCCGAAGTTAATAGTTTGGTGATTCTGAAATTCTGGGCAGGTTTTGTAGCTGTGTTCTTCATCAATTTTGTCATAGTTGAATATGCTTACTGACTATGGATGCTGTTGAGTCTCAAACATTGATCAATCGGTGATGTTTTGGTGTTGGAATTATTGGAAAAGATTGAGTATGTGATTTTTAATGAGCATTCGATCGCAGACTGTTCTGCCGGGTCTGTAGTTTCTGTTTTAGATGTGTAATTTCAATTGAGCATATCTTAGTCATTCGGAGTCCAATTTGGGCAAATTTTATATCTAGATTGATGTACTAGAAGTATTCTTGCTAGTGGTGGTGGTCTTGTAGTATTCTTTGAAACCTATAGAATGCTATAGTCAGAATTCGATCAATGGTTCTGCTAGAAAGTGTGTGTTTGTGAGATTTTCGGCTTTGAAGTACAAATTGGTGAATTTACTTCTTTGTTTTTGGAATTGAACTTTGAGCTCATATGTGCGGAATATTTGGTAGGTTCGGAGGCGACAACGAGTACCACAGCTCCACGTAGGGAGTGACAGTGTTGGTTTTCTTTTTTGTTGGAGACCGAGGTGAGTGTTCGATTCATAGATGTTCTTCAATTGGATTGAATCTGTGATTTTGGACTGTGACTTCGTGTCGGTGGGCAACAACGGCCAACGGCCGGACTTTGCGTCGTGCCTTTGACTTTGTGTCGATTCAATGGCTTTATGCCAAAATTATGACTTTGTGTCGAGCTAGTGACTTTGTGTCGGATTAAAGACTTCGTGTCGATTATTTGCTTAATGCTTAATTAATGATGAACTTGGATTTATTGTCTATATTGAACAACATCCATGTCTCATATACACTCCTGGAACTCGTTTTGGGTTCCAGTTTTGCTGGTATAGGTCGGTGTCCACTACAGGTCGCGTTTTGCATTTTGTGACTCGCTCGAGAAGTGCGTAGTTGAGGCCTGTGGGAGTCCTTGTCTCCTGGCCCGTAGATGATTTTTGCTTAGTTTAGTTTTGGATATTAGTTGGTTATTTTTTATTTCTTGACAGACTTCCGCTGTAGTTTGTCAATGACAATCATTTTTGAGATGTAAATAAAATGTGGCTGTTAAACTTCAATATTTAGTTATTCTTGGAATTGCTAGTAACTGGTTGTTGTTGGGCTATTGTCGCGTGTCGTATCGGGATAGGCCGCTGAGGTGCTATTCCGGAACGGGGCGTGACACCCCGCCGCCTGGTTAGGCCTGATCTGAGGCTGCCACGACTGATTCTTCGACGCCTCTGGCCACAGATGCTGCGCGACCGGCGACTGAGGCGGCTCCCTCTTTTGCAACGGCCTCGGCAAGCAACCCTAGCTGAGATTACGCTCAGCCACGAGCAGGACTTTTGCGATGTCAGCCTCATTGACGGCTACAACCTCGCCATTGCCATTACACCGTTTGAAGGTTCCGGCAAGTGTAGCCCCGCCAGCTGCGTCAGCGATCTCAACATGATGTGCCCAGTGGGGCTTCAGGTGAGGTCTGATGAGTCCACGACATGCGGCAATTTGTTGTTTTAAAGGTCCCGCCAAGTGTAGCCAATTTGTTGTTTTACTGGGGATAATCATGTTCTAGTTGCTTTAAATTTCAAGATTATCACAGGATGTTGCTCAACATCTTCTAGACCTAACTTGAACTTTAGAGGATAAAAATATATATTAAAAACATGTGAAAAAAACTGCGAATTTATTTAAGTCGCCGGAAAAAGCACTGCAAATTTCTTTTAGTCGTCGAAAAAGCACTACGAATTTCCAAAAAAAGCATTGCGAATTCATGAAAGTTGTTGGAAAAAATTCGGCAATAACAGAAAATTCCAAAGAACAATTTCATTGATACTTTAACAATTACATAATCGAAGCATAATACAATAACAAAACAGAATGGAACAGTCGAGATACGAAACGATTTTTCCAAGAAAACAAACCGAGTCCTGTGTGATACCACAGTCTCCTTAAGAAAGATTCGCCGCCTACCGTCGGTGTTGTAGGTTCGTGTTCGGCGTCTTCCTCCCAAGGTTGGCTCGGCTAAACCGCAAGCCGTCGGAACACCGCCGTCGACCGCCTTGGCGAACTGACTACCGTCTGCCTTTCTCTCTCAAAAATGAATTTCAGAATATGCAGGAGGATTGTGGAATTGCTTGTGCTCCTCTAAAACGTGGAGCCTCCTTTATATAGAGTGGATGAGGTCAAAGTAACTCCAGGATGATGAATGCAGAGCCATCAATTCTCCAATCAATTCTGGTAATGACTAGGGAGGTTACGGGATTGAATACACCATCATGGCAGGGGTTACGGGAGTTATGAAATCCCACACATCAATACGTCTATTGATTATGGTGCATCCAGATACAACGAACCCGGGACCGGTTGCCTCGGAAGACCCTCCAAAATCCTAGTTTCATTCACCCGAAATTTCGTAAATTTCCAACAATCCCCCCCATGAATGGAATTGGCAAGCAAGCTGACGCAGAGTACAAAGTTGATCCGAGAGAGAGACAATGGATAATTCCTGCATAGGATAGGTGGCTTTTGACCTGGAACCTTCCCTTGTGATAGCCTATCGGGTTTACTGGCAAACCAGTGTGCGGTCCCGCTTTGAACTGTTCCGCCGCCGATGTAAACCGAGACAATAGACGTCACACAAGACTTCTCCTGACGTAGTTCAGTTCTCACTGTTGGGTTCATTTTGGCCATGACACCCCCTACTTGGTTCTGCGAGTATTTTCTCGAGAATTTTGCCACAATTCTTAAAGAAGCGGCCCCACTTCATACTAACATAGGTGACCTTCCTATAAAGGGTATCCTGCTATACCCCGCCTGGTAATCCAGCGCATAGGAGTCATTAAAAGCAATGCTTAACCTCTTTCCAATTACAGGTATCACTGTTTTACACCATAGAAATGGGCAGGAGACCGAGTCTCCTCAGCGATCGTTCTCAGCTACTCACGAAAGATAGTCTCATTGAACCTAGATCTTGGGATCTCCAGTCAGCTACGTTGGCTACCCCCACAGTAACTATGAGCGTAGTGGCTTCAGCCCTATCCCTTTCGATGCTTGCTCAACTAGCTCTCGGTTTAACCCTTTGGTTAGCGGATCCGCGATATTGTCCTTTGACCTCACATAGTCAATAGCGATAACCCCACTTGAGAGTAGTTGCCTAATGGTATTATGTCTACGTCGAATATGTCTAGACTTACCATTATACATATTACTCTGTGCCCTACCAATTGCAGATTGACTGTCGCAATGGATACTGATTGCTGGCACAAGTTTCGGCCATCTTGGAATATTCTCCAAAAACTGACGAAGCCACTCGGCCTCCTCAGATGCTTTATCTAGAGCAATAAACTCTGATTCCATCGTTGAACATGCTATACATGTCTGTTTGGAGGATTCCAAGAAACAGCTGCACCACCAAGTATAAAGACATATCCACTTGTGGATTTTGAGTCCTTCATATCGGATATCCAGTTTGCATCACAATACCCTTCCAGTACTGCTGGATATCTGGTGAAGTGCAACCCCAAATCACGAATATATCTTAAGTAGTGCAGAACCCTGACTATTGCCTTCCAGTGATCACGACCTGGATTACTCGTGTATCTGCTTAGTCTGCTGACCGAATAAGCTATATCGGGCCTTGTACAACTCATCAGGTACATCAGGCTCCCAATTATCCGAGAATACTCTAATTGAGATATGCCTTCCCCCCCATTCTTGGATAAATGTAGATTTAAATCCACAGGGGTTCTTGCGACACTTGAATCAGACGAGTTGAACTTTTCAAGAATCTTGTCAACGTAATGTGTCTGAGACAATGCAAGTCCGACAGATGTTCTGGTGATCTTGACACCTAGAATTACATCTGCAAGGCCCATATCCTTCATGTCAAACTTTGAGTTTAACATGTCTTTGGTAGATTGAATGACCCTTTCATTGCTACCAACAATGAGCATGTCATCAACGTAGAGACACAAAATGACGTACCCTTTGTCTGTGTCTTTGACGTAAATGCACTTGTCACATTCGTTGATCTTGAAACCACTTGACAGCACAGCACTGTCAAATTTCTCATGCCATTGTTTCGGTGCTTGCTTTAGACCATACAAAGATCTAACAAGCCTACATACTTTCCCTTGTTGGCCTGGCGCGAAAAAACCCTCGGGTTGTTCCATGTAGATCTCTTCATCTAAATCGCCATTCAGGAAAGCTGTTTTTACATCCATTTGATGTATCTCAAGGTTACGCAAAGCTGCGATCGCGATGATCATCCGGATGGAACTAATCCTTGAGACTGGTGAGTAAGTATCAAAGTAATCTAGGCCTTCTTTTTGTCTGTATCCTTTGATAACAAGCCTAGCTTTGTACTTATCAATTGACCCATCTGCTTTCATCTTCCTTTTGAAGATCCACTTGTAGCCGAGAGGCTTACTGCCTGGTGGCAAATCCACCAGTTCCCACGTATGGTTTTGCAGTATGGAGTCAATCTCACTCTTAATGGCCTCTTTCCACAAAGGACCCTCAGGGCAGCTTACAGCTTCCTGGTACGTCCGAGGCTCATTTTCTACCAGATAAGTCAAAAAATCTGGACCAAAAGATGTTGATGTTCTAGCTCGCTTGCTACGTCGTGGTTCAACATCAACTTCCTCTTCTTGGCCTTGTCTGCTTTCATTAGCCAGGTGCAAGGTCCGTTTAGCAGAACTTGACTCTCCAATGGATCTATAAGGGAATATGTGTTCAAAAAACACTGCATTCCTAGACTCCATGAGAGTATTCTTGTGAATATCTTGTATATCTGACTCATACACAAGAAATCGATAGGCACTACTATCGTCTGCATAACCGATGAACACACAATCAACGGTTTTAGGGCCTATCTTCTCCTTCTTAGGAGGAGGTACAGCCACCTTCGCTAGACAACCCCATGTTCGTAAGAATGTATAGGTAGGCTTCCTACCTTTAAACAATTCATACGGGATTTTACCAACATCTTTGCGAGGTATTTTATTGAGGATATAATTAGCGGTGAGAACAGCATCTCCCCACATGTTCTGAGGCAACCCAGAACTTATCAACATTGCATTCATCATATCCTTCAATGTACGATTCTTGCGCTCAGCAATACCATTAGTCTGAGGCGAATAAGGTGCCATGGTTTCATAGATAATTCCGTGTTGGGCACAAAATTCTCCAAATGGTGACTGAAATTCACCACCACGATCGCTTCTGACCACCTTAATCTTTCTGCTCAGTTGATTCTCAACCTGAGTCTTGTAATGAACAAACTTGTCCAGGGCTTCATCCTTGCTTTTCAGCAAATACACATAGCAAAACCAAGTGCTATCATCGATAAAAGTAATGAAGTACTTGTTACCGGCCCGAGTTTGGACATATTTCAGATCACACACATCAGTGTGGATTAAACCCAAAGGTTCTGTGCTTCTTTCTACTATTTTGAAAGATGCTCTCGGCATTTTAGCCTTTACACAAGTCTCACACTTATGTTTTTAATCAAATTGGAAAGCTGGAATATGGTCCAAGTTAATTAATCTACGCATAGAATCATAATTAACATGACCTAGTCTACCATGCCACAAAAAGGAAGACTCAAGCACATAAGCAACAAGGGATTTCTTTTTATTGATAGTAGGGATAACAGTCATTACATTCATCTTAAAGAGACCATCGGTCATGTAACCTTTCCCTACATACATTCCAGCTTTAGTCAGAGTGACCCTATCAGCCTCGAAAACCAAGCGGAAACCGTGCTTGCTCAACGTGAGCCAGAAACCAAATTCTTACGAATATCTGGCACGAACAGCACATTGTTCAGAGTCAACTCTTTTCCCGAAGTCATCTTCAGGACCACTTTTCGTTAGCAACCGGCTCGAAGGTAGTGAACAACTGCCTGTCACAACAGATATGATGTGTAGCCCCTGTGTCTACCCACCATTCCTGCGGGTTTGAACCAACCATGTTCACTTCAGATACCATAGCCAAGAGGTTGATATCGGACACTCCTGTCTCCACCTGAGCCAAATGCGCCTGAGTGCGAGGGTTTGGTGGCTTCGTACATTCCGAAGCTCTATGCCCGAATTTCTTGCAGTTAAAGCAAGTACCCTAAAACTTTTCTCTTGGTTTCTTGGCAACACCACCTCTCGGTCCCAGATTGACACTTTTGTCCTTCTGCTTGCCAGCTTGCTTGTCAGACCGCTTGTCAGAACGCTTGTCAAAATGCCTGTCATTCTGATTTTTCCTCCCACCGAAAGATTGGCCATGCTCCATCATGTTTGCCTTGGCCATGTAGGAGGCCTTTGTACTCCTATCCATACCTCGATTCTCCTCTTCAATACGGAGCTTGATGAAAAGAGCCTCCAAGGTCATCTCCTTATTCTTGAACATGAGATAGCTCTTGAACTCTTTCCATGCTGGAGGTAGCTTATGGATGACCGCAGCCACCTGGAATGCTTCACTCAGAATCATCCCTTCAGTCCTGATCTCGTTGAGCAGGAGCTGCAGCTCTTGGACTTGGACTGCCACAGACTTGGAGTCCACCATCATATAATCAAGGAACCGGCCCACAACAAACTTTTTGGACCCAGCACCCTCGATCTTGTATTTCCTGTCTAAGGATTCCCATAACTCCTTGGCCGACGGAGCCTCGCCATACACAGAATACAGCGAATCATCTAGAGCATTCAAGATGTAATTCTTGCACATGTAGTCATGCTCTTTCCACCTAGCCACATCAATCTGCTTCTGAGTGTCAGGATCGTCCTCAGCAATAACGGGTGCTTCCTCGACAAGCCACTTTGCCAAGTTCAAGGTGGTGAGATAAAACAACATCTTCTGTTGCCACCTTTTGAAATCGACCCCAACAAATTTGCCCGGTCTCTCCACGTGAGACATTGGAACGGAGGGAATCCCAGGAATAGGAGCATGAATTGGAATAGCCACACCGCCATTTCCATTGCCACTGACATTACCAGTCTCTTTCTCTTTGCCTTTGCCAGTGCCAGTAGTTTTCCCTTGCTCAGTTGTCATGTTTTCCTGAAATTAGGAACAACCACATATAAGAGAACAAATCTCAATATCAAAATGACAAGCTATATAGCATAGATTAACAATCTATCAGATAAGCTATGTCTAACATTCCCCACAATACCATGTAACCTGGGGGTCCCAGGGGGCGCGCCCCCCGGCGGGGGTCCTGGGGGCAGCGCCCCCGGGCGGGAGTCTGAGGGCAGCGCCCTCAGCGGGGATCGACCTCCCCTTCTGCTACTAGCATGATTGTGGCAATCTGACTTCCCCTTCTGCAAAGCAGCGTAATTTGGGTACCAGCTAATCACCACATAGGCCGCGCACCAAGGCTGAGTGATTCACGCCTACCACTGGCTAATCACTTCAGGCAAGGCACACAAGGCCGCAAGCCACCTCTGGCTAATCACATGCCTAGCACCTAAATTGCCCCTGCCAGGCAGATCATAACAGTGGGATCAAGGCCAGGCGATGTCAAGGCAGAAGCCAAGTAGATCACCCCAGAGGCCAACCAAAATTGATCCAAAGCCAAGCCGCGCACGACTGCCTTAGGCCGTAGCCTTTCTGTTAATTCCATCTCCGAGCAGTGGCCATGTCGCGCACAACAAGCCATGGCCGTAGCCAAGTGGATCTGTTATCGTATCACGTTACGATCCAATAATCAATCTATGATAATCTCATATGAATCATCGGCAGATTGATCGAACTCCTTATATCATGAATCTGTCCAGTCATGAATCTGTTCTTGCAACTCAAATGTTAGTCCAAAACAGAAACTGTTTTCTGGAATTCATTGCCGATCAATTGATCAAAATCTTTCTTAAGCTTGTTGGAAAAAAATCGGCAATAACAGAAAATTCCAGAGAACAATTTCATTGATACTTTAACAATTACATAATCGAAGCATAATACAATAACAAAACAGAATGGAACAGTCAAGATACGAAACGATTTTTCCAAGAAAACAAACCGAGTCCTGTGTGATACCACAGTCTTCTTAAGAAAGATTCGCCGCCTACCGTCGGTGTTGTAGGTTCGTGTTCGGCGTCTTCCTCCCAGGGTTGGCTCGGCTAAACCGCAAGCCGTCGGAACACCGCCGTCGACCGCCTGGGCGAACTGACTACCGTCTGCCTTTCTCTCTCAAAAACGAATTTCAGAATATGCAGGAGGATTGTGGAATTGCTTGTGCTCCTCCAAAATGTGGAGCCTCCTTTATATAGAGTGGAGGAGGTCAAAGTAACTCCAGGATGATGAATGCAGAGCCATGAATTCTCCAATCAATTCTGCCAATCAATTCTGGTAATGACTAGGGAGGTTACGGGATTGAATACACCATCATGGCAGGGGTTACGGGAGTTACGAAATCCCACACATCAATATGTCTATTGATTATGGTGCGTCCAGATACAACGAACCCGGGACCGGTTGCCTCGGAAGACCCTCCAAAATCCCGGTTTCATTCACCCGAAATTCCGTAAATTTCCAACAAAAGTCGCCAAAAAAAGCACTTCAAATTTGTGGTCGCCGGAAAAAACACCGAGAATTTTGTGGTCGCCGGCCGGAGGTGGTCGCTGGAAAAGTTGCCAGCCGGAGGTGTTCAGCAGCTGAAAGTGGTTGGGCAATGGATGTGGGAGGGGTGGTTGTATTTAATGAAGGGTAAAAGGGTAATCTTCATATGAGATTATCCTTAGAGGTAAATAAAGATTGAGTTCATCCTTAATAAGAATTTTATAGAAGTTTTTGGGACCGGCTGGTAAATCTCTCACTACAAGCCAGCCCAACAAAACATTGATTTATTTTTTTTACCGATGGGCCCAAGTTATGGATTTGGACATTAATAATAACTTATAAAACTTACCTTCTGTATATTCTCGTTCAGAAAATTAAAAAACTAGGGGGTTAGGCTAATTACCAATTATGCAATGCCAAACAGGCGGGTGTGGCTGGCGTTGTGATGGACTGTTGTGTCCCTAGCATTAATGATGGGTTTCGGGCCATATGCGACAATTGCAGTGACACTATTTAAGGGAATTTTTTTTCTTAACTCAAGGTGTCAAGACTCTAGACTAGCTTACGCAACCTCAACTAATTCTTGAGTAACCAGGCCCACCGTCTTCTGGGGGTGCAAATTAAAGTTCGGGTAAAACCCCAGGGGAACCTATCTTACCAGAATTAATGATAGAACTTTATTATGTAGTTTCGAACATGAAACCTCACTTGAGTATTGGACCAAATACTAGCTATTTGGTAGGATAAAACTGATAAAAAAAGATGAATGAAAATACCAAAAGTTTAGTAGTTCCATTGTGACTTTAATGACCCGAAATTTTGGCCAATTTTTTTCGAATAAAATTTAACAGTTTTTTTTATAATTGTCATTACTCATTAAAATAAAGAAAGTATTTTTACTATAATCTAACCCTAACTATTAAAAACCCTATTTTATATACCCTAAAATCCTATTGGTTTTGACTAGATTTTGTACCAAACAATCCATTGGATTGTGCAAATGTTGAACGGGATAGTGTGTGTGTTGAGAGAGAGAGAGAAATTGCCGAGAGGACAGAGAGAAGAGTTTGGATCAGTACTCTCCATCCAACCTCATCACATGCACTCTATATTATCCTATGTAGTAGGGAGAGAGAGAGAGATGAGATAAGATTGCATTTATGGGAAGCACATGCCATGTTTTTCCCTTTTCATTGGGCCCAAGGCAGGAGAGAGAGAGTAATTTGGAGGGAGAGAGAGAGGAGATGAGTTGCCTATAAATAGCCATCCATTCTTTGCCATTTCTCACCACCTCACCCATTGCCACTTTTAGAAAGAGAGAGAGAGCCGAAAGAGTGATAGGGAAAAGGGACAGAAATTTACTATATACATCCATCACCTTTCAGCCACCTCATCACCAACTTCTCATATTTATTCTAAGATTTTTACGATTACTCGATCAATCCAAAGCTACGCTGCCCACATTTCGATCTGGCGTTTCCGTAGTCCACTACTACCACCAAAAAGAATGGTAGAAACCTCCTACGTGCTCACCAAAGTATAATGTGAATGTGCTATAAAAATAAATATTGAAATTAGAATTTTTATGATATTGCATGTTGATTTTGAAAATTTAAATGTGAGTATTGTTATTATCGATCGCGAGGTAGAAACCACCTATCTACCTACCTAAGTATGTTGTCGTTATAATATTGAAAATCGGTTCTTGTTTTTTTTGATAGATGCTCATATAAAAAAACGGAGATATAAAAAAACGGAGGTGGGCGGGGAGGGGGGGTTGGAAATGACATTCATGTTAAAAGAAGGGGTGTTTGCCAAATTATTGATGTACTGTTTATTTAAATTAGAAAAGCATGGTTAGGAACTTGATCACTGGACATAGGTTGTAAATGATAACGCATGTCAACTTAGGGTGTTGGAAAATGATAAATGTGAACATGTAAAAAAAAAAAAAAGTATGTAGATATACGTTCCTGGGAGCTTGGAATTTAATACTAGGTTGTATGAAGAATGAATTCTAGAAGTTATGTTATTCAGATTTAGACTTAGAAAATTAGGGAAAGTCTACAATACACTCCTCTTAAAAGGGTGTACTATACGCACCTATTTTATGGTTCATTCATAACATTTTAGTGTGTTTTGTAACTTTTATTCTAGAATTCATAACCTTTCAGCAGTATAATTCGTAACATTTTCATTATGATTGTATCTCGTAACCTTTATACGATTCGTAACTTTTTAGCAATATAGCAGGCCGAACGTTACCGTTCACAATTGCCCGTCATGACTATACTTGAAAGTTCAGCTCAGCTAATAACCAAGGCACATCCGTCGACGCTATGCCTATTCCGAGCTCGGCATGGGAGACAGCTTAGGTTCGGCCACCGACGGTGAAGAAGTCTCATCGGCATATTCTCCTCACAAATCGCTTAATGGGCTCATCCAGGCATTGGGCTCGGCTAATTAAATGCACACGTATCTCATCACGTGCTGAGGTGGTTACGCCATAGGATAATGATGAGCGCACATGGGAGTGCTAACTCATACCAGAACGGTTATCAAATCTGCTCAGTGACGTCACGGCAACGTCACTCAGCTCGTGCAGGACACATGCCCGTGCTTGGGGAGCAAGTTAAGGGGACTCTATAAATATCAAAGGTTCACAACCCTAAAAGGTATGCTTCTACACACCTAAACCTCAATCTCTGGCCTTACTCTCAGCACATTCTCATCCTCTTGCCGGACGGCCTTGCCGAGCTACCCCGGCCAGGTCTTTAGTTGTGCGTTCATTGTGCAAGATAGGGCAAGGAGGCTAGATGATCCCCTAACCAGCGGAGGAAGGATTCAGATCAAGGATTACGGGCCACACAATTGGTGAACCCGACGTGAACCTTCAGAACTTCTGATCCAAACGGCTCAAACTCTCTCAAAAACCACCTTCCTCTCCCTAAGACAATCGCAAATTTGACCACCATGGGCGAAGATCTACCAGATGCTACTATTTTAGGAGCCAAAGACGCCAGTGGAAACACAATCCTTCCACCGTTCTCTGAGAGGCACATGTCCATCTCAATCCCCCTAACTCCGGACTCTCCCCAGCAGCGGACGACGTAACGACGGCCTACATCCACTTGCTACAGCGTCGTGACGATGAGAGAGACAACGAACTGGCGGCTCTGAGGGTGGAAGTGGCATAAATGAAACAACAAATGCATCAAGACACCGCTCCTGCCACATCCAGATCTGCTGGAGGCGGCAGGCGACGAAGACAAACACCGCCTCCACCACCCCTCCCACCACCACTGGAGCGTCCTCACGAAAAAGGCCATCGTGGCTCTGTCAAAGATCACCTTGGATTCACACCAGACACGGGCGATGCAAGAGAGATAATTCTCTACAAGTGGCCTACAACATCTGGAACACATCGCTCAAAGAGCCACCATGATCGCATCGACACAAGGGACACCGAGTCAGTCACAAGCACATACTCGACTGGTCGCGCGGAGTTCTCTCGCACAACGGTTTCCCACCGTAGCCGAGATTCCGTACAAACCAGGTGCCATGTCTCTGAACTTCTCGGAGAAATCCCACCAGCAAACTTGGGCAATGGAAGTCAAGCTTGGCGGAACAGGAAAGGCGAATAGATCGAAGGGCCGAACAACGACGCCAGGAACCGACAAAATAGAGAAAAATCTGTCGACGGCCCACACCGAGCAGAAGATTTGCGCAAAAAACTTCGACACAGAGCCCGCGAGAAATCACCTGGCAAAGAATACAAAAGAACGAAGACAGAAGGGCACGACAAGCCGCCGCGCCCAGGCTTTGAGGGGCAGTTAAAAGACCTCGGTGTCTCCCCCTTCACATCCCATATAATCAACACGATTGCCGAACCCAACTTTCACTTGCCAAAGTTTACAAAGTTCGATGCAGCCACCTGCGAAGCATACACCCACCTAATTCACTTTCGTCAAACCATTGAGCTGTGCACCACAAAAGACAAAATCAAATGCAAAGCATTCCCATCCAGCCTCGGCTCCCTTGGACTCCAGTGATTCAACAAATTGCTCGCTGGATCCATATGGAATTTGGCCGACCTTGAATGCGCCTTCAACACTCGTTTCATCACAAGCAATAGGACGGCAAAGGAGCCTGAATCCCTGTCTCAAATGAGGAAGCTCTCGGGCGAAACACTCAGACAATACGCCGAACACTACTGGCAACTCTTCAATGAAATTCCAGGGATCGACGAGTACTGGTTCGCATGTACCTTCAAAAATGGATTGGAGTCTGGTAGCAAAATCCTGGACGAACTGGCCATACGCCCTCCACATGGCATGGGAGAGCTGATGCGCATAGTGGAGCAATTCTGCGCCCTTGAAGAATTTTACGTAGACCGAGCGGCACAAGGAATTCCGAACTCAACTACCCCCTTGGCAATGGTTACCCCTCAGCTGCCAGCACTAGTTATAACCCATCAATCCCAGCAAAAGAAACACGTCAACAACATCAAGGAAGGAAGGAAAGAAAGAAACGACCACCAAAAGTTCACGACTACGTAGCTGAGACCACGTACTTCAAAGAACCCATCTGGTCTTTCCTAAAGGAGATAATGAGGCAACCATGGTTCAAGTGGCCAACGGGAAAGCTCGGCACAGACACTGGCCAAGAAGATCAGAACCCAAGGAAAAAGTACTCTTATCACAACGAGCTCGGTCACTACACAACGGCATGCGCACCGTACAAAGCACTATTGGAGTGTCTGGCGGCCCAAGGCCATCTCGATCAGTACATCGATCGAACCAAAACACCCACCCGTCAACCTGCTGGAAATCCCAACCCAAATGAGCCGCGACCGACGATACACGTTATTCATGGCCCCATGACAAAGGAATCTGAAACAAACCTTCGTGCCGACCTCAATCGCACCTCCACTTCCAAGCAAGTACTTGCGGTAGAACCTGGATCCAAATGTCCACGTCCACTAGAATAACCCAAATGGACAATAACTTTTACCGAGCGCGATCTCGAGCGTGTGCAAACCCCACACTCCGATGCCCTCGTCGTAACTATCCAAATTGGAGTCCATGATGTCAAGCGCGTTCTAATCAATCAAGGAACCTTGGCGGAGGTCATGTACTATGAATTGTTCAAAAAGCTTGATCTCCCAGAGTCAGCTTTGCAACCCGCCGAAGTACCCCTCATCGGATTCAACGGAGCACCTATCTGGCCACTTGGTCAAATCTTCCTGCCAGTCGTCGTCGGCTCGAAAACATTGAGCGTCGAATTCATCGTCGTCAACGTACCAGGCCCATACAACGCAATTCTTGGTCGAACTTGGCTGCACAGCATGCAAGCAATCGTTTCAACCTACCACCTGGTCGTTCGCTTCATCAGCACCAATCTGAGAGAGGAAGATCTGCGAGGCGACCAAATAGCCTCGAAAAAATGCTACATCTCAGCCGTCCACAACTCCACCAAAGCCAAGCAAGTGCAATGGGTCGAAGTTCCAGACATTGCCGTGATTGATGACGTCGGCCAGAGAGCTGAAGACAAAGCAGAAGAGGACCTCGTCCAAATGCCCATCAACGAGGATGGCTCCCGATTCTTCTTACTCAGCTTTTCCATCAGTGAAGCCGACCGCGAAGAAATGTTCCAATACCTCAAGCAAAACATAGAAGTTTTTACTTGGACCCCTAACGAAATGCCAGGGGTCGACCCCAATTTTATCAGTCACTCTCTCAACATCAAGAAAAATGCCAAGCATGTCATCTAGAAGTCGCGGCGTTCTGCAGCCGAACACGCCGACGCCATCGTTGAAGAAGTCAAACGTTTGCTGGAAGCCAACGCCATCCAAGAAGTACAATACCCAACATGGTTGTCCAACACAGTGGTCGTTAAGAAGAAAAATGGAAAATGGCGAGTTTGCATGGATTATACCAATCTCAACGATGCTTGTCCAAAGGATTGGTTCCCACTCCCCAAGATTGATCAACTTGTGGATGCAACGGCAGGGCATGCTCGGTTAAGCTTCCTAGACGCCTACCGTGGCTACCACCAAATTGCCATGGACCCGGATGACATGAAAAAAATTGCTTTTATCACACCATATGGCATCTTTTGCTATCGAGTCATGCCCTTTGGGCTCAAGAATTCAGGCGCCACATTCAACAGAGCCATATTCAATATGTTGCAAGAACAAATTGGCCACACCGTGGAAGCCTACATTGACGACCTCGTTGTCAAGAGCCAGAAGGAATCTAACGACCTCCAAGATTTAGCGGAAGTCTTTGAAATCCTTAAACTACACAAGCTATGACTAAACCCTGAAAAGTGCGTGTTCGACGTGAGCGCTTGGAAATTCCTTGGACACCTAGTCACCCGACATGGTATTGAAGCCGACCCTAACCAGATAAAGGCCGTTAAAGACTTGTGCCCACCAAGGACAATCAAGGAAGTACAAAGGCTCACTGGGATGGCAGCGGCTCTGAACCGGTTTATCAGCAAATCCTCAGACAAATGCTACGCATTCTTCCATGCCTTGAAAGGCAAGAGTCGACACAGTTTTAAATGGACCATGGATTGCGACTCCGCCTTGACCGAACTTAAAGAATACTTAAGCTCGGCCCCTCTACTTGTGAAACCAAAGGAGTACGAGACCTTGTACCTATACCTTGTCGTCTCCGCCCACACAGTCAGTTCAGCTTTGGTACGGCGAGTGGGCACAGATGACTTGCCCATCTACTTCACAAGCAAAACACTCCTCCCAGTGCAAACACGATATCTACCACTTGAGAAATTGGCACTCGCTCTCGTCTCGGCAGCCAGGAAACTCCTCCCTTACTTCCAATCCCACACCATAACTGTTTTAACAGAGCACCTCTAAAAAGCCTCTTCCACAAGGCTGATCTCTCCAATAGGGTCTCTAAATGGACAGTCGAATTAGCAAACTTCGACATCCGTTTCGAGCCACGAACGACAATTAAGGGTCAAATTCTCGCTGACTTCATCGCAGAATTAACACCGAAAGGTACGGATACTCTCAACACTCCCACTCCTCAACCTATCACAGAATCAACAAAAGTACCAATGCCTTGGCAACTCTTTCATGGTGACAGCTGGCGACTACATGTCGACGGGGCTTCCAACAGCAATGGGGCCGGAGCAGGAGTTGTCTTAGTTTCCCCTTGTGGCACACTTCATGAAAGCTCTCTAAGCATCGACTTCCCCACCACCAATAATGAAGCTAAATACGAAGCCATCCTTGCTGGCTTATGCTCCGCAGTTGCGATGAAAGTTTCCGATCTTGTTGTCCATTGTGACTCCCAACTCACAGTTAACCAAGTACTTGGGGACTATGAGGCTCGGGACCCGCAAATGTCAAAATACCAGGCAACGGCAACCGAACTCCTCACGCACTTCAAGAATTTCAAAATCGAATAGATCAACCGTGAACACAACGCGCATGCAGACGCACTTGCCGGCCTTGCCTCAGCTTCTAAGGCCTCTGAATTTAGGACTATCAACTTCGGCAGTATCGACCACCCAAGCTTTGACACCACTCCAGAGGTCCTCAATGTCGAACTCGGTCCAAGCTGGATGGACGAGATCATTACGTTTCTCAAGCATGACACTTTACCAGTAGACAAGAAGGAAGCTTACCGCATCAGGAACAAAGCCGCTTACTACTGGCTCTCCGAAAGTGGCCAACTCTATAGGAAATCTTTCTCGAGCTCTTATCTCCTCGTTGTCCACCTAACCCAGGTACCGAAAATTCTCACCGAACTTCACTCAGGTAGCTGTGGTTGCCACTCTGGCCCGTTCACTCTGCCAACACGCAATAAGTCAAGGATACTTTTGGAAGAACATGAAGAAAGACTGCGGGGAAGTCGCCCACAAATGCCGACCATGCCAACTTTTCTCCCCTATCCCAAAGCAACCAGCCCAGAATCTTTCCCCCATCATAAGTCCTTGGCCCTTTGCACAATGGGGGCTTGATATTGTGGGAAAGCTACCAACGGCCCCTAGAGGCTTCAAATTTCTGATCACAGCAACAGATTACTTCTCAAAATGGGTAGAGGCTGAACCTCTGGCAACAATCACTGAAGCCGACATAAGAAGATTCGTCTGGAGAAACATCGTCACTAGATTCGGTGCCCCCTACGAAATTGTCTCAGACAATGGAAGCCAATTCGTCGGCAAAGACTTAACCATTCTCTGTGCCAAATTTGGTATACGCTTCTTCAACTCTACTCCAGCTTACCCACAAGGAAATTGCCAAGTTGAGGCCACAAACAAGACTGTCTGTGCCGAGATCAAGCATCGGCTAAACTCCAAAAGAGGAAAATGGGCTGAGGAACTGCCACGTGTTCTTTGGGCTTACCGTTCTACCCCGAGGCGCTCAACAGGCCAAACGCCCTTCTCAATGGCATTCGGCATGGAGGCCGTAATCCCACTAGAGTCCAGGTTCCCCACTCTGAGAATAGAGAACTTTGATCCAAAGACTAATGATGAAGCCGTAGAGCAGGAACTGGTCTTGGCAGAAGAGAAGCGCGACGATGCTTAGCTAAAGCTCACCGAGTACCAACAGCAAGTGGCAAAAGGCTACAACTGAAGTGTCCGAACCAAGACGTTCAAGCCAGATGACTTAGTTCGGCGAAAGGTGGAGCAAGCTAGCAAGAAGCAGAAATTCAAGCCCAACTAGGAGGGTCCCTTTCGTGTTGTCAAAATTGCTAGTGAAAGTGCTTACGTACTAGAAGACATGAATGGAAAGATCCTCACCAACCCATGGAATGCACAAAACTTGAAAAAGGCATACATGTGACAAACATTTTCCAAGAATGGCTTCGGCGCCATTTTCTACTTTACTTCAATTTTAGTATGGCTTCGGCCCCTCAGTTTTTTTCTCTCATGTACTCCCCACATTTATCAATACAAAGAAGAATCTTGTTTGGTAATTGATGTCTTCTGCATTTTTGGCTTGATTTCACTAACACAATTCACTCTCGGCAAACTCTACCACAAACAAACATTGACTTCGGTCACACCCACAAACGGCTTTTACGCCCCCAGTTTGGCCATAATCGCTACCCAAAGAAGCAAAAATAGGACATATGGTCCACCAAACCTAAGGCACACATTACGGCTGGAACTTAGACTTTGGTTCGGTTTGGCAAGACAGTAAGGTCGGCCAACGCCAGGTTATACTCACGCTTTGGTGAGCAAACCACTCATAAACGTCCCACATCTCAAGCATTAAACACCTTGACTAGGGGCTGGCACCGTGCCCGAAGCCCAACAGCAAGTAATGGCACCCACAACTTTTGGTTACCAACCTATGCATTATATAATAACCTGGCAAAATAGCCTAAGGCAATGCCAAGCTCGGCCACCTATCAACTTAGCTTAACCTTCCTACTTTGGTCAAGGCTCGCCTACAATCCAACAACAAAAGTCCGACAAGTTCCTACTTTATATCCACGACCAACTACTCAACCGAACCCAGACCAAACTGGGGGCTACAGACAACTACCACCCAGACTAGCAAACCTACAAAATTGTCCCAAGAGCCAGAATAGATCAATCAAGTTCGGCAACATTGAAACATCGAGAAAAGGTAAACAAACCATTCATATATTCAAAGGAAGCAAGTGTTGAAGAAAAACCCTAAAGCTAGGAGGTATGGCATGGTAAATCATTCAGTACCGAACTCTGACAAACTATTACATTAGGTACGACAAAATCCAAGCTCGGATCCGTCCAGTCCAAAAGGTTCCAAATTCAAACTAACAATCCAAGAAAGTTGACAGACTATTTAAACTTGAGCAGTGTCCTCAGCAACTACATCAGCCTTGCCCTCGGCATTTTTATTGACATTCATCGTCTCACACCCTACATCCTCGGCTGCCTTCCCACCTTCAACCTCGCCAATCTTGTGCCCAACAACCCCATCTCCACCTTCGACATCATCACCAGAGATGTCTTCAATCTCTTCTTCACTTTTTGGGAATTCCTCGGGAGGAAGCGGCGCACATTCCTCTTCTGTATATGGCAGGACGAGCTTAGAAACAACAGGTGCAGGAATCGACTTGTACAAGTTGGAGTCAGATTCCAGTTGAAGTGCGTTAGCAGCAGCAGCCACGCCATCCTTGTAACCCTTACTATAAGCAATAGGCATCCTCTTCTCCACTTCCTCATTCACCATCTTCCGAGCATCTCTGATGTACTCGGCACCGGCTCGGTCGAAACCAGCCTGATAGGCCTTCCCATCCACCTCTTTCATCTTCCTCTTCTCTTTTCTCAGCACCGTTCCAAGCTCGCATTCGGCGACTTTTACTTTGCCTTCAGCCTTATCCCTCTCATTCTCCATCTCCACCAACCGAGCCTTCGCCGCTTTCAAACTAGACTTCAACGTCTTCACTTTGTCATGCTCGGCCTTTGAGGTCATCATGATAGCGAGATCTCTCGGCCGTCACAAGCTCAGCCTTGTTAGATGCCCGAAGCAAGGCTTGCCCAGCCTAAAAAAAAAAATTCAATCAAGGAAACTATCAAATACAGACAGGCTCGGAAATGAACATAAAGAAAAAGAGTTCAAACAAGCCAGGTTGGGAAGTACTTGGACCATGGACAAGGCTCAGCTGGAGATCGTCCGGAACCTTCATCATGTCGTTCGGTAGAGCAAGGCCGTGGAGCATGGTAACGGCCAACCTAGGCTCCAGCTTAACACTATCTTCAACGGAAACCACCCTACCATTGGCCAGAGCAAAAGAGGGTGCGAACTCCTGGGCCATCGCTCGGCTGACCGAACCACCGGGCTTCTCCACAGCCTTCGAGCCACCGGCAGCAGACGACTCGGTCTGCTCTTTCTCCCTTGTAACAAGCGTTGGTGGTCTGCTCGGGAAAAATTCGTGGGTTATTTTTTGCCTCTTATCGGCAAGCTCGGTGGAGTTAGTTGGATCAGCCACTTTCTGTCGGGCTGCGGCACCATCCCTGATGTTCATACAGACCACGTTCCGTCGAGACATGTCTTTGGCAAATTCAGGTACAAGTGTCTGGAGAGGGACGTTGATACCTAGGAGGTCGGCCTTTTGACTTTCTTGAAACCAAAATTCGGCAGGCTTCCTGAAAGTAGGGAATCTTACCCTAGGCTCCTTTACCTTATCTCTCAGCTTCGGTCGCTTAGGTTTTCCTGAATGTTGTTCAGCAACTCTCTTGCTACCTCCGGCCCTTGTGCTCGGCACACTTTCCTTCTCCTTCCTCTTCAACTTCCCTTTGTACGAAGGAATGTAGCCCAACAGAGTCGGCGCATCATGACAGATTTGAGCTTTCAAAATTTCAACATTCTGCTCAACGGCCAGCGATTGCTCTCTCTTAGTTATTGCACGATGATCTGTGAGAAGTATCAAACCAATCAATATTGAAGACTCAGAAAATACAAAGTGAAAGTCGGGCTCGGCGGAGTACAGGAAGATAGACAACCTCGAAAATGTTTTATCTTCGGCACGCTGTATAACCGCATCGTCTGATCGCCGAACTCGTAGTTACCACTAACTTTGACGTAAAAATTGGCCCATTTATCAGTATCGGGCAACCCCTCTGTCAACGGCTCCTTGTTACTACGCATCGACAGATACCTACGCTCAGTCTTGTTGTGCCTAGACATTATGTATGTATCAAAAAGGTCGGCCACCGTGAACTCAAGGTTGTGGAGTTCCTTCAACTTAATCACGGCCATTACTATCCTATAGCTATTAATGGCAAAATAATGAGGCACCAGGTCAAACCGAGCAAGCAATTCCCTCAGAAATGGGTGAAGAGGGAACCGGAGCTCGGCTTCACAAATGGCCATTAAGGGAACAGTAATGTGCTCGAGGCAGTCTTGTCGCTTATCTCGTATGCAATTGCTAGCCACCTGACTGACAACAACATCATCAGGGATGTTGTACTCTCGGCAAAAATTCTCATATTCTCTGGGGTTCCCACTAAAATAGTGGGCATAAGGACCAACCCGGCCCCTCTCATAAAGGTCGACGACCTCGTTGTTCTCGGATGGGGTTTCACTAGGCCTGGACCAAGAAGAATTAGTGGCTTCAGCCCGCGAACGAAACCTGGATTCTGCTTCGGGCCCCAGCTCATGTTCGGCATCGGAATAAGTAGAAGGGGTGAAGGATATTTTAGGCTCGGTGTTGAACCCGCCGTCGTACTCATAGTCACGTTCGGCGTTAGAATCACAGGTGCCTGACATATTCGAAGCAATTGAAGAAGTCTGACGTTGGCTCTTGTGCTTCTCCAAGTACTCTCGAATAACTAAATCCCCAGAGTCGTCCCCTGAGCTTTCAAAGTCGAAAGAAATGACAATAACCGGGTGAGCCAGACCTATCAACAAAAGAAAGTAATGAGAAACCTTATCGTTGGCAACGAACGAGGATCTCGCTATGCTTGGCAACCCTACTGGCCCACCCTGAATTCATCCTATAAAGACTCAAGCTCAGGAAACGTGAGAAACTCGAGTCATGAGGCTCAGCCAACATCAGTGTCGGCCAAACCACCAGCATCAAAACTAGGGCTCGGAAGAACAGATTGAAGATGAAGATGAACAGACTGTTCATCCCCAGCATTGCACTGTTCACTCAGAACAAAAACTCCCAAAAAAACTCTAGAAAAACAATATTGAAAAGCTTCGAAACAACAGAAATGTGAAGAGAGGCATGGAACGAAGCATACCTGGTGATCTCAGAGCAAGATTCGCCGCAAAGCTGGATTTTGGGGCAAATCTGGAGCAAGGAAGAGGAGAGAAGGGCTCTGCAATGGAGGTTCTTTATATAGGGGTGGGTTAGGGTTTCAAAACTCCCGCCCAGTACTACACCGCCGAACTAACGGCCATTCAACAATCGATACGTGGCAATGATAGGATGGCCTTGCAAGTTTTCACGCGTGCCAGCCGTCGCCCCACCAACCGTACTCAACCATAGAAGGACACCTGGCGCCCCCCTCTCGGGATTTGTTTATGACGGTCAATGGAAAAACGATCGATGCTTGACCAAATCTCATCGTCGATTCACGATCGGCAACTGGCGAGTTCGGCCAAAATTCACATCAATCTCTACCACACGTTCGGCGTTGGCAGAGATTGAGGGGCTATTGTAGTAGGCCGAACGTTACCGTTCGCAACTGGCCGTCATGACTGTACTTGAAAGTTGAGCTCGGCTAATAACCAAGGCACATCCGTCGACGCTATGCCTATTCCAAGCTCGGCATGGGAGACAGCTCATGTTCAGCCACCGACAGTGAAAAAGTCTCATCGGCGTATTCTCCTCACAAATCGCTTAATGGGCTCGTCCAGGCATTGGGCTTGGCTACTTAAATGCACATGTATCTCATCACGTGCTGAGGTGGTTACGCCAAAGGATAATGATGAGTGCCCATGGGAGTGCCAACTCATACTAGAATGGTTATCAAATCTGCTCAGTGACGTCACGGCAGCGTCACTCAGCTCGGGCAGGACACATGCCCGTGCTTGGGGAGCAAGCTAAGGGGACTCTATAAATATCAAAGGTTCACAACCCTAAAAGGTAAGCTTCTACACACCTAAACCTTAGTCTCTGGCCTTACTCTCAGCACATTCTCATCCTCTCGTCAGAGGGCCTTGCCGGGCTACCCCGGCCAGGTCTTTAGTCCTGCGTTCACTGTGCAGGATAGGGCAAGGAGGCTAGACGATCCCCTAACCAGCGGAAAAAGGATTCAGATCAAGGATTATGGGCCACACAAGCAATATGATTCGTAACATTTTCTCTACAATTCGTAATATTTTGGGGGGTGCATATGATTCACACCCAAATAAGAGGTGTGTATTATTGTAGTCTTCCCCCGCATGGCTAGGATTTAACTATTGGAAATGAAGTCACTGATTTGGCACGATAAATCTTACAATGAATGGATTAAGTATGGCTATCAATGAAAAATTAGTAACGTTGCATGTTCTAGATTATATGTTGTCATGTTTTTGATTGAAAATCACAAAAGCATGAGAATATGATTTACATAATATCGCATGACTTAAGCAAGCTTTGAAAGAATAATGTGAACGCGAGAAAATGATGCATGTTTATGAGACACGAGAAATGAGAAATAGTAACGAGAAAACGGAATGTGATAGGATTAATAATTGTGTGAGCATGAGAGCCCAGTGGAATTTGAAAGAATGGTTAGCAGATTCATGGCTTGGTGTGCGTGTGTGAGTATGAGAGCCTGATGGAATCTGAAAGGATAGTTAGTGGAATCATGACTTGGGTGTGTGTGACCTAGGAGCCCGATGGAATCTGAAAAGATGGTTAGTAAAACTAGTGTCATGTGAAAATGGTGAAAAAGCCAATGAAATGAATAAGATTGAGAGCCCGATGGAATTTGAAAGAGACGGTTAGCGGAATCAATGCTTTTGGGTGGAACAAATTAGCTTGGAAGCCCGATGGAATCTGAAAGACGGTTAGCGAAACTAGTGCTCGAGAAAATAAAATGAAAAGTGAAATCGATACTGATAAAATGATGACACGAATTACGATACGCTATGTTGACTCTAAAAAGGCATTGACACTTTTTGTTGAATTGGTATTTATATGTTGAACTGTTAAATCTTTGTGTTTTACTTTGCAAAGTTATATATTATTTTTGTTAAAGTATGGGACATAGGGTTAGGAGTTAGCTATTGAGCTCAGCTTTGCTTCCCAGAGGTCTTTATCGGTAACGGGTGGCGCCACATACTAGGCACAATCTTTAGTATGTGCCAACACCTCCTCCTACACCGCCTTACACACCTAAAAGGAATTTCTCAGTCCCAACCTCAACGTAGTTCAAGTTTTGGGCAAGGTTGAGTTTGTGAATGGAAAAGTTAGGGTTTGATTATTTCATTCCGTAAGGAAAGGGGCCCAACATGAATGAAGATTCACTAACAATGAAGATTCACTAACACTATGGAGGTTGATTTGACCTCGCGTAAATGTGCACCTAAAATGGTTGGGCAATTGTAAGGGGTGGAACGATTGGGACAAGGTGCGGGGGGCATAGTGATCTCTTCTACCCGCCGAACCACAGAACCCTTACCTCTATAAGTAAGGGCGTGCAAGCGCGACACTATTCTACGGACTTGATTGGACTGTCCTCTTTGACTTTTATCCTAAGGTAAAGACCTTCTTTGACTCTTATCGATTCCCGGAAGTCATGCTTTTTTTCATTTCTTTTGAGTGTTCCCTTTCTGAAAAGGAGTGGTCATCTGAAAATCTTTCTTTAGTTCATGTTCTTTTCCACCCTACATTCCTGACTTGATCGAGTAGGGAATAGAGTAAGGGGTGCCCTTTCCTAACTCTCTTTAGTGATTCGAAAAGTGGTTTCAATCAGTAAGAAAGAGAGGTTGTCATTAGTAGATTTTGATAGTCAGCTGAACACCGTGATTGATGAGTGGGTAGGTAGGTCCCAGATCAAGGGCGGTGGTTTCTTTTAGAAAGATCCAATTTGGAAAAGAAAGGGCTATCGCGGCCAAGACTTTTGAAGATAGCATTGAGACTATCCTCCGAAAAGACTTAGAATAGAATAGGCCACAAAGAATGGAACTAGATTGATCGAAAGGACAGGCAATCAAAGGGATCAATTATCACTCGATAGAATACAGGATGTTTGTGGCTCTGGCATCTTATGCCAGAGTTTAGAGATGTACAGGTATATTACTATCCGTCAGAAGAGTACGGTGTTGATTAGAGACTTACAGAGGAGGAAGAAGGATATACCAAAAGTAGATTACCCTAATGCCCACCTCTATCTGTTAAATATATGTGATTTGAAATTAAGGATTTTGAGTTTGTAATGACCATATATTCATTTCTATTTAATAAATGTTAGAAATTTATTAAATTAACGTTCCCAAAAAATCGGGGCGTTACGGTGACTCTTATATATTACAGCTTCTTTACAAACACAAATAATTATTTAAAGTAAATCCTTACCCATTCTATCACTAGAACCAATAAAATGATACGTTGGGGATTACCAAAAAAAATAATGTTCCTAGCTAGCGCAGTTCTATGGCTATTTAGTTTCTAGATACAATGCACTGAACCATGATGAGGAGACGTATGTCCCTCCATAATTACAACGTTTTGTTGATGTAAATAAAATCCAGAAGAAAATAAACTCAAAAACCACCCAACGATTCTGATATCACAATATATATTACTAAGTTTAAAGCACAAAATACTTATTTATATTTAATAACTATTTGAATTTTGAATTTTTTTATGTCTATTTGTTCCTTTGTAATTATTGATGTGCGCAACTTGTATAAAATCTTGTTTTTTAATCCCTTACACTATATAACGTACAAGAGAGGAGATAGAGTATGATAGTATTAAGAATCGACATTTAATTATTATGAAAAGAAAATTGTACGGTTAGTACAAGAAAAAAAGTAGTAGGAATCACTACAAGAAAAATGAAAATTGGTGACGAAAAAGTGGCGGTGAAATTTAATTTTGTCACTAAATGAGTATATTTGGCGACGAAAAAATAAATTCATCACTATTTTGACAACTTCCATGATAAAATAATTTCATCACCAATTATACATGTTTAGTGACGAAAAAAATATTTTCGTCACCATAGGTACCCATTTGGAGACGAAATACATTTTTCGTCTCCGAAAGCTTAAAAAAGGTGATGAAATTATTTTTCGTCTCCAAAGTTAAGCATTTGGTGACAAAAGATATATTTCATCGCCAAATGAGACCAATTTAGTAACAAAATAGTTCTTTCGTCACCAAATGCTTAAACTTTGGTGACGAACACCATTTTAACACTTTCAGCGACGAAAAATATATTTCGTCGTTAAATGGGTACCTTTCGTGACAAAATTTATGAATTGCGTTTTGTCACTAAATGTATTTCGGACATAACTCTTTACTAAAAACTCCGATTGAGATAATTCAAATTGGGTTTGAACAATAACTCAATTGTCTACCACTTTCATGTTTATCAAAATTACTAATTTTAATGTTTAAATGTTCAAAATTACATTCGAAATATATTTTTATGTTAAAAGTGTAACGCCCCGAATTTTGGGTACGTTAAATAAAACATTTAATTGAAATAAAAGCTGAGTCCGGCTCTTTTATTACATCAAAACATAAAAGGAGTACTTTTATTACAAACGGAAGGAAACTAAGGCTCCTAACTACAGCTCCGCTTGTTCTTCCATCACAGCTAGCTCCTCTGCTCCGAAGGCTTCCAAGGTGTAAAGTTCACCCTGTTCGTCTATGAAGTCTGACATATTATACTAGCGTCGCCACCAATATAATAGGCCAGGGTCACCAAAAAGGCAACGCCGTGAGCCATAACGCTCAATAGAACTATCCAAACCCTCTAACCCTTAACTTATGATGAAAGATCATAACAACAATTCTACTTTAGATCATGCATATAGTTCAAACAAGTATTCAAATCCACAATCCTTACTTGACTAACGTTGTGTTCATTACTTAGACTCATCGTAGACCATGTTTTTACTTCACTTTCCTTTTTACCCAAAAACTCCTTTTTAACTCACCCAACCTCGGTTCCGCCGCGCCGGTTTCCCGAGTATCCTCACAATGGTTCCGCCGCGCCGGGTTCCCATTGGCACACAACCGCATTGGCTCCATACCGCGGATAACCAAGCACACACCCAACCTCGGTTCCGCCGCGCCGGTTTCCCGAGTATCCTCACAATGGTTCCGCCGCGCCAGGTTCCCATTGGCATACACACACATAACTCACATAATGCACCTAAAACCGGTCATTATGTAGTTTCCAAAATATTTCCTCCCTCGGATACACATTTTTATCTTTGTTAACACACCCTAGGTGCCATGTCTCTACTATCTTGTTTCTCGTGTCACGTTTATCATGCATAGACTCCGTGGTGTAGGACTTTCCACATAAACAAGCATTTATAAATTTCCAAAATGAATACAACAATATTATCCAACTCTTGATCACATAACATGCTTGAATAATAACAACATCATGCATCTCATACATTCTTAAACAAAGATAACCTTATCTACATAATCTTAATGATCAAAGTTACTTTCAAATGAACTTATTTTAGGGTTATGATACAAAACTACGTTATACTTAGGAATAGGGATAAGGAATTTCTACCGGGATGGAAGTTAAGGAAATCCTACCTTGTTTCTTGGTGGTAGTAGTCGGCTAAGAAGATTCGGTCGTCGGTTTTGGATTTCGACGGCGTAACGGCGTCGATTTTGCTTCGAAAGGAAAAGAGTTGTACTTTCTTTTCCTAGAAACAACTTTCTAACTAACTAAGCTACTTTAAAAGATCTAACGGTGGTTTTGGGAGGTGGTTTGGTGGTTTCTCTCAAGAACACTCAAGAACACAAGAAAACTAGAACTTGGAAAGCAAGAACTTTTGGAATTTCTAGAGAGAAGTTGGAGCACTGGTTGAAGGTGTGAGTTTAAGCTTGGAATGAGCTTCTATTTATAGGCAAGGGCTTCTCCTCTCCCTCTCTCAACCGAATCTCTCTCTCTCTCTCTACATCTTTGATTTCTTTCACTTGTCAAGCTTGATTGAAAGCTTGATGGGTGAAGTTAAGGCTTGGTTGGAAGATCAATGGCTAAATGGTAGGCTTGCATGGCTACTTTGGTCCTTGGATATGATCTTTGGAAGATATGTTGGAAAGGGGGAGACATGGGTACAAGATTCATGGTTTAAACAATTGGAATTGGTACAAAGGAGGACAATGGTGGTAGATATGGAAGATATACATCTTCCAAGTTTGAAAAGATGAAGAATCACCAAGTACAAGTCCCATCTTTCTTCTTCTTCCTTCTCTCTCTCTCCCTCTCCCTCTTTCTCTCTTTCGGCCTCTGTCTCTCTCCTCTCTCATGGCTCTCTCTCTCTCCTCTCTCCTCTCTCCTCTCTCTCTCTCTCATGTCCTAGCTATATATATATGTATAAGTATGTACAAACATGTAAGAATACAAATAAACAATAGGTACTTTTGTACAAAAGGGCAGTTTAGTCTTTAAGGGTCAAGATTCACCCTTTAAACCAATACAAAAGGTACCGTACTTAATTAATAAAATAATGTACTTTTGTACTCCCGGGAATCTTAACAAAATATTAGTTTAATGGGATAAGTACCTTGTTTGAAAGATGAGCCTATTACCCAATGGTTAATAGAATCCCTAACGGTTATTATCCAAGGGATAATAAAGTACGGGTACTTTAAATACTAAACTAAGTTTTTGGAAAAGACTACATGTCCTTTTTGAAAATACACATGTGATATATATATATATATATATATATATATATATATATATATATATGTACTTACCAAATAAAATAAAGAAAAGGCTTTTGTCCAATGGGTAAAGATTACCCTAATGGTTATTGTCCAATGGTCCAAAGTTACTTGGGTACTTTTATTAGAAAAAATAATCAAAAGTACTTTTCAAATGTCATTTCTTTAAAAGATCAAAGTACTTGTTCAAATCTTTCAAAATCCTTTTAATATAAAGAAATGGGTTTCTATTATCCAATGGATAATAGTTCCCCTAACATTTATCGTCCAATGGATAAAGAATAAAACTAAAACAATAAAAGAAAAATAATTAAACCATTTCTAGTCTAGGGTTCAAAAGGTTCAAGAGGTTCAAGATGGGCAAAACGGTCCATCTTTGGTTAGGGAAAGTAACTAGGTGACTTCCTAGTTTGGTTACTCCATCAAGCCGGTTAGAAGCTAACTAGGCTTGCTAAGTCGGACTTAATAGTCAAGAAACGATCTTTGAGGGCTAAAGTGCAATTAGGGTTTCTAGTCGAGAAATACGATGATAAGGCGATCGATTGCTTAAATACAAACCACAAGGAAATCAAATAAGAAAATCAACGAGCAATTAAGAGAAATTAAGGAATTTCAAATAACAACGAGATTTTTATTGAACGAAAAATCGGAGTTGTTACAAAAAGTTTGTGTTATATGTTAGATATTTCAAATATTAATTGAAAAGTGTGTGTGCTGTGGTTTGTCAGAACTTGCGTGAAAAACTCAAGGGACTTGGGTTCGAAACCTAACAGGAGCAAGAAAGAAGGATTTTTTTTCCATATGAAAATGGTTTTTGCAACGAAAAATTTCGTCACCAATTTCTTATATTGGTGATGAAAATTTTCGTCACCGATGTGACCCATCGGTGACGAATTTTTTCATCGCCAAAAACCACGATAAGCAAGGAAAAAAAATTCGTCACCAATTATTCACTTTTTGGTGACAAAATATTTCGTCATCAAAAGGCACCATAGGTGACGAAGGTAGGAATCCTCGACAACTTTTAGTTGACAAATTTTTTTTCGTCACCTATATTATTTGTGACAAAAAACATGCAATTTGTGATGATTTTCGTTCGTCACCCAATGTAATTTTTCTTGTAGTGAATATGTGTGTTTGATCTAAATTAATTTGTGATAAAAAGCAGTTCGTACTATTTACTTCTAATGATCTTTTGTTTAGGTTTTTCGTTAATTCTTTTATGATTAACCATGTAGAGATCCGTATATAATTTTAATTAATTAAAGGTTATATAAATGCTGGAATTTGAGAAAAATGTGAAATATGATGTGGTTATGTGATTTGAGGTTAATGTGATAAGATTGTTAGTGGAGGGGTGTAAGTTTGATTTGTCTTGGTGCTAATATAAATAGTTGTGTGTGAGTGTAGGGAATAAAAAGACCCAACTCTTCTCTCTCTCTCCACTCTCACATTTCTCTCTCTTTCTCTCTCTCTCTCCATCCACAAAATATCACCTAAGAACTCAAAACCCATGAAGATCAACCTCCAACCCACCTTCTATTCGTGATCATCCATTTGTATCTCAGTGGGTTAAGCTTGGAGTGGTGTATTTCGGTTGATTAAAGCTTTTGGAGCTAGGGCTCGGTTGGAATTTTTTATTTCGGCCTTTGATCTTTGAGGTAGGGAATTCTCACTCCTATTATGTGTTTATGTGTTGATTTGGTGCTTAAATTCGTGCTTGATCGTCCCGTTCATGCCTTAGTGAGCTCTATCAAAATCTGAAAAATCGCTGCTCGAAAGCTGTTGGTATTGATACCTTGGTTATGGACATATCTATACCCTTGCATCTGAAACTTTGCTATGCCCTTCGGTATCGATATGTTGGTTGTGGAGGTGTTAACATCTGTTTTTGGCACCAAACCTTGAACTAGCGCTGGAGGGCCATTTAATTAAATTCTTAATTAAATCGGGCCGATTTTTATGAGTTTCTTGGGCTAAAAATTAATGGGCCACGTTAATTTTGTGACTTGAAACAAGGCCCGATTAATTAAAATTCAAGTGGTGCGAGATACGCCGAATACTTTTTCTTCATGGTGATTTATTCAGAGATGTGCACATATGAAAATACTGGAAATGACTCGAGCATGTTCAGTTTATTGCTACAAAGATGGGAGTGGGCCACCAATATAGCTAACATGCAGTTGGAATATCCCTCCAAAGTGGAAACCAATATGGGGTTTAATTAGAAAAGAAAGTGGCAAGCTTATTCTCATAAACCACGTCCAATTGGTTTTCCACCAACTGCTACCCATGATCTCAATTAACGGCCATGAACTGCTGCAACGTGCATGGGACACTTGTCCAGTTCGAAGGAGGCAGTTGATTTCCAGGGCTCGGCTGGTGTGGGATTTCGGCTATAAATAAAAGATCCGAAGGAGAAAAAGGGGTACAACACCTCAAAGCCCAGGGCTTAAACTAAAATCTTCTCAGCGAAGCATCTATTTTACTTTTCTTGTACCCAACTCAATTACTTCATCAAGTAGTTCGAGTTTTTACTCTTTCTTGTACCCAACTTTATTATTCCGACATAATAAAGTTTGTCTTTATTATATGATGTTCTCTGCTTTTTTTCACACGGATGGAAAATTCTAAATCCAATTCGTTGTGGCAAACCACGAATCTCTTTGTGACCTCACCCTTTGGGTCATACGTTTGTAGACACCTCATTTGGTAGTCCGTAACGCTTAGGCCTCCCGCCAAGCAGTCACGCAATGATGAGAATGTTGCTTTTGATTATGATTATCCTAGAGAAGTGATCTTGATGCATTGATATTCGGAGATAGCCTTTTGTTGTTTCTTTCAAAGTGTTTTCTATCAAGTTCCAAACGTTCTTTTAAATTGTGTTACGTTTCATTTTAAAATATTCTTTTCAAAAATGTTGAGCCTTTTAATCCATAAAAAAAATCATTTATAGCCCACAAAAGTTCTGTTTTTAGCCAGAATAGTCGTTGTTTTTCCCCAAAAATCAGTCCGGAAAGCATCGAAACGGACCCGGAACGGGCCTGGAGCACAGGAGGCCTACCCGAAACCCATAAGCATGAGCTGTGGCCAGGCCAGCTTTCCACGAAGGCTAGGCCGGCCTTGATGTGATGTCACGGCGTCCTTTTGTGTTCTGCCACCTTGGGATTGATGTTTACCGTATTTTTCCGCAGTCCCACATCGAAAACTCAGCGTTTTTCCTCCACAAATTCACCCTACATAAAACCCTTACCTCCATAGGTTTCAACTCGTTCAGAATCATTGTGGCTCAAAGCATTCGTTCAGAAAGTTCAAAATCATTCGGTTCATTTAGTGCTTCAGAGCAGGCTTAGGTTTCTTAGCTAGTATTCGAGCATAGTAAAGTCTTTCCTACGCTATTAGACTGCCGAAGGCATCTTGAAACAATTGATCGATGAGCTCATCACTCAAGCCCATCAGCTTCAGGGTGTTGATAACATGGCGAACATGGCTAGTAGGGTTACCAGTCCCATTTAACTTCTCGATGTTTGACATCTTGAACTTTTTGGGCAGTCGAGAGTCTGGGAAAAGGCAGAGTCCTTCAAAGTCTAGAATTTGATCCCCTTATGAATGGGCCAGAGCATGCTTGATCTCTTTGACTTGCTTGGCTAATTTAGGATTTTCCGCCAGTACCACTTTGTGAGGATTCTCGTCTTCCTCCTCATCCTCCTTGTCTTCAGCATCTCTTGCTACTTTCTCGGTTAGCAAAGTGGCAATTTGAGCTTGGAGCTCGACAATGATGGCGTCGTTGTCTGACATTTTTGAAATGAGAGTGGGATAGGAGCTTGGTGAAACTCAAGGATTGGTAGATGATCGGGTTTGCTAAGAGGATGACCGCGAAGACCCAAAAAGTGATTGAGACCTTTGCGATGGGGGTGTTTTGACAGGCGAGGATGACAGGCGGGATGGCTGCAAAGACTTTTGTTTGGGGCTTCGGGTGTTGTAAGAGTATAAAACTGTATGTGGTTGCTTCCTTGAACTACCTATCGTGCCTGCTTAAAAATAGAATACTTGCAAGTCAGTACTTTGCTGTATAGGGTTAGGATTTGGGCTGAAAATCCCTACCCTTCTGCACAGAAAGAAATATTACAATAAAAATTTATACAAGGTGTGAGGAAGAACTTCAAAGTTATATACAAGTAGATTCCTAGCTTGCAGGTTCTTGCCCTATTTTGATAAGTTCTATGGCTTTCTAGCACATGTAAGGTTTGGGTAGTCTCAAAGGTGCTCCATTGTCAAAGGGCACCAGTCTTCTCACCAGCCCATCACAGGCGGCAATCAGGTGATCCCCTTTTGGATATACCACTAGGTACAAGTGACTTTGGAGTTTGTTGGAACTCCTAACATAGCCCCTGACATGCCAGGATATTAGGTGAACTCAACGAGGTTGCCCGCTTGATGCATATGATATAAGAATTAAATAAAGCAAGCATTAATCCTATGTTGAACTTTCTGGTTATGGCTCTCAAGTCCCTAGTAGAGTCGCCAAAAATTGTAGACACCTCCCAAATGGGGCATTGCCATACAGATATCCTTTTTGTTTGATTCCACTTCATAAACCGGAACCGTGGACATTTCAATGGCTAGGAACATCTCCACACGATAACGGTTATCATCAAAATAGAGTCGCCACCTAGTTTATAAAAACTAGGAAAAACAGATAGAGATTCTGGATATGGGAGCCAAAAGTACAATAAGGGGAAGGTGTTAGGCACCCCTCTTTGCCCAGTCGTGAGACTATCCCATAATCATTTGACATACAATTAGTATTTGCTTTATTTAATTCTAAACACATAATCTGATTATTACCCTTTAACAATTAGTAAGGTGAGCCAGATCGCTAAACAGTACATGTATCAAAATAAACAGGAAAGATGGACTGTCCCAATAGATGGATTCAACGGCCGGTGAATGGATGTCACGACCGTGGAATCCCACTGGATTGATATACCAGCCGTGGGAACGATGCCCCAGCCGGCGTTCTTCCTCACACCAGAACAAACGATTAATCAAGAAATCAAAATACTACGATTAAAGTACAGAAACATAAAGTGATTCAAACCATAGGCGCCTGGGCCTCACCACCTTGATCCCTCAGTTGCTTGATTGCTTTGGATTGAGGGCGAGGAATCGATCTCTCGGGGAGATTTTCAAACAACATGTTTCACGGGTTAAAGAATGAAGTGGAGGACGTGAGATCAATCTTGCGGCCGACAGATGTATTTTCCTATGATGTTGTATTTCTATCTAAAAGTCTATTTGGCTCTTAATTGGGTCTTCTAAGTGGCTAAAAGTACTCACCAAAAGCCATCTGTATTTCCTATGATGCTGTATTTCTGTCTAAAAGTCTATTTCCTATGATGCTGTATTTCTGTCAACACAGAATTAGTTATGCTTTTTGGAATATGGACTGATACACATGTTTCGAAATCTGGGCAAAGCCATCTTCTTTTGATTTCTGGGAACTATCCTATTAATTTATGAACTTGATATTTTTACTGAGAATAATACTTTACGTTTCGCAACTTTGAAAGCTGGTTTCAACATTTTTGGAGTTGAAATGAATTAGTTATGGATTTTCTACTAAAACATGTTTGGCTGCCCTGTTTTTCTGTAGAACAGCTTGTTCTTTTAAAATTTGGAGAATATTTGGTTGATAACTAATCTTTCAATTTCTACAGTAGATACACATGGATGTTATGCAAGTTTTGCAATCTGAGTCACACCATATGGATCAAGCATTTTATCAAACACAACCCATACAAACCTAACACCATCAATAAGAAAATCAATCTCAATTTGAGTCATCCAATATGGATGAGCAGTTTTATCAAACACTTCGCATGGGTAATTTGTAAGCCTCAATTCAACATTCTCGTATATTAAACCCCTTTCCTCTTGTGGGTCATTTTCAAAACCAGATTGCATAACCACAATATTTTGGTTGCCAAAGACTTGGAGGCAAATCAATAGTTGCAAAACTAAGTCTAATGAAAAAGGTGCACCAAATATGATGAGAAGTGGAAGAACTTGACACAATATGGATAGGAAGCTGAACATGTGAATCACCACATATGGGTCAGAAATTTTATCAAACACGTTGCACCTACCAACCTGAAATGATATTTTTCCGAAAGAGAATCCTCCTGGATCCCAAAACTTCAGATCAAACAACCAACTTAATTTCCTAGGACCAAATTTTACATACGAAAATAGGACCAAAAAAATTAGCATAAAAGCAGTAAAAGTAATAGAGTAACTAAGAAATTTGGTCTTTCGACTCTTTCCTGCATATTTGACCCTGCCCATTTTAACTAGCCATCCAAAACATTGGGTGTTCTTCTAAATGAGATTCATGTACACAACAGAGATTTTAATGCACAAAGATTCTGTGAACTATAAAGCACCAAGATATCTTTATATCACTCGGTATCACCAAAACCAAACACACAATCCCCTTTGTAACACAATAGTCAAGCTAAGGCTCTTAATTTTATTGTTCCACCACTTAAAACACAAAATCCAACTTAAAATTTCAATTTAAAACACAAAATCCAACTTAAAATTTCAATTTATGCACAACTCTTAGTTTCTGCATTCAAGAACGTAATTTCAGCATCTGTATCTCAATCTCAGCACATACCAGCTCTCAGCACCTAATTCGAACACTTACACTGGGTTTTTTTAATCTTAAAACTACATTTTCAGCACTTAATCACAATTTCAGCAACTCAAAATTCATTTTCCAGCAACAAAGTTCAAATTTCGCATCCTATTTGTACTCGAACCAAGCCAAGTGCTTCGAATACAAATTGAGACACTTGACCCAAAGAAGGGCTGGAATTGGAACACTGACCTTATGAAAGAGCGAGAGATCGGAGTCGGGGAGAAAAGGAGTGGCTTCAGTGGTGGCGTCTGCTTTGTCCTTGGAACTTTGTTCGTGGTGCTTCGTCCTAGGTGCTTCAGTGTACCTCTTTGAAGAAACAAGAAAAAGGAAGAATAAATTCTGTGACGTATCAAAGGAAAATCCAGATTACTAGATGAGCCCTAACCTGACCGGTGGCGACAATAACGGGATCCCTCGTGAGCTCCTTCGAAATAGGGCATCAGTCACACCATGATCCATGCACCAAATAACAAAAAATTCTCGTAAAGTCCTATAAGCATCACTCGAGGGCCGCCTGAGCTTTTTTTTGAAAATCGGATCTGTCTATCCTTTATGTGAGAGAGATTCTATCGTACGTGCTAAAATTGAAGTAAATTGGTTATCGTTATATACTTGATCGTACATAATAACATTTTCTATTAATGAATCTACGTCCCGATAAAGGGACTTCCAAAATCCGATAGACCAAAAAGATAGTGAGAATGACTAAAACACCAATAACAACAAAATGAACGGTATGGATCGTCATAAATTTGTCATGATCGTGTGGTTAGAGTCCATTAGACTATAGTAGAATACCTTGGTTTAGAACCAAGTAAGTTTAATGTATAGATTTAAAAGGTAATTGCAGACTCATTTTTTCAAATATTTGATCTAAACCGTTACGATTTAATGTCTTATCAAATTTATCATTCTCCCCTGAATAGGTGATAATCGAATGTCAAAAACCATATGATCGAAACATATTCGGTGCTCCCAAAGGCATTAAAGCGCTATAATGCACCATTTGATGGACGTCTGAGTTATTTTTTCAAAATCAAAACCGTCTAACTTTTACGTGAGAGAGGTTAGATCATTCATGCCAAGAATGAAGTAAATTGCTCATCCTTACATACTTAATCAGATATTAAAAGTTTACTTATATAAACTTAGAGGTGATATATATGATATATGTGAACAAGCTGACACAAACTCATGCTTGGGTACGGTGGCAAAGCTTTGATGCCCCAACCAAAACCACATGGGTTTGAGTCATCGGACTCATCTTGACCATTTGCAAAGGCAAGTTTTTTTGGTTTTTTTTTCCCGTTGCTTTTGTTTTCATTCTATTATTATTATTATGTTATCTAAAAAACTAAAGTCTTATTGCACACCACCCGAGCCCCACTTGAGGTCTTTTGACCCGATCAAAACAATATATCTTTAATTTTTTACGGGTTGTATCTTTCTTACCGAGATTATAGTTGATAACTTTTCGTTGGACAATTGATCGAAAGGAAAATCCTATTTTTCTAATGAGTTCATGTCTTGATAAAGGGTTTTCTAAATCTGACCAAGTTGCAAATTTTTGAGAATAAATAATTCAAGAAGTGCAACAAAATCAACGGTCTCGATTGTCATGATTGTCTTGCAATCGTGTGGCTAAATCTATTAGTTGGGAAATGTATTTGATTTTTTAATTCGGATTAATGTCGTTGGAAAAAATGAGTGGTAGTGACCGAAAAGGTTGCATCGTGATTAATGTCGTTGGAACAAATATTTTCTTTCTTTGAAATTTTTAAAAAGGGGAAAAAGTTGATATTCCATGACTAAATCTATTAGTTGGGAAATGTATTTAATTTTTTAATTCGGATTAAATTATATTACCCTACTTAAATATATTTGGTCAGAAAATGTAATTTCGTTTTCTTTTTTATTAAATTCGAAAAATGATATTTTCCGACTAAATTTAAATTTAGTCGGCAAAAAAAGCAATTACCAACCAAAATTTGTTTAGTCGGAATTAATTTTCTTTTTTTTGAAATTCAAAAAATCATATTTCACGACTAAATTTCACTTTAGTCGGCCAAAAAAGACATTACCGACTAAATTTGTTTAGTCGGAATTAATTTTTTATTTTATTAAATTCAAATAAATAATATTTCACGACTAAATTCCACTTTAGTCGGCAAACAAAGAAATTACCGACTAAATTCTTTTAGTCGGAATTAATTTTGTATTTTATTAAATTCAAATAAATAATAGTTCACGACTAAATTCCACTTTAGTCGGCAAAAAAAGAAATTACCGACTAAATTTTTTTAGTCGGAATTAATTTTGTATTTTATTAAATTCAAATAAATAATATTTCACGACTAAATTCCACTTTAGTCGGCAAAAAAGAAATTACCGACTAAATTTGTTTAGTTGGACTTAATTTTCTATTCTATCAAATTCGAAAAATGATATTTAACGACTAAATTTATCTTTAGTCGGAAAAATATATGTTTTGGCCGACCAAAATAATTTAGTCGGCAATTGTTTTATATTTTACCGACTACAAATTATTTAGTCGGTGATTTGCTTATATTTTCCGACTAAACATTGTTTAGTCGGGAAATTTTAGTCGGGAATTGTGTATTTTGTTGTAGTGTCTGTTGAGTAGAGAATGAGTTGAAACATTTCTGCACCCACACAGAGATCACTCATAAGCAAAACATGCTGTTGAAGATGAAGAGTATGAAAGAGGAGAAAGAAGAAAAGAGAGGAAAAATGAAGAGGAAAAAATGATGAGCTCGCTAGATTGAAAACCCGCAAGGGCAGTCTAGGCAAAAGTTAGGGCATGAACAAAGAAAAGATGAGAAATCAGCCTTGTCTCCATGCATCCACTATGTGTCTGAAAGGCTTATCCCCAATCAAAGAAAATCCACTTGGTTAAACATTGAAGCCCCTAATCTCTTGGTTAGGATCCTTGCCGCTTTGTCTTGTGTTTCAAGATGAAGAAAGGCATTCATTTCTCTAACCAAACATTTACTCCCTTGCTAGCCACGTTTAGCCTCTGGATAATTCTTTTGAAAAAGCCTTCTAGATAGCTATCCCCCACAACAGGGTAAAAGGGAAAAAATAATAATGAAAAGAGGGATGAAAGCAAAATCAAATTAAGGATAAGCAGCCCGCCATGTGAGGGGCATTTTGAAGAAAACATCTCTTCCAATCCAAACAAGTAGGCAAATGGGCCTTTTTGAGGAAACAATTCTTTCATACAAAATGAAGGCAGGGACAAAGATAATAAAAGTGATGAGATGGCCGCTAGCTTTTTGAACCTAAGCATAAGTAGAAGTTAGGTTTGAGCCATTATATCCCTTTCTTTGTCAAACCAACAACTTTAGCCTACATTATGGTCCATAACAAAGTCCTCTCAGACTGGGGAACACGACTTAGTAGCAAGGTCCTAGACACTAGGGGCATCACCAACGTGGGACTTAACACGAAGGGCAAGAATCCTGGAGTATGCATCATCTTGGCAAATCACACAACATGGAGAGTTACGTGAGACAAGGGGCATGACTATGTCCCCCTTTATGCATTTCTCTTGAAAGTATCCAACCTCTTATGTGGGTCTCAGTAAGTGATTATCAATCTAACTCAAGTCAACCAAATCAAACTTGAAGCAACAAACTCACCTAATTGACTAAGGGCATGAGTTTGCAAAATAGTTTTGTGTCCTTTGATGATTGAATGACGCGAGGGTGGAACATATAGATGAAATGATATGATTTTGAAATCCTCAAGGAAAAGTTTTCAAAGTTGATTTTATCCTGAGCATTCTTGACACAATAAAAATGAAGCACAGTTATTATTTGCAAACCTTCGCAGAGAGTTTCCCATTTCATGAGTGTAGCTAGATTGTCCCTTGGCCAAACAAATTTTTTTTCAATGGTGCCGCTAGAGTATTGCGGTCTCTCAAAATCACCTGGCTAGTAGGAAGCTTTGTGGGCAATAAGTCGTTATCGGAGAAGCATTGGCTTGAATACGCAAAAGTTGAGATGTTCAGAATGCATTGTGGATTTGTTTGCATCACCCTATGATTTGGTTTGGGCATTTGCATTAATCTCTTGACCTTAACATTCTGTGATGAGTAGTTGTCTCTTGATTACATAAATGGGCTAAGTCCAAATATGAGATGTTCTTATTCCAAGCCAGAGTATTGCTATTAGTAGCAAATTGATTTCTGGTAGAATTCATCTATCCTCGGCATGAGCATCTAGGTGGAGTAAAGCAAAGGAAACAAGCATGAAGCCATAAGTTGGACAAGCTTTTTATATTAGCCCAGGCTGCCTCACCATCATTCTCTGCCAACATACTTGGCCTTCGAGGAGCATAGTCTAGCTTAAAGGGTGCCATATCTTCGAAAGTCACTAATGCTTCAAACATTTCTATGGAATGCTGTCCTACAACATCGTCAAGAGCATGCCAAAACCTTCGCCGAGCAACAAGAGAAGCATTGCATTCATGTTCATTATTCATATGCTAGAGGCAATTAAATTGTTGTCATGCACAGTTGAAGTAGGATCAAGCATCCATTGCCTAAACAGGGGGCTTCTATTTCTTTCCAAAAGTTCAAATTCAATATGCATATGTGTCATGGTTGCAAACCATATCACCCAAAGTGGTTTAACACATGGACTAGGGTTCTCAAAGTATGGTGGTCATGGCCCTAGCAAATAGTATAAAAGGATTATCAACCCGTGGCTAATTCCACATTCATTGCATGATGTTTTTCCTATTGAGTATTTCTTTTTAAACTATTCAAATGAGGATTGCACTACTTATTTTTCAATGGATGATTCAACATGACAAGTTTAGGACTTTGATTCCTATTTCCAAATCGGCCTAGCAACCCATCTTTTAAATTCAAAATTTTGAGCATGCTTACTGCAACGAGCAGGTAAGATATAAGAGTTTATCAATGTGCTTGCAGATAATCATGTGGAATCCAATTACCTCAATCATGTTCTGAGAAGGAGGAAAAAAGAAAAACCTTGTTGAATGAGTTTCTGAAAGACCAACGCCAATGTGCTTTGGTAAAAATAAGTTTTGATAGACACTTGCTGAAAGAGTAATTCGAAGCTAGTAAAAGGTCGTGTTAACATTGCTTGGAGTGAAGGAATCTTTCATAACCAAGAATCGAAAGAGAGAAAACGTTCAAAACATTTTGCCTGATGATATCTTCAAATGACATGTTTTTCTTGAAACCAAAAGTTGTGTAAGGTGGGACATTCAGATAGCTACTAGCATAACAGTCGACTCCGAGTCTACTCTCTATTGTGGTCATTTACTCAGCTTTTTCGGTCTATTTTTAGTGTGGATTGGCTTGGAAGTAGGATCTTAAGTGGCATGCAGAATTTGTAAGCAACGAGTCTTAAGAATCATCTATATCAAAAATTGCTGGCTGTCTATGGTATCTGATGAACTCATGCATGCACACGATTTGCTATACATGACTCATCCATAATCTGTGCAAGTAGCTGTGGCGCTATGTTTATCATTTTGTTTGCCTTACTCTAACCATGCAGGGGACAAAACCAAAAGTGGAGTTTATCACCCTCATTTGGTTGAGCCACCATATCATACGGGGGGCAGTTTGCATATTAAGGGTGATAGACATGTCTGATGAATGCACCTTAAGTGGCTTTGAGCAAACTCTACAATTAGTACCATGTCAGCAGTTCCGAGCTTGCATCTTAAGTGGCTTCACACTTGCATCTCCATAGATACTTACTTCACGCTTCAATTTCCATGTCAGCAGCTATGCCATCATAACTTAGAAGCCTCGCATTCGCTCTTCAGCAGCCCCGTGCACATGCCTCGTCATATTCGCAACCTTGTCTAGCTTATTGTAGAACTCCAAGCAACTCTACATTTAGGCCTTACCATGTGCACAGCCTCGCGCTCAGCAGGTTCCATTTCAATAGTGCAGGGCTTACTTTAGCTACCCGAGCTCACATCTTGAAGCTAAGCAGCCTCGCCACTTCTAGGCCAGCGAAACAATCCTGCAGCTTCCACTTAATGCATTGAGTGAACATTTATACAGTTCTGAGTCAATAGCCAACAAGAAAAAAAAAAACACCTGCATAAAGCTTACAATAACCTAGTGCACACTTCAGCCCTTCAAAAGGCATCTGTGTTGTTGAAGTCCTTCAGAAGGCATTTGTGTGGCTAAAATCCTCCACACAAAAAAAAGGGCATTTGTGTTGCTAAAGCCCTACAGAAGGTGCTTATGTTGCTAGCTTTCAGAAAGCGTTTGTGTTGCCAGCTTGCAGAAAGCATTTAGCCACCAGAAGACATTTGTGTGTCGCTAGAAACTGTTCAGCCTCCGGAAGGCACTCCCAGCAATGGAGGTGATGGAAATCTCCCTGACAAGATGAAATTGCCAAAGGAGGCAATGAGAATCTCCTAAAGTGTACGTGTGGATCACTTCATCAATGGAGGCAATGGAACTTTCCTTAAAAACACCAAGTTGAAAGAGGTGATGAAAATCTCCAAAGGCAATAACGGGCAACAAATTTTACCCAAAGCATTTAACAAGTCTTATGGCATATAGTCAAAACTAGCCTTGGAGGCACTCCCAAGCATGTGGAAAATAATCAAGATTAGCCTTTGGGGCAGCCCAAGCATGTGGAATCTAGCCTTGGGGACACTCCCGAGCAAGTGGAATGTGCCTGAATCTAGCAAGTGGAATATGCCTGAATCTAGCCTTGGGGGCAATTGTAGACACCCCAATTTGGCCTAACGATTATTTCAAGTCCCACCTTGGGGACCATCCCGATGATGAATGGATACATGTGATTGCTGACTCATTTCTCGTAAACCCATGGACTTCTGGTGAGTACTTTTAGACACTTAGAGGACCTAATTCAGAGCCAAATAACCTCTCAGACAGAAATACAGCATCCTAGGAAAATACATCTATCGGCCGCAAGATTGATCTCTCGGCCTCCACATCATTCTTTCACTTGTGAAACATGTTGTTTGAAAATCTCCCTAAGAGATTGATCTCTCACCCGCGAGAACCATTCCTTGGCCACCAGATCGTCCTTTTTCCAGATTCTGGAATGTTTTGTCAATCGTTTGATCTGATGCTCAAAACCCTAGCAGGCATTTTTCAATTCTTTAGGGCTATGAAAGGAGATTTTAAGAAGAAATCTTGTGATCATATACTTCCCATTAATTCGTGCATTGTGATTGGTTGGAGTGAGTCACCCCATGCCTATATAAAGGGGCCTTAGGGTTCCAAAATTCAGAACATAATTCACCCTTGTCAACCACGAAACCCCGCAGAAATACTCCCTCATACTCCCTCTACAAAAGCCCTAACATCCTGAAGGCAGCCGTAATCCGAGCAATCAAACCCGAAGTACAAACTCTAACCCTAGGGTTTCGAGAAGAAGGACAATCAATCACCCTCAATCCCAAGCAATTGTGCACTGAAGGATTAAGGTGGTGAGACCCAAGGGCCTATGGTTTGAATTACTCTTAGTCTCTGTATTTTAATCATAAGTATCTTGAATTTTTGATTAATTGTTCGTATTCTGGTGTGAGGAAGAACACCGGCTGGGACATCGTTCCCACGGCCGGTATATCAGTCCAGAAGGATCCCTCGGCCGTGACATCCATTCACCGACTGTGGGATCCATTCTCTAGGACAGCCTGTTTGTTTTCAACTTATTTTTTATGCATGCTTTAATTACTGTCTAGCTCACCATTAACTCCTTAAAGGATAAAAACAGGTTCTGTGTTTAGAATTAAATAAAGCATGTATTAATTGTAGGTGGGAAAAATCTAATGGTGCTTTTAGCTGCTAGAGTAACGCGACAGATACCGTAGGCCTTCTGCTCGGAACCCTAATTTCTTGTCGAAATCCTAATCTGCAAAACAGACAAAGGGTGAGCTCACCTTTGCCTCTTGTGGCAAAGGCCCTTCGATGCCTAAGTTAGTATCTCATACTTGTTGAAAACCCTAATTATCAGTATGAAAGTATGAATGCAGTGTATTGCGTACGTTTTGCCCTTAGGCTAACATTGTTTATATAGGCACATGTTTGCTTGCTTTCCAAGCACCCTTGTTGCCCTAGGTCTCTTGCCTCATATAGGAAACCTAGCCTTCCGGGGATCCTCAAAGTATGAATGCAGTGTATTGCGTACATTTTGCCCTTAGGCTAACCTGTTTATATAGGCACATATTTGCTTAATTTCCAAGCACCCTTGTTGCCCTTGGTCTCCTGTCTCATACAAAAGACCTAGCCTTCCGAGGATCCTCTCTCCCAATCAGCTGCGATCCGATACTCGTAGGGATTCTTCTCCTTATGGAGCCCCTCCCAAATTAGTGTTGCTTCCTTATTTATCTTGATTGGATATTCGGTTCCCCTTCCTACAAGATGTCTTTTCTCTTCTGGAATACTCATTCCGCCTTATTGCTTAGGGTCATCATTTTACAGGATCTCCCTCTGTTTGGTCATCTCCTAGCCAAACAAACGGATCCTTCATGTGACCTCTTTATGTCATCTGTTCCTTCAGCCAACCACCGTCCTCATCAGCAATACGACTTGTCTCATCTACCACGTGTTTCCTAGATAGTATGTGTTCAGCCATCAATTGTGTCTGTTCGGGGATATCTCTATACATTAATCGTATTCTAAATGATTATGGGCTAGTCTTACAACTGGGCAAAGAGGAGTGCCTAACACCTTCCCCTTACTCTACTTTTGGCTCTCGTACCCGGAATCTCTATCTATTTTTTTCTAGTTTTTATAAACTAGGTGGCGACTCTATTTTGATGATAACTGCTATCGTGTGAAGATGTTCCTCGCCATGGGAATATCCACGATCTTGGTTTATGAAGTGGAATTAAACAGAAGAGGATCATCTATATGGCAATGCCCCGCTTGGGAGGTGTATATAGTTTTTGGCGACTCCGCTGGGGAACTTGAGAGCCATAACCAAAAAATTCAACATAAAATTAATATTTGCTTTATTTAGTTCTTTTATCATATGCATCAAACTGGCAACCTCGTTGAGTTCACCTAATAAACTGGCATGTCACAGGCTATGTTAGGGGTTTCGGCAAACTCCATAGTCACTTGTACCTAGTGGCATATCAAAGAGGGGATCACCCAATTGTTGCCTATGATGGGCTGATGAGAGGACTGGTGCCCTTTGACAACAGAGCACCCTTGAGACTACCCAAACCTTACATGTGTTAGAAAGCCATAAAACCTATCAAAATAAGACAAGATCCCACAGGTTAGGAATCTACTTGCATCTTTTCTAGAAGTTCTTCCTCACACCTTGTATATGTTATTGTAACATCGCTTTCTGTGCAGAAGGGTTGGGGCTTGAACTAAGAGCCCTATTTCTAAGTCTTTATAGTTGAGCACTGAGGCATAGCATTGCCTGCAAGTGTGTTTTTGGTAAGTTGAAAGCACCACTGCTTACTTCCTACTCCTACTTCACTTGAAGCAACATGAAGCATAGATTTCTATAAAGCAACATCAAACAATGGCAGTAGCGTAAGTCGACCGCTGGAAATTAAATTGAGGTTGCTCTAGCAATCGCTGCTTTGAAAGGCCAAGAGAAAGGAGAAGTGTAAAGTTGAAGAGTAGGTGATGGCATGCAAAATTGATGATATTATTGATAGAAGTGGCAATATTCAAATGGATGATTCAACATGACAAGTTTAGGACTTTGATTCATATTTCCATATCGGCCTAGCAACCCATCTTTTAACATTCAAAATTTTGAGTATGCTTACTGCAACAAGCCGGTAAGATTTAGGAGTTTATCAATGTGCTAGTAAGTAATCATGTGGATCCTAGTTACATCAATCATGTTCTGAGAAAGAAAAAAGAGGAAAAACTTGTTGAATGAGTTTATGAAAGACCAACCCCGATGTGCTTTGGTAAAAATGAGTTTTGATAGACACTTGCTGAAAGAATAACCTGAAGCTTGTAGAAAATCACGTTAGCATTGTTTGGAGTGAATGAATCTTCCCTAACCAAGAATTGAAAAAGAGAAAAACTTTTGAAACTTTTCTTAGTGAAAATGGCTAATGATGATCAAATCCTCAAACAACAAGTTTTTCTTAAAACCAAAAATTATGTAAGGTGGAACATTCAAATAGCCGCTAGCACAGTGGTGGACTCTGAGTCTACTCTCCGTTGTAGTCATCTGCTTAGCTTTTTCGGTCTATTTTATTGTGTGGATTGTCTTGGAAGTAGGATTTTAAGTGGCATGCAGTATTTATAAGCAACGAGTCTTAAAAATCATCCATATCAAAAATTGTTGGCTATCCATGTTATCCGATAAACTCATGCATCAACACAAATTGCTATGCATGACTCATCCATAATCTGTACAAGTAACTATGGTGCTATGTATATTATTTTGTTCGCCTTTCTCTAACCATGCAAGGGACTAAACCAAAAGAGGAGTCCATCACCCTCATTTCTTCTCATAGCACATTGCATGATCACATGTCAACATCGAGTATCATTTGGTTTAGCCACCCCATCATACTAGATTTGCATATTAAGGGCAATAAGTGTGTCTGATGTGTGCATTGCATAGATAATTAATTTTGGATATCTCCGCTTGAGTGTAATCGGGTTTTTGCTTCTCCTAAATTTTGGGTTTGGTCTAAGACGTGACTGCGATGGCTGACAAGAAGATTGAAGCTCTGGCCGCTAAAGTTAATGCATTGGTTGAATTAGTGGCTGCCCTAGCCACCATTGTTCACAGTTTGCAAAGAAGTTCTCCACAAGCTCCACCTCCACCTCCCCCTAGTAGATGGACAGAGAAAGCAGTACAAGCGGAAATTCATTTTGCCAAGAAAAGACAAGGAAGAACAATGTTGAACCTGCAGCCTCAACATATGGAACAAGTCGAGGGAAAAATCACCCAACCAAAAAGAAGCCTTCCCAACCATACCGTTGTCATCAATGCTAGCAGTGCCATGTTTCCACTAAATCCATCCCAACACACCCCTGCTCACCAGAACCCCACTTCAAGAAATCCCAAACGTCATGCACTCCGCCACCACCGAAATCTTAACTCATCCCCATCTCAAGCCTTGGCTACCCTTGTCGAACAAGGACTCCTCGAACCTTTAGAAACTCAGTCACCCTGCCCACCATTAGGCCCACGTGATATCCAAGAACTCATTGATCAAGAGGTGTTTTGATCCGGCCAAGTTGAATGTTTGAGCAGCAATAGCCAAGTCTGTCATGTCTTCGTCTTAGTGTTGAGTCAATGTTTTTTTTTAGCTTCTTTTTACAATTTGAAGTCTTGAGTTTATTTTCTTTTAGGAGTTTGAGTCTTGAGTTTATTTTCTCTTGAAATTAAAGTCATTTTGTTCAACATAGTTTTTGACCAACTCTTTGCGCTCAACATGAAATGTGAATCTCTTCCGAAATGTGAATCTCCTTAGACATTACCTACGAATGGCCTGATTCTCTTTAGAGATACATAGACACCTTAGGGTCAGCCACATTTTTTGAAAATATTTTCTCTTGTGCTAAGTTGCTGCTATAGAATGTTCATGATAACGTTAAATGTTGAAAACAATCCTTAGGGATTTCAAAGTGATCTCGTGATATCTTTTGAAACACATCATAAATCACTCGAGTTGTCAAATGCAAAGAATGAGTTTTCAATGCAAAGAATGAGTTTTCAAAACTATGACCCATGTCATTTCTGTTGAGTTGAGGAATTGGAAAATATTTCTTTACACTTGTGGGACCGCTGTTGAATATGAAGAGTAAAAGAGGAGAAAGAAGAAAAGAGAGGAAAAATGAAGAGAAAAAAAAAAAGATGAGCTCGCTGGATTGAAAACCCGCAAGGGAGGTCTAGGCAAAAGTTAGAGCACGAACAAAGTGAGAAATTAGCCATGTCTCCATGCATCCACTATGTGTCTCAAAGGATTGTCCTCAATCATAGAAAATCCACTTGGTTAAACATCAAAGCTCTTAATCTCTTAGCTAGGATCCCTATCACTTCGTCGTATGATTCAAAATGAAGAGAAGCATTCATTTCATCTATCCAAACACTTATCTCTTGCTAACCACGTTGAGCCTCTGGATAATTCCTTTAAAAAGCCTGCTAGGCAGCCATCCCCTATGCTGGGGCAAACAAAAAGTACAAGGAAAAATGAATAAAAAAAATAAGCACCCCGTCATACATAGGGCATTTTGATGGAAACATTTCTTCCAATCCATACAAAGGATATTTTGAAGAAAATAACTCTTTCACACAAAGTGAGACAAAAGGCGACAAGAATGTTGACTATGGCTGCTAGCTTTTAAAACCCAAGCGTGAGTAGAAGTTAGGTTTGAGCCTTTACATCCGCTTCTTTTCTTAAGCCGAAACCCCAAACCTACATTATGGTTCATAACAAAGTCCTTTCAGATTGAGGAACACGACTTAGCAGTAGGGTCCTAGGCACTAGGGGCATAACCAGTGTGGAAAAGTGACGTGATAAGCAAACATCTTGGGGTGCGTATCACTTTGGCAAAGTACACATCATGAAGAATCATATGGGATAAGGGGCACGACTACGCCCTCCTCTATTCTCCTCTCAGAAGTATCTAACCTCCCGTGAGGATAGCCACTCAACAATTCAACTCATGATGATCGACTGAAAACAACGAACTCACCTAAAATGACTAGGGCCATGGGTTTGTAAAGCTATGTCTCATGGCAAATTGAGTGGTATGGATATGGAGCATGATTGATGGAATGGAATGATTTTGAAATCCTCGAGGAAAAGTTTTCAAAATTAAATTTTATCCTAAGCATTCTTGACACAGCAACACGAGCATAATTATTGTCTGCAAACTTTTGAGGAGATAACATGAGTTTCCCATTTTATAAAGAATGTAGCAAGATGGTCTCTTGGCGAAGCAGTATTATCATTAGAACGTCGTGACGTTTTAAATATTATCTTGTCATAGCTGCTTGGCTGGTGTGAAGTTTTGTCAGTAGTGAGTCACTTTGGGAAGCATTGGATCAAATACGCCAAAGTTGAGATATCCAGAATGCATTGCAGATTTACATGCACCCACTACAACAAATAAGGCCTTTTATAGCGTGCCAAAAATGCTATAGCTTGATATACATAGCATTCCAAAGAACGCCTTATTAGCCGATGCAATTAAAAGTCCTTGCTTTCAATAGCGTTCTTGGAACGCTATCTATATGTGACCTTTCATAGCGTTTTTGGCATGCTGTCTTTAAGCTACCTTCCATAGCATTTTTAGCCTGCTGTATTTAATTTGCCTTTGATAGCATGTTTGGAATGCTATGGTTGGTTTTTGTGAATCAAGTATATCTTGAAGCTATTTCTGTAGCTCTTTAAACTCAAATTAATAGCATTAATTCCATAGCTAACACTCAAAACTTGAATGGCATTTCATAGCAAGCTCATACAAATTTACTCAAAAACTGAAGGACACAATTTATTACTCATTCCTTAGCAATATGTTCAAAGCATTACATCTCCAAAATAACAAAAGTTGATCCAGCATCAAGTACTATGCTAAACTTATATACAAGAATATCAGTACGAGAACATGTATCATAAGAACGATAGGCTTCGACGTTCCAACGAGCACTGGCAAGATCGTATCTACATCTCCGACAAAAAGTCACGAACCATCAATTTCTCTTTCAAGCCGCAGACCTACATAGAGTGGAAGACAACATCAATATGAATTGAAATTACAAATAGCCAACCAACCATCAATATGAATTGAAGACTAGAACAGTAGAACTTCGATTTTGGCAAGTATGCACTGAAATCTCAAATATACCAGTAGTTAACAAGGATATAGCAGCATAAACAGACAACAAAGATCAACATTCACCCATTTAGCGATAACTAGTAAGATTGCACGTGCAAGGCACGTGGAATTCTTCAAATTCAGATTGCAAATGAGTCGGTAAGTATGCATCAATGTTTCTAAGATTTAGAGACTGATAATTTGAGGGATAATCCCTATTCATATCATTCCAAAGTTTAAGTAAAATCCAGCTTATGTTTTTACATGGTATTAGAACCTAAAAATTCGCAACAAATGCTGAATGTGGCAATCTATTTTTCGCGCCAATAAATGAATACACAATCTCGCATGATCAATCATTTCCAACTACCTTGAAACATCATCTGCTTATCTATCCCAAAAGAAAAAGAAACTTGGTATGTTTACAAGGAAACCGAGGACTTGTTACAGTTGCACCAATAGCTTGTCTAAGAATGAAGCTATGGACCAACTTCACTAAGAATTCAGAATTGGTTTAACATCAATTGTGAGTGGACTGAACATCACCCGATTCTAGCTGGTTCAGCTTCATCAACAAGGAAAATAGTGTATCCATCGTATGCTTTAACCCAACAACTTGCCCTAGAATGGTCCATCAAAAAAACATCAGAAGCAATACAGTTAGAAAAGACATCATTCAGGCTACGGAACACAACCATTACCAATGACATGGTGACATTACGTGAGATTTAAACCTTAACAATTAGAATCCCCACCTTTAGGAAGACGATAAATTCCCAGTAAAAACAGATGACTGAAATTGATCGACCAACAAAGTTAGTAGACATAGTAAGTCCTTGTTCTTGATTGAGCATTTCAAAGATTGTTATCTTTAAACTTGAATACTTTGTTTAATGAATTTTTGTGATTGCACAAGTTGGAAGAAAGTACACTCAAAGTGATCCAATGTAGCCTATGTAGCATGGACTCTTCATCGTAGTCCATGACCCAGTGTCAGACGCTTTTCAAAAACCAACACTCTCAAACTAATGGAGGAACGTAATATTTGGAACATTAACTCGCTAACCTTTTGGTATCCTACCAAATTGGGGATAAAAAGACCTGATCTATGACCAACCATTTCTTTTTTTACCTAGAAGTAGGAAAATGCCTCGAATCAACATGAAGGTGGGCTTGAAAAAGCACCAGTTGAAGAACAAACTCCAACTGCTACTTTTTATACTGTAGCTATGGCCTACAGCTGATGATCAATCTACTTTTTTGATCTAGTCTAATAGTTTTTCCAGTAGCCGGTAGTCTAATGTAATATAGCTGAAAGGCACTAAGCTAATCACGGAGTTAACTACTTTAAACACAAAAACAGGAAGGAAAGAAAGAAAGAAAGAAAAATGGGTGCAAATTTTTATCGTACATGCTGGTAAACAATTGGAAATGTAAGTACCACTTTATGGTCTTCGAATATGACCTTCAAACACATTTGGGTTTCCCTTCCAAGAATTTCTGCCTTCAATCTCTTTTTATTCTTGGCTTCCAATTTTGATGGATGAATATGTGGAATATCTACCAAAAACAGTAGGTCAACAGATGACATCCAATGTGACCAAAGCTAAACATAAGAATTATGCACAATTTTATATGTTCTTTGGACAATTGTTAAGTAAAGGAACACCGACTTCAAGAAAGTAATAGAAAGCATGATAATGAACACAGTAGGCACTCAACTGGAATTACACAGTGAAGTAGGGATTTGGTTATTGGCCCAAAACAAACTGGAGTTAACCACCCATAGCATCTAATGCTAGGTCCTCTTTTGCCTTTCATCAGTTTGTCATTGCAGTGAGATCGTCAATGTGGATTTACCATCAAAGAGACAGAAAAAGAAAATAAGTGATATGTCAAACATGTTTGGATCATACACAATGCCAATTGAAGCAATTCATCAAACATCTTTAGTGCAACAATTTTTCGTTATGACCAATTGCATAATGATCTGGAACTCGACGTCACATTATTACCTTTGGGAATGCTTACCATGCAAAATTGTAAAGGTCCAGTTGGAGAGTATTCTAGGCAACGACCCGTAATGGCGGCCGCAGAACTTATTTGCTGTCGCGAGGGGATAATGGAGAAGCCGATGAAAAAAAGATCAGGCATTTTGTCAAACACCTTTGGCGCATAGTGTATACTGTATAACAATGGCATTCAACAGGTTTATTAACTTAAAGGAACATCTTAAGAGTACCCTGGATACTACAGGTTTAACTCCAAAGATACTACATGTAACCTTACTTCTTTTTCTAGGAATATAGACATCCTTCACTACCCCAAAATGTTGAAAAAGGCTCCTTACCCATCTCATACTTACGCCCTTTGGAAAATTGTCCACAAACAGTCACTAATTGATTACTTGAAACCCCCTCCCCCCTGTTTCTTATGCTTATCAAGGACAAGAATCCACAGCCCCCACTGTTTCTATCACGATCCCTCACAGCCATGAACACTGGAAACTTATACCATTAATAACAAACCAAAATACCTCCTACCTATCTGTCGAAACCAAGATCACCACCACAACAGCCAAACAAACAACACAAACAAATAGAACAACAAAACGTAATTTCTTCAATGGAGCAATCAGTCTACCCTAGAAGAGATATCCTCCAGGCATATACACACCCATAAACCAAACAACAGTCTACTCCTTCAACCTCAGATCAAATACCCGAACACAGAAAGCACATGCAAAGAAAAGGGCCCAGCCGCCTAAGAAAAAAGCAATGCACATACCTTCATCTAGACAGATCGGTGAGTGTTGAAAACGTTAAAGAATCCCGATGATTGAGATTGGCACCTGGTGAAATCAAAAGCAAAAGCTGAAGTAGCCCCCTCAATCGGAAAACCAAGTCGACCGGCGATCCACGGCAAAGGGTAAGCGAAAGGACAAGGATATGGGAACGCCGGAGAAGAGGGCTCGGTGTAAGGCGACGGCGTGAGCCGCCCGAGATGGATCGACGGCTAGGGTTCGAGCATTGGGGAAAATCGCCTCCTAGGGTTCGAGACTGGTAGCTTCAACAATCTTCAAAGCACCTATTTCGTCTTCCTCAAAGCACCTATTTGGTCTTCCTCCCAATGGCAGTTGTTGGTCGCCGGGGGTTGAAATTTGACGGGGGGAGAGAGAGAGAGAGGAGATATGCCTCCATTTGTGATCAGGGCGCCTTTTATTTTTGGTGGAACGCTGTTATAGAGCAAATGAAACGCTATTATATATTAGGTGCGAGCGTTTTCTTTTTTCCTCCTAGTAGAACGCTATAAATGTATCCCTACAACAGCATTCCTACAAGAATGCTATTATCTAATGCTATTAAAACTCATAATTGTTGTAGTGACCCTGTCATTTGCATTGATCCTTATGGTTGCTTAGCAAAAGTAGTTGTCTCGGTTGCACAAGCTAACTCCAAGTATAAGGTGTTCTTATTTTCAAGCAAAGTAGGTTCATCAATGCAAGGAGTGAAGCGAGCCGTGGACCCAAGGTTGAGAAAGCTCCCTGCTATAGCTAACCCACCTTCATTACTGGATTTACTAACAATTTTGTAGGGGCAACAAAGGGATGCACTTTAAAGTCTATCTCCCTGCCAACACACTTAAAGAGGAAGGAGAAAGTTCTGCCTAAAGGGTGTCATATCCTGGAAGAACACCTAAACTCTTTTGTGGATGGCTGTCACACAGCATTGTCAAGGGCATGCTAAAATCTCTGCCAAACAGAAAGAGAAACATTGCACTCACATTCATTGCTATTTACATCGCATGTTTCTATGCTAGGGGCAATTAGATTGTTGTCGTCATGCACGTTTGAGCTAGGGTCAAGCATTCATGTCCTAAACAGGGGGCTTATGTTTCTTCTTAAAATACTCAAATTAATATGCATATGTGTTGCGTTGCACTATGTCACCCAAAATGGTTCAATGTTTAAACTAGGGTCCTTAAAAGTGTTGTGGCCTTGCCCCTAGCAGTCAGCATAAAAGGATTTCGGCTCGTGCTCGATTCCAAATTTGTTACATGTTGTTTTCTTATCCATATCATTTTCTAAACTATTTGAATGTGGAATTGCAGGTAATTCTGAATGTTCTCCACATTCAAGTGATAAGTAGGCTCTCAGTCTTCACAATCGCTCGAGGATGTTATGTACTACTCAGAGTTGTCATGATTAGAAATGCAAACTACAAAGAAGCCAAAGTCCTCCAAAAGGCACCCGTATTACCAAAGTCCTCCAGAAGGCTTGTGTGAAGTCATCCATGTTGGCATTTGTGTTCCAGAAAGAGTTCCACCTCCAGAAGGCATTTTTGGTTGCTAACATCCTCCAGAAGGCATTTGTGTTGACAGAAAAGTGTTCAACCTCCAGAAAGCATTTGTATGGCCAGCTTCCAGAAAGCGTTCAGCCTCCGGAAGGCACCCTATTAGTAGAGGCAATGGAAATCTTCCAAACAAATTAAATTGGCCAAAGGAGGCCATGGAAATCTCCTAGAGCGTATGTGCGGATCACCCCATCAGTCACTTTCCATCGCACCAAGTTGAAGGAGGCGATGGAAATCTCCGAAGGCAATAATAGCCAACAAATCTTACCCAAAGAAGCCTTATGGCATTTTGGGTCAACAAGTCGACGGAGTCAAAGTGGAATATGGCCAGAACTAGCCTTGGGGACAATCCCGAGCATGTAAAATATACTTGGGGGCATCCCTAGCAAACACAATATGATCAGAATTAGCCTTGGGGGCATCCCCGAGCATATTGAATCTCAAGCTGCTGGTGTTGGACCCACTTCGGGACTTTTTTCGTGGCTCTCTCTATAGCAACAAGCTCACCAATTACTGGTCACTTGACCTTTGAGGAATATGAATTCCAAGCTCTTGCTCGTAGAACCCAAGGATCCTTGATACCTCAAACTCAGGCTCTACACTCTAATTACTATGCCCCGGAAGTACGACAACAGTCACATCCTATGCTAAATCTCCATGCTCACTACCATCAAGCTACCCATTGGCTCTATGCCCGTAAACTCACTATTTCAAGCTCCATCCCCATTACCCCAGTAGCCTTGTGCTCACTATCTCAACAGTTTTGTGTTCATAATCAATAGTTCCATGCTCTACACCCATAAGCTACTCAGCGGCTCTACGCCTACTACTTCAAGTCACTATCAGCAGCTCCAAGCTCACCATCTCAGCGGCTCTACGCCCATAAACTCATTATCTCAACTGGGTTTATGTCATAACAATCAACAAGACATCATCTGTTCTTAAGCTCTATGCTTGAATGGTCGAAGTTCTACACTTTGAATGCTCGAAACTCTTCGAATGCCCAACCACTGTGTACTGGATGCTCAAGTTTTACACTTGAATACTTAAGCTCTATGCTTGAATGCCCAACCATCGTGTACTGGTTGCTCAAAGCCTATACTTTGAATGCTCGAACTCTACCCTCCGAATGCTTGAGCTCTACACTCGGAATGCTCAAGTCTAGAACTTGAAAGAAGCTCTACTCTTAAAAACAATACACATGCACAGGCCCATGCACGTAAGCATCAATTGCATCACCATTGTCATCATTGAGTCTGCATCACCATCATCACATCTAACCATCATCATACATATACATGTTTTGCATCTATTTCTCACTCATGAAACAGGTCATTCCTGCATACAACCAGCTCTACACATCGGTTCTATCACTTCAAGGCTCTTGCCTTACGACTGCATACAACCGGCTCTACACCTCGGTTCTATTGCTTCAAAGCTCCAAGCTCAGACTCTCAGGCTCTTGCCTTATGATTGATACCGGCTCTACGCCTCGATTCTCTCAAGCTCCACGCCCCAGTCACTGGCTCCATGCTGCTGTAGAGACCCGTAAATTTAAATTTCCTTTATTTGATAAATTTTATGTGGAATTATGCTTTCAAATATGAATAGTGACGTAAGTTGTGGTATTTTGGGGCCCAATGTGGAAGGAATTGGTGATTGAGAAAAAAATTAGTTAATGCTTTAAGTGTTGTAGGGTGAAATGTGTAATATACATGTATATAGAGAGAGAGTTGAGTACAGGAGAAGATTCACTCCCCATTCTCTCATGCCATCCCTCTATTCTCTCGGCTCTCTCTCTCTCTCTCTCCTGCACTTTCACCCACTCTCTCACTAAAATCTTGCTCACACACCTCAAACCCTTGAAGATCCTTCACATATCCTTCACCAATGGTTGATTTCTAGTCATTGAGGTTGTTAATCTTGCTTGGAGGAGGTTTGTTGGAAGACTTGAAGCTAGGGTTTGGGTTTGAAGCTTTGGATTTGCTCTCAAGCTTGAGGTAGAGAAATCTAACTACTTTTATGTGTTTTTGAGTTAGTGTAATGTGTGGATATTGTGGTTGACCTTACTCTTGTTGATTGTTTGAAGTTTGGCCTTGAAAATCCCTTATTTTCGTCACTGTTCTGCACCTAGCCGGACTGGCTCAAGTTTTTTTGACAGATCTTGCAGAAATTCCCTAGGACTCTACAAAGCTCCGTTTTGGTTGATTCTTGCGCCAAAAGTTCCGTGTTTGAGTCTACAATCTAGGAAAAATATGAACATAAATTCATACTGATAAATTAAAACCAGAAACGTCCATTATCCAATCTGTATTCCAGATCTGGATGTCCTGTTTTTGTTCCCAGACAGCAGTTTGTATTTTGGGCATAACTCTTACATGCGATGTCCGTTAGACTCGATTCAAATTGCGTTGGACAGCTGATTCGATCCTCTACAACTCTGTTTGAATACTTGCTTTCGGGTTCTGAGGTTTGGTGGACCAAAATGGGCTTGAAATCAGTCTGAGAAACTCGAAACACTGCCTTGTTCTCTTCCCTTTTCAAAAAGAATTTTTCAAAAAATTCCTCCTAGATTCCCCCCTATTTCCAACATTTCTCTCTCTATCTCTCTCCACTTATTACCCCTACTATTTTTCAAAACACTTTTCAAAATACAAACCAACTCGTTGTATTGATAGCGTTTGCGAACTTGTATTGGTTATTATGTGAACTAGTAACACTTTATGAACGATGAGGGGTTAATAATGGGAATTACGGTTGAAATGGATGAATGATTAGACTATCTACTAACTTATTGTATGACAACGATAATGGATTCGTGCCAAGAGAAATGTGATTTTAAGACAAGTTGTGTATAGCAAACGACTAATAGTGCGAATTACGAATGAAACGGGTGATGGCTTGGGATAAGTAGTCCTTTGGGTTTCATACATTGAGCTTTTATTATATGTTTAGTACTTGTTGGTATACGCCGGTGGTATGAGGTCAATAGGCCTGGACATGAGATTGTGTATGATGAAATGGGGATAGTCCAAGGTCCCAAATGCTTGGTAAGGGATAGCGTGAGGTCCCAAATGCTCGGATTAAAATTGTATGACAAGGATACGAAAATGAGATGTATGATACATTCGAAATGCTTGATGTAGTGGTACTTCGATAGAAGTAGAAAAAGATGAGTAGCGAAGTCATGTGTTGGGTCGTTTCGTTAAGTTCGTAAAGTCATATGTAAAAGATGGAACGTAGGCAGAAATGGTATCGATTGGGCGTTAAACTCCTTATTCGGTTTAAACCTTCTTGTTGGTGACTTAAAGAGTTGTCCTCATTCATTCATTATACTTTACTCATTTTCATATAAACGTAGCGCCGATTTCTCTACTGGGCTAGTGTAGCTCAACCTTTCATTTTCAGGTACTACTCAGGGGTGGTAGCATGAAGTGCTTGCGTGCATGGACTGACTAACTTTTTTTTTTTGAAAGCTAACATGAAGGAGTTAGTTAGTCATCTTTGTAAAATCTCCTTTTTGCCAAAGATGTATATGTAACTTAATTTCATATTCCTTTTGACTAAGAATGTTGCTCAGCTCTTAACATTTATGTATCTTGACCAAATGCTATTTTGGGCCGATGTGCCGCCAATGTAATCTTTTAAAATCTGAAGTGTTGGACTGTAAATTGAAGTATGGGAACTATGAACTCTTTGGGTTATATATTGCGAGCATTTTGTTTATGAAAAGCTTTATTTAATTACGTTAAAAATCGAGGGCGTGATAGCTGTCATATCTCAAAAACTGGTGTCTGATCGTCTCCAGATGATGGTTTGGATTCCACCCCAATTACATCAATTCCATCAAACTCATTCGTAGGGATAGGCTACCCAACCGAGCTCCCCTCAGTTAAAATAAGGATGATCAAGAAAAGCAAACGACTCACCTACTGTGTCCTGATCTACCCCAAAATACTAAGGATGCTCTCCGCAAAAAAACTTCCCTGGTGGCTCTGCACTCCTTCAACTACTCTCCGCCAAAATCCTGGCATAGCGCAAGTACGTTGTACCAACAGCTTTTAAGCCTAAGGTACGTCTATCCTCAACCATCTGAACTTTTTATTTTTCTTTATTGCCCCGAACTATGATTGGTCTGAATTTCCCTTATGGAATATGTAGGTAGCCTCCCGGCCAAACCATAACTAAAACCTTTTCCAAAAACCCTTGAAATAGTGGTTTGACCAAATTTAGTTGTTTTACGGCTTTAACTCTTACTTGACATCGCGAACCGTCTAAGTTCAGTCAAAGAGGGGCATCTGTAGACACCCCAATTTGGCCTATCGATTATTTCAAGTCCCACCTTGGGGACCATCCCGATGATTAATGGATACACGTGATTGCTGACTCACTTCAAGTAAACCTGTGGACTTTTGGTGAGTACTTTTAGCAACTTAGAGGACCCAATTCAAAGTAAAATAACATTTCAGACAGAAATACAGCATCCTAGGAAAATACATCTGTCGGCCACAAGATCGATCTCTCGGCCTCCATGTCATTCTTTCACCCGTGAAACATGTTTGAAAATCTCCCTAAGAGATTGATTCCTCTCCCACGAGAACCATTCCTCGGCCGCTAGATCGTCCTTTTCCCAGATTCTGGAATGTTTTGTCAATCGTTTGATCCGATGCTCAAAACCCTAGCAGCCATTTTCTGATTCTTTAGGGCTACAAAAGGGGATTTTGAGAAGAGATCTTGTGATCATATACTTCCCATAAATTCATGCATTGTGATTGGTTGGAGTGAGTCACCCCATGCCTATATAAAGGGGCATTAGGGTTCTGAAATTCATAACACAATTCACCCTTGTCAACCACGAAACCCTGCAGAAATACTCCCTCATACTCCCTCTACAAAAGCCCTAACATCCCGAAGGTAGCCTTAATCCGAGTAATCAAACTCTGAAGTACAAACCCTAACCCTAGGGTTTCGAGAAGAAGGTTAATCAATCACCCTCAATCCAAAAAAATTATGCACTGAGGGATCAAGCTGGTAAGGCCCAGGGGCCTATGGTTTGAATTACTTTTAGTCTCTATATTTTAATCATAAGTATCTTGAATTTCTAATTAACTGTTCGTGTTCTGGTGTGATGAAGACCACTGGCTGGGACATCGTTCCCACGGCCGGTATATTAATCCAAAAGGATCCCTCGGCCCTGACATCCATTCACCGGCCATGGGATCCATTCTTTGGGACAGCCTGTTTGTTTTCAACTTATTTTTGATACATGCTTTAATTACTGTCCTGGCTCACCATTAGCTGCTTAAAGGATAAAAATAGGTTATGTGTTTAGAATTAAATAAAGCAAGTATTAATCATATGTTAAATGATTATGGGCTAGTCTCACGACTTGGCAAAGAGGGGTGCCTAACACCTTCCCCTTATTGTACTTTTGGCTCCCATACCCAGAATCTTTATCTGTTTTTCCTAGTTTTTATACACTAGGTGGCGACTCTATTTTGATGATAATCGCTATCGTGTGGAGATGTTCCTAGCCATGGGAACATTCACGATCTTGGTTTATGAAGTGGAATCTAGCACGAAAGGATCATCTGTATGGCGATGCCCCGCTTGGGAGGTGTCTACAGCAATCCCGAGCATGTGGAATCTAGCCTTGGGGGCACCCCAAGCATGTGGAATTTAGCCTTGGAAGCATTTCCAGAGGCACCTATAAAGGAATGGAGTTCCTAGAAGTGGCTTACACTTTTTTGCCATCTCCGGACGATTATGCCCCTCGCTCCGAAAACTAGCTGATTGAATTTGCTTCTTTGGAGTTTTGGGCGTTTCCGTCATTTTACGCTCAAAAGTGGTGGGCCATAAACACTATTTGGGTTATTTCCGAATTACTTTAACGGGTTTTCGGACTTTCGATGTTTTTCGTTTGCGTCCCGGATTTTCTACACTATTTTGTCACGTAGTGATCTTGGCCTTGGGGGCTTTCCGGTAAAATTGCACCCTATGGTTACTGTGTTCACGTGGATCCTGCCTGGAATCAAGGCTTTTGCTCTTCCCTTTTTCACCCATTCGTTTCTGTACGTCTTCTTCCCATTTCCCATTTCCCATTTCCATTCAGTTGTCTACCACAGTTTCCGTGGCAAACGGCGACTCCGGCTTCCTAGAGCAGATGATGGCCGATTAGCTGTGGGAGGAGAAGATTTGGAGAGGAAAGGTAGGGAGGAGGTCATCGGCTGGGTTGTCTTCGGCTCCAAAATTATATACGAGGACGACGCAAATATGGTCCATGGTCGATTGTTTCGGAACTGTGCCAAATCCTGAGGTATGGTTGATGGAGAAAATCATGCGTCAATTACTAATTGATTGTAGATTTTTTGCTCTCTGTCAAAACGTTTTCATGTTTTCGGAGAAACCCCAAAAAGGTCGTATTTCTAGCGCTGAAATCTGATTCCCAAAAAAATTTGAGGGATGTGTAAAGGCCAATTTTGTGATTTCTGTGCTCTGTGATGACAATAATTTTTGATGATTCCTGTAAATTCAGGTAGTGTCTTTCGCGCAACAAGAATTAAAAAGATAGGTGCAAGAAAATGTGCCGTGGTGGCGTACTCTCTGGCACAAAATAGGGAAAACTATTGAAGGATAAAAAACGCTGTTCTTGTTCTCCATCTTTAAAAGGGTCCTTGTTATTGTTCATCTTTAGGCACTCTAAGTACGAAAAGCCAAGTAGTTGGTTTAGTTCACTCGCTTGAGAAGGATGATATCCATCTTTAAAAAGGCCCTTGTTATTGTTCATCTTTAGGCACTCTAGGCAAAATAGGCCAAGTAGCCGGTTTAGTTCGCTTGTTTGATAACTCGATATGCTTGAATTGACGCGGAAGGAAACAATAATAAAATTTTTGTAGTGTTGCATGAAAACATAGGTTGAGAGCATGCGAATACATTTCGTTCATATTTTTTAATTTAATTACCAGTAGCGAGCAACAGAAACCGTGAAAACTTAATACGTTCGCGTTTTAGTACCTTTTCTTTCGCTCGGGCTGAAAATGTAGCGGGGTAAGCCAAGGGATGGATTTGTATCCTGGCTAGCATGGCTTTAGGGGAAGTCATTGTTGGATGATGTGGAAAAACCTATAGGGTGAAAGGTGGTTTAGGCGCGATAGTTTAGGCAGCCCCTTTGACTCCCTCACGTAGGAAGGATGACATATGTAGGAATCGGTGACTCAATATACCCAAAATGATCTAAATGGAAAGAGTAATGAAAGTTTGGTAGTGCTCCGCAGAATAACGGGCTGAAAGCAGGCGTAGTTACCAACACCAAATAAGGAAAAATCGTGAAAACGTAATACTTTCACATTTTCCAGCTTTGGTTCTGAAGTGGAGCAAAGGACAGCTTTATTCAATTCTTGTAGCTTCTTCGTGGCAAGGAACAAGGCAAAGAATTACTTTTTGGAACAAAGGAAGTAAAAATTCTTATGTGGCGTGGCTTGATTAACCAAAAGCTCCTATGTGGCATGTATGGTCCTATCCCGAATTGTTGATGATGAGATTTTTTCCATCTCTTTTAGAGCATACCTTTAGTAATGGGGTAAGCCAAAGAATGGATTTGTAGCTGATTGGCTTAAGGGAAGTCATTGTTGGATGATGTGGAAAAACCTGTGGAATGAAAGGTAGTTTAGACATGATAGGTTCCGCCCTTTGCTTTGTATTGGAGGATTAAAAGGGTAAGTTAAAAAATAAAGGCTTTGTTCGGTTCCCATTTCATTTTAGTTTTAGTTTTGTTTTCAAATTATTATCCTACTTCTTTCTCCAATCATTACCCTATTTTTTCAATTATTACTTTCTCATCTCTCTCTATCTCTCTCCAATCATTACCCTTATTTTCAATCATTACTCTATTTCTCTCTCTACCCACTATCAAAACTAAACTAAACTAAACTCCCAACCAAACAAAGCCTTACCTCTGGAGTGAAAGGAGCTCAGAATATCTAGGCCCTTCCTTTCATATTTTTCGGCGAGATTGCCGATAACAAATAATAGAAAACGTGAAAACTTAATGCATTCGCATTGTGCTAGCTTTTCTTTTGCTTTCCGTTAGTTTTGTAGCTTGGGACGTAGGTGTAGAGGGGCAAGCTAGGGAATGGATTTGTAATCTTACTAGAATGACTTATAGGGAAGTTGTTGTTGGATGGTGTGCAGGAGTTGTACGGTGAAAGAAATTCAAAATATCGAGTACTTTGTTATTCTTTGTCTTTAGGCAGTTTCAACACGATGAGGGGCTCGCTCACATGGGAAGGATGATATATGGGAATCGGTAATTCAATGTACCTGAAATGACCCGAAAGGAAAGAGTAATGAAACTTTGCCAGTTGACACTCTCATGTAGCATGGCTTAACTAACTTACTCCGCTGATTCTTTTTGAACAGGCACATTTTTTCATGAGTTGCCTAATCAAATTTTATTCCTGTTATGGTCCCATCCCAAATTGTTGGTGAGGGCCTTTTTCTCATCTCTTTTACAGCATGCCTTGAATAGCAGTATAAGGACTCAAACAAAGGGCTTGCCATGTATGAGAGAAACAAAATTGCGTGAATTGTGGGGAAATAGAACTAAAAGTAGCTTAGGCTATTTCACTATGAAATGAATTCCATTTTTTTGTTTCGTTCAAAAAAGTTAATAGTTCAGATCGAGATTCTGCTTTCAGCTTGAAGGGCATGAACATATTTAAGAAACGAGGAGAGAAAAGAGTGATGAAACTTAACCAATGGACAATCTCATATAGCATGGCTTAGCTAACTAGCTCCGCTAATCTTTTCTGAATAGACACATTTTTTCATGAGTTGCTGAACCAAATTTTATTCCTGTTATGGTCCCATCCCAAATTGTTGATGAGGGCCTTTTTCTCATCTCTTTTACAGCATGCCTTGAGTAGAAGTATAGCGACTCAAACAAAGGGCTTGCCATGTATGAGAGAAACAAAATTGCGTGAATTGTGGGGAAATGGAACTAAAAGTAGCTTAGGCTATTTCACTATGAAATGAATTCCATTTTTCTATTTCTTTCAAAAAAGTTAATAGTTCAGATCGAGATTCTGCTTTCAGCTTGAAGGGCATGAACATATTTAAGAAACGAGAAGAGAAAAGAGTGATGAAACTTAACCAATGGACAATCTCGTATAGCATGCTTAACTAACTAACTCCGCTAATCCTTTCTGAATAAACACATTTTTTCATGAGTTGCTGAACCAAATTCTATTCCTGTTATGGTCCCATTCCAAATTGTTGATGAGGGCCTTTTTCTCATCTCTTTTACAGCATGCCTTGAATTTTTTCTCATCTCTTTTACAACATGCCTTGAATAGCATTATAAGAGCTCTCAAACAAAGGGCTTGCCATGTATGAGAGAAACAAAATTGCGTGAATTGTGGGGAAACAGAACTAAAAGTAGCTTGGGCTATTTCCACCAGGCGCCTATGAAGGAACCAAGTTTCAAAATGTGGCTTACACTTTGCCACTTTAGGACGAAAATGCCTCTGGCTTCCTATACTTGGGGGTTGAATCCGGTACTTCTTTGTTTTGGGCATTTAGGTAATTTTGCTCTTAAAAGTGGTGGGCCATGGCTACTATTTGGGTTATTTACAGATTACTTTAACGGGTTTTCGGACTTTCAATGTTTTCCCTCTGCGTCCTTTTTTTTTAACACTATTTTGTCTTTTAGTGCTGCTGGGCCAGAGGGCTTTATGGTAAATTCGTGTGCCCATGTCACTGTTGCCATGAAAATTTCGGCTAGGATTCAGGAAGATTGTCTCTCAAAATTGAGAAATTTTTCAGTGCCGGGTGGGCAAGGGCCACGTGGTGCCGTGTTCGGCTGTTTTAAAGTGTGAAATGACTAAAATACCCCTCGGCAGTCGAACAGATCTGGACCGTCCAAAATTTCATTGGACGGCCGAGATGGTGCACGAGCACTACGTGGCCGGTGCCCACCCAGCACTGAAAAATTTCTCATCAAAATCAACCAGTGTCTCTCTTTCTCTCTCTCTCAAACGAAATCAGCAATTTTCTTCTCCCTACAATTCGATTTCTTCAATTCCAGCGGCCACGGCAATAAAGATGCTTGATTAGATTGTCGATTGGGCTTGGGTTCTAATCAGTTCATCCAGAGAGAGGGAGAGAAAGAGGAATTCCATTTGGTTTCTCGAAGGAGTGCATGAAGGTTTGGCAGAAATCGGTCGCACGAAGAAATCAAGGCATAAATCGATGGAGGAGAGAGAGAGAGAGAGACGATTCAGGAGTGTCTGAGTTCGGTTAGGGTTTCAGGAGGGAGACAAATACTGGGGTAGGGTTTTTGAGGTCGGACGAACATGGGGCGGGTTGCGTTTAAGAGCTCCGTCGTAGTTCAAGCTTCAAATCTCGAAAGAGAAGAAGTGAATTCGAGCACGGAGGAGTCCGGCCGTGCCTTCACATCTTTGGTCTGCCTCTCAACTCTCTCTCTGCTTTGTTATGCTTACCTGCTAGGGTTTGGTCGGTTGATTCATGTATGCATATGTTCTTGTCTAGGTAGGGTTTGATCATCTTTAACCAGAGAGAGAGAGAGAGAATCAAGTCAGTGCAAACAATCGTTAAATAAAAAGAAATAGCATGCATTTTAAAAATCATTTTTGTTGATATTTTAGGTTGGGTTTTATCCTTCTTATTCTTCTTCTTCTTCTTCTTCTTCTTCTTTTTTTGTGGTATTGTTGGTCCATGAAATTGGTCCCAGATTTGGATTTGTTCCAAATTTTTTCTCTAAAAATCGTATGATTTTTCGCGGTTTGTAGCCTAGAATGAATATCGAACTAATATCTATTCACTTGCAAAAATCCAAGCTAGACGTTAAAGATTTGTGGTTATTTGCCTGCATACCATTGTTCTTGCTCATTCAAATCACTTCTATACAAAGAATTTCTTGATTGTTGTCTCATATACTGTTCTAATATTATTTTCTCTTGGAGATGCCGAGTATTGAGTAAGAAGAGGAATTATCTCCCCCTATCGTGGTACCCGATACCATTTTAATGAATTTAGAAACCGTGAAACAATGAGATGCATAGAAATCCTAATCCTAAAGTCCAACAAACACAAAAAGGAAATTTCAAGAAGAGAATAGAGAATGGGTTAGCAAAAGGGATGAGGCTGGGAGATTTTCCATTGTAGGTCAGGACAATAAGTATGATAATCTTTAGAACTTGTATGTGTGTAATACTGATTCATGAGGTACATGGTTTGGTATCAATGTGAAAGTTACCTCTTACTGTTTTAGAATGTAAATTGGTCGATTACCCAAATACGGGACTCGGGAGATTGGTAAGATTTTTAGTGTATTTGGTAGTCTATTATTTTTGCATGACTTGTAGCCACTTTAGCAAACAAGCACATTGTATCCTTTCAGTTACCTTGAATGGTAGCTCCTAAGATTCATAATAGAGATCAGGAATGTATGGGTTGTATGTCTAAAAGTAAATGATTTCTTTTTTAAATGAGATGATGTAGAAATTAGCATGCAGGTCAATTTTTTGCCTGCTTTGCTATCATTCTTTTCAATTGGTGGAATTTAAAGATAAAAAGCTGGTCCCTGATAAAATGGATCTCCAGGAAGTGTAAAGCAAGTCCCATCTCTCAGGATATTAGTCATGCAACCATTCATTGGTTTTAATTTTGTTTTTCACGTCAAGGAAAAGTAACTTGTAAGACCTAGCTCTTATTTAAACAAAAGAGAAGAAAATAATTTATTGTATTAAAAGTTAGATTTGTTTTTATGTGGGCCTTCTGTGAGATTTCCTTAAATAATGGGAGTTGATAGCAAGATAATGAAAGAGGTATGTGCTGGTGTGCACGTGGACTTCTTAGGGGGTGAGTGTGTGCACGTGGAACTTAATGGTGAGGGTGAGCTGTGAGCCGTGGGATATTTTGCATGATTTTACCTTATATACTCTTTAACACTTCATTTAGAGGGGGAAAAAGTTTCCCTGGTGGGAAATAAAAAAAATTGGGTTAGAGAAGGGGAGGGAGGAATTCAGGAGAGGGGAAAATGGTTTGTTAAAGGGGTTGCAACGCACAGTAGAAAAATGAACGATAAGATGAGAGGAAGAGAGTGAGGTATATTGTACAGGTAAGGGTATGTGGAAAGTGTTTCCACAAAGGGGCCTATAAAGGAACATAGATTCAAGGACAGGCTTACACTTTCGCCAGCTCCGGATGAAAATGCCCCCAAGTCCGGAAACTAGCGGGTTGAATCTACTCCTTTTGGGTTTTGGGCATTTTAGTAATTTCATACTCAAAAGTGGTGGGCCATAGACACCATTTAGGTTATTTACAGATTACTTTAACGGATTTTCGGACTTTTGATGTTTTCCTTCTGTGTCCCGGTTTTTATACATTATTTCGTCCTTTAGTAGTGTTGGGCTTGAGGGCTTTTTGGTAAAATCACATCATTATTATACTATGCATGCGAAAATTTCAGTTGAAATTCAGCCCAGTTTCTCCAATTCAATCAGCCAGTCCATTGTCTTTCCTCCAGTCTATTGTCCAGTTCGCGTTTTTTGGGCTCATTTGAGGCCCAAATTTTTAATCGGAATCATTCATCATGTAGATCTCGTCCAAACAAACTACAATACCAAAAATCAAAGCCCATCGGATATGAATTGATACCTGATCAATACACATGTATTTGATAAAAATGGTATTGGGCACAATGGATATAACCCGTTTTTAGCAAGTTTATATGTTCCGATCAGTTATCAATACATATTCGATGGACTTGATTTTTGTTGTGGTGGCTCGTCTCGACGAAATCTACATGATGAGCGGTTTCAATTATCAACGTGAATCATACCATGAGGAACAAGGATGGAGAAATTATGTGATAGAAAGAGAGTGATGAGTGGGTCAGAGAGACAAATGGTGGTGGCGGTGGTGAGAGAGGGAGGGGCGAAGACTTCGTGCTTTAGGTTCAGATCCAGAAAATCGAGAGAGAGAGAGAGAGAGAAAGAGAGAAGGAGAAGGAGAAGGAGAAGAAGGAGGTGGTATCGCCGGTGATCGGTGGTGGTGTCGGTGGCCGTAGATTTTGATGTAAGGGCAGAGATCGAGAGGTTGCAGAGGCGTCTTCTCCTTGGGGTATTTTGCCTTAATCACCTGCTGCCGTCTTTAAATTACCAAAACTCACCCACGGCGAGCTCACCAATGCCTTGCGCAAGGTAATTATCAGCTGGGGTTTTGTGCAGATTTTCATTTCTAAGGTCTGATTTAATTTTTTATCTACCTGGTTAATATTAGGGATTTTGATTTTATAATTTGCTGGAACCATTGAAGCTGGGGCTATTGGGATCAAGAACGCGCGATAGGGTTTGCTTTGGTTTTTATCTTTTGCAAGTTCATGCTTTTGATTTTTTCATTCAACTTGTGGGAAGATTTTGCTTTTGACATAAGTTGAAATTTTCTGTTTTGCTGCGAAGTGAGTTGTCGTTTATCTATGCTACTAGACTACATGTCCTTGTATTTGCAATTGGAGCCGAAGAAACAGATGAATTTTGTCAAAAATTGGTGTATTCTAATACGGTACTTATTTTGATTCCTTTCTTATGCTTGTGTTTTGCTGTTTGCAGAGGGAAAACCAATCCCTACCGAGCTCAAAAACAAAGAAGCCGAACTACGCCGGGATATCAACCTAGAGGACAAAAACTGCCAGTATGTATCTCTTTTATATGTTGTTTTTGTGCACATATTGAGTTTGATTCACTTGCTTCAATTGGTGAAGATGAAATTTGTTTATGGGGTGTTACGTTAAAGGCTTCATTTGCTTGCTGATAAAATTCAATAAAGAAGGAAATAGTGAATTTGCAGTATTTAATTTGCGTGGGACATGAAAACAAAAGTCTCTGTTATTAAAAGTAGGACATAGAACTATAGAAGTTCTAATCTTTAGTTCCGTCATTGATTCTTGCACCCAAGGGAAGGAGTTTGTTGGGAGCGGTTGTGACACGTGACCTAATACGATGGCAGCACTATTGTTGCAGTAGAGTGGTGCAGATATGTGTCCCCAAAAAAAGCTTTTCCACCCCGTAAAATGGGGTAACCTTCATGAAAAATGGGTTAAAGGTTGCCTATCTGGTATCTGCTACATCTCCCGACCTTGCTGTAAAATGGCTGGCTTGTGCATTGGGTGACACCTTGCCCTGCGTACCCATATCTTAGCTGGTAAAGGAATATACTAGCATGGGTAGTGGTGTGAACTTAGAACTTAGACCCTTGAGCATAAGCTCTGCTTCTTTGATCGACAAAGCCGCCAATTCCTTCAAACTCACCAAATCCTGTGAGTCCTTTTTTATTTGTTTCCTTTTCGGTTATCGATTGGAGTACTTTAGTACTTTAGTCATTTCATTCATGCCATACCATGTTTCTAGGGTAATAAAACTAGAACTCTGACCTCTTAAGGCAGAAGAGTTCAAAATTCAGTTCTCTGTACCAACTTGGAACAATAACTAATTAAGGTGAAATTTTGGTTGATAAACAAGATGGTTTCATTTTTCTGTTTCACCGGGAAGAATTAATTGATGAATGGAAAGACAGTTCCTTCTTTTAAACTTGTTCGTTGTTATTCCTATTTTACAACAAGCAAGTCTATTTTATAGTTTCATGGACCGCTGTGAGCCCGTGATGTCCTTTTTCAGAGGCGCCTATAAAGGAATGCCTTACCAAAGTGTGGCTTACACTTTGGTAGAAACAGACAAAAATGCCCCTGACTTCGTATACTTGGGGGCTGAATCTGGTCCTTCTTAGTTTTAGGCGTTTAGGAAATTTTACGCGTAAAAGTGGGGGGGCCATAGGTACTATTTAGGTTATTTACAAATTACTTTAACGGGTTTTCAGACTTTGATGTTTTCCCTCTGTATCCTTTTTTTACATCCTATTTTGTCCATTAGTGCTGTTGGGTTAGAGGTTTTTTTTTTTGTAAAATCGCCTGCTCAAGACACTGTTTTTGCTACCGGAATTCACGTTTTCTCTCTCTCGCTCTCTCTCTCTCTCTCTCTCTCTCTCTCTCTGTTTTTGGCACGAAAACTTCGCCAGGCAGAAATCGGTGGAGAAGAGAGAGAGAGAGAGAGGAGGAGGGACTCAGAGGTCGGTTAGGGTTTTAGGAGGGAGACGAGTACTGGGGCAGGGTTTTTGAGGTCGGACGAACATAGGGTGGGTTGGGTTTTGGGTTTTCGAACTGGATAAGGACTAAGGAGGAGAAATCTGCTCGTTCCAGCATTGGCGAATACAATCTTGTGATAAGTTTTGCAATATCTTGCTTTGATGCGTCTGTTCTTTCTTAATTTTTGGGGTTTCTTATTAACTCCCTCAGGTACACTTTGTTTTGGGTTACTCTTTGTTTCTCAACCACAACCTCCACGAAATCGTCCAGAATACTGAGCCAATTTGGAAATTGATTTACCCCATTTGAGTTCGCTCTCAACCAATTTAAAGCTGTCTCCAAAGATAGGAATGTACGTGTGTTTATATATATAGGTGTAGGTATCGTGTTTTCCTTGGTCTCGTTTTTTTGTGTTACATATAGTTGCCATTATGTATCGGATACATAGCAAACGAATCCATACTGTGTAATACATGTGTCACTTATCCACATCCATGGATTATAGAAAGCATTAGAAAAGATGATGGCATAATAAACTAGATTTGAGCAATTAAATAAAATACTTAAGTGAAAAGAGAAGTGCACAATAAAGGCTGTGGATTGTTCTACTCTTTCACTGTGAACAGTTGAGACTTACAATGGAAACGCATTGTCTGTGCGGCCCATTAAAAATAAAGAAGTAAACTTGCTTTGAACCCATAGCTAATAGTTAATTGCTGAATTTCAAATCTTGCATCAGAAAACTACGATGTTTCGTGGTTTTCTTTATATTATGTACCAAAGAATGCTTGAATTTTTCTTCACAGACAGACTTAGTCTACCGTTAATGTGTGATTTGTTTGTTATGTGTTTTGTTGTTATCCTTGTATCTAAACTCTATAGCGTACCCTGTATACTTGGTATGTATATGAGCATCGTTGTGCAATTGTGGCATTTCTAACTAATGAGCCACAGTGGTAGGTGGTTTGGTTTGAAGAAAAAAGAGATCACAAAGGGCAATATCATTCTGTATGGGAGTTTTGTAAGAAAGTTCTGTATTTATAGCATTGATATATGTACTTTAACTTTTGCAGGTAATCACAAAAGAGTCTTTTTTGGCTGCACAGTTAAAAGAGAAACATCCTTTTATTTACCTTTTGTGTTGCTGTTGTGAATATATCAGCTTTTTCTTGAAAGATTGAAATTTTAGCTCCTGTGCATTATTTTAGAGGCAAGATTTGCATAGGGTAAAGGATTTGCCGTCTCTGGGAGAATTTCACGCCTGAACTCTACTCATTCATTTTCGCTGGGATGTGGAGAAGTTTGCGGTGCTTGTGGAGAAGTCATAAATAGGAAGATGAGGAAATAACAGGAAGTTCTTTCTTGTTTGATGAAGCGGGTGCAACTGTAGTTGAAAAACATGATCTTGATTCATCTTCGTTTGCCACTGTGGCATGCAATATTTGCATGGAGGATGCACCTGGTACTGTAGTGACAAAAATGGAATGTGGCCACAACTTTTGCAACATCTGTAAGCTTGGTTCTTTTTTCTGTTGGCTTGCTAGCTTTATTACCTTATAGTAGTTATCTAAGGAAGTTTCCGAAACCTTGGACTAGCCTATGGGCCACCTTAATGCACAGGCCCACAGAACTTGCAGATTTTAGATGACGCTTAGGATCCAGTTATTGTATTTATGCTCCTGGTACTGTTCTACCTATTCAATACTTTGGAATTACCTTCCTCGGGAGTTTTTAACTTCTTGTTGGGAAGTGTATTTACTACTAGGTTGTTTAGAAATATAACTTATTGGGGAAAAATCATTTTGAATCTTATAATTTATATTGGGGTTTTTGTTTTTTCTTTCATATATTTGGGTTCTTACTTTTAGGTTGGACGGATCATTTTATTGTGAAGATAAATGAGGGTTAGAGTAAAGCATATTAGGTGCATGGCTCACAAATGTAACATTCTGTGATGAAGCTATTATCAGAAATCTTGTTAGGATGAGACATCCTGATTGAGAGGGGAAATTTGATTGTTTTCTGCTTGAGTTGTGTATTGAGGATAATAAAATGGTTATATGGTGCCCAAGTACTTCCCACTGTGGGAATGCGATTCGTGTTGAAGATGATGAATTTTGCGAGGTTGAATGTTCTTGTGGTTTACAATTCTGTTTCAGTTGCACACTCACCCTATTCGTGTTTGATGCCGGAGCTATGGACCAGGAAGTGTCATGATGAGTCTGAGACAATTAATTGGATTACTGTACATACAATACATTGTCCAAAGTGTCACAAACGAATGGAAAAGGACAATAGCTGCAACTTGGTGAGCTGCATATGTCGGCAAGCATTTTGGTGAGATTTCTTTATGTTTGCATTAGTTTCATTTTAGGGGTTGGTGCTATTTTTGTGAATCACCTGTATCAGAGATTCAGAATCCTATGTTGTTCATAATTGGCTTCCTGATAGTTTATAATGTGAAATAAATGAGCAGCTTTCTTTAGACCTCACCATTGTTATATAAATCGTATTTCTTTTCTAAAGATCCTTGAACTAGCTTTCTTCTTGTGTTTCTTCTTTCTTCTTCTTGTGTTTGATGCAACATTATTTCTTTTTGAAGGAAAAAATCTGGAATTCTTTTGTTCATGGCCATATGAAGAAAGCTTGTGATATTTGTCCTTTGGTGTGGGCGAGAATGTTTTATTCATCGTCGTACTTGTTCGAAGGATGCTTGCAAGCGTGTTCATACTTTGTGTCTGAAGACGAGGGAGCTGTTCTTGCAAGACATGGCTCAAAGACTTGGTTTCTACCTTTGATGATGACGTTGGTTGCGATAGAGATTTGTTCTTTAATTTTGGTTTTTCGGAGATTGGTTCTATTTTAGTCGTGTATCTTTCTCTATAACAAATCTTATATTAGGAAGATAGAAGTCAAGACCTTAATCTTTGGTTTTTGATTAAGGTGATTGGAATCGAGAGTTCTTTGGGTTAGGCTTCCGAGCTGAGTTTTGCCCTACAACATACTAGCTTTCTTATACCATTAATAAATTTCTAATGAACGCACAGCAAAAACTCAAAGTCGACACATTATACTGAGCACGCGATTCGTGCAACGCGCGAATGGTGACACTAGTGCTACTAAAAGAAATCGATCCTCTGACCGTGGCGTTCCCGCGACCGGTGAATCATTCTCTCGGCCGCCACATCTTTCTGCTGGACAGCAAAAATCTCCCCTTTCAAAGGCAAACATTTGAATCTAAGTACCAGCAAAGCATTTTTGGTATCCTGGGCCAGCGACCAATAGAATTTGTGACGGAATATGATTCAAATCTAGCTTTAGGGGCATTTCCAAGCATGCGGAATATCGAGCACCAGCATTAGAGCGAATCAAAAGCCTTGCGAGGACTATCTAAGCTCATGCACTCAATCTAGCCTTGGGAACATCCCATGCATGAGGAATCCACTAGCTAACATCCCGAGCATGTGGGAACTAGCTGCAGAAGCATCTCCAGGCATAAGAAGTGACCGAACACCGACGTTGGAATAACCTTGGCTCTAGCCAACTAATCAAACAGTCCTCGAGGACTATGAATTTCAAGCTCTCACTTGCGAGTCTAGGAATCTCTGGTGCTTTGCTATAAGCTTCATGCCTCAAGTTATTGGAAGATGCTCGTACTTTGGTAGTACACCTCATGTCACAACTGAAAACTGCATATCTCTGAGCCAAAGTGGAAATGGGATAATCAAAACCCTGTAAAAGATAGAAAATCAGTTGGAAGATGGAACTCCATGAAAACGGAGTATCAGACATGTGGAAGATGGAATTGTTGAACAATTGAGGCTCGGACTTCTCTTTGTAAATTCCGAAGATTGGTGGATCTCCAAGCTTTCCTTCTCAACTAATATCTGTAAATGTAAGTGTTTGCACAGTAGAAAACAATATAGAGATAGGGCAAAATTTGTGCGTGGGTTGTGATTGGATTTCCCCTCTTCTGGGTTTTCTTTTATAGGCATATACCCATGTAACGTTACAGGGAAAACTGCTCCCTATTATTTAGATAGTGGGGGTTATCTCACTCACCCATATCTCTCTAACCACCCCTTTTATTTAGGGAGCACATCACATGATATAACCATATCACCCCCATCCACATGCACATCTCTTATTAAGTGGGATACACCTAATAGTGGTTTGACCAAATCAAACTCTTAGCCAACTTGGCCAATCACACCTATTGTATTCTCTTGTGCAAACACACAGAATAATTTCAGGCTCAACCAAAAAGAAACGTTAGCCAATAATAAATAAGGCAAACATAATTTACAATGAGGTATGTAAAATATGGAGGGCTATTTGGCCACTCATTCCAACATCTCCCACTTGGCCAATAGACCGAGATATTTTTAATCACTTTTCACTCCCATGAGATGTACATGTTTTCTAAAATCAACAGATGCAATAGGCTTTGTAAGAGGATCAGCAAGCATCTCTTTAGAAGAGAGATAATCTATAGAAATCTCATTTCTTTGTAGCACATCAACAACATAGTGATATTGCCGATCTATATGTTTTCCCCTTGATCCAATCTCACCATTTTTAATGGTCTGTATAGCAGCTTGGTTATCACACATAATAGCTATTGGCTTGTTAGCTATTTCATTTATTTTCAAATCTTCAAGAAACCTCTTAATCCAAACAGCTTCAGAAGCTGCGCCGCTATATGATATATATTCAGCTTCCATGGTACTTTTAGCCACACATGACTATTTTTTACTAGACCATGAAATTGCACCTCCACCAAGAAGGAATACATAGGCTGAAGTAGACTTACCGTCATCAACATCGCCAGAAAAATCTGCATCTGAATATCCAACAACTTCTAAGTTGTCACCATTACAATGATAAGTCAATTTGTAGTCTTTAGTGCCATGAATGTATCTAAGTATCCTTTTAACAGCTGCCCAATGAGGCTCCCCAGGATTACTTTGATATCTACTTACTACACTGACAGCGTAACTAATATCAGGTCGAGTACACAACATTGCATACATAAGACTACCAACAGCTTGAGCATAAGGCTTGTTTTCCATTTTCATCTTTTCTGCTTCATTAGCTGGGCACATTCTTTTTGATAGAATAGTTTGTTTATGAATAGGTGTATCTAATGGATTAGATCCTTCCATGTTGAATCTTTTGAGAATTTTCTCAAAATATTGTTCTTGAGATAACTTTAATATCCTTGTTTTTCTATCTCTAATTATTTGTATGCCCAATACATAAGACGCTTCACCCATATCTTTCATTTCAAATTGGCTTTTGAGATAATTTTTAATCTCTTCTATTGACACAATATCATTGCCAGCAATCAAAATATCATCTACATACAATGATAAAATCATAAAGCTACTCCCACTGTTCCACTGATATACACAAGGATCATATTCATTTGCAGTAAATCCATACGAAGTTATAGCCTTATCAAAAGTATAGTACCACTGTCTAGATGATTGTTTAAGCCCATATAAAGACTTCTTTAGCTTGTAAACTTTATCTTCATGACCTTCTACAATATACCCTTCAGGTTGTTGCATATAAATGTCTTCTTTTAATTCTCCGTTCAAAAACGCAGTTTTTACATCCATTTGGATGAGTTCCAAATCTAACGATGCCACAATAGCCATTAAAATCCTTATCGAATTGAATTTAGCAACAGGAGAATATGTTTCTTCATAATCTATTCCGGGTTTTTGTGTAAAGCCTTTGGCAACTAATCTAGCCTTATACTTATCGATAGTTCCATCAGACTTGTATTTCTTTTTGAGAATCCATTTGCACCCAATAGCTTTTCTTTCTTTAGGTAAATGCACTAACTCCCAAACGTCATTTTTAATAATGGAATCTAATTCATCTTGAATTGCTTCTACCCATTTCTTTGAATCTCGGGACAACAAGGCCTCTTGAATAGTCGATGGGTCATCAATATTTTCTTCTATCATAAAAGTAAGATAGTCTTTTAACCTTGAGGATGGATTTCTTTCTCTTTGAATGTTTCCAACAGTGTCATGTGGTATAACAGAAGGTTCAGAAATTATTTCTACACTAGGAATTCTAGGCTCATTCAAACTTTCTTTTTCTTTGGAGATCTCAAATAATTCAACCAGGCTACTAGGATTTCTAGTGTCAATTTCTTCTTCCAAAAATCTTGCATCTCTACTTTCCATGACACTAATACTACCATTACTATGATGAACAACAAACCTGTAACCTTTAGAATTTTCAGGATATCCTACAAATGTTCCCTTGATAGTTTTGCTATCTAATTTTCCTCTTTGTTGAGCCGGAACTAATATGTGAGCAGAAGAACCCCATACCTTTAAGTGGTCTAGGCTAGGTTTCCTACCTGTCCATAATTCGTGAGGAGTTCTATTAATCGTTTTAGTAGGAACCAAGTTGAGAAGGTACATAGCAGTTACAATAGCCTCACTCCAAAATTGTGACCCAAGCGAGGAATGACTAAGCATTGATCTAACCATGTCTAATAATGTTCTATTACGACGTTCAGCAACACCATTTTGCTGTGGTGTGTAACTCATTGTGACTTGATGAATAATACCATTATCTTTGAAGAAAACACCAAACCAATCAGATATATATTCTCCACCCCTATCGGATCTCAATATCTTAATATCTCTTCCAAGTTGTTTTTCAACTACTTTTTTAAACTCTTGAAATTTTTCAAATACTTCAGATTTCTTGCGCATCAAATACAAATAACCATACCTAGAATAGTCATCGATGAATGTCACAAAATATTCCATGCCTTTATGAGATTTAATATTTAATGGACCACAAACATCTGAATGTATTATAGCTAGTAATTCATTTGCTTGTTGACCTTTAGGAAATGGTAATCTAGACATTTTTCCGGACAAACATGATTCACAAATAGAAAAATCAATATCAATCTTAGGAATCAGTTCCATATTCATCATTCTTTTCATTTTGTCTTTGTTTATGTGTCCTAATCTCAAATGCCAAATATAAGGATCATCAACATAAAGAGAATCATAACTATGAGTAGAATCAACGGTATAAGCAGAACAACCAGCTAATGCATTATTATTAACATCAGAAACAATGTTCAAACGGTACAGACCATCAACTTTACTACCCCACATCATAATCCTACCATGTTTCCCAATAGAGACTTTTCCGGAACGGAAGCGCACCTCAAAATCCTTCTCATCCAAACGAGGAACTGAGATAAGGTTGCGCCTCAAGGTGGGTGAATACAGAACATCAGTCAAGTAGAGGTTTTTATCGCCAGGTATCATAACCTTCACAGTGCCAATTCCAACAACATCGCAATAACTGTTATTTCCCATGTATATGCGATGATCACCGGCTTTAACCTCTTTCAATTCCACAAAAGATTCTTTATTCTTTGCCACATGGCGAGAGGAAGCAGAATCCACCCACCATGCTCCAACATCAGTATCAGCCAAAAGAGATTCAGATACCACACAGACAATATCTTTGGAGCCTCCAAAATTAGGTTTCCTATTGTTTTTAGGCCCACGACAATCGGCTTGAAAATGTCCAAATTTTCCACAATTAAAGCAAGATCCTTTCTTTTTAAAATTTCCACCATTCTTAAACTGTTTGCCCTTTCCTTTGAAATTCTTAGAATAATTTTTCTGCTGCTGTCCGGACTTTGACGATCTGGAAGAAGAATGAAATTTTTTGTTTTCAAACTGTGGTGGCTCAAAAGTGGCAGCAGGAGCAAGGGTCAAAAATGATTTTGTATTTTTCTTTTTAGCTCTTCTTTCAGCCTCTATACCCAATAAAATAGGTAAATTTTTTACAGTTAAAGTGGTAGAGGAAAAGTTAAGAGCAACAACAGCAGAATCCCAAGAAGGTGGCAAACTTTGCAAAATGGTAGACACTTGCAATCGGTCAGGAAGAGGGTTGTCTAAAGTGGCCAATTCTTTAGCAATGACAAACAACTTGTTGACATGATCAATGACATTTTCATCTTCCTTCATCTCAGTGCCAGTAAACCTTTCCATTAACAATTGAATGTATGTTTCAGATGAAGCACGATAGGCATTACTAATAGCATCAAACATGGTCTTAGCATGCGCATGTTCTTCAAATAAAATTTCGATGTCCGGTTCCATGAAAGTGAGCATTATGTGTCTAGCAGTCTTATCATCTTCAAGAAATTTTTCATACATTCTCCTATTGGCAGCATTAGAATTTTCAGGTGGTGGAGTTGGTACATCGTCGATATCGATCACATATTCAACCTTGTCGTGGAAAAGTATGTGACGGATACGACGCTTCCAAGTTGAGAAATTAGCACCATTCAATTTTTCGGTCTTACTAAGCTCCTGACTAACAGCCCTACTAGCCATGATATGAATTACTAGAGGAAATAGAGAATTAGGAAGGCTGACCGTGAAAGCACGCAAAAATATTACTGTGTACCGAATTCTTTTGTGATACTGATTTTTGCTGAAAACCTTCTTCTCGATTCTTCACCAGTAACTCCCCCTTTTATAAGCTTTGTTGAATAGCCTTCAATTGGTGGGTCAAATAGATGCAAGAATCTGGTGAAGCAAATTTTGGAGCAACGCCAAAATTGGAGTAGAGACAGAAACCCTTGAATGTTGATTTCTTGAAAATAGAAACAGTAAACTGAGCCAAGGAAAAGCTATGCACGGAACAGAGGAAATCTCGTTGCCTCGTCGCTTTGATACCAGTGTTGAACAATTGAGGCTCGGACTTCTCTTCGTAAATTCCGAAGATTGGTGGATCTCCAAGCTTTCCTTCTCAACTAATATCTGTAAATGTAAGTGTTTGCACAGTAGAAAACAATATAGAGATAGGGCAAAATTTGTGCGTGGGTTGTGATTGGATTTCCCCTCTTCTGGGTTTTCTTTTATAGGCATATACCCATGTAACGTTACAGGGAAAACTGCTCCCTATTATTTAGATAGTGGGGGTTATCTCACTCACCCATATCTCTCTAACCACCCCTTTTATTTAGGGAGCACATCACATGATATAACCATATCACCCCCATCCACATGCACATCTCTTATTAAGTGGGATACACCTAATAGTGGTTTGACCAAATCAAACTCTTAGCCAACTTGGCCAATCACACCTATTGTATTCTCTTGTGCAAACACACAGAATAATTTCAGGCTCAACCAAAAAGAAACGTTAGCCAATAATAAATAAGGCAAACATAATTTACAATGAGGTATGTAAAATATGGAGGGCTATTTGGCCACTCATTCCAACAGGAATAATCAAAAATCCTGTGGAGGATGGATTATCATGTGGAAGATGGAATACAATCTGTGGAAGATGGAAATTCAAATATCACGTGGCAAAAGGAAATCCCATGAAAAAGGATTGTCAAATATCAGACGGAGGATGGAACAATTACCCTGTGGAAGATGAAACAATCACACCTGTAAAAGATAGAAGATGGAATTCCCAAAGGTTGTACTTTGGATGCTCGTACCCCAGAGGTACCCCTTTTTATATCTAAGCTTGATGCTGGCCCCGAATCACGACATATCTCTAAGGCTGGAGCTCATTTATCAAAATTTATGAGCAAGGAGGAATATTAGATGGAAGACAGAGGATGAAAATCAAACAAATCAAGACGGAGGATGGAAGATAGAATAATCAAACCTTGATGGTGGATGGAAAATAGAATTGATGGAAGATGAAAATATACCAAAATCTGGCTCTGCGCCATAATAGTGGAAGATGGAACAAATCACCAAGCTACAATCTCATTGAGCTCCGCGCTCATCTATTCTCAAGCTCCGCACTTGAATGCTCAAAGTCCCGCACTTTGAATGCTCCGGCTCCACGCCCTGAATGCCCAACCACTGTGTACTGGATGATTCAGCCTCGCTTCGGATGCCCAACCACTGCGTATTGGATGCTCAAACTCCATGTTTGAATGCCTAAAATTTTATACTTTAGATGCTTAGGCTCCACGCCCTGAATGCCCAGCCACCGTGCACTGGATGCTCAAAGCCTGTACTTTGAATGCTCGGACCTCATGTCCTAAATGCTCGAGCTCAGCGCTCTGAATGCTCAAGTTTCGCACTTGAAAGAAGCTCTGCGCTTATACACATATGGGCCCGTGCACGTAGGCACACACATTTTTAGGATTCATTTGTCAAGTCGGTCTTGCATTTAACATGTTGTTGTCATTATCACTTATGCATACTATGTTTTCCATCTCTCGTGAAACAAGTCATTCCTACATACAGCCGGCTCCGCGCTTCAATTTATTGATCGGCTCTATGCCTCGATCCTTTTGCCCCACGCCAAAAATAGTGGAAGATGGAAAAATTCAATTGTCGCAGCTCTGTGCTTTGGCTTATTGATTGGCTCCTTGCCTCGATCCCTTGGCCTTGTGCCATGAATAGTGGAAGATGGAAGATGGAAAAATTCAATTCACTCAGCTTCGAGGTGCCTAACACTGGCTCCTCGCCACCCTATCTCTCAAGCCGGCATCCGATCATCCCTAGTAGATGGTTTGGATTCCACCCCTATCACATCAATTCCATCAAGCTCATTTGCAAGGATGAGCTGCCGAGTCGGAATTTGCTCAGTCTAAGTAAGGATGGTCGAAGAAGGTGATTGGCTCTATCTCTTTTCTAAAAGTGAGATTGACTTACCGTACAGTAACTTAGCTTGAACAGTCGAAAGGATTCCCCCGCCCCGAGCTCCGCGCTCGCATCTCAGGTACATCGCATAAAGGCTTGGTATGGCCCAATGGCAAGTTTCTCCTTCAAAGCTCTGTGCTTTTATTTTTGGTTTTTGATTGTCCCGAACTACGATTGGTTTGAATTTCCCCTGTGAAATACGTAGGCTGCCACCCGGCTCGACCATACACAAAATGTTTTCGAAAACTCTAGAGATAGTTATTCGCCAAATTTGAGTAGCTTTACGGCTTTGACTTTTACTTGAATACGCCTCGAGGTCAATCCAAGTTCATTCAAAGAGGGGCATTTGTAGACACTCCAATTTGGCCAAACAAGTATTTCGGGTCCCACCTTGGGAATCGTCCCGATGATGAATAGGATATGTGGTTGTTATGGTTGACTTCATTAAAGCCTTAGGAACTTTGTGGAACTTTTAAGGGATTAAGGAAAACTTTGGAACAAGTGATTGGAATGCCAAACGACACCTAGAGTGGATAGAAATGTGTTGACACAAGATTTAGCCTTGGTAGCATCGTCGATCTTCAATTAAGTCTACTTTCAGCTCATTTTTCATAAATTAAACTTCCTTATTTTTGTGGTTGGATTCCAGCATCTTGTAGTACTTTCAAAACCCTATTTATTGATATATAATAGCCTTAAACTGATTTGAAACGAGGGAGATACTAGGATTTTACCAAAGCGATCTATGTTCTGACCCACTAAGGGTAAAATTGTCATATCTTTTGATGTACGTAATATTTTTTATTCAAACAACTTGGGTTAGAAAGTAGACTCAACAAGCTTTCCAACGGTGTAAAGAAAACGCAAACCCAAGTTTGGGAGTGTTCGGACCGAGCCTACAAATTTTGGCCTTCTGCTGGAAAATCCTTTTCACGACCGGCAGATCGATGTTTTCTAGATTCTGGAATGTTCAGTAGCTTTTCAATCCATTCGTCCAAACCCTAGCAGCCACAAACTATTACTTCGGGGCTACAATACACTTACCATCGAGGTCTTGAAGCCCTAAACTTCCATATCAATTGGGTTAATCTCGTTTGTTTGATCAGTCCTTCGAAACCTTATAAATAGGGGTCCTCTAGAGCTTGGAAATACACATCTCTCCATTTCATCATCCGCCCCCAAATTCTACAAGAATCATCTCCTATCAATCCCTTACAAAAGCCCTAATATCTTGTGAGTAATCGCATCCGAGAGTGAAAACCCCAAAAGAACCCACTTTGTTCTAGGGTTTTGTGAAGTTAATCACCACAATCAACCACCATTATCTACAATCAATTGCAATTCGAGGAATCAATCTCTGAGGGATCAAGGTGGTGAGGCCCAGGGGCCAATGATTTGATTTAATTTTTGTCTCTTGCTTTTAATTAGTTCTTTCTATTAACTGTTCTTATTCTGGTGTGAGGAAGAACACCGGCTGGGACATCATTCCCGCAGCTAGTATATCAATCCAGCGGGATCCCACGGCCGTAAAATCCATTCACCGGCCGTGGAATCCATTTGCTGGGACAATTTCCCGTTTGGTTTATTCTAATGCATGCAGTTTACTTACTTGTCCTGGCTCACCTTATTAACTGTTTAAAGGCTTAAATAACCAATTTATTTGTATGGAATTAAATAAAGTAGATATTGGTCTTATGTTGAACGATTATAGGCCAGTTTCACGACTGGGTGAAGAGTGGTGTCTAACACCTTCCCTCTATCATACTTTTGGCTCTTGTACCTAGAATCTCTACCTGCTTTTCCTAGCTTTTTAAAGACTAGGTGGCGACTCTATTTTGATGATAACCACTATCGTGTGGAGATGTTCCTAGCCATGGGAATATCCACGATTCTGGTTTATGAAGTGGAAACGAGGAAAGGGGATATCTGTGTGGCAACGCCCCTTTGGGGAGGTGCCCACAACGAGGTTGCCCGCTCGATGCATATGATAAAAGAATTAAACAAACATTAATTTTAGGTTGTATTTTTTGATTATGGCTCTCAAGTCCCCAGCAGAGTTGCCAAAACTATGGACACCTCCCCAGAGGAGCATCACCACACAGATATCCTCTATACTTGTTTCCTCCTTGTAAATTGAAATCATAGATATTGCCATAGCTAGGAACATCTCTACACAATAACAATCACCGCTAAATTGAGTCACTACTTAGTTTACAAAAACTAAGAAAATAAGTAGAGATTCTGGGTACGGGAGCCAAAGGTACAATAAGGGGAAGGTGTTAGCCACCTCTCTTCGCCTGGTCGCAAGACCGGCCCATAATTATTCAACATATAATCAATATTTGCCTTATTTAATCCTACATAATTAAATTGGTTATCAAACCTTTAAACAGTTAATAAGGTGAGCCACGACAGTAAATAAACCACATGCAATTAAATAAACTAAGTACAGAAGCTGTCCCAACCGATGGATCTCTCGGCCAGCGAATTGATGTTGCGGCCAAGGGATCCTACTACATCAATGTACTGGTTGTGGGAACGAAGTCCTGGCTGTTGTTCTTCCTCACACTAGAATATGAACAATCACGACAGAAATCAGAAAATAACATTAAGAATTACAACGCATAAATTAAACTGAACCACAAGCCCCTCTACCTCACCACCTTGATCCCTCAGTGCTCGATTGCTTCGGATTGAGGGTGATTGATTGATTTCTCTCCTGAAACCCTAAGAACTAGGTTAGGTATTCAGGGTTTAATCGCTCAGATTGCGGCTGCTTACTAGGGTTTAGGATTTTGTAGAGAGTATATGAGAAATGTTTTTTTGCAAAATTTCGTGGCAAGAGATGGAGAAATTCTATATCAATTTTGGAACCCTAAGGCCTCTTTATATAGGCTATGGGTGGCTAACTCCAGCCTATCACAATGCACAAATCAACATGAAAGTATACGACAACAAGATCTCTACATGAAAGTGTTTTTCGTAGCCCCAAAGTCTCACAATTTGGTCGCTAGGGTTTGTGCTTAGATCAAACTTGTAAGGACCCGTATTTTTGAAAAACTTAATAAAAGATTTATTAAGTATTTTAAATAAGGAAAATATGGGTTTTATTGAGTTTAAATGAATTGGGGTGAATGTGATAGAATTGTTTGTGGGAGGGTGCATGTGCAATTTGAAGTGTGGGTAGTATATATATGTGTGGGTGTGTATGTAGAGGAGTAAAATACTCCTCACTTTCTCTCTCTCACTCCCGATCTCTCCCTTTCTCTCGGCACACTCTCTCTCTCCTCCTCCAACACCCAAAACTTCACTCCTCACTCAAAACCAAGACAAATAATCTTCAATCCTTCATCTATTCTTGTTATTGAGCCCGTATCTTGTTGGATATAGCTCGGAGAGGAGTATTCTCGGAGGATTTCGAATTTCAAGGCTAGGGCTCGATCAAATCCCATTGGGTTTCGTTCTCCAAGGCGAGGTAGGGAATTCTTACTCTCTCTACATGTTTATGGGTTGATTGTGTGCCAAATTTGTGCTTTAGTTGGTTGAAATCGAAGTTATACATATTCTTCATTTTCTGCAAATCGTCCATTGTCAAGCAGTGGTACCAATACCTACTTTTTAAGGTATCAATACCTTCATCTCGGATTTCTCTCTAGATTGGTTTGGTACCAATACCATTTTTTTTAGGTATCAATACCTTAGTATCAATACCCACTTTTTGAGGTATCAATACCTTGATCTCGGATTGCTCTCTGGATTGGTTTGGTACCAATACCTACTTTTTGAGGTATTGGTACCAATGACTAAGAAAACTATTTTTGAACTCTATTGATCATTCGTCGATTGTATTGGCTCCCGATCACCTCTAACACTCCCCAATCATATTCTAGTCATCTCTAAACTTTGTTGCTCGTGTTCCAACGACTCGTTGTTCGTCCCTACTCTTTTGGACCTCGTTATAATAAGGATAAGCGTAAAACTAAATGAATATGATACTTGTTTCCTTTGTTTATGCATTCGGGTTATTATGTGAGCATTGTGGCATATTTTATGAAGGATTATGCTATACGGTATTGAGGCTTGTAGAATGAAAAATTGCGTTTTAGAACAATAGAACGATATGAAGAAAGCCATGGAACCACTATGAGGTGGGATGCCGGAAATGGGACGCACGGGGTCCCAAATGCCCGGAAGTGCACAAGAAAGCCACGGATCCACCGCTCGGTGTGATGCCGGAAAGAATATGGTATGCACGGGGTCCCATTTGCCCGGAAAAGAAATCGAGAACATTTGACATATTGAAAGCGGAGAACTTAGAGAGTGTTAAGCTTCAAGTGTGAAAACGGTGTCGGTTATCAAGTCATAGATCCTTGCTTCTGTTCATGTGAGAATCTTACTGTTGTCATTGTTCTTTCCGGTGCATAAATCATCTCATATGCATATAGTTTGAGCAAAGATTTCTCTACTGGGCTAGTGTAGCTCAACCTATTATTATTTTCAGGTACCTCTCAGGGGCATTGATATGGAGCGCGTGCTGTACATTTGACCATACTTTTGAAAGCTAACAACGAGGAATTACCATGGCATCTATTGTAAAATCCTTTTGAAGATGTAATTGTAAAATCCTTTTGAAGATGTAATCGTAATTTCAATTATATTCTTTTGCCTTACTCTCTTGGGATTATTGTTTAAGAATTTGGGGCCGGAGTGCCATTAATGTAACTTTTAAAACTTGATTTTTTCTCTTGGATGGATTATGGAAAGTATTTGGGGGTATTACGTTGAATTGTTGTGAAGTATTTTAATTGAAAATATTATTATTATTATTATGTTGAAAATCCAGGGCGTGACAACTTGGTATCAAAGCAATAGTTTTAGAATACCTCGAGACCGTGGGGAGACTTAGTCTCTTGGGTTCAAAAAGCATTGCATCATTTTACATGACATGCGTGTGCTTATGTGATTGGCATTCATGGAATATGTGGCATTACATTTTCCTTATCGTAGAGTGGCGCAGAGTTGTTAACCCGTGTTTGGAAGTTGGGGGTTTGACCTCATAATTGATATATTGCGATTGATAGTTTTCTCTCTTAACCTTTGTAGCTAGATGCCTCCGAAATGCAGCAATAGGCGGGGTGGAGCTGGAAATAGGGGTGGTCGTGGCCGTGGCCGTGAGGAACCGTTAGAAGACGAGGTTAGCCAGCATGGGGAAGCTTTGCATGGGGATGCAGAATTGGGGGCCAGGCCAAATCCGAGGGTGCGGAATGTTCAGAACCCTCTTGCTAGGGATATTGTCGCGGCACTTGCAGCCGCTAACCTTTTGCAACCTCCTCCTAGGGAAAATGCGGACAATCGGGCCTTAGTAGCTATGCGAGAATTCTGTCGTCGAAATCCACCTTCGTTTGACGGGGCTAGTAGTGACCCTCTTGTGGCCGACCACTGGTTGGCGCAAATCCGTAAGAACTTCACCGCTCTTAAGATTATTGAAGATGACCTACGGGTGAGTATCGTGGCCGTTCAACTTGTCAGAGAGGCCGGTGAGTGGTGGGAGTCTATTTTGGAGAGTAGGAAGGATGCGAGGAGGGCGGCTAGGACCACGGCTCAAGTAATTGAGCCGGATGTGGAGAATATGACATGGGCCGAGTTTGAAACACTTTTTGAGGATCAATACTTTTCGGAGTCCTCCCGTGATCAGTTGAGGGATCAATTCGAGAAGCTTGAGCAAGGTAATATGACCGTTTCTGAATACACAATGAAGTTCCAATCCTTGTCACGATTCGCTCCAGAGTTAGGGGCTACCAAGGAGAGAAAGTGCAGACGTTTTGAGAAGGGGTTACATAACACTGTGAGGAGGATGGTAACAGTGCAACAGAAGACAAAGTACGCTGAGGTTGTTGAGTGTGCAAGGAGTATTGAGATACCAAGGGAAGCACAGAGGAATAGAGGAGTTTGGGAATCAAGGCAACCAGCCGTTACTGCTAGTTCTTCGGGGACTTTTGGGAGTCAGGGGAGGAAGCGATCACGGGAAACATCTTTTGCAACTCAGAGTCAACCGAGTGTTAAGGCAACAACCGTTTCTTCTGGGGTTCGAGGAGCTCATTCCAGGCCAGCAGTTACATGTCACCGTTGTGGTCAGCCGGGCCACTTTCGTGCAGATTGTCGGTCGAAGGAGTGTTATGTGTGTGGAGAGTTTAGCCATCTAGCCAAGGATTGTCCTCGTAGAGTGAGAAGTGCTCGTAGTGAGTCAGGTTCCGTGCTGCAGCCGGGGTCAGGGCATGGGTTTGGCCAGCAGTCATTCAGGGGTACGCAGAGACAGCAACAACCACATTTCCGTCAGACCACTATCGTTCAGGGCTCTCAAAATGAAAGGGGTGTGAGTTCTTCTTCTCTTTCTCAAGCTTCAGGACAGTGGGGAGGATTTGTGCAGAATCAGACTACTCAGGGAAGGGCTTTTGCCATCACTTCTGCTATTCCACCACCTCCAGTCACTTTTCATGCTGCAGAGGCTTCTGTTGTGAGGGGTACATTCCTCTTGTTTAATTCCTTTACAAAAGTGCTCTTTGATTCTGGAGCATCTCATTCATTTATTGCTACATCGTTTGTATGTGCTTTGGAGTTGGAAATCGAAAATCTTAGCCCACCGTTGTATGTCGAAACACCCTTAGGGGGTAGAACGCCTTTGGATCGTATTTGTCGAAACTGTGAACTCCTTATTCATGATCGCCACTTCATTTTTGACTTCATTGTGTTAGGAATCTCGGGCTTTGCTCTTATTCTAGGAATGGATTGGTTATCTACGTTTCATGCCACCATTGATTGTTTCAAGCGTCGAGTTCGTATTTGTCCACCTGAGGGTGCTTGTTTTGAGTTCTTTGGGGAACGTCCGGAACCGTTGGAGCCGTATCTGTGTGGGTCTCGAGAGCGGAAGTCCATTTATTCTCTGTTGGCAAGTTTGACCCTAGATGAGGATGTGTCCGCGCGTGGGGAGTTGCCCCTCGTTGTTTGCGATTTTCCGGATGTGTTTCCGGAGGAGTTACCCGGTCTACCTCCTGAGAGAGAAGTTGAATTTACTATCAAGTTACTTCCCAGTACCGCACCAATCTCTGTACCACCTTATCGTTTTGCTCCCGCCGAACTTAGGGAATTAAAGGTCCAGTTGCAGGAATTAGAAGATTTAGGGTTTATTCGTCCGAGCACATCTCCGTTGGGGGCACCGGCACTTTTTGTGCAGAAGAAAGATGGTTCACTTCGTTTGTGTATTGATTACCGTAAGCTCAACCGTGTCACCATTAAGAATAAGTATCCAATGCCTAGAATCGACGACTTATTTGATCAACTTCGGGGTGCGACTTGTTTCTCAAAAATCGATTTGAGGTCCGGTTATCATCAATTAAGAGTCCGAAGAGAGGATATTCCGAAAACCGCCTTTCGTACACGTTATGGTCATTACGAGTTTGTAGTTATGCCTTTTGGGTTGACGAATGCGCCGGCTACTTTCATGGACTTAATGAACCGTATCTTCCATGTCTACCTTGATCGCTTCGTGGTCGTTTTTGTAGACGACATTCTCATATTCTCACCTTCGGTGGAGGAACACCAATCTCATCTCACTATTGTCCTTGAACTCTTGAGAGAGCATCGTTTGTATGCTAAGCTTAGTAAGTGTGAATTTTGGTTATCCGAAGTCAAAATTTTGGGTCACGTGGTCTCAAATGGTGGAGTGTCCGTTGATCCGGGAAAGGTAGAGTCCGTTATGAATTGATAGCAACCGAAAAATGTGTTCGAGATTCGTAGTTTCTTGGGTTTGGCAGGGTATTATCGCCGTTTTGTCCAAGACTTTTAGCGTCTAGCGGCACCTATGACTAGGTTGACACGGAAAGGGACACGTTTTGTTTGGAGTGACGCGTGTGAGACAGCTTTTGAGGAGTTAAAGAAGCGATTGACGACTGTGCTAGTTTTAATTGTGCCCGAACGTGGAGTTGGCTACTCCGTTAATTGTGACGCTTCGAAAGAAGGGCATGGGTGCGTTTTGATGCAATCGGGGGGAGTAGTGGCGTATGGATCACGACAATTGAAAACTCACGAGCGGAATTATCCTACGCATGACTTAGAACTTGCGGCCGTTGTATTTGTGTTGAAGAGTTGGCGTCATTACTTGTACGGTGAGAGATTCGAGGTCTTTTCTGATCATAAGAGTTTGAAATACCTATTCTCCCAAAAAGAGCTTAACTTACGACAACGACGTTGGATGGAACACTTGGAGGACTACGACTTTGATTTGCAATATCACCCGGGGAAGGCAAATGTAGTGGCCGATGCATTGAGTAGAAAACCGACACATCGTGTGAGTCTTGCGATTCACAAGTGGAAAATGATGAATGATCTAGGATTCTACGCGTTGCACTTTGAGGAAGTTCAGGATGGGGTTACCTTATGCAATTTGACCGTTCAATCTTCTTTGTCGAATCGAGTCATTGAAGCACAACAACACGACGAGGAAGTGGAGGAACTTCGTACCAAATTCCTAAGTGGGAAGGCTCAAGAAGGGTGGATGATTCATACCGATGGAGGCTTACGTTATCAAGGAAAATTGTTCGTACCCATTTCGTGTCGAGAAGAAATTTTGCGAGAGTTCCATCATTCTCCGTTAGCCGTTCATCCAGGAGGGACGAAAATGTATCACCATTTGAGTAGACAATTTTGGTGGTCTGGGATGAAGAGGGATGTCGTTATTTTCGTGTCTAAGTGCCTCACATGCCAACAAGTGAAAGCCGAACATCAACGACCCGCGGGAGAGTTACAACCGTTGCCAGTGGCCGAGTGGAAATGGGAGAACGTGACCATGGATTTTGTTTCAGGTTTACCAAAGTCGCCGAGGGGACACGATGCTATATGGGTGATTGTGGACCGTTTGACCAAAATCGCTCACTTCTTACCCATCCAAGTTACCGATTCGATTGACACGCTTAGCCGATTGTACATTAGAGAGATTATCCGTCTCCATGGAATTCCTGTTTCTATCGTATCCGATTGAGATCCGAGGTTTATCACGCGCTTTTGGCAAAGCTTACAGGCCGCTCTTGGCACCAATTTTTGTTTAGTACCGTGTATCATCCTCAAACTGATGGTCAATCCGAGCGAACGATTTAGATTTTGGAGGATATGCTTCGGGCTTGCGTCATGGATTTTTCGGGGTAGTTGGGAGGATCATTTGCCGTTAGTCGAGTTCGCGTACAATAATAGTTATCAATCGAGTATCGAGATGGCATCGTACGAGGCTTTGTATGGGAGGCCATGTAGATCACCCGTGTGTTGGACTGAATTGGGCGAGGCTACGTTAGTAGTGCCGGATATGATTAAAGAGACATCCGAGAGCATGAAAGCAATTCGTCAACGTCTTTTGGAAGCTCAAGAAAGGACAACCGAACAAGTTAAGGTGATTCGCCAACGATTGTTAACTGCACAAAGTAGACAAAAGAATTATGCCGATCGTCGTCGCCGACCGTTATCGTTTGAAGAGGGGGATCATGTATTTCTTAAGGTATCACCACGTCGAGGTTTGTCACATTTTGGGAAGAAAGGGAAGCTTTCACCATGTTATATTGGGCCGTTTGACATCATTGAAAAGATCGGGGATGTAGCATATCGCTTGGCTTTGCCACCAAAACTTTCAGGAATGCATGGCGTGTTTCACGTGTCCATGTTGAGGAAATACGAACCGGATCCATCTCATGTCTTAGAATGGTCTGAACTTGAACTAGAAGCCGATGCATCATATGGAGAGGAACCAATTCGTATCCTAGATTCGCGCGATCAAGTGTTGAGGGGTAAGACAATACCATTAGTGCGTGTAACGACCTTGAATTTTGGTCAATAAACATTTCGTTAAATATTTGAATTTTATTTGAATTACTTATTTTTCTTAAGTGGCTATATGATTCTTGTTAATTTTTTGTCGTAGTTAGATTTCGGTCGTTGATTAACTCTCGACTAGAAACCCTACGTGACCGATTTGGTTAGTTTCCAACCGACTACTTGGAAGAACCAAGCAACCAACTTACCTAGTTACTAGATGAACCTTTTGGACCTTTTAAGACTTTTGAACCTTTTGCCTTTACCCATTGGTCCATAATGGTTAGTGTATTTTTTGTCCATTGGACAATAGGCTTTCCTTTAAAATATTTTGATAAGTACAAGGATATAGTATTTTAATGGGTTTATAAACACATGTGCAAAGTACATTTATTCTTTGTTTATTGGGGATTCTCCCACCCCTCCATTATCCATTGGTTGATAACCACAAGGGTAATTTTTGTCCATTGGATAATAAACTTTTTATTATAAAAGTACATGTAGTCTTTCAAAATCTTATTTTAAAATAAATGGTACTTGTACTCTTTTGTCCAATGGTTATTAACCGCAAGAGAAATTATTATCCATTGGGTAATAACCGCTAGGGAAGTTAGTAACCATTGGGTAATAAAGTCTTTTGACCAAATAAAGTACCGATGTGACTAGGGAACCTTCCAATAAAGTTGATTTGACTAGTCAACCTTTTTCAACCCTAGAAATTACTTATTTATTTCCTTTTATTAATTTGGTTTTATTCTTTGTCCATTGGACAATAAAAGTTAGGGGAACTATTATCCATTGGATAATAGAAACCCAATTCTTTATATTAAAGGGGTTTTGAGCAAAGTACTTGAATAGACTTTTATAATTATTTTGAAAAGTACTTTTGATTATTTTTTCTAATAAAAGTACCCAAGTAAACTTGGACCATTGGACAATAACCGTTAGGGTAATCTTTACCCATTGGACAAAAGCCTTTCCTTTATTTTATTTGGTAAGTACATTTATATATAAGCATGTGTAATAATAAAAAGGACATGTAGTCTTTTTCAAAGACTTAGTTTAATATTTAAAGTACTCTTACCTTATTATCCTTTGGTTATTAACCGTTAGGGATTTTATTATCCATTGGGTAATAGCCTTATTCTTTCAACCAAGTACATGAATCTATTAAACTAGTCTTTTTCTTAAAACCCATGTGATGAAGTACCCATATTTTAATTTGAAAGTACTTATTAGCCTTAGTAGCCTTTAAGGCCTAAGATTTTCCAAAGTACTCCTTTATTATTTTGTATTGGGGTTTTGTACCCAATTGGATTAATTTATGGGAGGTGTGATCTACCTAGATTACAAAGTACCCTAGTTTATTTATTTAAAGAGACATGTGCTTATTTATTTGGAAATCTTAGCCTTTAAGTTTCCTTGACCCTAGTACCAAAGGTACCCATTGTTTATTGTTACTTGTACTTTTATATGTGTATATATATATATATATGTGTGTGTGTGTGTGTGTGTACTTGAGAGAGAGAGAGAGAGAGAGAGAGAGAGAGGAGAGAGAGGCCGAGAGAAGGAGAGAGGAGAGAGAGGCCGAGAGAGAGGGAGAGGAGAGAGAGAGCCGAGAGAGAGATAGGAGAGAGAGAGGGAGAGATTTTGTTGTACTTTCTTGACCTTCCATGATCCTTCCTTGATCTTTCTCCATCCTTGGAGAATCTTTTCCCTAACCAAACTTAACTCCCCATTTGTACCTCCATGCTTTGTTTAAAACCAAATCTTGTACTCTTGTCTCCTTTCCTTGCATCAAATCTTCCATAAATCCCATCCAAGGACAAGTCTTAGCCATGCAAGCCTAACATTTAGCCATGCAAGCCTAGGGTTAGCCTTTGACCTTCCATAAGTGCATGACAAGTGTCAAAGTGTGAGGTATGAGAGAGAGAGAGGGGGGCCGGCCATGAAGAGAGGAGAGAGAGCCAAGGTTTTTCTATAAATAGGACCCCATTCCAAGCATTGAACTCACACCTTCAAGCTTTGCTCTTCCTTCTCTCTAGAAATTCTTTGTTCTTTCTTTGTTCTTCTTTTGTTCTTCATGTTCTTGAGTAGTTCTTGAGTTCTTCAAGAAACTCAACCTAGGCCGCCACTAAGCTGCCACTCGACCACCCTTCGATCCATAAAGTAGAGTAGTGATAGTCAAGTAGAAGTTTCGAGAGAAACCTTTCTCTTTCGAAGCTACCGGAGACCACCGTAGGAAGTTACTCCGCCCGACCACCGACGTACTTTCCGTAGCCGACTAACCTTCCGTAGCCGACTACCGCCAAGAAGTAAGGTAGAATACCTCTACTCACTTCCCTACGTATATGTAGAACCCCTTGACCCTAACTCTACGTGTAGAACCGTATGATAGAAAATAGGTTATCTTTATTTACGTACTTATCGTTTGTTTAGAAGTATTTGTATTTTGATCTTTAAAGATGATTATGAGTATGTATATATAAGTTGCTTGTATTACTTGTGGTGTGATTAAGCATAAGTGATTTCACTCCAAAGACGTCCATACATGTGGCGTTGTGCTTTGAATAAAGCATAAGTGATACACTCCAAAGGCGTCCGTATATGTGGCGTTATGCTATAAGTAGTAATTAAGCGTGATGAGTAATATAGAATTGGATGATCTTGTTAGGATGATTCTTGCTTACGTTTGTCCTACCGCGGAGTCTTTGTATGTAAACGAGACACGAGAACCGAGAAAGTAGAAACATGACACCTAGGGTGTGGTTAATTAAAAGAAATGTTTTCCGAGGAAGGAAATATTTTTGAAACTACATAATGACCGGTTTTAGGTGGCATTATGTGAGTTGTGTGCGTGTGTAAAAGAAACATTTGAAAAGGTTTTTGAAATGTTTTGAAAAACGCAATGTGGCCGGACATGGTAGCCCATTGTGTGGTGTGTGTTGAAAAACCCAATGAGAACCCGGAGCGGCGGAATCATTGTGGGAATACTCGGGAACCCGGAGCGGCGGAACCGAGGGTTTTAAATTGTGTGCGTTCCCATGGGAATCCGGAGTGGCGGAACCATGGTGAGGTATAGCTTGGTTATCCGTGGTACGGAGCCAATGCAAATATTTTTGTGTGCCAATGGGAACCCGGCGCGGCGGAACCATTGTGAGGATACTTGGGAACCCGGCGCGGCGGAACCAAGGTTGGGTGTGTATGCTTGGTTATCCGCGGTACGGAGCCAATGCAAATATTTTTGTGTGCCAATGGGAACCCGGCGCGGCGGAACCATTGTGAGGATACTTGGGAACCCGGCGCGGCGGAACCATTGTGAGGATACTTGGGAACCCGGCGTGGCAGAACCAAGGTTGGGTGTGTAGCTTGGTCATCCGCGGTACGGAGCCAATGCAAATATTTTTGTGTGCCAATGGGAACCCGGCGCGGCGGAACCATTGTGAGGATACTTGGGAACCCGGCGTAGCGGAACCAAGGTTGGGTGTGTAGCTTGGTTATCCGCGGTACGGAGCCAATGCAAATATTTTTGTGTGCCAATGGGAACCCGGCGCGGCGGAACCATTGTGAGGATACTTGGGAACCCAGCGCGGCGGAACCAAGGTTGGGTGTGTAGCTTGGTTATCCGTGGTACGGAGCCAATGCAAATGATTTTGAAAGTGTGTGGCTTGATTATCCGCGGTATGGAGCCAATGCGAATGTTTTGTGTTAAACAAATGGTTTTTGAAAGATTGTTTTGTAAGTGAAAATGTTGACACGGTCTACGATGAGTCGCGTAGGAGAAACTCTGAAATCTTGGACACCAACGATAGTTGATTAACGAATGTGGGTGTGTCATTGATTAAGCTGCGTATATATGTATTATGTGGAAATCGATGTGTTATTATTTCCTGTTGTTTTAAGTTATGGGTTAGCGGGTATGGGATTACTCTGCTGAGCTTTGTAGCTCACGGTGTTGCCTTTTGGTGACCCTGACATATTATATCGGTGGCGACGCTGGTATAATGTGTCAGACTTTGTAGATGATCAGGGTAAGCAGATCACCGTGGAGGCTTTGGAGCTGGCAAGAATAGAGGAGCTGAGGAGCTGTAGTTAGGAACCCTAGAATCCCCCTCCGTTTATGTAAATATTGAACTCTTGAGAGAGTTTTGTTGTAATAACGAGCCAGACTCCATTTGATTTTATGAATAAAATGTCCTTTTAACGTACCGAAAATTTAGGGCGTTACAGATTTTATCAATAAATTGTTTTCTTAACGTACCCAAAATTCGGGGCGTTACAGTGCGAGTCTTGTGCAGTAACCAAGGCAAGGAAGAGTCGACTTGGGAACGAGAAGATGAGGTTAGGGAGAAGTATCCACTCTTATTTCCGGTTTGAATCAATGTGAGTTTCCGAACTGAGACTTATGATTATGACATTGTTGCATGATATTTAGTAATACTATTGGTGCATATCTAAATGTTGCATACCTCGTTGATTATGGTTATAAATTTCGAGGATGAAATTTCTTTAAGGAGGATAGGGTGTAAGGACCCGTATTTTTTAAAAACTTAATAAAAGATTTATTAAGTATTTTAAATAAGGAAAATATGGGTTTTATTGAGTTTAAATGAATTGGGGTGAATGTGATAGAATTGTTTGTGGGAGGGTGCATGTGCAATTTGACGTGTGGGTAGTATATATGTGTGTGGGTGTGTATGTAGAGGAGTAAAATACTCCTCACTTTCTCTCTCTCACTCCCGATCTCTCCCTTTCTCTCGGCACTCTCTCTCTCTCCTCCTCCAACACCCAAAACTTCACCCCTCACTCAAAACCCAAGACAAATAATCTTCAATCCTTCATACATTCTTGTTATTGAGCCCGTATCTCGTTGGATATAGCTCGGAGAGGAGTATTCTCGGTGGATTTCGAATTTCAAGGCTAGGGCTCGATCAAATCCCGTTGGGTTTCGTTCTCCAAGGCGAGGTAGGAAATTCTTACTCCTCTACATGTTTATGGGTTGATTGTGTGCCAAATTTGTGCTTTAGTTGGTTGAAATCGAAGTTATACATATTCTTCATTTTCTGCAAGTCGTCCACTGTCAAGCAGTGGTACCAATACCTACTTTTTGAGGTATCAATACCTTGATCTCAGATTTCTCTCTAGATTGGTTTGGTACCAATACCATTTTTTTTAGGTATCAATACCTTAGTATCAGTACCCACTTTTTGAGGTATCAATACCTTGATCTCGGATTGCTCTCTGGATTGGTTTGGTACCAATACCTACTTTTTGAGGTATTGGTACCAATGACTAAGAAAACTGTGTTTGAACTCTATTGATCATTCTTCGATTGTATTGGCTCCCGATCACCTCTAACACTCCCCAATCATATTCTAGTCATCTCTAAACTTTGTTGCTCGTGTTCCAACGACTCATTGTTCGTCCCTACTCTTTTGGACCTCGTTATAATAAGGATAAACGTAAAACTAAATGAATATGATACTTGTTTCCTTTGTTTATGCATTCGGGTTATTATGTGAGCATTATGGCATATTTTATGAAGGATTATGCTATACGGTATTGAGGCTTGTAGAATGAAAAATTGCGTTTTAGAACAATAGAACGATACGAAAAAAGCCACGGAACCACTATGAGGTGGGATGCCGGAAATGGGACGCACGGGGTCCCAAATGCCCGGAAGTGCACAAGAAAGCCACGGATCCACTGCTCGGTGTGATGCCGAAACGAATATGGGATGCACGGGGTCCCATTTGCCCGGAAAAGAAATCGAGAACATTCGACATATTGAAAGCGGAGAACTTAGAGAGTGTTAAGCTTCAAGTGTGAAAACGGTGTCGGTTATCAAGTCATAGATCCTTGCTTCGGTTCATGTGAGAATCTTACTGTTGTCATTGTTCTTTCCGGTGCATAAATCATCTCATATGCATATAATTTGAGCAAAGATTTCTCTGCTGGGCTAGTGTAGCTCAACCTATTATTATTTTCAGGTACCTCTCAGGGGCATTGATATGGAGTGCGTGTTGTACATTTGACCATACTTTTGAAAGCTAACAACGAGTAATTACCATGGCATCTTTTGTAAAATCCTTTTGAAGATGTAATCGTAATTTCAATTATATTCTTTTGCCTTACTCTCTTGGGATTATTTTTTAAGAATTTGGGGCCGGAGTGCCATTAATGTAAACTTTTAAAATTTGATTTTTTCTCTTGGATGGATTATGGAAAGTATTTGGGGGTATTACGTTGAATTGTTGCGAAGTATTTTAATTGAAAATATTATTATTATTATGTTGAAAATCCAGGGCGTGACAAAACTACTGATAGAACATTCCAAAATGCTGTGAAAAATGATCTGGCGGCAGAGGAAATGATTCTCATGGAGAGATTTCAAACACTGTATTCCACAGGCAAAAGAAAAAAAGTAAGGGTTGTGAGATTGATATTGCGGTTAGCAGATGTATTTTCCTAGAAATACTGTATTTCTATCTTGAAAGGCTTTTTGGCTCTGGATTGGGTCCTCTAAGTGGCTAAAAGTACTCACAAAGTCCCTCAGGCATACGAGAAGTCAATCAACAATCACTTTATCCTGTTTCATCATCGGGATGGTTCTCAAGGTGGGACTTGAAATACTCGTTAGGCCAAATTATTGTGTCTACGATACCCCTATAGTGCTAGTGGTAACATCTTCGGCCAATTTGTGTAGGTGTTGGTGGTTTTCCTAAGGATCTTCTTGACATTCTTGTTTGTGGCTTCAACTACTCCATTTGTTTCAGGTTGGTAAATAGATGACCGGTGATTCTTTATTCCGAACTCGACGAAAAGCTTCTTACTTGCTCCGTAAAAATGTGATCCGTTGTCACAGATGATCTCATGTGGCACCCCATACCGGTAAATAATGTTGGTATGGATGAATTTGGCCACATGGGTAGCTTTGAGAGTAGCATAAGAAGCTGCCTCGACCCATTTGGTGAAGTAATCAATGCCCACAAGGATAAACTGATGCTTGTATTTCCCTTTCGAGTTTATACTTCCAACGACGTCTATCCCCCAGGTGGAGAATGGCCATGGAGAAATCATACTGTACAATTCCGTAAGGGGACTACGCAAGCGATCAGCATGGGTTTGGCACTTGTAACATCGACGAACATATATAACTAGTGCAGTCAACTTCCATCATAGTCCAATCGTACCCTTGTCATAGGATTTTCTTCGCCATAATTGTCCCATTCATATGTGGCCCACAAATCCCTTCATGTATTTCTTCCATGATCTTTTGGCTTTCTTCTTTTGTGACACATAGCTGATTGGGACCTAAATGTGCTCTTCGATATAATGCTCCATGACAAACTGAGTGGCAAACTTTCGCCGAGCCATTTTATCCTTTGGAGTAGATTCCAGAGGATACTCTCCTCTTTCTAAGAACCCCTTCATATCCTTGTACCATGGCTTTCCTTCATCATCATCCTCCTCAATAAAAGCACATTCACATGTTGGCTTGATCCTTTGTTCGATCATCAGTGGCCGCATTTTAAATCCCAAAATATTTCTACCATGGAAGCCAACGTTGAAAGGGTGTTGCAAGCCAACCAACACAGAATGATAAAACTTCAATGTGTCCTCTTTAACTTTCCAATCTCCCCTTGCTTGAGATACCGCCAAATTTGAATCCCCAATGACCTCTAACCTCTTTGCTCCTAGCTCCATTGCTTCTTCCATCCCAGCAATGGAGACCTCATACTTAGCTTGGTTATTGGTGACTTCAAATCTCAATTTGTATGACAGAGGGACATGTGAGTCATTAGGAGAAACTAACAATATCTCTATGCTATACCCAAATGGATTTGATGCTCCATCGAAATAAAACTGCCAAGTATTGTCAAGAAGAAGTAGGATATCCTCATCTGGGACCATAAAATCTTCAACCTCAGCCTCTGTTACTGGATGGTCCGCCAACAATTCTGCCACAGCCCTTTTCTTTACTGATTTCTTCGTCATGTACTTGAGATCAAACTCTGCCAGCAGTAGCAACCACCTAGCCAGCTTTTCAATAAGTGCTAGTTTTCTCAAAATGTATAGACCCATATTAAATCTCAATTATCTGAATATTATATCAATGCAAAATGTGGATTTAAAAGTGAAAAATGTGTTTAGGTGATTTGGGGTTTATGTGATAGAATTGTTAACGGAAGGGTGCAAGTGCAATTTCTACTTATACTAGTATAAATAGGTGTGTGTGTAGCGGAGTAAAAACCCAACTCCTTTCTCTCTCTACTCTCTTGACTCTCATATCTCTCTCTCATGGCTCTCTCCTCTCTCTCAATCCATCACCCTAATTCCCACTCCAAACCCGAAACCCTTGAATATCAACCTCCAATCCGCCTTATACTCACATTATTAAACTCGTGTCTCTGTGGGTTGAGCTTTGTGAGGTGTATTTCGATTCGTTCGAGCCTTTAGAGCTAGGGCTTGCTCGTCGATCTTGTGCTTGAGCTTATAACTTTTGAGGTAGGGATTTCTTGCTTGTTCTATGTGTTTATGAGTTGATTCCATGCTTGGATTGTGCTTTGTGGTGTTGTTGAAGTTGGGTGTTCGCTTTCTGAAAATCTAGAAATTTGCTGCAGGGTATCAATACCATTTTGCACTGGTATCGGTACCAATTTATTATTTGACAAGACAGACCTGGGGTATCGATACCTATGCAAATAGGCATCAATACCAATTAGGGGACAGTTTTGCTCATATTGTTCCCACATCGATTGTCTTGACTTTCGATCACTTCTAACACCTCCTAAACATCTTCAAACCACCTTCAAACTTGATTACTCACCCTCCAATGACTCGTTGATCATCCTCACTCCTTTTTGGCTCATTGTGGGGTATTAAAGTGTTAAGTTAGATGGATTCGAAACATATGTGCTATGTATGCTTTTGGATTGTCAAGTGGAACATTGTGGCACTTTATTTAGATAAATAGGACTTGATGAATGACATAAGTTGTGACATGATACATTGCGAAATAAGAACTTCCAAGATAAATGATGAATTGATATAATGAACACGAATAGGTCCACAAAACATTGCGATGATCGACAGGGGATGTACGGGGTCCAAATACCCAGAAAGAATGAAACTGCCAATCGGTGAGTTGCCGACAGGGGACGTACGGGGTTCCAAATACCCAAACAGAGATAGATACACTTGGAATAATGAAAATGACAACTTTGATACAACTTTGAGCATGGAGAACTTAGTGATTGCTTAAGTTACTTAGTATGGAATGCGGCCATTCTTACCTAGCTTCTTGTTTATCTGAGATATCTTATTGTCATTTATGTTCTTTCTGATGCATTGATCATTTCATTGGCATATAGCATAAGCATAGATTTCTCTACTGGACTAGTGTAGCTCACCCTATCATTATTTTTGGGTACACCTCAGGGATCATGATAAGGCATGCTTGAAGTGCATAATTGACTTCATTCTTTTGAAAGCTAACTTCAGGGAGTTACTTGAGCATCTCATGTAAATCATATTTTGGAAAGATGTAATTGTAACTTCAAATTTGTACTCTTTTGACTTCAGAAATCATGTAAGCTTTTAACTATACTTCTTTTGACATTTACAGAAAATTCGGGGCCGATGTGCCATAAATTGTAATCCTTGAACCTTGATTGCATTATTATGAAACAATATGGGAAATCTTTTGGGGTATTAGTATGTACTTTGCAATGGATTTTTCATTTACATATATTATCATTATTATGTTAAAAATCATGGATGTGACACAAAAAGATATTTGATTGGGTCTAATTGTAGACACCCTAACCAGGGTTTTTATGATTGCTTTACTTTATTTTTTATTTTTATTTCCCCAATGATGCAACGGATCAAGAACAGCTTGGGAATGTCGAGTGTTTGAACTTTGAGTGTTTGAACACCTCATAAACCTACCAAAACCCTATTAGCATGCGTTGGTTGAGACCCAACGCGCGCGGGTCAAAGTTTCAGGTATTGGTCAAATGGTTTTGACCATGGACCAGCTCAGGGTGGCTTGGACTCACGCGCGCAAGTCCCAGACTAGCACGCGCTGGTCAGCATCTGGTCAAACTTGCTTTATTCAACAAGCAAAAGTCATGATCAGTGGAGTACAACACATTCAAAGCTTCCATTTTGCCTGAAAAGCAGTATCCAGACAGGAGGTGTCCACATCCCCACATAAACACATTTTCCCTCTCATCTAATGAAAGGGAAGGCTTAAGGGCTATGACACCAGCCTTCCTTTGGCTGGTATCTCTCTCCCATCCTCTATAAATACCCCCCCTTGACCATCCTTGCAAAAGGGTTAGCAATTTGGTTCCCAAATTTGGTCACAAACTTTGATTATCCAAAGCCCTCCAAGCAAGCCTAAAGTCAAGGCAACCAAGTTACCTTGTTCTTCATCTCTCAAACCACTCTTCATCCATCCCTCAAAACTCAACCTCAATCACTCTTTCAAACCCAAAAACCATAGGTATAACACCTTTGTATTGCTTTCTCTTCTGATCCCTAAAGGGGGCTAGTAGGGTCAAGGCTGATAATCAATACCAATCTTGGCCCTAAGGCTAGCAAGTTACAAAAACCATGTGGACATGAGACCTGCATGCATCGATCCATAGCTCACACGCGCCATTTTGTGGCTGCACACACAAAACTGTGTGGGGACAGGGGTATTGTTCTTTTACGACTTTTTCTTTATAGATCATCACTGTGAGCATGTAAATAACTAGTTGATGTTTTCCATGCTAAAACTGCTAGTTGTCTTTCAATATTCATTTTTGTTGCATTGGAATACCCCTGGGAGCTTTCTGGACATGTCCTAGAACCTCGATCATGTAAAACCAAGCACTGGTTAGAGGGCTTTAACCCGCGAGCAACAATGGATGACCCACACGTGCAGGTTCATATTTGACCAGTGGCTGGCCTTTGCACGGGTAACTGGCTTTGAGCCCAGTTTCCTTCCCCACACTCTTTATGGGGTGTCTTATTCCATTGATGGCCTCTGAGCCCATTCAAACTGCCTATCAACTACCATATGAACTGCTTGGTTTGTCCTGGGTGTGCACTGGTCCTTCCAGAGCCCAAAGGGTTAAAAATAAGAAATGTTGGTTTGAAACTACTGGCGCGTGCAGGTCTTGGTGTAGCACGCATAGGTTGGATCAGCATGCAGTGACTTGATTAGTGCATGCTGGTTTCTTCCTGCGCACGACACTCCAAAAACGGGGCCTTCCAATCTGTTTAAACTCCCACAAGAGTCTGTTTTCATCCTATACTAACTGTTTCAATAAGCGAGCATGTCATCTATCACATCCTGCAAATTTGTTACAATTTTAATCCCCTTAAACTATTCCCCCGCCCTAACTGGCTAAAAATTGATTAATGAGAGAGAATCGCAAATGTTTTACAAATGCCCGAGTACAGACCGATCTCTGGATTGGGCGAGAGGGATGCCTTAAAACCCTTCCACTCTCGTAACCTGGCTTCTAAACCTCAGATATCAAGGTGATGACGGACCAGCATACAAGCCTTTTCAAATCAAAAACGTAGCAAGCGTTTCAAATTCGGTTCCTTGGGTGGCGGACCTTCAAACCCAAATGGCGACCCTGAATTGAGCGTTTTGCCGCGCTTCCAAAAAGGGGCACACCCGCTTGCACATACCCTGAAAATTGCATCGTGACAAGCAGGTGTGCCCCTTTTTGGAGCTCAATTTAGAGTCGCCATTTGGGTTTGAAGGTCCGCCACCCAAGGCACCAGTTGTGGACTAGCGCGAGTGAGTCCAAGCCACCCTAAGCTGGTCCATGGTCAAACTTGACCATTTAACCAATACCCGACACTTTAACCCGTACGCGCTGGGTCTAAACCAACGCGTGCTAGTAGGGTTTTGGTAGGTTTATGAAGTTTTCAAACACTAAAAGTTCAAACACTCGACATTCCCAAGGTGTTCTCGATCTGTTTCATCATTGGGGAAACAAAAATTGAAAATAAAGAAAAAGCAATTTGAAAAACCTAGATTGGGTTGTCTATAGTAGCCCCTCTTTGACGGAACTTGGAGCACCATCGAATGGGTACAAGTAACGTCAAAGATTCTAGACACCCCGCAAAGGTTATCCAGAGGTCGAAAGCAAAGTAGAATACCTCACAAATGGATCGAAGAGGACGAATGGACCATCGTTGTGGATTGAGTAGGTTGAAACAGGCGGACCATCACATGTTGGGGATAAAGACTAGCCATGGCACCCATAGTTCCATTCAACCACGGGTTGGTCGTGTCAGGTAGGTTAAATTCCATCTGTCAGGAATCAGAGCCAATCTCCTTATCAAAAACCATCCAAGACAGAGTAATAAGACTGCTGGAAGATGCACTAAAGCTTAGACCATCGTAGACAGTGATGGGATAGACCGTCATTGCAGATTGATTGGACGATATTCTGATCGTCGTTTTGGATTGATCGAATGATATTCTGATCGTCGTTGTGGATCGAATCGGACGATATTCTGATCATCATTGTGGATTGATCGAATGATATTTTGATCGCCACTGTGGATTGATCGAACGATATTTTGAACGCCGTTGATGAAATGAATCGGACGATATTCAGCCGTTGATGGATTGAATCGGACAAAATTCTAATCGCCGTTGATGGATTGAACGGACGACGGATTGAACGGACGATATTCCGATCACCGTTGATGGATCAAATAGACAATATTCTAATCGTCATTGTGGATTGATCGGATGATATTCTGATCGTCGTTGTGGATTGATCGGACGATATTCTGATCGCCCTTCATGGATCGGACGGACGATATTTTGATCGTCGTTGATGGATCGAACGGATGATATTATGATCGTCGTTGTGGATTGATCGAACGATATTCTGATCATCGATGTGGATTGATCGAACAATATTCTGATCACCGTTGATGGATTGAATGGATGATATTCTGAATGTCGTTGTGGATTGATCGAACGACATTCTAATCATTGTGGATTGATCGGATGGTATTCTGATCACCGTAGATGGATTGAATGCACGATATTCTAATTGTCGTTATGGATTAATTGGACAATATTCTAATCGTCGTTGTGGACAGATCAGACGATATTCTGATCGCTGTTGATGGATGGATTGAATGAATGATATTCTGGTCGCTATTGATGGATTGAATCGAACGATATTCGGATCGCCGTTGCAGATTGATTGGACGATATTTTGATCGCCGTTGATGGATTGAATGGACGATATTCTGATCACTGTTGATCGATCGAACAGACGATATTATGATCATCATTGTGGATTGATCAGATGATATTCTGATCGTCGTTGTGGATTGATCGGACAATATTCTGATCGCCGTTGATGGATTGAATTGACGATATTCTGATCGTCGTTGTGGATTGATCGGACAATATTCTGATCATCGTAGATTGATTAGACAGTATGCTGATCGCCGTTGATGGATTGAATGCACGGTATTGTGATCGTTATTATTGATTAATTGGACGATATTCTGATCATCATTGTGGACTGATCGGACGATATTCTGATCGCCGTTGATGGATTGGATGAACGATATTTTGATCGCCGTTGATGGATTGAATCAGATGATATTCGGATCACCTTTACGGATTGATCAAACGATATTCTGATCGCCGTTGATGGATTGAATGGGCGATATTCTAATCACCATTGGTGGATTGAACGGATGATATTTTGATCGACATTTTGGATTGATTGGACGATATTTTGATCGTCCTTATGGATTGAATAGACGATGTTCTGATTGCCGTTGATGGATTGAACGAACAATATTCTGATCGTCGGTGTGGATTGATCGGACGATATTCTGATCATTGTGGATTGATCAGACAGTATGCTGATCGCCGTTGATGGATTGAATGCACGGTATTGTGATCGTCGTTATGGATTAATTGGACGATATTCTGATCGTCATTCTGGACTGATCGGATGATATTCTGATCGCCATTGATGGATTGAATTAACGATATTCTGATCGTCGTTGATGGATTGAATCAGATGATATTCGGATCGCCTTTGCGGATTGATCGGACGATATTCTGATCACCGTTGATGGATTGAATGGGCGATATTCTGATCACCGTTGGTGGATTGAACGGACGATATTCTGATCGTCGTTTTGGATTGATCAGACGATATTTTGATCATCGTTGTGGATTGAATGGATGATATTCTGATTGCCGTTGATGGATCGAACGAACGCTATTCTGATCGTCGTTGCGGACGATATTTCTGATCGTCGTTGATGTATTGAATGGACGATATTCTATTCGTCATTGTGGATTTATCAGACGTTATTCTGATCGTCATTGTGGATTGATCAGATGATATTCAGATCGTTGTTGATGGGATTAATGGACGATATTTTGATCATCGTTGATGGATTGAATGGAAGATATTCTGGTCGTCGTTGTGGATTGATTGGGCAATATTCTGATCGTCGTTGTGGATTGAACGAATGATATTCTAATCGCTGTTGTGGATTGATGGGACGATATTTCTGATCGCCGTTGATGTATTGAATGGACGATATTCTGTTCGTCGTTGTGGATTTATCAGACGTTATTCTGATCGTCGTTGTGGATTGATGGGACGATATTCTGATCATTGTTGATGGAATTAATGGACGATATTTTGATCATCGTTGATGGATTGAATGGAAGATATTCTGGTCGTCGTTGTGGATTGATTGGACAATATTCTGATCGTCGTTGTGGATTGAACGAACAATATTCTGATTGCTGTTGTGGATTGATCGGACGATATTCTGATCATCGTTGTAGATTGACTTGACAAGTGTATCATCAATGAGGATATGATCGGACCATGGTTGATTTGGATGAGTGGATCATCATTGAGAATGATCGGACCATCACTGGAGTTGGAAGGGTGGATCATCATTGAGAATGATCGAACCATCGTTGCTCTAAATTTGGTAGCACAAGCCATCGCTGCTTTGATTTTGGGTGGCACAAGCCATTGCTGCTTTGAAATTTGTGGGACCATCATTGAGGATGATCGGACCATTGATTGGGATTGTATTCTTATCCCTAAATTGTATTCTAGGTGCCAGCAGAGTAGGACAGTGTGGTCGTGCGATTGATGGTTGTCATGGAGAACAAGATAAGGAAAGCAGCGTGTGGCATTCCCCCATATTTGCACTATCCCAAAGAAACGGCTCTGGCTTGAATTCTAGTAGTGACTAGGCCACAGGTATGATCCCCAAAATCATGTTTACTTGCTGCTTTCGATACTGGATAGGCATGCTTTGACACTTGATAGACTTTTCTTGCTTTCAACATTTGATATACAATATGCAATGATATGTGTACTAAATTGAATGAGCAAATTGAAAATGCAGATGCAAGCTAAGGGCGGCTTCTAGGCATTTTACCTGTACTTTGAAAAAAGGAAAAAATTGTGGTCGGGAAGGTTAGAGTAGCCAACGCCATTGGAATTTTGATTTTACACATTGGAAAAATCCGTTTTGTTATTAATAGACTAAGGAGGGGTAAAAGAATAACCAAACGAAAGGAAATCCATTAGTTATTCCTCAAAGTTTCATTTATTCAATGACCAGAACTTGCCGGGGATATATAGCACGGAGACGTTACCACTAAGCATCATTACTTCACTGTCTTTTACTTTTGAGATGTCCACCCAAATAGATAGACGTTGAGTGGGTTGGCGTGGCCCAGTTGATATTAGACCTTGAGTAAGAATAGCATTGGGCTTGCATGCCCTTTTTCGATTCTTGGGCAGACGTGCCCCGTAGATCTGCTTGCTTTTGAATAGTGAGCCTCTAGCATTGAATATTCAATTTGTTGCTGGTCTATGGATACTTCGGGTAGCAAAACAAAACTTGCAATTTCCAGTTTATTGGTTCCCTTTGCAAGTGTCTAAAAGAATGCAAAAACTAATTAACCACTAATATCCAATTTACATTGATGAGCGAACTGATTCGACACGCAAACACACCTACATGTACAGTCTTGCCTTGCTCAAATGAGAAAGGAAGAAGAGCCCCCGGATGCGACACGGACTCTTAGACACGCGTAATATAACGAAATTTTGGGCGTTAACGAGCCAAGACTCAAATATCCCTAGACAGGTGAAACTGACACTTGCATAAGGTCAAACAGATGTAAAATGACTTGTACGAAGCAATAAAACTGGAAAAGCATCCCGAACTGAAAAACTTGAAGAAGTCGCAAAGACGGACATTAGATGCCAAAGATGACTCGTATAGGCCCAGACTGAAACCGACACCCCTGTACAGTCACATTAGGTTCATATGAGCTGTACAGTATGACAAAACTTGGCAAAAGCCCCTAGAACGGATTTTGAGGCATCGAAACCTTGATTTGAACGTGAAATGTGCCCCCGAGGGTCAAAAATCTTCGTTAAGCGCGACATTTTGGATCCGACACTTTGAGACAGTCACATATAGTTATAGTGACTTGCTTGAACTGATAAAAGTGCAAAACAGGCCTTGGAATTGGAAACGGTCACTCGAAGGCAGTAGCGAACTTCTATTGTCTGTTGTTGGAATTGCAATAGCACGTGCAGATCTGGAACCAGAGCACGACATTTGAGGCAAGCGCGCATGTGTCTGGTACTGGTGCGCGTAGCTGCAATTCTGCAGCAGGTGCCTTTGTTTGACAAGTCTCCTTTTTGAAGGAAAAAGGCCTTGTGGCTGCAAATATAAGTCAGAGCAAGACAAAATATCGACTGACTTCCAAGTAGACTTCGTTGTGCTTAGAATAAGCTGTGAGCCATTAGGCCTCGCAAGCATTTTGTTCTGTTTTTCATGCTTGAAATGTTTTAAGGCTTTTTATGCTCAGCTTGTGTAATAGAAGTAGTAGTTTGCAATAAAACTGAAAGACGAACGGTTTCCCCTTCTGATTCTATGATGAAGTTTGTCTTGTTCTCGATCTTTCTCAACCTTTGCGATGCACCAAAATGTCAATCATGGATCTAGTTTAAAGATGTGAGACCGAACCTCGAGAAAGGTTGCCTACGTATCCCTTTTCAAGGAATTAGGTCAAAATGTAGTTCGGGCAAAGATTTACTCGAGTGTTTTAGTACCTCACCTTTTACGCCCTAACTTTTACCTACTACCACCTTCTTAGGTTTTCGGTATAGCGAGCTTTTGACTGTTGCCTGTTTACTTTTGCCTAAACTGCCTTTATAGGTTTTCGGTCTAGCAGGCTGCTCTAACTTTTGCTTGTCGGTCCAACGAGCCTCTCTCAGGGAAAAGTAGCACTTTTGTTGATACAAGTTGACCAAGGTATTGAATTCATTGTCGTCGAGATCGATGAGTTTGGCTGCACCCCCAAATAGAATTGCTTTGCTAACATAGGGCCCGGAGCGCTTTGGTCGAAACTTCCCGTGGATCGAATATTGGAGCGTGGATCTTCCTTGTAACAGTATCCCCCTCTGCCAAGTCTCTAAACTTCACCCTTGAATTGAATGCGTGGATGATCCTTCATTGATACCCTTGAACATGATATGAGGCCTGTAGCCTTATGCTTCTGCTTTCTGGTTTGGCATCCGATAGCAAGGGGAATTCGATGTTCCACTATCTTAGGATCAACGCCAGGCATGTCTTGATGAGACCATGCATAGACATCGATGACTTTTTTGAGCAAGTCTGACTGGGCGCGATGCTGCTCTGGGGATAGTGTTGAACCAACTTGAGCCATTCGGAGGTCTACCTCATCTTTCAAGTTTATTGAAATTACTATTTCTTTTATAGGTTGAGCATGCCTTTCGTCTTCCCTTTCGGCGAGGGAACGCATTTCCTTGGGGATGCTTCTGTCGAAATTTGTCCCTTTGTCATCAGGGTCGACATAGTTTATATAAAAGTCAGCGAAGTACTTAGGAGTAGGATAATGCATTTCATAAAAACTTGTTGACACCCCAATCTAGGCATCCCAGATTAATTTACTTACGATATTTGATTCCTGGATGATGATGTGGGCACACGCCCCTGAAAATTCGGGTGCGCCCCTTTTTTGGAAAAGCACGGCGAAAGGCTTCGAGTTAGAGTCGTAACTCAGGTTTTGCGGTAAACCAACCAAGGAACCAAACTTGAAACGTTTGCTACGTTATTTGATTTTGAAAAAAGGCATAAACTAATCTGTCTTCACCTGGATATCTGAGGTTCGGGAGCCAGGTTACGAGAGGGAAAGGGTTTTAAGGCACCCCTCTCGCCCAATCTGGAGATCGGTCTATACTAGGGCATTTTGTAAAACATTTGATTCTCTCTTTTGATCAACTTTTAGCCATTTAGGGCGAGGGAACAGTTTAAGGGGATTAAAACTGTAACACATTGGCAAGATGTGATAAAATGGCATGCTAGCTTGTTAAAACACTTAATATAGGATGAAAACAGATTGTTATGAGTGTTTTAAACAGACTAGAAGACACTGTCTTAGAATGGATACGCAGGAAAGAATCAGCATGCACTGAACAAGTCACTACATGCTAACACTACTTGCGTACGCCATTCCATGACATGCGCTAGTAAACTAAAACCCACAATTCTTATTTCCATCCCTCTGGGCTCTGGAAGTGACCAGTGCACACCCAAGACAAACTAAGTAGTTCTATATATAGGAAATATATAGTTTAACAGTTTAAAATAGGCTGAGAAGCCACCCAAAGAATAGAACACCCCATAAACAGTGTGGGGATAAAACAGAGGCCAAGGCCTGGTTGCCATGCAATGGCCAGCCATTGGACCGAGATCAATCGGCGCATGTGTGTAGTAGACTACCGTACGCCAGTTGAAACCTCTTGTCCAGTGCTTGGCTTTGCACTTTCTGGATTTTGAGACATATTCAGAAAGACCCCAGAGGCATTCGAAAGCAGCAGATATGAATATTTGAGAAAGTAAAGATAGCAACTTAACTATGGAAAGCAATAAACTGGTTATTACATGCTCAAAGGTGATGAAAAGATAGGGATAAAACAGCTAAACACTGATCCCCACGCCAATACTGCACATACAACCATGACTGGCGTACGCGTACTTGTGACTAGCGTGCGCCAGTTCTAGCCATGAACGGTTTTGAAACTTTGCTAGCTTTAGGGATAGGACTGGTATTGATTACCAGCCTTGACCCTGCCAGCCCCCCTCAGGGATCAGAACAAGGTACTGTCAAAGGTGGTATACCTTTGGCTTTTGAGTTTGAGAGAATATTTGTGCTTTGAACTTGAGACATGGGTGGAGGGTGTGATGTATGGATGTATGAGTGAAGCTTGTTTATCACTTCCCTTGGCAAGGAAATAATGAACAAGAGATTGAAATGCAACTAATGCCTTCCAAGTTGGTAACCCCATGCACATGAATGCAAGGAGGGTATTTATAGAGGGAAAGAGGGAGAGATAACCAGCTCAAGGGGCTGGTTGAGATGGAGTGGAAGTCTCCCATGCATTAAATGCATGAGACAAGGTGATGGGGTGGTTGTGTGAGAGAAGAGAACATCCCCCAGTCCGAAGCCACTCATCAGATGGCTACACAGTGATCTGGGGTGGCCCAAAAGTCTCGTGCATGTGGCTGAATAAAGGTGATAGGACTACCTTTGATAGGTGTACGCCAATACTGTACCTGCGTGCGCTAGTCAAATGGCCAAAGCTGACCGATGACTGACACATAGCAGAGGACAAGCGCACGCTGGTGTGGGACCAGCATACTTAGGTAGGGTTTTGTTGAGGCTTTTTGGTTCTGGCTTGAAGGGTTTTTGAAAGGGTTTGAAAGAGTTCTGGAATGCTCAAAGCTCAAACACACTAACATTCTCGGGGTGTTCTTGATCTTACTCATCATCGGGGAATCAAAGACCATAAGTTAACGAATCTGGACAGTCTAGAAAAGGGTGTGTACAGATGAAAAAGATTAAAAGCACCCCCGTGAATGATAGCATGATTGAGCTTTGAGGGTTTGATTCCCTTTTAACCTAACCTAGCCCAAGCCAAAAAGCCAAAAAGCGTACCTGCACGCATTGGTCTTAAACCAGCATGTGCTGGTCCAAGTGCCACATGTTGGACATCGGTTACCTTCGACCTTGACCGACGTGGTGACATTTGGACCCACGCACACAAGTACACGACCTGCGCACGTCGATCAAACTCCTATCCCATCACCTTTATCTTGCCATGATCACAAGACTTTTGGGGCACCTTTGACCCTATTTATTCATGTGAGGAGTGATCCTTGGACAGGGGGATGTCCCCCCACTCTCACACATCTCCCATCATCTTTCCCTCTCATCCAATGAGTGGGAAGCCTTTGGAGGGAAGCAAGGCCTGCCATTCTTGGCTGATTTACTCCTCTCCCACACTCCATCTCCTCCTATAAATACCCCCTCCAATACTCTTCCAAAGGGTTCCCCCAAGTTACAAGATTTACACACTTGATCATTCTCCATTCAAACCTTAACTCCCAAGCTACAAGCCATCTTGCCCTCTTGCTATTACCACTCAACAAGCTTCTATCATATCCTTCATTCAACCTCAAAGCTCAATACTCTTTCAAACTCCAAAACCAAAGGTGTAACACATTTGCACTGCTTTCTGTTCTGATCCCTAAGGGGGGCTGGCAGGGTCAAGGCTGGTAATCAATACCAGTCCTAGCCCTAAAGCTAGCAAGGTTTCAAAATCATTCTAACTAGAACCAGCATGCGCCAGTCATAAGCACGCGTGCGCCAGTCCTTGGCTGTGCGCGCAGATCTTGCGTGGGGCCTGGTGTCTTGTTGTTTTATGCTTCTCTTTCCATACACATCACTACAAGTATGTTAAAAACCAGTTTACTGCTATGGGTGACCCGCACTCGCAAGTCTCTCTCTGACCAGTGGCTGGCCTTTGCCTTGTGTAACTTGGCCTTGGCCTCTGTTTTATCCCACACTGTTTATGGGGTATCTTATTCCTTTGGTGGCTTTGAAGCCCTTTTAAACAGTCCATAACCGCCTAAACTGCTTGGTTTTGTCCTGGGTGTGCGCTAGTCACTTCCAGAGCCTAGAGGGTTTGAAAATAAGAGCTGTGGGTTTGAACCTACTAGCGCACGCGTGTCTTGGTGTAGCGCGCACAGGTGTGATCAGCATGCAAAGACTCGATCAGTGCATGCTGGTTTCTTCCTGCACACGTCACTCCAAAACAATGGCCTTTTAGTCTGTTCAAATTCCCACAGCAGTTTGTTTTCATCCTATACTAACTGTTTCAATAAGTGAGCATGCCATCTATCACATCCTGCCAACATGTTATAGTTTTAATCCCTTAAACTAATCCCCCACCCTAATTGGCTAAAAACTGATTAACGAGAGAGAATCACAAACATTTTACAAATGCCCAAGTAGAGACTGATCTCCGGATTCGGCAAGAGGGGTGCCTTAGAACCCTTCTTCCCCTCTCGTAACCTGGCTCCCGAACTTCAGATTTCAAGGTGACGACGGACCAGTCTATGCCTTTTCAAAATCAAACAAACGTAGCAAGCATTTTCAAGTTCGGTTCCTTGGGTGGTAGACCTTCAAACCCAAGTGACGACTCTGAATTCAGCATTTCGCCGCACATTCCAAAAGGGCGCACCCGCCAAACATTCAAATTTTTAGGGGTGTGTGCCCATAGTGGCAACTCTGCTGGGGACTTATTGCATTAGTCTATACTTGGAAATTAATACTCTTGGGAAAAATCCCATAAAAGTCTGTCAAAACATTGAGCTTCGCGCTACTAAAGAATGGAATAGTTATTAAATAGGATCCTCGCATCCGACCAATCCCGACTGGGACTTTTTCGATTGTTCACTTGAGTAGTTTCCTCGGTGATCCTTGGATAGGGGGATGTCCCCCCACTCTCACACATCTCCCATCACCATTCTCTCTCATCCAATGAGAGGGAAGCCTTTGGAGAGAAGCAAGGCCAGCCATTCTTCGCTGATTTACTCCTCTCCCACACTCCATCTCCTCCGATAAATACCCCCTTCATTACTCTTCCAAAGGGTTCCCCCAAGTTATGAGATTTACACACTTGATCATTCTCCATTCAAACCCTAGCTTTCAAGCAACAAGCCATCTTGCCCTCTTACTATTACCACTCAGCAAGCTTCTATCATCCTTCACTCAACCTCAAGCCTCAAACCTCAAAGCTCAGTACTCTTTCAAACTCCAAAACCAAAGGTATAACACCTTTGCATTGCTTTCTGTTCTGATCCCTGAGGGGGGCTGGCAGGGTTAAGGCTGGTAATCAATACTAGTCCTAGCTCTAAAGCTAGGAAAGTTTCAAAAACCGTTCTGACTAGAACCAGCGTCCGCCGGTCATAAGCACGGGCGCAACAATCCTTGGCTGCGCTCGCAGATCTTGCGTGGAGCCTGGTGTCTTGTTGTTTTATGCTTCTCTTTCCATACACATCACTGCAAGCATGTTAAAAACCAGTTTACTGCTTTCCTTTGCTAAAACTGCTAGTTTTTTTGTTAATACTTTTACATGCTGCTATGGAAAACCCTTGGGGTCTTTCTAGACATGTCCCAGAGCCCAGATCATGTAAAACTAAGCACTGTTTAGATGGATCAAACTTGCATGCAGCAGTGGGCGCCCCGCATGCACAGGTCTCTCTCTGACCAGTGGTTGGCCTTTGCATTGGGTAACTTGGCCTTGGCCTCTGTTTTATCTCCCACACTGTTTATGGGGTAACTTACTCTTTTGGTGGCTTTCCAGCCCTTTTAAACTGTCCATAAATGCCTATTAACTGCCTAAACTTCTTGGTTTGTTCTAGGTGTGCACTGCTCACTTCCAGAACCCAGAGGGTTTGAAAATAAGAGTTGTGGGTTTGAACCTACTAGCACGCGAGTGTCTTGGGGTAGCGAGCGCAGGTGTGATCAGCATGCAAAGACTTGATCAGTACATGCTGGTTTCTTCCTGCGCTTGTAGGGAGGTATTCTCCGACAGGCACATCTTTTACCGAACACATGGTACGTGGGACCATGGTTTAAATAAAGATAGAATAGTCGCCATGCAAAGCAATCTGGTCGGCAATGATGGCAGGCGACATGAGAAGTTATTGAATCAAGAGATTGATATAGGTGCAGTGACATGAGAAGTCACTGGTCCAAAGTAGTCTGTTCGGCAATGAGAGGGCTTAATAGCAGGATAGCTCCTGAGAAGATATTGGTCCAAATAGTTGATAAAAGACCAGTTACATATGAAGTGACTACATATGAAGTGACTGGTCCAAACAGACTGTTCTACCATGAGATAGCCAAACAAGGAAAGAACTCCAATTAAAGTGTTGGAGCAGAAGGAATACTCTAGAAGGTTCCAGGATAGTGGTGTTCCGTAAAGGAATGGGATCCCAAGAATGTAGGATCCGGGAAAGATACCTAACGGGAATAGGATGTTCGGCCAGTTATAGAAAGAGTCCTAAAAGGACTAAGGTAGTGAACTGATAAGGGAACGAGAATCCAAGATATCATGGGTTTCCTATACGAGATAGGAATCCTAGGGCAACAGGGATACTTGGGCAGCAAGTATCTATAATTCTATAAATACGAGGTAAACCTAGAGTAAAAGGTACGCAATACGTTGCACTCATATCATTTTTCCTACTGATAGTTAGGGTTTTTCTGTTAGTACGTGATACTAACTTAGGCATCGGAGGGCCTTTGCCAGGAGAGGCAAAGGTGCGCTCATCCCTAGTCCGTTTTGTAGGTTAGGGTTCCGACAGCAAACTAGGGTTGCAGTGAAGAGGCATGAGTATCTGTAAGCGATCAGGTGCTGTTTAAAGTACTAATTGTTTTCATCCCCCTACAATTGGCGCCGTCTGTGGGAAACGGAGGAATTCCTTATGAATAACGACCGCAATGGAAGAAGATCCATTGACGCCACTCGATCCAAAGAATCTGCTAGATGGAGGTTGAAACAATTCTCAACCAGGGGCTCCGAGAAAGCCTGAAGGCGGACATAAGAGGACCTCAAGTAAGGGCCGCCCCCTTACTATTCATGACAACTCCAGGAGTAGGGAAGGAAGGATGGCCTTAAGGCCCACAAGGAGTAAATCCCATCGAAGGGAAGAATCAGTTGCATATTCAAAAAGTGTGCCCCACAGTGAAGATCTCCTTGACAAGAAAAGGCAAGAAATCGAGGAATATGCTCGCCTGATTAAGAAACAAGAGCATGAAATTCGGGAGTTAGAACGGATCAAAGAACACCCAGAGGACTCTGGACTTTCATGGAGAAATTACAGGGGAGATGGGAATGCTATGGTAAAATACAGAAAGGCTGCTTCACGAGGAAGAAGGAACAAAAGCAGAAGTCCCACTCCAAGGCGACATAAAGCTTCTCCACGAAAAGGGGGGAGAAGAAGTAAGAGCCGAACACCGGAACGACGAAGGGCTTCTTCAAGAAGGAGCAGGAGCCGAAGTCCTTCCTCTGAGGAAGAAAGGACTAGAAAACACCATAGGGATAGGTACGAGAGACCTGATTTCGATTGGGAAAAGACTAGACCCAATAAAACAAAGGGACAAGAAGATGAAACCATGACTGCATGAGAAGCAGCACGGAAAGCACTCAAGAATATTGCATCTTCCCCTTTTACAAAAAAGTTACATGAGGCTAGGTTGCCGAGCAGGGTGAAGCATGGAATGTTTACCCTCTACGAGACAGATGCTTATCCCGTGGCTCATATACAACACTATCAGTAGGCAATGTTTATGCATGAAGGAGATGATGCAATTATGTGCAAAATGTTCCCATCAAGTTTGGGGAAGGTAGCTTTGTCTTGGTTCCATAAGTTGGGTACACGCTCCATCCGAACATGGGAGCAATTGGTCGAAGAATTTACTGCTCGGTTCTTAACAAGCAGAAGAGCTCCAAAGACTTTTGAGAGCCTCTCCTTTATGAAGCAAGGAGAGGATGAGCCAATCAGGAAATACGCGAAAAAATATTGGGAGACTTTCAATGAGATTGAGGTTGCAGTGAAGGGTACGCAATAGCCACGTTCAAAACCGGGTTGCCTGTTCGGGGGGAGCTGCGTGAATCTTTGAACATGAGTCCAGTAAGAACACTGGCAAAATTAATGGAACGGATAGAGCAGCACGCAAGGAATGAAGATGACATATTTCGGGAAGACAGCAAGGTGGTTGCCGAGCAAATTAAAGGGCCTATGAAAAAAGGAGATAAGCGAGAGCCCAAAACCTACCGAGAAAAGAAAGACTATGGGCAGGCTAAGAAAGAGCCATACAAGGATAAACAAGCTCCTTATCCCAAATCTTTCTTTTCCATTACCAAGGTTTGGAAGGAGCCCATTTACAGAATTCTTTATCGAATAAAGAATTAGCCTTACTTCAAATGGCCCCCGAGTCTCTGTGGGGACAAAAATACAAAACGTGCTACGAATCAGCACTTCAGCTACCATCAGGATTGGGGCCATATGACTGAGGACTGTGAGAAGTTTAAAAGACACCTTGATGATCTGGTCTCTCGAGTCTATCTAAAGGAATTCATTCGGGAGGACCCTAAAGATAAGGGGCAAGCCATGGAGATGGATTACGAGCAAAATCCTAAAGGGGTAATCCATATGATACATGGACTGGCCATGCCTTAGACAAGGAATGAGGTCAGACTGCGCCAAAGACAAGTCAAACATAACCAACATGTTATGCGTTTAGGAAAAAAGAGAGGACGAGAAAATGACATATGCAACGAAGGCATAGTTTTTACAGACGAGGATTTGGGAGGAATTCAAATACCCCATAACGATGCTTTGGTCGTAACCCTACGAATTAGGGAGTATGACATTGAGAGGATCCTAATGGATTCAGGGAGTTGTATAGAGGTTCTCTATTATAACGCCTTTAAAAAGTTGGGACTGGCGCAGACAGATTTAGAGAAATCAATGACACCCTTGGTTGGGTTTGGTGTAGGAGCAGTTTGGCCCCTTGGAAAGGTGACATTACCTGTTCGGGCGGGGTCAGTAGTACTAAGGACTGACTTTTTGGTTGTAGATGTTCCTTCCTCTTATAATGCGATTATAGGGAGGACCTGGCTGCATAAGACGAGAGCAATTTCCTTGACTTATCACCAAATGGTAAAGTTTTCGGGATCCAATGGAATTGAAAAGATTATGGGTAACCAGAAAGTGGCTCAACAGTGCTTGATTTCCATCGTCAAGAAAATACAAAAGGCCCACTAGGTTCACACGTTAGAAGTACTAGATCAACCGACTATCGAGGACGTCGAAAAGAACCCAGCGGAAAGAGTAGTTGAGGGCTTTAAGAAGATACAAATCAACGAGATTGATCCTGATAAGTATTTTCTAATTGGGGAATCGCTGCCAGCAAAGGAAGAGGCTGAGTTAGTAAATTTCCTAAAAAAGTATGTTAACGTATTTGCTTGGATACCAAAAGAAATGCCCGGGGTTAATGCAGATATTATCTGCCACCACTTGAATGTTGATCCACAACATAAGCCAATCATTCAGAAGAAGAGAAGGGCAGCCGTGCAGCATGTTGATGCTGTCATCGAAGAGGTTGATCGTTTGTTAGAGGCTAAAACAATACAAGAGGTCTATTATCCAGAGTGGCTATCCAACACTGTAGTAGTAAAAAAGAAGAATGGAAAATGGCGTGTCTGTGTAGATTTCACAGACTTGAACAACGCATGTCCAAAAGACAGCTTTCCCCTTCCCAGGATTGACCATTTGGTTGATGCAACTGATGGATACGAGCGAATGCGTTTTCTCGATGCATATCGAGGATATCATCAGATTGCTATGTTTGGGTCTGATCAGGAGAAGACGTATTTCATTACACCATGAGGGTTGTACTGTTATAGTGTCATGCCCTTTGGACTGAGGAATGTAGTGGCAACATATCAAAGACTGGCAACCATCATGTTCAAAAAGCTCATTGGCAAGACTATGGAGGTGTACATAGACGATATGGTGGTAAAAAGTAAGACCAAACAAGGACACATAGCAGATTTAAAGGAGGCTTTTGAAATCCTAAGGAAGTACAAATTAAAACTCAATGCCTCGAAGTGTGCATTTGGAGTTGGTTCCGGGAAATTTTTGGGTCACCTCGTAACCATAAAAGGGATTGAGGCAAACCCTGATCAAATATCGGCCCTACAAAGGCTACAGAGTCCTAGGACAACGAAGGAAGTCCAAAGGCTAACTGGGATGGCTGCAGTCCTCAATAGATTCATTAGCTGGTCAAGTGACAAGTGCAGACCCTTCTTTCAATTATTAAAGAAAAGGGAAGGATTTGAATGGGGAGCAGAGTGCGAGCAGGCCTTCCAGGACCTGAAGAAGTATTTGGCAAAAGCCCCACTCTTGTCAACTCCAGAGCCAGGTGAGTCTTTAGTTTTGTATCTAGCTGTTTCTGAACATGCTGTAAGTGCAGTGTTGTTGAGAGATAAAGGATCCAAGCAAATCCTAGTCTACTATGTGAGCAAAACATTGCTAGATGCAGAAACAAGATATCTGCCACTCGAGAAATTAGTCCTGGCATTAAGGACAGCAACTAGAAAATTGCCGCATTATTTCTAGAGCCATAGGATTGTGGTGTATACTGAGTTCCCGTTAAATTCACTGCTACGAAAAGTTGGAGGAATTTCAACTTGGTCCGTAGAGTTAAGCCAATATGACATTGATTATCAGCCGCGCATGGCAATCAAAGGCCAAGTGTTGGCAGACTTTGTGGCCGAGTTCTCTCCGGCAATAGCACCCTTGCCTCCTGCGAGAGAGGAACAGGTAGCTGGATCACCATCCAAGAAGGAGAAAGCACTAGCCGAACAGGAAGCCCTTGAATGGAAACTCTTTGTTGACGAATCAGCATGTAATACTTGTTCGAGGATCGGGGTTGTGCTTTTTTCTCCAGAAGGAGTAATGTTGGAGCTATCTGTTCGGCTTGGTTTCAGTGCATCAAATAACGTGGCAGAGTACGAGGCACTCTTAGATGGGTTAAGAAGTGCGAAGACATTGAAGGTGACAAGGATCAAGGTATATTGTGATTCACAACTCGTGGTGAATCAACTGTCCGGGGAGTATGAAGAACGGAATGAAAAGATGGCAGCCTATGTAGAAGCAGCCAAGGAACTGCTTGATACTTTCGAAAGAGTGTACATCGAGCATATAAGCTCAGCACAGAATGCCCATGCAAATTCACTAGCCTAGTTAGCCGCAGTTGTACCAACGAAACTCAAGAGAAGGGTGGCGGTAGATTATCTTGTTGAGCCAAGCATTGGAAGGAGAGTAGAAATGGTCTTGGACGTAAACCATGGGACCAAGTTGGTTGGATCCAATTGTGAATTTTTTACGAGATGAAACACTTACCTCTGAAAAAAAGGAGGCTCACAAAATAAAAACCAAATCTGCACTGTTTTGGTTGTCACCAAAGGGTAAGTTGTACAGAAAATCCTTCACCGGTTCATATTTACTTTGTGTGCATCCCGAGATGGTGCAGAAATTCCTCCACGAAATCCACGAGGGGACGTGTGGAAGTCACGCTCAGGGCAAGTCTATTGCTCACCGAGCAATTACCCAAGGTTATTGGTGGCCACACATGCAAGAAGATGCGAAGGTGTATGTGAAAATTTTTGAGAAGGGTCAGAAATTTTCACCTATGATTCGAACCCCAGCAGAAGATTTGGTGCCATTAACGAGTCCTTGGCCGTTTGCTCAATGGTGGATGGACATCGTGGGTCCACTCCACAAAGCAATCGGAAACAGGAAATTTTTGCTGGTGGCAACTGATTATTTCATGAAGTGGATCGACGCAGAGCCGTTGGCTAAGATAACAGAGCCTGTGATAGAAAGGTTCGTTTGGAAGAGTATAATTACTCGTTTTAGGGTACCCTATTCTTTGATTATAGATGACGGGTCCCAATTTCAAAAGAAGTTTAAGGCTTTATGTGCCCAATATGGGATAAGAAACTATTACTCAACCCCAGCCTACCCTCAGAGTAATGGGCAGACAGAAGCATCCAATAAAACCATTCTTGATGGGATCAAGAAGAGGTTGGAAAAAGCGAAAGGCAAGTGGCCTGATGAGTTACCACTGGTATTGTGGGCGCACTGAACAACACCTAGGAGGTCTACGAGAGAGACCCCCTATTCATTGGCATATGGAATAGAGGCAGTTATACCCCTTGAAGTTGGACTTCCAACCAACAGGACTGCATTGGTTGGGAGTGGAGGCAATGACAGGGCCCTTGAAATTGAGCTTGACCTTGCCGAGGAAAGGAGGGAGCGGGCCCTGGTTCATCTGGCCTCATATCAGGAGCAACTTATGAAAAGCTACAACAAACACGTTCACCCACGGGAATTTGGTATTGGAGACCTTGTGGTTCGTAAAGTGCTCGGCAACACCAAAGTGGCAAACGAGGGCAAGTTGGGGGCCAATTGGGAAGGCCCGTATCGAGTTATTGAAATTGTGGGCATAGGGGCTTATAGATTGGCAGACCTTGGAATGTCCATAATTTGAGGAAGTTCTTTGTTTAAAAGACTTCAGTTTATTTTTTATTCTGCTTTAGGATGCACATTGTGATTATGTGGGAATTATGAATATATTTCCCTTGTTTTTACTTTTTAGTTGCAAGGGGTACGACTAACGCCCCCTTGAGTTATCAGATCATGAATAACAAATTTGATTATGAGCTTTTTCAAAATTTTATGGTCTTTTATGGTTTTGGATTTCCACTTCCTCCTTTCGTTTAAATACGAAGCAAGCAAATTATACATTGTCTTTCCCTCGCTTCGTATTGGGGAGCAGAGGAGAGAAGTGTAGTATGAATTACGAGCATTTCTAAACTTAACAAAGTACGAATATACTTAGTTTTTTTTTAGGTACGAATAAACCTAGAATGCCAATGATTCTGCCCAATATGAATACATTCGATAGTAATCCATGTACGATTACTTGAGTATTTTTCCATAAATACGAGTACGCTTAATGGATGTTTATCCAAGTACGTGACACTTGGGCAAACTAACTGAGATGGGAAAATATGGAAAACTTTATACAAGGGATGTATCCAAGTATGTGACACTTGGAGTGCATACGAGAATATGCAATTTATTTAAGTACGGGAAACTTAAGATTATAAACTAAGTATGAATACACTTAGGAGTAAACCAAATATGAGAAATTTGGGCAGCATACGAGGACATGCATTATATGTGATACAAAGTATGAAACACTTAGGCCAAGACATACGACATAACGAAATGTCACTAAGTATGAAATACTTAGATAAACCTATATGCATCCGAACATATGCAAACATAAAGGGCCAAGCACAACGATAAAACTTTCAAAAAGCTACCAACACATAAGTTATGCCACAAGGGGCCAAATACCTATGTTATTGAAAGTATGAATGTACTGATGCCTCGCAGGGCCAATGCTTACTATCACGCAGGACCAGCTGAAATTTCAAAATATCAATGGTTCATAACAAGTACTTATCTGTTAATCCAGGTTGTGGACCTCTGAAGAAATTTTGTTTGGAACCCCTGTGCTGACTTCAGTAGTAGAACCACCTCTAGCTACATTCTTCTCCAGGTTAAAAGATTCATTTATTGCATCTCGGGCAGGTGATTCAACGGGATGAGCATCATGAGTACCAGTGGGCATATCATCTCTAGCATCAGCAAAATTTTCAATCTGTTGCTCATTATCATCTTCTAGATGCTCTACTTGCTCATGGATTCTCTGGGCACAGCTGCTCGGCAAATCATTGTCCTCCCAGAGAGGAGAATCCTCAGCAACCCCCACCTTTGTCAAGCATGCCTCCCAGCACGCAGTCCAAATCTGATCTTGAATGGCAGGCATTTGATCCACGTAGCTTGCCATTGCTGTATTAAAACCCTTTTGGTACCCTTCTTCGAAAGCTATCTTTTTTGTACTATCAATTTCTAATAATGCCTGGCTAATGTTGTCTTCAGCAGTCTCAAGCTTGCTTTTTGTCCCTTCAAGCTCTGCTTTTGCTTTGTCTCTTTCTCGTTCGAGTCTGGAGACTGTCTGCAATAGCCTGGTATTGTCTCTCAAAAGCCTATTGCGTTCAGGCTCAATCTCTTGTAGGTTTATGGCTAGTGCAACCATCTTTTGAATAAACTGAGGAAAACCAAATATGAAGGGAAGCATTAATATAATAACACGAGATGTTAGGATTCAACTACAAGTTATCAAAAATAATTTACCTTTATCCCACTGACGAGACCAGTAGTGATAAGCCAATCAGGTGGAGATCTAGATTCCTTCTGCATATCAACAGGCAACAATAGGCCTTGGGCAAGTGCCAGTGTAGTTTCTGAAGAGCTTGCACTATCACCAACGTAAACGGGCCGATCACCCCAAATGAATTGGGGGGCCCAGGTTTGAGGTAATATTTGGGGACTTGGGCATAGGGGCGGCTGAGTAGATGCGTCACCCTGTGCAGGGGCACTGGTTGGATCCTCGACCCTAGAACGTTTTTCTCGATGGGCATCACTGCCATCGAGAACAGTCTCAAAGCCCCGAGGAGATGAAGAGGAGTGGATGGAACCTCCTCTGTTGCGATGAGGTGCAGGAGGAGCGTTCCCCTTAGATGCCACCCGGCCAGTACCACGTCCTCGTGATGAAATAGTCAAGAGAGAGCTTAGATCCATGGGTTGTCGAGACATCGTATCAGAATTTGGTGGAGATGGGGAATAACCGGAAAAGGAGGATTGGCTGGTATCACGATTAGCAGCATGTTGTTCAGGTTGTTGTTGAGAGGTAACCAGGTGTTGGGAGGACCTTCTGTGTCACACTCCACCCCGGGCCAGCACTCAAATGAGCCCAAACCGACGTGGGGGTGCAACATCAACCACCAATCCAACCCTACTATTCAAGTTCTAGCAATTAAGTTAACCAACAGTCATTTTATTGATAATGCAAAACATATCGTTCTTACAAACACAGCGGAAGTCTTAAGAAAGCATTAAACTATACAATGAACCAAATATAAACATAGGCTGCAACTACTTCCCTATCTACAAAATTTTGCCAAAACTAGTCCAGCCTTCCCGACATGCTACCCCAAGCAAGGGTACAACCCCACGACGATAAGCAGTGGATATCTACAACGCTTGCAAAACTGGATTCCAAAATGAAATCCGGGAGTGTTTATGAGACATGGATGCAATTCCATATTCAAAGGTACAGCTAAAAGATATTCTCAACTTGTAACAGTTTATCGAGAAATAAAAAGTAACACTAGACAAGCAGCCAATAATTTAAGGCATAAGCCTTTTGGCATTAAGCCAATCACCGGGCACACAGCCAATAGTTTAAGGCATAAAGCCAATCACCGGGCACACAGCCAATAACTTAAGGCATAAAAGCCTTTTTGGCATAAAGCCAATCACCAGGCACTAAGCCAACATTCAAGTTCAATTCAATATAGAACAACATCTATGAATCAAACACTCACCTCGTACTCCAAAAGAAAGTACAACTATGATTTCGGTGCTCCTTGATTCACCGACTCGTCACCTATCCACAAGCCAAACATTTTAGTATAGAAATATTTGAAAGGCTTTAACAAATGCATTAACAATGTTCTGCATCAATTCAACTATATAGCAATAGCCGAACAAAAGTAAATTCACCAATTTGTACCCAAAACCAAGAATCCCACAATTTCACACATTACCTAACAGAACCACTGATAGATTTCTGACTATAGCATTCTATAGGTTTAGAGTTAGATTCCGAGACTGTAACCATTAGAAAGTACACTCTTAGAACATCAATCTCAATATAAAATGTGTCCTAATCGGAGTCCGAATGGCCAAGATACGCTCAACAGAAGTTATATAATTAGGGCAGAAATCCCAGTTTCAGCAGAACAGTCTGCGATCGAAAGCTCATTAAAAATCACCTACCCAATAATTTCCAATGCTTCTAACACCAAACATCACCAACTGATCAATGTTTAAGACTCATGAGAACCCATAGTCAATAAGTACATTTCACTATGACAAAATCGATGAAGAACACAGCTCCATAAGCTGCCCAGAATTTCAGAATTACCAAACTATTAACTTCGGAACCAAAAATGATTTTTCTCAGACCGAACTAAGGCACACTCCTTAAAAAATCAGAAAGATATGTAAGTCTAGTTTCAGAATCAAAAAACGGTGCGTGAAACCGATACCCGAGCAAGAAGTTATGCCCGTTTTTCCAACACGTGTCTGTGCTGCCAGCACAGACGCCAATCAGACACTAGTTTGGTTCATGATTTTTATCTTTTTTCATACTATTCAGAAAATTCTGAAATTTTTACAGCATAAACCACACTCACAGAGGCATCTACAGTAAAGTTATCAGAAAATAACATGATCGGAACGTTGATGAGAAAAATTCGTCAAAACAGGACAGTTTATCATTATGCATAACAGATTTCAAAATTCCGTGGCAAGTCGAGTTCTCGACCGTTTCCAACGATTCCAAAACAGTTCCAGCATGTAGCATGTGTTTCCTACACGTTTCAGCAATTTCCAGCAACCTAAAACAGATTCTGCAACTTAATTCAAATACAAGAACCTGTAAATTAACTACTGTAGAAAGGAATTAGAAGTTACCTACCAAAATTAGCGTCTCAATCTACCAATCCCTTCTTCTTCTTCTTCTTCTTCTTCTTCTTCTCTCTCTCTCTCTCTCTCTCTCTCTCTCTCTCTACGCTGAAACAAATCTTCCTGATGGGTTTTCTTTCTTCTTCTTTTTTTTGACACACACACATACACACGGCACACATGCACATCTTCTTAACAAAAAATGCACTTTAGCCCCTTAAATTTAAAATATAACATAAAAGCACCTCATATATTAAGGGTGTTACATTCTGAGAACCACGCAGGGGAGTGGAACGCCTTCGGAAATTGGACCTTCACCTGGCTGTCCGGCAAATGTCACTCCAGCTCTAGACCTTGAATTCCTCGGCTGGGGAGCAGTTGAGGTTGAGGCAGCACTTGTGCTTGGGTTGGCAAGCCTTCTATTAATAAACCCCATGTAAGCAGGGTCGTAGCCTAGTAAGACGTTTGTGTCATGACCCCTACCAGCTGTCGGAGTGCCAGGCTCCCCTGTGTATTTCAGGATCCTGTTGATCTCTTTTGTTCGGACATAGCTGGGTTCTCGTCTTGGACGCTTGTTAGCATTATCCACTGCAGATTGATAAGCCAACAAGGGTTAGAAAAAGCAGTGAAGAAAAATTACGAATAGAGCCAAGAAAATTAGGAGCATACATGGATAGCCCCAAATATGGGGGCAATGGAGGCCCACCACTTGGCCATCTTCCCCCATTGGCTCAAATGGTCTAGTAACGTAGAGGAAATCAATTTCGTGATCACGAGCGGAATCTGGCAGGTTTAGCACGAGGCGCTTTTCTGCCTTTCTAACCTTGAAGTAATAAGTATTATACTCAGGATTAAGCACGATGCTGTACCACCATTGGATATCCCATAAGCCTATTTGGGTACCCAGAATCCTATTCAAAGCCACTACTCCCATCACTAACCTAAAGAAATTGGTGGAAACCTGCATTGGTGTGAGTCGATACCAATTCAAAACTTGACGAAGTAAAGGGTGAAGGGGGAAGCGAACTCCACCCTCAACAACAGCCACGATTGGGATACACATCCTATCCCATCAGCCTCCATCCCTATCCGCACCCAGAGGGGCGAGTTCAAGCCCAACATTGTCAGGAATGTTGTATTCCATCCTAAATGACACCATGGCAGAAGGGGTTTCACAAAGCTTCCTAAACTTACTAGGTTTAAAGGGATTTTCGTTCTCATCTGCCATGGGTAAAGTTTGAAGCTCCCAAAGCATAATGAAATCTGGAAAATGGTTTGAACAAAACCCTAATAGAATAAAACTTGAGATCAAGATCTCAAAAGGAATTTGTAAGGTTAAATAGAATGAGAATCTAACGAAGTTGTTGCAGAAGTCACCTGAGACGCAATCGAGTTGCAAACGGCGGCAGTGGCAGAGGAGGAAAAAAGCTTTCGCCTGGTTTTTAAAGAGAGAAACGATGGGTTTGAGTATAGGGATGAAAACCCTATAAAGATCCTCGAATGAGTATAAAGGTAAAAACGGAGATGAAACGACGCATCTGACGGCGTTACAAGAAAAGGTAACAGAAAGAATGCCGTTTTGACGCCGTTTGGTTAAAATGTCAGTTCGCATTTAATGAGAGGAATACGAAATGTGCCACATGGAATTACTACTTTGAGAAAATGATGACTAAAACTGCCAGAAAACACCAATAGGTTTAGATACTACATCCACACGGGAACTAAAGAGTTGGAGTTCGGCTTAAAGGTCTATTTCTAGCTTTACCAGTTGCCCCCGAAAAGTGGCAAAGGGCAAAGCTGGGGAGCAATTGTAGGGAGGTATTCTCTGACAGACACATCTTTTACCGAACACGTGGTACGTGGGACCATGGTTTAAATAAAGACAGAATAGTCACCGTGCAAAGCAATCTGGTCGGCAATGATGGCCGGCGACATGAGAAGTTGAATCAAGAGATTGATATAGGTGCAGTGACATGAGAAGTCACTGGTCCAAAGTAGTCTGTTCAGTAACGAGAGGGTCGAACAGCAGGATAGCTCCTGAGAAGATATTGGTCCAAATAGTTCATAAAGGACCAGTTACATATGAAATGACTACATATGAAGTGACTTGTAACAGCCCTGATTTTTGGAAGGTAAAAATTTTGTTAAATATTTGAATTTTATTTGAATTACTTATTTTACTTTCAGTAATCTGTCGTAATTAGATTCTAGTCCTTCGGGGCCAATCGAATTAGATTCCAACCGACTACTTGGAGAAACCGAGCAACCAAACTCACCTAGTTACTAGATGAACTTTTTGAACCTTTTGCCTTTACCCATTGGTCAATAGATGTTAGGGTAATCTTTGTCCATTGGACAATAGGCCTCCTATTAAAATATGTGGATTAGTACATGGATATTGTAACGACCCTGAATTTTGGTCAATAAAAATTTCGTTAAATATTTGAATTTTATTTAATTTACTTATTTTCTTTTGAGTGGCTATATGTTATCTTGTAAAATTCGTTGTAGTTAGATTTTGGTCTCGACTAGAAACCCTACGTGACCAATTTAGTTAATTTCCAACCGACTACTTGGAGGAACCAAGCAACCGACTTACCTAGTTACTAGATGAACCTTTTGGACCTTTTGAAACTTTTGAACCTTTGCCTTTACCCATTGGTCCATAATGGTTAGGGTAATTTTTTGTCCATTGGATAATAAATTTTTTATTATGAAAGTACATGTAGTCTTTCAAAAATCATATTTTAAAATAAAAGGTACTTGTACTCCTTTTATCCTTTTGGTTATTAACCGCAAGGGAAACTATTATCCATTGGGTAATAACCATTAGGGAAGTTAGTGACCCTTGGATAATAGAGTCTTTTGACCAAATAAAGTACCGATGTGACTAGGGAACCTTCCAATAAAGTTGATTTGACTAGTCAACCTTTTTCAACCCTAGAAATTACTTATTTATTTCTTTTTATTAATTTGGTTTTATTCTTTGTCCATTGGACAATAAAAGTTAGGGGAACTATTATCCATTGGATAATAGAAACCCAATTCTTTATATTAAAAGGGTTTAATGAAAGATTTGAGCAAAGCACTTGAATAGACTTTTATAATTATTTTGAAAAGTACTTTTGATTATTTTTTCTAATAAAAGTACCCAAGTAACCTTGGACCATTGGACAATAACCGTTAGGGTAATCTTTACCCATTGGACAAAAGCCTTTCCTTTATTTTATTTGGTAAGTACATTTATATATAAGCATGTGTAATAATAAAAAGGACATGTAGTCTTTTTCAAAGACTTAGTTTAATATTTAAAGTACTCTTACCTTATTATCATTTGGTTATTAACCGTTAGGGATTTTATTATCCATTGGGTAAAGGGTTTATTCTTTCAACAAGTACATGGGTTCATTAAAACTAATATTTTCTTAAATCCCATGTGATGATGTACCAATATTGAAAGTACCCATATTTTATTATGTAGCCTTTAAAGCCTAAGATTTTCCTAAGTACCTTTTTATTATTTTGTATTGGGGTTTTGTACCCAATTGGATTTGTTTAATGGGAGGTGCGATCTACCTAGATTACAAAGTACCCTAGTTTATTTATTTTCAAACATGTGCCTAATTGGATTTCCTTATTGGGTATTTGATTTTGTGAATCTTTGTACTTTGTACTTTCTTATTCTTTCTTGTTATATATATATATATATATATGTGTGTGTGTGTGTGTGTACTAGGGAGAGAGAGAGAGAGAGAGAGAGAGAGAGAGAGGAAGATGGGTTGTACCTTGACTTGACTTTCCTACATCTTTCAAATCCTTGGTGAATCTTCCTTCCTAGCTAAGAAACTAGCCCTCCATTAACCTCCATTGTAGTTCTATATTTGTTTAGCACAAAATCTTGTACTCTTGTCTCCTTTCCTTGCAACAAATCTTCCATAATCCCATCCTTGGTACAAATCCTAGCCATGCAAGCCTAATATCCTAGCCCATCAAGCTTTCAATCAAAGTTTGACAAGTGAAAGATTGAGTTATGGAGCAAATCCATGGAGGATTTAGAGAGAGAGAGAGGGCCGGCCTTGTGAGAGGGGAGAGAGCCAAGAATTTTGCCTATAAATAGCACCCCATGTTTGCCATTCAACACACACCTTCACCTAGCAACTTCTCTCTCTAGAAAAAAATCTTGTTCTTTCTTTGTTCTTGTTAGTTCTTTCTTTGTTCTTGAGTTGTTCTTGAGTTCTTCAAGAAACTCAACCTAAGCCGCCACTAGACCGCCACTCGACCACCCTCTCGATCCGAAAGTAGTAGTAGTAATAGTCAAGTAGAAGTTTCGAGAGAAACCTTTCTCTTTCGAAGCTACCGGAGACCACCGTAGGAAGTTACTCCGCCCGACCACCGACGTACTTTCCGTAGCCGACCTACCGCCAAGAAGTAAGGTAGAATACCTCTACTCACTTCCCTAAGTATAAAGTAGGTTATCTTTATTTACGTACTTATCATTTGATTAGAAGTATTCGTATTTTAATCTTTAAGATAGTTATGAGTATGCGTATATGAGTTGCTTGTATTACTTGTGGTATGTGATAAAGCATAAGTGATTTCACTCCAAAAACGTCCGTACATGTGGCGTTGTGCTTTGAATAAAGCATAAGTAATACACTCCAAAGGCGTCCGTACATGTGGTGTTATGCTATAAGTAGTAATTGAGCGTGATGAGTAATATGAAATTGGATGATCTTGTTAGGATGATTCTTGCTTACGTTTGTCCTACCGTGGAGTCTTTGTATGTAACGAGACACAAGAACCGAGAAAGTAAAAACATGACACCTAAGGTGTGGTTAATGAAAGGAAATGTTTTTCGAGGAGAAAATATTTTGAAACAACATAATGACCGGTTTTGAGTGGCATTATGTGAGTTGTGTATGTGCGTGTATAAAAGAAATATTTGAAAAGAGTGAAAAGTTTTGGAATCTGCAATGTGGCCGGACTTGCCCATTGTGTGAGGTGTGTGTGTGTTCCAATGGGAATCCGGGAAAAGCGGAACCATTGCGAGGTTGGGTGTGTGTGTGTTCCAATGGAGATCCGGAATAGCGGAACCGAGGTTGTGTGTGTTCCAATGGGAATCCGGGAAAAGAGGAACCATTGTGGGGTTGTGTGTGTTCCAATGGGAATCCGGGAAAAGCGGAACCATTGTGGGGTTGTGTGTGTTCCAATGGAGATCCGGAATAGCGGAACCATTGTGAGGTGTGTGTGTTCCAATGGGAATCCGGGAATAGCGGAACCATTGTGAGGTTGTGTGCGTTCCCATGGGAACCCGGACCGGCGGAACCATGGTGAGGTATGGCTTGGTTATCCGCGGAGAGGAGCCAATGGAATTGTGTGCCAATGGGAACCCGGCGCGGCGGAACCATTGTGAGGATACTCGGGAGACCGGCGCGGCGGAACCGAGGTTGGGTGTGTTAAAAACAAATTTTGGTTTGAAAGGAAATGTTTTGGAAACCGCAATGTGGCCGGACGTGGTAGCCCATTGTGTGGAGTGTGTTTTGTGTGTGTTCCAATGGGATCCGGGAAAAACGGAACCATTGTGAGGTTGGGTGTGTAGCTTGGTTATCCACGGTACGGAGCCAATGCAATATTGTGTGAGTTAAACAAATGATTTTTGAAAGATTGTTTTGTAAGTGAAAATGTTGACACGGTCTACGATGAGTCGCGTAGGAGAAACTCTGAAATCTTGGACACCAACGATAGTTGATTAACGAATGTGGATGTGTCATTGTTAAGCTGCGTATATATGTATCATGTGGAAATCGATGTGTTATTATTTCATGTTGTTTTAAGTTATGGGTTAGCGGGTATGGGATTACTCTGCTGAGCTTTGTAGCTCACGGTGTTGCCTTTTTGGTGACCCTGACATATTATATCGGTGGCGACGCTGGTATAATGTGTCAGATTTTGTAGATGATCAGGGTAAGCAGTTCACCGTGGAGGCTTTTGGAGCTGAGGAGCTGGCAAGAATGGAGGAGCTGAGGAGCTGTAGTTAGGAACCGTAGAACCCCCTTCATTTTTTGTAAATATTGAACTCTTGTAGGAGTTTTGTTGTAATAAGAGCCAGACTCCATTTGATGTTATCAATAAAATGTCCTTTTAACGTACCCAAAATTCGGGGCGTTACAGATATAGTATTATATATGTTTTAAACACATGTGCAAAGGACTTTTTTTTTATTGGATATTCTCCCACCTCTCTATTATCCATTCGTTATTAACCATTAGGGGAATTATTATCCATTGGGTAATAGCCCCAATCTTTCAACAAGGTACAAGGTTTTATTTAAATAATTAAGTATGGATTTCCCATGTGATTTTATGCATTAAAATATTGCGGTATATCTAAACCCTAGATTTCCAAAGTACTTTATTGAATAAAATAGTACTTGTACTTTATTATTATTTTAATAGAGAGAATCCTAGCCTTTTATTTAATTGGGGTACTTGGTACCACTTTTATATTTAAATATTGGGCATTTGTACAGGTGTATCAATACCCTAGATTTGAAAAAGTACAATATCTATTAGTTTAATCAAACATGTGCCTAATTAGATTTCTTTAATGGGGTATTTGGATTTGAAAATCTAGTACTTTCGTACTTTTATGTTATTATATGTGTATATATAGTGTACTTGAGAGAGAGAGAGAGTAGCCGAGAGAGAGAAGGAGGGAGAGAGAGAGAGAGAGAGAGAGAGAGAGGAAGGAAGAAAGAGAGAGATTTGGTTGTACCACCTTTGATCACCATGATCTTCTTACATCTTTCAAATCCATGTGTGTATCTTCCTTCCTAGCCAAAATCTATCTCCCCATTGTACTTCTATTATTGTTTAAGACCAAATCGATCTTCTTACATCTTTCAAATCCATGTGTGTATCTTCCTTCCTAGCCAAAATCTATCTCCCCATTGTACTTCTATTATTGTTTAAGACCAAATCTTGTACAATTTATCCTTTCTCTCCATCAAATCTTCCAAAATCTTTCATAATCAAATCTTTGGTACAAATCTTAGCCATGCAAGCCTAGAGTTAGGCCTTGATCTTCCAAGATTGCATGACAAGTGTCAAAATTTGAGGTATGGAGAGAGAAGGGGGGGCCGGCATTGAGAGAGGAGAGAGAGCCAAGGTTTTGCCTATAAATAGCAAGCCATTCCATGCCATTCAACACACACCTTTCCATTCTTCAACTTCTCTCTCTAGAAATCCTTTGTTCTTCTTATTCTTGAGTTCTTCTTGTGTTCTTCAAGAAACTCATCCAAAGCCGCCACTAAACCGTCACTCGACCACCCTCCGATCCAAAAAGCTTAAATAGTTTAGTCAAGTTTAGGTTTCGAGAGAGACCTTTCTCTTTCGAAGCTACCGGAGACCACCGTAGGAAGTTACTCCGTCCGACCACCGATTACCGTCCGCAAGCCGTTACTACCGCCTAGAAGAACGGTAAGGAAATCCTTACTTACTTACTTACTTACTCAAGTATAACGTTGTTGTTTTGAATTTCTAAGAAAGAACGGTTTTCGAAAGTTAAAACGTTACCATGTGAATCGAAGTAATCGTATTTTGATATTTCAAGGAGTATGAGTTTGTATACATGAATTGATTGTGTTACTTGTGGTATATTATAGAGTTGGATGATCTTGTTAGAATGTTTCATGCTTACTTTTGTCCTACCGCGGAGTCTTTGCATGTAAACAAGACACGAGAATCGAGAAAGTAGAAACATGGCACCTAGGGTGTGATTAATGAAAGGAAATATTTTCCGAGGAAGGAAATATTTTGAAACTACATTATGACCGGTTTTGGTGGCATAATGTGAGTTGGGTGTGTGTGTTCCAATGGGAATCCGTAGCAGCGGAACCATTGTGAGAATGTGTGTTCCAATGGGAATCCGGAAAAGTGGAACCATTGTGAGGTTGTGTGTGTTCCCATGGGAACCCGGAGCAGCGGAACCATGGTGAGGTATGACTTGGTTATCTGCAGAGAGAAGCCAATGCAAGATTTTGTGTGCCAATGGGAACCCGGTGCGGCGGAACCATTGTGAGGATACTCGGGAACCCAGAATGGCGGAACCGAGGTTGGGTGTGTTAAACAAATGATTTTGAAAGATGGATTGGTATGTGAAACTGTTGACACGGTCTACGATGAGTCGCGTAGGAGAAACTCAGAAAATCTTGGACACCAACGATAGTTGATTAACGAATATGGGTGTGTCGTTGTTAGCTGTGTATACATGTATCATGTGGAAATCGATGATTGTATAACCTTTTGTTTGTAAGTTATGGGTTAGCGGGTATGGGATTGTTCTACTGAGCTTTTGTAGCTCATGGTGTTACCTTTGGTGACCCTGACATATTATATTGGTGGCGACGCTGGTATAATGTGTCAGACCTTGTAGATGTTCAAGACAAACAGTTCACCGTGGAAGCTTTTGGAGCAGAGGAGCTTGCTAGGATGGAAGAGCAAGCAGAGTAGTATTAGGAACCCTAGTTTCCTTCCTTGTTGAATAAATGTACCCTTTACTTATGATGTATTTATGATGTAATAATGAGCCAGACTCTCTTTATTATGTAATAAATGCCTCATTAACGTACCCAAAATTTGGGGGCGTTACATGACTAGTCCAAACAGACTGTTCGGCCATGAGATAGCCGAACAAGGAAAGAACTCCAATTAAAGTGTTGGAGCAGAAGGAATACTCTAACAAGTTCCAGGACAGTGGTGTTCCGTAAAGGAATGGGATCCCGAGAATGTAGGATCTGGGAAAGATACCAAAAGGGAATAGGATGTTCGGCCAGTTATAGAAAAGAGTCCTAATAGGACTAAGGTAGTGAACTGATAAGGGAATGAGAATCCAAGATATCATGGGTTTCCTATACGCGATAGGAATCCTAGGGCAACAGGGATACTTGGGCAGCAAGTATCTATAATTCTATAAATGCGAGCTAAACCTAGAGTAAAATGTACGCAATACGTTGCACTCACATCATTTTTCCTACTGATAGTTAGGGTTTTTCTGCTAGTACGTGATTCTAACTTAGGCATTGGAAGGCCTTTGCCACGAGAGGCAAAGGTGCACTCATCGCTCGTCCGTTTTGCAGGTTAGGGTTCCGACAGCAAACTAGGGTTGCAGTGAAGAGGCACGAGTATCTGTAAGTGATCAGGTTCTGTTTAAAGTACTAATTGTTTTCATCCCCCTACAGCGCACGTCACTCCAAAACAATGGCCTTCCAGTCTGTTCAAATTCCCACAGCAGCCTATTTCATCCTATACTAACAATTTCAATAAATGAGCGTGCCATCTATCACATCCTTCCGACATGTTACAATTTTAATTCCTTAAATTGTTCCCCCACCCTAATTGGCTAAAAACTAATTAACGAGAGAGAATCGCAAATGTTTTACAAATGCCCGAGTAGAGACCGATCTCTAGATTGGGCGAGAGGGGTGCCTTAAAACCCTTCCCCTCTCATAACTGGCTCCCGAACCTCAAATTTCAAGGTGACGATGGACCAGTCTACGCCTTTTCAAAATCAAACAAACGTAGCAAGCATTTCAAGTTTGGTTCCTTGGGTGGCAGACCTTCAAACCCAAGTGGTGACTCTGAATTGAGCATTTCGCCAAGCTTTCCAAAAGGAGGCCCCCGCCAAACATTCAGATTTTTAGGGGCGTGTGCCCAAAAAACCCTTAGGGTTGCCAAGTACAGCTGAATACGCAAACTAAAATAGAAGCTACGACATGGAGGGTCAAGAGGCACAAACTCCGACTCAGAACTAGACTTAGACATACTCAAACGACTCCATGTTAGACGTGTCGTCAATGCAAGTTACACGCAGCTTGAAAATGCACTTTATAGAAGTACCTTTAGCTTCCACAATGAGAGGGGTAAGGTCCTAAAGGGTGTCAGGTCCAAGCATCGGCACTTCCGCCTCCTCAGCATCTTCGACCAAACCCACTTGAGAGAAGTCCTTGAACAACAACTCCAAGCTCTCATGATTGAGGGATCTCAGCCAACCAATCTTCTCCTTTGATTGATTAAGCTTCCTCTTGAATTCCTCCTTTGCAGGCTCCTTATCAATGGCAGTCCAGGTGTTGGCAGCGAAGTCCTCCATTGCACCTATGGCCATCAAGTTAACCTCGGGTTCGAACGGGAGAGACACGATTGGTTTGGATTGATTTTCTAGGATAATGTAAAGGGTTGGGTTGAATATGGTAGAGCTAGGTTTGATTTGAGTGGAGATGAGGGATATCTGGCTAACATGTGGGTTAGAATCGTGTTGAGGCATAAAGTTGGAGATGGCATTGGGCTTTGATGGGGGTGGAGCTTGAATGGTGCCATTATTGATGTGATCTTGAATCTCATGTCGAAGGCGGAAGCAGGCATTGGTGAGATGGCCAGGCATTTGATGGAAAGCACAATAGGCATTTGGATTGTAGGACGTCGGGAATGTTCGAGGTGAAGGGGATGGAAGGAGTGGCTTGAGGAAGCCAGCTTCGAGGAGCTTCTCATAAACTAAGGACAAAGGTGCCGGGAAGTGGGAGAAAATCCTTGGTTGGTTCCTGCGACTGGATTGAGGGTTCAAGGTGCAGCCTTTGCTTGCTTTGCAACTGCAGAACATTGCGCCATCAACAGGATGCACTCTTTTGCCTTTAGGGTTGATCTTATCACTATGCATGTCCTCCCCTTTAGCATTGGTTTCGGACAAGGATCCAGCATCCTCCTTTAGGTGAGTTCTAGCCTCATGGAATTCAGCCAGATCTTTGAACATGTCTTTTGAGCACAGCTTGGTTCCAAACGCAAGAGCGTGGTAGAGTTGTGGAGGTTCTCGAATTCAAGCATCAGTGGCATTTAGCCCCAGATCCGGCCTTGACATAGCGGAGGTAAAAGGTCAATCAGCTCCTCGAACATAATCATTTGTTTATCCATTTTCTGGCTCATTTCCTGTAGAACCTTTTCTAGCTCAACCAACTGTGTTTGCCCCGCCATTTGAGGTGATCAAGGAAGGTAATATGGCCTCGAAAGTAACAGTGAACCTACTAGTGATGCCGATGTATCTGATTGAGTGACAAGCCTTGCAAGCCTTTGCAAAAGCCCCGATAGATGCTCCCAAGTAGGTTTGGTTTTTCCCTTCAGCACTTTCCTTCTCGGTGAAATGGCCTCAAAATGTCATCGTCGTCAGTGTCCACCTAGACTCTAGAACTAAAGACGAGTCTGTCTCATGATGTTCGGACGCTGCCATCCTCAGAATTCTTTTCGAGGGTGTATCCTTTATTTGAATCGACTAACATTAAGAGATGTCAATGCGGCTACCCAACATCGATGCACATGAAGGTGCTAAAAGTTTAATTAATGAGAAAGAATCGCAATGTTTGCAAATGCCATTTAAAATGTGGCTCACTTTACTAATCGATATTTGGAGAAAACTACACAAGCGAACAATTGGAAAAGTCCTAGTTAGGATTGGTCGGATACGAGGATCCTATTCAATAATCATTTAGTTCTTCAGCAGCGCGAAGCTCACTGTTTTGACAGATTTTCGGGATTTTTCTTAAGTGTATTAATTTTCAAGTATAAACTAATATAGAAAGTCCCCAATAGAGTCCCCACTGTGGGCACACGCCCCAAAAATCGCATCGCGACAAGTGGGTGGGCCCCTTTTCGGAAGCACAGCGAAACGCTCAATTCAGAGTCGCCACTTGGGTTTGAAGGTCCGCCACCCAAGGAACCGAATTTGAAACGCTTGGTATATTATTTGATTTGAAAAGGCTTGTAGACTGGTCCATCGTCACTTTGATATCTGAGGTTCGGGACCCAGGTTACGAGAGAGGAAGCGTTTTAAGGCACCCCTCTCGCCCAATCTGGAGATCGGTCTCTACTCGGGCATTTATAAAACATTTGCGATGCTCTCTCACTAATCAATTTTTAGCCAGTTAGGGCGGAGGAACAGTTCAAGGGGATTAAAACTGTAATAAATTTGTAGGATGCGATAGATGGCATGCTCGCTTATTGAAACAGTTGGTATAGGATGAAAAAAGACTCTTGTAGGAGTTTAAACAGACTAGAAGGCCCTCGTCTTGGAGTGTCGTGTGCAGGAAGAAACCAGCATGCACTGATCAAGTCACTGCATGCTGATCCAACCTGCACGTGCTACATTAAGACCTGCCACTACAACAAAAATCACATTTTATAGCATGCGAAAAACGCTATTGAATGTCATAGATAGCGTTCCGAAGAACACCTTATTAGCCGATGCTATGAAAAGTCAAGACTTTCAACAGCTTTCATTGCATGCTATGGTATACTACCTTTTTATAGCGTTTTTTGAACACTGTCTTTAACATACTTGTAATAACATTTTTTGAACGCTGTCTTCGATAAACTTTTAATAGCATTCATTAAGTGCTATGTTTTGAATACTTTTAACAACATTTTTTGCATGCTAAGTTTGAGATTCTTTTAATAGCATATTTATCGTTGCACCGGCCACTCATTCAATATTGTTTTTTTTATAACATTCAACACCAATTCACTATTATTTTCTATTGCATTCAAGACCAAAAACATCCAACGCGAAATGATGTCAATTTAAAATAAATAATTCAACCATTAGATGAAGATTCATTACAATAAAGATTGGAAAATAATTTTCCAACACAAACTACATTGAAGATTCAAAATAATTACTCATTAGAAAAACACTAATGTAATCTCCCTTTCCATAAAATGAAATCCTAAACTAGTCAGACATTTCATTCAAGTACCCCAATTCTTCACCCGTGGAGATGTTCTTTGCTTGAAGATTACTTCTTTACCGAGTTTATACCGGCTTGCTCCCAAAGGTGAACACATACCTGCAAGTATAGAAATATTCAAACTAACACAATAGTAATGTAAAAACTATTAACTACAAAAATAATTTTAAAGCAACACAATGCACAACACATACATATACGTACAATAATCATGAAACTGATACTAGGAGTGACATTAATTTAAATTGGTTACCTGAAGAGGCCATCTTTGTCCATTGTTGTGTACCAATTGACTGCCATTGTCTAAATCTTCAACTATAACTCCTTCCAAACTTTGAAATCAGGAACAAAAACAAAGGAAAATGAGTCTGTTTTATGTGAGAAAACCATGAATAAGAAGAAAAGTACTAAAGAATAAGAAGAATCAATGCATAATGGAAACCTTGCTTCCCCTGCCAAACAACAATTAGTCCAAGATAAAACTATTCAAAGGAACACAATCAAACATCACAACATGATTACCTCCATTCCATCTCAACCTAGTATTACAACCGTATCGCAGAGCTTCCAGTGTCACCTTGTAATAAAGGTTAGTACTTGATGCCTGATGGCCTACCAAAATTCTTGAGCTTGGCTTTCTTTCATAATTTGCTATGGGAGCTCCTAAAAGTACAATAGAAGAGGAATAACAAATTTCCTAACTTTCTCCACATCAGGTCATCTTCAAAGCTTTTTCCCAAGAAATTGTCAAAATGGACACTGCATAAACAGGACTCTTGTTTGGAAAAGCAGCACTACTTCGGCCACCATAACACAGTCTACTTGAAAGTAGGTAAAACCAATTTTCATTTCAGCTTTGGATTCATGCAAGAATGTACCAGTTCAGATGCGAGAATGATAAAAACTAAACTGATAAAAGATTATTCTCTCCGAATGTAAAGATTCTAATTCCCATGAAACTTTGACAAACAAGGAACATACATAAATAGATATAAAAGAAACTCCCGACCCCTATAACTCCGAATAAACCTTAGATCAGTATCATTGAGACATGCTACAGCATATGACTATATGAGAACTAAATTCCACCACAATTTGTAATCAGAGAATCAGTGTAGATAAACGAGAAGTTGAGAATAAATTAGACACCAACTAATGGTATGACTCTGAGACCGAGACCGAGTTTAACAACAGTAAAGAATGCATAAGCCAAATGTCATTTAGACCAGAGACCAAAAAAAAAAAAAAGAGCACATCATACGCATTTAAATTAATCATTGCAATCTCATCAGGAAACCAAAAGTACTTTGATCCTAGCAGTCATCAAAAAATTGACCTTCTAACCTTCTGGAAGAGTACACAGCTCTTTGGTGTTGGCACCTAATTTCCAAATTATTCAAAAGAGGAAACAGAAACTCCCACAAGACGACCATCTGTTGAGAAGAAAAGCCAGCTCCACTCTCCAATCCAAACTCGTTAATAGGAGAAACTGAAAATGTAAACAATTGAAGGTGTTCACTCAGTCGATCGATACTTATAGCAATTAATGCTATTAAAACCCATATTTGTTGTAGTGTTTATTTTAGCCTAATTTTACTATTTGCCCCTTGAAGAACTGCCTGAGGAGATACCAAAAGGGAAACATAATCTATCCTTTTACTGTATATCAAGCTAATCAACACCTCCCTCATGAGCAATAGAATGTAAACAGGGAACAAATACAAAGAGAAAGACTTGAACCCTCAACCTCTCTCAACCTGAGCTTTGTGTTAAGTTACCAGGAGTCCAAAATCTTAAGCTTTTAGGAAATAGGGCTTAAAATGTATATCAAGCATTTCAACAAAGTCCACATCACTTTATCAAATTTATGCACAATATCCTCAACTATGATCCAAGTCAATTGAGAGTGATAATAGTTATGTTTAACAAACAGTCAAACTGTAACACCCCAACCAACATTTTCTTCCATCTTTGTTTCTTTCTTTTTTCATCTACCTTTGGTGTGGGGTCAGGGAGAAAGAAGATGGTGGCCTAACCTGGTAGAGAAATAAGACTCGAGAGGTACACATGGGGCCAAAAAAATAGTTCCCATGATTATTCAAGACTTTTATCTACTGATGGAGAAAAACAAAAAAGTCTTATGTGAAATTGAGTAGCTATGATCGTTTGTGGTCACTCGAGGCCAGAAACTGCATCTGCAAAGACTAACAAACTTGATTCTGATAACCCCAGAAACTATTATTAGGTGTTCAAATTCAAGCGCAAGACATGCAGTTGGGCCATTCATCTCTCTTGATCTCCAAAATCGGAAGCTCTCTATTCTCTAATTGGAGTTCCAGTTGTACAATCCCATATGACCAGTGTCGATGTAATCAAAGCAGAAGTGACTGAGTGAATGCAATGTTACACGAAAACATTAAGAGTTCATGGATGGTGCTACCAAATCGCATCAACAATCTAACCCAATGGATTTTTTATTTTTTGATTATGAGAAGAGAAATGGAGAGAGAGAGAGAGAGAGAGAGAGAGAGAGAGAGTTTTGAAATGAGAAGATGCAGAGTGGGGAAGAGGAATGGAGAGAGAGATACTAGTAAAAGGAGTAGAGATGTGAGAGTGGTGCACACCTTAGTGCCCTAGCTTTCTTTTTGTCCTCTTCCTGTGCATTTGCCTTGGGGACTGCTGGGACTGCTCCAAACCTGGAAAGCCTAGCTTTCTTCTTTGCCTCCTCATTAGCAGTCACAGACTGTGCAAGCCCAAACCTAAACACATAAAGCAGTATAAAAAAAACAGCTGAAAAGCGTAATATATACATCAAAAGAAAAGACAAAAAAAAGAAGAATGTCCTCTGTAATGAAACGACGAGGAATTGCATAACCAAACCTCTCTGCTCTAGCCTTTCTCTTGTGCTCCTCTGATTGCTTCAATGTATCAGATCCTTGTACGGCAGAAATGGTTCCAAACCTACAAATATATACATCAGATCATTAGTAAATTGAACTGCAAACTTTTAAACTAACTAAAGTGTGTTACAATTAACAGCTCAGCTCTGATGCCTAGTGTCCACATTACTTGGCACGCCCCTCTTCCACTAAGAAATATCCTTGCACTTAAACTTCAACCCCAAAATACTAAATTCCAACAGTTTTTTGACAAGGCTCAAGGCCACCCATAGGCCATACTTCTCAACCCTCAAGAATGAATTCCTTCTAATTGACAAACATTATGTTAATTTTTTCCCAATAAGCGAGACTTTTATAAATATCAAAACAGCTAGAAGGGCGCAAGCCATGCAACCTTGTTAACATACGAAACCAAAAGCAACTATACTAGAGCCCATAAAAATTGACAGGGATGTACAAGTTTCCCCAAAATTCTATAAATGAGTCCAAAACAAATGGACAATCATCTCTAAACACCATGCCACCACCACCATTCCTTTCAAATTAGTTTTTTTTTTGTATCGGCCTCCTTTCAAATTAGTCAAAGAGCTTTTGATCCCTTTAAAAGATCTACACGATCCTTCCACTCGAAAATGCACCACAAAATACATAGAGGACCTGTGTACCACTCCTTCCTCTTGCTTTTCCCACAAAAATGGACACACACCATTCCAAGTGTCGCAAGGGGCCTTCACCAAGTTAGGCATCTCTCTACTTGAATCAAATCCTAAAGACATATGGATAAAATAAATCCCGAATCTCCTAACCAAAAGGCAACAGTTGCAAACAAGCTGAAAATGTGTATGTAAGACAATTATAGCTGCAAAAAAGCCGAGCTGAGCTTTTCCGTGTTTGATCTCGGCTCGTTCAAAACTAGTCAAGCTTGAGCTCGAATCGAGCCCAAATAATCGAGCTTAAGCTTGGCTCGTATTATCGAATATCAAGGTGTTTGAGCTTGGTTTGTTTACCACACGAGCCAAGCATGCCAAGCTGAGCCGCTACAAACGATTTGAGCATTTATAATCAAGCCTCTCAAGCTCGGCTCGTTTATTAACCAAGCTTAAAACTTGAGCTTGACTCGTTTACTGAACAAGCTTAAAACTCGAGCTCGACTCGGTTACTAACAACCTGAACGAGCCGATTTCATAACTGAGTCGAGCTGCGTGCGAATAGCTCGATTCGTGCAGTAGCCCTACTGCCCTAGTCAATACCAACACATGTAGACAGTTAGTGCGTATTTGAATTCAATTTCAACAACACAGACAATCACAAACCCTAGGCTAATCTCATAAGAGTAACGGCCTAACAAAAAAGCAAGAAAGAGTCATAAAACTACCTAACCCTAGTAAAAGCGAAATAGATAATTGAAGAAATTTTATAAAAAAAATGAAAAAGCTAAAAAGAAACTACCTTTCAGCTCAAGAATTACGCTTCTCTTCCTCAGATAGCTGAACTGGCATCCCGAACCACATGGCTCGTCGGATCTTCTTCTGGACGGAAGAAACGGCGTCGTCCTTCTTCGCTTCGTCAATTTCCTTCACGGCCGAGGGCTTCGATTCATCGCCACCGTCCTTGTCTGCGGGTAGAGGATCTGAGGGCGGGGTGGCTGTGGCTGGTCGGGGGTTCTTCTAGGGTTTTCGTCTTTCGCAGTGGTTGATTTCGAGATTGCCGTTGCCACTGTTGATGAGAGAGAGAAGGGGGAAGCGTAGAAGTGGGTCTGATAAATTGGGTGGAACGCTATAGTAGAATTAAGGGGAAATTGCTGGACAGTGGACAAAAGGGCAAATATTGCCCAAGTGATGGACCAGTTCTTGCTGAATTCATCTGGACATGAGAAGGACAAAAATAATTTCCCATACATGGAGAGGTCAACCTAGAATGACTAATATGCCCCTGATGAAAGAAACCCTAATAAGTTTCCCCATTTTGAATCCCAGCCACTGTTCTCTCATTCCATCCTTCCCTTGTACGCTGCTACTGAAGAGGAGAGAACGGCAGGGGAGGGTTCCGTTCCACCGAAGAAGACCGTTCTCCCTCACCTCTTCTTCCTCTCTCACTTTATCTCTCTGTAGCAACAGTACTCTCTCCATTCCACCGCAGAGAAGCAATCTCTTCTCCTTGACCAAGGGACATCGTACACATCTAGTACGTATATGTTTTGGGTGTTTCAATTATTTTTGCAGTTTTCTCTCTTTTCTGTGGAACAACATAACAATTTCCATGCTCATTTGTCTAGTTAATTTGTCTGGTTAATTGCAGCCATTTTTAAATTTTTACCCATGATAAAAATTCTGTTGATATTCGTCCGAGTAAAATTTACAAGGACCCAAGAAAAGATAGGGGATTGTTCCAGGTGGGTCAAACTGGCCCCCATGCCACAAAATAGAACTCAAAGACCATGTGGCCTAATTGAGAAAAGTGTACCATCAGAAGAGTCCTTAAAACCCCACAGGACCCCATCATATTTCTCCTAGCCATTATTGCTTATACTCCCTGAATCATGACACACACTTTGACATTTTCAATTTTCACTCTTCATTTCATACCCAAATTCTCTTCCATTAAACCAATTTTTTTTTTTTGGGAAAGTGTCACGATACACGAACAAACTGCTCAAGACAAGTCTTTAAACAAGATAAACTCTAAAGCTGGCGAAATACAACCCATATGAAACAAGATTCCCCTGTTTACAACGACGCAACCAAAATGGCTTTGAGGAATTTCTCAAATTTCAAAATAGAGCCCAGCCCCAATTTCCAACAGCAAACTGATAGGATTAATGAAACAATTTCATTAGAAAGTAAAGTACAATTTCTTTAAGCGAAAAATGCCTCTCTGAAAGATAGACTGAGGAGGTACCTATTTTGTCATGCATAACATGTGCTCGATAAATTGTTGAAGAGAAAGAAATAACCTATATTTTATACGTAGGATATTGTGGGTGTTTCATTCTCCTATCAGCAATGGGCAATGACCTATATTTTAGCTCACTGAATGATTGTCCCTTTACGAAGGTGTGTTGGTTTGTATGAAATATGGTTCTTGTTCAAGTTGTTAGCTTTTGGGATAAGTTTTCTCCTTTCTATAGTGATGTGAAAACAACGCAAGCAAACCATTTTGAGGGCCTTCACTCAAGTATTTTTTCCATTGACAATGTCCTAGCACCATAATTCGTTCCAACTAATGGAACAAATTAGGAACTTTCTAAGTCTAACAATGTGCAAGGCACAATAGTATGACTGCAACAGAAAAAAACAATGTGTTGTCATCCATAATTCGTTCTAACTCATGTAACATGTTTTTCCTGAAAATAAAACTGTTGCTCTTTAAGTTACCTAATGTTACTCCTTGTAAGAACTTTTGTTGCTATCTATGTAAGAATGTATGCCCTAGACTGTTAAGGGCAGTGACCTATATTTTAATGGTTGTCCCTTTACAAAGGTGTGTTGGTCAATCTGAATCCACAATTCCACGCACAAAACCCTCCCCCCTCTCTCTCTCTGTCTGTGTCATACTCTGTATACTCATAACTCCACAGTCCACAGCATTGTTACAAACACAAATTCAGAAATTTGATCGATGAAGGCTTAAGGAGAGGAGTTGGCTGCAATGGACGATTTTTGTAGCTAATGACAGTTGAATTCACACCATTCTTACACACACAAATCTTGAATTTTGATCGATGAAGGCTTAAAGAGAGGAGTTGGCTGCAATGGACAATTTTTGTAGCTAACGGCAGTTGAATCCACACCATTCTTACATACACAAATGTAGAAGTTTGTAACTAATAGCAGAACCAGAATGTGGTATGTTTTTTTGTAGCTATTGACAGTTGAATTTGAACTAGTTGAACCTACTTTTGTTTGATAGCTACTGAATCTGTATTTGGCTATGAATCTGTATTTGAGTTTCATCTTTGATTTGCAATGATTGCTATAGTTTGCTGCACTTTGATTGATGCACTTTACTGTAACAGTTTTTAGATGCAGCTTTGTTTCCAATTTTGGAGTGTTGAAACCATTTCATTGCACAAAAAAATGAAAGGTAGTGGTGAAATCATTTCATTGCAATTTAAGCCACAAATTTTATACACAGACACAACTTAGGACACAATAATTACTTCAGTTTCAGCACTTCAAACATGGACACAACTTCATGGTAGATACTTTAGATTTCTAGCAGTTACACTCTTGTCAACGAAAAAATGATCAATAGGGTACTCATTTAGAGTGTTTCAAGAGGATGAGGATGAGGAATGCATGGCTAGAGATGGATGGAGGGAGTTCACAGGAAGGGAGGGAAGTCACAGAAAGGGAGAGAGGGCAATGGATGGAGGCTGGTGGTGTACTCTTGCTGTTGTACTTTGTATTTTCTCGTTCTTGTTGTGATAGTCATGTAACGTGTTTTTTCCTGAAAATAAAATAGTTGCTCTTTAAGTCACCTAATGTTACTCCTTGTAAGAATTTTTGCTGCTCTCTATGTAAGAATGTATGCCCTAGACTGTTAAGGGCAGTTAATTCAATTTTAACTCACTGGTTGGCTGTCCCTTTACAAGGGTGTGTTGGTCTATATGAAATGTGGTTCTTGTTTCTTAAGGGCAGTTAACTCACTGGTTTCTTAAACTCACTGGTTCTTGTTTCTATATGAAATGTGGCTGTCCCTTTACATTTTAGGTAACATGTTTTTTCCTGGGAATAAAATAGTTGCTCTTTAAGTCACCTAATGTTACTCCTTGTAAGAACTTTTGATGCTCTCTATTTAAGAATGTATGCCCTAGACTGTTAAGAATGTATGCTCTATATTTTGTCTTTTTAGGTATGGAGAATAGGGAAAATAAAACATTGACAAGTTTTTGCTATTGGGGCGGAGAACGGAAGGTAAATGCCAATGGCACCTTCTTGTACAACGGTGGGATGTGTGTAGCAGTTCTACTTGAGGAAGGAAGTCAACTCAATGAGTTACGTGAGAAGGTTTGTGGTGCCCTTCACATTAATTTCGAAGGTAAAATGTTTTTCTACAACACGAAGAGGGACAAGACGAAGTATGTAACATTGAATGACGACAATGGTGTTGCAATGTTGTTCCACTTGAACGAAGATGATGTCGACTTATTTGTAGAAGATTTAGGCCAGAATAATGACCCTATCCACAATACCGCTTACAATTCAACAAGGTTAGATGGGATGTTTCATTTTAATTTACAGTTATTATTTATCTGTGTGCATTTGAATAACCATGTATATTTTATTTTGTTAGGGAATCGATGGTCACTGACAATAGTAGCTCGCCTGGAGGAATACTGGCAATACCTTCTCCCAGTCAGGTGACCAATAGTTGTAGCCAAGAGATGGGGTTGGTGCCATACTTGCCGGACAATGCAAATGAGATTTTAACTGGGAAGGGTCAACTATTTGAAAGCCCCGACCTTTTCAAGCAATCAGTGTTACTATTTGCTGCATCCAACAAGTTCAGCTTCACTTATTTGGATAATAGTAGAGCCTACTATCGATTGGTATGTAAAGTACCAGGGTGTCCTTGGAAGCTAACTGCAAAATGTGAAGGTTCAAGTGATTTGGTTCGTGTCATCATGTTAAGGAATGAGCACCTACACAATGCAGAAGATGCTAGTAATTATAAGTTGACCTTTCGCAGTAAACAAGTGGGGTTGCTTTTCAAAAACCGAATTGTGGACAAGCCTGAATATTTGCCGAGGGATATTTGCAAGGACTTTGAGCATGTGTTCCAATGTCGTCTGAATTACAGTCAAGGTTGGAGGGCGAAAGAAAAGGCTAAGGAAGCCATCACAGGACCTCCTTCGATGACTTTCCACCTAGTCCCATGGATGTGTCGGCGGCTTGTTCAAGCCATACCAAACACTAGGGCAATATGGACGTCAACAAATGAAGCCAAGTTCAAGCAACTTTTTGTTTCTTATGGTTGCTCCATTGCAGCATTCCGATCAGGTTATCTAAGGCCAGTTTTGAAATTGGATGCATGTTTCTTGACCGGATACTATCGGGGCCACGTTCTATCGGCTAGTGCACATGATGTGGACGATGGGTTGTACCCCCTAGCATATGCCATTGTGTCTAGTGAGAATGATGAAGACTGGTTATGGTTCTTGGTTAATCTTAAGGAAGTTCTTGGAGGATGTCAAGTCGTCTTGGTCACCGATCAGAATACTTCTTTGCTCAATGGTATAAGAAAGGTTTTTGGCGGGGATTGTAATGCATGGTGTCTCCGTCACCTAAAGGAAAACTTTAGCAAGTTTGCCAGCTCAAAGGGGTTGAAAGCTGAAAGAGGAAACACGGCTCTAAAGGTGGTTAATGATATTGCGTACGCAAGGACGGAAGACTCATTCAAGTATCATTTAGCCAAGTTGTATGGAATTTCGGAATATCTATCAAAATGGGTGGAAGATAACAATCCAAAGCACTGGTCTAATGCTTTTTTCCCTTACAAGAGATGGGACAAGATGTACACGAACCTTGCTGAATGTTTCAATTCTTGGATATTGCCATTAAGGGATTTGGACATCATACAATTTATGACGGGACATGTGTCGAAGACCACTGAATTGTTGCTCCGTAAGCATACCGAGGTTAGGAAATGGAAATTGCCGGTTGGCAAACAAATTGAGAAGGAAATTAAGAAGTCTCAAGAATATGCTCAGAAATTTACGCATCGAAACTCTTCGCCTACCGAGTTCATTGTCGCAAATGACACTAGAAAACTTTATGCAATCAAGCTGATCCCTCGGCATTGCAGTTGTCTTGCTTGGCAGATGTCCGGAATTCCTTGCGCTCATGCTACTCGTGCTATTCAAAGCTCTGGTTTTTGTATTTATGACATGGTGGATCCTTTCGTCAAAAAGGAGATGCAAATGGCGATATATGATAATACCATGTCCCTAGTGCCGTTGCATGACATGCCTAGTCCATCATCATTTTTGGCTGTGAACGAGCTGAATGATAATAACGTCAACAACGGTGTTTCTTGTACTGATCCTTTCTTACATCCCCCCGCTGTGAAAAGGCCGGCAGGGCGACCGAAAAAGAGAAGGATTGAGTCACAAACACAAGAAAAGGGCACAGTTTTTTGCAGCCGATGTCGCGAACCAGGGCACAACCGTAGCACATGCCAATCCGCAATACCGGGATGATAGGTACACTCACACAAATGTCAAACTCTTTTTCCTTATCCTTACTAACTACTCTTACTTTGTTTCATTGGATATTATACCAACTTTGCAATACCCGGATGATAGGTACACTCTCACAAAGTGTTATCTCTGTCTATGAAACATACACCTTTACTCTTATTGACAAGAAATCCATAAACGTTGAAAACGTTATGGACATTTGTTGGTCGCCTACTATTCCCAATCTTGCTCTCTTTGTTCCTCAACTTGGCGGAGGAAACCAACCTGCAAGGGTGAGTCGAGCTGTTCCATTTACATATTCCCTTCTTATTTTATTTCTTTCTTTGAAAAGTGGAAGTTTATTAACTTGGCATGCTTTTCTCAGGTGAGTCTCATGAAAATCCCTACCAAAGAGGAGTTGAGGCAGAAGAATCTTTTCAGTGTTAGTGATTGCAAAATGTATTGGCAAAGCAGTGGAGAGTACCTTGCTGTGAAGGTTTACCGGTATACAAAAACTAAGAAGAGCACATACACTGCCGTTGAGCTTTTCCGCATCAATGAACGAGACATACCCATTGAGGTTTTCGAGCTAGAGAACAAAAATGACAAGATTATTGCATTTGCTTGGGAACCGAAGGGCCACAGAGTCGCTGTCATTCACGCCGACAGCCCTAAGCCTGACATTAGTTTCTATTCCATGCGTAGCACTCATAAATCTGGCCGGGTTTCAAAGCTGACTACTCTGAAGGGAAAGCAGGCTAATGCTCTGTATTGGTCGCCAGCTGGATGTTTCATCTTACTTGCAGGGTTGAAGGGCTTCAATGGACATTTGGAGTTCTACAATGTCGATGAGCTTGAAACCATGGCAACACCTGAGCATGTCATGGCAATGGATATTGAATGGGATCCAATTGTAAGGTAATTTGTAGGAAGAATTTGGTTAGAATTATGTTCGAACTAGTGGAAGAACGGATGGTACTCGTACTAACTAGTCACAATCCACCATTTTCTCTTAAACTTGCCCACACTTGTGTTTCTCCCCTTGTATACTGGCCTGCATAATGTATTTCGAGTTTTCTATTTCTAACTCTTGTTTTTATGCTTGTATGGCTTTTCAATAAAATCTGCATCAGTGGCTTACTGATGAGAAGGCTAGAGAGCAGTTTGTTATTCATTATGGTTCAGACACTGAAGTTTTGTGGAATGATGCAAGACACTTGAAGCCTGATCCTGTCTACAAATGCCAACTGAGTTGCTATAATCACTTAGTTTTGTCTTCTTATCTATACTTGTGAGAAATTTTTTGTGACTTACGGCAGCCATGAACCAAGCAATCCTCCTGATACTCGTGTAAGATTTTTTTATCCTCCACTACTATTCTTTTTTTAATTTTTACAAAGAATTGTTTTCGTGAGGCACCCCTAATCTGAGTTCATATTCTAGAGGGTGGTTATAAATATCTTCGATGTGAGAATTGGAAATGTTATGAGAGATTTCAAGGGAAGTGCAGATGAGTTTGCAGTTGGAGGTGCAGTAAGCGGCATTTCCTGGTCGATTTTCAGGTGCATTCCAAATTTCATTGATTTGTATGGATGCTTTGTGGCTATTGTTATTCATACTTGTCTCATGTATGAGTATCACTGTCATTTGCAGATGGGGTGGCAGAAAAGAGGATAAGTATTTTGCCCGAATTGGTAAAAGTGTTATCTCTGTATATGCAACAGACACCTTTACTCTTATTGACAAGAAATCCATAAAGGTTGAAAACGTTATGGACATTAGTTGGTCGCCTACTGTTCCAATTCTTGCATTCTTTGTTCCTAAACTTGGAGGAGGAAACCAACTTGCAAGGGTGAGTCGAGCTGTTTCATTTCCATATTCCTTTCTTCTTGTTTTTTTCTTTCTTTGAATACTGGAAGTTTATTAACTTGGCATGGTTTTCTTAGGTGAGTGTCCTTCAAATCCCTGGCAAAGAGGAGTTGAGGAAGAAGAATCTTTTCAGTGTTAGTCATTGCAAAATGTATTGGCAAAGCAGTGGAGAGTACCTTGCTGTGAAGGTTGACCGGTATACAACAACTAAGAAGAGCACATACACTGGCTTTGAGCTTTTCCGCATCAAGGAACAGGACATACCCATTGAGGTTTTGGAGCTAGAGCAAAAAAAATGACAAGATTATTGCATTTGCTTGGGAACCAAAGGTCCACAGATTCGCTGTCATTCACGGTGACAGCCGTAAGCCTGACATTAGTTTCTACTCCATGCGTAGCACTCATAATTCTGGCCAGGTTTCAAAGCTGACTCCTCTTAGTGGAAAGGAGGCTAATGGTCTATACTGGCCACCAGCTGGACGTTTCATCTTACTTTCAGTGTTGAAGGACTTCAATGGACAGTTAGAGTTCTACAATGTTGATGACCTTGAAACCATGACAACACCTGAGCATTTCATGGCAACGGATATGGAATGGGATCAAACTGAAAGGTAATTTCTAGGAACAATTTGGTTACGATTGTGTTGGAGGTGATGAAAGTCAATTGGCAAGTTCGGGCTTGGTAAAAAACTTGCCTATGAATTGAAGTGAAAAGAAGCGCAAAGAATCCTTGCTTTATTTTTTGACGCACATGTGGAGATAGAATATTTGTTTTATTTCTAAAATAAATTCATCTAATTGTCTTTTTTAAGGTCATCTCCTTGTGATTTCAGGTATGTTGCAACTTCAGTTGCTTCGGTTCACGAGATGGAAAATGGTTTCAACATCCGGTCTTTTAATGGAAAGCTTCTATATCGCATACTAAAGGATCACTTCTTTCAAGTAAGATTTCAAGCTTTTGGGGGGAAAAAAAAGTGATCTGCTTGTGCAACGTTTATCCTTTGGGGTTGTAGATAGAGTAATTAGTAATACATGACTGCCTTCGATTTCCCTAGGATATTGCTTTACCATATTTACTGATATGGCTTTGCAAGCTGATTTGATAGGTTTTATCATGCAGCCAACCCCAATGTTTGTGCTGGCTTTGGTTGAATTACTTTCTTCTCACATTGATCAGTAGCGAAAGAAACATTCTATCATGTCATGGTTTCATTTAATTGTTGCATGTGCTGCTGCTTGTAATGACATATTAATTGTGAAAATCAATTGGTCCTGGATGTCTTCATGACCCTGTAGATTTACCTTAGGTAAAAATGGATCTCATTATATAATGGACGAAAACAAAACAATCACTGACGTGGTTACGTCATCAGTTTGGTATTTTTGAAAATTGGGGAACATGGATTTTGGCTGGAGGTCATGGGGGAGACAGTTTGTGCATACAGTTTTCTTCTCTTAGCAAGGACAATGGGAATTTGAATCCTCATGCTTTAGGAAATGGAGAAAGAAATGGTGTGGACACCATTGAATAGGTAAGTCAATTGGTTCATTTGTTTGAGAGATTTTAGATGTCAAGTTCACTTTTCATTTTTCGTAGTTTGCTTTGGTTTCTTTTATCATTGGACTAGCAAAACACTCTTCTATCTCCTCTTTTTCTCCATATCTACTTCTTCTCCTAATCTTTTACGGACACCACCATACCTACACTGCCCAAACTGCAACATTGACTGTTGAGTTCGTTTTATAGATTTTCGGATTTGGAATTAATTGGGTGTATGGAAAATTTACTTTTGTGTTGTATTGTTTCTGTCTTGCCTCTGCGTTTGTTTGCGAAATTCGCATGATTTTCTCTTTTTCATGTCCATCATTATATTTTTTTTTCCCGGTCAAACGGAAATTCATGTTCATCATTATATGCACGTTAGATGTCTGATATAATATCCTCATGTATGATTTTCGCTTCGTGCTTTGTATTTCTATTCCAACATACTGGTATGAAGGGTAATCAATTGAAAACCCCCATCACTATTTGATCTATTGGACCCGATTTCATGTTTATTCACTATAAATTAACACGTTTTTCAACATTAGAAATGGAATTCAGTTATAGGTTGCAAAATATGTTACAAGCAACTCTTTTTTTCATCTATTCCTTCCTCCATCTTTCCTTCGCACACACATGGTGAAGAAATTGTATTTATTACATGAAACGAGACTTTACGAGGATTACAAGAGACTTTATTTCTCTCTGCATATCAATATCATTGCAGTTCCTGTGGCGTCCAAGGCCACCATCCTTCTTGACCCCAGAGAAGGAGGAGGAGATTGCCAAGAACTTGAAGAACCACAGCAACAAGTATGAAGCGGAGGACGTGTCGCTGCTGTTGAGCAAGCAGGACCGTGAGAAGTGGAAGATGTTGAAGGAAGAATGGGAGAGATGGGTTTTGGAGTGGAAGCGATTACACGAAGAAGAGAAATCAGATAGGCAGTGGCTTAGGGATGGAGAAGCCCGTGACGAAGAAATGAGGCAAAGGAAGTCGAGGTTGAAGAGTTTCTTGATGTGTCGGAGGAGGTTCTATTCGACTTTGGGCAGGAGTGAGCTGATAGATGATACACTCCCTAACATAGTTTGCAGAGCAACACTCTCCGGCTTACACTTTCTTTTAAACCATGAAATTGTGTTTTGAGGAATTTTGTTCATTCACCGAGATCATAAATATGTGGTGTTTGTTATCTGGTGTGTTGAAAGCATTATACTGGAGCAACTTTTTCAGTTTCTGGATCCTGGATTGTTGGATACATATGTTGCCCTGTCTATGAAAATATGTAACACCATATACACGACAAGCAGACCAGTGAATTGTCATTTCAGCTTCTTGTTTTCTTTCTTACCCGTGACACTTGCTCTGTCAGTGTACATATGTGGTAAATTGTTTGGAAATTAAATTGCCTCTTCTGGAAAATATGTTGCCTTCTGTATGAATTTCAGGTGAAGTTGTTTATATGTGGCTATCTACATTATTATATTGACTTGTCATCACAATCCCCAGATTCTTCATGAAGGCAGCTCATGTTCGCCTTTCCACCTATCCTGCAAAGTCTGCTGTATGAGGTGGTGGGTTTTTGGAGCCGATTACGCTGCCGGCGGTTGAAGGAAAAGATGGCGAAGTTGGCACGGAGTTCATTTCTAGACCCAGATTTCTCCTTCGATTTTTTCCAAACGTGCAGTGTTCTTCATAATAGTTTTTTCTTTAGGTTTTGTTAGTTGGAGTTTCATGTTGGTATTCCTGTGATGAAGGATTTAAATTAGCATAAAAAGTTTAAATTACAATATACAAGCATGACTATATCTATATTCCTTACAGCATGTGCTCCACTGCAAAGCCATGAGTGTTTCTGCCGCAATTGTTGGTCTGGTAGTAACACCTATAATAGTTATATAGAAGGCTTCTGCAACTACCAAAAAAGGACGTAATGCCATTAAAAAAAAAAAGTAAAGACATTCCTTCAATCGAAGCTGGAACTCTTCGCCGAAGGCCTTCAATCTTCATATGAACACAAATTTAAAGTCTAAACATTTGAAAAGGAGAACTGGGTTTTCTACTGCGTTGTCACTTTGAACCAGACATTTAATTGAACTTTCAATTTAAGACAACAACTATTATATTGAGAACCACGATGGTTAAAACAACAAGGTACAACAACTTAACATAACCTACAATCATAACTAGACATGACTCTTTCAATTTTCAACCTAAGATAGCACTTGGGTGATGAACAAGTCGTACCGCTTGTGACTAACAACAACATCGAACCCATTGCCATCATGCCAATTAGGCTCCACTTCAAACTTGTAGCTCTTATAGGGGATCAAAACATCTCCATGGAATTCGCCGCGCATGGAGTGAACGTTGGTAAATAGCGTCTCACTTGAAGGACCAAATTTCCTGTGGCAGTTTTCAATGTGAGGTGCCCCTACAAGCACAACAATGTCTGGGTCGTGAACAATTACAAATGCACGAACCGTGCGAATGATTTCCTCTTCTGTACTCCCACAACATTCCCATACCATTATTTGCATACTTGGATCGTTTGGAATGTCAGGCAAGTTGTGATGTTGTCCCCACTGCACCATCGAGCGGACATCAGCATCGGCTTGCTCCTTTGATTTTCGAGTCTCCATTTTCATTGTATGCCACCTGGCTCCGTTCCATTCCGGGGAAATTTGTAGAACCATGTAAAGCTCGTTGAAAGTGTAATTCAAGGTAATAAGGTGGGCATGATTGCACCCTGGAAATACCTCAAACTCTAACGGCGCACTTGTAGCAATATCGTGTTGGAGGATTCGAGGATTTCCTTGTCTAGGCATTGCTTTGTTTGATGAGTTATGAGAAGGTGTGATGAATTTATAGGTGAAGAAAATTGTCTGCTTGCTTTTAAGAAATTAAGTTGCCCCGTTTATGCAAATACATGCCCCTTTTATGAAATAAAGCTGCCCCATCTGTCAAATAAAGTTGCCCCAACTGGAAAATATTTGGGCCACGTGTACGAAATTAACTTAACACAATATACACCACAAGGGGGGCCAGTGAATAATGTGGGTAAAGAAAAGGGCTATGGACTTCTCAACCAGGTGGTATTGTCATTTATAGAAGACATACGGCAACATAATTAATTTGTATTTTGTAATAATTCAAACGTTCCTTTTCACAACAAGGGGGGCCCGTCAAAGTTGCTATGTCAATTCACTTAAGTGGCTCTGTCTTTTCAATAACGTTGCCCATACAGGGCAAGAACTTGCCCTGTATATGACCATGAGTTACAGCATAATCATGACAAGGGGGGCAGTCAAAGGTCCTTTCCTTTTCCCTTTTCTGAATTAGGGCCATGACAATTGCTCTGCAATTTGGTGTGTTCAAGGTCTGCAATTTATGAGAAATAAGGTCGCTGGCAGCTATTCAATAGGTCTCAGAGAATCTGACTACAACTCTCTTATCGGGCCCAGTGAATGGTCATTTCAGCTTATTGCTTTCTCACCCGTGACCCTTGCTCTGTCTGTCCACATATGTGGCTCCTCTTATGAGATTAAGTGGCCCTGTCAGGAAATTATGTTGCCCTGTACATGAAAATTAGTTACACCATATAGACGACAAGGATGGGCCAGTGAATGGTCATGTCATCTTATTGCTTTCTTTCTCACCCGTGACCCTTGCTCTGTCACTCGGCATATGTGACTCCTCTTATGAGATTACGTGGCCCTGTCAGGAAATTATGTTGCCCTGTGCATGAAAATTAGTTACACCATATAGACGACAAGGGTGGGCCAGTGAATGGCCATGTCAACTTATTGCTTTCTCACCCGTGACCCTTGCTCTGTCACTCCGCATATGTGGCTCCTTTTATGAGATTAAGGTCGGTGGCAGCTATTCAATAGGTCTCAGAGAATCTTACTACAAGTCTCTTATTGGGACCAGTGAATGGTCAAATCACCATTATGTTTTCTTACCCGTGACACTTGCTCTGTCACTCCACATATAAGGCTCCTTTTATGAAATAAAGTTTCCCTGTGAGGAAAATATATTGCCTTTTGTATGAAAAAAAGTTACACCACATACACGACAAGGGGGCCCATTGAATGGTCATATCCCCTTTCTATTTTCTTACCCGTGTCCCTCGCCCTGTCCATCCACATATGTGGCTTTTTTATGAGATTAAGTTCCCCCTTTTCTGATATGAAGATGCCCCTTTTATGAAATTTTTTTGCCCTATTTGTGAAATTAAGTTTCCCTGTCAGATAAATATGTTGCCTCTTGTTAGGGAAAAAAGTTACACCATATACACGACAGTTATCAGGCCCATTGAATGGTCATATCCCCTTTCTGATTTCTTAACCGTGTCCCTCGCTCTGTCGATCCACATATGTGGCTTTTTTATGAGATTAAGTTCCCCCTTTTATGATATGAAGATGCCCCTTTTATGAAATTATGAAGCTCCTTTTATGAAATTACATTGCCCTGTCAGGTAAATATGTTGCCTCTTGTCAGCAAAAAAAGTTAGGGAACCGGATGTTTGGATGGTGGTTGAAAGGTGTGCTTAAATGTTGTAAGGTGATTTGGGAGTGTTGTGAATGTGCTACAAGTGGTTCGAAGTGGATCCGGTATATGAAGGAACAAAGCCAGAATCGGCCCAGTCACTACCCGTAGCCCAAAAACGTGCTACCTGTAGATGAGGATCAGAACCTATGCATTTTGGAAAATTTGGTACTACTACCCGTAGCCGAAAAACGTGCTACCTGTAGCCGAGGATTAGAACCTATGCATTTTGGAAATTTTGGTACTACTACCCGTAGCCCAAAAATGTGCTACCCGTAGCCGCTGGAAAAGTTTTAAAAAAAAAAAAAACACCCACGATCCAGCCCCACTATTAACACAAACCCTTATTTCTTTTTTTTTCCTGTTTCACCCGATGGAACCCCAAATGATCTCTCTGCTCTCTCTGCTCTCTCTCATCTAAAAATCCTCCAAATCTCACCCCAAACCCCATCAATCTGGAAGCCCTACTCTAAATCAGCAAGTTCCAAACATTAATTGCAAGGATTCGAGTTGGGCTTTCTCAAATCAGTCCGAAATTCTCTCTCTCTCTCTCTCTCCCAACAAGGTAAACTAGAACCTCTCTCCATAAATTTCGAAACCCAAACCCCCAGTGTTGGAATTTCGTGGTTTTGGGTTGTGTTTCATTTTGTGTGATTTCTATAGTTAAGGCAATCATGGGCAAGAAACGTGGGTATCACAAGAGTTATCGAGGGGATGGCAGCCGGCCAACGATTCTCAAACCAGCAACGGGTGAGGTTGAGGAACGGGAGGAACGGGTAGCGGAGGGAAAGAAGAAACAGAAATTAGATGAGGCCGAGAGTGCTAAGCGCGACTGGGTGAAATTAGTGAAGAAGAAGGGGGTAACTTGTGAGCGATGGGTTCGTAAAGCCGATTTGACTGGCGACCCATTCATTGAGGTAATTAAAGCTCAAGGCCTTCACTTTTTCTTTAAACCTATTGCTGGCTTTCGTGATGGTGTCGTTCGAAATTTTTACGCAAATATGGTGGTCAATAGGGAATCAAAGCACATTACCTCTACTATTGGTTCAAAAACAATAGTCGTGAACCCTGTTGCAATAGCCACTTATATGGGCAGCGAGTACCAACGCCCACCCTCCGAAGATGTCACATACCCAAGTCAGGCATGGTTTCACCCTCTTGAGGAAATTAGGGATGCACTCACTGATAAACCTAACTCCTATAAAAATGATAAGTTTGTTTCCGGTAAATTGAGACCTGCATTTCGCTTAATTAACAAGCTTGTGCACTTCAACCTCAACCCTCACGGCTCGGAACCAACTCCCTCGCTTAATGATGGAACTCTGTTGTTTGTGTTTAGCCGGTCAGAGGAGAAAGTAGATTGGGCAGCTCAGATTTGGGACGTCATGGCCGATTTTAAGGACAAGGGACCGTCAAATGCCAATATTCCGTTTCCGGCCATGATAACTAAGATGTGTGAGAAAGCTGGAGTGAAAGAAGAGAAGGGGGATAATCTGGGTCATCACGGATGCTTTAAAGCCATTTCCAAGGTCACGGAGAGAAAAAGTTCCAAAATGTCCCGTCCTTCTTTGAAAGCTGGACCATCTCGACCCAAGGCAAAGGAGGGCGCTGAGCGAAAAGAGCAATGGAATGAAATAATAGTGAGCAACTGTGAGGCTATTCGGGCAGCTCAAGTTCGGATTAAGGCAGACCTTCGGCGGAGAAAGAGGAAAGAGGGGAAATTCATGAGGTATCTCAAGTACTGTGCTGCAAAGCTTGGGGTGTTCACCAATGAGCCATATGTCCCAACTGCGGAGGATGAGCAGCCAACCACTTCGGAGGAAGATGAGGAGGCCGCTGGGTCGACTGAGCCTCTAAGAGATGATAGAAGGAAAGAGAAATGGGTTCGAGTGGCCTCGGAAGAGGAGGATGATGAGGAGAGTGAGAGTGAGTAGATGAGAGGGAGGTGGTAGTCGTAGTAATATATTAGGACTTAACTTAGTAGTTTATTTTATTTCTTTCTTTGTAGCTTTGCTGTTAATGTTTGGTTCAGCTAGCGTGCGGCAATTTGACTCTGGTATTTTGCTCGGGATGGTGTTGGCCAAGGGTAGTTAAACCAAGCTTTATTATGGCAACCACCCTCACTCTATCGATCCACATATGTGGCTTTGTTATGAGATTAAGTTCCCCCTTTTATGATATGAAGATGCCCCTTTTATGAAATTATAAAGCTCCTTTTATGAAATAAAGTTGCCCTGTCAGGTAAATATGTTGCCTCTTGTCAGGAAAAAATGTTACACCATATACACGACAAGGGGGCCCATTGAATGGTCATATCCCCTTTATGTTTTCTTAACAGTGTCCCTCGCTCTATCGATCCACATATGTGGCTTGGTTATGAGATTAAGATACCCCTTTTATGATATGGAGATGCGCCTTTTATGAAATTAAAAAGCTCCTTTTATGAAATAAAGTTGCCCTGTCAGGTAAATATGTTGCCTCTTGTTAGGAAAAAAGTTACACCATACACACGACAAGGGGGCCCATTGAATGGTCATATCCCCTTTATGTTTTCTTAACCGTGTCCCTCGCTCTATCGATCCACATATGTGTCTTTGTTATGAGATTAAGTTCCCCCTTTTATGATATGGAGATGCCCCTTTTATGAAATTAAAAAGCTCCTTTTAAGAAATAAAGTTGCCCTGTCAGGTAAATATGTTGCCTCTTGTCAGGAAAAAAGTTACACCATACACACGACAAGGGGGCCCATTGAATGGTCATATCCCCTTTATGTTTTCTTAACCGTGTCCCTCGCTCTATCGATCCACATATGTGTCTTTGTTATGAGATTAAGTTCCCCCTTTTATGATATGGAGATGCCCCTTTTATGAAATTATAAAGCTCCTTTTATGAAATAAAGTTGCCCTGTCAGGTCAATATGTTGCCTCTTGTCAGGAAAAAAGTTACACCATACACACGACAAGGGGGCCCATTGAATGGTCATATCCCCTTTATGTTTTCTTAACCGTGTCCCTCACTCTATCGATCCACATATGTGTCTTTGTTATGAGATTAAGTTCCCCCTTTTATGATATGGAGATGCCCCTTTTATGAAATTAAAAAGCTCCTTTTATGAAATAAAGTTGCCCTGTCAGGTAAATATGTTGCCTCTTGTCAGGAAAAAATGTTACACCATATACACGACAAGGGGGCCCATTGAATGGTCATATCCCCTTTATGCTTTCTTAACCGTGTCCCTCGCTCTATCGATCCACATATGTGTCTTGGTTATGAGATTAAGTTCCCCCTTTTATGATATGGAGATGCCCCTTTTATGAAATTAAAAAGCTCCTTTTATGAAATTAAAAAGCTCCTTTTATGAAATAAAGTTGCCCTGTCAGGTAAATATGTTGCCTCTTGTCAGGAAAAAAGTTACACCATACACACGACAAGGGGGCCCATTGAATGGTCATATCCCCTTTATGTTTTCTTAACCGTGTCCCTCGCTCTATCGATCCACATATGTGTCTTTGTTATGAGATTAAGTTCCCCCTTTTATGATATGGAGATGCCCCTTTTATGAAATTAAAAAGCTCCTTTTATGAAATAAAGTTGCCCTGTCAGGTAAATATGTTGCCTCTTGTCAGGAAAAAAGTTACACCATACACACGACAAGGGGGCCCATTGAATGGTCATATCCCCTTTATGTTTTCTTAACCGTGTCCCTCGCTCTATCGATCCACATATGTGTCTTTGTTATGAGATTAAGTTCCCCCTTTTATGATATGGAGATGCCCCTTTTATGAAATTATAAAGCTTCTTTTATGAAATAAAGTTGCCCTGTCAGGTAAATATGTTGCCTCTTGTCAGGAAAAAATGTTACACCATATACACGACAAGGGGGCCCATTGAATTGTCATATCCCCTCTCTGATTTCTTAACCGTGTCCCTCGCTCTATCGATCCACATATGTGTCTTTGTTATGAGATTAAGTTCCCCCTTTTATGATATGGAGTTGCCCCTTTTATGAAATTATAAAGCTCCTTTTGTGAAATAAAGTTGCCCTGTCAGGTAAATATGTTGCCTCTTGTCCGGAAAAAATGTTACACCATATACACGACAAGGGGGCCCATTGAATGGTCATATCCCCTTTATGTTTTCTTAACCGTGTCCCTCGCTCTATCGATCCACATATGTGTCTTGGTTATGAGATTAAGATACCCCTTTTATGATATGGAGATGCCCCTTTTATGAAATAAAAAAGCTCCTTTTATGAAATAAAGTTGCCCTGTCAGGTAAATATGTTGCCTCTTGTCAGGAAAAAATGTACACCATACACACGACAAGGGGGCCCATTGAATGGTCATATCCCCTTTATGTTTTCTTAACCGTGTCCCTCGCTCTATCGATCCACATATGTGTCTTTGTTATGAGATTAAGTTCCCCCTTTTATGATATGGAGATGCCCCTTTTATGAAATTATAAAGCTCCTTTTATGAAATAAAGTTGCCCTGTCAGGTAAATATGTTGCCTCTTGTCAGGGAAAAATTTACACCATATACACGACAATGGGGCCCATTGAATGGTCATATCCCCTTTATGTTTTCTTAACCGTGTCCCTCACTCTATCGATCCACATATGTGTCTTTGTTATGAGATTAAGTTCCCCCTTTTATGATATGGAGATGCCCCTTTTATGAAATTATAAAGCTCCTTTTATGAAATAAAGTTGCCCTGTCAGGTAAATATGTTGCCTCTTGTCAGGAAAAAATGTTACACCATATACACGACAAGGTGGCCCATTGAATTGTCATATCCCCTCTCTGATTTCTTAACCGTGTCCCTCGCTCTATCGATCCACATATGTGTCTTTGTTATGAGATTAAGTTCCCCCTTTTATGATATGGAGATGCCCCTTTTATTAGATTAAGTTCCCACTGTCTCCGCATTCCATCCTTGAACCCTGAACCACCCATAGCCCTTTCCACCAACGCCATAGTTCGATACACCTCTCCCAAACTGTGCTGCAATGAATCTTGATTGCGTCCAAAAACCACATTATTTCGATTGCACCAAATAAACCACATAATAGTAATGGACTCAATAATAACATATTTATGAGGTGCACTCTTCCACCATTGGTCAAACCAAACATGAAAAGGTAGAGGGTTTCCAATAGAAAAATCTAGCCCCAAATTAGATGCCCTCCAAAACCTCTTGGATGTCTCACAAATAAAAAACAAGTGTTCAATGGATTGCTCCCCCAAACCACAAACCGGACACATTGCATTCATGCCTATACCCCTATGAACAAGTATTTGCCTGACTGGGAAAATTTTATGCAATACCTTCCAAATAAAAAGTGCAAACTTGGGAGGCAAATTAAGACCCCAAATACTCTTCCAATTCACAACCCCTCCCGCCCTTTCTAGGTTTCCCCATTTAAGGTTAACAGCCATGAAGTAAGCTGATTTAACACTAAAACTCCCCTCTTTGGAACCCGTCCAATACATTTCGTCCAACTCTTTAACTTTAGGAATATGTAAGGATAAAATCTTAGGAACCAGTTCCTTCGGAAACAACACCTCGAACAAAGGCTTTCTCCACTCTAAGCAGTCCCAAATAATTAGCTCCCGAACTTTGAAATTATTAAGGCCCAAATGCCTTCTTTCCATAAAAGGTTTATGACTCCCCAGAATCCATTGGTGATCGAAAACCGTTATATTTTCCCCGTCCCCAATTCGCCAAGCAATATTATCTCTAATAAGCTCAAGCCCCCACATAATACTTCTCCACCCCCAAGAGCAGCCCGGCCTAGCTTTACACTCCAAAAACTCCTTCCCCTTACCGTACTTACCCATCAATACCTTAGCAACAAGAGACAATGGGACAATAGCTATATAAGATGTCGCAATTCATAACAAAAGAATATATGAAACTGTAGTATTTGTCCCCATCCACATCCACATGTATTGCCACCTTACAACTCAAAAAATTGTTGCATTTGCTTGGGGGGTTTGTATTTGTGCATTAACCTAACTGACAAAGGAGAAGTACCGAGTCTCCGTTTGGGTAGCAAATCAGTTACACCATATAGACAATAAGGAACCCACGAACCCATAAAATCACTTCAACGTATCCTGCACACAATCCACATGAGTATCAACTACATGAATTTGACCACCAATACCCCATAATCTCCAACAATGACATATTGGCAAGGCTAAATGATACATCTTTGAGAGTCCATGTAGCTAGGGAAACAAAGAAAAAACATAAACGAAAATTGTCGAATAACATATCACAAAACGAAAACCATAAAAAGTGTGACAAATTAGAAACCCGTGAAAAGTGATGGACACAAACGAATAGTGCCATTATTGTTTCATGCAATAGGAATATGAAAATTGAACTCAACCTTCACTTAACTAATGGTATAGCATAGGATCTGCATAGACATTCGCTGAACTCAAATTGGCTGTACAAAGCAACTACTATCATTCACAAGTAAACCTAATTAAGGGATTCATGTAAGTTCCGAACATAGGTCCTAGCTCGGTCCATAAATATTGCCAACCTTTGGTTCAATGGAACTAAGCAAGAATGGAATGCTCATTCTCCCGAAACAAATCTTCATTAAGACATTGGGGGTTTGGTAAAAGGGCGACGTAACATGGATATCCCATCTAGATTCATCATTTTATAAAAGGTAAATGGCCATTCGACCGTAAAGCTAAGGAAGGGACACCCAGAGTGCTACTGCAAAGGGATACGGTTGTCTACGAGGAATAGTAGACAATCTACGTACCCTCCAAGTTTATTTCTAATTTTCACACACGTTAAGAAAGCAACTTTGATGGAGCGTGTCATATATAAAACCCAACCCTATATGCTGTTTAAAACAACATAGAAATCTGCTACCTCAAAGGTTTCAAAACCTATGTACTTCCTAGCTAAAAATCCTATCCGCACATATATTCCAACCTTTCAAACATGCAAAATGCATTCAGAAAAAGGGCAGAAATAAGATGTCCATGCAGAGGTTCTTGAACACAATGTGAACATCTTCAAAACAAATACGGTAATAACATATTTACTTCAGGATCCCTTTTTGTTTGAATTACCCTTTTTTCATATTCTTCGAACCAGTAAGGACTTCCAACTTTCTTAATCCAGTCGAGATCGAGACCTCAGAAATGGAAATAAAATAGCATCCCAATATACTCACAGTTACAAACAATTATATCATTAACTATAAAAACACAAGTAAGAGTAATATGCTTACGTTTATCGCCTTGGGATGAGTTTTAATATGGAGTCTCTTTCCTTATTTGCTTCATCCATGAAAAGATGAAGCAAAAGCCTTTTACGAATGGTTGGAATTTGACCTCCATGAAGTTCAGTCGAAGGATAAGTTCGACCATCCCAACGGTCCACATACTTCATGACATAAATTCCACAATCATGGCTACAAAAACAAAATTGAAAGACATGACTACAATGCCCAAAAGAATGACAAAATAAGTTGCACAAGTCAAGGAAGTTATGACTAACAAGTTTGTCTGTTGTGCCACATCCGCATATTGAACTTCAAATATGCGGGAATCATTTCTTGAACTTCGCGTACATCTCTTCTTCAGGAGTGCAAAAAGATTCTTTTGCTATAATCGAAATTGAAAACAAGTTTGTAAGTATAATATAAAATGCGCCAATCAAGATATAAAGCATTAGGTCGAGCGACAACTTACTAAAATTTTAACTTGGTCCAATTGATCCAAGTTTTGTCCCGCGCTTTTCATTGAGTCAAGAATAAAAACGCGTGACTCAACAAGGGATATGCAAACGCAAAACCAATGTTCACTTTCAAGCACAGGCAAGAAAAGCTGTAAAATAATAGGCCACCATTCAGTCAAAATAACATTGGGGCACACATCATAAACAATGGAATACGGTATATATTGGGATTAGTTACGTACCATGTCGCATTTTAACAAGTCATAACCTAGTTTATTAGGGTCGCAATCATCCCGCAATACATTGCTGTACTTGTCACTTTCACTTGCAAGTAGATTGGACTGGGGAAATTTTTTTTGAAATACATCAGAAATAAAGTCAAAAAACAAAAAAATTTAACCATAATAAGAAGGATATGTTACCGCAAAGGCTGGGGAGAAAATGTGTCGTGATGGATGAGCCTTGGTCGCATGGGCTCTTTCCTTCAGCATTCGCCAATCCGTAAAAGTGTACATAACCTACGTGTAGTCCAGCGTATGACAGTTATTCAACGTTATGACACAAATAACACAAATTGAAGTATGGAACATACCATATTAGACACAAGGCCCCTCGGTTTAAACGATTGAGCAACTTCCTTGCGAGTAAGAGGCCACTTTGCCCCTTGAATACGGATCAACACCTCGCTGTTATGCCAAAATATTTTGTTAGTATACCAAAATCGGGAAAGAGATAGCATGGTTTCAGAAATGTAACCGATGGTCTGTCCCTTACAAGTAATATGGTATGTCGCGAAAAAGATAAAGGTACCTTAAATCATTTGTCGGTCCCCTAATAAGATAGTTAATGACTGATTCTTCGTCTTCCTTTAATTTTGTTGTCTTGACGAAGGGTTGTGCAACAAAAGGAGATTTAATAGATGGGCTCGGCTTCACATTTCTTCGACGTTTTCTCTTTGTGGGATCAGTTGAGATCGCCACCGCTTCCTGCTTTCGCTTACAGGACGCCGACCCATCCATGATTTTCGATGTCCCGCCCACCTCCTCTTCCTCCTCAATCTCATCCCCCTTCTCCTGAATATGATCCCCCTGCTCCTGAATATGATCCCCCTTGTCCCCCTTATGAATCTGATCCCCCTGCTCCTCCTCCCACTCCCCCTGGTCCTCATATTCATGTAGTTCAAAATTTGGACTAAATTGTGGCGAATGGCCTTCATCTTCTACAGGTTCTGCCCGTGAACCATCTTGAGGGCTTCGAAGAACAGGGCTTCCAACGACAGGCTCGCCCATAGCAGCATCCATTTCATGCAACCTTTTAAAGTTATTCATAAATTGACGCATGAAATCTTTGTACATATCAATGCATATCTGAAATGGTATAAGATAAACCAAAATATGAGCATATGTGAAAACTAATTGAGGCAATCTATAAGAACCATGAATATATGAAATATTTAAACTAAGCCAATGCCATCACCTGATTTTTCAAATTATGGGGCGGGAACTGAGAAAAAAAATAATCCTCAATTGGCTTGTCCTCCGCCTCTTTGGAAATGCGAATATCGATCAATTCCTTTGTCCATAAGCCAATAGGAGGCTCAGGTTCCTCCCCAATTTCAACATCCAACGGATGTAAGTCAAAATATATGACCTGCAAAACAAATCAGTCATAAATTTTAACTTCCTACATAAACCATAATATTGTTATTGAAAGTGTTAAATAGAATGCTACAAAAGATTAAGTAAACATACCATCAAAAGGAACAGACTACCACCAACTCCTTCCGCCTTCCGTCCACGACCTTTGGTTACCCGAACCTTATAATTTCGAATCTCGTTCACCAACCAATCCAACACAAAGGCCGGCCACTTATACGTCTTTAAGGTTTCAAGGTCGTCGGCAATCACCCCAGGGAACAATCTATTCCCCGCAACTTCCTTTGTGGTGGGGCACAACAAGCATCCTAATGTAAATAGCATGTAAGCCCTATGAAACTTCCCATCAGTAGCGCCTTCCTTAATCACTTTTTCCAATTTCACGATTTCAATCCCCTTAAAACCTCCCTTAAAGTCCTCTTCAATTTTTGTTCTGTGTAATTCAAGGCATTCCGTAGGCACGGGTGTGTCCCCGATTGGCATCCCTAAAACTCTTGCAACATCTTCTTCAGTAATATGAACAATTAGGCCCCTCCTAAATTCGATGCTACAGGTTTCTGGATTGAAACATTGGACCAAATGCATAGCAAAAACTCTATGCATATGGCCACACTTCACATGAAGTAATGAATGGAATGGATTACATGCATTGATTGCATCACGTTGGTCTTGAGTCAATTGATCAATCAAGGAAACAAATTTCCTAGGGGAACACCTTGTCTTTATAATAAGCTGTAAGTATAAACAAACGGAAAATTATATTAGCATGGTAGTAATTTCATTATCACAAAGGTAGCACACATAGCAAGTATTGGGTGGTAATTTTGTTAGTATGAAACATGTACATGTTAAAACAATCAAAAAGCGATTTGTGGTAATGAATTAAGTAGTTGTGTTAAAGTGGGACTCAACTCAAATTGGATAAGACCACAATGAAAAAGGATACATATTGAAAGGCATAACTACCTATATATGGACATAAATGCACATAAAGGTGAAATCCCATGATTAAGCATTTCAACGGATGGAAGCACGGTACAAAGCATCGCTAGTTATTGACATACCGGCACTTTCTTCTTCTTTTTACTCTCCCCTGTACTCTTCTTCTTCTTCTTCTTTGGACGGGGCGGACAATTGTCGCCCTCTTGTTCACTCGATTCCTCATCATTCACATCGACCTCATGATTCTCTTCGTCACTGCTTGATCCAGAATAGGTTTTGTCGTACTTCTTTCGCAAATATCCCTCATGCCACCATTCCGACATGGCTGCCATCACCTACATAGGAAATGAATATCATAGACGAGATTTAAAAATGGTACTGATAAAAAAAATACAATTTATTTCCATCCCTCAATCCTAACCTCTGTTTGTTTTATTATATTGTCTTCTTCAAATATTGCCTTTAGACCTCGAGTAAAATCCTTCCTGCATTTAACCAAGGATTCAGTGGTCAATACGTAAGCGGGATAACAAAAGACATGAAATATCATCTATTAAAACTCACACATAAACAGCGAAACAACTAGGTTTCCGTTGCTTCTGGTGTGAACTACTTCCCTCGTGAACTTTTGCACCCATCTTGACCTGCACTTTCATAGGTGGTACTACTGATTTCCTAGCTTTGGCCTTTGAACGTACCATCATAGAGATAACTGCACATGAAACAAAGAAGTTTACACATAAAACCATAATAAGCAACCTGTGAAGTATAAATCTTGAAAATATGTTTCAGATCATCTTAGTTTCCTAGGGCCAGCCAAAACTATTGCAGACTTAGCCAAATTGCATTGCATTGTTAATGGAAGAAGACAATGCAATGCAATTTCGAACATCGGCATCAACTACTTTCATTTGCAAACATAAGCATCGACTGAGGTAAATGATCAGAAACAGCAGCAGAAAATATGATCGGCGTGATAGCAAAACAGGTTGTAGCAAATAGGAGATTGGAGCTGCCAAAACAGAATATACAGAACAGCAGAACAACAATTTGCAGCTGATTGCACCAGCAGCAGCCGCCATAACAGAGACAGCAGTAGCATCCACACACCAAATAACAGTAACAACTAGGGACACGCCCTCTTTGGTGCTCTCTTTGGGCCAATACTTATGATGGTAAAAGTTGTTATATGGACAACTGGATATATACATTACTCAAAATCTAGGAGAAAAATCAGCATTCATAGGTTAGAAACAAATTTCCTTCGCAATTCAAAATCTTGAAATAAATCCTGAATGTTCATCTGTGAGTCTATTGCATCGTGCTAAATTTTCAAAAAATAACTCGAAGTATTTTGGCCTATAAAATTCGTGGACTGAACTGGTGTCTGATTCGCGTCTGTGCAGACAGCACAGACACGTGTTGGAAAAACGGGCATAACTTTTTGCTCGGGTATCGGTTTTACGCACCGTTTCTTGATTCCGAAATTAGACTCGTATATCTTTCTGAAAATGTATGGATTGTGCCGTGACTCTTTCTAGATTATAGCAGTTTTTTAGTTAAAGTTTAGGTTTTGGGAAGTTCTGGGATTCTGGACAGCTTTTGATTTGTGTTCCTCGTGAAATTCCTTAAGTTTAGGATGCTGGGTGAACATGGGTGAACATGAGTCTTAAACATTGATCAATTGGTGATGTTTTGGTGTTGGAATTATTGGAAAAGATTGAGTATGTGATTTTTAATGAGCATTCGATCGCGGACTGTTCTGTTGGAACTGTGATTTCTGTTTTAGATGTGTAACTTCATTTGAACGTATCTTGGTCATTCGGACTCCAATTAGGGCAAATTTTATATTGAGATTGATGTTCTGAGAGTGTATTTTCTAATGGTTATAGTCTCGAAGTCTAATCCTAAACCAATAGAATGCTATAGTCAGAATTCGATCAATGGTTCTGCTAGAAAGTGTGTGTTTGTGAGATTTTTGGCTTTGAGGTACAAATTGGTGAATTTACTTCTTTGCTTTTGGAATTAAACTTTGATCTCATATGTGCGGAATATTTGTTAGGTTCGGAGACGAGGACGAGTATCGCAGCTCCACGTAGGGAGTGACTGCGTTGGTTTTCTTTTTGTTGGAGACCGAGGTGAGTGTTCGATTCATAGATGTTCTTCAATTGGATTGAATTTGAAATATTGGACTGTGACTTCGTGTCGGTGGGCAACAATGGCCAACGGTCGGACTTTGTGTCGTGCCTTTGACTTTGTGTCGATTCGATGGCTTTATGCCAAAATTATGACTTTGTGTCGAGCTAGTGACTTTGTGTCGATTATTTGCTTAATGCTTAATTAATGATGAACTTGGATTTATTGTCTATATTGAACAACATCCATGTATCATTTACACTCCTGGAACTCGTTTGGGGTTCCAGTTTTGCAGGTATAGGTCGGTGTCCACTACAGGTCAAATTTTGCGTTATTGTGACTCGCTTGAGAAGTGCGTGGTTGAGGCCTGAGAGAGTCTTTGTCTCCCAGCCCATAGATGATATTTGCCTAGTTTAGTTTTTTTTTTATTTGGATAATAGTTGGTTATGTTTATTTCTTGACAGACTTCCGCTGTAGTTTGTAAATGACAATCATTTTTGAGATGTAAATAAAATGTGGCTGTTAAACTTCAATATTTAGTTATTCTTGGAATTGCTAGTAGCTGGTTGTTGTTGGGCTGTTGTCGCGTGTCGTATCGAGATAGGCCGATGAGGTGCTATTCCGGAACGGGGCGTGACAAAAACAACCGTGTCTGGAGATTCAAGCCCAATGACAATGTCAAGGAAGATCGACGAAAAGAGATGGGGGAATTGCTGGTCGTCGATTGGCAAGAGAGAGAGGAGGAGAAAGGAGTAATGAGATGGATAGAGAGGAGCAACGGGATGGGTTACAGATAGCAACAGCGAGAGGGAGGGCGGGGGGGTTTCAGAGCTAGGGTTTGGATGTGATTTGGGGGCGGGAGAGTTGCGTGTTTTGGGAAGGAGGGAGAGGGGTATTTTTGTCCATATGTGTTTTCCAGACCATGTATTGGGAAATAATTTTCTCCTTTCCATGACTTTGCAATTCCTAAAAACTAGTCCATGATTTGGGCAATATTTACCCCTCTTTCCACTGTTCTGCAATTTCCCCTTCATTATACTGGCCATATAGGCAATCGTTCATGCATTTGAGTGTAAACTTCTACCAAAAAGGGCAAGAGGGTGCCAATAGGAAGCTCTAATTCAATGTTTTCATAAAAACTAGTGCTTCCAAACACATTGATCAATTGGTGATGTTTTGGTGTTGGAATTATTGGAAAAGATTGAGTATGTGATTTTTAATGAGCATTCGATCGCGGACTGTTCTGTTGGAACTGTGATTTCTGTTTTAGATGTGTAACTTCATTTGAACGTATCTTGGTCATTCGGACTCCAATTAGGGCAAATTTTATATTGAGATTGATGTTCTGAGAGTGTATTTTCTAATGGTTATAGTCTCGAAGTCTAATCCTAAACCAATAGAATGCTATAGTCAGAATTCGATCAATGGTTCTGCTAGAAAGTGTGTGTTTGTGAGATTTTTGGCTTTGAGGTACAAATTGGTGAATTTACTTCTTTGCTTTTGGAATTAAACTTTGATCTCATATGTGCGGAATATTTGTTAGGTTCGGAGACGAGGACGAGTATCGCAGCTCCACGTAGGGAGTGACTGCGTTGGTTTTCTTTTTGTTGGAGACCGAGGTGAGTGTTCGATTCATAGATGTTCTTCAATTGGATTGAATTTGAAATATTGGACTGTGACTTCGTGTCGGTGGGCAACAATGGCCAACGGTCGGACTTTGTGTCGTGCCTTTGACTTTGTGTCGATTCGATGGCTTTATGCCAAAATTATGACTTTGTGTCGAGCTAGTGACTTTGTGTCGATTATTTGCTTAATGCTTAATTAATGATGAACTTGGATTTATTGTCTATATTGAACAACATCCATGTATCATTTACACTCCTGGAACTCGTTTGGGGTTCCAGTTTTGCAGGTATAGGTCGGTGTCCACTACAGGTCAAATTTTGCGTTATTGTGACTCGCTTGAGAAGTGCGTGGTTGAGGCCTGAGAGAGTCTTTGTCTCCCAGCCCATAGATGATATTTGCCTAGTTTAGTTTTTTTTTTATTTGGATAATAGTTGGTTATGTTTATTTCTTGACAGACTTCCGCTGTAGTTTGTAAATGACAATCATTTTTGAGATGTAAATAAAATGTGGCTGTTAAACTTCAATATTTAGTTATTCTTGGAATTGCTAGTAGCTGGTTGTTGTTGGGCTGTTGTCGCGTGTCGTATCGAGATAGGCCGATGAGGTGCTATTCCGGAACGGGGCGTGACAAAAACAACCGTGTCTGGAGATTCAAGCCCAATGACAATGTCAAGGAAGATCGACGAAGAGAGATGGGGGAATTGCTGGTCATCGATTGGCGAGAGAGAGAGGAGGAGAAAGGAGTAATGAGATGGATAGAGAGGAGCAACGGGATGGGTTATAGATAGCAACAGCGAGAGGGATGGCGGGGGGGTTTCAGAGCTAGGGTTTGGATGTGATTTGGGGGCGGGAGAATTGCGTGTTTTGGGAAGGAGGGAGAGGGGTATTTTTGTCCATATGTGTTTTCCAGACCATGTATTGGGAAATAATTTTCTCCTTTCCATGACTTTGCAATTCCTAAAAACTAGTCCATGATTTGGGCAATATTTACCCCTCTTTCCACTGTTCTGCAATTTCCCCTTCATTATACTGGCCATATAGGCAATCGTTCATGCATTTGAGTGTAAACTTCTACCAAAAAGGGCAAGAGGGTGCCAATAGGAAGCTCTAATTCAATGTTTTCATAAAAACTAGTGCTTCCAAACATGCCCCTCCCCCCCCCCCCCCACACACACACACACACACACACAAATCAACCATTTTGCGTTATTAAAATGAGTCAAACGACTAATCAGAATGGGAAAACTCAAGACACATTGAACACATGTCAACAAGGGGCTAACATGGTAAGATTAAATTTGATGCCTTTCAAGCATTCCATGTAGCCTTGGGAAATCCCCAGCGAAAAAACACCAAGAATTTAGAGAGAAAAATTCTAGCCAATCTTATTTCGGTAGTTCGACACAATTGGGGGATGGAAATGGTTATAGGAACATGAATTCTCAGTCAATTTATGTATGAAAGAAAATACACATCCGTCCTCATTTATTTGTGCATTTCCAATATCATGGACATCACACAAAATCGTCTATGTTTTCTAACTTTTTTTATTAGATGATTATGAAAACTTTGTATACAAAACCTAAATGACATCTTTTAATTGCTAGAAAAGATCTTGAAATCTTTTTCCACCAACAAACAATATATGTTGTTCTGATAAAGGCATGACTGTTAGAAAATGAGAAACTATGTGGAGTGGGGACAGAGGGAGTACAAGGAGCGACAAAAGACTCCAACTAAGCTTTAAAGAAAATCAGTGCTCTGATAGTCAGGGGAAACAACTTATAGGCTACCGGTATGAACATTCCTTCAAGTAACTCCACACGTCAACAAACAGAAGCTCAGATGCAAGTTCGAAAGAAAATTAAGTAGGAAGAGAAACTATTCACAATGAGGAGTATGTCATTTCTTTCCCAACTAGTTTTAAGGAGTGAAGTCCAGCTTACCGTGCTATCAAATTGTGCCTTAGTTGCTCTGCACTTGAGCGCAATAGCAATGCCCTTAGAAGGATATCCCGAACAGTACTAGGTGCTACATATGCAGATATCAATCAAACCACAAAGTAATCCAGAAAAGTAGCACATTCATAAGAAGTGCTATAGGCAGTACTTCAGGAATACCACCTACTTGAGATACCATGGGATCTACCACAATAGGGAATACACGCTTACGAAACATGGTAAATTTTGAAAAATGTCCACTTAAAGCACATTTCTTGGCGCACTATGAAAAACAGTTTTTACGCATCTTCCAAAGAACTACTCTCTTCGAGTTTTAGGCAGTAACAATTTAACTTTTTTACGCATGAGGTAACTACTCTCTTCGAGTTTTAGGCCGTCACAATTTAACTTTTTAACGCATGAGGTAAAAGATAAAGAAACAAACAGTGAAAAAGTTAGGGAACACTGAATCCAGCACTTTCAAATATCAATGTGCCCGGCCCTGTTTTGAAAACTGCGTTCCAATTCGCAATCACTAGGGTATTAGCATTTTTCGGTAGCACAGATCCAGACATAGGCAATGTAAGACAATTCGTGTGGACGATTCAATCATTCTAATCGAAACACAAAGGTGAAAGCCCAAGTTCATTACTCTGGTTCAGCCCATCAGTGGAAGGGCACCATGGGAGCTCTTTTTATTTTATTTTTTGCATGGCAATATAGGACTAAAGAATTAACTCAATATGGAACTCTGAGAATTTCAGATTTTCGATGCTCAAGCCTTCCCTAAATATCACTATCTGTTGATGATCTAAATAAAACACAAAAATAGTAAGCCTCAAGTTCCATGTGAATTAAGAAATGAGGGATTCAAACCTATATGTAGCTACTGCTCAAGAACTTCATGAAATGTTGGACAAAGACAACCGATACTTGCATAATCTCAGCCGCATCCGGCCCACACATGGATGCCTAGCTGAGAGAAGCAACAATTTTGTAACGTATTTGGAACTCAATTGTTCAATTCAGATGCATGATAAACATGAACCACCAATTTAGTGGGCCTAATATCCAATGGCTAACAAATGGCATGTATTCAATGCCCTAATATAGTGGACAACCTGGAAAAAAACATCAAAATTTGCAGTTGTGAAACAGCTCTGGGCTATCATTATAACATTTGATACAGGCCCCTACAAATGCCAAGAGAAAACGTATAAAAAAGAAGAGGTTATAAACACATGCACCACGAATGGCATACAGAAAAGAGATGGGAAATTGAAAATCGAAGTTCAATGTTCTATATATCAATGGCCCCCTATATCAATCTCCACAGGGAAATTAAAGCTTTAGTTATGAAAGCTAGAACAGTTTCCAAATTCGATCATTCACCCAACGACAATGTATGCTACTTGCAAACACAAAATTGAAGCCGTTTGCTAAGCCAGAGTAGAAATGGATTCACAGATCCTATGGAAGGCCGACTAGGGCATTCGTATCAACAAATACCAGAGTCATTACAAATCTCTTCGACAACAATCCTACAAAACATTGAGACAACTACAAGGGCATGCGATATGCCGTATGAGGCAGGAGCATCATCGTCGTTCTTTACAACTATAGTTATATTCATTATAACACCATTATCCTAAAGTGCAAATGGAGAAAAACAAAAGCAAAAGCATGAAAAGTACATTTATATTCATTATAACACCATTATCCTATCTTTTTTTTGATCGGCCAGGAACTATCTATCTTCAGAGCCCATACTTTTCTTTTATCAAATGCCCCCCCGAATGCTTCTCTTTCTATACCATCCAAAAAGTATACCAAGCAGAAACTCCAATCTGATGCCGAAAACACTACTTTAACACTTCAAATTCTAGGACCAAAGCCAACTTTCCAACGAAACTAGGTGGCTAATGCCAATATTGCTGAATTTTTTAAGCCACCACTGTAAGTCCCAACTGCCAAGCTTATGCAAAATACTTGAAAAAGTCTGCACCTTTTCGGATTGCACTTGGCCATGTGAACTCAACCGACCAAAAAATTGTTATGAGTAGTTATTCAGTCAAAACAGGTACTACAATTGCTTCCACCAACATCTTATAAATCCCACAAACATGCACCATAATTTTATGTTTTGATCAAGGAATTTTCTAATGGAGAGAAAAACCATAAGACGCAGATAGAAAATCCAACATGATAAACTCTGAGCCACCAATCCAAAAATCCTCCAAGTTCATAGCTGATCTTTGAAACTGATTTGTGTATCTCTGGTTTATCTTATTCCACTGACGGAGAGCCAAATAGCCAATCTCCAACAGTCCATTGGTGAAAATAATCAACTATTTTGGTGACTGAGATTTGCCATGTTTTCTGATTCTCTGGGGAAAACAGCGGTAGTTTCTTTCTTAGCGGTAACTATTTTTTGTGTTGTGCTTGCAATATTATGCCGTATAGCTTGAGATTGTACCTTTCTAACGACAACAATGAGGGAGAAGGCCATATTGCCTTCAAATTCAGGATATGCTATATGCAGATTTTTCTCTGTGGTGATTAGAAAGCCAATATATGTGGAGGGCATATTTTGTCGAACATGTGGCGAGCGAAAGATTTCAATCAAGATGGGGAGGGGAGAGCGTTTTACACAGAAGTACATAGCAAATATAGGAGTAGTAGACAATTTATTACCTGTTCTGAGATTAGGATTGTTGGAGGCGGCTACTGGTCTAGTGACGCGTATTGATTCCTATATTTGAATTTCTATAGCAAGCAGAGGTGGGCGGAGATGGGGAACTCACCCTCACCACTCCAGTTGGCGAGTATGTTGTGATGATTGATCGGTTGGCAAGAGAGAGAGGAGCAACGAGATGGGTTTCAGAGAGCAACAGAGAGAGAAAGAGGGGGTTTCAGCTAGCTAGGGTTTCACAGAGTGATTTGATTTAGGTTGGGAGGGTTTCACGTTTTGTGGAGGGAATAGAGTGAACGACGTCGTGTAAGAGAAGGGGTATTTTTGTCTAGGTCTGTTTTGAATTCCATGTCTTTGGAATTAATAGTCTCCCTCCCATGATTTATGAATTCTGAAAAAGTGGTCCATGTGTTGGGCATTTTTTTCCCCTCTTCCCACTGTCCTGTAATTTCCCCTAGAATTAATGAAACGCTGTAGTTTCAAACTCCGCTTCCCTCCATGCATTTCAAAAGCAGGAACGCTATTATTGTCCCCCTACAATAGCATTTATAAAAAAACGCTGTTAAATTATGCTATGAAAACCTCCATTTGTTGTAGTGTGCGTGCGCCAGTAGGTTCAAACCCACAGTTCTTATTTTCAACTCTCTGGCTCTGGAAAAACTAGTGCACACCTAGGACAAACCAAGCAGTTCATATGGCAGTTGATAGGTAGTTTGAATGGGCTCAGAATCAAAATAATAAGACACCTCATAAACAGTGTGGGGAAGGAAACAGGGCTTAAAGCCAGTTACCCGTGCAAAGGCCAGCCACTGGTCAGAGATGAACCTGCACGTGTGGGTCATCCACTATCGCATGCGAGTTGAAGCCATCTAACCAGTGCTTGGTTTTACATGATCTGGGTTCTGGGACATGTCCAGAAAGCTCCCAGGGGTATTCTAATGCAACAGAAATGAATATTGAAAGACAACTAGCAGTTTTAGCATGAAAAATAGCAACTGGTTATTTACATGCTCATAGTGATGATCTATAAAGAAAATGGCATAAAAGAACAATACTCCTGTCCCCACACAGATCTGAGCGCACAGCCACGGAGTGGAGCGCGCGAGCTATGGATCGACGCATGCAGGTCTCTTGTTTACACGGTTTTTGTAACCTACTAGCCTTAGGGCCAAGACTAGTATTGATTACCAGCCTTGACCCTGCTAGCCCCCTCAGGGATCAAAACAGAAAGCAATACAAATGTGTTATACCTTTGGTTTTTGGGTTTGAAAGAGCGATTAAGCTTAAGTTTTGAGGGATGGATAAAGAGTCGTTTGAGAGATGAAGAACAAGGTAACTTGGTTGCCTTGACTTTATGCTTGCTTGGAGGGCTTTGGATAATCAAAGTGTGTGACCAAATGTGGGAACTGTAGGGGTTCGATTTAGGAGGAGGGACCTTCGCCTGAACTAGTACTTCACTTCCGCTGCTCCGTTCCTCCGCCGCTGAACCTGCAACAAGTCACTAAGGCTGGAATAGCCTAGTGACCCTCCGACGATCAAGTTAGATGTAAGGAGAGTTGCTTTTAGGTCTAGGGTTAGGGAAAGATGGCATACCTCTCAAAGATGAATATCCCTTTGTATTTATAGACCTAGGTTAACTTGGGCTCCAAGCCAGTGCGTGGAGGTCACGCTTAGGTAACCGCCCTTGGTGACATCATAGATGACGCCACGGGATAAGACGGTTACGAAGCACATGGGCAGGCCTGGCCCAGATGATCCTTTTCGCCACGCGTCGCTCATGGTCCCCTCCCGCTATACTGCATTCTGCCAAGAGGCCCAATCGGAATGCACACCTCGGTAATTAACCGAAGTGTCAACAGGAGACTTGACACCGAGCGAATAAACAGAAAGGTATACACAGGCCCGTGTTAATATGAGGCCTCGGTTGATGGTGGTCCGGTTAAGTTACCGAGACCATGACCGAAGCCTCCACAATAGCCCCTCAAGTCCCTGGAGCTTTGCACCTCTGCTTCAGGGTCTTGATCCCATCGTATGAGATATCCGGCCTTGATCTTTTAAGAAAATAACCGAAGAGTGAAATTACTTCGGTAGATTCCGTTCAACCCGCGCCAGAGAAGAGCCACGTGTTAGCTATTGCCGAGATCTCAGAATCAAAAAAGCTACCTCGGCACGTGCCATGTCAGTTGATTGGTACGAAACGTCGCTTCGGTGACACGCGTCAACATGCCTAAGGTCCGAATATCAGGCGCCTGTCCTCGGTGCAGAGTCCTTGATACTAGCCGTCCGATGATAACACATGTCGATGATCTAACGGCTCAATGCACGACGCTTCGTTTCCCGCGCAGCTTTCCATCTCTGCCATTATAAATAGGAGAGACAGAGGTGAGATCGTCACCTTTTCTTCCGCTTCTGAAGTCGAACCGCCGCCGCCGTATACTTCCAGCTTTCAATCGAGATTTCGATCGTTTTGGTTGGGAGATCTTGCACGAACTTGAGGTAAGTGGACCTCCTTGCTTTATTCTTCATGTTTTCATCATTGTTTTTGAGTTTTCGCCGTTTTCTTGCGCTTGTTCTGGCTGAGCAACCGCTCGCCGCTGTCTGGTTCAAGGCGGCGCTGGGCTTCTCCAGCGCTGTTCACGCTATCACCGAGGTATAAACTCATCCCAAAACCTAGATTCATCCCGAGGCCAAAACTCATCCCGAGACCTAGACTCATCTTGATCTCAAGGGAAAGGACTTTTTGATCTTTAGAAATTCTTCCGAGAGGGAAGCACCTTCATAGGAAACGATTGTCCGAGGACTCCGAGGAGCGATGACCATTCCGCACCGAGCGTTAGACATTGATTTTTCCCTGAGCACATAGCTAACGGGTTTTTTGTATTCCTTTCCTTGGTTAGGCAGAAGCAAATGGTCATCGAGCTCTCTTCGGACAGTTCCGGTAGTTCAGGCTCTTCTCCTATCGAAATTCCCGAGGACATTCGCCAGACACTTCGGGAGAGGGCATTCTTCCGAACTCCAATCGACTGCGTTGAACCATTTGAACCCTCGAGAGCTCCTCGTGAGGTGACGACGTTTGACTCTCAAGAGATGGAAGCCCCAAGTACCTCGAACCAAGGTCCGGGTCCATTCGCGGATGCCCCCGAGGAGGTACGGGGACGCAGGAGGGCGATGAGGCCATGCCCATACCGAAATCAGTACTTTGACGGCTCCTCGGCTTCTTATGCTGAATTCAAGAGGGTATACAGCGTACCTCATGACGTTGACGTTCGCATTTTACCGAACAGCGATCCCAAGGACCTTCCTCACCGGGAGGGAGCACTCATATTCCCCTTGATGGCTATCACAGAGGGGGGCGTTAGATTCCCCCTTCATCAGTTTGTCCGAAGGGTTCTCCGAGCCCTTTCCCTCACGTCTTCTCAGCTGACGGTGAACTCCTACCGGATCATCACGAGCATTATAGAGCTGAGGAGACAATATAACCTCACGTTCGGACTCGAGGAGCTCTTCGGTGTATACCTCGTTGGAGTTAACCGGGAGAGCGACCGTCACTACCTCTCCTGTAGGACGGGATACGACACCTTCCTTATCGACCATCTTCCCGACTCGGAAGAGTGGGCGAGTATTTATGTGTCGGTCACCGGGAATTTTATGTTTGGGCCCGGGGAGAGCGCGGACACAGCCACCACAGTTCAGTTCGAAACCGGGGCTCCTGGTCGGTAGAAGCATCTTCTTAGCTTTATTATGTTTGCACATTTTTCTTTCCTCATTGTATACTGATTCTTCCATTCTCTATCTTTCAGCCGAGGGAATCGTTGCAGAGCTTCGGGCAAGGGCTAACCGAGCGCAAATAACAGCTGCTTACGCCATTCCTATCACGAGTCGGTATGCACCTGAACTGCTCGGATACAAACCGACTTATACCGGCTATTTGAAAAAGAAGCCGAGGCAGAAAGGAGTTTCTCGAGGGGGACGAGGACGTGGCCGAGGGAGAAGCCAAGGAAGAGGAGAAGGTAGGAGAGGAGGAGCTGGGGCGACAGAAGACGAAGTTGGTGATTCTGGTCCCCGAGGCGTGATCCGAGAAGAAATCGACCGGGAGACCCCAGAAAGGACGGGACTTAGTGGAGAGATGAGCGGCCGTGGAAGAGAAGTGCTCAACCTTCGGTGCCAAAGGCCACGAGGACGGGGCGCCGGCGTCAGGATAGGCTCACCGGGGGCCGGAGCCTCGAGGGTGATCCCTGTTTCTCCTCAGGAGCCTCCGGAGAAGAGGGCTCGGACCGAGGAAGAAAGCTTCGGACGAGGAAGGGGCGGGGAGCAGATCTTGATAGAAGAAACGGGAACCCGAGGAGATGAGGGAGATGTGGAGAGCCGGGGAGGAACCGAAACGGGGACTCGTGTTCCGGCGAGGGAGGTCCCCTGGGCCCCCGAGGTTCGTCACTACTCGGGGCGCCTAATTCATCACGCCGATAGCGCGTCTTCTAACATTGGGACGGCGTTTGGGCTGCTTCGGTCGTGTATTCTTTCGAAGGATGCCCGGGCTGTTGAGGGGTGCACCATGGATCTGACGGGAGAGATAGCGCAGGCACTTCTGAAAGTAAGTTACTTCTGAAAGTTTCTTTTCTTACCCCTTTGATCGTTTGTTGGAATTTTGATCAATTTTAGTTGTGTTGGTAGGCCGGCGCTCGGGTGCTCGCTGTGAACGAACAATGCCAGGCACGAGAGCAGGAGATGGAGCTGCTGAGGAAAACTCTTGCCCAGAGAGAGGACGATCTGAAAGTGGCGAGGGAGACTTGTGACCTTTACCTGGCCGACTTTCAGCGGTGCGACCGGGAGCGGGTAATTGCCGAAGCGAAAGCCAAAAAAGCTGAGGAGGATGCTGACACATTGAGGGCTGCTGGAGCTCGGGAGGTCGAGTTTGCAAGGAACAAAGGCTACGATGAAGGCTGGGATGCTGCCGGAGTAGAATATAAGAAGCAGGTCCGGGAGATAGAAGCCGAGCTCTTCAGGGATCGGTTCTTGGACGGACTTCGGTACGGCCACGAGGCCTTGATAAGCAAGCTTACTCTGCCAGAGGGTTCGGAGCTTCGAACCGTGCCTGAGCCCCCTCCTGAAGAGCTCGTGCTACCGGAGGAGGAAAACGAGCAGGTGCCGAACCAGGAGCCCCAAGCGACTGAGGAGCCAGCTGACCTTAGCGCCCCTGTTCCCTGATGAAGCATAGGAACTTTATATTTCGTAGCTCTGAAAAAGTACTTTAATTTTTGCTTGAATGGTCGGTTTACTGGACGGCTCCGGACATTTGGAGTTTGCCGTTCCAGGGATTGTAATCGTTTGATACTTGAAGCAGTACCCTTTTTGTTTATTGTTCGTGAATGAATGCTCTTTTTTTCTTGAATGTTTTTATCTTTGAAATGCTTGTTTGATTGGTTTGCTCCTTAGGTTATAATGCCCCTGCTTCGGTGGGACTTGAAAAGTTTGTAGAAACAAGTTTAACCGAAGCGTTAACCGAATCGTTTTTCCAAGCATAAAAAGATGATTAATCAAGAAAAGGTGACTCGTTCCGAAGCCCCAGCGAGTAGGAGGGTCGGTAGGGATCGAATCAGAAGCAACTTGTTTAATGAATTTTTGACATTGCACGCCCCTGCTTATTAATAGAAATGAGCTTATCGAGCAGACGCGGGATGGTATTACTGCTAGGGACGTAGGCCGAGGTCACGAAGTGGTACGGCTTTTGCCATAGGTTAGTGACGCGGCGAGTCTGAACAGAGAGAAATTTCTGATGGGTCGGTGTTAGGGGCTCGGAGAAAAAGGCCGAGTATCCTTACAGCGAGTGACCAGAAATTTAGACGACCGAAGAGGCCCGGGCGACTTGGTGGGAATTTTTCTCCGAGGGTATCACCAATGGGAGAACAATATCCCTGAAGTCGGTATAAAATGGTCCGGGCAAGAATAGACCAAGTATAAGTAATTTAAACAATCAGTGTACGAATAGTGCCAAAGAGAATTCTCATTAAAACTCGGAGTATTGTCAATACATAAGCAGATTGCCCTCAAAACTTTCTCAAAAGAAAATGCAACGGAATAAGGACAAAATGGGCTTCGGTAGCCGAGCACTATCCGTAGAACTTCTTCAAATTGTTGGCGTTCCATGACTTAGCAATGGGGGAACCATCCAGTTTCTCCAATTTGTAATTTCCCGAACCGAGGTGCTTGAGAACTCGGTAAGGACCCTCCCAATTGGGCATTAGCTTTCGCTTTTTGGACTTCTCCACCACCTTTTTCCAAACGAGATCGTCAGGCTTAAACGACCGGAGGCGCACGCTTCGGTTGTAACCCTTTGCAACCTCCTGTTGGTATGAAGCGAGCTTTATCCTTGCGTTGTCCCGTTCTTCTTCGGCTAAATCGAGGTCCGAAGCAATGGTGGTGTTGTTGACCGACTCATCAAAATTTTCTGTTCTCATTGTTGGGAGTCCGACTTGGAGTGGGATGACCGCCTCCATTCCGAATGCCAAGGAAAAAGGTGTGCGACCGGTTGATCACCGAGGCGTCGTACGGTAGCCCCAGAGTACCCTGGGCAGCTCTTCGGCCCACTTTCCTCGCCGTGACTCGAGTCGTCGCTTTAGTCCGGATGAAATTGCTTTGTTTGCCGCCTCAGCTTGTCCGTTGCCCTGGGGGTAAGCCGGAGTGGACGTGTCCCATTTGATACCGTATTCGTCAAGCAGAGCCCGGTACTTCTGTCCTGTAAACTGCCCTCCATTGTCAGTAATTATGGCGAACGGCACACCGAAGCGTGAGATGATGTTGCGCCACACAAAGCGGATGACGTCTGTTTCTTCGATGGTTACCAGGGGCTCGGCCTCGACCCATTTCGAGAAATAATCAGTTGCGGTTAAAAGGAACTTGAATCCACCCGGAGCAACTGGGAGCTTTCCAACGATATCCATGCCCCATTGGGAGAAGGGCCAGGGGCTGGTGAGAGGGCTCAGGTCCCGGGCCGGCTGATGGATAATGGGAGCGAACATCTGGCACTTTTTGCAACGCTTGACGAACTCTTCAGAGTCCTTCTTCATTGTCGGCCACCAATATCCCTGAGTGAGGGCTCGGTGGGCGAGCGATCGTCCACCGGAGTGACAACCGCTGTCACCGGCATGAAGTTCTTCGATAATGCCCGGAACTTGATGTGGGTGTGCAACCAATAAGTACGGCCCGGTGAATGATCTTCGGTAAAGCTTGCCGTTGGGATTGAGCCAGAAGAGAGCAGCTTTGTTTCGGAGTCGGTGAGCCTCCTTTTTGTCAGTGGGCAGGGAGTCCTCTCTCAGGTAAAGGACGATTTCATCCATCCAGCTCGGACCGAGCTCTATGTTGAGTACTTCCTTCTGTAGGTCTTCGAGCTCAAAACTGGGCTTGTCGATAGAACTGAAGGAAATGGATCGGTGTCCGGTACATGAGAATGCCGAAGCGAGCCCTGCCAGGGCGTCGGCGTGGGCGTTCTGTTCCCTTGAAATATGCTCGACTCTGATTGCTTTAAAGCGTTGAATGAGCTGGACTGCGGCGCTGAGGTAGGTACGCATCCGGTCATCCCGAGCTTCGTATTCTTCAGAGAGTTGGTTAACCACCAACTGGGAGTCGCTGTAAACGACGAGCTCCTCGATGCCAATGGCTTCGGCAGTCTTGAGTCCGGAGATCAACGCCTCATATTCGGCCTCGTTGTTAGAGGCTGGGAAATTGATGGAGAAGGAGCTTTCGTGTAAGACACCGGAGGGTGAGAGAAGAACGACGCCTGCACCTGCGCCTCGGCTATTGGATGCGCCATCGACGTACATTTTCCATACATCTCCGTGAAAGAGCTGCCAGGCTGTGCTAGGGTTGGCCTGGAGTACTGCTTCGGTGCTCGGTGGGGGTGCCGAGGCAGATACGTTGGGCGGTGTAAGCTCTGCGATGAAGTCAGCCAGCACCTGAGCCTTTATTGCTGTCCGAGGCTGAAAGTGGATTTCGAAATTGGCAATCTCAACGGCCCATTGTGAAATTCGGTTGGAGAGATCGGCCTTCCGGAGAAGAGATTTGAGGGGGAACTCGGTAAGGACGATGATGCGATGGGACTGGAAGTACGGGGCAAGCTTTCGGGAGGCTGAGATTAGGGCGAGCACGAGCTTCTCCAGGGGGAGGTAGCGCGTCTCGGCGGGTGTCATGGTTTTGCTGGAGTAGTAGATTGGCTGGTGCTCCCGACCCTCCTGTCGGACGAGCACCGAGCTTACGGCGTGCGGGGAGACAACGAGATAGAGGAACAAGTCCTCCTGGTCCCTTGGAGTGACGAGGAGTGGAGCCGTGGAAAGATACTTCTTTAGTCGCTGGAGGGCTCGGTCACATTCTTCTGTCCAGTTGAAGCTTCGTCGGCTGCCCTTTAGTAGAGCGAAAAATGGCTGACATTTGTCCGAGGAGCGACTTATAAACCGATTCAGAGCAGCAGCCATCCCGGTTAGACGCTGAACATCGCGCTTGTTGTGGGGAGCCGAGAGCTGATCAATTGCTCGAATTTGGGAAGGATCGGCCTCAATACCGCGCCGGGAGACGAGATGGCCAAGAAATTTGCCGGAGCTGATGCCAAAGACACATTTCTCGGCGTTGAGGCGGAGTTTGTGGCGCTTGAGTATCTCAAAGACTTCGGCGAGGTGAGTTAGATGATCACCGGCGCGAAGACTTTTAACCACCATGTCGTCAATGTATGCCAGCATAGTGTCGCCCAGTAATTGCTCGAACATCTTGGTTATCATTCGCTGGAAGGTTGCTCCGGCATTCTTTAAACCGAAGGGCATGACAAGGTAACCGAAGATCCCGTGGGGGGTAATGAAGGCGGTGTTCTCGATATCGCCTTCGCTCATGGCGATCTGGTGGTAGCCCCGGTACGCATCCAAAAAGCTGAGTCGCTCGTGTCCGGAGGTGGCGTCGACAAGCTGGTCAATTCGGGGAAGAGGAAAGAAGTCCTTCGGGCAGGCATCGTTAAGGTTGGAGTAGTCGACGCAGACACGCCATTTGCCATTCTTCTTCTTGACTACGACGGTGTTAGCCAACCACTTGGGGTATTGGACCTCTCTGATTGCCCCAGCATTTAGGAGTCGGTTGACTTCTTCAATGACGGCCTCGGAGTGGATGGGAGAGGACCGTCGTGCCTTCTGTACGACCGGTCGCTTGGCTTTGTCGATGTTGAGCTCGTGGCAGATGAAAGAGGGGTCGAGCCCCGGCATCTCGTATGGAGTCCAGGCGAACACTTCAATGTTTCGGTTGAGAAAAGCTACCGTCTCGTTCCGATCAGTGTCACTAAGTGAGGAACTGATAAGGAAGAAGCGGGAGCCGTCCTCGGTGATTGGGATTGTGGCCACATCTTCGACGGTTTTGTCGTCGGGGGATCTGCCGACGTCCTCCAAAACTGGGGCTTCGGGTGCTTCAATGAGATTCACCCGGGGGGTCTGTTTGGTGCTTCGGACAGCGTTGACGTAGCACTGCTTGGCCGCGGTCTGGTCTCCGTACAGGTCTTCCTGGTGCCCGTTAGTGCCGATGAAACGTACCACTTGGTGATAAGTGGAGGCAATCGCTTTAAGCCTATGCAGCCAGGTTCGACCGACAATGGCGTTGTAAGGGCCAGGGACGTCGACCACCACAAAGTCTATTTCAAGCGTTACCGAGCCGGCACGGACAGGAAGAGTGATCATACCGATGGGCCAGACAGGAGCTCCGTTGAAGCCGATGAGGGGAACTTCGGAAAGACGGAGGTCGGTCTCGGGAATCTTCAGATCCTTGAAAAGGGAGTAGTACATGACTTCGGCCGAGCTGCCCTGGTCTACGAGGACGCGACGGACGTTGAAATTTCCGATGCGTAGCGTGACCACGAGGGCGTCGTTGTGGGGAAGCTGGACGCGGTCGAGATCCCTCTCGGTAAACGTTATCGTCCATTTGGAGCCGTCGTCGGTTCTGGGGCGCTTCGGTTCGGGGCCAACTAGCATGACCTGCTTGGAGGAGGAGGCTTCATTCAATTCTGCCCGGATGACTCGAGCGGCCTCGGGGTTCAAGGGACCGTGTATGACGTTGATTGTCTGTACCTCTTCCTCGGTATATGATTCGGTCCGCTGTGTCCGAGCCGTCGTCTTCTCGTGATCGATGAAGTTGCCGAGGTGGCCACCAGCAACAAGCTGTTCTAAGTAGGCCTTGAAGGGCTTGCATGCTGTGGTGAAGTGACCTTGCTCGCTATGGTAGCTGCATCGAACGATGGGATTCTTGATTTTCCCATTTTCGGTTCCGAGCTTTTGATTGGGGAAGGAGAAGAAGGGCTGATCCTTCACTTGATCAATGATCCGGTAGATGGGAATGGTGAAGACGGTCTTTTCGGCGTTGAAGTCACTTGTCTTCGGCCCCCTCCTCGGCTACTGCTTGATCGTGTTGACCTGTTTCTTCGGGGTTGAGACAGGTGCGGGGGCCGGTATGGATACCGAAGTGTTCAACGCTTTTGAACTTGTAGGCTTCCCGATGCCTCTCTCTGCCTTGGACTCGATGAGCTGACACCAGTTCTCGATTCGAGTCATAAGGTCCTTCATAGAGTTCGGCTTATGGCGAGCGAGGTCGTCGTAGACCTGCTCATCCTGGGATGTGAGACCGAGCTTGAATCCTCGGGCAGAGATGACACCGTCGCAACCTTCAATCTCATTGAACAACTCCCAATAACGGCCGGCGTACTGCCGAAGCGTTTCGTCGTTCCTCTTACGGAGGGCTAAGAGGGAGTCGATCTCCTTCTTGTGCTTGTTGCTCGTTACGAACCGTGCCATGAAGGCGTCACAGAGGGAGTCGAACGAGGAGATTGACCGAGCCGGGAGTTGATTGAACCAGGTGAGGCCCAGGTTGCCGAGGCTTGCTGGAAACACTTTGCACAGGAAAGCATCGTCCGAGGGTTCATTCTGAAGAAACAGAGACATGACGGTTTTATACTGGACCAGATGAGTGTACGCCTCGGTCTTGCCGTCATATTTGGCGAACTTGGGTTGGGAGAATCCTTTGGGGGGGGTAACCGAGTCGATCTCTCTTGTGAATGGAGAGGTCGAGAGTCGTGCAAGTCGCGCATCGCGATGAGGTCGGATCGAACGGTCGGGGCCGTCTGGACGCTCAGTCGCTGTACGCTTCTTGGGGACGAGTTTGTCCAATCGTTCGTGCTCCTTTCTCTTTGGATCGATACTAACCGATTTTCTGGGAAAACGCTCCTGGCGATGATGTCGGTAGCTATCCCGAGCGGAAGCCTCGAAGCGCTCGGTGACCGGGCTCCTGCTGTTTACGCCGCCGGGGTGCGAGACGATGGGACTTCTGGCTCGGGGGCCCTTCAGCCGCTCGCGGTATCCTCTAGTCTGGATCTCGACAAGGCCGTCATCTCCCCTGGATGCCCTTGTGAGGTTAGGGGTAGATTCCCGGCCTGTCCTGCCCACAAGGACGGAGTGGGTGGAGGAGGCAGAGACGCTCCCACCACCGAGCCTGTCAAAGGCCGATGGCCTCCTTCGAAGTTGCGCAGGAGAGCGAGAACGGTCCCTGCGCGATGTTTCTTTTGGGGCTCGTGTGTCCACCGCTCTTGGTGACTCAAGACGATCCTTGACCGAAGGGCGGGATCTGTGCTCTAGCAGGTGACCGGCTTCGTGACTGCGTGGGGGGGTGCGACGGTTTGTTCTTCCGCCGCGGCTTCCGGAGGAATGAGATGGGGAGATGAGGAGGTGTTTGATCTCCGCCAACTCGTCTCGGACGTGTCTGTCGCGGTCTACGACCGTCGTGAGATCGTCGATTTTGCGCTCGAGGTGGCGGATGTAGGAGTGGAGCTCGGAGGATGGGCCTGCGTCTGGAGCTGACGCTCCGGCGCCAACTCCGATGGATATGTGGTTCTTTCCATGGGCCGCCGCTCCGCCAGAAGCCAGGCTGTGGTCCACGAGGGAACCGAGCCCGTGGGCGGTACCACCGTGATGTGCGTCGTCGATCTCCACCATGTTTGATTCTGGATGTTTTAACGGAGCAGATGGGGGGAGGTGAAAGTTGAAAGGATGGCTAGATCCCCAGCAGAGTCGCCAATTGTAGGGGTTCGATTTAGGAGGAGGGACCTTCGCCTGAACTAGTACTTCACTTCCGCTGCTCCGTTCCTCCGCCGCTGAACCTGCAACAAGTCACTAAGGCTGGAATAGCCTAGTGACCCTCCGACGATCAAGTTAGATGTAAGGAGAGTTGCTTTTAGGTCTAGGGTTAGGGAAAGATGGCATACCTCTCAAAGATGAATATCCCTTTGTATTTATAGACCTAGGTTAACTTGGGCTCCAAGCCAGTGCGTGGAGGTCACGCTTAGGTAACCGCCCTTGGTGACATCATAGATGACGCCACGGGATAAGACGGTTACGAAGCACATGGGCAGGCCTGGCCCAGATGATCCTTTTCGCCACGCGTCGCTCATGGTCCCCTCCCGCTATACTGCATTCTGCCAAGAGACCCAATCGGAATGCACACCTCGGTAATTAACCGAAGTGTCAACAGGAGACTTGACGCCGAGCGAATAAACAGAAAGGTATACACAGGCCCGTGTTAATATGAGGCCTCGGTTGATGGTGGTCCGGTTAAGTTACCGAGACCATGACCGAAGCCTCCACAGGAACCAAATTGGTAACCCTTTTGCAAGGATGGCCAGGGGGGGTATTTATAGAGGATGGGAGAGAGATACCAGCCAAAGGAAGGCTGGTGTCTTAGCCCTTAAGCCTTCCCTCTCATTGGATGAGAGGGGAAAAGGTGTTTATGTAGGGATGTGGACACCTCCTATCCAGATACTACTTTTCAAGGAAAATGGAAGCTTCTAATGTGTTGTACTCCACTGATCATGACTTCTGCATGCTGAATAAAGCAAGTTTAACTAGACGTTGACCAGCGCGAGTCAAGGTTGACTAGCGTGCACCAGTTGTGGACTAGTGCGTGCAAGTCCAAGCCACCCTGAGATGGTCCATAGTCAAACCTGACCATTTGATCAATACCTTGCACTTTGACCCACGTTTGATGGGTCTCAACCAACGCGTGCTAGTAGGGTTTTGGTAGGTTTATGAGGTTTTCAAACACTCAACATACCCAAGGTGTTCTCAATCTGTTTCATCATTGGGGAAACAAAAACCAAAAATAAAGAAAAGCAATCTGAAAAACCCAGATTGGGGTGTCTACATTAATCAAGAAACCAGGACAACTGGATGTGCGAACAGATAGTGCCTTTGTTTCTTTGTGTCCCACCCTAGCCCCCAGCAAGTTTTCTCCAAAGGTGTGTAATTTGTTTCATAGTCCGTCATCTTTTTGCTAAGGTAGTATATGGCGCACTCTACTTTGGCATCGTTTTCTTGTGCTAGCATGCATCCCATGGAAGTGTCAGTTACTGAGAGATACAGAATCAATGATTTTCCAAGGATGGGCAGTGATAGTACTGGTGGATTCTCAAGATATTCCTTGATTGCCTCAAACGCTTTTGAATAGTCTTGATCCCATTAAAAGCTCATTCCTTTCTTTAAGAGCTTGAAAAGTGGCTCACAAGTGGTGGTGAGCTTGGAGATGAACCTGTTGATGAACTGTATCTTTCCCAGAAAACTTCTAACTTCATTTTCCGTCTTTGGCGTTGGTGTCTCCATAATAACTTGTATTTTGGAAGGGTCCACTTCGATTCCTCTGAGTGACGAGAAATCCTAGCATTTTTCCAGCGGTCACTCCAAAAGTACATTTTTGAGTATTTAAACGTAACTTGTATTTTCGAATCCTCTCAAAGAACTTCTGAAGTGCTTCATGATGTCCTCCTGTTTCTATCAACTTTACTATCATGTCATCCACATATACTTCCACCTCATTGTGCATCATATCGTGCAGGAGCATCATAACCATGCGTTGATAAGTGGCTCCTGCATTTTTCAATCCAAATGGCATCACTCAGTAGAAATAGGCCATGGTGTGGTGAAAATGGTCTTCTCTCTATCCTCATGTGATAGCAAGATTTGGTTATACCTAGAAAACCCATCCATAAAAGACAGCAACGCGTATCCAGCAGTGTTGTCTACCAATTCGTCTATGTGTGGCAATGAGAAGTCGTCCTTTGGGCTTGCCTTGTTGAGATCTCGGAAATCCACCCAAACTCTAATCCTCCCATTCTTCTTTGGTACTGGGACAATATTTGCTACCCATTGCGGGTACTCAGTGACTATAAGAAAACTGGCGTCAATTTGCTTAGTGACCTCTTCTTTTATTTTTAAGTCCCAATCAGGGCGCATGCGTCTTAGCTTTTGTTTAACAGGCTTTGCATTGAGATAAAGAGGGATTTTATCCTAAATAATTTTGGGGTCTATTCTAGGCATATCCTCATAAGACCAAGCAAAAACATATTTGTACTCTTTCAGCAAAAGGGTCAATTTTTCACTTTCTTGAGAAGATAATGTTGCACCAATTTTAACTATTTCAGGATCATTTTCAGAGCCTATGTTTACTGTGATTATTTCCTCAGAAAAGGTTTAATGTGCTTCTCTTCTTCTCTCTCGATGAACTATTAGATTCCACATAATTAATTATAGGCAAAGTGTAATACTCTAAATCCTCTTCCTCATTGCTAAAAATTTCAAAAGACACTGCAGAATCAAACTCAAAATAGGTGTTATGACTCAGCGACCTGATCGGGCCCCCTCACTACTAGACTCAATGGTTTGAAAATACGAGGTACTGGAATCAAACTGGGTTGACTCAGAATCAGAATCATAAAGGAAACTTGAACCAGAGTCAGCATTTTTATCTTGCATTTCAAAGTGTATTCCACAGTCCAATTTGGGTAAGCCCCTTCCGCAGCATCCATAATTAGTTCAAAGCAATCTTTTTCATCATCAAGGTTGATCATCGCCACCTCATCATCCCAATCCACACTTTCATCGTTATCACTGTTTGAGCTTCGAAGATCCATTTGATTCACCCTCGTCATTTCTGCCACCAGTCTTTCTACGTTAGCTTCGTCACTATTGTCAAGTTTCTGGGTACTGACGAATCCCCGCCAATTACCAAGTCTATCCCTGATGAAATGGATCTCCTTTATTCCCTTATTTCGGTGTTGGCAACCCCTTCATCAAAGAGTAGACTCAGTGGTATGACGTCTAGTGGGTCTTCTTCAGTAATTTCTTTGTCTTCTACTTTTTCTTCTTCATCACACAATTCCTCACCCTCACTTATCGACCAATAGTCATCGGTGGGCGTTGAGGGATCAGAGAAATAGATTGGTACCTGGCGCAATGCCTCCTCCTCAATTATTTCTTCTAATTCTTCTCGATTGACCAGCTTTGTGAACATGATTTGATTCTCCCTATAGGCGATCATCTCGGGCCTTGGTTGACTTGTAGGGGTGATATAAACAGATGGGTCAAAGACCATCCCTATACGAGCGGTGGTATCGAATGGCCCACAAGACGCACAATTGGTGACAGTTTGAAAGTGTGGATTTGACATGAACAATAGTGTTTCCATGTTACCTGAAAGAATTAACTATATTAGGATGCCATCTTTTTCATCTTTTCCTAATGCTTCGAGCTTGCCTACACTTAAAAGCTTTTACAAGAGATATATACATGGGTGTGAGGAAGAACTTTGAAAATATGCAAGTAGATTTCTAACCTGTGGGATCTTTTCCTATTTGGATAGATTCTATAGCTTTCTAACACATGTAAGGTTTGGGTGGTCTCAAAGGTGCTCTGTTGTCAAAGAATGCCAATCCTCTTTCTAGCCCATCACAGGCAGCAGTTGGGCAGCCTTCTTTTTTATATACTACAGAGGTACTAGTAACTATGGAGTTTGCTGGAACCCCTAACATAGCCCGTGACATGCCGGGATATTAGGTGAACTCAATGAGGTTGCCCACTTGATGCACTTGAAAAAGAATTAAATAAAGCTAGTACTAATTCTATATTGAACTTTTTGGTTATGGTCCTTAAGTTCCCAGCAGAGTTGCCAAAACTATGGACACCTCCCCGAAATGGCATCACCGCATAGATATCCTCACAACATCTTTCCTCTAAACCAAAATCGTGGATACTCCCATGGCTAGGAACATCTCCACAAGATAATGATTACTGCCAAATAGAGTCACCATTTAGTTTATTAAAACTAAGAAAACAAGTAGAGATTCCGGGTACGGGAGCCAAAAGCACGATGAGGGGAAGATGTTAGACACCCCTCTTTGCCCCGTCATGAGATTGACCCATAATCATTCAACACAAAGCTAATATTTGCTTTATTTAATTCTACACAATTAAACTAACTATTTAAGCCTTTAAACAGTTAAATAGGTGATCCGAACAAGTAAATAAACCACATGCAATGACATACACAAAACACAGAAATCTGTCCCTGGAGATGGATTCCTCGGTCAGCAAATGGATTACGTGACCGAGGAATCCCACTGGTTTGATATACCGGCTGGCTAAACGAAGTCCCGACCGGTGTTCTTCCTCAAACCAGAACACAAACAAATAACAAAACCTACGATCTAAGTGTAAAAACATGAATTAAATCAAGAACCATGCTATACGTATAGACGGTTTCTGTAGGGAAACCGTACCGACGGCCGCGCCGGGCCGTCTCCGGCCACCAGACGACCGATCCAAGCCGTCCAAAAATTCTAAAAAAATAATAATTATACGAGGCAGCCCACGTGGGAATCACTGGCATCCAATGTGTGTAGGGTGCTTGATCTAAATATCCGGCCATCGGTATGGTTTCCCTACGAAAACCATCGGTACGTATAGGATTTTCATTAAATCAAACCATAGACCCCTGGACCTAACCACCTTGATCCCTCAGTAGCTTGGTTGCTTCGGATTGAGGGTGATTGATTGATTTTTCTCTCGAAAACCTAAGAACTAGGATGGGTACTTTGGGGTTTGATCACTCGAATTGCGGCTGCTCACGGGGTGTTAGGGCTTTTGTAGAGGGAGTATGAGAGATGATTTTTGTAGAGTTCCGTGGTAGGAGAGGTTGTCTTGAACCTTAATTTCGGAACCCTAAGACTCTCTTTAAGGCAAATGGGTGACTCACTCAGGCCAATCACAACGCACGGCCAATCATAACGCACGAATCAAATAGAAAGTGTAGGTCAACAAGACCACTTACACGGAAGTATTTTCGTAGCCCCGAAGCAACGTTGAACATTCCAAAATTTTGGGCAAAACGATCTACCGGCAACCAAAAGGATCTGGCGGCCAAGAAAATAATCTTACGGAGATATTTCAAACACAATGATTTCACAAGTGAATGAAAGAAGTAGAGGCCGTGAGAACGATCTAGCGGCCAGCAAATCAATTCTACCTAAACATTGTATTTCTGTATTAAAAGGCATTTTGGCTCTGGATTGGGTCCTCTAAGTGGCTAAAAGTACTCACCAAGTTCCTCGGGCTTACGAGAAGTCAATCAACAATCACTTATCATGTTCATCATCGGGATGGTTCCCAATGTGAGACCAGAACTACTTGTTTAGCCAAATTGGGGTGTCTACACTAGTCCTGTTCCTTCTTCAATGCGTTTATTTGCAATGGGAATTAGTGTTTATGTAAGGGGAAAAGATGCATCCGTGTTAATGATGCACCCACCTCACTGAATAATTTTGAAGGGTCCCAGAGATCAATGCAACGATCTCATGATCCAACTTTATTCCCGTGTTTTGTTTTTTCCTCCATTCCATTGTTCCATTTTTTTACTAGGCCATTGGGCCTTAAGTGTAAAAAAATGGGCCCTATAACAACACACACACACACACACATCCAACTATATTCTTGGGTTTAAAAATGGGCCCCATAACAACACACACACATATATATACATTCATATATCCTAGGTACTAAAACCAAGTGGGGGCACTAGTTTTTGTACACCTTTTTTTCTTTTTTTTGGGGAGGGGGGGTTAAGGCGCAGGCCTCTTGGGCCTTAGCCAAAAGCCGGCCCTACTATTCTATGCCATCTTCCTTTTTAGGGCTTAGCAAACGGTGCGTTGGTTTGATAGGATGCAATTGTAACTACTATTCGACTCCACAGATCTGTTCACCACCGAGACTAACCTTGTTTCACCAGTTTGGATGAGTGTTCAATCATCTCTTGGGCCTGAGCTAGTTTCCTTTTTGAACCGGCCGGTAACTTGTCCCGCAGGGTTGAAATCCTCAAGTGCATGATCACCCTATATCTTTTTGTTAAAAATATCATGAAAAGAAGGGGATAGTGTTAAGGCCATGCAAATGTGCCATACACAAAAAAAAAAAAGAAAAAAGAAAAAAAAATTGAAATTCACAAAAGCATTGTATGGCATAGAAACAAAATGCATTAATAGATCCAACTTTTAAAAGCATTCTAAGTTGCCTTATAAATACAATAACCCTTCCTCTTTGCCCAAAATGCTTATAATAACCGACTCTTCTAATGCTTTTGCGTCTGTCATTTGACCGAAAAAAAGCGTTAAAAGCATATGCATCTGTTTGCCTCCAATGGACGCGTGAACGCTTTTGTGGTTATTTGCCCAAGAATCCATGCTCATGGATGTTTTTGCTATGTCTTGCCTCAAGCTGAGCCCCAAAATGTCCTTTGAAAACATTGGTTTGAGGCAATGCAGCCTTTCCTCATTCCAAAAAACGTTATCCGGATAAGAAACATGGTCACAGTAGTTTTTATCATACTAACTTCCGAGTTATCCATTTTTATTACTTAACATAATCAGCATGAATAGTTTGATCTTCTTGGATACCTTTTTCATTTTCTTTTACAAAGCTGGATACTACGTATTTTTTCACTTTAGTTTTGTGTTTGGTGCACAGTTCAAACCTTTTTTTCCCTCTTCCATCCCATTTATCAATGTTCCTATTGAGATGTCAATGACATATACCTCTGCTTTATTGTTTTTTTTCGTGTCTTGAGTTGCTACAAAAGCCATAAATCCGACAGTGTGTCAAAATAATCGGTTCTTGTTGGAAATGCACTTGGATGATGTGATGCTTAAATTGGGATACATTATGCTTAACCAAATAGTTCACTTTCCATATAAACCAAAGTGTAGATACGATCAATACAACCATCCGCTAATAATTGTTCCGTTTGTCTTTTGGAACTTATTTTTTTCATCGTTTTATTCGAATTAAGAAAGTTATGAACATTCGAATTAAAAAAGTTAAGCCAGCCTTTTGCTTAAATCCAGGAAGTATACACACCATAAAGCTTGTCAGAACAACCAGGAATACAGAAAACAAGAATAAGCAATGCAATACTTAACAATTACAATAGACAGAAGGCAAGAGCCAGTCAGCAAAATCAAGAAAAATGGGGATAAAGAGAAAAAAAAAATTAATGTTCATATCATACATGCTAAAGCACAAGACATTTCAATTCACAGCTAAAAATGGAATCAAGAGAAAAAATGCTGTATCCAGCTTTGAGATCTACACCAATGTCGTTAAATCTGAAGATCATCCAGTGACAATTCATCTGCCGTCATTAACTTCAATTTCTGCAAGTTCAATATCATTTGAATGTAATTGCAATACATAGCACCTGAAAATATATTTACTAGGATATTACCATGAAGCAGTATCTGTAAATTATGTGTCTTATCAAAATAACATTTGTCTAATATTAAATTCAGACGCGCGGATCCGAAGCTTGGGACTTCACTCAATTACTCCGGTTATCTATAGAAAATTATTCTCTTGGCTGAACAAATTGATGTACAGTTGCATTCACAGAGGTTCTGTTTACATTGCAGCCAAAATGCAATCTTCAGAATGATCGTCTTCCTACAACTATAAAGAACATCTCCCTATTCAACAACACCAACTCTATAGTTTTCCTTTTTGGGGTTGGTGCATTTATACAGAACTAACAAACCCTTTCCTCGTACAATTTTGTGGTAACATAAGGCTAGAAAGCCATTACTTCAAGTATGAGAACTACGGTATTCCTACTATTTTTCTCCATTTTCATCCCTCTGCTTCTGCGAATCGGTTCTATTAAATAATGACAAAGGAAAGCTGAAAGAATGAAAATAGCAACATAATAAAAACATAAAAAGAAACTAGATGGGGTGCATCAGAAATTGTTTTGCAAAATTACATAATAAGCATGTCACAAAACCCCTTAGAGGTGCCGGAACAAGTACTGCAAACATGGTATGGGCAGCAGGGCATGACATAGACACTACAAGTTGGCTGGGCTGAGCCATCGTTTTGGGCACGCAGCACGATAAAGCTAAGCATGGACATACTTTTTAATTTATGTACAAATGAGATTCAACTCATTGAATTTAAGGCTCTATTTGTTTCGACGTAAAATATTTTACGATGTCAAATGTTTTCTTGTAAAATAATTTTGGAAAAAATAACTTTCGTGCAAAATATTTTCCAATGTTTGGTTCACAAATAAATATACTATAACAAAAACATATCAGGAGAAATAGGATAAGAAAGGATGAGGAAGGAAAAGATAAAAATAACTTACGGAAAATTTGAGAGGAAAACATTTTCAGCCATGTAAGGTAAAATGTTTTACTTTGGAAAATATTTTACACAGTTTTTCCCAACCAAACAACGGAAAATGAGTAGAACAAACGGAGCCTAAGTATGTAAAAACAATACTTTTTCTACAAAATCAATTGAATAATTGGGATAGCATCGGACTATTAACTCTCTTTAATCTTTTATAATCAAATGTGTATGATTCAACTTCCGTAATTCATAAAGTGGTAAAGCAAAAGTTCAAAAGCATTGTTGGCAGAAAAAAATTTAAATTAGGAAGGAGAATATATTTAGGTAGCTAGTTTAGGAATCTGTATATTTGATTTATGTGCATTTCCCTATTTTGTTTCCTTAATTGATAGGTAGCTTGTATTACAAATTGTCCTCCAATGGGAGAAGAATAAATCAATGAGAATTTGTTCGACAAGCATAATCTTCTACGTAAATGGTATTCCAAGTAAATTGTGGTACAAGTTGATAATTCTTCATTTTAAACTCTCGAGAATGCATCAACTGGATTGGCCACTCCATCAACTTGATGTCAAGAATGCATTTTGCATGGGGACTTGTCTGAGACTGTTTACATGGCTCAAACACCCAAGCTTGAGTCCAAGGGGGAGAGTGTCTGTCAACTTCGTAAATCTATATATGGGTTCAAACAGTCTCCTCGTGCTTGGTTTGATAAGTTCAGCAATTCTATTGTTTCTCATGGCATGATTTGGAGCAAGGCTTATCACTCTGTGTTTTTTAAGAGGACTGATCGTGGGATTGTGATTCTTGTTGTTTATGTGGAAGATATTGTCATCACTGGCAGTGATAATATTAGAATTCAAAGCTTGATTCATCACCTCTGCTCTAGTTTCCTGACTAAAGATCTGGGCAAACTTGGGTAACTTCTTGGTATTGACGTTGCTCGATCCAAAGCAGGCATCAGCTTGTCTCAAAGGAAGTATACTCTTGATCTTTTGAAAGATACAGGTTATCTTGGTTCTAAGCCTGTCGCCACTCCTATGGATACTAATTTAAAGTTACTTCCCGACGATGGTGAGTTGATTGTCAACCCTGAAGCATATCGAAGACTTATAGTCTACCTCACTATTACTCGATCTGATATCTCCTATGCAGTCAGTGTGGTCAGTTAATTCATGACTTGTCCTCGTGTTCCTCATACGAAGGCAGCCATTTGAATTCTGAAGTATCTTAATAATGCTCCCAGATGTGGACTTCTTTATCGATCATTTGGTCATCTTCGCATCGAAGGATATACCGATGTTGATTGGGCAGGGTCACCTGCAAACCGTCGATCCACCAACGGCTATTGTAGTTTTATTTGTGGTAATCTCGTTACTTGGAAAAGTAAGAAACCGTCGGTGGTTGTTCGTTCTAGTGCTGAGGCTGAGTATCGAGCTATGGCGCACACCACATGTGAGCTCACTTGGCTACGCACTCTTATACGGGAATTTGTGATCCCAGTACATGATCCTACTCCTCTTTATTGTGACAATCAGGCTGCCATTCATATAGCTAACATCCCAGTATTTCATGAGCGAACCAAACACATCGAGGTTGACTGTCACTTCATTTGGTCAAAAGTGGAGTCTAAGGAGATTACTACTCCGTTCGTTCCTTCGAGGTCTCAACTCGTAGGTATTTTCACCAAAGCTCTTCCCAAAGCTACCATTGATTCTATTTGTTGCAAGCTGGGCGTACATGATATATACTCTCCAGGTTGAGGGAGAGTGTTGGCCATATACATTTAAATTAGGAAGGAGAATATATTTAGGTAGCTAGTTTAGGAATCTGTATATTTGATTTATGTGTATTTTCCTATTTCAATATTTTGTTTCCTTAGTTGATAGGTAGCTTGTATTATAAATTGTCCTCCAATGGGAGAAGAATAAATCAATGGGAATTACTTATCAAAATAAATAAATAAATCAATGGGAATTCATTCGACAAGCATAATATTCTAAATAAAGTAAATGGTATTCCAAGTAACTTGTGTTATTTCAAGTACAAGTTGATAATTCTTCGTTTTAAACTCTAGAAATATACCAACAATCATTGTTTACTTTACAAGGTCCCATTAGGCAAGTCCATGGGCACGGGCACACACACAAGCATGGCAATGCCCAAAAATTGCCACAACACGGCATGACACGGGCCGGGATTGTGGGGTGCCCATAGCCCCGGCTAGGCCTTAGTATTCTAACAAGGCACAACACGATTAATAAATGGGTCAGGCTAGCACGGTACGACCCATTTGACACATTTTAACCCTTGAAACACGCGTCAAGTTGACCTCATGTTCAGCAAGTTTAGAAAAAAAGACATCTGTATTAATAGTACCCATCAATTGACTTGAAAATTAAAAGACGGAGCCTTTGTTAATCTATTTGTGATCCTCTCATGATGAAGTACCAAACAATTCAAATAGCGCTCAAGGCCATCTAAATAAACAAAGAAGCAATATACCGTAATAAACTGTGGAGGATCGTCAAGACTAGATGAGCCTAACACAATTTCCCTCTTGAGCTTTGCTGTAAGCTTGTGACAAATCCGTAGCTGAAAAGAAGTAAACTTTATGAGAACAATGTCAAAAACGGATGCCAGAAGTAGCAGCAGTCTTGATCTTTAGGGACAAAATTTTATGTACCTCAGATCGAGTAGCTCCGCCAACAATAAATACAAAAATACGTTGGCCCAGCTTCTTGAAATCGCTAGATGCATGCCTCAGAATTGAATCACTACAAACAGGCAAGTAAAAAAATGAGATTCCGCAATGAAATTGGAATAGAAAAAGTGATACCAAAAGGAGAAACCAATGACAGCTCTTTTATGGGAGCCCTCCTATGTCACAGAATTGGACACTAGGCTCACAAGGGGCGAGCACTGTGGGACCCACCTCCTTGTGATTAGTATGTCTGCTCATAATTTTCTCTTTTTCTGCCGCAAGAGAAAAAAGAGAGATGCTGCAGAAATGGGGGAAACATTAGGAAAGACGTTGAGATGAATATGCGAGATATTGATCGTAAATAAACAAGCCAGTCATATTGTACGTTTCATCTACTCGGTGCTTACACAGGGAAAAAAAAGAAAAAGAAAAAGAGTTCGCCTGCCCAGTTCATACCAAAATACGGTCCACCTCCCCAGATCTTGACAAACAAATGATGTTTACCTTTTGCAGTGCTTACAACTTAAAAAAACAAGGGAGTTTCACATCCCCTATGAATGCAATTTCTGAATTTGAAAAACTAATGAAACCAAATGAACAGTCACAAGCATACCTCGAGTATCCATCGTCAGAGGCCCGAGGCCGGGCCCATGTTGCCCGTCTTTGTCTCATTGAGTGGGGAGCAGAAGTAGGATTAGTTGGATTTGATGCAGCCCCAGAAGATCCATGGAAAGTTGGACTAGGGTCATTCATACATGGGTAGTCATTCTTCGGTAGCTCACCTTTGCTAAGTTTTTCAACAAGTTCCTGAAAGATGACAGGAACTTTAGTCCAACTACCAGTTCCTCTTGTAGAAACGTTGAGATGATAAAACCCCTAGGAAACTGTGATGTTACATTGCATCCAACCAGAACCCACACTAGTTCAACTTATTATCATTGCATTTACTTTGTCTTTGTACAAGTACAGCTAGCAGATACAACCACTGGTATTTCTTGTGTTCATCCTGAACCCCTGGTATCAGCAAGACACCACCTGAACATCAAATGAGCATTCGATATGCATCCAGACTATCTGAGAAATATTGGATGTGTTCCAGAAAAAAAACCATGGCACGACCATGCTTATTTCTTGAGTAACATAAAGATATCCTAGACTATCCTAGAAATAGAAGACATCAGCCATGGATGTGGCTCTTCTCTAGAAGCTTCCATGCAATATAAAAATGGAAAAAATTTAACCTGGAATTTTACCTCTATCATTGGGTAAAATCGCGAAAGCTGCCACATCACTTCTTCACCAGTACGATCTTTTCTAGCAGCATGCTTCTTCTTAAGTCAAAAAGGAAAAGAAGGGGAGGATAAGTATGATAATATAAGTAGCATGTATTAGGCAAGGAAAGAATTGTAGAAAAACATCACATTTACCTTATGAACATCAAATTTCAGAGAAAAAGCTCCAATTGAGTTTTTCTTGGTATCTGATGATCCCTCAAGCAATCTCATATTATTCACAGCATTCATATCCTCAGGGGGTAATCTTGCTAACTGAAAGAAAAAGTGTAACATATAGATGAGATTGGCTTGTTATTCTGCTTTATGCACATTCCCACTGAAAAGACTCACAAACAAAGTAGCACAATCGAAAATAATTGCTTTCATGTTCTGTCCAAAAAACAGAATTTTGCAATGAGTAGCCTTTTGGAAACTGATAGTGAGCAGGGCAGTGAGAAGCCAAAATATATACAATAGCTATCCTGTTAATAGAAGTGGTACACAGTTTTCAAAAGCTGCAGAAAAAGTAAAGTTGCACAAAAGGGTACTTGACTATTCACTTCATGTAAAATTCGCAGCAGAGATTCATACCTTCAAATTGGAAAGTTTTGGCACTTACGTGGGCAAATATTTACTTTCGACAATTACATTGCCATATAGAGCGACAACTACTTTAGTTTTTTTCTTTTTGGACCATCAGAGAGACCCCAATACAATAAAATTTCACATGCAGGAACAAATGTGTTTTAGCAAAATATAGACATACTGTAATGATATAATGTCTTGAGAAGTTTGATCAGAACAGCATTATTTTCATACGTATGCTGCAGCAATCCCATATGCTAAAAAGACCTATTCTTGGCATCCCTTAATCCTTAATGTGCGGAACCCTATCTCATTCTACAATGGAACACAAATATTGTCAACATGCATTTATTGTGCTTTGCGAAGGTGTATCAAACTCTCAAAACCACAGTTTTAACGGTTCTGATGCTAAGAAGAGAAAACACATATAATTCAGCAAGAGCTGATTAAAAGGGGTGGTAAATCTGTGGAAAAATACATGGTACATGGGCTTTCCCCCAAAAAAAGGGGAGAGAGACAGAAAGAAGAGAAATATTGTTATCTACTCCAAATTGTGTGCTATGGCTGAATTGTGTTTATGCATTCGACCCAAAGTCATTTTAGTAAGACACTTAGATTAATGGCAATCAAGAAGGGAAATTACAAGTAGATTACGTCAAAGGAACAGGAAAACAACAAAGGAGCCTACCTCCATTAATTTTGTGATTTTGTCGCTCTCGAACTTTTCAGGATAACATGCTGCATAAATCATCAACAAGCGCAACTTATTTTCACGTGTTACATCCTGCATTCATAGAGGTAACCCATTTAAACACCCATATACAAGGTTTCAAGGAATATGTTATTAGTAACTACAAGTTCTAACCAGTTTCGTTCTCAAAAAGTTGATTACATCCTTAGTTCCTGCATCTCCGAAAACGAGGTCCTGCTCTAGCTGCCCAAGTTCTTTGAGTCCCATATCCTTGATAATTCTATTGATTTTTCCAGCAATCTACACCCATAAGTGATATTAGCCTGAAGCCATGATGCCCAGAATTTCTTCCAACAAAAGAATATATTTTCATTATAATATACATTCATGAGTCATGCATTTAATTAAGCAGATCATAATTTCCCAAAAAAAGAAAGAAAGCATTCTACCTTTCTTCTGAGTAAACAGAAATTGAGGCATCAGAGCAGAAGGACAATTTCAGTGCTGATGATTAAGAACAATTGGGTATTATTGTTTACAGAACGTAAAGGCCAAAATTGAGAACAAATCTGTAAATAATCAAGAGCAGAGTTTGGAATGGAAAAAGTGAAAACAAGCTCTTGCGAGGCATAGAAGAATGTTAGAGCTTATCCCACATTGGTTAAATATAACCTCCAAAACTAGTATATGAGCCTGGTCTGCCTCTCCACTCATTGCCAATTGGTTTTGAATTGAATGCTTTAACATGGTATCAGAGCTAGGTTTTTGGAGGCTTTTGGACAAGACCCTATGTTGTTGATGGTTGGTTCCCCTTTGTTTGTCGTTCATAATTGATTGTTGTCATATCTGTTGAATCGTTTGATTACCTCACCACGTGCGAGTTAGGGGTCGCACGTGGGGGGCAATGTTAGAGCTTATCCCACAGTGGTTAAATATAACCTCTAAAACTAGTATATGAGCCTGGGCGGCCTCTCCACTCATTGCCAATTGGTTTTGAGTTGGATGCTTTAACAAAGAACATGAATTAAGGCCAAAAATCATATAGATTAAAGAGAGTCATTCATCCTCAACATTACAGAACGGCTCCACCTTATCCGCAATCCTTTGAGACCATTCGACAGCTTTCTTGTCAGGATGGTCCTGAGCTCGCTTCCAATCAGCAGTCCCGGCTTAAAGGATCCAACTGCAAAACCTTCCACAGGGCTATCAATCTCGTTGGAATAGTTCCAAACTTCTAATCCCTTTTGAGTGCAGGCTCTCAGAATCTCAGAACTTACCTTGTTTCATAGTGACCATGCCATTGATGGTCTTCAGCACTTTCTTGATTGAGAAGAAGCGTGCCACAAGACTCTTTCTCTGCTTCAAAAGCTCCAAACAGTGCCTTGCTCCAGCTTAGAAAACACCGCAAAGCTAGATTTCCAAGCTCAAAGGAAAATCCTCATCATGGTACTTGCAACTATATCTTGACAATAGTTACTTGGCAAAAAAAATTAAATTATTTCTTGACAATAGTTTAGCCAGTTTTTACACCAACAATTGAAACAACCTACTGATTTAAAGAATGAAGAGTTAGAAAAAGACCTATATAACCTAATTGTTATAATCTTGTCGAACTTTACAACCTTTATGAAATATCTTTTATCTCATAACTCTCTTTCTTTCAATCTTTTCTCTGTTGCCACGGAAATGATGGGTTTTCAAATGGAACAAGACAAATTCGAGAAGGGCTTTAGCTAATTCCGAGAATTCTCCTCTTTCCTGTCAAAATCCATTAGCAAAAACAACAGTCTCTTGTGAGCCCACCTCTCTCTTACCCTTTTTCTCCCTCTAATTTCCAACTCCTTGAACGATTGGCGAAGTAAAAGATATATTTTTTCCCGATGAATTTATATTGTGAGAAAAAATGGTACAGATCCGCATGCCAGAAGATAGCCAGAACGGCCTGGCATGCCCAGAACAGACCGGAATAACACAGTATTTCGGGGCAAAACGGAACTGGGTATTTCATGTTCCGTTTTGCTTCCGGTTCGGTACATCTCGGATGGTACTGGTTGGTTAAGTACAGGTAATGCACTCAAATTCTTTACCCAATCTCATCTGACTTATAAAATTGAACCATTTTATTCACCTGATGGTCTATATGAAAAAATTGGAGAGAGAGAAAAAAACAGGCTTGTGGTCGAATATACAGCAAATAAAACACACCAAAAACTTCTATCATGTAAGCTATATCTTTATAAGTTCCCCATGTAACCGCTTTGTTGAAGACTACTATGAAGATAAGGGAGGGAGAGGAGAATGGCAGACCGTACAGAGAGATCCTCCTTTCTAGGATCTCCTTAACCTACTCTTGTGGCAGACGGTACCATTTCCATGGCTGATTACCTGGGATTCAAGGCTACTAATTCCAACACATTACACAAGAAGCAAAGGGCTTTCAATGCCCATACCCACTAAATCTCAACTCCCAAATCTTCTGATTTAGGATCCCACTCATCGAAAGGTCAAATTAACCCTAACAGGTCTACCCCCATCAAAAGCTAAGACTTGAGTTTTACAGCTTCAGTTAGTCCCAGCTCATTAAACCCTATTTTTCCCTCATTGTCAACTAATGTGTCCTATGAGGTCCCATTATCGGAAAGTGTGAAATTGGGGGGAAAAAGGAGAGCCAACCCAAAATTAGGTTTCTCTCTCTCACACTTTGTATATATATATATATGGACAAAGGTACAAGTACAAATATACCCCTATGTAAAAGATACATAGCAAAATAACCCCTAACAATTTAACACTCCCCCCCAAGTTGGTGCAAAGATATCTATCAAGCCCAACTTGAACACAATGGGATGAAAAATCTTACTACTAAGCCCTTTTGTAAATATATCAGCTAACTAGTCCTCAGACCTTACAAACAGCATACATATCAAACCCTTGCTCAACTTTTCCTTTATGAAATGCTTATCAATCTCGATATGCTTCGTTCTGTCATGCTGCACCGGATTATGAGCAATATTTATAACCGCTTTGTTGTCACAATAAAGTTTCATAGGACCATCATCAAAGAGTCCCAAATCCTTCGACAAGGTTTGGAGCCACAAAAGCTCACACACGCCGTGAGCCATAGCCCTATATTCAGCTTCTGCACTGGATCTAGCTACCACTGTCTGCTTCTTACTGCGCCAAGTAACCAAATTCCCAAAAAAAAAGGTGCAGTAGCAAGAAGTAGAGCGCCTATCATCCACTGAATCAGCCCAATTTGCATCAGTAAATGCTTCCAACCTCAAGTGACCATGATTGGAAAACAAAATTCCTTTACCTAGAGCTGATTTGAGATATCTCAAAATACGATAAACTGTATCCAGATGCACTGTATGTGGCTCATGCATAAATTAGCTAACAATTCCAACGGCATATGTAATATCTTGTCTAGTGTGAGATAAGTATATCAGGCAGCCCACAAGCCTCTGCTATCTTTCCTTATCTGTATGCTCCCCAACAGCTCCACTGAGATGATTAGCCTCAATAGATGAGTCTGTAGGTTTGCACCCCAACATCCTCGTTTATTCCAAGAGATCAAGAATATACTTCCTTTGGGAGAGAAAGAATATACTTTCTTCTGTATCATTGCCAGTCATAATTATGTCATCCATATAGACAATGAGGATAGCAATCTTGCCTCCCTTGATGAACATAGTATGATCTGCCTGACTCTGCCGGTAACCAAATCTCAACATAGCTATAAGAAATCTGTCAAACCAAGCTCTCGATGACTGCTTTTATCCATAGAGGGCCTTTCTCAATCTATCCCTTCAGTTGCAAAGGAAGAGAAACCTGGTGGTATATCCATGTACACTTCTTCTTCTAAATCACCATGAAGAAATGTATTTATAACATCATGTTAAGTTATGGGTGTATGTGTAATTAGCGTGTAATTGAGCCCTTGTGTAAATTAGATTAGAAGATAAGGGTCTCAGTGTAATTATTCTCTTAGTCTTGTATAACTCTAACGTAATGAGAAAATAACTCTATTCTTTTGGGTTCCCATTCCACGTCTCTCTCTTTCTTTACAACTTTACACATCAAATTATTGAAGAGGCTAGTTCAAAATAGCAGCACAAAAGAGTAAGGTTCAAATAGAATTCATCTTTGCTACTGGAGCAAAGGTTTCCTCATAATCAATTCCGTATGTCTGAGTATAGCCCTTGGCAACAAGTCTCGCCTTGTATCTCTCAACTGTCCCATCTGCCTTATGTTTTACTGTGAACACCCATTTACAACCCACTGATTTCTTTCCCTCCAGAGGAGACACTAGTTCCTAGGTGCCATTCTTTTTCAAAGCTGTCATCTCCTCTCCCATAGCTTCTTTCCACTTAAGTGTATGAATGCTTCCTTCCAACTCTCTGGGATAGATATGGAAGAGAGAGAGGAAACAAATGCACGATACGAAGGAGATAAGCAATCATATGAAACAAATTGTGAGATGGGATGTTGAGGACACTGTCTAACTCCTTTCTATGAGCACTAGGAGCATCAAGATTATCAGAAATAAGAAGGGATGGTTCATTACCAAATGAGTCAGCCGAAAAATCAGAAACTGGACTTGAAGCCGAAATAGGTGATAGTGATTGGCAAGGTGGTATCGCACAGGCCGGCTGTCTCTTTTTCCGTCAAGAAAACTTTTGCAAGTTAGGCAACCTATACGTATAAAGCCTATCATCATCAACATCTCGGCCACTCATGTCATGTTCTGCTCTTGCTTCAGATATGGGTTCTTCCCTAGAGTTCTCCTTCTCCCCTCCACCATAACAAGGTATTGGGAAGTAAGACCATGACTCCTGATTATGGGATGTCAACATCTCTTCCTCCATATTATTCTCCCCTTGAAGAGATGTAGTGGAGAAAGAGAAAAAAGAAGTTGTTTCCCAAAAAATGACATCCATAGAAACAAAATGTTTATGGGAGTGAAGGTCATAGCATTTATATCCCTTCTGGGTAGGGGAATAGGCAAGGAAAACGCATTTACGAGCCTTGGGATCTAACTTGCCACCAGGATGTTTAGGAGCATGGACAAAACACACGCAACTAAAAACTTTGGGTGGAAGGGAAGAAACCGAAGAATTACGAGGGAGAAACTTGAGGAATTTTAAATTGAAGAACACCGGATGGCATGCGATTGATAAGATAAGTTGCAGTAAGAACAACTTCGCCCCAATAAAATTTTGGGACATTCATGGTGAACAAGAGAGAACGGGCTACCTTAGCAAGGTGACGATTTTTACGTTTAGCAACCCTATTCTACTGTGGAGTGCCAACACAAGTTTGAAAAAGAATGCCATACTCACTAAGATATGCCCGAAACTGCCCATCAAGGTACTCAGTCCCATTATCACTACGAAGGATTTTAATGTTGGTGTCAAATTGAGTAGGAATTGAGTAGGAACCATCTGATGAAAAGATTTAAAGCAAGAAAAAACTTCAGTTTTGGACCGAAGTAAATACACCCAAGTGACAAGAATAACAGTCAATAAAAGTGACAAACCATCGATAACCAAAATTAGAAGAAACCGAGGAAGGACCCCAAACATCAGAATGAATAACCGTAAAAGGGAAATCACTTCTTTGATTAACAGGAGCATAAAGAGTGTTTGTGTTTAGCCGCCAGCTCACAAGCTTCACAAAAAAACTGATTCCCACTACATTGCTTAGTTAAAGTAGGAAAAAATTTTTCTAAAATCACAAAAGATTGGTGACCTAATCTATGATGCCACTGATGCAATAAAAGAAGAGCTGAACTCGTATCTGCTGCAAGAGCTTGACCCAATGACATGGGTGTAAAAGATGGACGAGGTGCAGACTCCAAAAAATATAGACCACCATGATCTTTACCACAGCCAATCATTCTCCCCGTATCCAGCTCCTGAAGGACGCAATGTGTAGGAAAAAATGTCACGGAGCAATTCAATGAGTGGGTAAGACTACTAATAGAGAGAAGGTTAGTAGAAAAATTTTGAACATGAGAACTAAAGAAAGAGAAATGGTTGGAGAATAGCGGAGGGAACGTTTCCCTGAAATAGAAGATAGGGAACCATCAGCTACTCTGACCTTATCCTTACCAGAACATGTAGAGTAGGAGTCAAAAAAGGATGAACAACCTGTCATATGATCGGTGGCACCAAAATCTATTATCCAAGGAAGAGAGGAAGAAGCAGTAGATGCACTAGCTGGGATACCTGTGTGAGCATAGTACAAGAATGTAGTGGAAGTAGAAACTGTGGAAGATGGAAAATCAAGCCTGGTCATTAGGCGCCTGAGAGTCTGTAACTCCCCCTGAGAAAAAGGACCACCACTTTGGGAAGTAACAGGCACGGGAGCTTGCAAATGAGCGCCAATAGGGTCAGGCAACATGTCAACAGTAGACTCCAAAACATGTGCATGAGAACGCACAGGACCACCACCTCGACCACTGCCTTTCCCACGGGAGGGATGGCCATTTAACTTCCAACAGAATTCCCTCATATGCTTGGTTTTATTGCAATAGTCACACCGGAGCAATTCTTTATCAACAAGACCACTCTTATCACCAAGCTGACCCTGGGTAGACTTACCATCCCATGGAGGAAGAATAGCAACTAAGGTAGAGCAATCCGGAATTGAAGGATGAACCATCGCACTCCGTCTACTCTCCTCCTGTTGAACACATTCATAGGCCTCTCCTAGAGTAGGAAAAGGAACCCGGCCTAGCACCTGCACTCGAATCGGATTATATTCTATGTCAAGACCAGCAAGGAAATCATAAATGCGCTCCTTCTCCACCATCTGGTGAAATGTAGTGGCATCAGGAGTGCAAATAGTTGGAAAAATCCGATAGTAATCAAGCTCTTGCCACACTCCACGCAACTCAGCATAATACTCAGCAAGAGATCGATTGTGTTGATCCAATCCCTTAAGTTTCTTCCTTAACTCAAGGGCTTGAGCATAATTACCCTTTCGGGTATAGGTTTGTGCCACAGTAGTCCAAACAGTATATGGGGTATCCAAGAGCAAAAACATATGACGAATAATAGGGTATCATAGAGCTGAATAACCAAGTCATAGCCAAAGCATCGTGTGACTTCCAAGTCTCAAGTTCTGGTCTAGCATTTATTGGTTGTGTAACAGGCCCTGCGATAAATTTCGACATGCCACGGGCCGTAATGGCCAAGGTAAAAGAGCGAGACCAGAGCAAATAGTTGGTACCATCCAACTTAATTTGACAAATATCAAGGGGAGAGTTATCCAGAGTCCCAAGACGACTCCCCTCAATCTTCGTATCAGCGGAAGCTTTTTGTGGATTACCCGACATATCAACACAAGAACAGAGATTCCAAACAAATAATACCCAATAAACCCAACACTAAACAGCCTTGAAAACAACAACAGCAGCAAACAGAGACCTATTCGACCCCGTATGAACTCGAAATCAACATACCCAGCCTCTGATAAACCAAAAAACAACCCCTGACAGCCCAAAAAACCCTGAAAACGCACCTGTTAGTGGTTGAACAGTAGCCGTACGAGGTCATAGGTGGTCCGGCGAACCTCTGGTGAGACTTGGCATCGTTGGAAAAAGGTTGGGTGTCGTCGGAAGTGGCTGGTGAGGACCGTGACGTCGAAACCCAGCTGGGTCTTCAGCTGGGAGAACAGATCTGGGTCACAAAATGAAAGGCCGACGAAGGTCAACTAGGGTCAGAATCACCTGGGTCTTCAGCTAGCGTCTCCCAGATGCAGCCATGGGTGATTGACGATGACCCAGATCAACGAAAAAAACGAAGAGAGCCCTAGGTATCGTGGAGCTCTGATACCATGTGAAATTGGGGGGAAAAAGGAGAGCCAACCCAAAATTAGGTTTCTCTCTCACACTTTGTATATATATATGGACAAAGGTACAAGTACAAATATACCCCTATGTAAAAGATACATAACAAAATAACCCCAAACAATTTAAGAGAAAGCCCTAACAGCTCCTTATCGTCAAAACCCCAAATCATTTCACAGTCTTCAGTTTATGGGGTTTGTAGCCCTAAGCCGACAAGCCCATCAAGAAAGCTTCAAGAGGTGTTCCAATAGGAAAGCTATCATTTGGAATCTGATGAACGCCTATTGCGATTGGTCAGTGCTCTCGAACCGGAGATGAAGCAATCGGGTGTTAACATTGATTGCTCAGCTTTGGAAGCTAAGATGAAGAAGTTGAAGGATCTCCAGGAATCAACTGAAGCCGACCAGATAGAGGCTTAAACCCTAAATGTGGGGTTCAACACAAAAGGTGATACGGGTTGTCAGAATAACTAGGCTTGGGATTCTCTTCTATTATCTCATTTGGTAAGCAAGTCCATGGTGTAATGGTTAAGCACAAGCATTGATCTGAATTCATCATTTTTACTGTTTCTTAACTCTACAAATGATCTGACTGAAATGTTGCTCTTTAGTTTGAATGATCTTGGTTGTTCGGACTGTCACGGCTACAGCAAGTCACAGGATTGGTGGACGATCATTTATTCTGTTGTTAAATTGGTGTAATATTCTTGTTTTATTCGCACACTGGGCTGTTTTCAATGAGTTGTACTCATACTTAATTATCTTTATTGCCTGTCCTTGGGGGGATGTTCCTAGGAATATATTTGCATGTTTGGTTTCCCGTTATTCCACTATGCTGAGCTATTGGGAGGCCATGTGGCTGTTGGTCATGTATGGACCCACTTACTACTGGTATTGGTATTGGGTCAAGTGCCTAGCTGTAATTCTAGTTTTATGCTAAATGTGGCCAGTTGACTCCATGGACTGCTAATATTCAATTGGTTGCCAATACACACAGGTACATTATGGAATTGGGCTGCAAAGATTATCACTTGGTGTTGTCCCATGTTTATTGGGGCCCGCACTTGCCAACCCCAATCCATTCAATAGGCCTTTCAAGCCCAAGGTTCAAGCACTGTTATCGAACGGCCTAATCAGTTGGACTCTGAATTCATTCTATCAAAGCCGTGCTGTGCAACTATGAGTGGAGAGGCTCTTTTCTATGTAAAATTCCATCTAATTCCTTTTGTTTTCTTCTCCTCTTGCTAGATGGCTAGGAAACAATAGGATAGCTTGGTACTCGACTCATATTGTAGCCATTTGGCCAATTTTATGTCATTTGTTCTTTTTGTTTCCTCCTGGGGTATGCCCCTTGTAGGCACAAAGCACAAAGCATCTCCTAAAACAGGAACCTCTAAAAATGAAAAACGTTATTGGCATTCGTCAAATAATTTGATGCCAAGTCTACCTCAATCTCCATGGGTTATTAGCATAAAAATACAGGAAAAGATTCTAATTTTCAGATGAAATGATACGAAAGGGAAATGAGAAGTAAATGGGAAAGCTGATGTTAGCCCTGAGCCAATTTTACATGGTTTATGGGCAACACTGTGTTAGTTTATTATTGCAAGAGGTCCTGTTTTAAACTATCAGCAGGAGCCTTGTACGAAAGATAACCTAGCCAATAGCTGATGTCATTAGCCTGAACTACTTTATCTACTCGAAAGCTGATGGGAGCAGCACTTTCTCAAAAAGCGGTTGATTTTCCATAACGTTATTTCTGGGAGTAGAAAGGAATAGATAAGGGGGCGACACTTGAGTGTTTAATAAAGCTTAAGTAAAATGTTGTTGTTCAATGAAGCTTAAGTAAAACGTATTTTCTGCATAAATGCTGGAGCGGATGCAGCAATAATGAAGAAATTAGCAAAGTTGCAGGCTCTGGGACATGTACAAGTAAAACTACAAAAACCAGATCATCACCTGGCGGAAAGGAAGACTGAGGATAGTGGCTGCCACCTAGATGACAATAAAAGTTCAGGAAGTCATGACTTACTTGTGGCTAGTGTCCCAGCCGAGACTAAAAGCCTGCAACCCCACTAATAGGGGTAGCAGCATGACTACAAGCAACCTAATAGCTGCTGGAAAAATTGAGAGTGAATTTGCATTGCAGAAATCAGCAATCTCACAAGTCATATCCATGCTTATTCATGTTAAGTACAGATGAAGAGCTGAACCATGAGTAATAACGCTTTATTTTCATTAAGCCTACAAGGACAAATCTAACGTGACTTATATGGGAATAGAGATATATGGATCAGAAAAATCAAATCCAACGTCGTCTTAATTTCCAATGGTACATTATATGAACATGATAGGAAGAAGTCAATAGCTATCAAACATGTCATATATTTTGAGCACTTAAAGGGAAAAAGTCGATTTCTTCCAAAACTGAAACAAGAGGGCAAAAAGTGATGCTTATAAGGAACTCACATCTACATGGAGAGAGAGTTTGTCAATTTGTTCACTGTATTGTGGCAATGCTTGAACCATCTTTTGCAGATCACGAGTGGATAATTCACCACCATCTCTAGACAAAAGACACTCGACGTTAGATATGTTGTGCCACTATACTAAAGATAAGAAATGCCACAAAATTCATTTTCTTCATTTCAACGTGCTGAATACTGCGACAAATTATCTCCATCATCCACAATAATCATCAGTGATGGCTCCACAAAGGTTCTTTCTTCCCTTTCGCCCATAGTGTATGTTCATTTATTGAAATAATATATTTAATTGCATAGCAAAGTTTAAATATTTCATTCAAAAATATTTGAAAGTTTTTATACAAAACAAAAGAACCAATTTTTGAGAATTGCTAGTAGTTCACTCACTGCGAGAAAGAGAGAAATTGGAGAACCAAAAATAAAAAAACTAAAAGTTGACATCTGAAAATTCATAAAAAACGAGCAGACAATCTGAGATAGAACGAGTACGAAAAGACTATTAAGAAGCAAAAGTTAGCCCAAAAGTTAAAAAAATATTTAGAATGCAAAAATACTATGGATACCAACCTAGAGTGTAGTGACAGTGTATAGATTGGTGTGAGGAGCACACTCTAGGGCCCAACACAAATTATCCGAACTATTCATTACTCTAATAATTTTTCGATTCGCCCTACGAAAAATCAGCATAATCAGATACCTATAAGTGTTTGATCTAATTGTCTAACTTTTCTTTAAAATTCATTCAGAATTCAAGATCCTTCCAAAAATCGGCGTAATTGGACAACTGTAAGTGCATGATCCAATTGTCTAACTTTTCTTCAAAATCCATTCAGAATTCTAGATCTTGAATTATGAATGAAAAATAGGAAGATTGGATCACGTACTACCTTTGTTCGATTGAGGTGATTTTTTCAAGGGCAACTAAAAATATATATTTTAGAACTAATTAATGGCTCAGATCATTTGTGTGGGGTTCTAAGTGGGCCCACTCACTCACGTGTACACAATTTGTATACTATAAGTCAGTACCCATAGTCGAGTTCTTCAGAATAAGCACCCAATTGGGACTCTCGAACATGGATAAGAAGACACGTTGGGAGAATAAAATGAAAACAAGTGAATACAAAGCAAAAATAATGAGAAGGTGATGGTAAATAATATAAGCAATGTTTTAAAAACAAGACCAGACAGGCCGATTAAACTATAGACCGATGCATGTTCCAGGTCAACCACCCAAAATTGTATTAGCCACTGAACTGGTCTATTTTGAAAAAATCGGCCAAACCCAGTGATTGAATCATCAAACCGGACAGGGATTGATGATCCAAACCGGTCTATTTACATATATTTTTCATTTTAAATTGCCAGCTATAAAATTTTTCTAGTTAATTATAAAAATTTACAAATTTACATTTATTACGTAATAATGACGTCAAGGTTCGATTGACCCGATGGTTGAACCGGTGACCCATCAACCCGGACTCATCTCCGGTTCGCTCACCGGTCCGGTTTTCACAACATTGAAGACAAGTGTACAAAGAGAGAGACTAAGAAGGAAATATCATGTGCTAGAGGCTCCCATTTGGACCAAAAGTCTATGGCTAGGTATTCAATATGTAGGTAGTCTCACTATAGAACCAAAGGCTATTGCAGGGTGTTCAAAGCTCATGTGGACTTGATACGGTGGTAACAGTTGTATGCAGGTGTTGGGCCTGCTGGCAAAATATGGGAGGTTAGGGTATTCATCTAAATACCTTTACTTGTATGTGCCACTGCCTCTCTTAATCATTTAAGAAATATTTAAACCAGACATATTTTTCTTTTAGCAAGTTCTCTTCTTGCTCTGCTTCAACCTTATTAACCTGATATGGAGACCCCCGACATCGGACACTTGGCAAGGTTGTATCAAAGCAATTATAGAGAAAAGAAGTAACAAAAGGAAAACAACAACTTCGAAGGCAATCAGTTCTGAACTCAATTTTATTCTCCATAGAAAAGGTGCCTATCAATAACAATAAGCCTAGTGTTTATAAGCTACCCACAAAATTTTTATTCTTTTTCCCCGAGGCTAAACCCTATATTACTACCATGGAAATAGTAATGAAATTCTGACATTAGATAATTATCCCCAGAATAAAGCCTAATTCATTTTCAAACTTGTTCTAAAAATCTTCACCAATTACCCGACCCAACCCCAACACCCCCACTAAAGTCCAGACACACCCCTTAAGTCCAGGGGCAGCATTATAAACCTAGCTTCAATTTAGCAACTTTGATGTTTTTTTTTTGGTAGGTTTATTATGTTACTCCCTCCGCCCATTTTTAAGTGTCGAGCTTCGTAACTCCAACTTATTGAGACATCATCATTACACCTTTCATATCAACTTTTATCTCCGATTTCCCTACTTACCCCTCTATGGAGACATCATCATTACACTTTCACTCACTAACTTTTCCAAATGGAATCTACTTTTAGGGGCAAAATAGAAAATGTACCAACTTTTACCGACTAATTTTACAAAATGGACACTTCTTAAGGGACAGCCTCAAATAGAATACTGGACTCTAAAAAAGGGACGGAGGGAGTATCTTCATTGTGATTGATTGCCACATATTTGAGACTTAAAGTTATGAGGCATAGAATGGCTTTATGCTAGCTCATTTTTCTCAAAACTTGGTTTTCGGCGAAGTAGTTCGTAATAAACATAAAATAATATACTATCAGGCTAATAATACGATCTCAACATAACAAAGCATAAACTCACCTAGAACCATGGTGAACTTGCGCAGCTTTATTCTTTGATACGAAGCTTGTCATCTTCTCATGTAGTCGTTCACTAGCCTGGCAAGGCAGACAATGCTCAAAGAACACCCCTAATATATATACTCAGATGGAACAAATAAATTAAGTTACACATACATCTGCGATATGTGCATGCCGAAGCTCTAGCCAGATAGGATCATGGTCCTCCAAAAGGACTTCTTTTTTCTCGGGTACACCAGCAACTTTGCCTGGGGCCTAAGAAGTACAATTGCCTTGCTGTGATACATCATAAAACACCCAACATGAATACTGGAAAGCAAATGGGATTAAGAAAGAAGTACTTACCTCATGCACATATTTATTTCCCTCCATATTTAATAAATCATGGCACATGGCATCATATGTCCATTCATGTATCACAGGAGCAATCTAGGTAAGAAAAATAAGCATGGTAAGCCGATAAGAGTAGACAAGATAATAAGCACATCTTAACCAAAACATGCATCCAAGAACCTGATCTATAGATCTATCAACAATAAGCAATTCGCACGTCTCTGTCTGGGGGAAGTTAGGGAGGTTAGCTTTGTATCTCGCAAGACAATTCCAAACACCAGCAGCAAGCTTTGTGGGGATTAGATCACGAAATGTTGTCATTGTGTTCATATCAAGGGATTTGGCTGCACGATAGCGTACGAAAGGAAATTCCTGAAAAACACCAGGCTCATGCACACTTACAAAATGTACAATACAACATGGGTTTAAAGTTAAGCGTCTCAAATTACATACCCGTAATGAAGCAAAAACCGTAGAAATCCGAGTGGCCATTTCATTCAAACATGCATGACCTTTGCGAGTACTCTCCTCATCCCCAAAAAGTTCCTCTAAAGCCCTCTCATTATCAGTGACAAATCCCTACACCGATGAAACCAAACATAAGAAGTGCCGTGAAGTACAATAAAAATATTGTAAATTTTTTTTTCCCCCAGTTACCAGGGTTGTGCATAAAAAGTATGAGATGGGAAGGTAGGAAGCATAGTTTAAAATGCAGAACATTAAGAATAACACTGAGAAGAATATTTCAACACTCATTGAGCTCATAGATAAATGTCTGTAAAGAAGGAAACAATTTGAGCAATTGCATTATTGCACTCATAGGTGTTACATGGGAACCTCGCATGTCATGTTACACCTCGCATCGGAAGCAATATGGCGATTTTCGATCAAATTTTTTTTCCGAACATTATTCCTCTCACTATGAGATTCATCAGAATTTCATTGGTTGCTGGGAAAGAAGAGGCATGGCAGACATAAAGGGGAATCAAACTATTTAATGAAAGAGAGTCAAGCTCCTCGGATAAAAGAAGCTTTTGAAGGGCAGGATTGAAGAAGAAAGAGAATGCAATTTCCCATTCAGTAAGGGAATCGGTCAACACACTCTGTCAGAAGGGATAGCATCAATAACTGATAGGTGGCTCAGGGGTGTCAGTTACTCGTTCGTGCAGCTACCAAATTGAAGAAAAGCGAGGAGTGAAGCGTGTCTAGAAAAGGCAATCTCATTCTGAGGCAAATGACCTTAAGTTTTTGGAACGAAAAACGAAGAGAAATAGTTTCTGTCTTGTCTATTGGGTTGCTATTTTGACTAAAGTGATGAAACCATTAGGTTCTGAAGGATGCGAGAGCAAACTCAACTTAACATTTGAGGAGGCCAGCCCTAATCAGTAAGTTAAGGAGAGGAATGGTCTGCCAGCAATCTAAAGAAAGCAGGCCACTGCTAACGGAAGCCCCCTTTGGAGAATGCGTTAGTTGAAGTAGTTCTAGAATGCAGACATATCATCTTTGTCTTCAATTCTAGGTAGGATAGTCAGAAAAGAAAACAATAAGGCTAGCTCAATCTAATCAGTTAGAAAGTTAGAAGGCCGGGGATGAAGTCAACTTGCTACTGATTGATAATGAAGCCCTGGCAAAAAGAGGGAAAGGTGTGAAAGTGAGACGAGACTACCCGGGATGCAGAGATGTCATGCAGATGGGCATTGCATCATTCTCTTTTCCAAAGACCCTGGTTCCAGGCGGAGTAATTAACAAGGACGGATCAAACATTCTGCTTTTGTTGTTGATCCAATTGGTGGACGGAACTGCATTGCTGGCTCTCCCATGCATGGGGGGAGGATTCTGAGTTACGTCAGGCTCGCTATCAGCTTCCCCTTTGAATTCCAGAAGGCCCTGATCACGAAGGTCCTGGATTTTGTCCTTTAAGCCAAAGCACCTGTAGTGGGGTTTTCACCGGACTAGGAAAAATACACTAGAGCACGTGCAAAGCAAGATACCACGTATGTGGCTAGAAGCCGACCACGTGGTAAGCACGGGAGCACCACGGAAGGAGCATCCAAGATGGTGTACGTAATAGCACGGCAACACCGCATGAGGGTGCGTAAGGCCGAGCAAGGTTATTAACGGACGATAATGAGCAAAGGTGCTCAACATGATTGCCAAGCAAAGGGCACGAGCACGTAGTAATGGCCGAGCTAAGCCGACCAACGAGATGGGCGGCTGGATTGGTCCAGAATGTTCTGGAATGAGTTCCTTGCGTGATAAGGATGGGTCCCGCGAATAAGGGAATAATATATTCTGCCATGAAGGGGAGAGATAGAGTTACTATATGGAATGAATTCCATATTGGTGGAGTTTCCTAACGAAAGTAGGACTTTGGCTCATTGGAGGAAAGAGTCCCAGAAGGACTAGGGTTTCCTATACCGGATAGAAAACCTAGGGCAACAAGGCTACTTGGAGAGCTAGTCATACGAAATCTATAAGTATGAGGTAAACCTAATGAGAAAAGGCACGAGCTATAATTTTACTTACTGTCTTCCTTACGAAATTAGGGTTTAGTATGAATATTGAATTTGGTATCAGAGGGCCTTTGCCGACGAGAGGCAGAGGTGCGCTCACCGTGTTTTTGCTGCAAGTTTTAGGGTTCCGGCGAGGCTGTCACGTGCGTTGGGATCTCAAAGAGTGTAGTTCAATATAAAGTGGATTTTACCCTTTAAAATTGGCGCCGTATGTGGGAAACGAAGTAACTCTTTTAGGTCACGACCATGACGAAACAGGATCCTAAGACCCGGTGGTTGAACCTGGGTGGAAGCGGGGATAAAATCCCGCCACCAGCTCTGAAAAAGCCGCTGCAGGGAAAGGATAAAGAGACGGCTATTCCGAGAAAGCCCCATTTGAGCTTCCGGCCCGTGAAGATGAGGAGGGGAGCCAGAAAACAGGTGATAGCAAGAAAGACAAATCTCCGTCTTTTCGAGAAGAAAGGCGTGAGAAATCCGACAAGCGTTCCGTGAGTGTTTGGGACTACGATGATAGTCTCAAACGAAAGGAACATGAACTGGAGGAGTGCGCTAGGCGCATGAAAAGATGTGAACGAGAAATACCCAAACTTAAGAAACGAGGGACCTACGTGGAAAGGTCAGGGAGTACACACTCCAGGGAAGCATAGAAGGGACTCTCCCCAGAGAGGAGAGGAAGGAGTCTAACCCCGGAGGAAAAACAATCGAGGAGGCATCATCGAGATAGATACGAAAGATCTGACTCAGATTAGGAGAGAGAAGAGGAGCGCAGGTCAAGGCGGCACAAGGAGGGGGCTGCAACCGCACGAGACGTGGTGCGAAAAGCCCTCTGCAAACTTACAGCCTCTCCTCTATCGAAGAGACTGCAGGATGCACGGCTCCCAAGTAGGGTGAAGCACAGTACGCTCGTACCATACAAGGCGAAACGGACCCGGTGGCTCACATTCAGCACTACCGACACCAACAGGCTATGTTCATGCACAACGGAGACGATGCTATCATGAGCAAGATGTTCCCCTCAAGTTTGGGAAAGGTGGCCTTGGCATGGTTCCACAAATTGGCACCAAACTCAATCAGAAGTTGGAAACAACTTTCCGAGGGGTTCACTGGATGGTTTCTAACATGCCGAGCAGCCCCAAAAACTTTCGAGGTGCTATCCTCCATGAAACTAGGGCCCGATGAGTCACTAAGAAGTTATGCCAAGACGTTTTGGGAGGCATTTAACGAGATCGAGAATTGCAGCGAGGAGTACGCGCTGGCTACTTTCAAGACCAGTTTGATCTTGGGAGGAAAACTACGAGAGCACCTGAACATGTATCCAGTTGATACGCTGGCCAAGCTAACGGAAAAAATAGAGTAGCAAGCTCGGGCCGCCAAGGACGATATCTTACGAGAAGAAGATAAGCGCCCTACAGAGCAGATGAAGGGGGGCACGAAAAAGGCCACCCAGCCTGAGCAGAAGCCTTATGAAAAGAAAAAAGACTATGGACAGAGAGACTATGGACAGGGGAAGAAGGAGAACAAGCCTGCTCCAGATCCGAGATCATTCTTCAGTGTAAATACGGTCTTTAAAGACCCTCTTTGCAGGATTCTTTTTAGAAACAGCCCATGGTTCAAGTGGCCAATGGATAAAATACCAAGGGACTTCAAATCCAGAAGGGAGACCAACGAGCGGTGCAGTTACCACAAGGACTAGGGTCACATGACCAAGAACTGTGAGTCTTACAAGAGGTTCTTGGAGGAAAAGGCTGCAGAGGGCCTCTACGACGAATATATCAAGAAAGCTCCGGGTAAGGGGGGGGCAGCCATGGAGTTGGAGTATGTTCAGCCACTACGAGGGGTGATCTAGATGATACATGGCCTAGCTGCTCCCTACACTCAAAAAGAAGTTAGGATCTTGAGAAGGCAAGCGGAGCATGACAGTCATGTGATGAAGCTCGGCAAAAAGAGAGCACGGCCGAACGGAGGGACAGACGACGTGATTAGCTTCACAGATGAAGATCTGAAAGAAGTACAACTCCTCCATAATGATGCGTTGGTCGTTACCCTACGTGTGGGAGACTACGACATCGAGAAGATCCTCGTGGATCAGGAAAGCTGCACCGAACAATTGTACGACAAGGCTTTCAAGCAGATGGGGCTGGATCAAGCCCAGATCGTGGAGTCCATAACGCCGCTAATTAGGTTCAGCGCGGATGCGGTATGGCCCATCAGAAGGGTAACCTTGAATGTCCGGGCAGGATCGATAGTCCTGCCCACGGATTTTCTAGTGGTAGATGTGTCATCCTCTTACAATGCGATCATTGGGAGGATGTGGTTGCACAGAATGAAGGCGATATCTTCAACCTACCACCAGATGATAAAGTATCTGAGAGCGGATGGCATCGAATGCATCCGAGGAAACCAAAAGGCCACCCAGCAATTCTTGGTCCAGATCGTGAAGAAAACCCCAAAGGCGCATTTGGTAAAATCGGTAGAGGTCTCGGACCAGCCGACACTCGAAGATGTTGAGGGAGATCCAACCAAGAAAGTGATAGTGGTTGAGGGATTGAAGAAGGTCCAGATTGGGGATGACCCAGAGAGGTACTTCCTTATCGGTGAAACCTAGCCAAGCAAGAGGAACAAGAGCTGGTTGAGTTCTTGAGGCAGCACATCGATGTGTTTGCATGGACGCCCCAGGAAATGCCAGGGATAGACCCCGAAGTAATCTGTCACCACTTGAACTTGGATCCCCAGCACAAGCTTGCCGTCCAAAAGAAAAGGAGGTCCGCGATACAGCATACGGTAATAGAGGAGGTTGAGAGACTCCTCGAGGCTGACACAATCTGGGAGGTGTACTATCCGGAATGGTTATCCAACACCGTTGTGGTGAAGAAAAAAAATGGAAAGTGGAGGGTCTATGTGGACTTCACGAGTTTGAACAAGGCATGCCCGAAGGATAGCTTCCCTCTGCCAAGGATTGACTAGCTGGTAGATGCGACTGTCGGATACAAGAGGATGAGTTTCCTTGACAAATACCGAGGATACCATCAGATAGCTATGTACGGCCCCGACCAAGACAAGACATCGTTTATAACGCCGCGAGGGCTGTTCTGTTATAAAATGATACCATTTGGTCTGAGGAATGCAGGGGCAACGTACCAGAGGCTCGCAACTAAGATGTTTAAAAAGCAGCTCGGCAAGACCATGGAAGTCTATATCGATGATATGGTAGTGAAAAGTAAAGAGAGAGGGGACCACGTGATGGACCCGAAGGAAACCTTGGAGGTGCTAAGAAGGTATAGCCGGAAGCTCAACACATCGAAATGCACTTTTGGAGTTAGCTCGGGAAAGTTCCTTGGGCACTTGGTGACAAGAAGGGGCATTGAGGGGAACCCCAATCAAATTTCTGCGATTCAGAATTTGGCAAGTCCCCGGACTATGAAAGAGGTCCAGAAGTTAACGGGAATGGCGGCTGCACTTTATCGATTTATAAGCCGATGCTCTGATAAATGCAAGTCATTCTTTCAATTGTTAAAACGAGAGTGGGTATGAATGGGGAGCAGACTGCGAACAGCCATTCCAGGAGTTGAAGCAGTACTTGGCCTCTCCCCCGCTGTTGTCAACCCCCGAGTCTAGGGAACCACTGACACTATACTTGGCAGTGTCGGATCACGCAGTGAGTGCGGCGCTCCTACGGGTAAGGGACGCCGAGCAAGTCCCGGTCTACTACGTGAGTAAGACATTGTTAAGTGCGGAGACGAGATACCTCCCGCTGGAAAAGTTGGTCATGGCCCTGCTGATAGCAACAAGGAAACTGCCTCATTACTTCGAGAGCCACCCGATCATCGCGTATACGGAATTCCCGTTGAAATCCTTGCTTCGAAAAGCGGACTTCTCGGGGAGGATCTCAACTTGGTCGGTGGAATTGAGCCAGTACGAGATTAACTACCAGCCAAGGACAGCGATTAAGGGCCAAGTATTAGCCGAGCAAAGAGTTCTTACCCCCAAGGAGGATCCTAAAGAGTGGAAGATGTACGTGGACCGGTCAGCATGCAACAAAGGATCTAGCACAGGGGTGGTGATCTTTTCCCTTGAGGGACTTGTCCTTGAACAAGCTATTCAGCTTGGGTTCATCGCGTCAAATAACGTGGCGGAGTATGAGGCTCTACTCGCTGGACTACGTAGTGCTGAGGTGTTAAACGTACAAAGGTTAAGGTTGCATTGTGATTCAGTTGGTTGTAAAGTAACTTTCTGGGGAATATGAGGTGCGGAACGAAAGGATGGTGGCCTACGTAGAGGTGGCCAAAAACCTACTCAAGAGATTTGAGAAGGTTCATGTGCAGCAGATCAACTCGGGACAAAACGCGCATGCAGATTCGTTGGCCTGCCAAGCTTCGGCGGTTCCTACGGAGTATAGGATGGTGACTGTCGAATATTTGAGTAGGCCGAGCATAAAACAGACCGAGGAGGTGGTATTAGAACTTGAGTTGGGCCCGAGCTGGATGGACCCAATAGTGAGTTACCTACAGGACGAAATGCTCCTGGCCAATGAGAGGGAAGCTCATAAGATCGAGACCAAATCTTCCAGGATCGGGATTTCACTGGAGGGGAATTTGTAATACAAATCCTTTACTGGGTCATACTTGCTATGTGTGCACCCCACAATGGTGGATAAGGTCCTATATGAAATCCACGAGGGAACGTGTGGAGGACATGCTGGTGGCCGGTCCATTGCCCACCGGGCAATTTCTCAAGGCTATTGGTGGCCACACATGCAAGAGGATGCAAAGGCTTATGTGAAAGTATGCGAGAAGTGCCAGAGGTTTGCTCCGATAATACAGTCACCAACCGAAGCCGAGGACCTGATACCACTTACGAGTCCATGGCCGTTTGCCCAGTGGGGGATAGACATCGTGGGACCAATGCCGAAAGGCTCAGACAACAGGAAGGTCCTGTTAGTGGCCATTGACTACTTCACGAAGTGGATAGAGGCAGAGCCTCTTGCGAGAATTACTAAGCCGATGGTGGAGAAGTTCATGTGGAAGAACATCATCACAAGGTTTGGTGTCCCCTTCTCTATTATATCGGACAATGGGTCTCAATTTCAGAAGAAATTTAGGGCTTTCTGTGCCTAGTATAAGATCCGGAACTACCATTCCACGCCGGCTTACCCGCCGAGCAACGGGAAAGCAGAGGCTTCAAACATAACAATCCTTGGAGCAATCAAGAAGAGGCTTGAGAAAAAGAAAGGCAAGTGGCCCGATGAAGTGCCAGTGGTCCTTTGGGCATACAGAACTACGCCAAGGAGTTCCACTGGTGAGACGCCGTACTCGCTTGCATATGGGACTGAGGCGGTAACCCCTCTCGAAGTAGGGTTGCCAACCAATAGTACAATCCTGGTTGAGTTCGGGGGTAATGACAATGCCCTAGCACATGAGCTCGATTTCACCGAGGGAAAGAGAGAGCGGGCATTGGTCAAACTAGCATCGTACCAGGAGCAACTTATGAAAAGATATAACAAGAGAATTACTCCCGGGGAGTTTGGCGTAAGGGATCTGGTCTTGAGGAAAGGTGCTCGGGAACACCAAGATCAAGACCGATGGGAAGCTCGGACAAAACTGGGAAGGTCCATACAAAGTAACGGAAGTGGCTGGAGTGGGGGCCTATCGTCTGGCAGATCTGACGGATATCCAGTCCCTAGGCCATGGAACGCGCAGAGTCCGAAGAAATTATGGGTCTGAGCAAAGCTAAGTAGCTTGTGTTTTTTTGAAATTTTCGTTTAGGATTTATTTTTTGAATAAGTTTGGCAGTGTGCCACGTGATAGGATCGTATGTCTTTTACTTTCGAATAAAATTTGCCATTGTGCCTCAGTATAGTCATGAATAATAATCATTTATGTTTAATGGGTTTTTGCTTCGTTGCAATCGTTATGTTTTCGTGAAGTTGTGAATAAAACTTGCATTTTTTTACACATTGTTGGATTGATTGAATTCTTGTGTTGGTCTGAGCATGAAAAACGCTTAAGTATGGGCCCAAATTCTTTATTTAACTCCACACTGGGGAGCAGTGAGTGTGGAGAATGTATCAAAAAATCGAAAATTCTAAATGAATTACTATTCAAGTAGTGTAGGCAACGATGAGTGCCACAAACCAGACTTGGTCCCCGGATGGGATAGGTACGAAAAAGACCTAGATAATGGCAACGAATAATGCTAGGCTACGAATAAAGCCAAGCACAAAGAAGCTTGGACCCGAGCATTAAAGAATGCTCACAGTAAATGAAGGCCAAGCACGAAGAAGCTTGGGCCCGAGTAACGAAGAATGCTCAAAATAGACATAGGGCCCAGCGCGAAGGAGCTTAGGCCCGAGCAACGAAGAATGCTCGGATAAATAGTCTACACACGAGGAAGATTATACCGAGAATAAGATTAAGTGCGAATAAACTTAGGTTAGGGTAACAAATAATAACAGATCATAACTAAGTACGAAGGAACTTAGATAGAACTAGAGCAGTGAACATAGCTCTGCGTAAGCTTAAGTACGAACAAACTTGGGGATTAGCAATGAACATTGCTAACAAATATTGACTAAATCCAAAAAATACTTAGGCTTAGGGCTACGAAGAAATGCCCGAAGCATAATATGAGCTAACAGTTAAAACAACGAATATAGCACTAAGAAAGGGCCATGAAGAGCCACCAGAGTACAGCCACGAAGGGCTTAAAAGATAAGTGCAAGGTACCACTCAAGTCTTACGGCCATAAAACGAAGGGGGCCACCAAAAATCACCAACACCCCGAAGGGTCCACAAGTAGAGTAATGTATGTTCAAACGCCACGAAGGGCACCGAATTAATAAATTTTTGAAACGGCCACGCATGGCCAGGGAACTTGTTTCATCTACCACACAGGGTAGGAATGAGAGAGAGAAGGGTTAAAAACTTACCGAGTTAGGCAGCCAGGGCACTCATCTCTTGGTCAACGTCAATAACAGGAACAGCAGGATTGGCAGGTGCTGCAGGGTTGGCCTGGACAACTGAATCAATTGGTGCATGAGGGTGCGTTGGACCAGAACGGTCAACGGCCGTGGCGGCAGCAGAACTGCTGCCAACTTCTTGTTGGCCAGGAATGACTTGTCGAAGGAAGCACAACAGGAGCCGGAGGGCCAGCCTCATCATCACTGATCTCAGTTTCAGTGATGGTTAGGTCTAGACCCTCTGGGACCCGATCCTGAGCCCAAAGCGGCAAGTCCTCTTGCACACAAGCTTGACCAGGGCAGTACGCCGAGCACTTGGCCCAAAATTATTAGTGTTTACTATTGAGTACTGTTGTTGTATTAATGTTTTCCCAGCATGCTAGTACGTATAGGTTTGTTCAATAGTAATAGACTAGGCTAAAAGTCTATGCTGTAATAGTTTTGTCAGACCATTGGTGTAGTTATGTTTGGCACCAATTATATATAGTACTATTCCCTGACGTCATGAATGATGCATATGGTTGTACTATTGTTGCCTCCTTACGCCTATAAAAGGAGAGCATCACCTCTGTAAAAATCAAGTTAATGAAAGTCAATGTTTACTACCTAATATATCATGTGTCTTATATTCACTCTCTTTGATCCTAACCTACTTTGTGTTTGTACCCACTTCGTGTCTGTAAACTTGGTATCAGAGCCATGTCTTCCATTCGGCTTAAACCCTCTTCTGGGAACTTCTTTTACAAAACTACTTCAAATCTTTTCTAAAAGAAAAAATTGAAGCGTATGCTCTGTGGTTGCCTTTTAAGGATCCTCCACATCAGAAACTTCATCAACTATTTTGGTTAAAAGAATTTTGTATCAGTGGGTTAAAGTACCTTGAGACTTTTGGCTATTGAGCGGTGTGTCTCGAATTATCTACCCTGGTATACAAAATTTTATTAATCAAAATTGGTTGAAGATTTTAAGTTAAAAAAAAAAAGAAGGTTTTGAAGTATGAGGGAAAGAAGAACCCAGAACTTTAAGAAAAATGAATCATCTTTTTTCCACCCACTCCTCTACTACGTCATCTTTGGTTCCTTCACGTTCCTCCACCAGTAGAAATTCCTCCACCTCTTCTTCTAACCTTAAGTACTTGTATGAGTTTGAATACCTTCCTGATGATAGTAAGGTTCCTCTTACTGATCTCTCTTTCCTAAATCCCTATAATGCTTTTATCAGACCACAAACTTCTGTAAAAAAGACCGTCACCCAACTTTTCTCCACAAAACGCCCAACGTCCGTAAAAGAATATGTTCAAGCCTCTAAGTTTGATCAAAGCTTCATAGCAGCTATAGAAGCTGAACAACTTTTACCTTTAGAAATGCCGGTTGATTAGCCTCGCCTTTGGCAACAACAAGGATTTACCCATCTTCACTTTAGAGCAATCAGATTGGCTGTCACTTTCCATGGTAGGAAAGGTTTACCTGTGACTTCCAGACTTGCTCTGGTAGTTTTATCCAGTACCAGCACGCATGTATTGCTACAGTCCAAACCACTTTAAATGCTGGAACTATGATTTTTACCGTCTACCCCAATTTTAACATGCCATTAGCAGATCCTCATTTGCTATCCGCCTTGAAGGTCCAAGTTCAAATTGGTGGTGCCTCCCAAATCTCCACCACATATGCAGCAACCCTTCACTACCAAATGGCCTATCGTCTCCAAAACCATGCCTTGGACATGTCCTTACCGTCCTCCACAGATGAAGCCCTTTTCCTAACTGTTAACGCACCTCACCAAGCTTCCTGTGTCCATGTACCACAACAGATTTCCCGTCCTGAGCTTCTCAAGCTTCTCCCAGAGTCTTGGGTTACAACTTATGAGAAAAATCAAAACAAGCCCATACCTGTCCAATCCTCAAATCCAACTTTCATTTCAAAACCTGATGGTACAGTAGAGATTTCTTTCCCAAAAGAAACCTCTGCCTCATCCTCCATCCATCCTGTCATTTTTCCCTCAAGAATTAACATGTTTGTGGACGGTTCTAGGCCTGGCCCTCCAATTAAATATTTTGATCCCAGTGGCCTTCCACTCTTCTATTTCAAAAATCCAGAAACAGGTCATTGTTATTTTGATGCCTGTGATTGTGATGAGTGTCTAGAAGACAGTCTCCTAGAAGATGATGAGGACTTTGAAGATCCAGGTCCATGTTCCATATGTCCTTCGTCACCTCCCACTCCTTGTAAATCTCCACCTCCTCCTCAACCCCCATCTGATGATGGTTCGTCAAGTCAACCGAGTGGATGTTTTATGTTCACCTCATCTTCTTCCTGGACTGAAGCAGATTTTCCTCTTTTGGAATTTCATAATTCCCAAGAAAGGACGACCCATCGGCATAAAATTCCAGACTCTACTACCATTCTCCCTGATGGTAGTACCAAAGCAGTTTCAGCAGCAGGAGCAGCAATAAATTGGCAGTCAGCAAATTCTCTAGCTCAGAACAAAATTCTTCAGAGAATTGCTAACTCCCAACAAAATTTGGAGAATGTTGTCCATAAGACGTTATCAACTTTGGAACTTCTTATCAGAGACTTGCAGCAGAAAATTCAAAATGTTCACCAGAAACTTCTCCAGATGGCATATGCCAACCAAGCATTTTCAGCAGCTTTCTCTCAAAAGGATGCTGAAATGAAGCACCTAAAAAACCAGTTTCACTCACTTCAAGCTCAACAATATTCTCAGCAAAAAAGCCCATTTGACATGTTCCCTTCTTCCTCTCAAGAATGTTTTTCTGGGTATCCTCAAATGTCTCAACCCTTACCTATAAATCCTTCTTCAGGATTTGGTAAGTCCAATATCTTTGGGAGCTCGTCAGCTTTTCTTCCTCCACCAAAAAGACCATCTCCACCAAAACTTCTTTTCCCAAAGCCCCAGATAAAACCTATCCAGCCTCCAACAATTCCGTCTCCACCATCTACATCTACCTCTAACTCCAACTACCTCTACTCCTTCCAAACCATCTGACCCAAATTCAAAGTCACCCCAGTTAATGGTTCAGCCAACTCCTAACCCTTCCAAAAATCCAATCTCCACTCTCCTACATACCTTAGCCACTATACCAGAAACCCCATCTCCTGAACCAACCATTGAGTTTGAATCGGATACTGAATCCATTGACTCGATGCCCATTCCTCATGTTTTCATGATGAATCCAGAAAATACTCCAGAGGAACATGTTGATGATCCTATTATTGAAGAAGGTCCTAAGTTTGATACACCTCCACCTCCAGAAATCCCAACCTTTGATTCCTTCTCACATTCCAATATCCATACCCAAGGTTTCTCCTTTGATAACATTCCCCCATCAAAATGGTTGGATAAGCTTTATGAGATTCATGTTTGGTGCACTGCTGCTATGCTCTCTCCCAACGCTACACTAAGTATCGTCATTACTAAGTGTACAGCGAAATTCCTTGGTCGTCTTCGTCAATGGTACTTGGCTCTTGGTGAATACCGACAGCTACAGCTCAAACAATTGCCAACCCTTGATCAATTTATCTCAGTCCTGCATACTGAGTTTCTTGGTGACCACAACAATACAAAAGAGTTTGTTCGAGAAGAATATCTCAGCATGAAGTGCTGTTCATTCAAACGAAAAGATCTGGAGATTCATTATGATCGTATATCTCAGAGATTTTATCTTCTCAATGGCATGGATGATGTCAATTTCAAGCAAGCCTTTCTCAATTCCCTTCCTGAACCATTGGGAAATGAGACAACAAGATTACTTCAGACAAAAGGATTGACGTTGAATGCAACATCTCTTGGTGGTATTTACCAGCACTCTTTGATTGCCTTGGAAAAATTGTGCAATAACCAGAAATTCCTCAGAACTCTTGAAGAACAGGGAAAACTTCTTGGCAAAGCATGTGACCGACCAGACTTATCTATAAAGTGCAAAGACAAGAAGTGCACTTGCCGTCCTTCATATCGGAAGTCCAAACACTTTCAGAAATGGAAGTTCCAGTCTCCTGGCAAATTTTCAAAGTTTCCAAAATCTGGCAAGTTCTCACGCCGGAAAAAATGGAAATTTTTTAAAAAGAAGAAGTTCAGAGGGCAACGAAAGTCTGATCGTTGCTATATATGCGGAAAGAAGGGGCACTATGCAAAACAATGTCCAAATAAAGCAGCAAGGGACAAAATGGTGAGCTCTTTGGCTCTCATTGATGATGATCTTGAAAATGCTGATGTCGAATCCCTGTTTTCTATCGACAATGAAGCAACAGATGAAGCAGTCCTTGCATTCACTTTTGATGATTCAGATGATTCATCAAAATCATGTGACTCTTCTGATGATCCTGACTCATTCCCCTATGAAGTCCAAACAATTGGGTTCTCCAACATCATGCTGGCTCAACCTTTAGCCAAGGTCAAAATCTTGCTTGGAAAATATGAGAAACCCATACCAGTCATCGCTTTCTTTGATACTGGTGCAGCAACCTCCATTCTCAACCCAGCAATCCTCCTCAGGTCTTATTGGCAATCGTGTTTTAGACCCTTTACAGCAGTCAATGGAGAAACTTTTGTCATCACTTTGATCAGTAAGCCTATTACCATCCAACTTTTCCCAAGATACACCATAAAACACCAAGTCTATGGTTCTGATCTCCAAGGAAAAGATTTATTGTTAGGCTTTGATATTCTCCAAAATCTCAGCAAAGTTTCCTGGCTCAAAAAAGGTTTGAAATACAAAAACTACTTGTTACCTTGGACCACCCAACCAAATCTCTTTTCCATAGAAAATTTCTCCTCCATCAAAAAAGCCATAATCCAAACTTCCTGTGCTGAATCCCATTCCCAGTTCCTCACCAAATGGTCTAACCCACTTTGGAAAAATCCAGATTTCTTCATTTCTCTTCCCTTTAAGAAAAATGAAGACATTAATCCCACCAAAGCCACCCATCATGTAATGAACCCAGAACACTACCAGCTTGCTCTTCAAGAACTCCAGCAACTTCAATCAGAAGGTTTGATTGAGCCCACAACCTCTCGGTGGGCATGTGAAGCATTTTATGTGAACAAAAGAACAGAGCAGATAAGAGGAAAGCTTCGTCTGGTTATCAACTACCAACCTCTTAATCATCTTCTGCAGGATAACAAGTTCCCTCTTCCTCGGAGAAGTGTTCTTTTTGCAAACTTGCCTAAAGCTCAAATTTTCTCAAAGTTTGACCTAAAAGCGGGTTTTTGGCAATTGGGCATTCATCCAGATGATCGTCCCAAAACTGGTTTTTGCATTCCAGATCACCACTTCCAATGGTCAGTCATGCCTTTTGGATTGAAAACAGCTCCATCTTTATTTCAAAATGCCATGATTCGGGTATTTGCTCCAATTCTATCTTCAGCCCTTGTCTATATTGATGACATCCTACTTTTTTCTCCAGCTATTGAGTCTCATGTTGTCCTACTACAAATTTTCCATTCCCTAGTCCAAACCCATGGTATCATGCTCTCAGAGAAAAAAATGTTTCTTGCTCAACCAGAAATTGATTTTTTAGGGATGCATATCTCTAAAGGTCAATATACCCTCCAGCCTCATATAGCCCCCCAACTTGATCATTTTTCTGATGAAAATCTCACAGTCAAACAAGTTCAACAGTTCCTTGGAATTGTTAACTATATGGCTGATTTTATTCCCAACCTGGCCCAATACCGAACTCCTTTCTCAGCTCTACTAAAGAAAACCCCTCCTCCTTGGTCAGCCCTTTGTACCAAAGCTGTAAAAGACCTCAAAGCCATAGCCAAAACTCTTCCTCCATTAACCATACCTTCAGATGGAAAGAGAGTCCTTCAGACAGATGCCTCTGATCTATATTAGGGAGCAGTTCTTTTGGAAGAAAACACAGATCAAAAACGCAGAATTTGTGAATACAAGAGTGGCGCATTCTCTCCAGCAGAGCTTCATTATCACTCTACCTACAAAGAAATTCTGGCAATCAAAAGAAGCATTGAGAAGTTTGAATATCATCTAATCGGTCATCATTTCCTAATTGAGATTGGTATGATGAGCTTTCCCAGCATGCTCAGGTTCAAACAGAAGCACCTTCCAAAGGCACAGTTACTCAGATGGGCAAATTGGTTTTCCAATTGGAGTTTTGATACTGTTCACATAAAAGGAAAAACAAATGTCCCCCTGATTTTCTGTCAAGGCTCAAAAAAGAAATCAACCAGTTTTCAAAAACAAAACCACATTCCTTTGTTCCTGGTTGTTTTCCCATGATTTCCTGTTTCCATCCGGTCAATTTTCCTGTCCACCTTCAGTGTCATATTTTAGAGTTAACCCTTCTTTCTAGGTGTGTTCAAATGTGTCAAAACCTTCAATATCTCTGTATTTTCAAGTATGGTCTTAATGAAGGTCCCATAAAAGGTCTACCTTTCCATCCTATCTATCCCTTTCTCACCCAGTTTGAAGTGTCTTACCATAATATCTTTTATTTCAAAAAAGAAGCCTATCTCTTCTTATGGTATTTAGTCGATGTGCATACTATAAGTGTTTGTTTTAATAAATCAGCAATCTTGGTTTATCTAGCTCATGCGGCGTTCAATCAAGTTCAACCTCCAGAAGATTTCTTTTTGAAATTTCTCCTGCTTTTTGGAAATATACCCTACTGGTAACAGAAGATTAGACAAATCCCCAACAGTGCAGGCGGAGATCTCCAATTTGCTTTTTGGACAAGTCGCAACAACAGAAGTCATCCCAATCCAGATGGTTCTATCACTTGGCGAAAGGAGTATCACACTATATTCCTCTCTGCATATCAGGAGTCTCAGGACATCCAGACTCACAATGGAAATTATCTGGTCATGACCCAAACACTGTGTTCACTCAATGGATTGACACCTGCAGAAGTTCCCTCATCTCTCCTCCATTATGAATCTGCAAACTGGAAATTCAATGATACTTATCCGGAAGAATGGCGCCAAAATATCCGCTATCTTTTGGAACAGTATTACTTGACTGACAGAACTGAAGACTCTTCTGGAAGCAGTGGTTCAGATAATCCAGAGTGTGAACCATGTGCTCATGCCACCTGTTTCTCTTTCCTTTTCCGGAAGGTGGTGAAATTATTAGTGTTTATTATTGAGTACTGTTGTTGTATTAATGTTTTCCCAGCATGCTAGTACGTATAGGTTTGTTCAATAGTAATAGACTAGGCTAAAAGTTTATGCTGTAATAGTTTTGTCAGACCATTGGTGTAGTTATGTTTGGCACCAATTATATATAGTACTATTCCCTGACGTCATGAATGATGCATATGGTTGTACTATTGTTGCCTCCTTACGCCTATAAAAGGAGAGCATCACCTCTGTAAAAATCAAGTCAATGAAAGTCAGTGTTTACTACCTAATATATCCTGTGTCTTATATTCACTCTCTTTGATCCTAACCTACTTTGTGTTCGTACCCACTTCGTGTCTGTAAACTTTCTGATGACGCTCGATACCTGGTCGTCAAACTGCCTGGATGCGTCATCAAACCCATTGTTGAAAGCCTCCGACATGTTTTCCTCGAAAATCCTCACATTTTCCTCTGCCTTTCCGAGCTCCTTCATCACCTTCGTAAAGTTAGCATCAGCCTCCTTCCTCTTGTCCTGCTCCAACTCCAGTTGCCAGTCAAGCTGCATGGTTGTATCCCTGAGCTTGAAGTTCTCCTCACCCAGTCTGTTATTCTCCCCCAACAGCCGAGCATTCTCAGCAATGAGCCTGGTCACCTCCGCATCCCCCATGACGGGCCCTCGCACATACTTCCACCATCTTTTGAATAGACTGAGAAAGGGGGCGTGGAGGTTAGAAAATCTAGAAAAAGCAAAGGATGAAAAAATAAACGAACGAGAAAAGTATCTTACCCTGATGCCATGCAAGACAGCAGTCCTCTCAAGCCTATCAAGAGATTATTCCTTCTCTTTTATCATGTCAGGAGGGAGCAAGAGGCCCTAGTCTAGGGCAATGGCAGTCAAGAAAGCTAGCAGAATCTTCAACCGAGATCGGGCGATCACCTCGGAGGAATGCTAGGGCCCAAACAACGGGGGAGGAAGAGCTGCCCGGGGCTAATTGGGAAGCCGGCAGAGGGGCATGAGTCCGAACAGAGGCAGCATTAAGTTCTTGAAATTTGCGAAAGGACAACTGATCCTCGTTGTCCTCCCCACCAAAAGCGTCTTGACAAGACCGCTTGCGAAGAGCATCGGCGAGACTATAGAAGGGGAGCCCGAGGTAGTAGCTCGGCCGGCAGGCTTGGAACTATGAGAAGCGGAGGAAGGACAGGAACCGGAGCGACCAACCATGGTCGCGAGGTTTAGGCGGCGGGACATGTCTTGTTCAGCAAAATAGTCGGAGGGAGAGATGTGAGTAACGTGACCTGAGGAGGAGGCACCACTATCCTTGATCCGGACTTGGGGGATACCAGTGGGAAGGTTGATTTCCCCCTCCTGTGCAGCAACCGTGACGGCGCGGTTACGGCGGTCACGGCGATGATTGTTGGGACGAGAGAGGTTGGCCAACTCTTGGACCTAGAGTTCAAGGGCTGGAAAGGGGCACTCAGTTTTGGCCTCGGGGCGAAGGATGACGCCCCTTGTGTACGTAGGATGATAGTCGAGTAGAATGTGGGCAGCTCGGCCAAGACCAGAGCCGATCACACCAGGGATACAGTCGTAATCGAGTGCACGGTGGATATCCAACTGGTGGACCAAAGAGCTGATGGTGCGGTGATTGTCGTTTATGTTGGGGGCTGCACGAAAAAGCAAGGTAAAGAACATAAGCAAAACTGTACAAAATGTAATACAGAAGCCCCTTTCGTTTGGCTGGGTTCAATTCCCATGTCATGCGCCCCACTTATGGGGTGGCTCCCCTTCCCCTTTCCCCCACTAACAACTAACTCTCTAACCCACTGATGTATATCGGCTTTGGTAAATAAAAAAAAAGGAAAAGGAAAATCTGCTCGGGGAACGACGAAAAGGGACTCACATGGACGGCCAAAGGCGTGGGGTACATGCAGCCCAGAAGGCCTACCTTCCTCATCCCTCTCCTCCCAGTTGCCGGTAACAATGAGGAAATCGTCATCACCTCGGGCAGAATCGGGCGTGTGGGTAACGAGCTTCCTATTCTTGCTACGAGCTTTAAGGTAGTATGAGCCCTCGTCTCGGGTTGAGACAACACTATACATATGTTGAATGTCCCAGAACCCTAGGTTGGTGTCCAGGCAACGATGCCCATGACCAAACGAAAAAAAACTAACTGTACACTAGAGGGGGGTGAGGCGATATGTGTTTAAGGTTTGACAAAGCAAAGAGTGAAGGGGAAGGCGAACACCTCCTTCGACTATGGACATGACGGAAATATGAAGGACCTGGTTATCGTGACCATCCCTGTCGACCTCAACGGGGGGCGAGTTCCATGTAGATGTCATCGGGGACACCGTAGCGTTCCCAAAAGGACCTCATTCTTTCAGGAGTGTCACATAATCTCCTAAAACAGCCTGTCCTGATCACCATTGCAAACTAGGGCTAAAAACTCGAAAAGACGGAGAGGAAAAAAACGAAAGGACTTACACAAGAATAGTGGGGGCTGGTGAGGCGTTTCCGAAGAGAAACAGAACGATCGGACTCAGGAAGGGTTGGCAGCAGTCGCTTGGAAGAAAGATGAACAGTAACAATGGCGAGAGTTTTTCCCATTCTGGATAGAGAGAGAAAGCAAAGGTTGAAAATGGGTTGAAATGATTAAAACCCCAAAAAAGGTGGGGTGACGTATCGAGAACGTCACCCAAAGGACCCCGTTTGGGCTGAAATTATTTTCCCTTCCTTTCTTCTCTTTTCCATAGGTTCCAAACAAACCCATAATGTACTTAACTAGATTGTTGATATAACAGAATGGAAACAAGCATTTATGGCACCAACCCCAATTGAATGGGACACATGGCATGCTTGGGTTGGGTTTGATTAGCCACTGACCCACTGCATAGAGATTTTTAAGATCCTCAAGTTCTGCCAGGTTTCTCTATTTTCCTAGTAATATATTTAGGAAGTGAAGACACCAGGAAGTCTTGCTGAAGTGAAATCAGAACAGAATTCACAATATTTTTAACTACAGGAGCACGATGTACCTGACTATCAATGGCAAAGTACTCCAGGTTCATCTGCAATTTCTCACCATATCAGACTATCAGTACCATGTCACAAAAGCAACTATGCTAAAAATTTAAACAGCCAGCACATGCAAAGTGTTTCCATGAAATCACAGAAACAAGGGAAATCTTGCAAGGGAAAAAATCATAACCTCTCTCAAGGCACCTATGCGAGCTAAAACACTTCCATCTTTCTTGATATGACTAACCAATTCACGTGGAACAGGTGAACTGAAAAAAACGAATGCCCTAGAAACAGAACATGGTGAAGGACAAGACAAGAGTGAGTGAATTTTCCTCAACAAAACTACTCATAACTTCCAAAAGGATAAATTAATCAAACAATATCGAATGAAAAAGATCCATCATGTACTTTTTATACAGAGGTGCTCTTCCAGTCATGTCGGACAGAAACACAATAACACTGCACGACAACAAAACCAAAACATGAGAGAGATAGTGGTGGGGGTTACCATCCATATAAACCATGACATAACGTAAGGCGAAGAAATATACAAAAACATCACCAACATACAAACTTTAGCAAACAGAAAAAGGAACATGTAATATAAATACAAGAGCACAGTAAAAGTAGTTGATAGCCAAATTTGTAAACCAAAATACTAAGAAATGCCAATTGACAAAATCACAGGGAAAAATTCAACAATCATCAGATTCATAACTAGAAACTAAATCAGTAAATGGAATTCTAAAGACGTCCAACTAACCAGTATTTGGTTGAAAGGTTAAATATAAATGCATAACTATCAGCAAGAATAAAGTAAATGTATATAACATACGTAAGAAAGTGCAGAAGAAACCATTACTTCTCTTTTGTTGGCTGCATGAAGTAAATGGCATCCATGGTGGGCAATGGCTGCCTTCTCCTGTATATGTCTTCCACCACTGCAGGAAAAGGTAGAAATCACAACTTTAAAGAACATGTACATTTCAAAACAAATATATCACTGTAGCTCATGCTTAACACAGCACAATCCAGTTTTTCATCTGTTATTAATGTTGTCAACTTTACATGAGTCTACGAACTTCAGCACAGAGCGATCATTAGCAGAAACCAGAAGGCAAACCAAAAATTTAATCACATAAAACCTGTTGCAAGGGAGAAGAGAGAATGTGTATAGGGTGTTAATTAACCCTAACACAAATAACTATAATTTATTCTTTATAATATGAGAGACCATGGTTTTAAATCGCGGTATCGGTCAGCATAACAGTCGCAGTTGCGAGTAACGGATATCTGGAGTATCGGGCAATGTGTAACGGGAATCGGACACCACACTCGTGAATTTTTTTCAAGCACTAGCAAGTGCTGAAAACTTTATTGATACACATGCTCTAACCTTATTTATGACTAAATTGAATGTTTTGAAGCAATATTTTACTTTAACAAGTAGTTCTAAGTAAGATGTGATCAAATGTTGCGTTTTAAGAACGAAATTGAAGTTTTTTTCCTCATTCTAACAAGAATTTGGTTCTCAAAATATTGTTTTAGCACATGAAGGCATCTCAAAAAATTACAAAGAATACATTGTAGGATCACATGAAGGTCTGAGAAAGGGGGGAAAAAAAAAATAGAAGAAAAGTTGTTCTCGGTATTCTGTAGGCGTAATAGTCCTGTAACGGTCTTGTAACGGGGTGTAACAGCCATTACGCAATATGTAACGGCCATAAAGGCCAATACGCACATGAAATTTTCGTAACGTATAGGAACTAAATGGATGATATTTAGGTATATAGTAAACCTTGTGGGCTAGTACTAGTACCTTGGGCTTAAGCATTTTGGGCCACGTGATGTGGCTTGTGGATCAAAACCAAGGTACTGGGCCAATTCTCTGCTTGGGGCGTTAAAGGTGGTATCAGAACAATCCATGTACACGACCATGTGGGCCTTGGACTTTGGATTTGGTTTGGTTTGATTTAGTTTGGTTTGGTGATTTTAGTACTCAACCCCTCACGAGGGCACGAGGCTATAAAGGTGGGGAGCTTATAACACCCCGTCCCACATTGGAAGTCTACATGGGTGATCTTGGGCATATAACAAACCATGTGGGCTACTACTAGTACCTTGGGCTTAAGCTTTTGGGCCATGTGATCTGGCTTGTGGATCAAAATCAAGGTACTTTGGATATGGTTTGGTTTGATTTAGTTTGGTTTGGTGATTTTAGTATTCAACCACTCAAGCTATAAAGGTGGGGAGATTGTAACACTCTGTCCCACATCGGAAGTCTACATGGATGATCTTGGGTATATAGCAAACATTGTGGGCTGCTACTAGTACCTTGGGATTAAGCATGTTGGGCCATGTGGTGTGGCTTATGGATCAAAATCAAGCTACTGGGCCAGTGGTCTACTTGGGGCATTCAAGGTATTGTAATACCCCAAGATTTGAGGGAAGTGAGTTCTTAGTCCCACATCGGAAGTCTACATGGGTGATCAATGGCTTATAACAAACCATGTGAGCTACTAATAGTACCTTGGGCTTAAGCTTTTGGGCCATGTGGTGTGGCTTGGGGATCAAAATCAAGGTACTGGGCCAGTGGTCTCCTGGGGCGTTACATAAAGTATTCTAGCATTCCCCCTCAAGCTAGAGAATAGATATCATAAAATCCCTACTTGTTACAAAGCGGCTCTAACTATGGCTTGAACAACGAATTAGTAAACATATTTGCGCTCCTGTAGACACAAACAGAGTAGCAATCACACCTCCAACAAACTTTCACGCACCAAATGACAATCTACTTCAATATACTTAGTTCTTTCATGGAATACTGGATTAGAGGCAATGTGAATTGCTACTTGGTTATCACAGTACAAATTCATATGCTGCACACCAAATCCTATCTCTTTGAGAAAAGAGCGCACCCATACAATTTCACATGTCGTGTGAGCCATTGCTCTATACTCAGCTTACACACTTGGCCGTGCAACCACTTCTTACTCTTCCAATTGACAAGATTTCCACCAAGGAAGACACAATATCCTATAGTGGATCTCCTGTTGGATGGCCCTCCTGCCCAATCGGAATCGGTAAATGCCTCAACAGACCAAGTCCTAGATGCGCCTTAAGATACTTCACAATTCTAACAGCTTCTCAATGTTGAAAATGAGGAGAAGAGAAAATATAAATTGGCTCACAATACTAACGGCAAACGAGATATCTGGCCGTGTAATAGTAAGATAATTTAACCCCTAAACTCTAAATTAGAGCCCCACCTTAACCCTAACCCTAAACCGCCACTACTATAACCCTTGCTGCTGTTGCCATGCATCGCCAGCCCACCAAAATCCCCAAAATCGAAGACCCAACCTTCTGAAACCGTTAATCGAACTCTTTTCCAGCCATCGTTTACCTTTGAAACCCCAAACCGAGCCTTTTACCACTACCAGATCAAACCCCTTCAAAACCCTAACTGTTTGTGCACTCAATCCATCATTTTTGACAAAAACGAACCCACCCAGCCCATTTTTGACCAAAATCGAACTCACCCAGGGCACAATCGACCACAATCAAACTCACCCAACCCCTATAGACTGCATCAATATATGACCAAATCACCCTTATAGACATAACATAAGCTGTGCCACTCTGTATCCACAAATATCCAATAAGATAACAACTTAAGCAATTATTTTTCAATTAAAGAAAGAAATTGAAAAAATGGAAACCAATGATCGAATTGAATTATTTTTGGAAACAATTTTCGAAGAGAGGATTTAATTTTTGAGAACAATCCATTGAAACCAATAACTCAACTCTGCATAAAAACCATGTCCAAAATTAGACTTGACATAGATTTGCAATGTAATCAAGAGGCGTGTAAAACCAAACAAGCATGACAAAGAGTGATGAGCAGACTTTTGGGGCCATTGCTAGGTCTGCAGCCTAATCTCAGCAAGACTGCCAGCTTGCTGAAGTTTTCGTTGACAGAAAACAGGTTTTGAGGTCCATTTTGAATATTCCACAAGTCTTCCGGTAAAATATCTTGGTATGCCTTTCATCTCCACAAAGTTGAAATATTCTGATTGCTTGGCCTTCAAAGACAGAATGTTGAAGAGAGTTCAGTTATGGTAAAACAAGCTTTTATCCTATGGAGGTAGGTTACAGTTGATAAGTTTTGTGCTTTTCAGTATCCAAGTCTACTGAAAAACGTCATTGTAGCTCCTCGGTTCTTGGAGGTTTAGGGGGGCCACTGTTTTAATGGTATTCTTAGAGCAGTCACTTTGTGCATATATTGCCAAAGGTTAGGTCTGTTTCCAATCATCCCCCGCCCATACCCCCAATGATTGGGGACTAGATGGGTTATGTTATGTTGTTGTTGTAGTATCCAAGTCTACTGTCTCTAATTTTCATTTTTCCTCATAAGATGCTGAAGGAAATAGAGGGTATTCTCACTGCTATTCTCTGGGGTTGAGTTGAGATCTACAGGGGTTTAAGTCTCATGGTCCTCTGTGTGCGTCCCTAGGAAAGAGGGTGGGTTGGGATTTAGAAGGTTTAAGGCTAAGGAGTGGAATAAAGCATCTATGATCAGGCACTTCAGGTCATGTGCAAAAAAGAAGATATCCTTTGGGTGAAGTAGATTCACTCCGATACGATTACAAATCAATTTTTATGGCATATGAATCTCCCTTCTGACTTGAGGAAGGATGGGCAGTCATTTATGAAATCTATCATTGGTGATGGCCAGTCCACTTTTTTGTGGCTGGATAATTGGCATAAGTTACATCCTTTTTACAAGAAGTTTGGGGACAGTGGTGTTTAATATGGGCAGATCTCTTAGAGCTAAAGTTTCTTCCATTATTGTTGATGGGGAATGGAGGTGGCCAAGAGGAAGGGATACTACCATTAATTGATGTAATCATGCTAACACGGCTGCTAATTTATTGCCTCAACGGTCTCAACCTGACAGAGAGGACAGAGTGGTTTGGACCCTAACCCCTATTGAAATCTATAGTGCAAAATCTGCTTGGTAGGCTCTTAGAACTAGGGCCCCAATGGTTGATTGATTGGTTTTCTGTCGTTTGGCACAAGAGACAGATCTCTAGATGGACTTTTATTCAATGGGTAGCTATCCTTGGTGGATTATCTACAAGGGATAGATTAGTGAATTTTATTCACTGCCACGGGGGCTTGGAGTCCCATGATCACCTGTTCTTTGGTTGTGTCTTTGCTGAACAGGTGTGGAAAGAGGTTAAGACCTTCTGTGGCTTTGAGCATACTGGTAGGAACCTTTTTTCTGAACTTCAATCGGGTACCCAGCATTGTAAAGGGCAGTCTTTGAGAACTTCAGTGTATGGATTGTGTCTTGACTGTTTATTATATGTGGAAGGAGACAAATAGTCGAATTTTCCAACAGAAAGGTGTGGAATCTGCTGCTGTGGTGAGAAGTATTCAGGAGGAAGTTAGAGCTTTCGTATGCTCTTGGAAGAATTTGCCAATGTCTGCAGAAAACCAGAGGTACTGCCTGGCTTGGGGAGTCCCTTTATTTGTTTTTCAGCAGAATCAGTCTCTCGATGACTTACAGATGTTTCGGCTTTGTTTTGTGTTTTGTTTTGGCTGGTATAGTTTCTGAGATGTGATCTCTTCTGGTCTTGTTTTGGCTTTCCTTGTACAGATAGGTGGTTTGTATTTTGTTGTTGTATCCTTGATTCTTTGGGCTAGTTCCCTATAAAAGAAACTTTTTTTTTCTATCGGCCCCTATGAAAGAAACTGTCCCAAAAAAATTTATACTATGTCTGCCTTATGTAACATAAAGAGTGATGAATCTAATCATTCAACATAAAGCAGTGGTTTGAAAGAATAAAGATTTTTGAATGTCAAGGAACACAATGTCCTCGATAGAGCTCAACTAGATAAACAAATTCATGTAGCCAACCCCAACTAATTGGGACTTAAGGCCCGGTTTAGTTTGGTTCCAGATCAAGCCAACTAACCAAACCGAGTATGTCATCCCACATGACTTTCATGGGTGCTTTCTTAATCACACAAACCTACTTGGAGCCTCTTAAGATAGTTTTTTACAGGAAGAAAATATAAAACAAAATCAAATTTTCCTTGTTACTGAAGTTTCCAATAGGTTATTTGCACCAAAGCTTCAAGTCTACCAATCACAGCATGATCACTCGATCTTGACAAGAGAATGAAAACAAGATAAATTTTCTTTCTTATTGTTAGTGGAACGGGATTTTTATTATATGAGGCTGCAATTTACATTTCTACGTTCATCACCCACATTGAACTATAAGAACAATAGGCTTGTAGAGAGTGGTATAGAGATAGACTCTTTTTGTTTTCAAAATTGGGTATATTGAATGAGACATGTGGTCTTTTTACACCTGTAGTTAATGAAATTGATGTTTTCATTTCACTTGGAAGTACAAGGGTGCAAGCATCCAAAAAAGAAGTTGATGGGTGTAGTGGCCCGAATAAATGGGGCTCCGTACTGACTCCGAAGACATACCACCGAGCTCCATACCGACTCCGGAAGCATATTACTGAGGGCTCCGTACCGACCCCGGAGACATACCACCGAGGGCTCCGTACCGACCCCGGAGACATACCACCTAAGGCTCCGTACCGACCCCAGAGACAGCACCGAGGGCTCCCAAGCAAGCCTCCTACGCCTAATGAGACACATCATCGAGAAGAATCCTCGCGAAGGGCTGACCTGGCCATGTGCTCCGTAACCGCCTTATCCGGTGCATCATCTATGATGTCACCCGAGACGGTTACCTGAGCGTGACCTCCACCCGCTAGCTCGGAGGCCAAGTAAACCTAGGTCTATAAATACAAACGGATACTCATCTTTGAGGGGTATGCCATTCTTCCCTAACCCTAGACCTAAACCTCTCTCCTTACATCTAACTTGATCGTCGGAGGGTCACTGGGCTTCCACAGCCCTAGTGACTTGTTGCAGGTCCAACGTCGGAGGCGCAGAGCAAACGGAGGAAGGAACCGGAATCCTTTCGCGATCAGGATCCCGACAATTGGTGGAAAACGCCGGTTTTGTCATCTGAAGCATGAAATAACACTGTTCATTGCACTGTTCATGTTCTTCCCGAGGCCTATCTCCTTCCCGAGGCCATCGACGCTCTTCCTGTCATGGCCAAACAGTCGTTAGGGAGGGCGCTCTTTCTCCCTAACCCGAGGCCTATATTCTTCTCCTTAGATCTAACTTGATCGTCGGAGGACACACGGAGCTATAAGGAAGGAGCCAGGAGCGGAACCCGAACCGATTGATCCAAAATCGAACCCCTAAAATTGGCGATTCTGCTGGGGATTAGTCGTTCCCTCTGATGTTCGCTCCTCCCCTTCAACAACTCTCACCTCGCTTATAGGCGTTCTTCACGACGGAATTGTCGAGATCCGAGAACCAAAGAGCGGCGACGCAATGAGAGAAATTGGTGTAGATCAAGCGGCTCTTCCACCTGTCCTCCAACTCTTGCTCCGGCGGGGGCTAGGACCATCCGTTGCTCAACAACGTACGCATCCGCCAAAAGAATCCATGGCCTAGGCAGTCCGTAAAAAGACCGCCTTGCTCCTTCTAGGGAAATGGTTCTTTGGGAGAAAACGGGCTAGCACAGAAGGCGTTCACCGTGCCCCGAACAGCAATCAAACAAAGATTTAATGCAGAAGTTAGCTTTCGATAGGCTCGGAAGCGTCCAAACCTTTCCATGCCTCGGTTTCCTGAAGCTGAGCCTACGAATCAAAGGAACCCTTCCGTGCCTCCATCGTGCCCTGGTTTCCCGAAGCCGAGCCCCCGAAGCGACGGAACACTTCCGTGCATCCTTCGTGCCTTGGTTTCCCGAAGCCAAGCCCACGAACCGACGGAACACTTCTGCGCCGCCTTCGTGCCTTGGTTTTCCGAAGCCGAGCCCCCGAAGCGACGGAACCCTTCCGTGCCTCCTTCGTGCCTCGGTTTCCCGAACCCGAGCCCCCGAAGCGACGAAACACTTCCGTGCCTCCTTCGTGCCTCGGTTTCCCGAAGCCGAGCCCACGAAACGACGAAACCCTTTCCGTGCCTCATTCGTGCCTCGGTTTCCTGAAGCTGAGCCTACAAATCAAAGGAACCCTTCCATGCCTCCTTCGTGCCTCGGTTTCCCGAAGCCGAGACCCCGAAGCGACGGAACACTTCCGTGCCTCCTTCGTGCCTTGGTTTTCCGAAGCCGAGCCCACGAACCGACGGAACCCTTCCGTGCCTAGGTTTCCCGAAGCCGAGCCCCCGAAGCGACGGAACCCTTCTGTGCCTCCTTTGTGCCTCAGTTTCCCGAAGCCGCCCCCCGAAGCAACGGAATCCTTCCGTGCCTCCTTCATGCCTCGGCTTGGTTTCCCAAAGCCGAGCACACAAACTGATGGAACTCTTCCGTGCCGCGATTTCCCGAAGCCGAGCCCCCGAAGCGACGGAACTCTTCCGTGCGTCTTTCGTGCCTAGGTTTCCCGAAGCTGAGCCCACGAACCGACAGAACCCTTTCCGTGCCTCCTTCATGCCTCGGTTTTCTGAAGCTGAGCCTACGAATCAAAGGAACCCTTCTGTGCCTCCTTCGTGCCTCGGTTTCCCAAAGCCGAGCCCCCGAAGCGACGGAACACTTCCGTGCCTCCTTCGTGCCATGCTTTCCCGAAGCCGAGCCCACGAACCGACGGAACCCTTCCGTGCCTCCTTTGTGCCTCAGTTTGCCGAAGCCGCCCCCCGAAGCGACGGAATCCTTCCGTGCCTCCTTCATGCCTCAGCTTGGTTTCCCGAAGCCGAGCGCACAAACAGATGGAACTCTTCCGTGCCGCGATTTCCCGAAGCTGAACCCCCGAAGTGACGGAACTCTTCCGTGCCTCCTTCGTGCCTAGGTTTCCCGAAGCTGAGCCCACGAACCGACGTAACCCTTTCCGTGCCTCCTTCATGCCTCGGTTTCCTGAAGCTGAGCCTACGAATCAAAGGAACCCTTTTGTGCCTCCTTCCTGCCTCGGTTTCCTGAAGCCGAGCCCCCGAAGCGACAGAACACTTCCGTGCCTCCTTCGTGCCATGCTTTCCCGAAGCCGAGCCCACGAACCGACGGAACCCTTCCCTGCCTCCTTCGTGCCTCGGTTTCCCAAAGCCGAGCCCCCGAAGCGACGGAACCCTTCCGTGCCTCCTTCGTGCCTCAGTTTCCCGAAGCCGAGCCCCCGAAGCGACGGAATCCTTTCGTGCCTCCTTCATGCCTAGGCTTGGTTTCCCGAAGCCGAGCACACAAACAGATGGAACTCTTCCGTGCCGCGATCTCCCGAAGCCGAGCCCCAGAAGCGACGGAACCCTACCGTGCCTCCCTCGTGCTTCGGTTTCCCGAAGCCGAGCCCCCGAAGCAACGGAACCCTTCCGTGCCTCCTTCGTGCCTCAGTTTTCCGAAGCCGAGCCCCCGAAGCAACGGAATCCTTCCGTGCCTTCTTCGTGCCTCAGCTTCGTTTCCTGAAGCCGAGCACGCAAACCGACGGAACCCTTCCGTGCCTCCTTCGTGCCTTTGTTTCCCGAAGCTGAGCCTACGAATCAACTGAAACCTTCCGGTGCCTATTTCGTGCCTAGTTTTCCCGAAGCCGAGCCCACGAACCGACGAACGAGTTTGAGGATCGACACATCTCTCTGGGGCTTCGTACACATTAAAACATTCGGCCATACTACTCGTCAACTCCTCCCAAACCAATAAGAGGTCGAGAGAAGTTGAGGGGCTATTGTAGTGGCCCGAATAAATGGGGCTCCGCACCGACTCCGAAGACATACCATCGAGCTCCATACCGACTCCGGAAGCATATTACCGAGGGCTCCGTACCGACCTCGGAGACGTACCACCTAAGGCTCCGTACCGACCCCGGAGACACAGCACCAAGGGCTCCCGAGCAAGCCTCCTACGCCTAATGAGACACATCATCGAGAATAATCCTCGCGAAGGGCTGACCTGGCCATGTGCTCCGTAACCGCCTTATCCGGTGCGTCATCTATGATGTCACCCGAGGCGGTTACCTGAGCGTGACCTCCACGCACAAGCTTGGAGGCCAAGTAAACCTAGGTCTATAAATACAAAGGATACTCATCTTTGAGGGGTATGCCCTTCTTCCCTAACCCTAACCCTAGACCTAAACCTCTCTCCTTACATCTAACTTGATCATCGGAGGGTCACTGGGCTTCCACAGCCCTAGTGACTTGTTGCAGGTCCAACGACGGAGGCGCGGAGCAAACGGAGGAAGGAACCGGAATCCTTTCGCGATCAAGATCCCGACAATCGATGGAAAACGCCGGTTTTGTCGTCTGAAGCATGAAATAACACTGTTCATTGCACTGTTCATGTTTATTCCTGAGGTCTATATCCTTCCCAAGGCCAATCTCCTTCCCGAGGCCATCGACGCTCTTCCCGTCATGGCCAAACAGTCGTTAGGGAGGACGCTCTTTCTCCCTAACCCGAGGCCTATCTTCTTCTCCTTAGATCTAACTTGATCGTCGGAGGACACACGGAGCTATAAAGAAGGAGCCAGGAGCGGAACCCGAACCGATTGATCCAAAATCGAACCCCTAAAATTGGCAACTCTGCTGGGGATTAGTCGTTCTCTCTGATGTTCGCTCCTCCCCTTCAACAACTCTCACCTCGCTTATAGGCGTTCTTCACAACGGTAATGTCGAGAACCGAGAACCAAAAAGCAGCGACACAATGAGAGAAATTGGTGAAGATCAAGCGGCTCTTCCACCTGTCCTCCAACTCTTGCTCCGGCGGGGGCTAGGACCGTCCGTTGCTCAACAACGTACGCATCCACCAAAAGAATCCATGGCCTAGGCAGTCCGTAAAAAGACCGCCTTGCCCCTTCCGGGAAGGGTTCCTTTGATTCATAGGCTCAGCTTTAGGAAACCGAGGCACGAAGGAGGCACGGAAAGGGTTCCATCGGTTCGTGGGCTCGGCTTCGGGAAACCTAGGCACGAAGGAGGCACGGAAGAGTTTCGTCGCTTCGGCGGCTCGGCTTCGGGAAACCGAGGCACGGAAGGGTTCCGTCACTCCGGGGGCTCGGCTTCGGAAAACCAAGGGACGAAGGAGGCACAGAGGTGTTCCGTCGGTTCGTGGGCTCGGCTTCGGGAAACCAAGGCACGAAGGAGGCACGGAATTGTTCCGTCGCTTTGGGGTCTCGGCTTCGGGAAACCAAGGCACGAAGGAGGCACGGAAGGGTTCCTTTGATTCGTAGGCTCAGCTTCAGGAAACCGAGGCACGAATGAGGCACGGAAAGACTTGGACGCTTCCGAGCCTATCGAAAGCTAAATTCTGCCTTGAATCTTGGTTTGATTGCTGTTCGGGGCACGGTGAACGCCTTCTGTGCTAGCTCGTTTTCTCCCAAAGAACCATTTCCCTGGAAGGGGCAAGGCGGTTTTTTACGGACTGCCTAGGCCATGAATTCTTTTGGCAGATGCGTACGTTGTTGAGCCAGGGACGGTCCTAGTCCCCCGCCGGAGCAAGAGTTGGAGGACAGGTGGAAGAGCCGCTTGATCTACACCAATTTCTCTCATTGCAACGCCGCTCTTTGGTTCTCGGATCTCGACATTTCCGTCGTGAAGAACGCCTATAAGCGAGGTGAGAGTTGTTGAAGGGGAGGAGCGAACATCAGAGAGATCGACTAATCCTCAGCAGAGTCGCCAATTGTAGGGGTTCGATTTTGGATCAATCGGTTCGGGTTCCGCTCCTGGCTCCTTCCTTATAGCTCCGTGTGTCCTCCGACGATCAAGTTAGATCTAAGGAGAAGAAGATAGGCCTCGGGTTAAGGAGAAAGAGCGTCCTCCCTAACGACTGTTTGGCCATGACAGGAAGAGCGTCGATGGCCTAGGGAAGGAGATAGGCCTCGGGAAGGATATAGACCTCGGGAAGAACATGAACAGTGCAATGAACAGTGTTATTTCATGCTTCAGACGACAAAACCGGCGTTTTCCACCAATTGTTGGGATCCTGATCGCGAAAGGATTCTGGTTCCTTCCTCCGTTTGCTCCGCGCCTCCGCCGTTGGACCTGCAACAAGTCACTAGGGCTGTGGAAGCCCCGTGACCCTCCGACGATCAAGTTAGATGTAAGGAGAGAGGTTTAGGTCTAGGGTTAGGGTTAGGGAAGAATGGCATACCCCTCAAAGATGAGTATCCCTTTGTATTTATAGACCTAGGTTTACTTGGCCTCCGAGCTAGCGCGTGGAGGTCACGCTCAGATAACCGCCTCGGGTGACATCATAGATGACGCACCAGATAAGGCGGTTACGGAGCACATGGCCAGGTCAGCCCTTCGCGAGGATTCTTCTCAATGATGTGTCTCATTAGGCGTAGGAGGCTTGCTCGGGAGCCCTCGGTGCTGTCTCCGGGGTCGGTACGGAGCCCTAGGTGGTATGTCTCCGGGGTCGGTACGGAGCCCTCGGTGGTATGTCTCTGGGGTCGGTACGTAGCCCTCGGTAATATGCTTCCGGAGTCGGTATGGAGCTCGGTGGTATGTCTTCGGAGTCAGTACGGAGCCCCATTTATTCAGGCCACTACAATGGGTGCAAGTTAAAATGGCTCAAAATACAGTGGGTAAGTAAGCATTTCCTTATTTTCATCCCAAAATCTCTTAAGTGGAGACACGTATCTAAACCGTAGGGGCAAAATGTAAAACGTAATCAAACATATGGTGATAAGAAAAAACAGGATTGATAGGTTTGTCAAAGGAGGTAGAGCCCAGGTTGTTCCTAAATCCCTGGTGATGCAGGCCAATACAAAGCTCAACAATAACAAAATCGTCTATAAGTGTCAAAAATGAAAAGGCCACTGGGACATTCCACAACTAAGCTTTAGTATTCCCAAGTCGTACTATAACTAGCTTTAGATTTAACTGTGCAAGATATATAGGATAGACTTTTACGAGGTAGGATTATTTTGGTGGTAAATTTGGTAGACGTCAGCCAAAGGGGTCGCCCATAAGTATTAAGTCATATGCGTCCAAATTATGTTTCATCATTTTAGAAGGTTTTACAAGTCAAAAACCTAATTTCCAATATAGGAAGTCCAAATCCTTGTATATTTAGTTCCATGCATTCTAGAAGGTTTTAGAAATGAAAGTCCAACTTTTCAACATAGAAGTCCAAGTCCTAGTACATTCAGAAGTTTAGAAATTCGTCGACAAAACAAAGCTAGAAGGCTTCTAATTTAGCAGAATCTACAATTGCAGAACATCGAATCTCCTCTTGGGATTGAGTGACGTTGTCCTAACCCGAGGTGTTACGCCTACGAATTCAAGGTTTATGATGGATACCAAGAAATTCGAGGCGTGATGCGATGCCTCCAACTATCTTTCTCTCTGTCTTCTGGTCTGAAACTGAAAGCCCAAAACCAGGTATGGATAACCTCCCTTTTACCCTTAACCTTCCAGTGATTAAGATAAATATATTCCTCGTCCAACCATACAACATTACCATCAAAGGAAATCCAAAACACTCCATATTCTTCAACTATCAACAGCCCGACCACTCATAACAATCTCTAATATCATTTGTCTCATTCCCAAAGCCTTGCATGTTTGATACTGGAAAAAACATTGAAAAACTTAAAATTTAACAACCTTTCTAACCCCAAAATCTAACAGAAATTGACCCTTCACATAAAGCTTACTCCGCCGATGTAGTACCCGCTTAGTTTTGGCTCACTAATATTGAGAGAGTTCACCCCCGCCTTCATCCTAAAGCAGCTAGCTTATTTCTTCTCCTCGATTTCTTTATCAGATCTGTACAACTCATGAGACTTATTGCATGATTCGATTCGATAATTTTTGAAATATAGGCGCATCAATTGAAAGAAATTATTGGGATATTGAAATGGGTAAGAAAAATTTTCAAAAATTATGTGCAGAAGTGCATTTTCTTATCCAAAAAGTGTCATGACTCTTCATAAAAGACTATCATAATGAGGCCGGCGTTTGGGGGTTCGACTAAGACGTTTGTGGGCACCAGTGGGAGTGTCCTAAAAGTCAGCCGCCTAGGTTGACCAGTCGCCTCCTAGGCACTAGGTGGTTGCCCAACGCCTATATTAGGCAACCGAGTAGTGGGCATCATGTCCCACTCCCCACCTAGGCACTAGGCAGCCGACTAGTCGTCAACTAGGCGCTAGTCTCCCCTTTTCTGCTCAACTAGCGCCTAGCGATATTTAGAACATTGACCAGCGATGGTGCTGTTTTGAGGGGTCTTAGCTGCGGCGGTGGTTTAGGAGTCGTGGCAGTTTGGGTCCTGTGATTTGAGCTTTGGTTGAGGGGTTCTGGGGTTGGTATTTGGGGGTTTAATTTGAGGCGTTCGTGGGCAGCAGAGATGGTGGGATTTGGAAGGGTCATAGCGGCAGCGGTGATCTTTTTGGGAACTACGTTTTGAGGTTCATTTGAGGGCAGCTTTGGGTGTTTGATTTGAAACGTTTAGGGCCTTGATTTAAGGTGCATTTGGGCAATAGGGGTGGTTGCGTTTAGAGGGGTTGTAGTGGTGGCGGTGGTTTTGGGTGTTGAGGTTAGGGGCCGGCGTGTTGAGGGTTCGATTAAGGGGTTTTACAGCTGGTGTTTGAGGGTATTTGAGGAGTAGCGGCAGCAGCAATTGTTTTCAGGGGACGTAGCCAGTCGATGGCTTGCGATTGGAGGGGTTTTGGGGTTGGATAGTTGTGGTCAGCAATGGGTTTTCCCAGCAACCACCTTCGTTGGCGCATCTATTTTCTTTTTAAGTGGCTTATTTGTGGACGCACCCATTTTCTCGAGCAACACATAGATTTCAAGAGGAATTGGTAACATCGTTTTTGGTTGGCACATTGTCAACATGTCATGTTTATTTTCCTTTATTGTTTTGTTTTGAAAAAATGAGTGGCCAGGAGGTAGGGTTTTTTTGCGAGTTGCAGCCGTAGAAAAGTCATTGCACTCTTCATACCTCTCTCAATGCATTTGTTTTCCTTCATCTTTTGATCTTTATGATTACTGAACTTTTTCTTCGCCGCTCAAAAAAGAGGGAGGATTTCCAAATTCTCTCAGTTAGGTGGCTTAAAATATTTTTCTTTTATCTTCTCATTTGAGGTATTGTAGATTCTTGTTTCCATAACTAGATTAAAAACTCATATCATAATCAATCATGTAATAAAATGTCACATATCAATTGAGGGATTGAATCCGCAACCTCTTCATATTTATATAATATACATTTCGTTACTATAAATATGTTTTGTTATGTATTTTAGAAAAGTATAACTAAATCATTAGGATTCACAATTTGGTTTGATTCACAACTCAAAGGGTTATTTCTATTACAATCTAATTCTCGAGTTGAAACCCGGCAAACTGAAATGGTAGTTTAGGAAAGAATAGACTACCTACCAATGATATACAGATTAACATGCGTAGTGCCTACAATCACATTACATTAATCTTTACTTTTGCTTTGGGGATCTTAAGGATGTAAATTTGTAAAGGTTAATTGTTTGGAGTATAGGCTTATTTTGGTGCAAAATTAAGTCCAAGAGTTCCAAGAAACTGAGGTCATTAAGATGACCAATCTGATGTGTCAATACAAATTTTGGTAATTGAAAAGCACGGCCACTTCAAAAGGAAATTCCACTCTTGAAAAAACAAGTACAAAAACAACATTAAAAATGATTTAGCTGCTAACTAAAGCAAGCCAAAAAAACATACACATACACATGTTAACATAGACACCAAACAAAGAGAATACTGCTAATGTACCCAACACCTAACTCAACCAATAGGCAATAAGCGGAGAGGTCCCCCAATCTCGTATACTAGTTTTGGAGGTGATAGTTAACCCATGTACGATAAGCTCTAACACCCCCTCACACGTGCAACACCCAACGAGCACGTGGATATGTCACAAAGAATCCACAACATACAAATCACAACAAAATAATGAGCATTTATAGCACACACAATGGGAGAACCAATTAACAGTGAAATTGACTTCTGTTCAAAAGTTTCCAAAAGTCTAGCTCTAGATCAGCTGGCTCAAACATACAATGAGCTGAGAAGATGTCCAGCTCATATACCAGTTTTAGAGGTGGTATATTAAAATGCCCGAGAAGCTCCAACATGCCAACTCTATAAAATCCGAAGGAAAAACTCCTTGTGGAAAATCCAATTGTTGCAACTCCATAAAAGCTAGAATCTTGAACATCAACAAAGCAAAGAAAAAAAAGCTCAGGCCACTACGGTGGTACCGTGGTAGGAGCCAATTGTCCATTAGATAGAGATCACATGGTTATCATTTTTATCTTTTTCCCCCTCCCCAAATCTACCACTCTTAAGAGGATTGTGATCATATCAGCACTATGCCTTGGCAGCAAAAAATACATTGGCAGGCACTCTGAGGGGTAGACTTGAGAGTGGTAGCCTTGGGGAGGGTCAAACACCAATGAGATTGCAACCGAGTGGAGAGACTTGAAGATATCAAACGGAGAAGAAATAGAAAGCAATCCTTGCATGCTTCTAACATGGCATATTAGGATGTATTATTTCGTACTACAACTTTAGTGTAAACAAAATTAGTAAATATGTATATATACAGTATACATATATATGTTGTTTGTGTGTGTGAGTGTGTGTTTGTGCGTGCGTGTGCAAACACACAAACAAAGCTTAAAACAGCCAAGAGCATATTCGCAAGGAAATATTATTTTGCATAACACCAATGACATGCATGCATTTGGCAAAAACATCTAACAATTATACAAAGAAGATTATTGGTAATTAAATTGGTCGAGACTAGCCTTCATGTCTTACATGAAACTCCTTCCTCTGTTATATCAGCCATCTTGCATGCATAAGACATTATTTTGACAGTCACTCTGTCCATGACAAGTACCTAGAGGTAAGAGTATCAGCTATAACTGAATCTGAACCATGTAAGCTTCAAGCAAAAAGGGGATGTTGAAAAATAGGATCATACAAAAAATATATTGAGCAAGAAGAATTATAATAGCAAGAAGGTGATGTCTAGGAAGAACAAATTACAATAGAAAAATGACATAAGTCTCCTTCACCAGCAATGTTGTCCAAGTGTTGCCTCACATCCATCATATCAGGGTAAGCTTAATTTCCCATCCTTCAAGTGCTTATTCTAGATTTAAAATTTGTAAATAAAAATGCACAATTCATCCTTAGTTTCCAAAAACTTCCCACATAAAAGGATAGACATTGATCTTCATTGTTCACTTCATTCCAAATAACCCCACACAAAGAATAATGTAGAGTCTTATAACAGCAACCATAACATTTTTATCAACTTACATTTCTATAGGTAGATTGAAAAAGGTTATTGACCGACAAACCTGAGGATTGATGATTGATCAATGGCGAAGCTTACCGAATGGAAAAATTCCGGTTTTAAAATAATATACGAACAAAAGAGACAGTGGAAGAGTGGATCAAAGTTTATAAGGGCATGCTGTGACTTTAACAGAAGATTTTGTTCACAAGTAACTTTAGAAGAAGATAACCTTGCAAAAAGTATATAAAATGTCCTATTGGTTGACCCTAGCTTGTTCGACAAAAATAAAATTGGGTTATGCTTATGGGCCCCGAATGGACCATCTCTGCTTCCTAGGAACCATCTTGATCGGGCAACTTGAGTGCAGAATGTGAAACAACAGAAGTCCTTAGTCCAATGCTTTTATTTCATAACCTCATGAAACAGTTCTTAATATAAACCTCAATATAGTATGGCTTGAGACAAGAGTTGTTTTTCCCATATAAATAACTACAACGGCAGTTTTACTACTCAGAAAGGAATATACACAGAAAATAACCCCCAACATATTATAGACATAATCAGCAAAAGAATAGTCTTCAAATTGACAGTGACATTTTAGTACAAGTTGCTGATACCTTCCATGTTGATTTCGAGTCCCCAGATTTGGTTGATCGAAGCATTTCATACAATAGTCCTACAAATATGCATTCAAATAGAGCCAATAGTTAGACAAGTAAGGTACCGTGAACGATTTCTAGTGATATGAAGATATCACACACAATTAACAGAATAAATCAGTTGGCAGCAAATGAACTCACGGGTGCTGATAGGTAATAAAAATATGATATTAAGGCTTGGAAATGAATTACAAGTAGTAGATGGCTAGAAGAGACGATCGAATTTGGGGTAGACCAATACAAATTTTTCTACTAGGCAATTGAATTTGAAAATTTTTTCCTTGTCGCAATTGGAAAATACAGACCACTAGAATAAGGGTAAAGAGAGGTAGGGAGACTGACGGTCACGAGTAAGTTGCCTGAAGTTCCTGTACTCGCTGCCCTGAGACGACGTATCAGAATCAGACATTGACATGGCGATTCAATCTCCGGATTCACTTTTGTTCTGTAACCGATCAATCTATTGAAACAGAAGAATAGGGTTAACGGATTTAACAGATCGTACTGATCAAAATCCAGATACTAGCTTTACAAAGAGAGAAAAACAGATTGGGGTTTTTGAGAGATTGGGGTTTTGAGAGATAGAGAGAGAGTCCCGAAAAGGTAATTATTGGGGTTGATGTATTGACTTGCCTGAGGCAAACGTTGAATTGAAATGTACTAAACGGCTTCTACCGTCCAATCGGGATCGGACGGGTCTCTAGCTTCGTTAAAAAGGTCATCACGCGGGAGCTTCTTAAAGCACGTTGAATTCTTCTCAGTGCACCCAGTTTTCTCAGCACACAAAAGCACAAACTGGAATATTGGGCTCATAAAGCACATGCAGTTAGAGAGAACAAGCGTTTGTACCCGTTTGATGCACGAAACCAAAAAAAATAATTTATGTAAACTTTAAACTTTGTAATAGAAATCATGCAAATGTGTGGTGAAGAGATGAGTTAAGCCCCCACATGAAAATATCATTGGGGCATTGAATAATTTTTCCTCAATTCTCTTAAAATCCTTTTCCTCCTCTCGCCCCCTCCCTCAATTCTCCTTGTAACGCCCCGAATTTTGGGACCGTTAAATAGATAATTTCATTGTAAATTTAATGGAGTCTGGCTCAATATTACATCATAATCTTAACAAAAATACTTTTTTCAACAAAAAGAGGGGGAAACTAGGGTTCCTATCTACTACTCCGTTTGTTCCTCCATCCTGGCCAGCTCCTCGGCTCTGAAAGCTTTCAAGGTGTAGAGTTCACAATGTTCATCTATAAGATTTGACACATTATACCAACATCGCCACCAATATAATATGTCAGGGTCACCAAAGGTAACACCGTGAGCTACGAAAGCTCAATAGAGTAACTCATACCCACTAACCCATAACTTACACATACTAGGGCATAGAATTAGTGAGATCCACATAGTACATGCGTATTTAACAAAATAATTAACAATGACACATCCGCATTCACTATTCAAACTAACGTTGGCGTCCGTGATTTTCTGAGTTTCTCCTACGCTACTCGTCGTGGACCATGTCTCCATTTATCACTTATCAAATCAACATTTCCAAAATCGTTTTAACACACCCAACCTCGGTTCCGCCGTTCCGGTCTCCCGAGTATCCTCACAATGGTTCCGCCGCACCGGATTCCCATTGGAACACAAAATTTGCATTGGCTCCTCTCCACGGATAACCAAGTCATTCCTCACCATGGTTCCGCCGTTCCGGGTTCCCATGGGAACGCACATAACCTCACAATGGTTCCGCTGATCCGGATTTCCATCGGAACACACACACATTCCCACAATGGGCAAGTCCGGCCATATTGCGATTTCAAAACACACATTGTCATTAACACACCCTAGGTGTCATGTTTCTATCTTCCTTAATTTTTGTGTCTCGTCACATGCATAGACTCCGCGGTAGGACTTTTCACATAAATCATTCATTGTAATCTTGAAACTAAACTAGCAAGATCATCTAACTCTATATTATTCTATCATGTTCATATCACAACTTAAAGCATAACGGCACATGTAAGGACGCTTTTGGAGTGAAAATCACTTATGCTTTACAACAAGACAAGTAATGCAAGCAATTCATGTATGCATACTCATAGCCATTCTAAATATCAAAGTACGAATACTTCTATCAAACGATAAAGTCTTATCCTTCGAAAATCGTTCTTTCTTCCTTTGTGGGAAGTTCAAAATAACACATGTTTATTGAAGTAAAAGTTCACTATTCAACACGTTCATAACACCATTAGCAAAACGAGTTTGTTAACCATCATACATTCTAAACATTATAAGCGATAGATAACCTTATCTACTTAAAAATATTTCATGTTATACTTTGAACTAAAGAGTAAAGACATCCTATTTTTCAACATACGGTTCTACGCTATACGTTGAGTTAATGGTCAAGGGACTCTACCTTACTTCTTGGCGGTTGGTCGGTTTTGAGAATAGGTCGTCGATTTTGCGAATCGGCGACGTAACGGCTCCGAAGTGCTTCGAAAGGAAGAGAGATGGATTTTCTCTTCCTAGAAACAACTTTGCTAACTAAACTAGACTACTTAAAAGATCTAGGGGTGGTTTTTGGAGGTGGTTTGGTGGTAGCTTTCAAGAACTTCAAGAAACTTAAGATGAACTTTGGAACTTGGAAAGCTTAGAAATTCTAGAGAAAAGTTGGAGTAATGAGTGAAGGTGTGAGAAATGACTTGGGTGAGCTTGCTATTTATAGGCCAAGGCTCTCCTTTCTCCCTCTCCCACCCGAATCTCTCTCTCTCTCTCTCACATTTTTTTCTCACCTTTCATGCTTGATTGAAAGCTTGATGGGTTAGGTCAAGGGTTGCTTGCACATCTCCCACCTAGTTCTAAGCTTGCATGGCTAGATTTTGTACTTTGGATTTGATTTTGGAAAGATTGGTGGAGGAAAGGAGGGGTTGTACAAGATTTAGTGATTAAAAGAACATAAAAGGATATTGGAAGATAGATTTTGCTTGGAGAAATATATAACCATAGATTGAAAGAATGTAAGAAGACCATGGAGGATCAAGGTACAATCAAATCTCTCTCTCTCTCTTCCTTCCTCTTTCTCTCTCTCTCTCTCTCCCTCTCTCTCAGCAATCTCTCTCTCTCCCTCTCTCTCTCTCGGCCCTCCTCTCTCTCTCTCTCTCTCCCTCTTACATATATATGTACTTCCATATCCAAGTAATATATATATATATATATATATATATATATATATCGGGGCGGTTCCGGGGATACTTAAAAAAATCCTTTAAAAAACCTTTCAAATCTTAATCTCATAGTTCCCGATCAAATTTTGATGATCCGAGCCACTCAATGTGTTCAGAATATGATTTTAAGGGTGCCCGCGAGAAACTGGCAAAAATACTAACCGGGAAGTGCTTGATTTGAGCAGTTTTTTATTGCACCGTTCAATAAAGTTCAATAAAAAACTATTCGGATGAAGCTCTTTCCGGTAATTTTTTTTGCTGATTTTTCGCGGGCACCCTTAAAATCACGTTCTGATTACATTGAGCGGCTCAGATCATCAAAATTCGATCGGAAACTTGGGGGAGGGGGGGGGGGGGGGGGGGGGGGGGTTAAGTGTCCCCGGAACCGCCCCATGTGTGTGTATATATATATATATATTACATACATATATATGTACACAAAACTTCTTATAAGGGCACCCTTAACTTGTTAAGTTAAGGACGTTCCCTTTTTCGATCGAATTTCGATGTTCCAAGCTGCTTAATGTGTTCAGAACGTGATTTTAAGGGTACTAGCAAGAAATCAACAAAAAAAAATTATCGGGAAAGGCTCGATCGGATCAGTTTTTCATAAAAAAAATAGGGTTTTTTTAATTATCAAAAACTGATCCGATCGAGCCCTTTTCGGTCATTTTTTTTGTCGATTTCTCGCGATACCATTTAAATCATATTCTAAACATATTAAGCAGCTCGGATCATTGAAATTTGGTCGGAAAAGGGGACGTCCTTAACTTAACTAAAATAAGGACACCCTTATAAGAAGCTAACTGTATGTGTGTGTATTATATATATATATATAATACTCTTTCCCGTTCCACAAAATTTTACCGGTCTGCAAAACCTAGAACTTAAAAGAATGCATTTTTAAAAAAAAATTCAAAACTTTCTTTTTTTGCAAATTACACTATATATAACGAATTACACTTGCCTACAGACAAATTGTGGGACAGGAGAGAGTATAACATATATATTATATGTATGTACACTATATATAAAGATGTACTCTATGTAATATACATATCATACGTTATACTATATACGAATATGGTTTCAAGCGACACAAAAAATACACATAAAAACACACTATCTCAGCCATTGAAATGAGTGACTAAGATGGTGTATTTTCATGTGTCCCTTTAAACTCCCTTATATACACATATATATATATATATATATATATATATATATATATATAATGTACATATAATTATACGTAAGATCTATACCGTATACATACATATATGTTATATGTGAATACGAACTATTGCCGACACAAAGATTTTGTCGCCGAAAGATTTGACTTTTGCCGATACACATTGTGTCGCCGAAGGTTCCCTGCAAGACTATTGACGATGCAAAAATGTCGTCGCCGAAATATTCAACTTTTGCCTCTGCACAATTCATCGCTAAAAGAAAGTTTCGTCGGCAAATACTTCCCGGGAAAATATTTTCTGCCAATCTTACTTTTGCCGATGCATTTATTTTTGTCGCCAAAAAGCTTACATTTACCGACACATACTACTTTTTCATCGGTAAAAGCTTTTGCCGACAAAAAATACATTGTGTCGGCAATTTGGTCGCGATTGGTGTATTTTCTTGTAGTGTTAAGAGGATTCTCATCTTCTTTCGTGTCTTCTTCGTCCTCAGCATCCCTTGCTGCTTTCTTGGCTAACAAAACAGCGATTTGAGCTTGGAGATCAGCGATGGTAGCATCGTTGTCTGCCATTCTTGAATTGGGAGTGGGGTAAGGGCTTTGTGAAACTCGGGGATTGGAAGATGATTGGGTTTGTTAAGAGGATGACCACGAACGCCCAAGAAGTGATTGGGATCGTTGTGGTGAAGGTGTTTTGGTAGGCGAGGGTGACAGACGGGTGTAGACACCCCAACTTGAACCAATGAAAATTCCTTAATTTGTGGCTTTATGGCCCCCCGATGATGAATTTGGAACAATACGAGCCTCGATTATGGCGAACCTTGCGTCTTGGATTTCTCAAAAATCAATCAAAAATTAATTTCAATTCAAATAATCGAGTCCCAAGCGCTCAGAATCATTTCCAAGCACTCAAAACCTATCTTCAAAACCCTAGATTTTGGCTCACTCCTAAGCGCTCAAGTCAACTGATTTCCCATGATGATTTGAATTTTCCAGCTTTTTCAGCCATCACATGGCTATGTTTTCCACCACGTTGGTCATTGCTACAGTAATTTTGACCTGAATTATCAGAAGGATCAAATCATGTCTCTTTAAATATTTTTATTTCATAATTAAATTTCAAATTTCAAAACTAATTTCCTTGGCCTATAAATAGAGGCTCTCATGCCACATTTTGGGGACACCAGAAGACATCACGAAATTCTGCCTTCACTCTCTCATTTTCAAAGCACAAACCACACTTTGCAAAGAAAATTATTTTCCTAAAACCTTATCCAAAATCAAAGCCATTACAAGCACTCCAAGAAAATTCAGAAAATTCAGGGATCATATTCAGTCTTGCTTTCTGAATTTTCTTACTACATTCCACCTTTAAAATCCAATCAGGAAGCAAGGTTCCATTTAAGAAGGTAGATTTCTTCTACTTTTCAAGCCAAAAGGCTATCATTCTTCTAAGGGAGGTCAGTCAGTCCACTTCAGTCATCTACACTAGATGTGTGGTTGAATGATTTTAGGGCAAAAGAGCTGTAAATAAGAATTTTCAAAAGTACTCTGCAAGCACTCATGAGCGCTCAGGAGTGATTTTGTCCACATTTCTTTTCTTTTTTTTGGATATTCAAGGAAAATGAGGGTTTTAAGGATCTAATGGCTGCCTTCTTTTAAAATTCTTTGTGAACAATTCAAGCCTTCGGTTGTTACTAGAAATATTTCATTTCCAGGAAACGAAGTGCAAGCAGCATGTTGACATCAGCATGGCAAAACCATATTTTCCTTGAAAGTCCTGTTTTATTTCCCTTGTTAGCATCGAAAGCATTCTGGTATTTCCAAAGCTGATTTAGTCTTAATGCAATGAAGCAAGGTTTGGATAGCCAAGATTGGTTCTTGATTGTCTAAATTATTTGCTGAATATTAGCTCATAGCATTAATATTTCTTTTATTTCAATCATTTCTGCACCTCAGTCTAACCAAGATTTGCAGGATCAGGCAGTAGAGCTCCTGACCGCTCAGGAGTGCAGTCCCGAGCGCTCGGGAGTGATTTCAGTGACATATCTTTATTTCTCATGCATCATCCTACACTTTGCATTACTTCATCAATATACATTGTACACTAGCACATGCCTGCACTTTCTTACTTGACATACTTGTGAGTACTTGCTAGCTGCTCAATAAAACAAAATGCTTTCGAAAAATCCCGCAAATGTTTAGTAGAGACTGATTTCGTATCGGGCGAGGGAGGTAACTCTTCCCCCCTCGTAACTTGGCTTCCAAACCCTTAAACAATCTCTGGTTTTCAAATTCAAGCAATCATTTTCAATCAAAATGGTTTCTCGGGTGGCGAACCATAAATCTGGGTGGCGACTCTTCGATTCTTCAAATCAAAAACATGTTTTTCGGGCCGCCCCGATCCACTCGGGGCTGTGGTAGCCCACAGTGGTGACTCTGCTGGGGATCCAGTTTTATCAATACTTGAGAAAAAGTGGGTTCGTTGGCAAAATGGTCATTCAAAAGTCTGTCAAAACGGCAATGCTCCATGCTTGCCAAAGGAAGGAAATGGTGATTCTAACTGGATTTCTATCCAGCCATTCCGACCTGGGACTTTATGATCATTTGTTCACGCGCTCGCTTTCATTGAGTATTGATAAAATTTGTGAGCTAGGCTTGAAAGACATTTGCGGGATTTTCAAAACATTTTGTTGCACTGTCTATCTTATCTTTCATGCGCATATATCTCGTTCAACCCTAATATTGCATTTTGGCAATACTGCCCGGCTTGCCAGTGATAGGGAATCCCAGAATGCTCGGCAACCCTCAACTATGATGAGTCATACTTGCCGTTTGTCCATTATTGGGTGTGCGCTCAATAATCGGGAGGCATACCTTGACTCTAGTCCGAGGAACCCATTTCAAATCAAAACCCAGCCTTTCTATGTGTTTAGCAAACCATAGAACTTTCCAAAATATGACATGAACTTACAGGGTAGGACTATGTGAAATATCCTGCCTAAATGTTTCCATTCTCTGCATTGCATGTCATGTTGTTGTGCTCGCTCGCACGACTCCCTAAAAGTTGCCAAGTTCAAATGAAGAATCATGCAAATCCTTAGCACAATGAGCTTAGGGAAAATAAAATTCTTGCTAAATGCCAATTCAACATTTCAAATGTTGGGAATAAATGTCATGATATCTACACCGCTTGGGTCATAGTGTTATATCATTTACACCCCTTTAATCAAAAGCATTGCGTCACTCGCGCAACTTTGGTCATGATATCATGATATATATTCCCAAGAGCTTTTCAAATAACAAGTCAAATCCTTCGGGTCGAATTGATAGCCCTTAGCACTTGTTCTAAATAAAGAAGTTCAATGGATCAAGGCAACCTTCGGTCGATTACAATTTGGAGTCCCTATGGTGTCAGCAATCATGACAACATAGCATGTTGTCAATATTTTCTGACGCAGGAATCGCGTCTGAGTTCTGTTTTTACTTTGCTAGAAGGCTTGAGCAATTGCGCCGAAGAAGAAGACCATACCCTCCTGGACAAGACCCCTCGGACAAAGATTGATTCGGCTCGAATCTTAGCCCGACATCGTCAACGTCTTTGATCTCTGGGTGGAAATTGAATAGCCAGTTGGAAATCTGAATCTGAATCCTGAAAACTTAAATGGTGCAGGGGGAGACAATAATGGGAACCCGAATCCGGAAGAATTGAACGAAGCAGGACAAATTAGGGAAGCCATCCGAAGTTGGGAGAGCTCATCGACAACCAAATCGCCCAGTTAATGCTCATGATAACAGGAGTTGCTCGGCGACTTCTGAATCCGAACCCCAATCCAGAACAATCACCCCACGAAGCTGAAAACTCCCAAAACCCCGAAATGGCAGTTATACTAGCTAAAATAACCCAGCTGGAATAGTCCGTAGCTAGAAGTGAGAAGATCACTGCGACAGGTTTCGATATCAACAAGTTGTGCTTCTTCCCCAATGCAAAGCTTCCAAAAAAATTCAAGCCCATCGACTTTACAAAATTTGATGGAACAGGGGATCCGAAGGCTCACTTGAGACGATACATAGGGGCTCTTTCCATGTGGGGTGTAGAAAAAGATGTGATGCCTCAGATGTTCTCCCAAACTTTGGTGGGTCATGCTCTTCACTGGTTCACATCGTTGGACGACAAGAAGAAATGTTCTTGGGAAGATATTTGTGCAGCCTTCATAGCACAGTATGATTATAACATCCAACTGGAAGTGACTACTCGTGAGCTAGAATCTACCAAGATGGAAGCTAAAGAGTCCTTTGTTGATTTTGTGAAAAGGTGGAGGGCAAAAGCAGCTCAAATGAAGGATAGGCCGTCAAATAAAGACTAGATCCGAATGATAGTGCGGAACTTGCAATCAACTCTTGCAAAATATATGGTCATGGCTCAAGCATGCTCGGATTTCAAAACTTTCTTCGACACAGGCTTGGCTGTCGAAGAAGCAATTCAACTCGGTATTCTTGACAAGCCTGAGCCTGGACCTAAAACCAAAAAGGTTTACTCTGGCAGCAGCAACACATTGTTTGGTAACTCCAACTTACCAACCTCCCTAATACCTCCACAAACACCACTCAAACCGAGCCCGTTAACCAAACTGTCACCCAAAACAAACAACCTTGGTCCCAACCCCACGTTTTCTCCCAATTCTCAGCACCTCTCTCTGCGGTACTCGAGAAGTTGGTAGAAAGTGATATCCTCAATCCTCTCAACCTAACTCCACTCCCTCAAAAACTTCCTGCTTCCCGCAACCTCAATGCTTATTGTGCCAATCACCAAAACGTAGGCCACCCCACCAACAATTGCATTTGACTCTGACATGTTATCCAAGATCTTATCGACAACAAAACCATCCCGGTCCCACCACAAAAACCCAACACTGTCTCTAACCCACTACCAAAGCATTCAAACCCCCAGACTAACAACATTGATCTCGAACCGCCCTTTGACCCAAGCCAATACATTGTACCTGCAGCCCATCCAAAGCCAATCATCGAGGTGCCGACAGAAGAAGCTGTTTGTGTGATCCAGACTCTAGATTGGGAGTTTGAATTAAGGTGGCAATCTGCAATCGAAACGTTTCAAGACATAGAGAATCGGGCACTAGTTGACGGTGTGTGGCCCCAGAGCTTGAGGGCATCCAAGAACTAGAAAATGGAGCATGGAGGGAAGAGTGGGAAGAAAGACAGACTGACCCATTCGATGGATACTCACTCTATGCCTTATTCTTGGAATTGGAATTAGCCAATGAGGAGGAGGATGATTGGGAATGGGAAGCTGATGAGCTTGCCATGTGGCATCGAGTAGAAGATGAGGACCCTCTTGACGTTACAACCTTACCTCCCCTTTTTCATGGGGAAGAAATGCAACAAAAACATGAACTACTGAATCCGCGAATTCTTTTCGCACAATTCCATGATGAAACTCTTGACACTGTAACAAAAGGTTTGGATGACTACTTCGAGTACATAACTGGGCTGATTGAACCAAATGCCGATTTCCCTCAGCATTACATCATTGACGAAACACTTCCACAGCCTGTTGTGCAGATTTTAGAGGAGCCTCACATTGCCGTTCTTAATTTCGAGGACCTGTGGGGGAAAGCCGATTTGGTTACTGTCTGGGTCAATGGGGAAGAGTTGACAGTCAATAAGGCAATGGTTGATGAAGGCTTAATTAAAGGTGATAATTTTTGGGATTCCCTAGAGGAGGAGAACCTGTGGGACACTCTTGAAATGGAACTCCTTAACAAAACATTGGAAAAGACGGGGTTGGATAAAGGGAAAAGAAAGGCAGATACCAATCTGTCAAGCCTATGGGATGATCTACCGGATTTTCATACGGAGCCCTCACCCAAGACAATCAGTAACCTTACCAGAAGTGGTCAGATCTACCAGCCTTCCAACTTGCAGAAGGGGAGTTTGTCCTGAGCACCCCCACCTCAAAACGATATAGCCCAATCATCCAGTTCCACCATACCAGCCATCCCAAACCAAGCCACTAACCCAAACAACTCTTTCACTTCCATTCCCCAAAACAACCCTTCAAATTCCACCGATCCCAAAACTACCAAGCACCAAAACCCAATTCCCGATGTCGACCCTATCATAAAATAGCTTGATAGAACCCCAGCTCCTATGTCAATTTGGGGAGTACTGGCATCTTCTCGTGAGCACCGTTGTCGGCTCATCAATATTCTTACCAAGTTTGAAGTCACCCCTAACATAACCCCGGAAGCCATGGTTGCACTCATTACTCCCAACTTCGCTAAACATACCTTAGCTTTCACTGAAAAAGATCTACCACCAGAAGGTGCCGATCACAACAAACCCCTACACATAACCATGAAGTGTCTTGGGAAATGGGTTTCGGCCATCTTGATCGACAATGGGTCCGCTATCAACGTATGTCCTCTTTGAACTGCTTACTGCTTGGGTCTCAAAAATAAGGACTTCGCGCCGTCAACTTTGGGTGTCCGCGCCTATGATAACACGTGACGTGATGTCATAGGGACGATTACCCTCGAGTTGGTGATGAGACAGTTCAAGACAGCTGTGGAATTCTGTGTGCTTGAGATCCCGTCTTCTTTCAACCTCTTGCTAGGAAGGTCGTGGCTTCACCGTCCTGATGTCATAGGAGTACCCTCCACCCTGCATCAGAAACTCATACTAGGACTAGACTCAGGGACACTCATCATTCACAGAGATTCTGGAATTTGCCCTCATTCTGAAGACAACTCGCCACTATTGGAAATCATGCATGGAGAAGAAGACATGGCTATGGGTGGTTTTATCGTGATTACAGGAAGGGTTTGTACCATTCAGATTGATGATGGTTTTCTGGTGAGCTCAGTGGCACTAGAAATCATGCGAAGAATGAACTACATGCCAGGCATGGACTTGGGCCGTGACCAACAGGGGGTCTCTGAATTCCCCTACTTCTCTGGAAGTAATGAGCGATTTGGCCTGGGGTATGTACCAAAGAGGAGTGACCCTAAGAAAAGGTGGCGCAACCATGCTTGCGCCTGAGGTGCTGAGGAGAAGCCAATGGTTGGTTCTAAGGGAGAGAGAGTTCCATATCAGGGGTAGCTGGAGCCCTACTTTGATGAGGAAACGAAGAAGGAGTACCCCGGATTTGAAATCTTTGCTGAGGATACTTGGGACAACAAAGATGAAGCTGAAAAGAGGGAGGAGCTTGTCAGGGCATTGCACGCTAACTGGGTCGAGGATTTTGACCAGGGCAGTCTCCGATTGATGTTCGGTGATGAAAATCTAGAGGGTATGGACGAAGATGCAGCAGTGCTGATGCTCGGGGAAGGAGACACTTGCGAAGACCCTTCCGCGCTCATTGTGGATGCTACAGGCCGTTATGAAAATTATGTCTTTATCCCCCTTGTAAAGCACGCTCACGCTGCTGGGTCTAAGTCTGAATCGAATACCGATTCCGTGTCTAGCTGTAAATTAGAGTTTGTGCCTATCGGCCCTCCCCGTCGAAGTTTCTATTTCGAGTTTGAGTCAATTGCTGTATTCCCTTTCGATGAGGAGCCTTTTAATGAAAATGAAGTGAATGGTGCTTTTGCTTACTTGCCACATTTTGAAATAAACTATGTAGAACAGGATGATGAAGGAATGAATTTCGATGGGGGCATCCCTAAGAAAATCCGTTCCCTCATCGAGCGGGAAAATGAAAGGCGTGCTCAGCCTTTAAAAGAGGAAATGATCTCAATAAATTTGGGTGATGAGGGGAACCCTCAAATGGTTCAAGTCGGTTCCGAGCTGAATCCAGATGAGCTCCGATAGCTCTCCGATTTACTCAAAGAATTCAAAGATGTAGACTTGCCCGGAATCGACCCTGAAATCGTTGAGCATAGGATTCCCCTTTTCCCAGATGCAAAGCCTAATAAGTAGAAATTGAGAAAGATGCGCCCCGATTGGGTTTTAAAAATAAAAGAGGAACTCACAAAGCAAATTGATGCCGGTTTTTTAATAGTAACTGAATACCCAACATGGGTTGCAAACATTGTGTCGTCCCAAAAAAGGATGGGAGGATTAGAGTCTGTGTTGATTTTAGAGATCTGAACAAAGTGAGTCCTAAAGATGATTTTCTGCTGCCACACATAGACATACTTACCAATAATACTACAGGACACGCTTTGTTGTCTTTCATGGATGGTTTCTTTGGATACAATCAGATTCTTTTTGCCCCTGAAGACAGGGGAAAAGACCACCTTCATCACTGAGTGGGGTACTTATTGTTACTGCGTCATGGCTTTTGGGTTGAAAAATGCAGGGCCAACATATCAGAGGGCTGCTACGACCCTGTTGCACGACATGATTCACAAGGAGGTCGAAGTATACGTAGATGACATGATTGTTAAGGCAAAGAAGCGGGAAGATCATCTCTCTGAGCTGAGGAGGTTCTTTGAAAGGATTCGAAAGTACAAAATGCGTCTGAATCCACTAAAATGCACGTTTGGTGTCATGGTTGGGAAAATGTTGGGGTTTATGATCAGAGCCCATGGGATTGAGGTAGACCCTTCCAAGATCAAAGCTATTCTCGAGATGGAACCTCCACAATCTGAAAAGGAGGTACGCGGTCTCTTGGGAAAAATCCAGTTCATTAGCCGGTTCATCGCTAAGTTGACTTCAACATGTGAGCCAACGTTTTGCCTGCTTAAGAAGGATCTAAAATTTGAATGGAATGATAGGTGCCAGAAAGCCTTTGAGGCTATTCAAAAGTATCTCCAAAATCCCCCAATCCTGATGCCGCCTATTCCAGGAAAACCTTTGATCTTTTACCTCTCTGTCACGCCCTCAGCAATGGGGTGCATGATGGCACAAGAAGGAGAAGATGGGGTTAAAAGGGCAATCTATTACCTAAGCAAGAATATGGTGGGTTGTGAAGAACGATACACGCCACTGGAGAAGACATGTTGGGCACTCATGTGGGCCACAAAGAAATTGAGACGCTACATGCTTGCTTATTCGGTGATACTGATTTCTCGAATGGATGCACTCAAATATCTATCGAGAAGCCAGCACTTACCGGTAAGTTAGCACGTTGGTTACTCTTATTGGCCGAATTTGAAATCAAATATGTCACTCAAAAATCGGTAAAAGGGAGAGCGATCGCTGAGTTCTTGGCGTATCGTCCGATCGAAGGTCCTGAGCACACAGAATTTCAATTCCCTGACGAGGATGTAATGGAAACAAAAGATGAAACATGGACCTTGTATTTTGATGGGGCATCTAACCAGAAAGTATTTGGCATTGGTGTTCTATTGGTATCGCCAGAAGGATCACACATCCCTCTTGCGTTCAAGTTGAATTTTGAAGTAACTAACAATGAAGCAGAGTATGAGGCATGTATTGTAGGAATGAGAGTAGCATTGGAAATTGGGGTCAAAATCTTAGAAGTTGTAGGTGACTCAAACTTGGTGGTGTCCCAAGCAAATGGCGAATGGAGGGTAAGGGACAAAAAGATGAAGCAATATCACCAAGAGCTCGACAATCTTATTCTCAGGTTTGAAAGAGTTACATTTACACATGTGCCGAGGATGCAGAACCATTTCGCAGATGCACTGGCAACCTTGGCATCTATGCTTGAATTACCAATCAGGGAGAAATTGAGACCAGTCATGATCGAACAAAGGGGTAAACATGTGTACGAATACGTCATGAACATTGAAGACCTGGAAGATGGGTTACCATGGTATCATGATATTTGGAATTTTGTCGAAAAGGGGGAGTTTCCCGCAGAGGCAACTAAAAAGGATCAGATTGCGTTGCAATGCTTGGCATCTCAATACATCATTTGTGGAGGACAATTGTACCAGCGATCTCCATGTGGAGTTCACAAGTTGTGTATTCATGGAAACGATGCAAGGAAAGTGATGGAAGAAATTCATGAAGGAGTTTGTGGACCCCACATGAATGGTACGATGCTTGCTAAAAGGGTCTTGAGATAAGGATACTATTGGTCAACCATGGAGACTGATTGTATTGAATATGTGCATCGATGTCACAAATGCCAGACTCATGCCAATCTCATTCATGTTTTGCATTCAGAGCTACACCCCATGGGGACGCCTTGGCCATTCTCAACTTGGGGCATCGATGTTATCGGAAAAGTCACTCCTGCGGCTTCTAATGGTCATAAGTTCATCCTTGTAGCTGTCGATAATTTCACCAAGTGGGTCGAAGCCGCGTCTTACAAGACGTTGACAATAGTTCAGGTTGCACATTTCATCAGGCAAAACATCATTTATGGTATGGAGTCCCGCAAGCCTTTGTATCGGATAATGGATCTCATTTCAAGGGGAAAGTTCTAGAACTATTTGAGGAATTCAAAATTCAGATTCATCACTCAACGACCTATCGACCACAAACGAATGGGGCAGTCGAAGTAGTGAACAAGACTATTAAAACGATTCTCGAAAGGACTACTCAGTCGGCAAGGAATTGGCATGAACAGCTGCCAGTAGCTTTATGGGGATATCAGATGCCTATCTGTACACCAACTGGGGCAATACCCTATTCTTTGGTTTACGGTATGGAAGTTGTTCTCCCTATTGAGCTAGAGGTGCCATCACTAAGAGTCATGGCCGAATGCAGGATGAATGAAGCTGAATGGATTAGTGGGAGGTTCGAGGAACTCATGCTATTCGATGAAAGGAGACTACGAGCATTGTACCACATCCAGGGCTACCAGCGAAGAATTGCCTGGGCATTTAACAAGAAGGTGAAGTCGAGAGCTCTACAAGAGGGGGATATGGTAGTCAAAGAAATTCGGGCGCCAGTTTTTGATTTGCGGGGTAAGTTTTGACCAAAGTGGGCTGGGCCGTACATCATCAAGACCATTCTCTTAAGAGGAGCTACGTCAATCATTGATCTCGATGGCAACGAATTTTCCAGTCTTGTCAATTTGGATCATGTAATAACTCTGAATTTTAATATATAAAAATTTGTTTTATATTCGAGTTATTATTTAAATTGCTTGGATTGATTTAATTTTCTTTTAGTTTCTTGTAGTTTGTCATAATTACACTTTAGCCCTTCAAAATTCATTTCTTGACTTTAAGCCCTACTTGGCAAGCCTAGTTAGTTTCTAACCAATTAGTTGGAGGAACCGAGCTAGGAAGTCACCTAGTTACCATAGATGGACCTTTTTGCCATCTTTGAACCTAGTGAACCTTTTCAACCCTAGACTTGAAATTGTTTATTTATTTTCTTTTATTATTTTGGTTTTTTTCTTTGTCCATTGGACGATAAAAGTTAGGGAAACTTTTATCCATTGGGTAATAGAAACCCTATTCTTTATATTAAAAGTATTCATTGAAAGATTTGATTAAGTACTAATATCTATAAAAGAATAGAATTTTATAATTGTTTAAAAGGACATTTTTGATTATTTAACTATAAAAATTTCCTTATTACTTTTGTCCATTGGACAATAAATACTAGGGGATTTATTATCCATTGGGTAATAAGGTTCATCTTCCAACTACGTACTAGGGTTTATTAAACAATCATTTTCTAAATCCCCATGTGATGTTGTACCTATATTACATTATGTATGTACTTATTGGATTTAAAAGCCTAAGATTTCCTAGGTACCTTGATATTATTTTTATATTGGGGTTTTGTACCCAATTGGATTAATTTAATAGGAAGATGATCTCCCTAGATTACATAAGTACCTATGTATATACAATATATGTACTTGGATGACTAAAGAAATGACTTAGTACACATGTGCTAATTAATTAGTTTAATAGAAAAATCTTGGCCTTTAAGTTTCCTTGACTCAAGTACCAAAAGTACCTATTATTTTATGTTTTCTTGTACATTGTAATATATATATGTGTGTGTGTATACTAGTGCTAGGGAGAGAGAGAGGAGGCCGAGAGAGAGAGAGAGGAGAGAGAGGGTCGAGAGAGAGAGAGAGAGAGAGAGAGAGAGAGAGAGAGAGAGAGAGAGAGGAGAGATGGGATTGTACCTTGACTTGATCACCATGATCTTCTTACATCTTTTCAAATCCATGGTTGTATTCTCTTCCAAGCAAAATCTAACCCCCATTGTCCTATTCTAACCCCCATTGTCCTATTTTGTACACCTTTCAATTTTAAACTATGTACAAACCCTCCTTTTTTTCCACAAATCTTCCAAGATCAAATCCAAAGGACTAAACCTAGCCATACAAGCCTAGAAACTAGACTTTGATCTTCCATGAAAGCTTGATTTTTGGAATAAAAAAATGAGATATGGAGAGAGAGGGGGGGGGGGCTTGAGAGGGAGAGGGTGAGCCTTGCCTATAAATAGCAAGCTCACTTCAAGCTTGAACTCGCACCTTCACTTCTTGCTCTCACTTCTCTCTAGAAATTCTAAGTGTTCTTGGTTCAAAAAGTTCTAGTTTTCTTGAATTTCTTGAAGTTCTTGAGAGCAACCACCAAACCACTTCCAAAACCACCACTAGATCTCTAAAGTAGCTTAGCTTAGTTGGTAAGTTGTTTCTAGGAAGAGAAAAGTTCATCTCTCTTCCTTTCGAAGCAAACCGGAGCCGTTACGCCGCCGAATCACAAAATCGACGACCAATTCACCGTAGCTGACCACCGCCAAGAAGTAAGGTAGGAATCCTAGTCCACCAACTCTATGTATTGTATAAGATCGTATGTTGGAGAATAGAACGTCATTAAGAAGTAAACTTTGATCATTTTTTCTAAAGTAGATAAGGTTATCTTAAAATGTTGGAAATGCATGATTTATGTTCGCTCATGGTGATTTAAGCATGCTAAGTAGTTTGGAGTTGGATGATCTTGTTAGAATAGTTTTGAATTTTGATGAATGCTTGTTTATGTGGAAAGTCCTACCGCGGAAGTCTATGCATGAAAACGAGACACCTAAACCAAGAAAGTTAGAGACATGACGCTTAGGGTGAGGTTAACGAGGAAGAAAATGTGTTTTCCGAGGAAGAAAATATTTTTGAAACTACATAATGACCATTTCGAGGGCATTATGTGAGATGTGTGTGAGTGTGCCAATGGGAACCCGGCGTGGCGGAACCATTGTGAGGATACTCGGGAGACCGGCGCGGCGGAACCGAGGTTGGGTGTGTGGCTTGGTTATCCATGGAGAGGAGCCAATGCAAATGTGTGCCAATGGGAACCTGGCGCGGCAGAACCATTGTGAGGATACTCGGGAATCCGGCGCGGCGGAACCGAGGTTGGGTGAGTTAAAAAGAAGTTTTGGAAAAAAAGAAAAAAGTGGAAACAACGACACGGTCCACGATGAGTCAGAAAAGTCAACACTAACGTTAGTTTGAATAAGGAATGTTGATTTGATTAACTGTTGTCATTACACATGATTTATGTAGAATCGTTGTTATTATGATCTCTTGTTCATAAGTTAAGGGTTAGAGGGTTTGGATTATTCTATTGAGCGTTGTAGCTCACGGTGTTGCCTTTTTGGTGACCTTGACCTATTATATTGGTGGCGATGCCGGTATAATATGTTAGACCTCATAGATGAACAGGGTGAACTCTACACCTTGGAGGCCTTCGGAGCCGAAGAGCTAGCCTAGATGGAGGAAGAAGCAGAGCAGTAGTTAGGAACCCTAGTTCCCTCCTTGTTTGTTTTAAAGTACTCTCGTAAGACTTTGTGATGTAATAATGAGCCAGACTCACTTGTTATTGTAATATAAAGTCTTATTAACGTACCCAGAATTTGGGGGCGTTACAACTTGGTATCAAAGCTTTAGGTTCAAAACCTCGGCCATGGGTAGAACCATGAGATAGTTTGACAGTTGCATAAACGTGAATTGAATTTAAGTTAACCATCCCAAATTGGATGGAATTCTGACGAAACAATCTTCGGATTGAAGCAAGGTGTTGGAAATTGGCAGTACCACCGAGCTGGGAATTCCCGGACAATTGGATGATGACTTAAATCAAGGATCGAATGTGGAACTTAGAAACTCGAAAGCATTTTAGTATTAGTAAACCCTTGTCTTTAAGCATTACTAATTAAGGTTTAAAACTTTCCTTGTAGATGAATCACTTGAGTCCCTACCAAGTCAACCTACTAGCGGAAGCTCATCAACTTGCAAGCACCCTAAGATCAATGACAAGCCAACTAGTGGAAGATCCTTATTTTCCCTATGCCTTCCCCTACACTCATGACCATTTCCAAGAGCATGGCACCTTTCTACTCCCCGTGAATGAAGAGGAAAAAGATGTAGTCGAAGCGGTACCTGTCTTAGTCCAAATAGCACCCCCCAATGATGTGTTCCTAATTGAGGGTAATGAGGAGGACGATGCTGAAGCAGCCCTTGCCTTAATTCCAATGATACTGCCTGTTAACATGATTGCGGAGGATCCCGAGGAAGACCCTGAAGAGGACCCCGAGGAGTTCAACGACCCTCCAATAAATGAAGCGGATTGGCAGCATTTAATGTTAATGCCAAACCCAGACTTACCGCCCGATGACGAGGGAAATTTTGAGGAGAATCCTGAAGAAGATCCCGAGGAAGACTTCGAGGAGGAGGAACTTCCCGAAGAAGAACCCATGGAAATTTGGGAAGATGAGGGATGGGAGTCGGAAGAAGAAGCACAAGCATTCCTAAGAGCGGAACCCGAGGTTATAGACATATACTCCAACATCGGAGATGTACCTCCACCACCCTTCGAGACCGACATAGGTGCAATCAGGATCGAATTTTCGAGTATCTTTTAGACCAGTTAGGAAAGCTTAGCAAGTGGTTGGATCTTTTGTTGTAATCGGAATGTAGTAGGAAGTTTAGGCTAATGTAAGCCATCTATGTTGTACTTGTCTATTTGGTAATGAAAAGACTTGTATTTTCTTTTTGCATATGATCACTGTTTATGTGTACTTGTATTAAGTTCAGTCTACTCCGTACACCTTTAAGTCTAATATATAATTCTTTCTTATAGATATGGATAACCGCACTTTTGTTGCCCCGACCATCGTAGCGGATCTGTTATATTACAAGACCTTGCTAGCACCCGAGAGCTTCATTCCCATACCCCACTTGGGAGTTCGCGACCCCGAGACCGGTGACCAGTTGTACGAGCTAGTTGTGATGACACCCTTTACCAGTGAGGACCAGCACATGGCAGTCGACCCTCAGGACCCTCAGCTTAGGGAGCTAGCTGAGAAGATTCGCCGAGAGGGAGAGCGTTGGCTCGAAATAAGGGAGAAGGAATGGATAGAGCAGCTGAGAGAGTTATTCGGACTCATTCCACCTCATCAGTAGAGTAGTAGTATTAGAATAAGATTCTGATAGCTTAAGTTGCCCTTGAAGCACTAAGGCTAGAAGGACCATGTAGTAGGATCGTTTTCAACTTGTATTAGGAATCTTGTTTTCAGTCTACTTGTTTTATAGTTGAACTCTATGCTTATGATTGTAATTTCTTGCTTATCTATGAGAAGCTTGCTTTGTTTTAAGAGTTTTATTGCATATTATTTGATAAATTGCGTTTACAAAAGGAAAATTTTTAGGTAGACTAAAACCCCCTTTTTCAATTTTTACTCGTAGATGGTGAACCGACGCAGTGGACTAGGATATGAGAATGGTGAATACTCAAACACTAACCCCGACCTAGCTCAAATCATGCAAGCACTTGTAACCGCCTTGAACGCCAACCGCCGAAACCAAAACCGCGATGATGAACCTATGACCCGAACTCGAGCGATGAATGAGTTTTGCAAATGCCGACCTCCGACCTTCAATGGAGATACCAACCCCACCGTGGCTGAAACATGGCTGAAGGAAGTTAAGGTGATCCTGGACACCTTGGAGATTACCCAAAATGGAGATTGTGTGGCCTTAGCCACATACCAGCTGAAAGGAGAGGCCTGTTATTGGTGGGATCTGATGGAGGCAACCCATGCCATAGCCACCATGACCTTCGACGAGTTCGAAACCTTATTCCTCGACAAGTATTTTCCCACGCCCCTTCGTTTGGCCAAGGAGCAAGAGTTCCTCAACCTGAAACAAGGAACGATGATCGTCACTCAATACGCGGCCAAATTCGAGGAGCTGTCCCGCTACGCCCAAATCGCCGTTGCAACGGAGGACAAGAAGGCGAGAAGGTTTGAGTGGGGGCTGACCACTGCTAGAAGGGCTGTGGTAGCACAAGCTTTCCCCACCTATTCCGGTGTGGTGAAGTGTGCTCTTCGACTGGAGAGCGAAGAGAATAATTTCAAGACCCGATGGAGGAAGGTAACGGGCAACACTGGCGGACCTATCCGAACTCAACCTTCCAACAGCAACCGTGGACCCTACCCTACCAAACCCTTCACCCCGATTCGAAACAACCAACCTTGGACGATTGCTGCACCAGGACGTGGCAAACCACAAAGGAATGGCCAAAACAGAGCATCAGTGAAGTGCTTCAACTGCCAGGCTATGGGTCACTACAAGCGTGATTGCCCCCAGCCCCAGAAAGAAAGGAATGGAAGTTTCGAAAACCAGAAGGCTCAACGGCCTGGGCAAGCCAGCTTGGTGAAGCAAAACTCTAGAGGCCCAGCATAGCAGCAGAATGGGCAGAATAAAGGAAAGCAGCCCTTGGGAGCACAACAAGGCACTGGAGGGCGTATCTTTGCGTTGCAGACCGAGGAGCAAAAGCCGGATCCCTCTGTGATCCAAGGTACGCTACTATTGTACAGTACCTGCGTACAAGCATTGTTTGACTCGGGAGCATCGCATTCATTTATATCTTCTACCTGCATAACCGCTCTAGCACTAGAAACAAAACCCCTTAGTACATGTACGGAAGTTAAATCACCAATGGGGGGGACTATAGCTGTTAATCTAGAATGTAGAGGGTGCGAGATAGAAATAGCCAACCTACGTCTGACCTGCGATCTTAGAGTGATCGATATCGCAGATTTCGACGTTATCCTTGGAATGGACTGGCTAAAAGCTCACCGAACGGTCATAGATTGCCATCAGAAGACGGTGACGGCTCATACCTCCGAAGGAACTCGTTTCCGATTTAAGGGGGATAGACAAATGGCAAGCTCGACAACGAAGAGATCCGGTGGCAGAATCAACTGTTTGGATGGCTAGCTAGTCTCCAAATGGAAGAAACCGACCGGATGGAATTGGGATTACCACACATCGTGTGTGAATACGCCAATGTTTTACCTGAAGAACTTCTGGGCTTACCACCTCAGAGAGAGATAGACTTCTCTATAGAACTCCAACCAGGGACAACACCAATCTCGATGGCACCATACCGTATGGCACCCGCAGAACTAAAAGAGCTCAAGACCCAGTTGAAAGAGCTACTGGACAAAGGGTTCATCAGACCAAGTACATCACCATGGGGAGCACCTGCATTGTTCGTGAAGAAGAAGGAAGGAACACTGCGATTGTGTATTGACTATAGAAAGTTAAACCAGGTCACAGTCAAGAACCGATATCCGTTGCCTAGGATCGATGACCTATTTGATTAGTTAAGAGGAGCAACCTGCTTTTCTAAGATTGATCTTCGATCAGGCTATCATCAGTCGAGGATCCGAGACGAAGATATCGCCAAGACAGCCTTCCGCACCAAATACGGACACTACGAGTTTGTAGTGATGCCATTTGGATTGACTAACGCTCCGGCGGTATTCATGTGTCTCATGAACAAGATCTTTCAACCCTACTTAGACAAATTTGTAGAGGTGTTCATTGATGATATCTTGATATACTCTGCCAATAAGGAGGAGCACGAGGAACACCTTCGAATAGCACTACAAGTACTCCGAGATAACCAACTTTATGCCAAGGCAAGTAAATGCAAGTTTTGGCTAGAAGTGATTAAGTTCTTGGGACACGTAGTATCCAAGGAAGGAATCGCGGTGGACGAAAGTAAAGTCGAAGCCGTGCTGAATTGGAAACAGCCCACCTCAGTATTTGAAATCAGGAGTTTTTTAGGATTGGCGGGATATTGCTGGAGATTCATACCAGACTTCTCGACCTTAGCCAAACCCATGACCAGGCTAACTCAGAAAGGAGTAAAGCTGGATTGGAATGAAGCCTGCGAGAAATCCTTTCAAGAGTTGAAGAAGAGACCGACGAGTGCACCGATACTCATCATTCCCGAGCAGGGTGTAGATTATATGATTTACTGCGACGCGTCAAGAGATGGCTTGGGATGTGTGCTGATGCAGAACGGAAAGGTTGTAGCCTACGGATCACGACAACTTCGACCCCACGAGAAGAACTATCCCACCCACGACTTAGAATTAGCTGCAGTAGTATTCGCCCTCAAAATCTGGCGTTACTATTTGTGGGGAGAACAATTCGAAGTCTTTACCGACCACAAGAGCCTCAAGTACCTATTCACTCAGATGGAGTTGAATTTGAGGCAGCGCCGATGGATGGAATACTTGGAGGACTACAAGTTTACGCTTCAGTATCACCCCGGCAAGGCCAATGTGGTAGCTGACGCTCCAAGCCAAAAGGAGAAGGCGCAAAAGGTCAAAACAGCCATTAAGGAATGGGAGATGGTAGATACTCTCAACGAGTTCAACTTGCGACCGTCGTCAGAAAACGGGAATGCTCGATTGTACGCTCTAGTTGCGGAACCAACACTTCACCGAGAAATATTACTGGCCCAAACCTCTAAGCAGGATTGTGAGTTCATCCGGTATCGAATCCGAGAAGGAAAGGCGCTACCAGGATGGACAATCGAGAAGGATAACAGCCTGAGATTCAAGGGAAAGGTATTCGTACCTAATATTGGAACCCTTCGAGAAGCTATACTCCGAGAAGCTCACCATTCGAACTTCGCAGTCCACCCTGGCAGTACAAAGATGTATCATGACTTGCGGAGGACGTACTGGTGGGAAGGAATGAAGAAGGACGTAGCCCGATTCATGTCTACCTGTCTAGTGTGCCAGCAAGTCAAGGCTGAACACCAGAAACCTGGAGGAGACCTTCAACCTTTACCAATTCCAACCTGGAAATGGGAGCACATCTCAATGGACTTCGTGACTGGACTACCGAGATCTGCCAAATCCAACACTGCAATTTGGGTGATTGTGGATCGACTCACCAAATCTGCGCATTTTTTGCCTATGAAGATGACGGAGAACATGGAGCAACTGAGCTTGTTGTACATTCGAAAGATTGTACACATGCATGGAGTACCTATCTCGATAGTATCTGACTGGGATCCACATTTTGTATCACATTTTTGGAAGGGATTGCAGAATGCTTTGGGAATAGACGTAAGGCTTAGTACAGCCTTCCACCCCCAAACAGATGGACAAACAGAGAGGACAATACAGACATTGGAGGACATGTTGAGAGTTTGTGCCCTGGATTTCTCCGGAAACTGGGAGCAGCACCTACCATTGGTGGAGTTTGCCTACAACAACAGCTACCAAGCAAGTATTGGGATGGCGCCATACGAAGCTCTCTAAGGCCGACCTTGTCGATCCCCAGTCTACTGGTCAGATGCTGGAGACACGGGATTAATTGGACTTGACATAGTGCAGGATACCACAGAGAAGGTCAAGACCATCCGACAAAGGATTCAAACCGCTCAGATCCGACAGAAGAGTTATGCGGATAAAAGGAGCCAACCTTTATCCTTTGCAGTAGGAGATCATGTGTTCCTAAAGATCAGACCGAAGAAGGGAGTCATCAGATTTGGGAAGAAGGGAAAACTATCCCCACGCTACATCGGACCCTTCGACATCGTAGAGAAGATTGGGAAGGTTGTGTATCGTCTAGCCCTGCCGTCACAGCTAGACAAAGTTCATAACGTATTCCACATTTCGATGCTTCTCAAGTATCTCGCCTTACCCACCCATGTTCTCAATTGGGAAGACATCACCATCGAGGACGACGCGACATATGAAGAGGAACCCATCGAGATTCAGGACCGAAGTGAGAATGCGATCCGAAACAAGACTATCAAATTGGTGCGAGTCTTGTGGAAACACCGTGGATCTGAAGAAACCACCTGGAAAAGGGAAGAAACCATGAAGATGAATTACCCTCACCTGTTCGAATCCGAGCGTGCACCTAATTTCGAGGACAAAATTGTTTAAGGGGGATAGGTTGTAATAACTCTGAATTTTAATATATAAAAATTTGTTTTATATTCGAGTTATTATTTAAATTACTTAGATTGATTTAATTTTCTTTTAGTTTCTTGTAGTTTGTCATAATTACACTTTAGCCCTTCAAAATTTGTTTCTTGACTTTAAGCCCTACTTGGCAAGTCTAGTTAGTTTCTAACCAATTAGTTGGAGGAACCGAGCTAGGAAGTCACCTAGTTACCATAGATGGACCTTTTTGCCGTCTTTGAACCTTGTGAACCTTTTCAACCCTAGACTTGAAATTGTTTATTTGTTTTCTTTTATTATTTTGGTTTTCTTCTTTATCCATTCGACGATAAAAGTTAGGGGAACTTTTATCCATTGGGTAATAGAAACCCTATTCTTTATATTAAAAGTATTCATTGAAAGATTTGATTAAGTACTAATATCTATAAAAGAATAGAATTTTATAATTGTTTAAAAGGACATTTTTGATTATAAAAATTTCCTTATTACTTTTGTCCATTGGACAATAAATACTAGGGGATTTATTATCCATTGGGTAATAAGGTTCATCTTCCAACTAAATACTAGGGTTTATTAAACAATCATTTTCTAAATCCCCATGTGATGTTGTACTTATATTGTAACGCCCCGAATTTTGGGTACGTAAAAATTTCGTTAAATATTTAAATTTTATTTGAATTACTTATTTTTACTTTCAGTAATCCGTCGTTATTAGATTCTAGTCCTTCGGGGCCAATCGAATTAGATTCCAACCGACTACTTGGAGGAATCGAGCAACCAAACTCACCTAGTTACTAGATAAACCTTTTGAACCTCTTGAACCCTTTTGCCTTTATCCATTGGTCCATAATGGTTAGGGTAATTTTTGTCCATTGGACAATAAGCTTTTCATTATAATATTTGACTAAAAGTACATGTAGTCTTTTCAAAATCTTATTTTAAAGATAAAAAGTACTTGTACTTCCTTTATCCTTTGGTTATTAACCACAAGGGAAATTATTATCCATTGGGTAATAGCCCAAATCTTCCTACTAAGTACAGGGATCCTATTTTATATTCAAGGGTTGATTTTCCATGTACTTTTAAGCATTAGAATATGTGGGTAAATCTAAACCCTAGATTTTTAGTACCCTAGTCAATAGATTAGTACTAGTACCTATATTATTTTTTATGGGAAAATCTTAGGCCTCATATTTAATTGATTTTTTTTGTACCTATGTATATATAGGCATGTGTTCATATACAATATTATATATAGGCCCTAGATTTCCTAAAAGTACTCTATTTATTTGTTTAATGGGGCATGTGCCGAATTAGATTATTTTAAGGGGATATTTGATTTTGTAAATCTAGTACCTTGGTACTTTTTACTTATTCTTTCTTGTTTATATATATATATATAGTGTACTAGGAGAGAGAGAGAGAGAGAGAGAGAGAGAGAGAGAGAGAGAGAGAGAGAAAGAGAGAGAGAGAGGTTGAAGAAAGGAGGAAGATTTGGTTGTACCTCCCTTGATCTTCTTCATCCTTTCAAATCCATGGGTGAATCTTCTTCCTAGCCAAACCTAACTCTCCATTATACTTCTATTATTGTTTAACACCAAATCTTGTACAATATATCTTTCCCTCCATCAAATCTTCCATAATCCAATCCTTGGTACAAATCCTAGCCATGCAAACCTAGGGTTAGGTCTTGATCTTCCAAGATTGCTTGACAAGTGTCAAAATTTGAAGTATGGAGAGAGAGAAGGGGGGGGGGGGGGGGGGGGCTTAGAGAGAGAGAGGGAGCTCAAGTTTTGGCTATAAATAGAGCCATTCCCTTGCCATTCAACTCACACCTTTCCATTCTTCAACTTCTCTCTCTAGAATTTCTTTGTTCTTTCTTTTGTTCTTCTTGTTCTTGAGTTCTTCTTGAGTTCTTCAAGAAACTCATCCAAAGCCGCCACTAAACCACCACCCGACCACCCTTCGATCCATAAAGTAGAGTAGTGTTAGTCAAGAAGAAGTTTCGAGAGAAACCATTCTCTTTCGAAGCTTCCGAAGGCATACCGTAGGAAGTTACTTCGTCCGACCGCCGATTACCGTCCGTAACCCGTTACTACCGCCTAGAAGAACGGTAAGGAAATCCTTACTTACTTCTCATTTACTTACTTACTCAAGTATAACATTGTTGTTTTGAATTACTAAGAACGAACGGTTTTCGATAACTTAAAACTTTATTATTTGGATCGAAGTATTCGTATTATGATATTTCAAGGAGTTTGAGTTGCATATATGAATTGCTTGTGTTACTTGTGGTATATTATAGAATTGGATGATCTTGTTAGAATGTTTCATGCTTACTTTAGTCTTACCGCGGAGTCTATGCATGAGAACGAGACATGGAAATCAAGAAAGTAGAAACATGACGCCTAGGGTGTGTTAATGACAAGGTGTGTTTTGAAAAGGAGAAAAAGTTTTGAAACCCCAATGTGGCCAGACTTGCCCATTGTGGGAATGTGTGTGTGTGTTCCAATGGGAATCCGGGAAAAGCGGAACCATTGTGAGGTTGTGTGTGTTCCAATGGGAGACCGGCGCGGCGGAACCATTGTGAGGATACTCGGGAGACCGGTGCGGCGGAACCGAGGTTGGGTGTGTGGCTTGGTTATCCGCGGTACGGAGCCAATGCAATTGTGTGCCAATGGGAACCCGGCATAGCGGAACCATTGTGAGGATACTCGGGAACCCGGCGCGGCGGAACCGAGGTTGGGTGTGTTAAACAAACAAATTTTGGGAAATGTTGATTTGTTTATGAAAATGGAGACACGGTCTACGATGAGTTGCGTAGGAGAAACTCGGAGAATCTTGGACACCAACGATAGTTATATAGCGATTGCGGATGTGTTATTGATATTGTGTCGTTGTTAGCTGTGTATACATGTATCATATGGAAATCGATGATTGTATAACCTGTTGTTTGTAAGTTATGGGTTAGCGGGTATAGGATTGTTCTGCTGAGCTTTTGTAGCTCATGGTGTTACCTTTGGTGACCCTGACATATTATATCGGTGGCGACGCTGGTATAATGTGTCAGACCTTGTAGATGTTCAAGACGAACAGTTCACCGTGGAAGCTTTTGGAGCAGAGGAGCTTGCTAGGATGGAAGAGCAGGCAGAGTAGTATTAGGAACCCTAGTTTCCTTCCTTGTTGAGTAAATGTACCCTTAACTTATGATGTATTTATGATGTAATAATGAGCCAGACTCTCTTTATTATGTAATAAATGCCTCATTAACGTACCCAAAATTCGGGGCGTTACATATATTATATTATGTATGTACTTATTGGATTTAAAAGCCTAAGATTTCCTAGGTACCTTGATATTATTTTTATATTGGGGTTTTGTACCCAATTGGATTAATTTAATAGGAAGATGATCTCCCTAGATTACATAAGTACCTATGTATATATAATATATGTACTTGGATGACTAAAGAAATGACTTAGTACACATGTGCTAATTAATTAGTTTAATAGGAAAACCTTGGCTTTTAAGTTTCCTTGACTCAAGTACCAAAAGTACCTATTATTTTATGTTTTCTTGTACATTGTAATATATATGTGTGTGTATATACTAGTGCTAGGGAGAGAGAGAGGAGGCCGAGAGAGAGAGAGGAGAGAGAGGGCAGAGAGAGAGAGAGAGAGAGAGAGAGAGAGGAAGAGAAAGAGGAGAGATGGGATTGTACCTTGACTTGATCACCATGATCTTCTTACATCTTTTCAAATCCATGGTTGTATTCTCTTCCAAGCAAAATCTAACCCCCATTGTCCTATTTTGTACACCTTTCAATTTTAAACTATGTACAAACCCTCCTTTTCTTCCACAAATCTTCCAAGATCAAATCCAAAGCACTAAACCTAGCCATACAAGCCTAGAAACTAGACTTTGATCTTCCATGAAAGCTTGATTTTTGGAATAAAAAAATGAGATATAGAGAGAGAGAGATGGGGCCGGCCTTGAGAGGGAGAGGGTGAGCCTTGCCTATAAATAGCAAGCTCACTTCAAGCTTGAACTCACACCTTCACTTCTTGCTCTCACTTCTCTCTAGAAATTCTAAGTGTTCTTGGTTCAAAAAGTTCTAGTTTTCTTGAATTTCTTGAAGTTCTTGAGAGCAACCACCAAACCACTTCCAAAATCACCACAAGATCTCTTAAGTAGCTTAGCTTAGTTGGTAAGTTGTTTCTAGGAAGAGAAAAGTTCATCTCTCTTCCTTTCGAAGCAAACCGGAGTCGTTACGCCGCCGAATCACAAAACCGACGACCAATTCACCGTAGCCGACCACCGCCAAGAAGTAAGGTAGGAATCCTAGTCCACCAACTCTATGTATTGTATAAGATCGTATGTTGGAGAATAGAACGTCATTAAGAAGTAAACTTTGATCATTTTTTCTAAAGTAGATAAGGTTATCTTAAAATGTTGGAAATGCATGATTTAAGTTCGCTCATGGTGATTTAAGCATGCTAAGTAGTTTGGAGTTGGATGATCTTGTTAGAATAGTTTTGAATTTTGATGAATGCTTGTTTATGTGGAAAGTCCTACCGCGGAAGTCTATGCATGAAAACGAGACACCTAAACCAAGAAAGTTAGAGACATGACGCTTAGGGTGAGGTTAACGAGGAAGAAAATGTGTTTTCCGAGGAAGAAAATATTTTTGAAACTACATAATGACCATTTCGAGGGCATTATGTGAGATGTGTGTGAGCGTGCCAATGGGAACCCGGCGTGGCGGAACCATTGTGAGGATACTCGGGAGACCGGCGCGGCGGAACCGAGGTTGGGTGTGTGGCTTGGTTATCCATGGAGAGGAGCCAATGCAAATGTGTGCCAATGGGAACCTGGCGCGGCAGAACCATTGTGAGGATACTCGGGAATCCGGCGCGGCGGAACCGAGGTTGGGTGAGTTAAAAAGAAGTTTTGGAAAAAAAGAAAAAAGTGGAAACAACGACACGGTCCACGATGAGTCAGAAAAGTCAACACTAACGTTAGTTTGAATAAGGAATGTTGATTTGATTAACTGTTGTCATTACACATGATTTATGTAGAATCGTTGTTATTATGATCTCTTGTTCATAAGTTAAGGGTTAGAGGGTTTGGATTATTCTATTGAGCGTTGTAGCTCACGGTGTTGCCTTTTTGGTGACCCTGACCTATTATATTGGTGGCGACGCCGGTATAGTATGTCAGACCTCATAGATGAATTTGGTGAACTCTACACCTTGGAGGCCTTCAGAGCCGAAGAGCTAGCCCGGATGGAGGAAGAAGCAGAGCAGTAGTTAGGAACCCTAGTTCCCTCCTTGTTTGTTTTAAAGTACTCTCGTAAGACTTTGTGATGTAATAATGCCAGACTCACTTGTTATTGTAATATAAAGTCTTATTAACGTACCCAGAATTTGGGGGCGTTACAGATCAGCTCAAACACTATTACCCTTGAGAGAGCTCGCTGGGTTGAAAACCGCAAGGGCGGGCGGCGCCAGGCAAAAATTAGAGCAAAAAGCCTACTAGGTTGAAAACCCGAAAGGGCGGCATAGGCAAAAGTTAAGGCGAAAAGTCAAAAAGAGCTCGCTAGGCCGAAAACCCGAAAGGGCGGTTCTAGGCAAAATTTAGAGCGCAAAAGGAGAGCGTCAACAGTCGATCGAACCCTAGCCCGAACTACATATTGGCCTGATTCTTTTCTATAAGAGATACGTAGGCAGCCTCACTCTGAGGTTCAGTCATAAATCAGCAATCATCAAGTCAAATAATCGAAAGAAAGGCGCTTTTATTAATGAACCGAAAGGGGGAAACCCTTATCAGTCAATTTTATTTTGAACATTTCTTTGTTACATGCTGAGCACGAAAGAAAAAGAAAATACAAAATACTTTTTATTTCCAAAAGCGGCAAAGTAAGCAGTCAACCCATTCGTGCTTTCTCATCCCTCCGTAACCACTTTCTGTATCTTTCAGTTAGGGTGGTTTCAAAATTTGGATCGCTAGGTGTAGTCTGGTGGTTTATCCATGTCTGGATATAGCTTCGAAGACCTGAAACAGTGAACGGAGGGAGACGAAGCACTTCAGATCTCGGAGGTGGCATGCATTGGCTAACTCCAAGTTGGCGAAGAATAAGGAATGACAAGTAAAACGTGAAGTTCGTTAGTCCAGCCAGATACACTTGTTGGGAACCCATGTTGCACACAGTCATGGCTGGCATCTTCAACCAAGGACAGTACCAGGAAATATCCTCCTCACCAACCGACGCGAGGAAGTCATCCCAATCTTCGGTTACACCAAGAGGACAGTTCCACTCACTAGGTCGATACAACCAATTCTTAGGAGGAGGTGTCATCAAGTTTAGCTGGTCGCAGAGCCACATCTGTTAGAGCGAAAAGAGAGAAAACAAGTGAGAAGCCAGATAAAACCTAACCGAGCGTCAAGGTAAAATAAATGTGAGAAATAGAAAAAGGAGAGCTGAGTGAGGTCCTTGCCTGAAGTAAAAATGGGCTGCCCCTGAAAGTTTGTGTTCGGTCCCAACAGAGTTTCGGCAAGTACTAGCGGCGCCACATCCCTACGTGCCTCAATTTGAGCCACGATCCCCACCAGCAAGGAGCTCGGCTCGCAGACAAAAGGTACCAACAGGAAGGCCGCCAAAAGGCAAATGCAGCAAGCCGTCATGCGATGGCCTTAGTATTTGAAGTCTGTCAAGTCTATAGGTGGGTTGAACATTTCAAACAAGCGTAAGATGTTGACTATACCACCCTGGATGAGGAAATCAGTAGCACCGCTGCTCACTCCCAATTTGGTCTAGAGAAGCTTTTTCATGCTCTCCCGGACCATCGGGACGATTGGTTCATCTGAATCGTGACTCCCGAAGTACGCATGCAGAAGGTTGGGCTGAATGCAGATATCTCGGATATATTTCAGCGCATGGAGGTGATGCCCTCGGAAGTTCAACCAATCAATGCCTTCGAGGTTGTCCAGCCATGGACGGAGCAAAACTTGGTTGAGCATAGCCATGAAGAATGGACATTGAAAGGAAGTAATAATGAAGTATGAGCAAAGAAATGTAAGCAGTTTGTTAAAGGGCAGTCTCTGTAAGAGACCTTGCATGGTTTTATAGAACCACGTGCAACATACCTAGTTTGTATCGTATATGCAAGGTTAAAGGAAGTATAAAGAATGCATGGGATTTATCTTAAAGGATATTACATTATGAGGAGTAGATGAAGCCAAAGCTGGTATATGTCTAAATATATTACATACAAATGAAAACAATGTACAAGAAGCCAAAATTTCTCTTGGAAGTTAGTTCAGGTCTGCAGACAGCAGCAGACTTGAGCGCTCAGGAGTGAGGATCTAAGCGCTCAGGAGTGCACTCCCGAGCGCTCGGGAGTGCTGCCAAATTTTGACAGACTGTTTTGGGCAATGAATGTTGCTGAAATTTGGTATTCACATGATTCCAATGATCAAGGCCAATCCCAGTCTATGTAAAGAGGGATACAGTAGTTTCCATGCACAGTTTCCATTCAAATTCAAGTTTTTGTCCTAAATCTTCTCATTTCTTGAAATTTTCGCTCACCGGGATATGTCAAATTTCGTTCCGGGGGAATTTTGGTAATTTGGTCGAATCCCACAAGTCGTAATGGGTTATAGTGACTATATGGTGTAGTTGGTTTTGAATAAGAGGGCTCGATAATAATTTTTGCCTCTCGAAGGACTGAATTTGTCGTTTTTCTCGCTCAAATGCTATAAATTCCTCGTTTGGGGCATTTTCATTTATTTAGCCACACTGTCTGCATCTTGTAAATTCATGAGGGTTGTCATTCGTCTTATGAGCATTGGTATAATTCACGTGCCCTTTTAAACATTTTCAAGCTAGTCGATGATAGTATCCGATACATTCTTAAAGCTTTGCAAGAGTTTAAAAGAATGAAATGCAATTTTCATTAACAAAAGTAATATATACAATGATCAAAAGAAGGGTATCCTTGTCCGAGAGCTACCTACAGGGGCACGCAGACCCAAGCAAAAATCAAGGCACGTGGGCCTGGAACCTACAAGTACTCGCAGCACGCAGGCTCACATGAAAACTAACAAAGTAAAAGCAGCTCAGACGCGTCGTGATTTCTTCTGTGGTGGATCCTCTTCCTCATAACTCTCATCATCATCGTCATTGTCATCATCGCTGTCACCATCAGGAGAATCAGGCAAACCAGAGTCCGTATCTGAATCAGAAGCCCCCGGTGACTCTTCTGATCCCTCCGTCTCACCCGACTCCTCCGGCTCTTCGGGCTCAGGCTGTCTTTGGATCACCGGTCATGGACGTAACTCAAACCGGCGACTCTCCGCCTGGGTCACTCTAGGGGCTGGAGATCCAACGGTTGCCTGGGATTGTGTCTGAGTTGTGCGATGGGTCTCCGCATGCACCTGCATTTACATATAATGAATACATGTCAAAATATATACATTTTCAAATGAGATATACATGAACAAAACATTCATTTATGTCATACCTGTGGTGGCTCCGTAACTGGAGTAGCAGCTGGCTCAGGGGCAGGACGGGTCTGTAATGTTTTCCATCTGGCACAATCGCGCAAAAGCTTGCGCATTCCCAACATTCCCATAATGGCAGACTCAGCCCATTCCCGCGATATTTGAAAAATTGCGTGCAAATTAGGAAGCATGTTTCGAAACATCAAAAAGTCGAATTGCATACCATTAAATCAATTATTTTACCGGATCTGGAAGATTCATATCCTGGCGAGGCAAGCGCGGGATATCCACAATCGCCCAAGCGCTTGTCCAATCTTGGACACTTATCTCCCATTTCAAATCTTGTATCCCCGCTGCCTCTGTAGCCTCCTCGCTCCTTGTTGTAGCCTCCGCACCACCTCTCCCCCGACCTCGACCTCTACCTCTTTGAGGGCAGTCACCATGGCCTCGCTCTTCTCCAACCCCAGCTCAAGAAGTTGCTCTCCCAGCCTCAATTTCAACTACGCATCTTTGGAGCTCTTGCTCCACGCCTAGGCTCATGGCCAAACACCTTTTCCTTGTAAGTGTCGTAATCTATTGTTGGCCTAAAAAACCCCTCCAAATTGGTATTAGGCATTGTGAATTGCTCAAGCTCCGCGCGCGAGTAGGTATCAGTCCACTGCACTCTGGGAGGGAGTGGCTCCAGTACTATGAATGCCGAGAGACCAAGTGATTGAAGAGTCACGCGATCTCCCAGGTACCATTGCCAGCCCAAGGGGCACTCCAGTAGCACCCTACTCTTCGTCACCTCTCGACTCCGCACCAGACACTCCGCTTCTAGCTTATCCCAACATTTCCAATGAACCTGCGTTCGAGGTTTCACATCAATAATCAAATCAAATAATGTTTAAACATTATTTGAGAGATGCAGGACGTAGCACATACCGAGACACCCATCAAATTATCTTACCAGTGTCGGAATGTCATCACCTCGCCCCTCCATTCTTTTGTTATTCTATACTCTTTATTCCAAACTAAGCCTCAAGGAAACAAATTTGGATCTTTACAGGTGTTCTCAGGTGAAAACATCCCCAGCACTTTCTAAGTCCAAAGTTGCAGTCGTTTCGATTATTTCAAAATTCAAATCAATTCATGCGCAATAAAGGCACAATTTTAATTGATTGAAATTGTACCTCAACTAGTCTCCAATATCCTCCAACGGTATCACCAATACTGCGAGAAGTGGCCCCCAGAAAGCAGTACAGGGTGCATAGTGCAGCACCTCCCCAATCGAACCTCCCTACTTGTCTCAAGTCCACCAAAGCTGCCAGATAGTTGAGATGTACGCGTGTCCGTCTGTTCGGAAACAGAGAAGCCCTGAACAAGTAAAGCAAGTAAGCCCAGGCCATCTGGGCTACCTCCTCGTCACTCTCTGGCTCGTGATCCCAGTACTTGGTAAATTGGCTGTACGTGGCCAACCCTGCACTATGAAGTTGAACTTGCCCCAGAAGCCACCTCAAAGCTGCATCATCATTCACCAGGCTTGTGTCGTAAGGAATTGGCTCGCCTCCAACCCATAGTCATGTGATTGCGGCAAAGTCGAGGGGTGTCACGGTCATCTCCCCAAACCTGAAGTGAAAGGTGTTAGTGGTGTCCCACCACCTCTCTGTGAGCGTTGTCAGCACTGCATCGTCGACTCTCACCACTGTCAACAATAGTATAAATGGTCCAAAACCTGCTTTTTCTACCAGATCTCGCACACGCTCGGGCAATGCTTCAAAATACACCAAGGACTTGGCAGAACCTCCATGGCCGTATACATCAGTGGTGTGCGGATACAAGCAGAATAGCAAAATAATTTCAAAATCATAAGCACTGTTTACAAATAAAGAGCATTTTAAAATGATCTCTTTAGCACTTTAAGAAGCATGATTGGAAAACTGAAGACATTTTAGAGTAAAATCAAGAGTTGTCTCAGTAAAGTTATAAGTGTAATTGGTAGTTAAACAAGTTGGGTTAAGTTGTACCATGGTCCATGTCAACGAGATGTGGCAATCTCGATCCCTCAAAAGCAAGTCTCCTAGATAATCAGCATTAACTGGGGTATAGCCGTTTATTCCCATTGGCTCGAAGCAATGCAATCGCGGGGCATATGTCGCAGGAGAAAAAGTAGAACGAATTTCCCCCGCGAAAGCCTTCACTTCATCCACCGCTGTCACTCGCTCCTCTACCATCTCCTCTGGTTCGGGTACTCCCACGGCCATCCTAGCTCCCTCGCTGTCGCCTTGGCTCAATATAACCCCTAATAAAGTGGCCGCCACCCTCACGTCTGGAGACCCGACCTTTCCCAGTACGTCTGAAGTCCTCGAATCAACGCCAAGGGCATCCAAGATGTCTAGTGGATCTGCAGACTCCAAGAAATCACCTTCCGTAAATAGAACTGGCTCTGAAGCGCCAATCCCACTGTCTCCACCCCTCGGCTCCACCACGGATGTCCGCAGGATAGGTGTGGCAGTAAATCGACCCAACGTTGCAGCCTCGCTCTCTGCTGCGGCTTCCTGGCTGCCAAAAATTCCTTCCTCCGCGGCTTTGAGCAGCTCCTCCACCGTGGGGGTGTGAGGAACGTTCCCGCTACTCGAAGCGCCACCTTCAGATACCACGGTGCCTTCGCTGGATGCTCCAGCACTGCCGTCGATCCCTCCCGCTATCGCCATGTCCCTCGTCAAGGCCATTACCTCTCCGAACGCCGTAGCATCTCTGCTGGTCGCCCCTATGCCGCCGCTAGTTGTTCCCGTGACCGCCGTGACATTCTCGGCAAACCCCGCACTACCAGATTTCGTCCCATTCCTTCCTCCACTAGCCGCCTGTTCTTCTTCTTCCTTCGAACTCGTTCTCCTCCTCCGGTGAACCTTTTGGCAAACCACCGCCCATTGAAAATAGTGTAGAGATCTCTAGGTTTCGAATTCGGTCCATTTTGGAAGAGACGGGACGATTTTGGGGGAGATGAGTCGATTACAGAGAGAGCGAACTCGATTGAGAAAGAGAAAAGTGGATTAAGAGCAATAGATCGTATGAGGATCGTGGGTTCCGTACTCTGGTTCTTGAGGCTCGAGAATGGAGTATAAACCCTTATTTTTGAAAAATGAAGAATGAGAGTGATGGGCCCCAATTTTGGTCCCGGGCGCCCGGAACCACTACTAAGCGCTCGGGAGTGGTCTCGAACCCCTAGCTCCGTTTTGGTTCACGCGCCAAGCTTTCAATTGCTCATGCATCAGTCCCTTTATGAATTGCATTGATTTTCAATTAAATCACAAAATTAATTTCAGTCCTGATAAACACTTGCTTCAGATTAAGTTTGCCGATGATAATTTTTGGTCGTCAATGTACTTTTCTGGTCGAGTAATACTTAAGTAAAATTTTGTTACGGGTCAAAGTTTTTGTTAATCACCTTGGCACGTAGACTCTCCATGTGTTAGCCTAGTGCCGAGTCCATTTCTTGCATGCATTACACGTGTTTGCATTTGCCCCGAAGAACTACGCTGGTCTAATCCCTGCAGAAAATGGTACGTAGGCAGCTCGAAAGGGTACGACCTCACTTTTTGAATCTCAATGCATCTTTTGTATTTGATTAAGGGTTTAGTATGGCTTGAATTGGGTTATCTCAATCTTTGGGCGCCACTCGTATCCAGACATGATACCAAGCGCCATCCAAAGAGGGACAACTGTAGACACCCCAATTTGAACCAATGGAAATTTCTTAATTTGTGGCTTTATGGCCCCCTGATGATGAATTTGGAACAATATGTGCCTCGATTATGGCGAACATTGCTTCTTGGATTTCTCAAAAATCAATTTCAATTAAAATAATCGAGTCCCAAGCGCTCAGAATCATTTCCAAGCACTTAGAACCTATCTTCAAAACCCTAGATTTTGGCTCACTTCTGAGTGCTTAGGAGTTTAATTCCAGAGTGCTTGGATTCACTCCCGAGCGCTCAGGTCAACTGATTTCCCATGATGATTTGAATTTTCCAGCTTTTTCAGCCGTCACATGGCTATGTTTTCCACCACGTTGGTCATTGCTACAATAATTTTGACCTGAATTATCAGAAGGATCATATCATGTCGCTTTATATATTTTTATTTCATAATTAAATTTCAAATTTCAAAACTAATTTCCTTGGCCTATAAGTAGAGGCTCTCATGCCACATTTTGGGAACACCAGCAAACATCACGAAATTCTGTCCTCACTCTCTTATTTTCAAAGCACAAACCACTCTTTGCAAAGAAAATCATTTTCCTAAAATCTTGTCCAAAATCAAAGCCGTTACAAGCACTCCAAGAAAATTCAGGAAATTCAGGGATCATATTCGGTCCTGCTTTCTGAATTTTCTTACTACATTCCACCTTTAAAATCCAGTCAGGAAGCAAGGTTCCATTTAAGAAGGTAGATTTCTTCTACTTTTCGAGCCAAAAGGCTATCATCCTTCTAAGGGAGGTTAGTCAGTCCACTCCAGTCCTCTACACTAGATGTGTGGTTGAATGATTTTAGGGCAAAAGAGCTATAAATAAGAATTTTCAAAAGTACTCTGCAGGCACTCCTGAGCGCTCAGGAGTGATTTTGTCCACTTGTTTTTTTTTTTTTTGGATATTCAAGGAAAGTGAGGGTTTTGAAGGATCTAATGGCTGCCTTATTTTAAAATTCTTTGTGAACAATTCAAGCCTTCGGCTGTTACTAGAAATATTTCATTTTCAAGAAACAAAGTGCAAGCAACATGTTGACATCAGCATGGCAAAAGCATATTTTCCTTGAAAGTCCTATTTTATTTCCCTTGTTAGCATCGAAAACATTCTGGTATTTCCAAAGCTGATTTAGTCTTAACGCAATGAAGCAAGGTTTGGATAGCCAAGATTGGTTCTTAATTGTCTAAATTTTTTGTTGAACATTAGCTCATAGCATTAATATTTCTTTTATTTCAAGCATTTATGCACCTCAGTCTAACCAAGATTTGCAGGATCAGGCAACAGAGCTCCTGAGCGCTCAGGAGTGCAGTCCCGAGCGCTCGGGAGTGATTTCAGTGACAGATCTTTATTTCTCATGCATCATCCTGCAATTTGCATTACTTCATCAATATGCATTGTACACTGGCACAGAATGCCAAGCTGCTAGAGAAATTTAGACCCATTGACTTTGCTAGGTTTGATGGGGCAGGTCATCCGAAAGCACATTTGGCCAGTTACATTGGGGCACTCTCGATATGCGGCGTGGAGAAGGACGCCATGGCCCAGATGTTTTCCCAAACCCTTGTGTGCCATGCCTTGCATTGGTTCACGACGCTCAATGAAACGAAGAAGAGATCTTGGGAGGACATTTGTGCTGCTTTCATCGCACAGTACGACTACAATATTCAGCTTGAAGTAACCACTGATGAACTGGAATCAACTAACATATAAGTCAAGGAGTCTTTCGCAGATTTCGTCAAAAGATGGAGGGCAAAAGTTGCCTAGATGAAGAACAGACCTGCAGACAAGGACCAAATCAGGACGATCGTTTGGAACCTCCAGCCCACCTTAGCCAAACACATGGTCATGGCATAAGCATGCTCCGATTTCAAAACTTTCTTCGACACAGGCTTGGCCATCGAAGAGGCAATCCAGCTTGGCATTCTCAACAAGCCCGACCCTCACTCTAAAACCAAAAAAGTCTACTCCGGCAATAGCATCACGTTGTTTGGAAATTCCCAGTATACTAACTTACCATGTAACTCCACAAATACTACCCAAACCAAACCTGTGAACCAGATCGTTTCCCAAAAGAACCAACCTCGATCCCAGTCGCGAGTCTTCGTCAAATTCTCTGCACCTTTCTCTACGGTGTTGGAGAAGTTAGTTGAAAATGATATTCTCAAACCACTCGATCCCATTCCTCTCCCTCAAAAACTACCCGCTAGCCATAACACCAATGCCTACTGCACCTACCATCAAAACGTAGGCCACCCCACCAACAACTGTTTCCGACTTTGTCATGCTATACAAGACCTCATAGATAACAAAACCATCCCTACTCCACCTCAAAAACCCAATATTGTTTCTTACCCCTTGCCCAAACACTCAAACTCCCAAGTCAGCAACATTAACTCCGAACCTTCTTTCAACCCAAGCCTATACATTGTCCTAACCAAAGCTAACCGTCAAGATACCAATAGAAAGTACTATTTGCGCAATTCAAACCATGGACTGGGAGTTCAAGCTGAGGTGGCAAGCAACAGTAGAAGCCTTTCAAGACATAGAGAACCGGGTCCTGATCAATGGTGTATGGCCGGCCCCGAAACTCAAAACTATTCAAGAGTTGGAAAACGGAGATTGGAGAGAGGAATGGGAAGAAAGGCAAGCGGACCCTTTTGATGGGTACTCACTCTTTGCACTATTTTTGGAGCCAGAGCCAGCTGAGGATGAAGATGATTGGGAATGGGAAGCGGAACTTGCTATATGGCCCTGGGTGGATGATGAGAACCCTTTGGATGATGCGACCTTGTCTCTCCTATTTTGAAGGAGAAGAAATACAGCAAGGTCCTGATCTGTTGAATCCGCGAATACTCTTCACACAGTTCCATGAAGAGATGATCGAAACTATAGCAGGAGACCTGGATGTCTTCCACAAATGCATAAACGTACTTGAAGAAGAAGACATTGATTACCCGCAGTGCAACATCATTGATGAGTCCTTGCCTCAGCCAGTCGTGCAAATTTTAGATGAGCCCTAGATTTCTGTTCTGAATTTCGAGGATCTTTGGGGGAAAGCAGACTTGGTTAGCACTTGGGTCAACAGAGAAGAGTTGATAGTCAACAAAGCGATGGTCGAGGAAGGCCTAATCAAAAGTGACATTTTCTGGGATACTTTGGAAGATGAAACCTGTGGAATTCTTTGAAAATGGAACTTCTCAACGAGATGCTGGAAAAGATGAGATTGGACAAAGGAAAGAGGAAAGCAAAAACTAATTGGTCAAGCCTGTGGAATGATCTCCAGGACTTTTGGGGAGAGCCTTGCCCCAAGATGATCAGCAACCTTACAAGAAGTGGCCGGATCTACCAACCATCCAACCTGCAAAAAGGGAGCTCATCCCTAGCACCCCCGCCTTAAAGCAATCCAACAAACCATGCCAATTTCACCACCTAGGCCAACCCTCCCAGCTCCACCATACAAACCAATCCTTCCAGCTCCACCGCACAAACCAATCCTAACAACCCTACTCAAGCCAGTTCCATTCCCCACCAAGACCAAGTACCTGACGAAAACACTAACCCGATCCTCAAGCAGCTCAAAAAGACCCTGACAAGCATGTCCATATGGGGGGTATTGGAAACATCTCACGAGCATCGTCGCAGGCTTATCAATACCCTCTCCATATTGGAAGTCATCGCTGATGTCACCCCAGAAGCCATGATCGCCTTAATCACTCCCAATTTTGCCAAACACACCCTTGCCTTTACTGAAAAAGACCTACCACCTGAAGGGACTGACCATAACAAACCCCTGCACATTACCATGAAATGCCTCGGCAAGTGGTTCTCGGCCATCCTTATTAACAATGGATCTGCCATCAACGTATGTGCGTTCTGCACGGCCTACTGTTTGGGCCTGAAGAACAAGGACTTCTCATCTTCAAGTCTGGGTGTCGTTGAGATGTCTTAGGAACGGTCAACTTGGAATTGGTAACTGGGAGCTTCAAAACCATGGTTGAATTCTGTGTGGGAAATCCTAGCATCCTTTAACTTGCTGTTGGGAGGGCCGTGGCTTGATGAGCACCCAATATTGAAGATATTTGGTGCAACTAGTCCTATTTTATGTTGATTTAACTTGCATTTATTTATCTTTTATAGCGATTTGCACGTCAGGTGTGTTTTTAGTGTTTTCAGGTAAACCATGTGACTAAGGCGCGTTTGAACGCCAAGGAATGCTCCGGGTGCAACTAAGTGCTCAAGGCCACGTGCCACCCCATTGTGGTGCCCTAAGAGTCATGAAGAGATGGTTTGGAGGTTGCTCGGGTTGCCCAAGAGTCAAGGGAATTGAAGGAGATGTGAGGATTTTTCCAAAACTATTCATTTTGCCGACCAGCTGAGGGTAGAATTGTCATATCTTTTGATGTACAAATGACCTTGGATCCAAACTATTTAGGTTAGAAAGTAGACTCGACAAGCTTTCCAATAGTTCAAAGAACACCCAAATTCGAGTTCGGGAGTGTTCGGAGCGAGCCCGCGAAGTTTACCCAAAATCTGTCATAACAGCATGGTATCGATACAAGCATTTTTGCTGTATCGATACCATAAGGGAACAAAGAGATTGGAAGAAGTGCCGTAGCAGCACGGTATCAATACAAGCATTTTGGCCATATCGATATGGTGACCTTTTTCTGCAGATTTTTGCTGCTTTTTGGACTTTCCATTTATGGAATACTTTCTACTTTTAGTATGTTTCTAGATATTCATGGAGAGAGAAGTGGACATGTATAAATACCCTTCTCTCCACTTTATCTCATTATGTAGATATTTAGGCTTTAAATATTTCTTCCTAGTTAGGTCTCCTTGAAGTTTGTTCAAGCTTTCTAGTTAATTTGTTCAAGAACACCTTAAGGTATTGGTCTTTTGTTCATTTCTCGTTTGTTAATGTTGTAGCTACTGACTAGATCCTTACTAATATCAAGTTTATTTCCATTTTTATCGGTTAAACATGTTTATCATTTTTAGCATGCATTCTAGTCTTTTCAATATGTATGAGTAGTTGTTTGGCTAAGTCTTGGGCTAATCTCTCCCAAAGACTTAGGTGGTTATTTGGTTCTTAAACCTTCGGGCTTAAAATTATGGTTTTCGGAATTAAAATTAACTCAGCCATTTTGGTCTAAGTGAGGGGTGTTAACTCCTTGATATGTAATTAGTCAAGTGGTCTTGGCAAATGACATATTGAGGGCTCGTGGCCTCTTACGTGTTAGACACATTAGCAAAAATAGGTGAGTTTAGCTCCGTTTAATCACATCTTTTGATAAATGTAATCATTAAAGTTAAATCTTCTGGGCGAGAGTGCACGGTTGTGACTCTCGCTTGAGTTATAATTGAGAACCGATAATGGCCTTTGTCAAGGGATAGACGATCCCAAGACTTGCCTCTTTTAAGTTCATTAAGAACATTTCTAGTCTTTTATTTTAGCATTTCCACCGTGAAAAGTAAAACCAAGTTCGCCGTCTTATACACCGAAATCCACCATATAAAACCTACAATCCGATTAAGCTATTTTTGATTCTTTGTGGGTACGATCCCGGACTTTCCGTTTATTATGCTATTGACGATCTAGCCCTACGCTTGGGGTTTTCAACCTTATATTTGAAGGCGAGGTTGTGGAGCTAAGCATGGCTCCATCGTGCCGACATTATAGGTGTTACTTCTACGCTCCACCAGAAGCTCATATTGGGATTGGATGCCGAAACTTTGATCATTCACGGTGACTCCGGGATTCGTCCCCACACAGAGGGTAATGTCCCCCTCTTGGAGATCATGCATGGACAGGAGGATGTAGACATGGGGGGATTCACTGTGCTATCGTCTCAAGGTTTTTGCACCATTCAAATGGGTGATGATTTTCTGGTAAGCTCTGTAGCTTTCGAAATGATGAGGAGAATGAACTACATGCCTGGCATGGGTCTGGGCCGTAAATCAGAAGGGGATTCTTGAATTCCCCTCCTTTCCCGAAAATAATCATCGCTTTGGCTTGGGGTATGTACCCAAGAATAGTAACCCAAAGAAAAGGTGGCACAACCGTGCCCAGGCCCAGGCCGCCAAGGAAAAATCAGCGGTCAACTTCGTATCTGAGGGTGAGAAGGCTTTATATCAAGGGCAGCTTGAGCCTTTCTTGGATATGGAAACAAAAGTGAAGTACCCCGGATTTGAGATCTTTGCTGTAGACACATGGGACAGCGATAATGAGGCTGAAAAGAGAAAAGAGCTTGTTAAGGCATTACAGGTTGACTGGATTGAGGTCTTTGATTAGGGCAGTCTCCAGTCTCTGTTTGGGGATGAAGGATTAGAGGGTATGGATGAAGATGTTGTTGTGCTGATGCTAGGAGAAGAAGGAGCTTGGGAGGATCCCTCTACACTCATTGTAGATGTCGTAGGCCATTACAAAAATTGCACTTTTATCCCTCTTGTAAAGCTCGCTCACGCTGCTAAGTCCGATTCCGAGTCGAATACTGATTTCGTGTCTAGCTATGAGTCGGAGCTTGTGCCTATGGGCCCTCCCCGTCATAGCTTTTATTTTGAGTTTGAGTCAACTACTATATTCCCTCCCTCTAAGAAGTTTGGCAATGAAATGAACATCAATTTCACTTACTTGCTAGATTTTGAATTAAATTGTGTAGACCCTGACAATGAAGGAATAGACTTCGATGGGGACATCCCCAAAGAAATCTGTTCCCTCAACGAACGGGAAAATGAAAGGCGTGCTCCACCTCTAAAAGAAGAAACAATCTCAATAAATTTGGGTGATGAAGGAAACCCTCAAATGGTTCAAGTCGATTTCGGGCCGACTCCAGATGAGATCCAAAAGCTCTCCGATTTGCTCAAAGAGTTCAAAGATATTTTCGCTTGGTCTCATGCGGATATGCCTGGAATCAACCCTAAAAGCATCGAGCATAGCATCCCTCTTTATCTCGATGCAAATCCCATCAAGCAAAAGCCAAGAAAAATGCGCCCGACTGGGTATTAAAGATAAAAGAATAGCTCACTAAACAAATCAATGCCGGTTTTCTAATGGTAACAAAACATCCAACATGGGTTGCAAACATCGTGCCTATCCCTAAGAAAGATAGAAAAATTAGAGTTTGCATTGACTTTAGCGATCTAAACAAAGCAAGTCCAAAAGACGATTTTCCGTTGCCGCATATAGATATGCTTGTTGATAATATTGCAGGGCATGCTTTGTTATCCTTCATGGACGGTTTCTCTGGGAACAATAAGATCCTCTTGGCTCCAAAAGACCGGGAAAAGACGACTTTCATCATTAAATGGGGAACTTACTACTGCCGTTTCATGCCGTTTGGGTTGAAAAATGCAGGACCGACGTATCAGAGGGCTGCCACAACTTTGTTGCACGAGATGATTCATAAAGGAGGTTGAGGTATACGTGGATGATATGATTGTCAAAGTAAAAGAGTAGGGGGATCATTTCCCACTGGGGTTCACAAGCTATGCGTTCACGAGAATGATGCAAGGATGGTGATAGAAGAAATTCATGAAGGTGTTTGTGGACCCCACATGAATGGGATGATGCTCGCCAAGAAGATCTTGAGGCAAGGGTACTATTGGTTGATTATGGAGATAGATTGTATTAAATATGTGCGTCGATGCCACAAGTCCCAGACTCATGCCAACCTCATTCATGTTCTGCCATCGGAGCTATGTCCCATGGCGACGCCTTGGCCGTTCCCAGCTTGGGGCATTGACGTCATTGGAAAGATCACTCTAGTAGCCTCCAACAGTCACAAGTTCACTTTGGTTGTTGTCGATTACTTCACCAAGTGGGTCGAAGCAGCTTCGTACAAGACATTAACGACAGTTCAGGTTGTGCATTTCATCAGAAAAAACATCATTTATTGATATGGGGTACCTCAAACATTCATGTCAAATAATGGGGTTCATTTCAAAGGGAAAGTCAAACTTTTTGAGGAATTCAAGATCTAGATTCACCATTCAATGGTTTACTACCTGCAAAAGAATGAAGCAGTCGAGGCGGCAAACAAGACCATCAAGACGATTCTTGAAAGGACTACTCAATCAGCAAGAAATTGGCATGAACAACTATCGCTAGCTTTGTGGGGATACCGAATGTCTATCCGTACACCAATAGGGGCAACACCCTATTCTTTGGTCTACGGTATGGAAGTTGTTCTCCCTATTAATCTAGAGGTACCATCCCTAAGGGTCTTGGTCGAGTGCAGGATAGACGAGGCTGAAAGGATGAGCAGAAGATTCGAAGAACTCATGTTGTTTGACGAAAGAAGACTGCGAGCATTGTACCATAATCAAGGTTACTAGCGTAGGATTGCCCAGGCTTTTAACAAGAAAGTAAAATCCAGAGATATGCAAGAGGGGGACATGGTAGTCAAGGAAATCCGAGCACCGATCTTTGATCTGCGGGGAAAGTTTCAACCAAAATGGGCCAGGTCGTACATTATCAAGACCATTCTCTCTGGAAGAGCCGCATCAATCATTGATCTTGATGGCAACGAATTCTCAAATCTTCTCAATTTGGACCAGCTCAAGCATTAGTACCCCTGAGAGTGCTTGCTGGGCCGAAAACTGCAAGGGCGGGCGGTCCCAGGCAAAAGTTAGAGCAAAAAGGCTGCTAGGTTGAAAACTCAAAAGGGCGGCCTAGGCAAAAGTTAAGGCAAAAAGTCAAAAAGAGCTTGCTAGACCAAAAACCTGAAAGGGCGGTACTAGGCAAAAGTTAAGGCAAAAAGTCAAAAAGAGCTCGCTAGACCAAAAACCTGAAAGGGCGGTACTAGGCAAAAGTTAGAGCGCAAAAGGAGAGTGTTAATACCCGAGTGAACCATAGCCCGAACTACATATTGGCCTGATTCGCTTCTGCGAGGGATACATAGGCAACCTCATTCTCAGGTTCAGCCATAAATCATTGAAATCAACTCCAAATTGACAAACCAAAGGCACTTTATTATTGAAACCAAAAAGGGGAAGGAAACCCTTATCAGTCAACTTTTATTCCGAGCGTTTCCTTATTACAAGCTGAGCATGAAAGAAAAAGAAAATGCATAACACTTTTATTCCAAAAAATGGCAAAGTAAGCATTTAACCCATCCTTGCTTTCACATCCCTCCTCAACCACTTCCTATACCTCCCAGTCAAAGCAGTGGTGAAATTTGGATCACTTGGCTCAGTTCTGCAATCTATCCATGTCCGAACGTAATTTTGGAGACCTGGGACAGTGAATGGAGGGAGATGAAGCATTTCAGATTCTAGAAGCGGTATGCTTTGGCTAATACCAAGCTGACGAAGGATGCGGAATGGCAGGTAGAAGGTGAAACCCGTCAACCCGGCCAAAAACACCTACTGAGAGCCCATATTGCTTATTGTCATGGCTGGCAGCCTCAATAAAGGGCACTGCCAAGAAACATCCTTCTCACCAATTAACACAAGGAAATCATCCCAATCTTCTGTCACTCCAAGGGGGCGATTCCATTCACTGGGACAATACAACCAAGTCTCAGTAGGAGGTATCATCAAGTTGAGCTGGTCGCAAAGCCACATCTGTCAAAAGAAAAAGAAAAGAGAGAAAACAAGTGAGAAGCCAGATAAAACCTAAACTGAGTGTTGAGGGAAAATGAATGAGAGAAATAGAAAAAGGAGAGCTGAGTGAGGTCCTCACCTGCAGCAAAAGTGGGCTGCCCCCGAAAGTTCGTGTGTGACCAACATGAACAACATCCAGCCCCATCAAAGTTTTAGCAAGAACCAATGGCTCCATGTCTTTGCGAGCCTCAATTTGGACCGTGAACCCCACCAGCAAGGAGCTTGGCTCGTCAACAGAAGGTACCAATAAGAAGGCCGCCAAGAGACAAATGCAACAGGCTATCATGCGATGGCCTTGATACTTGAAGTTTGTTAGATCTCTAGTCGGGCTGAACATTTCGAATAAACACAAGATCTTGACATCACCATCCTAAATAAGAAAATCAGTAGCATTGTTACTAACACCCAGCTTGGTTTTAAGGAGTTTCTTCATGCTTTCGCGGATCATCGGGACAATCGGCTCCTCTGAGTCATGACTCCCAAGGTAAGCATGAAATTCTTCTACAGTAGGGCAAAGTTCTTGAATGCCAAACCTGAAGACATGCACCTCGGGATCCTAAAAGCGCACTGCCACATGCAGCAAGTCGAGTTGAATGGCGACCTCCCAGAGATGCTTTAGAGCATAAAGAAGATGGCCCCAGAAGTTCAATTAGTCGAGGCCATCGAGACTGTCCAGCCATGGGCGGAGCAGAGCTTGGTTAAGAAGGCCATGGGGAGAATGGGTTTTGAAAGAAGAAAACGACTTGAAATTTGCAAGAGGATGAGGATGGTTTGCCAAAGCAAGGCTTGGTATTTATAGAGGAAGCATCACATTACTTCACCAGCCTTGAAACCCATCACATGCTGCATTTTCAAAATAGTTCTTGTAGTTTTCAAAGATGCAAACTTTGAAAATGTAAAGAATACTTTGAAAAAGCCCAAGTTTTGTCTTGGAAAACCATTACCCCCTGGGGAATAGATGAAGTAAAGCCACAAGACATTTGAGAAGCATGCATGCAGAAGAAAACAACATGGGAAAGCCAAAGTTTTCTTGGGAATCAAATCAGGCCCGCAGCCAGCAGCAGACCTGAGCGCTCAGGAGTGTTGCTGATTTTTGGCAGCTATTTTGGGGAAGCCTTTGCTCTTGCAATGTGGCATTGGCATGATTTCAATGACCAAGGCTGGTTCCGGATGGTTTCAATGACCAAGGCTGGTTCCGGCTAGTATAGGGGGGGGGGGGGGGGGGGGGTTGAATACAGCGATGTTCAAGTCTAGTTTCTAAACAAATTCAAGCATTTTTTCATAAAATCTCCCGGATTCTCAAAATTTTTATGTCAATGTAGACACCCCAATTTGGCCTAATGATTATTTCAAGTCCCATCTGAGTGACCATCCCGATGATGAATGGATATAATGATTATTGATTGACTTCTCGTAAACCTGAGGACTTTGGTGAGTACTTTTAGCCACTTAGAGGACCCAATTCAGAGTCAAACAGCCTTTCAGACAAAAATACAGCATCCTAGGAAAATACATCGGTCGGCCCCAAAATCTATCTTATGGCCCCCACTTCCTTCTTTCACCCATCAAATATGGTGTTTGAAATTAGATCGACCTTTTTCCATATTTTGAAACGTTCTGTCGTTCATTTGATCCGTGCTCAAAACCCTAGCAGCCAAACTCCGATTCTTCAAGGCTACGAAAAGTGATTCTAAGAAGAGATCTTTTGGTTATATACTTCCCGTTAAATTTATGCATTATGATTGGATGGAGTGATGCCATCCGGTGCCTATATAAAGGGGCCTTAGGGTTCCAAAATTAAAAACACAATTCATCCTCTCTAGTCATGAAACTCTGCAGAAACCATCTCCCATACTCTCTCTACAAAAGCCCCAAACTCTTGCAGGCAGCCACGATTTGACGATCAAAATCCTGAAGTACAAACCCTAACCCTAGGGTTTCGAGAAGTAAATCAGTCAATCACCCTCAACCAAAGCAATCAAGCACTAAGGGATCAAGGTGGTGAGGCCTAGGAGCCTATGGTTTTATTTAATTTCCATCTCTTGCTTTTAATCTGTTCTTTCTGTTAACTGTTCGTATTCTGGTGTGAGGAAGAACACCGGCTGGGACGTCATTCCCGCGGCAGGTGCATCAATCCAACGGGATCCCATGGCCTTGAAATACATTCACTAGCCGTGGAATTCATTTGCTGGGACAATCTGTTGTTTCGTTTATTCTGATGCGAACGGTTTCTTTACTGTCTTGGCTCACCTTATTAACTGTTAAAAGGCTTGAATAACCAGTTTATTGGTGGAATTAAATCAAAGCAAATATTAATTGTGTGTTGAATGACTATGAGCCAATCTCGCGACCGGGCAAGAGGGGTGCCGAACACCTTCCCCTTATTGTACTTTTGTCTCCCGTACCCGGAATCTCTGCTTGTTTTCTTAGTTTTAATAAACTAAGTGGCAACTCTATTTCGAGGTAATCATGATCGTGTGGAGATGTTCCTAGCCATGCGAATATCCACGATTTTTGTTTATAACGTGAAAACAAGGATAGAGGTATCTGTGTGGCGAAGCCCCTTCGGGGAGGTGTCCATAGTTTTGGCGACTCTGTTGGGAAACCTTGAGAGCCATAACTAGAAAGTTCAACATAGAATTAATATTTTCTTTATTTAGTTCTTTTTCATATGCATCGAGTGGGCAACCACGTTGAGTTCACCAAATATCCCGGCATGCCACGGTCTATATTAGGGGTTCCAACAAACTCCACAGTTACTTGTACCTAGTGGTATATCAAAAAGGAGATCACCCAATTGCCGCCTATGATGGGCAGGTGAGAAGACTGATGCCCTTTGACAACGGAGCACCCTTGGACTAGCCAAACCTTACTTGTGTTAAAAAGTCATAGAACGTATCAAAATGGGGCAGGATCCCGCAGGTTAGGAATCTACTTGCATCATTTCTCGAAGTTCTTCCTCACACCTTGTATATGTTGTTGAAACATCACTTTCAGTGCAAAAGGGTTGGGGCTTGAACTAAGTGCCCTAACTCTAAGTCTTTATAGTTGAGCACTAAGGCATAGCATTGCCTGCAAGGTAAGTTTTTGGTAAGTTGAAAGCACCATAGCCTACTTCCTACTTCTACTTCAAGCACCGCGAAGCAAGGATTTCTAGAACAATATCAAGTGATGACAATGGCATAAAGCCCGCCGGTAGTTGAATTGGGGTTGTTCTAGCAAAGTAGTAGAATAGGTTGTGGATAATGACATGCAAAGTTGAGGATATTATGGATAGAAGTGGCAGCACTCATTTCTCAAATGGATGATTGAACATGATAAGTTTAGAGCATTGGTTCCCACTTCCAAGTCAGCCTAGGAATTAGTCTTTTAAATACAAAATTTTGAGCATACTTATATCAACGAGCTGATAAGATTTAGGAGTTTGTCAATGTGCTGGCAGGTAATCATGTGGATCCCAATTACTTTAATCATGCTTTTGGAAGAAAAAAGAAAGGAAAAACTTATTGAATGAGTTTATGAAAGACCAACCCCGATGTGCTTTAGTAAAAATGAGTTTTGATAAACATTGGCTGAGAGAATAATCTGAAGCTGGTAGAAGACCGCGTTAGCATTGATTGGAGTGAATGAATCTTTCCTAACTGAGAACTAATTTGAAAAAGAAAAAAAGAGGGGAAGGAAAAATTTTCAAAACTTTTCTCGGTAAGAACGGCTAATGACTCAAACAACAAGTCTTTCTTAAAACCAAAAGATGTGTAGGGTGGAACATTCAAATAGTTATCAGTACAGTGGTAGACTCTATTCTCTGTTGTGGTCATTTGCTCAGCTTTTCTGATCTGTTTTAGATGGGCTTGGAAGTGGCATGCAGTATTCATAAGCAACGAGTCTTAAGAATCATCTATATCAAAAATGTCGCACCCGTCTCGGATATTTGGTATTTTAATTCACGTATTTAATTAAATTATGCGTCACGGGGTTAAATTGCATACATTAGAAGCGTGAGGGCTTGTGTGTGATTTGTGTATTGGAGCATGATAGCATGTGGTCTTGTTGGCACACAATAATCTTCCTTAGAGTTTATCAAACTGGAGTACGTGTTCTATTTTCTTTTCTTCATTGATACACGTAGAGAGAGAGAGAGAGAGAGAGAGAGAGAGAGAGAGAGAGAGAGAGAGAGAGAGAGGAATGGCAGGAGGAAGAAGAGAAGAATAGGGGAAAACTTAGAGAAGATTTAGCTAGCCTTGAATTGAAGTTTAATTAGGTGAGTTTCATCTTCTTAAGTGCTGAAATTCATGTTTCCATGCTAGATTTCATGTTCTGCATCTAATATACTTTGAATTGAAGCCATGGGAGAGGGTTTTTGAGGTTGGAATTGAGTTTTTATTTCAGAGAATTTGTGTATATGATGAACATGCATAACTGTGTTTGAACAAGTTCATAATCTGTCCTGTTTTCACGAATTTATTCAAGGTACCTAGAAATCTTCTAAATTCTTGAAAAACATCCTGAAGGTTCATCTATGAGTCTATTGCATCGTGTTAAATTTTCAGAAAATAACTCGAAGTGTTCTGGCCTACAAAATTCGTGGACTGAACTGGTGTCTGATTCGCGTCTGTGCAGACAGCACAGACACGTGTTGGAAAAATGGGCATAACTTCTTGCTCGGGTGTCGGTTTTACGCACCGTTTCTTGATTCTGAAACTAGACTCTTATACCTTTCAGAACATGTAGGGTTTGTACCTTGAAATTTCGTAGGTAAATACAGCTTTTGGTTCGAACTTGGCTGATCTGCAGAAACTGCAGATTTGTGTTTCTAATCGTGCATCTTGGGACGGTCATAACTCTGTCATCCGAAATCTATTTGGGACAAGCTTTATATCGATATTGGTGTACTAGAAGTCTACTTTCAAATGGTGGTGGTTTCATGACCCAAATCTGATCCTATAAAATGCTACAGTCATTTAAAGACAGGCTGGTTGTAGGATGTCTTGTCATTTTGGGAGTTTTGTTGTGTTTGAGCTTCATGTGTGTTTTGGTTTATTTCTAGGCCTATGAGATAGACATACTTGCATTCTTTGGGCATTGTTTAGTTCCTTGTTAGCTATATATTTTTGTGTTGATCGTTCGTTGAACTCATTACTAATACGATTAAGCGTGTGGCTAGGTAACGAGTTGAGTAATCGGGAGGTGCCAAAACCGTGATTTGGCATACTTCGGTCGACTCACAGGTGAGTGTGTTTGATATCTTATATCTTCAATAAAATGTTAACATGTTGGTTGTGTATCATGCTATGATTGGTTTAGTTATTGATGTGCATGATTGGTGTATGTTGATTGTACCCGTATAGGGTTTGTGGAGTGAGTCACACCTTGTCGTGGGCCGTGCCGTTCTATTTACGGTGAATGGGAGCTTGGTGTGCGGGACACAATACCTTGGGTACATGGGATGTGGCAGACGTGTCACTGCATGTGTTGTGTATATAAATTGTGGACATTAAGTTAGTTGTTTATGTTGAGTTTTATTGGATATATTCTATATCTCACACACTCCTGGTTTTCTTTTGGATTGCCAGATAGCAGGGGTTCGTAGGATGGTCTACTACCAGTTGGCGTTTTGGGGTTGGCTTTAAGGTTGTTGTTTGTGTCGGTGGTGGTGAATCGTCTTGTACATATTATCGACTCGTTTTGTAGCAAGGATGTATTACACTTTAGTATGCCAAGTATGTAATGGTATGGGTTTGATGTCGACTCTTTTGTTAATATTAATGTTAAGTCTTCCGCTGGTTTATTCTGAGTTAATTACTTTTGTTAAGTGGTTGTTTGGTTAGTGATTTGGGAATGTCACGTGGCCGCGCCGACTCGGGCCCACAATGGGTGTCATTTTGCGGGGCGTGGCGTGAAAAAAATTGCTAGTTGCCTATGGTATCCGATAAACTCACGCATGCACACGAATTGCTATACATGACTCATCCATAATCTGTGTAAGTAGCTGTGGTGCTATGTATATCATTTTGTTTGCCTTTCTTTAACCATGCAGGGGACAAAATCAAAAGAGGAGTCCATCACACTCATTTCTTCTCATAACACATTACATAATCACGTGTTGATATTGGGTATCATTTGGTTGAGACACCACATCATATTGGGGATAGTTTGCATATTAAGGATGATAGACATGCTTGCACTGCATGGACAATTAATTTTGGATATCTCAACTTGAGCATGATTGGGTTTTGGCTTTTCTTGGATTTGGGGTTTAACCTTAGATGTGATGGACGTGGCTGACAAGAAAATTGGAGTTTTAATCCAACCAAGTTTTGAGTAATGATAGCCATGTCCATCACATCTTGGCTTAAGTTTTAAAACAATCTTTTCGGGAAAATTCTGCCTAGCTAGCTTTCGTTGCCATTTTTGGCCCATGTTTTGCTTCTCTTGAAAAATTAAGTCTTGAGTCTATTTTCTCGTGGGAGTTTTGAGCTTTGAATCTGTTTACTTGTGGAATTTAAAATTATTTGCTTATCGTAGTTTTTGGCTAATGGTTGCACTCAGCATGAAGTGTTGATCTTGAATTTGAGTCTCCTAAGACATGAACTACAAATGGCCTGATTCTTGTAGACACCCCAATTTGGCCTAATGATTATTTCAAGTCCCACCTTGGGACCATCTCGATGATGAATGGATATAATGATTGTTGATTGACTTTTTGTGAACCCATGGACTTTTGGTGAGTACTTTTAGCCACTTGGAGGACCCAATCCAGAGCCAAATAACCTTTCAAACAGAAATATAGTATCCTAGGAAAATCCATCTTTCGGCCTTAACATTGATCTCATGGCCTCAACTTCATTCTTTCTCCCTTGAAACATGTTGCTTGAAAATCTCCCTAAGAGATTGATTCCTCGACAGCCAGATCGATTCTTCGGTCGCCCAATCTATCCTTCGGCCGCCAGATCTTTTACTCGGCCGCCAGATCGTCTATTTTCCAGATTCTGGAATGTTCTGTCAATCGTTTGATCCGTTCACAAAACCCTAGAAGCCAAATTCTGATGCGTTTGGGCTGTGTAAGGAGATTATGAAAAGAGATCTTTCGCATATATACTTCCCGTTTGAATCGTGCATTATGATTGGTTGGAGTGAGTCACCCCCATACCTATATAAAGGAGCCTTTGGCTCCAAAATTAACATAGATAATCACCATCTTTAGCCACGAAATTTTTGTACAAATACTCTCTCACACTCCCTCTAAAAAAGCCTTAACTTTCTGAAGGCAGCCACAATCCGACGATCAAACCCCGAAGTACAAACCTTAACCCTAGGGTTTTTAAGAAGCAAAATCAGTCAATCACCCCCAATCCAAAACAATCAAGCAACTGAGGGATCAAGGTGGTGAGGCCCAGGGGCCTATGGTTTGGTTTATTTCTTGTCTTTATATAGTAATCGTAGCCTCTTGATTTTCTGCTAATCATTAAGTCTAGTGTGAGGAAGAACATCAGCTGGGGGATCAATCCTTTGGCGGATACATCGACCGAGTGGGATTCCTCGGCCATGACATCTATTCACCGGCCGAGGGATTTATTTTCCTGGAACAGTTTATCCTTTCTGTTTATTTTGATGCATTTTTCAATTATCGTTCTGGCTCACCTTATCAACTTTTAAAGGCTAAAATTGATTTACGTGTTTAGAATTAAATAAATCAAGCACTAATCATATGTTGAACGATTATGGGCCAGTCTTACGACTGCGCAAAGAGGGGTGCCTAACAACTTCCCCTTATTGTACTCTTGGCTCCCGTATCTAGAATCTTTACTTGTTTTTCCTAGTTTTATAAACTGGGTGGCGACTCTGTTTTGATGATAACCACTATCGTGTGCGATGTTCCTAGCCATGGCAATATCCACGATGTTGGTTTATGAAGCAAACAACCATCCAAACAAACAATGATCAATCTGTATGGTGATGCCCCGTTTGGGAGGTGTCTATAGTTTTTGGCGACTCTGCTAGGGACTTGAGAGCCATAACCAAAAAGTTTGACATAGGATTAACACTTGCTTTATCTAATTCTTTTATCATTTGCATCGAACGGGCAACCTCATTGAGTTCACCTAATATCCCGCATGTCACAGGCTATGTTAGGGGTTCCAGCAAACTCTATAGTCACTTGTACCTAGTGGTATATCAAAAAAGGAATCACCCGATTACTGCCTATGATGGGCTGGTAAAAGGACTGATGCCCTTTGGACAATGGAGCACCCTTGAGACTACCCAAACTTTACATGTGTTAGAAAGCCACAAAACTTATCAAAATAAGACAGGAACTCGCAGGTTAAGGAATTTTTCTGCATTTGGCTTTGAAGTTCTTCCTCACACCCTGTATCATTTGTTGTAACATCTCTTCCTGTGCAGAAGGGTTGGGATTTTCAGCCCAAATCCTAACCCTATACGGCCAAGTATTGACTTATAGGTATTTTACTTTAAAGCAGGCACGATAGGTAAGCCAAGAAAGCAACCACAACCAATTTTATACTCTTACAACACCCAAAGTCACGCCAAACAGAGGTCTTTGCAGTCATCTCGTCTGTCATCATCACCTGTCAAAACACCTCCGCCTCAATGGTACCAATCACTTCCTGGGTCTTCACGATCATCCTCTCAGCAAACCCGATTGTCTGCCAATCCTCGAAGTTCATCAAACTCCTATCCCGCACTAATTCCAACAATATCAAACAGCGATGCCATCATTGCTGAGCTCCAAGCTCAAATCACTACTTTGCTAGCCGAGAAAGCAGCAAGAGATGCTGAGGACAAAGAAGATGAGGGGGAAGATGAGAATCCTCTTAAAGTGGTAACAATGGAAAGTCCCGAGTTGGCCAAGCAAGTCAAAGAAATCAAGCATGCTTTGGCTCGTTCACAAGGGGACCAAATCCTAGATTTTGAAGGACTTTGCCTCTTCCCAGAATCTCAACTGCCTGAAAGATTCATGATGCCAAACATCGAGAAGTTCAATGGGACTGGTAACCCTACCAACCATGTTATCAACACTCTAAAGTCGATGGGCTTGACCGATGAGCTCATCGCTCAATTGTTTCAAAGAACTCTCACTGGAAGCGCTCTCGATTGGTTTCTCACTTTGGAGTTTTTGTGCATTATCAAACTTGGCCAGAGATCGCCAATGCTTTTGTCAAGCAGTATGCATACAATGTCCAGATTGAGTTGACCACCCGAGATTTGGAGATGACCAAGCAGGAGTCAAGCGAAAACTTTGTTACCTTGTGGCTAGATGGAGAGAAAAGGCCACCAAGATGAAGAACCGTCCTTCCGAGGAAGATCATGTGAGAATAGTTGTCAAGAATCTGCAGCCTAAGTATCTTAAGCACATATACATTCAAGCTATAATCGATTTCAAACGCCTGCATGCTACGGGGTTGCAGATTGAAGAAGGGACCAAACTAGGACTCATTGGGAAAGAAGAAGCGCCTCCGCGCAAGAAAACCTTCCCGAACCACACATCTCATGCCTCTGTAAACACCCTTAATCCGGCTTTACCACAGGACCCTTTCCAAGCCAGTCCTTCCCGAAACTCAAATTGGCCTCGCCGTAGCTTCAACCCTCTCTAGATGACCCTCTTTCAAGCCTTAACTATTCTAAGCCGTCATGGGCATCTCAAACCTTTGAGCAAACCACCTCCTCAACCGCCTTATGGCCCAAATGATGACCCCAACAAACAATGTGCCTACCATTAACACCCTGGGCATGAGACAGATAACTGCATGCACCTTCTCCATGACATCCAAGATCTCATCGATAGTTGAACCATAAAACCTCCACAACCTGATGTACAAGCCAACCCACTTCCTACTCACAATGTTGAACCACCACCACAAAATATCAATTTTATAAGCCTATCTCATAACCCCATATACAATCCTAGCCAATACATTGTCCAAGTCACCCAAACCAGGCCAACCTTAACCTTCCCAGAGGAGGATGGGTGTTTTATGATGGAGGAAGAAGAAACAATGAATCCTTTCAATCGGAAGTGATCGATCCTGACATGTCTGACAAGAGTGACAAAGAGGAACAAGCAAAGAAGGAAAAACTAAGGAAATGGGAAGAACATTTATGGGCAAAACACAATTTGGAGGATCCAGACATTCCGTTTGTAGAGGATGATAAATGGCTGCGTATTTGTTTTGAGAATAGGAAGAAGGAAAAGGAGAGGGTCATCATGATGAGAAGGCATGCCTGCTTCAAGCCTGCCCAAATAGTGGTGCCCATCAATCGTCCAAAAATCCCAATGCTTCCCATCGTCTAGGAAATAATCAACCTTAGAGAAGAAGTGGAGGAATTCCAGATGCAGCCGTGGGTCAATCCCTATGAAGAGTGTGACTATAGTCAATGGGTAGAAGAAGAAAAAGAAGAAGAGGATTTAGACTTCATATACACAGATCCATATCGAACAGGAGAGAGTGACTTTGACAAAATGGAAAGAAAATATGACGATCCGCATGATGGGATCTCTTTGGCGTCACTATTTGATCAAATGGAAGTAACTAATGACTGCGCAACCAACAGAGAAGTAACCCAGGCAGACATTTCCATCTTGGGACTGCTCATGTCTCAAAGAGGTAGCCACCATGCAAGCTTCGAAGATGGGTCCAGTTCAAAGGCTCTGTTTGGCAAAGAAGAGGGTGGAAAAGAGTATAAAGTTTTGAAAAGCAAAAAAAAAAAAAAAAGATGACCCCAAAATGCTGCAGTAGTTGAGAGGTCACAACGTGGCAAAGAACAATAAAACGTTGCTTTAAAATCAAACTAGGACATGTTTTGGGCCCCTGTTTGGGCATTCTATTTCTGCTAAATGAATTCCTATTTTATCTTTTAAACTATGCTTAGTTATTTGATTCCCAAATTGCGATTGCCATATGCTACAACCTCTTTGCCAAACAAGAGAAAATTTAAGAAAATCAAGTTCTTTGTGTCACTGACAGAAAAGAAAGTAGGGACAAACTTCAGTTACTTAAGAAGCTAGGTTTTTGTCAAAGCTTAGAAAGAAGACGCTATCACCGCAAGAACACTTAGAGTTAGCTTGCCCATCATGAAAGTACAAACACGAAGGAGATTCAGAAAAACATCTTTGCCAAAATTCCTCTCTAAAACACAGAAGCCCTCTTGTGAGAAGTGCTCATTGGATAAATTGAACGTCCAACCAAAAGTAAGAGCAGAGCCTGCTAGGACAAAAAAAACACAAAAGCACAGCCTAGGCAAAAGTTAAGGCATTTGAAAGCTCGCTAGGGACTCAACCTCCATCAGGTAACCTAGGCAAAATTTAGAGCATGTGAGAAGAAAAACCAAGAGTGGAAATCCAACCTCAAAGGTTGTGATCTTTGGAACTACGTAAGAGGCCGGATTCCCTGATTTGGATACGTAGGCAATCTCACAATGAGATATGGCCCAAACATTTGGAGAGAAGGAAAAACATCGAGAGATTTGTACTTAATGATAGGCATAGCTAACCCTGCATATTGAGCTTGCAAAAGATGAGTATGCTTTTCTCGAGGAGTTGACAAAGGCAAAAGAACCAAGAACTATCGTTCATCCCCTCTACCTTAAGAGTCATTGACACAATAAACAGGGTATCTCAAAAGATTCCCAAAATTGGCAATAAGGCTATCGGACATGACAAAAGCAAGGCGTAAGTCAAAACCAAGCATGAGAAGGACGAGAAAAGAGGATACCACTTGGCTAAGACAAAATCTAGTTTCCTTTAGAAAATGTAAATAGCGGCTGAAGGATCGATCCATCAGCCGAAACATTGATTCTTCAGCCGTGAAATCAATCCCTCGGCCAGTATTACTGTCTATCAATAAATACTTGTTCAAAATAATTTCAAAAGTCATGTTCTGACTGTCGCATGCAAACTCAAGACATTTAAGAGGCATGAAAAGTATTTCTCATTTCATGAACAAAAACTTGTTTACAAAATCATTGTTGTGGTTGCTTTTGCTATACAGGTACAATTTCTACTTGTCTTTTTACTGACTATGAATAGGAGAAAATCCTAAAGCTGATCATGACGGCGCCTCTGAGACAACCTTTGAGACAAAGACGGGGATCGCTCACTAGTTCCCATGCCCTCCCCACTTGCACCAGGTGCTCGCTCTACCTCAAGCTGTAGCAGAAAGAGGAACACAAACACTTAGAATCAAGAGATGATACAGAGCAAATAGAGTACATGGGAAAAACTATACCTCGAGGATCTGACGGCGCTGCCTCTGCACTCTGATAAGCATGCAACCATTTTTGTACTATCTCAGCTGGCACTTGTGCAAATAACCAAGCATTTCAAACATGGGAACGCAAGATACAACGATAAAGCAGGGAAATAGAATCAGAAATGAAGTGATACCTGTGAAACCCCAGCTGGCGGTGTGTAAAGCTGGGTTGAACAAGGAGTGAGTGCCAAGTGCTTCTCCTCTCCATCATCAGAATGGAAGGAGACGAAGGAAGGGGCCCGTGGCCAAATAGGAGCAACTGGAGGAGCAGCAGGCAGAGTCAAGAAAAGGCAGCAGTACTCCATATAGTCACCCGCTTGGAGAAGCAAGCTAGCTCAGTCTCTGATTCGAGCATTCTTCAAATCTTCCTTAGACATCGAGGAAGTGGATCTCATCAACACCGGAGGAGGAGGAGGAACGAATTGAAGAGCCTCTGCATGCGGCCGCCACTGTCTAGCCACCCAATCGCCCAGGTACCAAGCTCGGCAAAAAGGACCCTCGAGCAAGCTACGAGTACGATCCAAAACTCTGGAGCGCGAAAGAGGGGCATCCTCTAGGGCACCACCCAAGGGTCAAACTGTTCCTGCAGAACAAGGGTAAATCAGCCACAACACGAGGATATGGAAATCCAAAGGTAAGAAATATAAGGGAATAAAGGGAGGTACCTGACCAACCGTCAATCGGTCCAAAACTTGCTACTTCTCGGGAAGGCTCAAAACTGGTGACCGTGGCTTCCGTTGGCCCACCGGCCATCGCTCGTAGCGAGGAACACAGTTCGCATCCTCATGCTTGGTATTAGTTGGAAACTGAAGAAGATGCTCGAAAGCCCAGAGCTGAAAAATGAATTAGCAAACAGATTCAGTATCAAGAGAAATCAAAGTGAGAAAGGAGAAAAAGGAAAGAAGGACATACCTCAAGCACTCGGTAGTGACCATCAAGGATGAAGCTCTTATCTTGTGAACAAGCTCCAAGGTTGCTATACAAAGTGGCCAAAGAAGATGACCCCCAATCAAATTCCCAAACGGCCTCCAAATACTGCAAGGGAGCCAGAAACTGCGTATGCACCGAACTATCCTTGTTGGCAAACAAAGTTTGCCCAAGGAGGTAGAGAAGAAGGGGGCACCTTGCCCTAGAACCACTCCAAAGCTCCTTCCTGCTGCCAAAGCTTTAGATCAATCCGAAGAGGAACTCTACCTACCCACAGACCAGTCAAAAAAGAGAAATCACCTGGAGTGATCGTCATCTCATCGGTAGAGGGAAAATGGAACGTGTTGGTAGTATCCCACCATCTCTCCACTAGTGAAGTCATCAAGGACCAATCAATCTTCGGAAGATTGAGGCCCGAAGCAAATGCCTCAAAACCTGCAGCACGCACCAACTCCCGAGCCTAGTTTGGCAGCGTCAAGAACCACTTATGCACTTCCCTACCTCCACCATGAGCCTCCAATCTCCTATTTCTTTGCAAATGAAAAGGGAGTTAATCTCATGATTGCATAAACAAATGGAAAGCTAGGGGCATCAAGTTGACATCTAAAAACCAGGCATTGCCTAAATAGGGGGCAGAAATATTCTAATATTTTCAAAACAACTTTGACCCTGTTATGGGTCTTTCTCGTTCATGCCCCTGGCTAAAAGGGATCTCATCCCACAAATAAAAAATCCATTTTTGATCATACAAATTGAACTTTGAACTAAAACAAACCTTTTACTTTTCAGGTAACTTACCAGAATATTGAGAACGCTCAAGTGCTGTTCAGGCTCCCTACGAACCACCTCGGCCTCTGGGCCACCAATGAGAGGGCAGTATTGTAGGAATCTGCCAGAACCTAGCCTATGGGAAGGAAGCACGTATGTAAAAGCATCAAACGGGACAAGCTCTTCAACTGCCTCCTCGTCAGAGGAAGGATATCCACACTTGCATGGAGGGTGCGAAGAAGAGTCCGCAATACCCGTAGAGGAGGATGGCAGAAAGTCAACGGCGTCAGAAGGTGGCGTGGCCATCACATTCAAAGCAAGAGAGAAAGAAAGCAAGTAAAGACGACGGAGGCCGCGAATGACGGCGGTCGAGGGCGACATTGATGGTGGAAGAAAACGGCAGCGAACGGCGGTGGTCACCGGAGGTACTCGAACGAGAGGAACGGAGAAGAAGAGAGGAAGAGATAAAGAAAAATGAGCCGTGAAATCGATTAAACCGAACTTAAATCGATCTTCTGACTTTGGGCTTTCTCACGGCCGAGACATCGATTCCTCGGCCGAGACATCAATTATTCAACTGAGAGATTGATCTCTTGGCCCCCTAATCAATCTCTCACAGCAGCATCGGATTTTGATTAACACACCAATTCAAACAATTATGAAATTCTGGATCCGTGACTAATAGAACCAGTGATAAGGAATGAACGAATTAGCCTTGGGGGCATCCCCGAACATATGGAATCACGAGCACCAGTGCCAAAACCACTCCAAAGTTATCTAAACTCTCTTCGGCACCTTTACCACTATCTAAGACTCAATTATTGGGGATCAATAACCCCACAGCTTCACACCCACCAACTCACTATCCCAGCAACTCCATGCCCGCTATCTCATGGTCTCAAAAGCAGTTCCATGCTCACAGCACTGCAAGCTCTGTGCTCACCATCTCAACAAATTCCTTAGCAGTACCCACCATTACCAAATCACTCAACAACTCCATGTTTGTCCACCCAACAGCTTTATACTACCGACAACTCAGCAATCCTATGCTCAAGTCAATCAATAGCTCCATTCGTTGCCTCAATAGCTCCACATCCACTCCTCCAAGTAACTCTATCCAGCAGCCCCGTGCGCTCAAGCTCACTACTATCAAGCTATTCAGCGGCTCTACGCCCATGCTCATTATCACTCCTCTAGCAGCCCTGAGCTCAAGTCATTATTGGTAGCTCTATGCTCATCCAACGACTCCAAGCTCACCATCTCAATGGCTCAATGCCTTATGTTCACTGTCATAATCACCCAACAGCTCTACGCCAGCAATCGCTCCATGCTCATTCAGCAGCTTTGTGTCCAAGTCGCTCAAACAGCACCATACTCCTTGCACCATCTCAGCGGCTTTACGCTCGTACTCACTACCACTCGGTAGCTCTAAGCTCGCCATCATACCCAGCAGCTCTATGCTTACTCAGTCAACAGCTCTATGCCCGTGAATTCACTATCAAGCAAATCCAAGTCACGCAACGGCTCTACGCCCGTAATCACTTAGCGGCTCTATGCCCATGCTCACAATCTCAACGGCCCTACGCAGCGACTCCAAGCCCATTATCTCAACGGCTCTATGCCCGTCAAATCAATGGCTCTACGCCCGTACCCACTATCTCAGTGGCTCCACACCCACTACTCAGCGGCTCCAAGCCCGCACGTTCAGCGGCTCTACGCCCACTATCTCAACTGGCTCTACGCCGCAACAATCCTCAATAGGCTCTATGCTATAACATCAACAAGATATCATCTGTTCTTAAGCTCTATGCTTGAATGCTCAAAGTCCAACACTTTGAATGCTTGAAACTCTTGGAATGCCTAACCACTAAGTACTAGATGCTTAAGTTCAACACTTGAATGCTCAAGCTCTACGCTTGAATGCCCAACCACTACGTACTGGATGCTCAAAGCCTGTACTTTGAATGCTCGAATTCTGCCCTCCAAATGCTCGAGCTCTACGCTTGGAATGCTCAAGTCTTGAACTTGAAAGAAGCTCTACGCTTAAAATCAAGCACATACGCACGGGCCCATGCACATATTGCATCACCATTGTCATCATCGAGTCTGCATCAATTACATCACCATATCCATTATCATATCTAACCATCATCATTACACATTTACATATTTTGCATCTTTCTCTCACTCATGAAACAGGTCAATCCTGCAATCAACCAGCTCTACGCCTTGGTTTTATTGATCAGTGTAGGAAGGTATTCCTAAACAAATACTTTTAGTTGCCGAACACGTGATATTTGGGAGCACGTGGCAAGTATGACAGGACTTATCGCCGGGTAGTATGGTGAACGGCGATATGGACCAATGATATGGGAAGTCATTGATCCATGCAGTCTGTTTGGCTAAAAAAGACAAAAGGCATGTAAGGTCGTTGGTCTAAATAATTGATAAAGGACCAGTTACATGTGAGGTGACTGGTCCAAAGCCGTCTGTTCGGCCACAAGATGGCCGAACAAAGAAAGAGCTCCAATCAAAGAGTAGGGGCAGAGGGAATACTCTGGAAGATTCCAGAATAGTCATGTCCTGTAAAGGAATAAGATCCCGAGAATATAGGATCTGGTAAAGATACCCAATGAGAATGGGATGTTCGGCCAGTAATGGAAAAAGAATCCTAAAAGGACTCTTTTTCAATAAACTGATAAAGGAAACGAGAATCCTTGATATCCTGGGTTTTCTATACGAGTTAAGAATCCTATGGCAACAGGAATGCTTGGGCCACAAGCATATGCAAATCTATAAATATGAGGTAAACCTAGAGGTGAAAGGTACGCAAGACATTGCATTCATACGTGACTTCCTATTGATATTTAGGATTTATTACCAGTACGAGATACTAACAAAGGCATCAGAGGGCCTTTGCCACGAGAGGCAAAGGTGCGCTCACTCCTTGTCCGTTTTGCAGATCAAGGGTTCCGACAACAAATTAGGGTTCCAATCAAAAGGCACAAGAGGCCGTTACAATCTAGTGCTGATCAAAGCACTAATTGAATTTGTCCACCTACAATTGGCGCCGTCTGTGGGAAACGAAAGAGTTCCCTTAGAAATACGACCATGGTGGAAGTAGATCCAGCAACACCGCACGACCCAAAGAATGTGTTAGATGGAGGAAGGGATAAATCTCTACCTCGGGCTCCGAGAAAGCCTGAGGGTGGACACAGGAGGACCACGAGTAAGGGCCGCCCCCTTACCGTCCACGATAACTCCAAAAATAAAGAGGGAGAGACGGCTTCGAGATCCACGAGAAGGAGTAAATCCCTTCGAAGGGATGAATCGGTCGCACACTCCAGGAGTGTGCACCGTAGCGAAGACGTTCTTGATAAAAAAAGGCAAGAAATCGAGGAGTATGCTCGTCTGATTAAAAAACGAGAACATGAGATCAGAGAACTAGAGAGAATCAGGGAACATCCGGAGGATTTCGGACTGTCTCGAAGAAATTCTAGAGGCAGTGGGTATGCTATGATACAATACAGAAAAGCTTCTTCACGAGGAAGAAGGAGCAGAAGTAGAACTCCAACCCCAAGGCGACATAGAGCTTCTCCACGAAAAGAGAGGAGCAAGACCCGAACACCCGAGCGAAGGAGGGTTTCTCCAAGAAAGAGGAGAAGCAGAGGTCGAAGTTCTACCCCTGAGGAGGAAGGGAGTAGGAAACATCATAGGGACAGGTACGAAAGACCTGATTCCGATCGGGAAAGAACTAGACCCAACGAAAAGAAAGGACCAGAGGATGAAACCATGACTGCACGAGAGGCAGCACGGAAAGCACTTAAGAATATAGCATCCTCCCCTTTTGCAAGAAAGTTATAGGAGGCTAAGTTGCCGACCAGAGTGAAACACGGAACGTTCATCCTCTACGAGACAGATGCTGATCCCGTGGCACATATACAGCATTACCAGCAGGCAATGTTTATGCATGAAGGAGATGATGCAATTATGTGCAAGATGTTCCCGTCAAGTTTAGGGAAGGTAGCTTTGTCTTGGTTTCATAGATTGGGTTCACGTTCCATCCGAACATGGGTGTAGTTGGCCGAAGAATTCACTGCACGGTTTTTGACGAGCAGGAAAGCTCCAAAAACTTTTGAGAGCCTTTCCTTTATGAAGCCATGCGAGGACGAGCCGATCAGGAAATATGCAAAAAAGTACTGGGAGACCTTCAACGAGATTGAAGGTTGTAGCGAGGAATACGAGATAGCCACGTTCAAGACAGGTTTGCCTGTTCGGGGGGAGCTGCGTAAGTCCCTAAACATGAGTCCAGTGCAGACACTGGCAAAATTGATGGAGCGAATTGAGCAGCACGCCAGAAACGAGGATGACATTCTTCGGGAGGATGGTAAGCTGGTCGCCGAACAAGTAAAGGGGCCTACAAAGAAAGCAGACAAGCCAGAGCCCAAAACTTATCGTGAAAGGAAAGATTATGGGCAAGCAAAGAAAGAGCCGTACAAGGACAAACAAGCTCCGGATCCCAAGTCATTCTTCTCAATAAATACGGTTTGGAAAGAGCCCATTTACAGGATTCTTTATCGAATAAAGAATCAACCTTATTTCAAATGGCCTCCAACTCTAGGTGGCAATAAAGATGCAAAACGTGCTACAAATCAGCACTGCAGCTACCATAAGGATTGGGGCCATATGACTGAAGATTGTGAGATGTTTAAAAGGCATCTTGATGATTTGGTCTCGCGAGGTTATCTCAAAGAATTTAGCCAAGAAGATTCCAAGGATAAAGAAAAAGCAATGGAGTTGGATTACGAGCAGAATCCAAAGGGAGTAATCCATATGATACATGGATTAGCCGAACCTTATACGAGAAATGAGGTGAGATTGCTTCAGAGATAGATTAAACATGACCAACACGTGATGCAGTTGGGAAAGAAAAGAGGGCGTAACGAAGAAGCATGCAACGAGGGCATAGTTTTTACAGATGAAGATCTGGGAGGAGTCCAGGTACCTCACAATGATGCTTTAGTCATAACCCTACGAGTTAGGGAATATGATATGGAAAGAATCCTGGTGGACTCAGGGAGTTGCACCGAAGTACTATACTATGATGCATTCAAGAAGCTGGGTCTAACTCAAGAAGATTTGGTACAATCAGTAACCCCTTTGGTTGGATTTGGAGCAGGAGCAGTTTGGCCATTAGGAAAGATAACTTTACCTGTTCGGGCTGGGACAGTGGTACTACTAACTGACTTCCTGGTGGTGGATGTACCGTCCTCCTATAACGTGATTATAGGGAGAACATGGTTACACAAGATGAGGGCAGTCTCTTCTACTTTCCATCAAATGGTAAAGTTCCCAGGATCCAATGGGATTGAACAGATCAAGGGTAACCAAAAGGTAGCTCAACAATGTTTGGTATCCATCATAAAAAGAATCCACAATGCCCACCATGTCAATACAGTGGAAATTTCAGATCGGCCGACCATTGAGGATATCGGAAAGGACCCAACCGAGAGGGTAGTTGAGGGTTTGAAGAAAACACAAATCAACGAGGTTGATCCAGATAGGTATTTTTTAATTGGGGAATCACTGCCAGCAGAGGAAGAGATTGAATTGATAAGTTTCTTGAAGACTTACGTCGACGTATTTGCCTGGACACCAGAGGAAATGCCTGGTGTGAATGCAGACATTATTTGCCATCATTTGAATGTAGATCCACAGCATAAGCCAGTCATTCAAAAGAAAAGAAGGGCAGCCGTACAGCACGTTGACGCAGTAATTGAAGAAGTAGACCGTTTGTTGGAAGCCAAGGCAATAAGGGAAGTTTGCTATCCAGAATGGCTATCCAATACTGTTGTTGTCAAAAAGAAGAATGGAAAATGGCGTGTTTGTGTGGACTTCACAGATTTAAACAAGTCATGCCCAAAGGACAGTTTCCCTCTTCCAAGGATAGATCAGTTAGTTGATGCAACATCGGGATACGAACGAATGAGTTTTCTCAATGCATATCTGTAGACACCCCATTCTGGTCTGCCGAGATAACGTTATGTGTCGATCTTTTATCCCCCCAATGATGATTAATGATCGAAAACAGTCTAAGGACGAAGGTGTGTTCGAACTTTGAGCGTCCCAAGCCTCTTTCAAACCCATATCAAACCCTTCAAACCAGAGCCAAACAGCCCCAGCAAAACCAAACTGGCTTACGCCAGTGTCTTGGAGGCGTACGCCAGTTATTTGCCACGTGTCAGTCATCGACCAGTGGCCCAGCTTTTACTGGCGCACGCCAGTTAATAGTGGCGCACGCCAGTAAAATCCAGTCAAATCAACTTTATTCAGCCACTTGGGCGGGACTTTTGTGCCACCCTGACGTCGGCCACAGTAGCCCCTGATGATTACCCTCGGCAGAGACGTTCCCCCTCTCTCCTACACCCCCCATCAACTAGTCCCATGCATTTAATGCATGGGAAGGCTCTCTTCTTGACCCAAAAACCAGCCAAACAAGGCCTAGCCTCAACTGATCTCAGTCCCTCTCCCCTCTATAAATACTCCCCTTGCATTCATTTGCAAGGGGTTAGCCTCATTAAGAAGCATAAGGCTTTCTTCTCCTCTCTTCTTGCTCTCTCATTCCTTTCTTCCATTGAAAGAGAAAGGAAAGCCACCCACCTCCATACACCCTGCTAACATACAGCCACCTTCTAAGCTTCCATCTCCAAGCTTTAAGTTCAATACCACCTTCAATCCTCAAACAAAAGGTATACCACCTTTGTGTCCCTTTCTGTTTTTGGCCCCTGAGGGGAACCAGTAAGGCCCAGGCTAGTAAGTAATACTAGTCCTGGCCTCAAACTGGTAAAATACGACAAACGTATGAGATGGACTTTGGTGCACGCCAGTATATATATGTCGTACGCCAGTCATGGCAGTACGAGCACTACTGGCGTGGGGATCATGGATCCTCATTTCTGTTATCTCTCATTTCAGTCGATCACCTTAGTATGCTAAATAACCAGTTTACTGCTTTCTGTATATTTAGAATTGTTTAGATGTGGTAGTTATTGCCTACTCTTTGTCTATTCAAAAGGCCTTTGGGATCCTTCTGGTCATGTTCCAGAGCCCAGATGATGCAAAAGCCAAGCACTGGATTAGGGTCAAACGTGCGTACGGCAGTCCATGACTGGCGTACGGCAGTTAAAACTAGGATCCAGTGACTGGCCCTTGCATCTTAGTTTAATCTTGGCCCCTTTTATATCCCCACACTGTTTTTGGGGTATCATGCTACTTTTCTTGGCTTGAAGCCATCTCTCTTGTCTGTAAATGTATATGTTATGTTCTATTAAACTGCATGGTTTGTCCTGGGTGTGCGCTGGTCCTTTTCCAGAGCCCAGAGGGTTGCAAACAAAGACTGTGAAACCAGGTAAGTAGAGTACGCCAGTCTTTCTGTGGCGTGCGCAAGTCGAACCAACATGCAGTGGCTCGACCAGTGCATGCTGGTAGAACTTGCTCATGTCCCTGCGGGGCAGCGTACTGCAATTTGTCGAGTTTACTCAGTGCTTGTTCTCAATCTATATTTAGCATTGCAATCAAGTCATCCATAAACATTTTGCCACATAAATCACAACTTGTTATAGTTTTAAGCCCCGTTAACTGTTCCCCCGCCCTAACTGGCTAAAAAATGATCAAATGAGAGAAAAATGCAAATGTTTTATAAAATGCCCGAGTAGAGACCGATCTCCGGATTGGGCGAGAGGGGTGCCATAAAACCCTTCCCCTCTCGTAACATGGCTCCCGAACCTCAGATATCGAAGGTGACGACGGACCGGTCTATGCCTTTTCAAAATCAAACAAACGTGGCAAACGTTCTCAAGTTCGGTTCCTTGGGTGTTTTCACCGCTAAAACCCGAGTGGCGACTCTGAATCGAGGCGTTTCGCCGCCCTTTTCCAAACACAAAAAGGGCCGCACCCAATTTCACAAGCAAAATTTCCGGGGTGGCGTGCCCACAATATCGAGGATATCATCAAATTGCCATGTTCGGGCTAGATCAAGAAAAGACTTCTTTTATTACACCACGAGGGTTATACTGTTACAATGTCATGCCCTTTGGATTGAAGAATGCAGGGGCAACATATCAAAGATTGGCAACCATCATGTTCAGAAAATTGCTCGGCAAAACTATGGAGGTTTACATAGACGACATGGTGGTGAAAAGTAAAACTGGCCATATAGCAGATTTGAAAGAGGCTTTTGAAATCTTGAGGAAATACAAACTGAAACTCAACGCCTCGAAGTGTGCGTTTGGAGTCGGTTCTGGAAAATTTTTGGGCCACCTTGTAACCATAAGGGGGATTGAGGCGAACCCCGACCAGATAAAGGCCCTACAGAATCTGCAGAGTCCTTGGACAACTAAAGATGTCCAACGGTTGACTGGGATGGCAGCGGCTCTTAATCGATTTATTAGCTAGTCAAGTGACAAGTGCAGACCTTTTTTTAAGCTGTTAAAGAAAATGGAAGGATTCAAATGGGGAGCAGAGTGTGAACAAGCCTTCCAGGATCTGAAGGGATATTTGGCTTCTCCTCCCCTTCTTTCGACTCCAGAACCAGGTGAGTCCCTAGTTTTGTACTTAGCCGTTTCTGAGCATGCTGTGAGTGCAGTCCTCTTGAGAAATAAGGGATCCGAGCAAATCCCAGTCTATTATGTGAGCAAAACGTTATTAGATGCAGAAACAAGATATTTGCCCCTCGAGAAATTAGTCTTGGCATTAAGAACGGCAACCAGAAAATTGCCACATTATTTCCAGAGCCATAAAGTTGTGGTGTATACTGAGTTCCCATTAAAATCACTGCTACGAAAAGCAGACTTCTTGGGAAGGATCTCAACTTGGTCCGTTGAGTTGAGCCAATATGACATCGATTATCAGCCGCGCACAGCAATTAAAGGCCAAGTGTTGGCTGATTTTGTGGCGGAATTCTCACCCACAGTAGCACCTTTGCCTCCTACAAGAAAGGAGCAGAAAATAGAACTACCCCAAAAGGAGAAACAGGCCCCAGCCGAACAAGTTCCCCAGGAATGGAAGCTATTCGTTGATGGGTCAGTTTGTAACACTGGATCAGGAATCGGGGTTGTGCTTTTACCCCCTGAAGGGTCAATGTTAGAACTACCTGTTCGGCTAGGATTCAATGCATCAAATAATGTGGCAGAGTACGAGGCACTCTTAGCTGGCTTGAGAAGTGCAAAAACCCTAAAAGCAGAACGGGTCAGGGTATATTGTGATTCATAACTTGTAGTCCATCAACTGTCCGGGCAATATGAAACCCAGAGCGAGAAGATGGCGGCCTATGTACAGGCAACCAGAGATCTGCTTGATACCTTCGAAAGGGTGTATATTGAGCAGATAAGTTCTGGAAAGAATGCTCACGCGGATTCTTTAGCATGGTTAGTTGCAGCTGTACCAACTGAGTTTAAAAGAAAGATAGCCATAGAGTATCTGACTGAGCCGAGCATTGGGAGAAGCGTGGAGATGGTCTTGGACGTGAACCAGGGACCAAGTTGGATGGACCCAATTGTGGAGTTTTTATGAGATGAAACACTCCCTTCAGACAAAAAGGAGGCTCATAAAATAAGGACCAAATCTGCTCGGTTTTGGTTATCCCCAGAGGGAAAATTATATAAGAAGTCTTTTACCGGACCCTATTTACTTTGTGTGCATCCTGAAATGGTGCAAAAGTTCCTCCACGAGATTCACGAGGGAACATGTGGAAGCCATGCTGGGGGCAGGTCCATAGCCCATCAAGCAATCACCCAAGGCTACTGGTGGCCACACATGCAAGAAGATGCAAAGGTGTATGTGAAGATTTGTGAGAAGTGTCAAAAATTCTCACCAATGATTCGAACACCTGCCGAGGATCTGGTGCCTTTAACGAGTCCCTGGCCGTTTGCTCAATGGGGAATGGACATCGTGGGTCCACTACACAAAGCAACTGGGAATCAAAAATTCCTGCTAGTTACAACAGATTATTTCACTAAGTGGATTGAGGCAGAACCATTGGCCAAAATCACTGAACCTATGATAGAAAGGTTCGTATGGAAAAGCATTATCACACGCTTTGGGGTCCCTTACTCATTGGTAACAGACAATGGATCCCAATTTCAGAAGAAATTCAAGGCTTTTTGTGTCCAGTATGGAATACGAAATTATTATTCCACCCCAGCCTACCCTCAAAGTAATGGGCGGCAGAGGCGTCTAATAAAACTATCCTTGACGGGATCAAGAAAAGGCTGGACAAAGCTAAAGGGAAGTGGCCTGACGAGTTACCATTAGTGCTGTGGGCTCACCGAACAACGCCTAGGAGGTCTACGGGAGAGACCCCCTATTCATTGGCCTATGGAACAGAGGCTGTTATACCTCTTGAAGTTGGTCTTCCGACCAATAGGACTGCACTAGTCGAATGTGGGGGCAATGATAGGGCCCTTGAAATTGAGCTTGATCTCACCGAGGAGAGAAGAGAAAGGGCCTTAATCCATCTGGCTTCCTACTAGGAACAGTTGATGAAGAGCTATAATAAGCATGTTCATCCTCGAGAATTTGGTGTGGGGGACCTAGTGCTACGGAAGGTGCTCGGCAATACCAAGGTGGCCAACGAAGGCAAGCTGGGGGCCAATTCGGAAGGCCCGTATCGAGTAACCGAGATTATAGGCATAGGGGCCTATAAATTAGCAGATTTGGATGGTAATCCAGTTCCGAGACCTTGGAATGTCCATAATCTACGAAAATTCTTTGTTTAGAAGCATTAAAATTCTGTTTTAGATTACACTACTTACTTATGTGGGAATTACGAATATAATTCCCTTGTTCTAGTTTTGTTATTTTAGTTGCAAGGGGTACGAATAACGCCCTCTTGAGTTTCACAGATTATGAATACAATCACTTTTTGCAGTACAACTATTGCGTTCTTCGTGTTTGTCTTAAGAATACGAATTATGGGCTTGGTTTCCCTCATTCGTATTGGGGAGCAGGGAACGGGCACTTATACATGTAAGTACGTGACACTTAACAAGTATGAGAACACTTGTGTGTTTGTTCTTAAATACGTGAAACTTAACAAACACTTGTATACTTGTTTTTTAAGTACGTGACACTTAACAAGTATGAAAATCTTGTATGTTTGTTCTTAAGTACGTGAAACTTAACAAACACAAGTATTTTTTTATAAGTACGAGATACTTAGAAATTCATAAGTACGTGAAACTTAACTGCAGTTCACAAGTACGAGATACTTAGAGCATTTGTTTCTAAATACCTGAAAGAGTACAGGCAATGATGATTCACAAGATTTGCTATGTATTGAAAGCAAACAAATAGGATCAAAGTACGAAATACTTAAGATTAAACTAATTTGCATCCGAACAGATGCAACAAAGAGGGAAGCCGAGCAAAATGTATAGTTATGCCATAAAGGGCCGAATACCTGTGTTACCAAAATAGAGAAAGTACTGATGCCAAGCAGGGCTCGAATACCATGGTCACGTAGGACCAGCCAAATTGTTTCAAGGGAGTTTTAAGGCACTTACCAAAACATTAATCCAGGTTTTGGACATCCGAAAGTGTTCTGTCTGGTTCCTCTGTTGTAGCATCACCATCGGTTACATTCTCCTCCAAATTAATGGGCTCCAGGGTTGAATCCCGAGCAGGTGATTGAACAGGGTGCACATCAGTAGCCGTGTCTTCTTCAGCATTTGCAAATTCTTCGATCTGTAGCTCAATGTCATCTTCAGGATGCTCCACTGGATCCTGAGTGTTTTGAGCACGAGTGCTTGGCAGATCATTGTCAACTCAGAAGGGTGAATCCTCGGCAACCCCTAGTTTGGTCAGGCAAGCCTCCCAGCTGGCAATCCAGATCTGGTCCTGTATAGCTGGCATCTGTCCGACATAACTTATTGTTGTGGCGTCAAAACCATTTTGATAGCCGTCTTCATAGGAAGCTTTCTTGGTGCTATCAATTTCAGACAAAGCCTGATTGAGGCTATCTTCGGCAATTTCGAGTTTGCCTTTAGCTTCATCGAAGTCAGACTTGGCTTTGTCTCTTTCCCTTTCCAGCCTAGAGATTGTCCAAAGCAGCCGAGTGTTGTCATTCATCAGCTTGATTCATTCAGTATCAGCCTCTTGATATTTTTGACCCAATACAACCATTTTTTGAATGAACTATGGATTACCAAAAAGAGTTAGTAATCACATCTAATACTAAAGTTTGAAACTTGATTAAGGAAAAGTTTTTGTTCTTACCTTAATACCACTGACGAGACCAGTGGCTACGAGACGATCTGGTGGGGATCCGGATTCTTTCTGCAAATCAACAGGGAGCAGCAACCCTTGAGCCAGGGCAAGTGTTGTTTCTGATGAACTAGCACTGTCTCCAACGTGAACAAGATGGTCTCCCCTAGTAAATGGAGGAGTCCACGTCTGGGGAAGGATTTGGGTAGTTGGAGAAGTAGGGTGATGAGTTTCAGTATCTGCTTGAGAAGCAGTGCTAGTTGGGTCCTCAGACCTAGGCCGTTTATCTCGATGAACATCACTGGCATCGAGAGCAGAATCCGTTCCTCGGGTGGATGAAGTGGAATGGGTAGAACCTCCTCTGTTTCGACGGGGTACAGAAGGTTCGTTCCCTGTAGAAGCTACCCGACCAGATCCACGTCCCCGAGAAGAGACGGTGAGAAGGGAGCTGAGGTTGAGGGGCTGACGTGTCATAGTGCTTGAGTGTGGAGGAGATGGAGAATAACCTGAAGAGGAGGATTGGCTGGTTACACGGCTAGGAGCTGGCTGTTCGGATTGTAGTTGAGAGGCAGCCTGTCTTAGTAAGGGTCTTCGAACTCTCACCCGAGGCAACGGAACGCCTTCTGAAATAGGGATTTCACCCAATTAACTGGCTACTGTCACTCTAGCGTTAGCTCTTGAGCTCCTCGGCTGGGGAGCAATTGATGTAGAGGCAGCACTGGTGCTGGGGTGGGCAAGTCTTCTGTCTATAACACCTCTGTAAGAGGGATCATACCCCAAAAGCACATCAGCGTTCCGGCCCCGACCAGCTGTAGAGGTGCCCGGTTCACCTGAATACTTCAAAACCTTGTTGATGTCCTCTGTTCGGACGGAGCTCGGCTCTCGTCTAGGACGCCTGTTAGCGTTTTCAGCTACAAGATAAACATCAAAAAAACAAACTTAGAAAATTATCATACAAAAAGCTACGAGGAGGCCGTAAGAAAAATTGCAAAGATCATAAAATGAGGAGCATACGTGGGTATCCCCATATGTGGGGGCAGTGGAGGCCCACCACTTGACCATCCTCTTCTAGTGGCTCAAAGGCTCCAGTGACGTAAAGGAAATCGATCTCGTGATCCCGAGCAGAGTCTGGCAGGTTTAGCACAAGACGCTTTTCTGCCCTTCTAACTTTGAAATAGTAGGTATTGAATTCAGGGTTTAGTACAATACTGTACCACCACTGAATATCCCAAATTCCTAGCTGGGTCCCCAGAATCCTATTCAAAGCAACTACTCCCATTATCAGCCTAAAAACATTTATTGATACTTGCATAGGGGTGAGACGGTACCAGTTCAGGATTTGGTGGAGTAGTGGGTGAAGGGGAAATCGGACTCCACCTTCGACAATGGCCACAATAGGGATACACATTCTATCCCATGAGCCACCATCCCTATCTGCTCCTAGAGGGGCGAGTTCGAGTCCTACGTTATCAGGAATGTCATATTCTGTTCTAAATGCCGCCATGGCAGCAGGGGTATCGCAGAGCTTCCTAAATATACTGGGTTTTGGATCATGTTCATCCGCCATGGATATATTCGAAGAAAAAGTAAAACTGGAAATGGGTGCGACTGAAACCCTAGAAATGACCCAAAAAATCAGAGAATAAGATCTCAGATGGAAACTAATTGAATGAGGGAGAAATCTTAAGTAGGAAACCTAAGCAGGAGAAATAGAGATCTTACGAATTTAAATGAAAAGATTCCTGTGACACGAGCAAGTTGCAGGCGGCGGCTATGGTGGAAGAAAGGGAGTTTTTCGCCTGACTTTTGAAGAAGACAAGGCTCTGAGTTTTGGATGAAAATCAAAAGGAAATCCCTCTTAGGGATTTAAGTGAAAGAAACGGAGATGAAGTGTCTCCTCCTACGCCGTTACAAGTTAAAGTAACGGAAAGCAAGCGCCATTCTGACGCCGTTCGATAGAACGTCAGTTCGAAATTAATGGTAGGCATACGAAACGTGCCACGTGGAGTCATTATCCCAAAATGGTATAATGACAGAGGCGCCAAAAGGCATCAATGAAGTGTTAAAAACAATGACCGAACAGGATCAGAAGAGTTTGGTTCTAAACATTCGTCTCTAAGCTTCATATATTGTCCCCGAACAGTGGCAAGTAAATGAAGCTGGGGAGCAATTGTAGGGAGGTATTCCCGAACAAATACTTTTAGTTGCCGAACACGTGATATTTGGGAGCACGTGGCAAGTATGACAGGACTTATCGCCGGGCAGTATGGTGAACGGCGATATGGACCAATGATATGGGAAGTCATTGATCCATGCAGTCTATCCGGCTAAAAAAGAAAAAAAGGCATGTAAGGTCGTTGGTCTAAATAATTGATAAAGGACCAGTTACATGTGAGGTGACTGGTCCAAAGCCGTCTGTTCGGCCACAAGATGGCCGAACAAAGAAAGAGCTCCAATCAAAGAGTAGGAGTAGAGGGAATACTCTGGAAGATTCCAGAATAGTCATGTCCCGTAAAGGAATAAGATCCCGAGAATATAGGATCTGGTAAAGATACCCAATGAGAATGGGATGTTCGGCCAGTAATGGAAAAAGAAACCTAAAAGGACTCTTTTTCAATAAACTGATAAAGGAAACGAGAATCCTTGATATCCTGGGTTTTCTATACGAGTTGGGAATCCTATGGCAACAAGAATGCTTGGGCCACAAGTATATGCAAATCTATAAATATGAGGTAAACCTAGAGGTGAAAGGTACGCAAGACATTGCATTCATACGTGACTTCCTATTGATATTTAGGATTTATTACCAGTATGAGATACTAACAAAGGCATCGGAGGGCCTTTGCCACGAGAGGCAAAGGTGCGCTCACTCCTTGTCTGTTTTGCAGATCAAGGGTTCCGACGACAAATTAGGGTTCTGATCAAAAGGCACAAGAGGCCGTTACAATCTAGTGCTGATCAAAGCACTAATTGAATTTGTCCACCTACAATCAGTCCAGTGCCTCGATCCTCTGGCTCTACGCCAAAATTTATGATGGGAAAGCTCCGTGCACAGACCTTTAGACTGTAACTGGCTCTACGCCTCGGTTCTATCAAGCTCCAAGCTCCAACATCCTAAATCTCTTGTCATATGATTAATACGGGCTCCGCTCCTCAATTCTATCACCTTGGCTCCGTGCCTCGGTTCTATCACCTCAAGCTCATAGCTCTCAATCCTCAGGCTCTCGCTTCATGATTACAATTGGCTTTGTGCCTCGGTTCTCTCATCTCAAGCTTTGTGCTCTAGTTACTGGCCTTGTGCCCCCATATCTCAAAATCGATGTCCGATTGTCTCCAGCAGATGGTATGGATTGCACCCCAATTACATCAATTCCATCCAGCTCATTCGCAAGGATAGGCTACTCTACCGAGCTCTCCTCAGTCAAAGTAAGGATGATCAAGAAAATCAAACGACTCACCCGTAGTGTATTGATCTACCCAAAAATTCTAAAGATGCTCTCCGCAAAAAATTTCTCAGCAGCCCCGAGCTCCTTCAACTACTCTCTACCAAAATCGAAGCATAGCCCAGGAACATTGCACTAAGGCCTTTAAAGGCCTGAAGGTACGTCTTTTGTTCTCAACTGTAACGCCCCGATTTTCGAAAATAAAATCGAAGGCATTAAATATTAATTTTTCAAAATTCTTTAAATTAAATTCAAAATCCAAAACGGATAATTCATCCTAAAGATTCATCTATTACAAACCATTGTAGAAATACTGAAATTAGTCTTTGTAGTAATAAACTGAACAAAATAATCGAGCCGTCTTCTAGGTTTGATACGGATCCCAAGCATATTCTGGCTCGACTCCCACCTCTGGATTCTCCTCTGCATAAAACTGCTCACCTTCGAGATTCTGTGTCTCTTCCTAGTTTTCTGCAAAATCTGGCACGGAAGCCAGGCAATCCGTACCTGAGTGATAGAGTTCACCCCGTAGTATAATCCAACCCAACTACCCCCCTTACTTTACAGTTAACAAGCAATAGGATAATAATAATGCGAAAAGCAAAATAAGGATTCACAAACGCCAATTTATTACTATTCATTATTCTAATGTGAAATCTAAGATCCCTTTGCGAGATCTTTCCTCCCTCAACCGTTAGCCATGCTCGGTCCCATGAGGTCACTTCCCTTTGCTGTCGCAGAGACACCTAAGTTATATACCGAGTGTGCACCCCAATAACTACAACAAGGGGAAAGCTTATCATGCCTGAATCACAACTAGGGTTCGCCTATCTTATATACCACTTCACAAATCACTTCACAATCATCACTGGACTCCCGCCAGTCTATCAATTCATCACTGGACACTCGCCAGTTTCAATCTCATCACAATCTCGTCACATCTCAAAATCACGCCTGCAGGCGATCTAAAAATAAAACTTTCCAATTCATCCATTATTTAGCATCGTCTACGTGAATTCTACTCGCATACCACCCCATGTCTCTAGGGTCCCATCTAGCATTCCAATCAAGTAATAGTGCAATATACAATTAAAACGAATAATAATTAAAACAAACTACAACCAAAACAATCACACAACATTTTATGAATGGGCCGTTGCCCTTAATCTTGTATGGCCAAGATGATAATAAGTAAGAGCTTTTTAAAAGAATTTAAAAAATATATTTTTTTCTAGGCTCTCATTAATTATTTCTAAGTAATTAGATTAATTAAAAACTAATTTAATGCATTAATTAGGTAAAAATATTAAAATAATTAACGTGACCTGATTAAGAGTCCGAGAGGTCCTATGCAACCAGTTGAGTATCAAAAGTTGGGTTCGGAGGGTCGCGGGATTATTTTAAATGAAGACGTTAAATAAAGTGGTAGAAAGTGAAGTAAATAGATAATAAATAATTTACTAATTAAAATATGTTGAGGTTAACAAAGTTTCATCTTCAGAATGTAGGGAGTCTAAATAAAATTACTCGGGCATTAGTAATAAGGTTTATATGGTCGTAAGGTAATTTTAATTGGAAACACTATAAAAATAACAATAAATAGTAATTTAAATAAAAAAATATTAATTTAACAAGATATTATCTTTGAGATACAAGGAGTCTGGAAAAAATTTGTTTGAGTGTTAAAACGTTGTTTGGAAGGTCGCAAAGATTTTTCGTTTGAAAACTTTAATAAATAACCAATAAATAATTTAATAAATAGATAAATAAATAAATAAAATATGATAATAACAAGGTATGATCTTTTGAGGTGTGAATAGTCTAGGAAAAATAGTTTGGGTGTCAAAAATGATGTTCGGGAGGTCGCAAAACGTATTCGAACCAAAACTGTTCAAACCGCAAGGTCTGACCGGTTGACCTTGCGGTGAGCCTCCAGCCGCAACCTTGCATTTGGTTCTTGCCGTCCGCAGGTTGCGGCCATAAGGTTATGCCCAGATTTCGTTTTTTTGTCATGGTTTCGATGCATGGGTTCGTTCGGGCTATTGGGTTAAGCATAAAAACACTTAATAAGCATAGAGGAGTGGTTGGAAGGGATTATAATATCTTGAATCGGATCGAATTGATTTAAAATCGAAACTTGAATTTTTGGGAAGATGACTTCGGTTTCTTCTATCGGGGAACCTTGGGGTCGAATTGGACGATGTTTGGTGATGCTAGAAGTCGTGGAAAGAGTTTGGAACGATCGAATTGGATTTCGGCCGGGTCTTGGTACAAAACTCACTTTTCTCTCTCTTTCTTTCTCTCTCTAAAACTCCATGGATTGGAGTTCGGTTTTCTCTTATTTTTCTCTCTCTTCTAGACTGGTGGGGCGTGGGGAATATTGTGGTATGCCTTAGGGTCGGAGTGATGGGGTATTTATGGACGAATTTTGAAGAGGGTGATGAAATTGAGTTTAATAAAAACTCTACCTCTTGGGCTTTGAGTAGGAACGAGATAGGGACAAATTTACATCAGGGAGGGAGTAGTGACTGAGTAGGAGAGGAAGAGATGGAAGGAAATTCGTAATTATGCATGCATGCAATTTGTAAAGGAAGAAATAAAATAAAAATAAGGTAATTAGGATAAAATAATTATAATTGTATATATTTATTAATATAGAGAATTTTATTATTAAGAATAAATATTATTATTATTATTGTTAAAAATTACGAGTTGTTACAACCTATCCCCCTTAATAAAATTTCATCCTCGAAATTAGAGTATACCTTTAGGAGGAAACAGATTCAAATAGTTGGCGTGCATAGTATCCGCTCGTTCCCAGGTTGATTCCTCAATCCCTCGATGTCGCCAAAGGATTCGGACGAGTTGAATAGTTTTGCCTCGAATGCACTTCTCACTATAGTCTTGGATTTCCACTGGCTGTTCCTCGAGAGTGACGTCCTCGTTGAGTTCGATGTTTTCCCAATTGATGATGTGGGAAGGATGTGTTATGTACTTTCGGAGCATTGACACGTGGAACACGTTGTGAACTCGGTCCAGTTGTGGCGGTAGTGCCAAGCGGTACGCCACTTCTCCAATTTTCTCGAGGATCTCAAAAGGTTCAATGTAGCGTGGTGACAGCTTTCCTTTCTTTCCAAATCGGATAACTCCTTTTCGTGGTCTGATCTTTAAGAACACATGTTCTTCAACCTGAAAAGTCAATGGTCTGGTCCTTTTGGCGGCGTAACTCTTCTGTCGGCTCTACGCGGCCAGGAGCTGTTGGCGAATGGTTTTGATCTTTTCTGTTGTCTCCTGGACTAGCTCTGGTCCTAGTAAGCTTGCTTCTCCTAATTCAGCCCAACAAACTGGAGATCAACAAGGTTGCCCATACAGAGCTTCGTATGGTGCCATGTCAATGCTAGATTGATAGCTATTGTTATAGGCGAACTCGACTAGGGGTAGGTGTCGTTCCCAACTTCCCTTAAAGTCCAAAGCACAGGCACGGAGCATGTCTTCTAAGATTTGGTTGGTTCTTTCGGATTGTCCGTCCGTTTGTGGGTGGAATGCAGTGCTGAGACGAAGGTCGGTTCCCAATGCTTTCTGTAGACTATTCCAAAAGGTTGACGTGAATCGTGAATCTCGATCACTTACAATAGATACGGGTACACCATGTAATCGCACGATTTCTCGGATGTAGAGTCTGCTGAGAGAGTCCATTGAGTCTGTCATCTTCATGGGTAAAAAGTGGGCGGATTTGGTTAAACGGTCGACTATCACCCAAATGGCGGTGTTTGATTGCGAAGACCTAGGCAGTCCTGTCATAAAATACATGGCGATATGTTCCCACTTCCATCCGGGTATAGGCTGGGGTTGTAGGGTTCCACCAGGCTTCTGATGTTCCGGTTTTACTTGTTGGCAGGTGAGGCATGTTGAAACATATTTGGTCACGTCCTTCTTGATTACAGCCCACCAGTACTGTCGGCGGAGGTCTTGGTACATCTTGGTGCTCCCTGGGTGGACGGCGAAATTGGAATGGTGGAATTCCTTAAGTACTGCTTCCTGGAGGGTACCGATGTCTGGTACAAAAATTCTTCCCTGGAAGCGGAGGCTCTTATCAGCGTGGATCTTCCACCCGGCTGCTGCTTTTTCAATTGAGAGTTGATGTCGGATGAAGTCGCATTCTTGTTCAAAGGTTTGGGCTAAAAGAATTTCTCGGTGTAAGGCTGGAGTTGCGACTACGGCGAGGAGACAAGCGTCAGTGCCTTCTGTGGTTGGTTATAGTTTGAAGCTATTAAGGTCCTCCATCATTTTCCACTCTCTTATAGCTAAACTAGCCACTTGTCTTCGGTTCTTGCGACTCAGCGCATCAGCGACTACGTTTGCCTTTCCGGGATGATAGGACATTGTGAAGTTGAAATCTTCTAAGTATTCCACCCATCTCCTTTGTCTCATGTTTAGCTCTTTCTAGGTAAACAAGTATTTCAAACTTTTGTGGTCCGTAAATACCTCGAACTACTCTCTGTATAGATAATGTCGCCAAGACTTTAGGGTGAATACCACTGCTGCCAGTTCCAAATCGTGAGTTGGATAGTTCCTTTCATGCGGCCTCAACTGTCGAGATCCGTAAGCAACTACTTTTCCATTTTGCATGAGTACAGCTCCCAATCCATCTCTGGATGCGTCGCAGTACATGGTATACTCTGCGTCTCGTTCAGGTATGATCAATATAGGAGCGCTAGTCAGCCTCTTTTTAAGTTCTTGGAAAGATCCCTCACATGCTTCATTCCATTCAAACTTAACCCCTTTTTGGGTCAATCACGTCAATGGTTTTCCCAAGATGGAGAAATCCTGAATGAATCTTCTGTAGTAGCCTGCTAATCCCAAGAAACTTTTAATCTCGAATACCGTAGAAGGTCTTTTCCAATCCATGACTGCTTCTACCTTGCTGTTGTCGACTGAGATTCCTTTCTCTGACACCACGTGTCCCAGGAATTTGACTTCTTTCATCCAAAATTCGTACTTGCTGGCCTTCGCATACAAATGGTTGTCTCAAAGTACTTGGAGGACAATTCTCAAGTGGTCTTCGTGTTCTTTTTCCGTTGGAGAGTATACAAGGATGTCATCGATGAACACTACCACAAATTTGTCCAAGTATGGCGTGAAAATTTGGTTCATCAGGCACATGAAAACAGCAGGAGCATTAGTTAGACCGAACAGCATGACTATGAACTCGTAGTGTCCGTAATGCATGCGGAACGCCGTCTTGAGTATGTCGCAATCCCGAATTCGCAATTGGTGATATCCAGATCTCAGATCAATCTTTGAGAAACAAGTCGACCCTCTCAGTTGGTCGAACAAGTCGACCCTCTCAGTTGGTCGAACAAGTCGTCTATTCTCGGTAGAGGATATCGGTTCTTGATGGTGACTTTGTTGAGTTGACAGTAGTCGATACAGAGTCGGAGCGTTCCTTCTTTCTTTTTGACGAATAGCGCTGGAGCTCCCCATGGTGAGGTACTAGGTCGGATAAAACCCTTCTCTAAGAGTTCCTGTAGTTGTGTTTTCAACTCTCGTAGTTCTGCTGGAGCCATTCAATACGGGGCCATCGAGATTGGGGCCATGCCGGGTTGTAGCTCAATGGTGAAATCCAATTCTCTTGGCGGCGGTAATCCCGGTAATTCCTTTGGAAATACGTCTTCGTACTCGCAGACAACGTGAGGGAGGCCCAACTCCATTCGGTCTGTTTCCTCCAATGTGAGGCTCGCTAACCATCCAGCAAGCTTCTTATGCCACTTCGTTTTGTACGCGTGGGGTGCAGAAGGGTCTTGTCTATCCCCCTTAAACTTGAAACTCGTTCCATCTGGTGAATAGGCTATCATCATCTTTCGATGGCAGTTTATGACAGCTCGGTGCGCAGTCAACCAGTCCATTCCAAGTATGACGTCAAAGTCCGTCATTTCGATTACTCGTAAGTTGCATGTTAACCGCAAGTTCGATACTTCTAGTTTGGACCCTTTACAAATTAGTACTACCAAAATCTTACCCCCTAATGGTGAGGTCACATGCATAGTTGTCTTTAGAGGTTCAATTTCTAATCCAAGTGTAGATACACATGCGGTAGATATGAATGAGTGTGAAGCTTCAGAATCAAATAGTGCTTGAACGCATGTAGTATAAAGAGTGAGGGTACCTTGGATTACTGCAGGGTCCATCTCCTCTTTTGTTCCTTGCAGTGCAAACACCCTTCCAGCATTGGGCTGGATCGGCCCGTTTGATCCTCTGTTCTGAAAAGGGCGAGTTGGCGGTTGGTTCCACCCACCACGAGGCTGGTTCTGCCCTCCAGTTTGGTTACCATTCCAAACCGGCCTAGCTTGATTTTGGTTCTGATTTCCAAGTCCAGTAGTCCTGACCTGATTTTGCGGCGGTCCTCCATAGTTCCTAGTGCCGTTCAACCTAGGACAATTCCTCTTGATATGTCCCTCCTTTTGGCAATAATAACAGCGGTTGTCTAGGTTTTGATTCTGGGGAAGAGGGTTGCGGTTTGGTCCAAGATTAGGGTTTAGGCCTCGGTTCGGTGCTTGGATCTGGTTCGGATTAGGGTTAGGGTTTCGATTGAACCCTGGATTGGGGTTTCTCCAAGCTGGGTTAGATTGTGACGGTTGCGGGCGAGGGTAGTTTTGGTGGTAGGCTTGAGAGGTTAGGGTACCCCTGTTGTTAGGGTTGGTGCGGATAGGTCCTCCAACTGCAGGTATTGCCTTCTTTTGCTCACGCCTTGTCTTGAAGTCCACGTTTTCTCTCTCCATCTTAAGTGCGCATTGCACCACTTGTGAGTAGGTGGGAAGTGTTTGTGCCATCACTGCTCGGTGTGTCTCATTGAGTCCCCACTCAAATTTCTTTGCCTTGTCGTCATCAGTAGGTATGATTGTTGTGCCGTAGCGAGACAGTTCTTCAAATCATGTTGCGTACTGGGTCAAGGTCATTGTGCCCTACTCGAGGTTCATGAATTCCAAGGCCAGTACTTGTTTGATGGGTGTTGGAAAGTACTTGTCAAGGAAAATTTTCTCGAACCTTTCCCAAGTCATTGTTCCCACATCATGGGTGTTCTTCGTCAGGTTCCACCAATGCTGAGCTTCACCTTGCATTTGATAGGTGGCTAGAGCAATTCGATTGTTGGCTTCTTGAATATCTAGGGTTTCAAGAATTTTCTTGATTTCTTCCAACCAAGCTTCCACAGCTGTGGGGTTAGGTTCTCCTTGAAAGTAGGGAGGGCGACGCTTGCAGAATTCATTCAGTGCCTGACTTCTGGTCATTGGTCCTCGAGGTGTGTACGGGGCTCCGAGCTGATTCTGGTTATTTGCAGTCCTAGCGGTAATGAATGCTTGCATGAGTTGGACTAGTTCGGTAGTCCCAATTTGGTTGTTGAGTTGAGGGGCTCCATTTTGTCCATTGTCTTGCTCGTTATTCTGGTTGTCTCTCGTTTCCTCCATCTAGATATCGTTATGTTATAATTTAGTAAGGGGGGGTTTATTATGAGAACATATATATTTGTATATTTATTAAATACATGGAAACAGAACATCATAAGAAACCTTTCTTTTATTAACAAAACGAATCAAACACATCAATCATGTCAAAATATACTACTCAGATGTGTAGCTACTAAAAGTCAAGATAACTCCCACTATTACAATTGTTTTCCTAGGAAGAAATAAAACATAGAATAAAATAAAATAAATAAATAAAAATGCTACGCATAAATAACTAGTAGGTGCTAAAGAAATCGATCAATCGAAAAGCATTGGGAAATGCTCTTCTAGAAGACTCTGCTTTTTGATGTTGTCCTCTGTGAGCCAGTAGCAACGCCATGTTACTCGCTATAGTGGTTCCTGCTGGTTGGGGTTTGGGTAGTTATAAGGTTCTAGGCGGATGGGTATCTCTGCATAGGTGATGTGATCAGTGAAGTCGGCATTCTCTGTAATGATACGATGTTCCTGCTCGGGGCGGGACCTTGCAACTCGTGAATAATGGATGCGGTCGGTGTAGTGTTCCCGAAATCCTTAAGGTACAGCGATGAGATAGTATCCATTATAACATGGGGCTTGGATCTTTACTGGCCCTAGGTAAGCTGATTGTGCCCTGATCTTAAATGGGCAAGGGTATAGCGGTTCTAGCTGTATATAGACCTAAGTGTTTGGACCATAGTCAGAATGGTGTCCTACCCATGGAATTCTTGCGGGTCGAGCCATCTTAGGATGAGGTGGAGGGTCGGCATCTATGACTTCACACTCACTGTCTAATTCTTCCATTGGTACGAGAACTGGAGAAGGTAGAGGTTCCTGCATTTCGAGCCGTTGGCTAGTCAGCCACCACTCCAGCTCGGCATCCATATCTCTTGGTGCATCTATGGGTAAGAGCCAGCCATAATCATCCATCTCCGGTTCTGCCAAAATCCATCTTCACTGTCAGTGCTGTTTTCTGCATTTTTTTCTAATTTCGGCTCAGCATTGCCCATCTCTTCATCCTGGTTTTGTTCTTCCTCTGGTACTATTGGCTCCTCCTGCTCTGGCTGCCAGGGGCCCAAACGGTAGTCGTGGTCTAATCCTAGAAATGGAGGCTCTTCTGGGTCTTCTTCCTCCTCGGGGGGTTCTTTAGGATCCTCTTCTTTCTCAGGGGGTTCCTCGGGATCATCCTCTTCCTCAGGGGGTTCTTCAGGATTCCCTCGCGGTCCCACTTGTACTCCGAGGATGTAGGTTAGTGTGCCTCGTATCTCGTGGTCTTCAACGGTGGAGCGGGTGACGGCGTCGGCGAGAGCTGAAATCCTTCGGTGAGCCTGTCTCATCTGATAGAGGGTAGGGAACATTCCTGCCAAATAATCATCTCCCATCGAAAAATCTGGGGTGGCTGTCATAAATGCCCTTAGGTTTTCTACTTCCACAGTTAGCTGGGCCATCTCATCCTCCTCCTGAATGTTGGGAGGGTTATGGTTCCAGTCTGGGGTGGGAATCGGAGGCTGGTTATCCATATCCCTATAATGTGAGTAATAGGGTTCACTCCTGATATCAAAGCCTGGTATGCTTTCTAGAGTGTCACAGATTTCCTTCTCGAGGTAAGCCCTTCTCCATGGGCTTGGATGCTGAGTCGTGTATACTTCCCTCTGGTTTGGCTGATTCGCCATCAGCTGCTGATACTGAGCATACATAATTGGGAACTCGGTAGGTACGTAAGGGTCTCCGAAAGAGAAGTCAGATCCTATGGTGTTTTCCAAGAAGTCCTGCAATCTGCTCCATTCATCGGCTAGTTGGTCTGCAAACGTGGGGTCCATCTACAAAAGCAAGAAAAATATATTTATCGTTAGGTTTCGGTATATTTCAAACAGTGCCATTTTAAACTTATAGTGAAATACTCAATCTGATGTGATCAACCCAAACTACCCAAGGCCAAGGGTTTGAACCTAAGGCTCTGATACCAAGTTGTAACGCCCCGATTTTCAGAAATAAAATCGAAGGCATTAAATATTAATTTTTGAAAATTCTTTAAATTAAATTCAAAATCCAAAACGGATAATTCATCCTAAAGATTCATCTATTACAAACCATTGTAGAAATACTGAAATTAGTCTTTGTAGTAATAAACTGAACAAAATAATCAAGCCGTCTTCTAGGTTTGATACGGATCCCAAGCATATTCTGGCTCGACTCCCACCTCTGGATTCTCTTCTGCATAAAACTGCTCACCTTCGAGATTCTGTGTCTCTTCCTGGTTTTCTGCAAAATCTGGCACGAAAGCTAGGCAATCCGTACCTGAGTGATAGAGTTCACCCCGTAGTATAATCCAACCCAACTACCCCCCTTACTTTACAGTTAACAAGCAATAGGATAATAATAATGCGAAAAGCAGAATAAGGATTCACAAACGCCAATTTATTACTATTCATTATTCTAATGTGAAATCTAAGATCCCTCCGCGAGATCTTTCCTCCCTCAACCGCTAGCCATGCTCGGTCCCATGAGGTCACTTCCCTTTGCTGTCGCAGATACACCTAAGTTATATACCGAGTGTGCACCCCAATAACTACAACAAGGGAAAAACTTATCATGCCTGAATCACAACTAGGGTTTATCTATCTTATATACCACTTCACAATCATCACTGGACACCCGCCAGTCTATCAATTCATCACTGGACACCCGTCAGTTTCAATCTCATCACATCTCAAAATCACGCCTGCAGGCAATCTAAAAATAAAACTTTCCAATTCATCCATTATTTAGCATCGTCTAGGTGAATTCTACTCGCATACCACCCCATGTCTCTAGGGTCCCATCTAGCATTCCAATCAAGTAATAGTGCAATATACAATTAAAACGAATAATAATTAAAACAAACTACAAGCAAAACAATCACACAACCTTTTATGAATGGGCCGTTGCCCTTAATCTCAAATGGCCAAGATGATAATAAGTAAGAGCTTTTTAAAAGAATTTAAAAAATATATTTTTCTAGGCTCTCATTAATTATTTCAAAGTAATTAGATTAATTAAAAACTAATTTAATGCATTAATTAGGTAAAAATATTAAAATAATTAACGTGACTTGATTAAGAGTCCGAGAGGTCCTATGCAACCAGTTGAGTATCAAAAGTTGGGTTCGGAGGGTCGCGGGATTATTTTAAATGAAGACGTTAAATAAAGTGGCCGAAAGTGAAGTAAATAGATAATAAATAATTTACTAATTAACATATGTTGAGGTTAATAAAGTTTCATCTTCGGAATGTAGGGAGTCTAAATAAAATTACTCGGGCATTAGTAATAAGGTTTATATAGTCGTAAGGTAATTTTAATTGGAAACACTATAAAAATAACAATAAATAGTAATTTAAATAAAAAAATATTAATTTAACATGATATCATCTTTGAGATGCAAGGAGTTTGGGAAAATTTTGTTTGAGTGTTAAAATGTTATTTGGAAGGTCGCAAAGATTTTTCGTTTGAAAACTTTAATGGATAACCTATAAATAATTTAATAAATAGATAAATAAATCAATAAAATATGATATTTACAAGGTGTGATCTTTGAGGTGTGAAAAGTCTAGGAAAAATAGTTTGGGGGTCAAAAATGGTGTTCGGGAGGTCGCAAAACATATTCAAACTAAAACTGTTCAAACCGCAAGGTCTGACCGGTTGACCTTGCGGTGGAGCCTCCAGCCGCAACCTTGCGTCTGGTTCTTGCGGTCCGCAGGTTGCGGCCGCAAGGTTATGCCCATATTTCATTTTTTTGTTTTTTTGTCAAGGTTTCGATGCATGGGTTCGTTCGGACTATTGGGTTAAGTATAAAAACACTTAATAAGCATAGAGGAGTGGTTGGAAGGGATTATAATACCTTGAATCGGATCGAATTGATTTAAAACCGAAACTTGAATTTTTGAGAAGATGACTTTGGTTTCTTTGATCGTGGAACCTTGGGGTCGAATTGGACGATGTTTGGTGATGCTAGGAGTCGTGGAAATAGTTTGGAACGATCGAATTGGATTTCGGTCGGGTCTTGGTACAAAACCCACTTTTCTCTCTCTTTCTTTCTCTCTCTAAAACTCCATGGATTGGAGTTCGATTTTCTCTTATTTTTCTCTCTCTTCTGGACTGGTGGGGCGTGGGGAATATTGTGGTATGCCCTAGGGTCGGAGTGATGGGGTATTTATGGACGAATTTTGAAGAGGGTGATGAAATTGAGTTTAATAAAAACTCTACCTCTTGGGTTTTGAGTAGGAACGAGATAGGGACGAATTTAGGTCAGGGAGGGAGTAGTGACTGAGTAGGAGAGGGAGAGAGGGAAGGAAATTCGTAATTATGCATGCATGCAATTTGTAAAGGAAGAAATAAAATAAAATAAAGGTAATTAGGATAAAATAATTATAATTGTATATATTTATTAATATAGAGAATTTTATTATTAAGGATAAATATTATTATTATTGTTAAAAATTACGAGTTGTTACATCAATCCTCCAAATTTTTTATTTTTCTTTATTGCCCCTCGAACTATGGTTGGTTTGAATTTCTCTCATGGAATACGTAGGCAGCCTCCCGGCCCGACCATAACTAAAACCTTTTTTAAAAACCCTTGGAATAGTAGTTCGACCAAATTGAAGTTGTTTTACGGCTTTGACCCTTACTTAAACATGTCTCGCAATCCATCTAAGTTCAGTCATAGAGGGGCATCTGTAGACACCCTAATTTGGCCTAAGGATTATTTTAAGTCCCACCTTGGGACCATTCAGATGATGAATGGATACAGTGATTGCTGATTGACTTCTCGTGAACCCCGTGGACTTTTGGTGAGTACTTTTAGCCACTAAGAGGACCAAATCCAGAGCCAAATATCCTTTCAAACAGAAATACAATATCCTAGGAAAATCCATCTTTCGGCCGTAACATTGATCTCACAGCCTCAACTTCATTCTTTCACCTGTGAAACATGTTGCTTGAAAATCTCCCTGAGAGATTGATTCCTCGGCAGCCAGATCGATTCTTCAGCCGCCCAATCTATCCTTCGGCCTCCAGATCTTTTGCTTGACCGCCAGATCGTCTATTTTCCAGATTCTGGAATGTTCTTTCAATCGTTTGATCCATTCACAAAACCCTAGCAGCCAAATTCCGATGCGTTCGGGCTATGTAAGGAGATTATGAAAAGAGATCTTTCGCATAGATACTTCCCATTTGAATCGTGCATTACGATTGGTTGGAGTGAGTCACCCCCATGCCTATATAAAGGAGCCTTTGTCTTCGAAATTAACACAAATAATCACCATCTCTAGCCATGAAATTCCGCACAAATACTGTCTCATACTCCCTCTACAAAAGCCCTAACTTTTCGAAGGCAGCCGCGATCCAACGATCAAACCCCACAGTACAAACCCTAACCCTAGGGTTTTCAAGAAGCAAAATCAGTCAATTACCCCCAATTTGAATCAATCAAGCAACTGAGGGATCAAGGTGGTGAGGCCCAGGGGCCTATGGTTTGGTTTATTTCTTGTCTTTATACAGTAATCGTAGCATCTTGATTTTCTGCTAATCATTAAGTCTGGTGTGAGGAAGAACATCGGCTGGAGGATCAATCCTTCGGCCGATACATCGACCCAGTGGGATTCCTCAGCCGTGACATCTATTCACTGGCTGAGGGATCTATTTTTCTAGAACAGTTTATCCTTTCTGTTTATTTTGATGCATGCTTCAATTATCGTTTTGGCTCACCTTATCAACTGTTAAAGGCTAAAATCAATTTACGTGTTTAGAATTAAATAAATCAAGCACTAATCATATGTTGAACGATTATGGGCCAGTCTTACGACTAGGCAAAGAGGGGTGCCTAACACCTTCCCCTTATTGTACTCTTGGCTCCCATACCCGGAATCGCTACTTGTTTTTCCTAATTTAATAAACTGGGTGGCGACTCTGTTTTGATGATAATCGCTATCATGTGGCGATGTTCCTAGCCATAGGAATATCCACGATCTTGGTTTATGAACCAAACAAACAAACAATGATCAATCTGTATGGTGATGCCCCATTTGGGAGGTGTCTACAATTCTCTTTAGAGATACGTAGGCACCTTAGGGTCGGCCACAATTTTAAAAATGTTTCCTCATGTGCTAGTTTGCTGCTATAGAATACTCATGATAACATCAAACGTTGAAAATAATTCACAAGGGTTTCAAAGTAATCTTATGGCATCTTTTGGAACACATCATAATCACTTGAATTGTCAAAGGCACAAAATGAGTTTTACAAAACTATGACCCAAGTCATTTCTTTTGAGCTAAGGAGTTGAAACATTTCTGCACCCTCGCAGAGGTCACTTGTAAGCAAATCATGCTTTTGAAGATGAAGAGTAGAAAAAGGAGAAAGAAGAAAGAGAGGAGGAAAAAAAATGATGACCTTGCTAGATTGAAAACCCGCAAGGGCAGTCTAGGCAAAAGTTAGAGCACCAACAAAGTGAGAAATCAGCCATGTATCCATGCATCTAATATGTGTCTCAATGGGTTGTCCTCAATCTTAGAAAATCCACTTGGTTAAACATCGAAGCCCCTAATCTCTGGTTAGGATCCTTCCCACTTTGTCCTGTGTTTCAAGATCAAGGAAGGCATTCATTTCTCTATCCAAAACACTACTTCCTTGCTACCCATATTAAGCTTCTAGAAAATTTCTTTGAAAAAGCCCTCTAGGCAGCCATCCCCCGCATTGGGGTAAAAAGAAGAAAAAATTATAAAAAGAGAGATGAAAGCAAAATCAAATTGAAAATAAGCACCCCACCGTATGAGGGGCATTTTAAAGAAAACATCTCTTCCAATCCAAAGAAGAAAACAAGGGGACCTTTTGAGGAAATAACTCTTCATAACAAAATGAAGCAAAGGGTGGAGAGAGAGATGATATAAAGTGACGAGATGGCCACTACATTATGGTCCATAACAAAGTCCTCTCAGATTGAAGGACACGCCTTAATAGCAAGGGCCTAGACACTAGGGACATCACCAATGTGGGATGTGACGCGAAGGGCAAGAATCAAGGAGCGCGCATCATTCTGGTGAATCACGCAACGTGGAGAGTTGCGCAAGACAAGGAGCATAGCTATGCCCCCCCCCCCCTTTTTCATGGATATCCAACCTCTTACAAGGAACGCAACAAGTATTTGTCAATCTAACTCAAGACGGCCCAAAATCCAACTTGAAGCAACAAACTCACTTAATTGACTAAGAGCATGGGTTTGTAAAATAGTTTGTGTCTTTTGATGATTGAATGGCATGTTTGTGGGACATATGGCTGGAATGATACGACTTTAAGATCTTGGAGGAAAAGTTTTCAAAGATGATTTTATCCTAAGCATTCTTAACACAGCAAATGCAAGCACAGTCACCTTTTGCAAATCTCTGAGGAAATAACATGGGTCTCTCATTTCATGAGGAGTGCAACAATATGGTCTCTTGGCCAAACAATATTTTTAGTGTTGCCGCTAAAGTATTGCAGTCTTTCAAATCACCTAGCTAGTGTAAGCAAAAAGTCATTAAAAGCCTCCTAGGGAAAGGGGAAGCATTGGATCAAATACGCGAAAGTTAAGATGTCCATAATTCATTACAGATTTACATACATATAAGTATCACCTTGTCTTTTGCATTGATCTCTTGATCCTAGTATTTCATGTGTATATCATTATGGCTACTTAATGGAAGTAGTTGTCTTGGTTGCACGAGCTAACTCCAAGTATGACGTATTCTTATGCTCAAGCAAGGCAGATTCATCAAGGCATCATGGCCATCATCTCTATGCAAGGAGTGAAGTGAGCCGTGGATCCGTTTGGGCAAGCTCCCTGCAACAACCAATCCGCCCCACCTTCATTGCTAAGTTTACTAACAATTTTGCAGGGAAAACAAAGGGATGCACTGTAAAGTCTATCTCCCTGCCAACACACTTGGCCTTGAAAAAGAAGAAAACTCAGCCTGAGGGGCGTCATATCCTGGGAGAACACCTCAACTATTTTGTGGAACGCTGTCACACAACATTGTCATAAGCATGCCGAGATCTCTGCCAAACAGCAAAAGGAGCATTGCACTCACGTTATTGCTATTTACATCGCATATTTCTATGCTAGGGGTAATTAGATCATTGTCATCATGCTTAGTTGAGCTAGGGTCGAGTATTCATAGCCTAAATAGGAGGCTTGTGTCTCTTCTTGAATATTTAGTTTAATATACAAACATATTCGTTGCAATCTATGTCACCCAAATCGTTCAAGCTCTTGAACTAGGGTTCTTTAAGTATGGTGGTCCTGCCCCTAGCAGACAACATAAAAGGACTTCGGTCCGTGCTCGACTCCAAGCCTGTTGCATGTTGTTTTTCTATTCATTGCTATTTTCTAAACTATTCAAATGTGGATTGCAGGATTCTCCACATTGAAATACTGGGTTGGATTTTGGTCCTTGAAGTTATTAGGACCAACCACATTAAGCTTTGTGTTTATGACCGACGGAGCCAAATCAAAGAAGCTTGAAGATAGCCTCATAACTAGTCCTGAGCAAACTCTACAATTGGCACCATGTCAGCAGCATTAAAGTGGCTTTGCACTTCGCATCTTCGTAGCTCCTTACTTCGTGCTTTCATCTCTATGCAGCAGCTCTGCCTTCATAACTCAGAAGTCCTGCACTTGCTCTTCAGTAGCACCATGCACATGCCTTGTCGTATTCATGACCTTGTCGAGCTTCATGAACTCTGAGCAATTCTACACTCAGGCAGCCTCGCGCTCAGCAGGTTGAATCTCAACAGTACAATGCCTACTTTAGCTACCTCGAGTTCACATCTTGAAGATAAGCAACCTCGCCACTTCCATGCCGGTGAAACAATCCAGTGGCTCCCACTTAATACATTGAGCGAACATTTTATGCAGTTTTGAGTCGACAGCCAACAAGAAAATGCACCTGCATAAAGCTTACAATGGCCCAGTTCACACTCCAAAAGGCATCCCGTCAGTAGAGGCATTGGAAATCTGCTTAATAAGGTTGAAATTAATAGGCGAAGGAAATCTCCTAGGCATGCATAAGGATAATCTCATCGACAAAGACGATGGAAATCTCCCAAACGAGTTGAATTTGCTAAAGGTGTCAATAGAAACCTCCTAAAGCACACGTGTGGGTCACCCCATTAGTCAAGGCGATGTAACTTTCCTTGACAACGAGTTAAAGAAGGCAATGAAATCTCCGAAGGCAATAATGGCTGGCAGGTTTCACCCAAAGCATTTAACAAGCCTTATGGCATTTTGGGTCAACAAGTCGATGGAGTCAATATGGGAATATGGTCAGATTAGGCTTGGGAGGCATCCCAAGCATAAGGAGTCTAGCCTTGGGGACACTCCTGAGAATGTGGCTGAAATCTAGCAAGTGGAATGTGGCTGAATCTAGCCTTGGGGGCAATCCCAAGCATGTGGAAACTAGCCTTGGGGGCACCCCAAACATGTGGAATTCAGCCTTGGAAGCATTTCCTGCAAAAAGAAATCGATCCTCTGACTCCTGGTATTCCTTCAGCCGCCGCATTCTTCTGCTGGACAACAAAATCCCCCTTTTCAAAGGCAACCGATTTGAATCCAGGCACTAGCAAAGCATTCATGGTATTCTTGGCTCGCGGCCAACAAAATTTGTGATGGAATGTAATCAAATCCAGCCTTTGGAGCATTCCCAAGCATGCAGGATATCGAGCACCAACATCAGAATGAATCAAAAACCTCGCATAGGTTGTTACATGTCCCCCAGAAGCGCTCAGTCTAGCCTCAGGATCATTCCAAGGATGAGGAAACTAGCCTTGGGAGCATTCCCAAGCTTAAGAAGGATCAAGTATCAATTAAAGCCTTGCAAGTGTTACCATATGCATGCATTCAGTCTAGCCTTGGGAGTATCCCAAACATGTGGAATTCACTAGGGAACATGGGAAATCTAGCCTTGGGGACTTCCCCAAGCATGTGGAATCTCAAACACCGGTGTTAAACCCGCTTTGGACATTTCTGAGTTCTCTTTAGAGCAGCAAGACCGTCAAGGATTATCAATCACTAAGCTCTTGCTCGCAAAACCCAAGGATCCTTGGTACCCCGCATTTAGGCTCCACGCCCCAATTGTTGTACTCCAAAAGTACAATTGAGCCCTGTGCCCACAATCATTCGATAGCTGAGAAATTCCACACCTCAATATCTCATACTCACTCAGCAGCTTCGTGCTCACAACTTTAGGTCACTCCATAGCTTCACGCTTATATCTATTCAGCAGCTCTGTGCTCACTACTTCAAGCTACTAAGCGGCTCCACACCCATAATCTCACTATCACTCAGCAGCTCCATGCTCGTTATCTCAGTAGCTTCGCGCCCACCATCTTAGCTATTCAGCAGCTCCGCGCTCTCTAATTTGATCATTTAGCAGCTTCGTGCTCGTTATCTCAATAGCTACATGCTCACTACTATCACAATCACTCAGCAGCTCTGCGCTCATACTCATTCAACAGGTCTGTGCTCACTATCGCGATCACTCTAAAGCTCCGTGCTTTTTAGCAGGTTCCGTGCCTAAATACTTTGGCTCCGTGCCGCAATAGTGAAAGATGGAATAACCAATCATAAGATATCATCTATTCTCAAGCTCCATGCTTGAATGCTTAAAGTTCTACACTTTGAATGCTCGAAGCTCTTCGAATGCCAACCACTGAGTACTGGATGCTCAAGTTCCGCACTTGAATGCTTAAGCTCCGCGCTTGAATGCCCAACCACTGCATACTGGATGCTCGAACTCCGTGTTCGAATGCTTAAAGTTCATACTTTAAATGCTTGGGCTCTGCACCCAGAATGCCCAACCACTGTGTACTAGATGCTCAAAGCCTGTACTTTGAATGCTTGGACTCAACCTTCCGAATGCTCGAGCTCCGTGCTCTGAATGCTCAAGTCTAGAACTTGAAAGAAGCTCTACGCTTAAAACACACACACGCACGGGCCCGTGCACATAAGCATCATAAGCATCACCATTGTCATCATCGAGTCTGCATCATCATCGTCGTTATCATACTATGTTTTGCATCTCTCACTCATGAAACAGGTCATCCCTGCACACAATCGGCTTCGTGCCTTGGTTTTATTGATCAGCCCCATGCCTCAATCCTCTGGCTCCATGCCAAAATTTATGGAAGATGGAAAAGATTCAAGCTCCGTGCTCTGACCCTTAGGCTCTTGCCCTATGACTGTAACCGCCTCCGCACCTCAGTTCTATCACTTCAAGCTCCACACTTCACTCACTGGCCCCGTGCCACCATATCTCATATCGGCGTCCGATCATCTCCAAAAGATGGTTTGGATTCCACCCAATTACATCAATTCCATCAATCTCATTCGTAAGGATAGGCTACCCAACTGAGCTCCTTTCACTCAAAGTAAGGATTATCATGAAAAGTAATCGACTCACCCACTGTGTACTGATCTACCCCAAAATACTAAGGATGCTCTCCGCAAAATTTCCCCAGCAGCTCCGCTCTCCTTCAACTACTCTCCGCCAAAATCCTGGCATAGCTCAGGAACGTTCCACTGCGGCTTTTAGAAGCCTAAAGGTACGCCTTCCTAAAAGTTGTAGGTACGTCTTCTGTCCTTAACCCTCTGCTCTTTTTTCTTCTTTATTGCCCCGAACTACGATTGGTCTGAATTTCCTTTGAGGAATACGTAGGCAGCCTCCCGGCTCGACCATAACTAAAAACCTTTTTCGAAAACCCTTGGAATAGTTTTTCGACAAAATTGAGTTGTTCTATTTCATGGTAATCATGATCGTGTGGAGATGTTCCTAGCCATAGGAATATCCACAATTTTGGTTTATAACGTGAAACAAGTATAGAAGTATCTAGGTGGCGACGCCCCTTCGGGGAGGTGTCCATAGTCAAATTTTGCTCCAAGGGCATTTTGGTAATTTGGTCAAGTCTTGTAAGTCATAATACGTTATAGTAACCATATGGTGCAATCAATTGTAAATAAAAAGGCCTAATTATGATTTTCGTGTTTTGAATGTTCAAAGTTTTTCATTTTCCCGCTCGAATGCTACAAATTCTGCGTTTAGGGCATTTTCGTTCTTTGCTCATGTTATTCCAATCATGTTCGAGGGAATCTTGTAAAGTTATTATTTGTCTTAAGAGTAACGGCATAAATTTGCGTATCTGTAGACACCCTAATCTAGGCTTCCCAGATTAGTTTTCTTACGGTATTTGATTCCCCGACGATGAAACGGATCAAGAACACCCCGGGAATGTTAGTTTGATTGAGCTTTGAGTACTTGACACCACCCCCTTTTTGAACCTAACCTAGCTAGAGAAAACCTACCTGCATGCGTTGGTTCTAAAGCAGCGCGCGCTGGTCCAAGTGCCACGTGTTGATCATCGGTCAGCTTTGACCATTGACCAGTGCGGTATTGCTTGGACCTGCGCCCGCAGGTCGTAGACACGTGTGCGCTGGTCAAACTCTTGTCCCATCACCTTTATTCAGCCATGATCATAGGACTTTGGGGGCACCCAGGACTCAATTTTTTCGTTTGAGGAGAGATCCTCGGACAGGGGGATGTTCCCCCTCTCTCACACACTTCCCATCACCTTTCCCCCCTCATTTAATGAGAAGGAGACTTCCTTGCCAAGCCAACCAGCCATTACTTGGCTGGTTACACTACATATCCTCCTATATATACACCCCCCCCCCCCCCCCCCCCACATATCCCATATAAAGGGTTACCAAGTTCTAAGAGCCTCTAAGCAAAAAGTTCTAACCCTAATCCCTTGTTTAACTTTTCCCTGCCAAAGGAAGACATTAACAAGCATCACATTCTCTCTATACAACATACACCCATCCATCCATCCATCCAACAAGCATTCAAGTTCAAACATCTTTCAAACCCAAAAACTAAAGGTATAATAACTTTGTTCTATATATTATTCCGATCCCTGAGGGGGGCTGTCAAGGTCAAGGCTGGTAATTAATACCAAGTCCTGGCCCACAAGCTAACAAGGTTTCAAAAACCGTAGTGACAGGAACCAGCGTACGCCGACCCTAAGTACGGGTGCGCCACTCTGTCGCTGCGCGCGTAGGTCTTGTGTGGGGACTGGTGTCTTGTTGTTTTGTGTTCTCCTTCCCATATACATCATTGCGAGCATGATAAAAACTAGTTTACTGGTTTCCTTAGTTAAAACTTCTTGCTTTTAGTTATTATTCTTAGCTGCTGCTTTGGAATATCCCTGGGGCCTTTCTGATCCTGTCTCAGAGCCTAGAAACATGTAGAACCAAGCATTGGTTTGTTGATTCAAACCTGCGCGCAACAGTGGTCTACCCGCACGTGCATGTTTAGTCTCGACCAGTGGCTGGCCTTTGCATGGGTAACTAGGCTGAGGCCTTTGTTTTATCCCTCCACACTATTTATGGGTTGCATATTCTTTTGTGGCTTTGTAGCCCATTTTAACTGTCCATAACTGTAGTTTAACTGCCTATAAACTGCTTGGTTTGTCCTGGGTGTGCACTGATCATTTCTAGAGCCCAAAGGGTTGAAAATAAGAGTTGTGGGCTTTATGCTTACTAGCGTTCGCGTGTCTTGGGTTGGCGCAGGCAGGTTTGATTAGCATGCAGTGACTTGGTCAGTGCATGCTAGTTTCTTCTTGTGCACGTCACTCCAAAGCAGTGGCCTTCCAGTCTATTTAAACTCCCACAAGAGTCAGTTTTCATCATATACTAATTATTTTCAATAAGCGAGCATGCCATCTATCACATCCTGCCAATATGTTACAGTTTTAGTCCCTTAAACTGTTCCCCACCCTAAATTGGTTAAAAATTGATTAATGAGAGAGAAGCGCAAATGATTTATAAATGCCCATGTAGAGACCGATCTCTGGATTGGGCGAGAGGGGTACCTTAAAACCCTTCCCCTCTCTAATCTGGCTTCTGAACCTCATATTTCAAGGTGACGACAGACCATTCTATGCCTTTTCAAAAATCAAACAATGTAGCAAACATTTCAAGTTCTGTTCCTTGGGTGGCGACCTTTAAACCCAAGTGGCGACTCTAAATTGAGCGCTTTGCCGCGCTTTAAAAAGGGGCGCACCTGCATTATCACAATCAATTTTCGGGGTGTGTGCCCACAGTGGCGACTCTGTTGGGGACTTACTACATTAGTCTATACTTGGAAATTAATACGCTTGGGAACAATCCGGTAAAAGTCTGTCAAAACAGTGAGCTTCGCGCTGCTGAAGAATGGAATGGTTATTAAATAGGATCCTCGCATCCGACCAATCCCGACTGGGACTTTTCCGATTGTTCACTTGAGTAGTTTTTTCCAAGTATCGATTAATAAAAGTGAGCCATATTTTAAAGGGCATTTTGCAAATGTTACGATTCTCTCTCATTAATCAATCTTTTAGCATTTTCATGTGCATTGATGTTGGCTAGCCCCGTTGAGGTGTTTTGGGTAACTGTAACGACCCGCTCTAAAAGGATTAACATAATCAGTCTTAATGAAAGCTTAATATCAACCTTAATGAAATTCATATCATAAACGCAAGACAAAGTCAACTAAGAATATTACAACCGGCTTTCAAAATAAAATTTACAAGAGAACTTTACAAGATGAGTTACATCCACATAAGGTATGACAACTCTCCAAAAATTGATATCACAAAATGTACTATGCCAAAAGGACACCAAGTCGACCCTCGTCCTCTCTCCTACAGCCTGTCAGACCAGTAGTGGACCAAAACTCTACTTCAGTTACCTGAAAGGATTGTGAGTGTTACTACTTCATTCAAGCGGAAAGCATAAAACAATTTACACGAGCAAATATGGATCGAGTAATGCTTCTAATCATATTTAGCAAGAAACATACTATTTTTCACAAACCATTAAATAAGCAACAATATTTCAAGAAACCATAGGGTTGCTTCCCTCGCAACCAGGAGTTATGACGGTACCGTGACCCTGTGAACAGGTACTTCCAACAATTTATACCCTGTTTGTGTACAGCAAACAGACAATTTATACCCTTCTTGTGTACATCAAGAAGAAAACAATTCCAACCAACAATACAGCTATGGCATGCTCTTGAAATAAATCATGTTTCAAGCAACTTGATCCATATCACTACCGTCAAAATTTCCAACATTTGCAGAAAAATGATAAGTTTATTTTTAGCTAGCCACTTCAATGAAATAGCACACTCACCTTAGAGATTCAAAAGGCAAAAGCGAAACGCCTCCTTCTCAACCTTGAGGTGGAGACTCGTCCCCCGATCCTAAAATATGAATGACACTACATAAGACCAATGCAATAAAACAATGGATGATGTGCTTCAATGCTCAAAAGATGATTCAATGAGATTTGGTACAAGAATTCCCAAGAATAAGGCTTAATCCATGACCAACATGTACGGTTCTGACCATATCCAGTGCATAATCGTGAATTCTAAGAATTTCACTTAAACCGTTGAAAAGTTAACTTCTTCCTCTTCGAATCGACAGGTCATTCATAAAAAACGGAGTTCGGGTAACCTTACTACGGCCTCGCGATTATAACTTATCATAATACCAAAACTGGTGCAGAGACAGATTTTAGGTCAACTTCAACAGCAAATCTGTTATTACTCAGGCATAACCAAGGCACATGGGTTGCATCGTTGGAAAGCTCTACGAGTCTAGTTTCTAGCAAAACAAGCGGAATGTGATTTCGAGTCTCGAGCTAGGAGATATGACTGTTTTCCCAACTTGTGTCAGTGCAGTCAGCAATACGAATTTCACAGCAGCAGTTCGGTGCGCGATTTTTAACTTTTTCCCCTCTTCGAAATAAATTCTGAAAATTTTACCCAACAAACTAGACATGCATATCCATCTCCAGTAAAAATTCCAGAAAATTACAAGGTCGGAAAGTCTGTGAGAAAAATTCGCTAAGAACAGGACAGATTCAGTCAAGTTCAAGCTCTAATTGACAGAATTGAGACATGTCTCAAAGATGGACGAATTTGCTAGGTTAAAATCCATTCTCTTATGAACCAATTAGGGTTTAAACTACAAAAATATGCAAGTATAACCATGTTTGATCAAAACCCAAAACATAGATTAGATATAAAATAGGGTTTACCTTCAATTAGATTTTCCCAATTCCTCTTCTTCTTCTTCTTCTTCTTCTTCTTCTCTCTCTCTCTCTCTCTCTCTCTCTCTCTCTCTCTCTCTCTACGTGACACAAAAGAAACGGTGGAGGGGTGTGGAATAATGTAGAATACGGTAGAAGCTAGATTTATTAGGGAAAAGTTATCCCATGAGGTTGGGTGCATGGGTTCAAAAGGGTAATAATTCATCTTAACCCTTCATTCCACCTACCAAGTCAATCTCTTTTAAATTAACTTAATTAAACCCTCAAATTAAATCATGTAACGCTAAACAATTTATGAATGAAATGTGAACGATAACCCAACACGTGTAACAATTAGCATGACCTATGCAACCTAAAATTAAATGTCATATGTGATGCACGTGCATGCTCGGAACGGGTGTTACAGTAACCAACAGAGTTTACTAGGGCCCGGGGTCCTCGAATGCCCAGCAATCTTGGACGATGATAAGTCATTCTACCTTCAACCATTGCTCTGCAGTACGCATTGCAACGGGAGGTATATCATGGCTTTAGTTCGAGGAACCCCCTCAAACCAAAACCGGCCTTCGTATATAAAACTCTGGAACTCTCTAAACTAAGACAGATACCTACAGGGTAATATTATTTGCATCTAACCCCCATATACTGTCTACGTGCTGCTGCTTTCCCTATCGCATGCGTTGTACATACATACCGTTTTGCGTAGGAGCATGTTTAGGGCTGCTTCTAGGTTGTCTCTCTTCGAGTCTGTCTTATGCTTGTTAGGACGCTGTCGTGACCTGATGAAGAGTCGTGCATCTCGATGGTGCATGTTGTCAATTAAAAGTCCTTGGATCAACGAGACTTTGGGAAATCAAGACTTTCTAAGTCCTTGTCTAAATCCCTGGCCGGGGTTTCAAATAGACAACAAGGAACAACGAAGAGAATGCCGTGATACTGGCACCACCCAGGTTAAAGTGCTAAACACTTACACCGCTCAAGCTCTGGCATAGTGCTACCTACGCCGCCCCGGTCCCGGTATCACGTCGTATATACCTAGTTGTTCCGAGTCCAAAGTTGAAACTTCAGGAATGGAATAGTCAAAGGCTTAGGCTATCTTGACATATCTTAGTGTTAGTCGATTCAAACAAATAATACACCCTCGAAAAGAATTCCAAGGATTCTGGTAGCGTCCAAACGTCACTAGACAGACTCATCTTTAGTTGTAGAGTCTAGGAGGACACCGACGACGATGACATGCGCAATTTTTATTCTTTCAATTCTTTCAATAAAGCTGTTGTAGGAACACCACTGAGCTTTCACTTACTTTACTATCTAGCTTCAAGCCATTGCACCGTCTAAGAAAGTACTGAAAAGAAGAGCCAAACCTGTTTGGGAACGTCCACCAGGTCCATACAGAAGAAGACTTGCTAGGCTTATTCCTCAGTCACTCACAACGGAAGCTCTAGCTGATTCTCCATCAACGGCAGATTCACTGCCGACTACACCACAGAGACACCTCCGTCCTCCCCTTCTTCAACGTCATCACCGAAAGCCATCCAAGCATTCGTCTTGGCCGATGCTCCTCAATTTGAGAAGTGATTTGCTAGTTTTACTTGGTTGGGACATTTCTTTTGTTGGTATCATTAAGGTGTTGTTTTCCTTCCCTCTTACTAGATGGATTAGAAACAACGAATATCTTTTAGCTTTGTAGCCTTTTGGCATAAGTAATTTTCTTTACTCTTGTTTTGTTTTTTTCCTTTCTTTGCTCCTGGGGTATGCCCCTTGTAGGCTGTATATTCAGTTAGCCTCTTTTTCAATTTCAAGCTTTTTACCCAGAAAAAAAAAAGAAAAGGGTAGATCAGGCTGAGGCTTCTATGGCCAACCTGCGCGCTTTGATAAATGAGTGACTCCCAGCGAGAGCCGCGGGGGAAGAACGTGCCAATCTTGAGCCCGAAGTTCTTCACCTCAAAGCGGCTATTCCCAATCCAGAAATGGATGCTCTGATTGCCAAGATGGCTAAGCTCGAAGAGGCTGTTTCCAAATTCGAAAAGATTGGTGCTGGCGGTATGGACATGGATTGACTCTGCCTTTTTCCGAACGCCAAGCTGCCCGAAAGGTTTAAAATGCTGGACTTCTCCAAGTTCGATGGAACCGGTGACCCAAAGACTCATCTGTTGGGTTATCTTGCTACATGAAGCTACTTGGGGTTGAAGATGACGCAATGGCCCACATGTTCCCTCAAACACTCTCTGGCCCAGCTTTCCAATGGTTTCTATCTCTCGACGTCTCCAAGAGAAAAACTTGGGAGGACATTGGAGTAGCCTTTGTTGCTTAGTATAACTACAACTCTCAGCTCAAGATAACTACGTGAGAGTTGGAGTCCACTAAAATGGATGCAAATGGGTCCTTTGCGGACTTTATCAAGAGATGGAGGAGTAAGGCCGCCTTAATGATTGATTGCCCGAGCGAGATGGATCAGATCAGCATCATCTCCCGCAACCTGCAGCCCGACTATGCTAAGAACCTTGTGTTGGTTCAAGCGTCTGCCAATTTTGAGACTTTCTTTGAGTCTGGTTTGGCCATCGAAGAGGCTTTACAAACAGGGGTTTTGCCAAGGAATGATTCCTCATCTACCTCAACTCAAAAAGCCAAACCCCGTGCTTACTGTGGAAGCAGCACCGCTCTGTTTGGTAGCAACAACTATGCTAATGCAACCACAAGTGCAAATAACGCCACCACTCAAACCTCCAACCGCGCTGCAGATGTCAACCAAGTCCAAGCTCCACAAAAGAACCTGCACCGAACCCAGCCTCGAAACTTCGCCTTCTTTGAGGCATCTCTTTCCTCGGTGATAGAAAAGTTAGTCAAGTTTGGCCATCTTAGGCCCTTGACTCCGACTCCTCTTCCTCAAAATCCACCTCCTAACCACAACCCCGACGCTTTCTGCGCCTTCCACCAAATGCCTAGTCATCTTATCAATTATTGTTATCGCCTTCGACATGCGATTCAAGACTTGATAGATGATGGCACTATTCAAACCCCACCTCCCTCAAAACCAAATGTCATCTCCAACTCCATGCCCAAACACAACCCTAGCTTATAAATTAGCCAAATATCTCTAAGCTCCACTCAAACCGACCCAAGCTCCACTCAAAATAGCCTAAGCTCCACCATATTCAACCTTACCCACTATATTGTCCCAAAAAGCCACCATAAGCCGATCGTAACCATTTTGTCTTAACCAAGCATCAACATGATGGATGTAGGTTGGAGAATGGAGGACAAGGCCAACGAATGGAAGGAGCTCTCCGATGATTGGACTGAGCAGTACAATATGGGTTTCCCTGCATACCCTCATGTCAATCAAGTGTGGTTAGAACATTGGGATGGTGAATGGAATGCGGCACAAGTAGATCCTTTGGATGGCCTTTCTTTGTTCATGCTCAACCACCAACCTAAACTTGCCCATCCCTAGGAAGAAGCTAAGGAGTACGTGTGGGACCCACAGCCCGATGTGAGATAGATTGCATTGGATCTTAACCCCGACTTGGACCAAAGCGACATCGATGAGCAGTACTGAAGTTACTATGGAAAAAGAGAGCCTGTTCCCAATAAGCGTCGCCCACTTAGAGCTATGCTCCCCCTAATAAGTTCAATCTCAAATGGTGTCGATGACTGTATCCGTGAGTTCGACCCTTCTCTCAACATTGTCTCTATGGAACAGCCACGTCCTATTGTAGCCGCTTCCGAAGATGATTATAGCGTCATGGTTTTATAAGCTGCACCCCCCGATGATCTATGGGACGTTGACGAGATTGTCGACGTTGGTAAGACCTCACCACCTACTAATCTTTGGGATGTCGATACGGTTGTCAATGTTACTGTCGGCGATGAGGTCTGGACTGTCAACTCAGCTTTGGTAGATGGAGGTCTTTGGGACGTTCCATTTGTTACCAACCCTGGAATACCTTTTGAGGATGCTGCTGCTCAAGACCCTACTTTTTGGGAGGGATTGGTTATGGAAGATCTAGCAAGGGGCTTAGCACTGGGGTAGTTGGCGTCACCAATGGTAGTTTCAGTCAACAAAGGAAAGCGCAAGCTGGGGGAAGTTACTACGGACCTCTGGGACACGGTTGAAGATGTCAAAGGCGTGCCTTATATATGGGATGTTGCCAATGTTACAAGGAGTGGCTGAGTCTTCCAGCCTGCTAATCTGCAGACCGGAATCTCCTCCAATCCTCCTATTCAAAGGCCCAATGTTCTTGTTGCTCAAAGGAATGCCCCTCTTGCTGTTCCTGTAGTTCCGAGTGGCGCCCCGAAGGCCGATATTATTCAAAAGAAGCTCAAGCGGATCCCCGCTGTAATCTCTGTTTGGGGATTAATATGTTCCTCTCGAGAACACCGTGAGAAGCTATCTTCAACTTTCGCTCATCTCAAGGTGCCTTCTGACATTACTCCCGAGGCCATGATCGCCCTCATACTGCCACTTATATCAAAGCTCTCTGTCACTTTCACCGAGAAGGATCTCCCTATCGATGGAGTTGTGCACAACTGCCCGCTGCATATAACGGTCAAATGTAAAGGACATTGGGTGCCGACTGTCCTCATTGATAACGGCTCTGTAATCAATGTTTGCCTTTTGAGAGTTGCTTACCGTTTAGGCCTCACAAAGAAGGATCTTGTGCCATATAACTTGGTAGCCAAAGCCTATGATACACAAGCTGTGTAGTAGAAGGAACACTAGTGCTCAAACTCGATGCTGAGGGTTTTGAGATGGAGGTCGAGTTTCACGTCGTTGACATCCCTGCTACTTTTAACCTGTTGTTGGGCAAGCCTTGGATTCACTGGGCAGATATCATGGCAGTGCCCTCCACACGTCACCAAAAATTCATGCTGGGACTCACCTCTGGGACGTTGACAATCTGTGGGGACTTGGGTATTCGTTCGGACACTGAAGATGGAGCGCCAATCTTGGGGATTCTGCATTGAGAAGAAGATGTTGATTTCAGGGGTTTCTTCTTTGACACGTCTAGTTCGGTCCTTGCCATTTCCATGGATGATGTTTTCATCATCAGCTCAGCTGCCCTCAACATAATGAGGAGGATGTCTTCATCAGGCTGTATGTGCCTCAGAAACTCATACCATCCTTCCAGGTCCATCTCAGGAAACTTCATCGGTCTCTGATAAATCCTTTTTGGAAAGAGGTTCCAGGATTCCTCCAGGGGGTAGAGCAATCCAATTTTATCCGAAAGCCACAGCTACATGAGTGAAAAGACAAGTAAGAAACCAGAAAAGACTTGAGCGGAAAAAAAACAAGTAAGGAACCAGGAGCAGCCTAAGCCGAGTGTCGATGTAAAACGAGAAAGTGAGGAATCCAGAAAAAGGTGAGCTGAGTGAGTTTACCTATAGAAGAAGTGGACTGCCACTTAAGGTATCTATCTGGCCAGTACTTACCAAATCCAAGCCCAAAAGCGTTTCTGCAAGGACAAGGGGCACCAAAATCCTTCGGGTCCCCATGTGAGAGCAGCAACGCTCACTAGGAGAGGACTAACCCACCCATTGGCAAGAACTAGCAAGTAAGTAGTTAACAAATAGATCACCAGGGCAAAGCAACGTCGGGTCTACACAGCGTCGCTACTCAATTTGTTGTTCGGACTATACGTTTCGATCAAGCAGAAGATGTTGATTTGGCTGCCTTCAAGCAAGGTATTGGCCGAACCCTGAGAAATATTGAGCGAAGTCGCCAGCAGTGCCGGCATGCTCACTTGGTAGAGGGAACAACGAGCATATGGGATGCGAAGCTCTGAAGGTAGGCTTGGAACTCTTCAACGGTCGGGCACATCTCGTCATCGCCAAAGCGAAAGACGTGAACGTCAGGGTCCCAGTACCTTAGAGCAGCTCTTAGGAGCCCAGGATGGAGTGGTACATGTCGAAGATAATGCAACAAGGAAAGACCATGCAATTGGAAGTTCAACTAATCGACGGTCAAGAATTGCACTAGCCAAGGTTTGATCAAGGTTGGGAGTGGGTTTTCTGTCGAAAATGCCAAAGGATTTCTGAGTATGGGAAGTAGGAGTGTGATTACAACATTGCTAGCACAGCCTATTTATAGGCAAGAACGTTAAAATATCAACCTCAATTCTCATGCCGAAGTTAAACCCATGCTTGGTGTCCTACCACCTTTGCATGCAAGGACACTCCACTTTGATGATCAAAACCGTGTGCAAACCGTGTGAAGGAGTGACAAGGCTTTCTTCCCTCAAAAGGAGACTTGTCAAACAAAGGCACCTGCAGTAGAGCCTACCTGTGTGCACCAGTTTAGGACACGCGCGCGCGTATCCGTCTTTTCTGCACATTGGTTTTAAACCTATGTGCGTGTGTTCAATACAGCAGCACACAGTAGCAGTCAGCTACTGTCGTCGAAATGTCATTTTTGGTTCCAAGGCCTATTTTGCACTTTTGACGGTTCAAGTAAGTCACAAAGGGTATACGGGACTGTGCCGAAGCATCGGATCCAAAAAGTCACGCTCAACGAAGATTTTGGACCCCCGGCGGCCCGTTTCAAGTTCAAATCGAGGTTTTGAACTCTCAAAATCTATTCTAGGGACTTTTGCCAAGTTATGTCATATTGTACATGTCATATGGATCTAATGTGGCTGTGCGGGGGAGTCGGTTTTAGTCCGGAACTTATATGTGTCATCTTTGGCGTCTTATGTCCGTTTTAGCGATATTTTTCAAGTTTTTCAGTTTATTTCACGAATCGGGATGCTTTTCCTAGTTTTGCCGATTCGTACAGGTCATTATACACCTATTTGACCTTACGCAAGTGTCAGTTTCGCTTGTTTAGGGAAATTTTGAGTTTTGGCATATTAATGCCCAAAATTTCATTATTTTCCATGTGTCTAAAAGGTTTGTGTTGTATCCTGGGACTCTTCTTTTCTTTTCATTCGAGCTAGGCAGGTTTGTACATACACATGCGTCTATTTGTCGACTCAGATTATTCGTCAATGCAAGTTGGATATTAGTGGTTGGTTTATACTTTCTTCCATCAATTTTCCCAAAAGAGCATTAATAAAACGGAAGATGCAACTTTTATATACTACTAATCGATATCAAACAGTGGAATAATATGCATGTCAAGGCTCAACGGCCCAAGCAAGAAAATATCTATGATGCACATCTGCCCAAAAGTCAAAGAGGGCACGCAGGCCCAATGCTACTCATTCTAATGTAAACTAGGGCTCGCTTGCCCGCTCAAAAGTATATCTACTTGGGCACGCAAGCCCGAATCAAAGAAAATGAGTGTAAGGTAAATGAGGCTTATTGGTAGCCCTCAGTCGTAGAAGTCGTCGTCGTCGTCCTCCTCTTCCTCTTTCTCTCATAGGTCCCTCTTGTACCCAGGTCGCTGGCAGAGTCGTCGGAGCCGCTACTGAAAGGCGAGCGCTCCTCGTCCTCTATCTTCTCCTCGCTCTCGCTCTCCAAGATTTGAGGCGGTGTCTCCTTCTTCCTCTTTTGAGCTGGCTCCTGTAGGCGCGGCCTCTCCCGTAGCTTCATCTGGTATCTCTCTTCAGTGCGAACCGCGATCTCTGTAGCTCTCTACACGCTAGCGGCCGAAGTGGTACAGATGCCCGTCATTGCGTCGAGGAGCTGTACCATCTTGCGTCTAAAAGCCGCCCTACATTGTGCCTGCATTGTCAATTCATTCAATCATTTTAGTATACTTGTGCATATGGTATATTTTCAAAAAGTTGAAAACAAGAACTATCTATCAAATATCAAGAGCATGGCTATCAAGCATATCGTGTATCGAAAGCAAGCCTATCTAGTATCAAAAGCAAGAATTGAACAAGTTTCTGGGGTTATACTTGAGGCCTCTGTGCAACGGTTGGCTGAACCGGAGGTGGAACTGGTGCTAGGTATTGTAACCTCAGAGGAGTGCCACCTGCTATCTTATGAAATTCTTTCTCCATGGCAAGAATCAGGAGCACAACCTCTTCTGCCCACTCTATTGGTACCTGTGATACATTATTGGGGAAATTTAGAAAACCGTTCAAGTATATACTAAAAAAGGAATGGTACAAACAGAAGCTACATCTTACCGTTCTTGTGATCCTTGTAGGCTTTGTACTGGCTGGCTCAAACTAAACTGTAGCGGCCTCTCCCTGCGCATCGCACACCCCTAATTTCCAAGAAAGCCGAGGCAAACCTCTTTTTCGCTGCATAGCTAGTCCTCTCTCTCAGGCAAGCTGCCTCTCCTCTCGACCTCGAGCTCGCACTTCGCCGCTCTTGCCCTGCCTCTAAGGCCTCACCCACCATAGCCTGGTGTGTCAACACTCTGAATGGCCTCGCCAAGTATTGCCTCCAATAAATAGCGTAGTCACGCTCGAGCCTCAGGAAGGTAGCATGGTCGATCGTCGGAGTAGTAAAACGCTGCAGCTCAGCGAGCGTGTACCTATCCATGTGAGAAGCACGAGGCGAAAGTGGCCCTGGAACTTGGAACATAGACAAGCCCAATGACTGTCATGTCACTTGATCTCCTAAGTACCATTGCCACCCAAAGGCTAATTCCAATAGCACTCGGCTCGCTATCATTACTCTGCTCCTCGCCATGTACTCTGGCTCAGGCATCGCTCCGCCTCACGGGTTCCATTCTATCTGCAACACAATCAAAAATTCAAGACAAAGGATATCAGTGATAGCATTAAAACAATTCAAGGTGAAGTCTACTAGCAGAATGTTTGTTTACCTGAGTGCTCGACAGCTCGTCGAGGTAAACTCTGAAGGCGAGGAGACTCCCCTTTGATTCTTTCTTGCCTCTGTGCAGGGGACCCTAGATCAGCGCGCACGGGGGAGTTCTCAAGTCAAGGCATTTGTTCTCCGGTGGATACATCTTCAGAACCTCGTAGGGCCACAGCTGCAGGTTTTTCAAACAATCAAAGCATCAGTTAAACAGTTTATGCAATTCAAAGGTATAAGAGTGTATTGAAATTGTACTACAAGTTTGAAATCATACCTCCCACACCCTCCAGTAGCTAGCCACTACTTTCTTCAGCCTCGTAAAGTCCCCCATGAAGCTGTAGCATGCACCTAGAGCTGCTCCTCCTCAGTTGTACTGTGAGGCCGTGCTAAGGTCCCGTAGGGCCGGTAGGTAAGACAAGTGCACTTTGCTGTGCCTGTTTGGGTACAAGGAAGCACTGGACAAGTACAGCAAGTAGGGCCTCGCCATCTGCTCTTCCTCCTGTTGAGTGGTCGGGACCTTCTTCAAATAGTCCTTGAATTGCTCATATTTTACCATCTCCTCGTCCCAGTCACGCACCTGTCCCAAGAACTACCTCAGGGCTGCTTCATCTCTGTGAATCCCTGTGTCGAACGGGATGGGATCACCTCCAACTCTCAGGCTTGTGATGGCCACGAAGTCTAGTGGAGTCACCGTCATCTCCCCCACTGGAAAGTGGAAGGTGTTGGACGTGTCTTGCCACCTCTCTGCAAGAGCAGTTAGAACGACATGGTCGTTCTTCGCTTGTGTCAATGTAGGGATGAATTGACCAAATCCCGCCTCATCTACTAACCGTCAGACCCGCTAGGGCAGCCCTCTGTATAGAGTCAGCGAATGTGCTGCTCCTCCATGCCCGCGCGAGGTGGCCACCCTCCTCTGTTCAAAATAACACCAAATAAAGAGAATGTGTCAGTACATCAACATTTCATGTTCAAAATCAATACGATCAACAGAGACAAGTTCAAAATTCAACTATCGAATGCATTCTACCAGTCGATTCAACTCTCAAAGGCATTCTGCCAGTCGATTCAACTATCAAAGGCATTCTACCAGTCGATTCAACTGTCAAAGGCATTCTACCAGTCGATTCAACTATCAAAGGCATTCTACCAGTCAATTCAACTATCAAAGGCATTCTTCCAGTCGATTCAATTATCAAAGGCATCCTAGCAATTGATTCAAAATTCAAAGTCAAGGCATCCTATCGGTCGATTCAGGGAATTCTACAGGCAAGTCAAGGTGTTTTATGACGATTCAAGATGTTCCATGTGTTTTATGTCGATTCAAGGCATTCCATGTTGACTCGAGTTCTACATTCCAAGTCAAGTTCGGTTTCAAGCTGTTTGATGGTGCAAGTTACATATGATACAAGTTTGGCCAATTCAAATTCAAGTCTACTCGAATGCAGCATTTCAAATTGAAGTTAAAGCAGGTAGTGAAAATATACCTCTGCCCAAGTCACTGAAAGGTGCTCCGTAAGGTCTCTCAACACAAGCTCGGAGTCATAATCCTCCCACCGCGGCACATAGCTGTCAAACCCCGATGGAACAAACATGTGCTGCTCTGGTGGCGTGTAGGTCTCCGTCACAAACTCAGTGTGTTCCACTTGCGCCCTTGCCTTAGCTATTGCAACGGCTGACTCTTATGCCCATGCCTCCTCAACCTGAGCCCTCTCGGCCATCTCAGCCTCCCTCACAAAGTCTTGCTCCTCGGCCCTAGTCCTCTTGGCCTCGGCTCGAAGTCGCTCTTCCTTTTAGGCCAACTACATGACCCTCTGTCTCTCCTCTCGGGCTATCAAAACCGCCGTAACCACCATGGTGTTCTCCCAGAGTAGGCGGTCAAGCACCCGCTCATCCACAAACTCTGCGAAGTCGCCTCGTGTAATGGGCCACTGGCTTCAGGACCCCGCGGCTGATGTAATTTCAATCGGCACCTCTCCGAACATCTCGCCTGCAACCGCTGAACCCTTACCCTTCACTGAATCCCTCGGTTGAGACTCCGTGCGAACATCACCGTCACCACCGCCACTGCCACTGCCAAAGGCGCCGCCAAGATTTTCCCCGGAGATTTCTACACCCTCCACAGCTTCTTGTGAGTCCAAGCGTCGAATCCGTGGGCTCCTAGCATCAAAGACCACCGGCGCGCGCTCCTCTGATATCGGCGCACGCCGGTCGACGCAATCACTAACCTCCTGTGAACCGCCTCTATGTTCGCCGCCACTACTCAGAGCCCCTGCACTAGTGCACGCCGTGGACTCTCTTGCTTGTTGATCGTCGATTTGAGGCCTCGAAGCCCCGACCTCATCCCTCGGCTGTTTCCCCTCGTTACCACCGCTTCCATTGCCGCCACTACATTCATCCATTTTATATGTATGTGGGTGTTATGGGTTTTGGAGAAGAATAGGAGAGGAAGTCGTGGAAGAAAGGGAAAGGTGTTTTGAAACTGTCGAATGATAGTTTCTCCAACGTCTTAGAGAAGAAAAGGAAGATGAATGGATTTGGGCGGGGTTTGGGCCAGTTCTGGAACTTAGGCCCATGACCATGACCCGCGCACGCAGCATTGGAACCCGCGCGCGCAGGTTCATTTTGGGCTTGAGGCCCAATTAGTGTTTCTTTGTCAAATGCTCCCCAATTGCAAGCCATTTTGCCACACTCTATGCTTTTATTAAAGGGTAATCATATCCCGGGTTAACGGAGCCCAACAATTTAATCAACGATGATCTGTCTGTCTATCAAGAAATTCAATAAAAGATGGTCCGCCCGTCCATCAAGCAATTTAATCAATGAAGGTCTGCCTGTCCATCAAGCAATTCAATCAATGACAGTCCACCCGTCCATCAAGCAATTTAATCAACGACGGTCTGCCCATCCATCAAACAATTCAATCAACGACGGTCCACTCTTCCATTAAACAATCCAATCAACAAGCGGCGATCTTTTCATCCACACAATTCGATCAATCAATCAACAAGCAACGGTTCTTCCGTCCAATTTATCCCCAGTAGCAGATAGCCTATCCATGTCAACTCCGCCAATCAGGTTCTTTAAGTTTACAAGTCTGCTTTGCTAGTATGCTTTGTTCTGGATGGCCTTGAAGGGGTGTCTAGAAATCTTTGATGTTACTTGTACCAAGACAATGGTGCTCCAAGAGTCGTCAAAGAGGGACTACTGTAGACACCCCAATCTGAGCTTCCCAGATTAGTTTTCTTATAGTATTTGATTCCCCGATGATGAAAAGATCAAGAACACCCCGGGAATGTTAGTTTGATTGAGTTTTGAGTGCTTGACACCACCCCCCTTTTGAACCTAACCTAGCCAGAGAAAACCTACATGCACACGTTGGTCCTAAACCAGCGCGCGCTAGTCCAAGTGCCACGTATTGGTCATCGGTCAACTTTGACCATTGACCAGCGCGGTATTGCTTGGACCTACATGCGCAGGTCGTAGACATGCGGTGCTGGTCAAACTCTTGTCCCATCACCTTTATTCAACCATGATCACAGGACTTTTGGGGCACCCAAGACTCTATTTTTTTGTCTAAGGAGAGATCCTCGGACAGGGGAATGTTCCCCTTCTCTCACACACTTCCCATCACCTTTCCCCACTCATTTAATGATATGGAGACTTCCTTGCCAAGCCAACTAGCCATTACTTGGCTGGTTACACTCCATATCCTCCGATATATACCCCCCATATATCCCATATAAAGGGTTACCAAGTTCAAAGAACCTCCAAGCAAAAAGTTCTAACCCTAATCCCTAGTTCATATTTTTTCCTTGCTAAAGGAAGACATTAACAAGCATCACAATCTCTCTATACAACATACACCCATCCATCCATCCATCCATCCAACAAGCATTCAAGTTCAAACGCCTTTCAAACCCAAAAACTAAAGGTATAATACCTTTGTTCTGCATATTGTTCTGATTCCTGTGGAGGGTTGGCAGGGTCAAGGCTAGTAATCAATACCAAATCCTGGCCCACAAGCTAGCAAGGTTTCAAAAACCGCAGTGATAGGAACCAGCGCACGCCGGCCGTGAGTACACGCGCACCACTCTGTGGTTGCGCGTCAGGTCTTGTGTGGGGACTGGTGTCTTGTTGTTTTGTGTTCTCCTTCCCATATGCATCACTGCGAGCATGATAAAAACTAGTTTACTGCTTTCTTTAGTTAAAATTGCTGGCTTTTAGTTATTATTCTTAGCTGCTTCTTTGGAATACCCTTGGGGCCTTTCTGATCCTATCTCAGAGCCCAGAAACATGTAGAACCAAGCACTGGTTTGTTGACTAAAACCTGCATGTAGCAATGGTCTACCTATGCGTGCAGGTTCAGTCGAGACCTGTGGCTGGCCTTTGCATGAGTAACTAGGCTTTGGCCTTTGTTTTATCCCCCCATACTGTTTATGGGTTGCTTATTCTTTTATGGCTTTGTAGCCCATTTTAACTGTCCATAACTGTACATTAACTGCCTATAAACTTCTTAGTTTGTCCTGGGTGTGCACTAATCATTTCAAAAGCTTAGAGGGTTGAAAGTAAGAGTTGTGGGCTTTACGCTTACTGGCGCGCGCGTGTCTTGGGTTGGCACATGCAGGCTTGATTAGCATGCAGTGACTTGGTCATGGCATGTAGTGACTTGGTCAGTGCATGCTAGTTTCTTCCTGCACATGTCACTCCAAAGCAGTGGCCTTTTAGTCTGTTTAAACTCCCACAAGTGTCTGTTTTCATCCTATACTAATTGTTTTCAATAAGCGAGCATGCCATCTATCACATCCTACCAATTTGTTACAGTTTTAGTCCCTTAAACTGTTCTCTGCCCTAAATTGGTTAAAAATTGATTAATGAGAGAGAAGCGAAAATGATTTACAAATGCTCAAGTAGAGACCGATCTCCGGATTGGGTGAGAGAGGTGCCTTAAAATCCTTCCCCTCTCGTAATCTGGCTCCCAAACCTCAGATTTCAAGGTGACGATGGACCAGTCTATGCCTTTTCAAAAATCAAACAACGTAGCAAACGTTTCAAGTTTGGTTCCTTAGGTGGTGACCTTCAAACCCAAATGGCGACTCTGAATTGAGCATTTCACCGCGCTTTAAAGAGGGGCGCACCCGCATTATCGCAATCGATTTTCAGGGTTTGTGCCCATAATATCCTTTTAATTCTTTTCAAGCTAGTCGGTAATAGTATCTGAAGCATTCTCAATGTAACTCAAGAAAAATGCAATTTTCGTAAACCAAAAGCGGTGCTTACATTGATCAAAAGTGGGGCAAACTTGCCCAAATGTTAACTACGGGGTCACGCAAGCCCAAACAAAACCATGGCATGCAGGCCTAGAAGCTTCAACTACTCATGGCACGTAGGCTCATGTACAAGAAAATTTGCAAAGTAAAAGCAAACTCATTCGCGTCGTGATTTCTTCTGTGGTGGGCCTCGCCCCTTAGAATTCTCACTATCGTTGCCATTGTTGTCTTCATCGCTGTCTCCATTAGGGAAGCCGGGCAAACCAGAATCAGTATCTGAGTCTGAGGCCCCCGAACCTCGTGACTCAGAGGGCTCCTCTGGTTCTCCCGTCTCCTCCGACTCCTCTGACTCTTCAGGCACAAGCTGCCTCTAGACCCCTGGCGGTGGTCGCAGCTCAAATTGCTTGCCCTTCGCCTATAAAACTCTAGAAGCTAGAGGTCTAGCAGCCGCTTGGCACTATGCCCGAGTCGCGCGTCATGTCTACACCTGCATTTCATAAATGCATTTCAATAATAGGCAAACTTTTGGGCAAAGTACAGAAAATGGACAGCACGCATTTAAAGTTATACGTGTGCTGGCTCTGCGGTTAGCTCTGCAGCTGGCTTGGGAGTGAGACGAGTCTGCAGCATCTTCCCTTTAGCACAATCCCGCAGGAGTTTGCGCATCCCCACCATCTTCATGATGGCTAACTTAGCCCATTCCCGCGATATTTGAAAGTTTGCGTTAAACGTTAGAATCATAATCTTAAAGCATTAAAATGGAATTGCATATTGTCAAATCAAGTTTGCCTAAGCCGGAAGGTTCATTGCCCGGCAGGGGAGGCGCGAGATATCCAGAAATGCCTGTGCACCTGTGCGATCCTGGACGTTCATCTCCCACCGTAAGTCTGGCATCTTTACTGCCTCTGAAACCCTTGTGCTACCCCTCCCCTTGCCTTGGGAACTAGCACCTTGGCCTCAAGCCCTCGAAGAGCGGCCACCATGACCACGCTCTTCTCCAACCACTCCTCTAGCTTCAGGGACCACTGTCGTCGTCTACGCGTCTCTGTAGCTCCTCCTCTACATCCAAGCTAGTCGCCAGGTACTTATCCCTGTAAGCCTCATAGTCTAGTGTGTGCCGCAAGTACCTCTCAAAGTCAGTGTTTGGCACTGTGAATAGTTCAAGCTCTGCACGAGTGTAAGTCTCCGTCCTTTGCACTCGAGGTGGGAATGGCCCCAGTACCACAAACGCTGGGAAATCGAGTGACTGCCGGGTGGCACGATCCCCCAGGTACCACTGCCAGCCAAGGGGACACTATAGTAAAACCCTTCTCCTCGTCACCTCTCGACTCCTTGGAAGGAAGTCAGCCTCCATCATGTCCCAATGATCCCAGTAAACCTGCATTCAATACCTTTATGTTAATAACTGAATTGAATAAATGTTAAGCATAAAAAAAAATACACAATTGATACCAAAACTCCTGTCAATCCATCCAACCATCGCTGGAAGGTGATGTACCTCTCCTCTTCGCGCTTTCACTCTCCTATATTCCGTACTCCAGGTAAGGCCGCGAGGGAGTAATTGCAGGTCCGTGCATGTGTTCTCAAAAGGGAACATTCCAAAAACCTCATAAGCCCAGAGCTGCATATTTTAGAGTTCAGATCAATTCAATTGTTTTTAACGAATGCATCCTTTAATAAATGAATAATAAAAGTGTAATTTTAAGCAAAAATTGAAATTATACCTCTACTACTCTCCAGTACCCACAGATGGTATTGCCGACTCCTTGCAAGGAGGCTCCAAGGAAGTAGTAGAGTGTGCACAGCACAGCACCTCCCCAATCATACCGTACCGCCTGCCTCAAGTCTACTAGGCCTGCTAGGTAGCTGAGGTGCACTAGAGTCCACCTGTTCGGGAATAGAGACGCCCCGAACAAGTATAGCAAGTAAGATTTGGCCATCTGGGCCGCTTTCTCATCGCTTGCAGGCTCATGGTCCCAGTATGTGGTAAATTGGCCATATGTCGTCGTTCCTCCGCTATGATGTGGAACTCGGCCGAGAAACCATCTCAAGGCTGCGTTGTCTAGCACCAAACTCGAATCGAATGGAATGGGTTCTCCTCCAATCCTGAGGCCCATAAGCATCGCAAAGTCGAGGGGCGTCACAATCATCTCCCCGAACAGGAGGTGGAAGGTATTGCTAGTATCCCACCACCTCTCCGTCAAAGCCGTCAGCACGGCATGATCCACCCGAACAACCATTAGTAGCTGTATAAACTGCCTAAAGCCTGCTTCCTCCACCAGAGTGCGTATGCTCTGGGGCAACGCCTTAAAGTGCGCTAGTGAACTAGCGGAACCTCCATGTCCATGTACATCGATGGTGCGCTGTTTCAAGTGAAGCAATACAATAGCATGAAAATCAATAAGCATGATTTGTAATCAAAGACGTTACTAAAATCTCACCGTAGTCCATCTCGAGGAAATATGGCGGTTCTGGTCTCTCAAAAGCAAGTCCCCCGAGTAGTCAGTGCTAGTCGGGGTGTAGCCAGTCCTCCCCACCGGCTCAAAGAAGTGTAACCGTGGAGCGTAAGTTGCAGGAGAAAAGGCAGGGCGGCGCGTACTCTCTATAAAACCCTACACCTCCTGAAACGTTGTGACCCATTCCTCCACCGCCCCTCTTCCGGCTCGGGTCCTACCCCAGGCCCTCCTGTCTCTTCAGCACCCTGGCTCAGCAAAGCTCCCAATAGCGTGGCCGCAACCCTCGCCTCTGGGGACCCGGCACCTCTCAGTATGTCTGTAGTGCTAGAATCAACTCCAAAAGCTTCGAAGATATCTCATGGGTCGGGCCTCTCCAAAAAATCCCCTTTGACTAGGGGAACCAACTGTGAGGCTCCGATCTGACTCTCTTCACCCCACGGTATCGCGATGGATGATCTCAAGATGGGCGTAGCAACAAAGTGGCCAACCATCGCGGCCTCGCTTTCTGCCGCGACCTCCTTGCCGCTAGTGGCCTCTTTCTCCACGGCCGTGAACAAATCTTCCACTATAGGGGTGTGAGGGTGACCCCCTCCGCCTGTGGCACCGCCGCCAAGCGTCTTAGCGCCTCCATTGGCACCAACCGCCGCCGCGTCGCCCCCAGCAGCTCCCACGATGCCAGGTGCCATCTCTTCTCCTCTGTTGTTTGCCGCCGTCATCGAATCTCCCTCTTCTTCCCTTGAACCCACATTTCTCCGAATCTCTTGGTAAATGGCAACCCTCTGTAGCTTTGTGGAGACCTTGGATCCTCCGAATCAATTCGTTTTGAGCTAGAGAGAATAGGTCGAGTAAGAGAGAGGATGAGTAAAAGGGAGTGAAGTCGAGAGGGTGTGGAAGAGTAGAGAGTCGCCGGAGAGAAGGAAGTCGCTTGAGTTGCTATTTTGGTTTGTGAGCGCTCAGAAATTAGCGTGCCCTAGAAGATGAACAGGTGGGACTCGTCAGTGGTCCCGAGCACTCGGGACTGCTCCTGAGCGCTCAAGAGTGATTCTTGACACTCAGAAGCAATCCCAGGCTATATGATCGTGCTTCGTTTTCCTTTTCGAAGCTGTCTTCATAACTCTCGGAGTATTAAAAAATTTTCAAGTCAATTTTCAAAGGAGCGTGATTTTAGGTAATCGAGCTAAATATATAATTGTTAGATCAGAATATCTAGTGGTCATGCTGTCTCAAGATAGAATTCTTCCATTGCGCTCGACTCCCAAAACAGAGCATTTGGTAATCGGTATTGCTCCGAAAATTGTCATTTGCGCAATAGCATATCATGAATAATTTGTTTTGTCATAGATCTTGTCCGTCAATTTTTCTTGTATCCATGTTTGCATTTGCCCCAAAGAACTACGCTGGTCTGATCCCTACAGAAAAGGGTACGTAGGTAGTCCAAAAGGACCCGACCTCATTTTACTTTCTCTCTTGTGCATCTTTTGCTTGCATTCAATTTTGAATTAAGGGCTCAATATGGCTTGAATTGGGCTGTCTTAAATCTTTGGATGTCACTTATATCCAAACATGCATGATGCCAAGTGTCGCCCAAAGAGGGGCAACTGTAGACACCCCAATTTGGTCCTCTTGAAATTCCTTAATTTGCGGTTTCGTGGTCCCTCAATGATGAATTTGGATTGAAACAAGCCTCAGTTAAATTTGGACTTTGCTTCTAGAGCTTTCAAAAATCAAAACAATTTGCTAAGAATAGGTCTTGAGGGCTTGAGACCATTCCTGAGTGCCCAGGACCATTTTTAAAAACCCAGATGATGCTCACTTCCGAGTACGGATGGCAACGGGGTGGATCGGGGCGGATATTGGCATATCCGTACCCGATCCCTGAAACCGAAACCATATCCGCCCCAATACCCGAATGGGGAGAAATTGGTGAACCATAACCGAACAAAACGGGTTTCGGGTAATCCCCGAATTGATTGGGTAATCGAATTTGGTACAAAATAAAAAACAGAGGAGGAAAACTTAAACACCATTTTAGAAAAAACACAGAGAAAGAGAGAAACTGTAAATTGTTTTTGGAATACCCAACAAGAATGGAATACAAGGCTGGAATACCCAACAAAAATAAAAAATCAACATCAGAAATCTCACCCAAAAGAACTAGTATTTGCAATCAACCGAACATACTGTTGCAAAAAAAATCTGTAACTTTGCTTTAATCTATGAGAAAGAGACTTATGGCCGAAGGAGTGACCATGATCGATGGCGACATAGAGAGAGAGATGTCGGACGGAGAAGAGAGGCTTCAGCGTGAGTCTTCAGCATGAGAGGCTTCGCGTGATTCTGTGAGAGAGAGGCGAGAGAGGGTGTGCCAGATCTAATTTCTGTGAGCCCTAAGTGACCTACTGTTATGCTTATATATAAAGGGATATCACACATGCAACAAGCTGATCCCTAACATTTTTAGAAGTGTTCACTTCAACCCTGGTCTCTATTAATATATATATATATATATATATATATATATATATATATATATATATATATATATATATATATGGTTTCGGTTCGGTTCGGTTCGGGGATCTGCTGAACCATAACCGAACCAAACCCATTCGCTTATTTCACTTCCTCCACCATGCCTGCACCCACGGGGAATTTTTCGGTTATCGCTCGGGGAAAAAAATTGGTTACAGTTCGGGTACCCATCGGTCTGGTTCACTTTGCCATCCCTGCGTTCGAGCGCTCAGGAGTGACTGTATCGAGTGCTCCGGACCATTCCCGAGCACTCAGGACCACTGTGTTGCCCAATGCATGCTTGAGCTTTCAGCTTTTTCAGAATTGCATGATTATATTCATTCAAACCTAAGGTCTTGCAACAGGACACCCAGCAGAAGTCTGATGTTGATTTATTTTATTTTTAGGGGGAATGATGATAAATTTCAGACTAATGTTGATATTTTTCCCCCTAAAATATTATCCATTTTATTTTTGATTTATTTTTAAAAAGTCAAACTTTTTTCTTTTCCCCCTATAGAAACAGCTCTATGCTGCATTTGTAGGGACCACGAAATTTCTCTCTAATCCCTTTATTTTCAGAAAGCAAACATCACTATTCAAAATCATACTTAAGCATTTCAAAAAACTCCAAAAAATATCAAATACATCAAGAAAAAATTGAGGAAGTTGGGGATCACATCTGGTTCTGACTTCTTGCTTTTTTCCACTCTTTGCCATCCATCCAAATCATCCAAGAAGCAAGGTTCTAATTCAAATCAAGAAGGTAGAAATTCTTCTACTTTTCAACGAAGGGGCTATCATCCTTCTGAGGGAGGTCACTCAGCCCACTCCAGTTCCTCATATTGGATGTGTGGTTGAGTGGCCTTAGTGTAAAAACAAGGGTAAAAGGGTCATAAAATAGATTTTCAACTTGCTCTGGGACACTCCCGAGCGCTCAGGATCTCTTCTAAGCACTCAAGACTGATTTCACCCCTATTTTTCATGCTTTTTGGTGAATATGTAAGGAAAATGAAATATCTTTTCACAATGGATTCACTTTGATATGCTGACATAAGTAATTTATTTTCTGAGGATGGAGGCACATCTTCTCCAAATTTTTATTTTAAAGACAAATATTTTCAACCATTTTCAGAAGCATCTCATCTTCAGAAAACAGAATGAGAACTACATGTCAAGATCTGTCATCTTTATGTTCAAACTAAAACTTGGGGTGCAACTCACTCCTGAGTGCTCAGAACTGGTTTCGAGCGCTCTCGAGTGATGTCAGTATGGAAAAATCTCATTTTCCCTTGCATGTTCTCTTTTCAATGTCTTTTTGAGCACTGGGTGTACATTGGTCCCTTCCAGAGCCCAATTAGGTTTATCTCTTGTTGTGAGAAAGCAAGGTTTGGATGGTTAGGACCAGTTCTTAGCTGTTTAAACCCTTTGCTGAGCAATGGTACATGATAGCAATTGTGTGTTTCTATTTCAAGTACCTTTTTGTATCTCTTCTAATCAAAATTTGCAGGGTGACTCACAGAGCTCTTGAGCGCGGGAGTGATTTCAATAACAGTTCTCCATTTGCTGTTTGTTTTCCATTTTGCATCATTCCATCATCATACAATGTACACCAGCACCTGCATACACCTCTTTATTTGATATATCGTGGATACTTGCTAGTTGCTTAATGAAACAAAATATTTTCGACAAAATCCCACAAACAATGAGTAGAGACCGACTCCGTGTTGGGCGAAAGGGGAGCCATAAAACCCTTACCCTCTTGTAACATGGCTTCCAAACCCAAAATAATCTCTGGTTTTCAAACTCAAAAATCATTTTCAATCAAAACCAGTTTCTCGGATGGCGAACCTTAAATCCGGGTGGCGACTCTTCAATTTTTCAAATTCAAAACTTTATTTTTCAGGCTGCCCTGATCCACCCGGGGCTGTGGTAGCCCACACACCTCTCTCCAGGTGTTGTCATAAGCTTGCACACATTTCGTGGAAGGGGTGAAATCAAACCTTTTCATTCCCAAGCATTCAGCAGTATGGAGCGGACAGATGTTAAGTGCCGATCCATTGTCAATCATTGTTACTGGCACCAGCCTCCCTAGGTATTCCATGGTGATATGGAGGGGTTTGTTGTGGTTTGGCTCAAAGGGTAGGTCTTTGTCGGTGAAGGTTAATTATGGTTCAGAGATTTCTCAGGGTTGATCAGGTTCACAAGGTCATCTAGGGTAGTGTCTAGCGACACACGGGATTTGTTCAAGATATTCAGTAAGGCTAGGCGATGCTTTTGGGAGGCCATCAGTAGTCCCCAAATGGACACATTCGCTTGGATTTTCTTTAGTTGTCTCAGCACAAAGTCATCCTTATCCTCCTTTTTCTCCTTTCGTTTATCCTTTTCTTCTTCCTCTTTCGGAATCCTTCGGGACGGTCAACCTCTAGGTTGGCCAGTTTAAAGTTCCTTCCTCCGCTTGTCAGATGATCTACTTCCTCTGAGTACCAGGCATTATAAGGATGTGTAGAGTACTTAGTATCGTCTGAGGCTTGGGTTAATTGTAGGCAATTGAAAGCTTTGATGGCATTGAGGGTGCAAAATGCAGGTTGTTCCAGCTTGTGGTTTAATGGTACTGGGTGAGTATATGGATCAATATGGGATGAAAAGTCAGGGGTAATGTCAGAGTCAAGGAAATTTATGGTATGGGTGAACAAAGGTTCTTCAGGTTCAAGGTGAGGTTCAACGGTAGGCATCTCATACCATGGATCATCGTAGAGGAATATGACTGACATGCTTCATCGTCAGGCCCTTCTACAATAATATCCCACTCTACAGACTATAATAAAAGAAAGATCAAGTCGACCAATGCTTCCTCTTCTAAAGTAACCTCTTCTTCATCCTTTCCATTTTCCTTCTTGATTTCTCTTAATCTTCCACCCACCTCTTTTTTCTCAAAAAACTGGCTGGGGATCGACCTTAGACTACACAGGTAAGACATCCTTAGGGAATTCAGGTCCCCAACCATTGCTGTCAGCTGATTTCTCCATATCAAACCATTCAAATACCACTTCAGGCTAACCGCACATCAGCTCCTTAAACTCTCTCACAACTTGAATGATTGTCTCATCTTCCTCCATCTCTCTCAATATCCATTTGGGCACATCCTCACTGGTGAAAGTGGACAATGGGTAGGACTGGGTTGCTGCATTTATGGTAGGGGAAATCAAGGCATTGGGGTCAAAGTTGTCAGAATCTGTTTGGATAAAGTTGGTATGGTTAGAATGGCTAAGGTTATGGTTAGGTATAGGATCTGTGATGATATTGGGTTTACCGATCGATGGGGGTGCAATCTTCTTCGCATCGAAGAGATCTTGAATGTCATGGTATAGGCGGAAGCATTTATAACTGGGTGACTATAGGACTGATGGTAAGCACATTACTGAGAAGGGTTTTAGAAAGGTGATAATGGGTTTGGGGTGGCATGGGTGCAAGGGGTGTGAGGTGTCCAGCTTTCACCAGATCCTCCAAAGCATCAGATAGCGTCATGTTTCCTAAAGAGGTGAATTCTCTCCTAATTTAATTACCCTTAAATTCTGTCAGAATTGTGAATCTAGTGCATGGACTTCAGCGGCCTTGGTACCAGCAGCAGGTCTGACCCCACTGCCACTAAACCTCTTAGGCCTAGCAACACTAGTTTCTCCTTTATCCAAATCTCTTGCATGAATGGCATCCTCTACTTGTACACCAGCATCGAAAAGGTCTTTGAACATACGAATGGGCTGCAAGATTAGATGTGACTTGTGATAGGTCGAAAGATTCTTTGTGACCATCCCAACTTGGTCAAGCCTCATCTTCAAATTCGAAGATAAATCTGGAATCCATCTGTCTAATTGTTTTAAGACCCTTTCTACCCAAAACATTATTAGCTAAAGAGCTAAGAAATGGAAATGGCATCTTACCATCAAAGAAGCGCCCTACAAGGCAGTGGCTCCAACTTCCTTCATCTAGATCTATTTCATCGATATCCACCACTGCGTTTTAACCCTATTGGAGCTTAGGGTAGAGTTCTAGCTGCATTGATTGTGAGGGACCTTGAGATTGGAGAAGAGAGGCCCAATTCTTAGGTTTGCTCTTAGACGGATTAGATCTGCGCTTGGGGTAGGTATTTTGGGATTAAAAGGGGACTTGTTTGGTGATAGGAGGTTCTTGAACTTATTTATAGGCCGAATGGAATTCGGATGTAAAATGGGTTCGTAACGAGGTCTGAATGTAGTAGTTGGAAAACCCATTTGGGGATCCCCTTCGAGATACGGGATCCCCCTTGCATTGCATAAGGTTCGAGGCAAAGCCTTAACAATACCTGAAGCTGAGGATGGAGGAACCACCAGAGATTGGGCCTCAACTTTCCTCGATGCCTGTTGTTGATTTCATCGTCAAGATTACCGACAATTTCTAATACATGGGCTTCAGAGTCAAGCCGCCTTCCTTCTTGTTGGAAAACATGCTGAAGCTTACGAGCAGGGCTGGAGTTTGGTGTGTTTGGGACTGTGAACCCCAAAAGTATTTTGGGGATCTGGCAGATTATGATTTTGTGGGAGAGTTTCAACCACAGCCAAAGAAGAGCAAAGGTTGAGAGAGATTACTGAGAAGATTTGGGATCTGCTTGGAATGCCTGAGACATTACCTTGAGATTAGGGTTTACTAGTTCAGAACCAACTTTAGGAGAGATAAAGGTTGATTCTTTGGTTAATGGAGCACTGACTCCTTTTTGCTTCCTTCTAACTTCATTTGAATACCTAGCTTTACTGCCCAAGCCATCCATGAAGGAGATGGTGCCATCAACCATTCATAAGTGTATTAGGTAAACCGAGAGAATAAAGTGTATTATGACGCCATGGACATGCCTCGGGGTTGTCTAAGCATCTAAGGCCATGTGGCAAGTTGCCACTAAGTCCCAAGATTCAAGAAATGAAGCGTCAAAGGGTGTTTGGGACCATTGAAGGCTAAAGGAGGACTGATTTTGGTTTAACCCAATTTTTGTGACATTGGGTATCGATACCTCTCAGTCCTGGTAGCGATACCAATGTTCTCCAATCTAAACAGGTTGTTGGGTATTGATACCAGGATCCTGAGGTATTGATACCAATTGGGTTCAACGAAGACCAGAATATGGTATCGATACTTGTTCAATCAGGTATCGATACCCAGAGCTAATTCGTCCAGATTTTGTGCTACTTTTTCTCCTTTCCGTTTATGGAATACTTGTTACTTATAGTATGTTTTTAGGATATTTGTTGTGAGAGAAGTTGGAATGTATATATAATTTAGAGTTCTCACTTTATCACTTACCTACTTTTTGCTCTAGCTTTTTCTCTTTCCCTAGGAAGAACTCCATTGTTGTTTCAAGCTTTTCAAGTGTAATTTCTTCAAGAACTCCTTAAGGTATTTGTGTTATGTTAATTTCTCGTTTATTAAAGTTTATTTCAATTTTCATCGGTTAATCATGTTTACCACTTTTAGCTTTATGTTTAAGCTTTCAAGTATCTGTGAGTAGTCGTATTGGCCAAGTCTTGGGGTGATTTCTTCCCAATGATATAGGTTGTTTATCATTCTCTTAATCTCAAGCTTGAAGATTGGGTTCTAAAATCGACTAAACTTGTGATTTTTGGTCTAAACTAGAGTTATTAAATTCTTTGATGTTGTTTTAGCAAGGAAACTTCTTGGCACACGGCATGCTTGGAACTCTCACTCTAAGTGTTTGATAAATGTGCTCGTATAAGTTTATTTATATTTCGGAAACCACTTGATTTGATAAAACAAAGTTAATGGCTAAATCTTCTGATTAGGAGCACACAGTTATGAATCTCACTTGAGTTATCTTCGAGAATTGATGAACGACCTAAGTCACGGGAAGGATGATCCCTAGACTTGCCTCCTTTAACGTAGTTCAAATTCATTTCTAGTCTTTTCGAGAGAGAGAATTCCACCATTCAAAGCAAAACCAAGAGTTGGCCGTCTAAATGACATAAAACCTACTTCTGAAAAAGCAATATTCGAGCTCTCTGTGGATTCGATTCCGGTCTTACCGGTTATTATGCTCCCAACGACCTAGTCCTACGCATGGGGTATTTCAATCTTTTCAATTGTTAGGTTGTGACGAAGCATTTTTGGCGCCATTGTCGGAATTCTTCTTATTATAGCTTATTTTGTAGGTTCGTCAAACCACTATAAGTATTCCATTACATTTCACTTTGCATAATTTATACTTATTCTACCAAATACCTCTAACTTTTGTTCCTACAAACTTGAGGTGTAATGAAGCTAGAGTTAGTATAGATTACCTTTTCATTTGTTGTTTATATAACGAGGCGATAGCATAACCCCTTGGAACTGTTTTGAGGAGGTGGCGGTTTAACCCCTCTAACCTGTTTACTTTGCATTTAGCGGTTCATTATTTCTCGAGCAGGGTGTTGTGGATGTATGTCTAGTTACTTTTGTAGCCCGAACTCGAGGAGATTTTGTAGATCTTTATCCCCTCCAAGAGCAAGATCACCTCCGTGAGTTAATTCCACTCCACGAGTAAGAATGGATTCTCCGATGAGACTTTGAGGGTTTACTTGAATCCTGAACTGACAACTCAGCAATCTGCCATAGTGCTCCCCCATACTACTGGTGCTAATACTTTTGATTTCAAAGTGGGCTATCATCGGTTGATAAACGAATTTCATGGAATGGAGCTCGAAAGCCCAAACCAACATATCCGGGATTTTAAGGACATACTCCATACTTTTGTAAGTGTCCCCAAACAACTTGAGTCCTCACGATTGAGGCTATTTCTGTTCACTTTGAAGGATAAGGCCAAACCTTGGTTTAATTCTCTAAAGCCGCAATCGTTGAGGACTTGAGCTTAATTCCACAAGATTTCCAGTTAATAGAACGAAGTTCCTCATTGAACAAATTTAAAATTTCAAACAAAGAGAGAGGGAATCATTCTACTGATTTTGGGAATGGTACAAGGACTTGCTTTCGTCAGTCCCTCATCATGGTCTCGAGATTTATCAAAGGATCAACTATTTTATAATTGGTTACTCTCAAGCAAGTCTCCCATTGATCAAGAACATGTGTACCGGAGAATTCTTGGATACGGCACTTGAGGATGCCTGGGATCATTCGGAGTCGTTGGCAATAAAAGATCAATCTTGAAATTACTCGGAACCGAATGAGAGAGCCATGGCAAACCATGGCCCGAGTGGTTCCGGTAAATTCTCTTTGGGCAAAAACAACGCTCTTGAAAGCAAGATCGATCAACTTGCCCGCAAAATGGAGAAGATGGAGTTGAAAGGGGCTCAAGAGGTCAAGGTTGTAAGTAAGGTGGAAGAGGTACGCATAATATGTGAAGTTTCGGGGCATTCCACCAATGAGTGCCCTAACATCCCCGCCTTCAAGAATGCTTTCAACAGAATTGCCCCCAAGGAGGTGAACACTGTAAGCCAACATTATGATCCTTACTCTCAGACTTATAATCTGGGGTTGAGCCAAAATCTGGCTTTTTGTTGGAACCAACCAAATGAAGCTCGACGTTCAAGGTCCACTGCCGACTCAGAATCAAACGTGGCGGCCTTCTCAAAGCCAATGGCCGCCACATTTCCCTCAAGCTCAAGGACCTCTAGGATTTGTGCCTTCCTGACCTTTTCAAGGTTCGAATCAATTTCAACCACCACAAAGGCAATCCTTGGAGGATTTGATGCAAGCGTTCATTCACATGCAATCTACCATGAATGAACAAAATGCTCAAGCAATTGGAGATATCAAGAACCAATTGGAGAAGTTGACAACATCGGTGGGTATTCTTCAACAGGAGAAGAGAAAATTCCCTTCCCAACCGCAAGTAAGTCCTCAAGGACAACATGCGATTGGTAGCTCTTCGGTGATTATCCCCGAGCAAGCCAAGTCCATAATCACTTTATGGACTGGCAAGGCGGTTGATAATGCTATTGTCAATTCTGTGGCTACACCTATTTTATTGCCTCCCCCAGAGCCATCAAAGCAAACAACACTTGGGGAATCTCGCAAGCAAGCTCCGGAGGTTGAGGAAAGTGCTCACACTCCACAAGTCTCTCCCATACCGGCACCCTATCCTCAAAGATTGAGGGTGCTAGTAAATCCCGTTTCAAACACGACGGTGTATGAACTCTTTAAGCAAGTCAAGATCAACATCCCTCTTTTGGATGCCATTAAGCAAATACCCTCCAATGCGAAGTTCTTAAAAGATTTGAGCACCAAGAAGTGCAAGCTCAATGTCCAAAAGAATGTCTTTCTCATAGAACAAGTGAGTTCAATCATCCAAACTAGCACTACCCCGAAGTACAAAGATCCTAGGTGTCCTACCATTTTCGTAATGATCGGAGGAAAGAGGGTTGAGCAAGCTCTTTTGGATTTGGGAGCTAGCTCTGACTTGCTTTCGTTCTCGGTGTATCAAGAACTTGGGTTGGGAGAAATGAAGCCTACTCGGGTCACTCTTTAATTGGCCGATAGAAGTGATCGCATTCTGTGGGGTATGGTTGAGGATGTGCTCATCCAAGTTGATCAATTTGTCTATCCGGTGGCTTTTATGGTGTTGAACAATTGTCCGGTGCTTTCGTCTTCTACGTCCACCCCCATTATTCTTGGGCCCCTATTTCTAACAACTTTGGATGTGGTAATTCACTGCAAGAATGGGCTCCTTAAAATGATGTTTGGTAATATGAAGATGGAGGTGATTGTTTTTAATGTGGGGAGTCAAATGGGAGATGACGACGATTTTCATGTCGACAATCTTATCGACTCTCTAGTTCAAGATCATGAGGATGAAATTCTTTATAAGGACTCTTTAGAGGTATGTCTTACCTCTGAAGAGGCCTCCTTTCTTGATTCACCAGAGGTCAAATACCTACTCATTGCTAAATGGTGAGGACATTTATGGAATGTCACCTTGGAACCCAAAGTTTGAAGAATTGCCTCCCCTTGAGAGCCTTTCCCTCAAGAGTTGAGCCACCAAAGCTCGAATTGAAAGTTTCACCGGACACCTTGAAGTACGCCTATCTTGGCGAGAGTGACACATTTTTTATGGTTACCAATACCAAATGATTAGAAGGAGAAGGCCCACAAATAGTTTTGCTACAGGTACTGCTTAAAGCTTGCTATCAGTAGCAAGTCATCAGAAGTGAAGAACCAAGGCATTGCTATCGGTGCCGCATAAAGCTTGGTACCGGTAGCACTTGGTAAAATTCTGTAGATTTTGTGCCCGATCATGTTTTGACTTTACGGCATTTGGGACTTTTGTAACAAGTTTTTTAGGGGCTATAAATACTAGTGAACCCCAGATTTTTAGGTTATCTCCCCCTTTTTTTTCGGTAAACCGACTTGAAATTAAAAAATGATAATTGAATATACTGCTTATAAGGAGCATACCTCAGGAGGAAAGAAAAAGAAAATAAAAGAAAATTGATAAGGCCTAGGCCAAGTGGCTACATATAGCTCATGGATCCGCTAGACTAATATTTCAAGCCCATCTAAAAAGAGGGAAAGGAAACAATCGACAAAACGATTTAGAACTGAATTGACTAGGCTAAAACATATTGAGGACTATACCACCGAAGTTATTGGCCATAGTCAAACCAACCCAAGAAAGCTATCTGAGCACAAACACTAGCTGCAATTGAGAAGATGAATCTGCACTTTGGATCGATGTTCATACTCCACTCTGAATCTGAACTGTTATGCTTCCAGCTTGGTGCAGATAAGATGCACTAACTGAAGTATAACTAATGCATACAAAAGTGTTCAAGGACATCTCCCTTTGAGTAGGATACTCGAATGCAATAGAGATGAACCAAGAGTACCTGAGTTAACAACGCCCTTTAATGGAGTATGAACTGGATTACCCAACCAGCCAGACCTTTGATAACGATGCAACTTAAATTGCATATAACAATAAAATCGTCAGTCAAGGATCGGTCCAACATCACAAGGCTGAAGGGATAGGATACTATGTACTCGTATGAGATTCCCTTGCCATATAAGAACTCACAACAAGCCATATACGTAACACCCTTTATTTTGAGGTGCTTAAATATTATATTTAATAACTTTAAGGGCTAAAGTGCAATTTTTCTTTAAGAGTGTGCATGTGTGCCGTGTGTTTGTGTGAGGTGTGTGTGTGTGTGTCATCAAAAAAAACAAAAAAAAACAAAAACAAAAGAAAGAACCCAGAAGGAGTCTGTATCCTCTACGTTAGAAGAGAGAGAGAGAGAGAGAGAGAGGGAGAGAGACGGTGGGAGAAGGAGAAGAGAAAGGGTAAGTGAGAGCTAGTTTGAATTGGAAACTTTGCAAGGTAATTCATGATCTTCTTTACTTGAATTTATGATTTTGTTGTTCAATTCCCTACCTGGCATCTAGTTAGAGCTGAATTGAATTCATGGGAGAAGGGTTTTTGAGGTTGGAATTGGGTTTAATTTCAGAAAAATTCGTGGTATATTATGAATATGCATAACTGTGTTGAACCAAGTTGAAACTGTCCTGTTTTTGACGAATTTATTCAAGGTACCTAGAAATCTTCTAAATTCTAGAAAACATTCCTGAATGTTTATCTGTGAGTGTATTGCATCGTGTTAAATTTTCAGAAAATAACACAAAGTGGTTTGGCCTACAAAATACGTGGACTGAACTGGTGTCAGATTCGCGTCTGGGCAGACAGCCCAGACACATGTTGGAAAAACAGGCATAACTTCTTGCTCGGGTATCGGTTTTACGCACCGTTTCTTGATTCTGAAACTAGACTTACATACCTTTCTGAATATGTAAGATTTGTGCCTTAGTTCCTTCTAGGAAAAATCAGTTTTTGTCCCAAAGTTGATGGTTTGTCAATTCTGGAAATCTGGGCAGGTTTTAGAGCAACGTTCTTCATCAATTTTGTCATAGTTAAATGTACTTACTGACTATGGATGCTCATGAGTCTCAAACATTGATCAATTGGTGATGTTTTGGTGTTGGAATTATTGGAAAACATTGAGTATGTGATTTTTAATGAGCATTCGATCGCAGACTGTTCTGCTGGGACTGTAGTTTCTGTTTTGGATGTGTAATTTCAATTGAGCATATCTTAGTCATTCGGAGTCCAATTTGGACAAACTTTATATCTAGATTGATGTACTATAAGTCTTCTTGCTAGTAGTGGTGGTCTTGTAGTATTCTTTGAAACCTATAGAATTCTATAGTCAGAAATTGATCAGTGGTTCTGTTGATAATGTGTGAAATTGTGGAATTCTTGGTTTTGGGTATGAATTGGTGAATTTACTTTTGTTCGGCAATTGCTAAATAGTTGAATTGATGCAGAACATTGTTAATGCATTTGTTAAAGCCTTAAAAGTATTTCTATACTAAAATGTTTGGCTTGTGGATAGGTGACGAGTCGGTGAATCAAGGAGCACCGAAACCATAGTTGTACTTTCTTTTGGAGTACGAGGTGAGTGTTTGATTCATAGATGTTGTTCTATATTGAATTGAACTTGATTGTTGGCTTAGTGCCTGGTGATTGGCTTTATGCCAAAAGGCTTTTATGCCTTAAATTATTGGCTGTGTGCCCGGTGATTGGCTTTATGCCAAAAGGCTTTTATGCCTTAAATTATTGGCTGTGTGCCCGGTGATTGGCTTAATGCCAAAAGGCTTTATGCCTTAAATTATTGGCTGTGTGCCCGGTGTTGCTTTTAATTGCTTGGTTCACTGTTTGACTGGTTGAGATATATCTTTTAGCTGTACCTTTAATATGGAATTGCATCCATGTCTCATAAACACTCCTGGATTCCATTTTGGAATCCAGTTTTGCAGGCGTTGTAGATATCCATTGCTGATCGTCGTGGGGTTGTACGCTCGCTTAGGGTAGCATGTCGGGAAGGCTGGACTAGTTTGGCAAAATTTTGTAGATAGGGATGCAGTACAGCCTATGTTTATATTTGGTTTATTGTATAGTTTAATGCTTTCTTAAGACTTCCGCTGTGTTTGTAAGAACATTAAGTTTTGCGTTATCAATAAAATAGCTGTTGGTTAACTTAATTGCTAGAACTTGAGTTATAGAAATGGGTTGGTGGTTGATGTTGCACCCTCACGTCGGTTTGGGCTCATTTGAGTGCTGGCCCGGGGTGGGGTGTGACAATATATCTCCTTCAAGATCTAATCTCCCACTCTACTTTCACTCATTGGGAAGAGAACCACGGTACCAACCCTCCCCCTCAACTTGCTTGCATAACTCCCCCACGAAATGTAGAGACCCGTATATTTCTAATTATCAAAATGTCTTATTAAAGCCAGAATTGGGAAAATACGAATAATGTGGTGGTTGTTTGAATTGGGGTTTAAAGTGAAGGAATAGAAACTAGAGAGAGCTAATGTCTGATTTACTTTTGTGTGGGTATATATATATATATATATATATATATATATATAGTGTGTGTGTGTGTGTGTGTAGGAGATAAACTATCTCCTTATATCTCTCCCTCTCTCTCTTCTCTCTTGCTCTACCACTTGAAACCCCACTTAATCCCTCAAGAACCCACAATATCCACCTCCATCCCACATTGCTTTCTTGTTCTTGAGCTCGGGTTTCATTGGGTCAAGCTCGGAGGAAGCTTTTGTTGATTTTGAAGTTCGTGGAGCTGGGGCTCGCTTGTATCACACCGATCTTGGCCTTTGTTGCGAGGTAGGGACTTATTCTCCTTCTTTATGTGTAAATATGTTGATTGGGTGTGGAAATCGAGCTTGGATCATCTTCCTTTGTATCCTTGAAATCTGTCAAAAATCTGCAGAAATCGCCAAAAATAGCTTTGGGATCGATCCCCCACCAATCTGGAATTTTCCCTCTTGGGGATCGATCCCCATGAGAGGAGGGATTGATCCCTCCCCTCTCTGGACAGCTAAGGAGTTTTTTCGCGTACTCTCGATCGTATTGAGCCCGATCACTTTTAATCCCTTTTGGACACCTCCTAACCCATTTCAAGCATGTTTAATTGAATTCCTTGGATTAATTGAAGTTATCCTGTTGGTCTTCCATTGTTAATGAAAGATTAGGAAATTACTTGGTTAAGTTATATCGAAGTGTCTCTTATGTGGTTGATTGTGTGTGGTGGATGACGATGGCATGTTTATAATGTTTGTACCCTATCGTATGATGACACATAAAAGAGTGTGGATAGGAGAGAGCCCTACGCTCGCATGTCAAATAGTAGCATAAGTGCGTGAGTTGGGAATGTGAATAGGGGAGTCCCACGCACAACGCATGGGGTGGTAATGCGGAGACTCAAGAGGGTTCCGCAACACATGGGGTGGTAATTGTAGACACCTCCCAAACGGGGCATCGCCATATAGTCAGAAAATTGATTGGATTCCACTTCATAAACAAGAATCTTGGACATTCCCATGGCTAGGAACATCTCCACACGATCATAGTTATCATCAAAATAGAGTCGCCACCTAGTTTATAAAAACTAGGAAAATAGGGTAGAGATTTTGGGTACGGGAGTCAAAGGTATGATAATGAGAAGTTGTTAGGCACCCCTCTTCACCCAGTCGTAAGACTGGCCCATAGTCGTTCGACTTGCTTTATTTAATCCTAAACACATAGACTGGTTTTAATCCTTTAAACAGTTAATGATGAGCCAAGACAGCAATGAAAACATGCAATAGAATAAACAGGAAACACAACAGGCTGTCCCAGAGAATGGATCCCTCGGCCGGTGAATCGATGTCACGGTCGAAGGATTCTTCGGGAATAATGTATCGATCGCGGGAACAAATGTCCCAGCCAATGTTCTTCCTCACACCAGAATACGAACAACTAATCAGAAAATCAAAACTCTATAATAAAATGTAGGAACATAAAATAAATCAAACCATAGGCCCCTGGGCCTCATCACCTTGATCCCTCAGTTGCTTGATTGCTTCGGATTGAGGGTGATTGGCTGACTTCTTTCTCAAAACCCTAGGGTAAGGGTTTGTACTTCAGGGTTTGTACTTCAGGGTTTGATTGCTCGGAGTGCGACTATTTGTGAGAGTTTAGGGCTTTTATAGAGAGTATTTCTACAGGGTTTCGTGGCTAGAGAGGATGAATTGTGACATGAATTTTGGAACCTTAAGACTCCTTTATATAGGCACGGGATGACATCACTCCAACCAATCACGATGCATGGTTCAAATTGGAAGTATAGAGCAACTCTAACTCTGCATGGTAATCTTTTTATGTAGCCCAAATGAATCGAAAAAATGGCTGCTAGGGTTTTGAGCACGGATGAAACGAATGACAGAACATTCCAGAATCTGGAAAAAGGACGATCTTGCGGCTGCCATAAGGATCTGGCGGCCGTGGAATGCATCTCGTGGGTGAGGAATCGATCTCTCAAGGCGATTTTCAAACACCATATGCTATGGGTGAAGAAAAGAAGTGGAGGCCGTGAGATCAATCTTGCGGCCGACAGATGTATCTTCCTAGGATGTTGTATTTTTGTCCGAAAGGCCATTTGGCTTTGAATTAGGTCCTCTAAGTGGCTAAAAGTACTTACCAAAAGTCCTCGGGTTTACGAGAAGTCAATCAGCAATTACTGTATCCTTTCATCATCGAGATAGTCCCCAAGGTGGGACTTGAAATAATCATTAGGCCAAATTGTGGTGTCTACAGATGCCCCTCTTTGATTGAACTTGGACAGGCCGCAAGGTGTGTCTAGTAAGAATCAAAGCCGTAAAATAACTCAATTTGGTTGAACCACTATTTCAAGGATTTTTGAAAAAAGGTTTTAGTTATGGTCAGGCTAGGAGGCTGCCTACATATTCCTCAAGGGAAATTCACACCAATCATAGTTTGGGGGCAGTAAAAGAAAAATTAAAAATTTAGAGGGTTAGAGACAGAAAACGTACCTTCGGGCTTAAAAAGCCATAGTGCAACGTACCTGGGCTATGCTAGGATTTTGGCGGAGAGTAGTTGAAGGAGCGCAGAGCTGCCGAGGAAGTATGGGCGGAGAACATCCTCAGTATTTTGGGGTAGATCAGTACACAGCGGGTGAGTCAATTGCTTTTCATGGCCATCCTTTCTTTGATTGAGGGGAGCTCAGTTGGGTAGCCTATCTTTGCGAATGAGCTTGATGGAATTGATGTAATTGGGTGGAATCTAAACCATCTTCTAGAGACAATCGGACGCCGGTTTTGAGATATGGTGGCATGGAGCTAGTGAAGCGTGGAGCTTCAAGTGACAGAACCGAGGTGTGGAGCCGGCTACAATCATAAGGCAAAAGCCTGAGGGTCAGAGCTTAGAGCTTGGAGCTTGGAGCTTGGAGCTTGAAGTGATAGAACCAAGGCACGGAGCCGGTTGAATGTAGGAAAGACCTGTTTCATAGCTGAGAGAGATGCAAAACATAGTATGTTTATAATGATGATGATAACAATAACAATGATGATGTAGACTCGATGATGACAATAGTGATGCAATATGTGCACGGGCCCGTGCGTGTGTATTGTTTTTAAGCGTAGAGCTTCTTTCAAGTTCTGGGCTTGAGCATTCAGACAGTGGAGCTCGAGCATTCAAAGTACAGGCTTTGAACATCCAATACATAGTGGTTGGGTGAGCCTGAGCATTTAAAGTATAAACTTTAAGCATTCGAACATGGAGTTCGAGCATCTAGTATGCAGTGGTTGGGCATTCAAGCGTAGAGCTTGAGCATTCAACTGCGGAACTTGAGCATCTAGTACATAGTGGTTGGGCATTTGAAGAGCTTCGAGCATTCAAAATTTTGAACTTTGAGCAATCAAGCATGGAGCTTGAGAACAAATGATATTTTGTTGGATATTACGACATGGAGCCGGTTGAGAATGATAGCATGGAGCTGTTGAGCAGTGAATTTTACGGGCGTAGAGCTGCTGAGATAGTGAGCATGAGCATGGAGCTGCTGAGTAGTGGGTTTATAGGCATAGAGCCGCTGAGTAGCTTCGGTGGTAGTGAGCATAGGATCACGTGATGTCTGTCGTACTTCCGGAGTACAGTATTTGGGGCATAGAGCCTGAATGAGGTACCAAGGGTTCTTGGGTTTTGCGAGCAAGAGCTTGAGTTCATAATCCTTAAAGGTCAAATCACCAGCAATTTGTGAACTTGCTGCTACAGAGAGCTTTGGAAAATTCCAGATGCGGGTTCAATGCCGGTGCTTGAGATTCCATATGCTTAGGGATGCCCCCAAGGCTTGTTCTGACCATATTGCATTTGCTTGGGAGTGCCTCAAAGGCTATTTCTAATCATCAGCATCATTGTTTCTGTTGGTCACGGACCCAGAATTTCAAAATTGCTTGAATTAGTACACCGAGCAAAATCTAATGTTGCTGTGGAAAATGGATAGGCGGGCCAGTGGATAGATTTAGGGCCCGAAGAATCGACATTTCGGCCAAAAGTCGAAAAATCGATTTAAATTAGGGAAAACTTCAAAATAGCACCTGACCTTTTAAAATTATCAAAAAAAACACTTGACCTATTTAAAAACTCATCAATTTTCCACCCGCCGTTAACTTTCCATCCAAAACAGACAGAAATGCTGAAAATGTGCATTTTGGCACGAATATTGGCAAAACAAGATTAAGGCTCATTTTGGCAAAACACAATATTATACTCATACACAAGATTAAGTCTCGATTTGGCTTTAAAAGTCAATTAATAACTTAATTTTTGTTTTTATTCAAAAGAAAAAAAGCGCAATTGTTAGTTTTGGGTCAAGACGAATCAATAAGTCACAAAAATTACTTAACTTTTCAATCCAAACCCACCCTAAATAAGGACTCAAGCTTAATTTAGTAATTAAATACCCATAACTATGTAGCCAAATAAGATTACTCTATATTAAACAAAGGAAAAGGCAAAAACAAAAAACATAGAATAGTCATGGGTGGGTAGAAAAGTGACCGAGTTAAGTAATTTTTGGGACTTGTTGATTCATCTTGACCCAAAACTAATAAATGCATTTTTTTTAATAAAGAAAGACAAAAATTAAGTTATTAATTGACTTTTAAAGCCAAATCGAGTCTTAATCTTGTTTATGAGTATAATATTGTGTTTTGCCAAAATGAGCCTTAATTTTGTTTTGCCAATATTCGTGCCAAAATGCAAATTTTCAACATTTCCGTCTGTTTTGGATGGAAAGTTAACGGCGGGTGAAAAATTGATGGGTTTTTAAATAGGTCAGGTGTTTTTTTGATAATTTTAAAAGGTTAGGTGCCTGTGTGTGATTTGTGTGAAAGGCCAGGTGCTATTTTGAAAATTTTCCTTTAAATTAAGTTCAATCGATTTCGCAGATCATTCCATCTTTTTTCTTTCCTCCTCTTTCTTTCTTCCGACCGACGAGGCAATCGACCACCCCCACCACCGTTCTTCCTCCACCCTCCGCCGTCATCTTTCCTGCTTCCTTCCCATGGCTTCATTACCTCCCCCTCCTCCGATTGATACCACCACCGATGTCCCATCGTCTTCTACTGCCGCATCGAGGGATGCGGGCAAGGCTCCGGCCGTTGAGGCCATGGTTCTTGGTGGGGTCTCAAGTACCTGCGTCCTACGCTCGAGTCGCCGTACACCCACTATCGGGGGGAGCTCTTTGCAACCCAATCCTCCTGAAATGGAGTTTGAGACTCCTTCTAATGCAGGCAACAATGCTTTTTCGCCGTTTGATGCTGCAACGTACGTCCCTTAAGTTCATACAATCGGGTGTGGTGGTTCGTTGCGATATCGTCCTCCTCTTAATGATGCTCCGTCCAAAGTTTTGCATTGAGAGCCAGATCAACACTTCGGATTCACCAATGTGAAGGTAATTTTTTTCCTGTTAATGATATTATTTGTGTAAGAATTTATGAAGCAACGATTGATATTTGAAAATGAAATTGAGTTTTAGAAATTGCCCCCTGTATAGGTGATCTCCTTATGTCATTGCATTGATCCCTTTTTGCATTTTGCCAAGGCAACGACAAGCTACGCATGTGGAGGATCTGTCCCCAAGTTTATGAGTGGCATGAGAGGCTTCCTCAAGGTGCTAAGGATGTAGTTGCTCTGGCCTGCTTTGAGTTCTTGATACTTGGCTTTCACCTTCCGAAGGTGGAGTTGGGATTGACTACAGCATTTGTGGAGCGGTGGTGGGATACCACGAATACTTTCCCTTTTTCGAAGGCTGGAGAGATGACAATTACTCTAAGTGATTTTGCATTGCTTACAGGTCTGAGAGTTGGTAGCGATCCTCTTCTGATTGACCCATGGATTCATGAACGAGAGGGTGCCTTCGAATACCTTTTGGGGAAGATTCCTGATGTGTTAAAGAGTGGTTATGTCACCTATTCATGGCTCTGGGCACAGTACGATTGAGTGGGTATTTTGGCAGAGGTATCCATTCCTCAATTGGTACGAGCTTTCTTTTTTTACCTTATTGGGTAGACTCTATTTTGCAACAAAGAGAATTCGGTGCATGCTCAGTTTTTGACTGCCTTGGCAAATCTAGAAACTATAGCGGAGTTTGACTGGGGGACTCTCTACTTTGGCTACGTTGTATGGGCACTTGAGTGCTTGCTCTCGGGGTGTTAGCCTTTCACTAGGTGGGCATCACCGCGTTCTTGAGGTATATGTTTTTCTTCATCATTCTTCTATTACTTTAATTTATGTATTCCATGCTTATCCTTTATTTCTGCCTGTAGCTTTAGGCTTTTGAGCACCTTTTGCAGTTTCCTCCCCTGACCAGACATGGGGAACCGAGGTTTGTCCCACGAGCAGCTCACTGGCTAAAAGGAATCTGGTGGACACGGTCGCCTGCTATGGACTTATTGGCTTGGAGATGGGTTTTGGACCGTTTGACGTTAGATCAGGTATAATACCTTTTGTCGTTATGCCATCTTCTTATTTCATTATACTGATGTCATTCCTCCTATCATAGGTACGATTCGATCCATGGGGTAATCTGCTTGACGACGCCCCACTAGAGTTGACCTCGGCTCAAGCTTTGGACAGCCAACACTTCCCTTTAGAGGGGCCTTTCTCGAGAGCTTAGTACCTTGGGGAGAGAGTGGCGAGTCAATATTTCCCACGCATAAAGGCCTTGTAGTTTGTTCCCCTTCCCCCTCCCGCTGGCATGAGATCGACTCACCTTTTGACGGGAGAGAACTTACTTCTTGCTCTTGAAAGACAACTGGCTACGAATTTTCTCGAAGCGGGAGATTATTCGGCCTTTCAATTCTCCTGGCCTCGCTGACTTTGCCTACCACCACCACCACTGCTGCTCCTCTTGTTTGGCCTCGAGCCCCTAACTTCATTTATTTCCATAACACCAATGGAGAAGAGGAGCATTTGACGCTAACTCCATGTGCCACCCAGCTTTATATGCTACCTACCAGAGTTCAACATGTAACATTATGGATTTTAATTGTTTTGGTTTCTTTTGGTATTTTTCCCATACTTTGCTGTGAAAACCACAATTTCCCTTGCGGGCACCTGCTGATGTAATTCAGGAGTGGTTACGAGCATTTTAGAGTGCAGAGGCCCTGGTTCGGAGGCAACGCAGCCAAATACTTGAGGTATGTATTTTCCAATTTTTCCTTTACCGTTCCATATCTTCATGTGAACCTGAGTATCCAATTTTTATGCCTTGCTGCTTGAAATGGAGCGGGTACCGACGGTGTCCACTACTCAGAGTGTCGATGCTGATGCAGGTGGAAGCATAAGGGCTGGTGATGGAGATGAAGGTGCCGGGGTTGGTGATGGAGATGAAGGGCGGAGGATTTGTATCCCAATTTGTAAAGACCCGTAAATTTGTAAAATTGATTTAAATGTTTTATAAGTAATAAAAAGGAGGAAGTTGATTCGAAATATTGAGATTTGGGGCTAATGTGTTAAAAGTGTTATGTTTGAGGGGTAAATGTGTGATGTGTGCATAGTGTGTATGTATCATATGTGTGTGAGAGGTAGGGAATAACTTTCCCATCTTCCTCCCATCTCATTCTCCCGTCCTTTCATGTCCTCTCCTTTCTCTCGGCTCCCATCTCTCTCTGTTATTCCCTCTCCAAAAGTCACCCAAACAACCCAAAACCCCAATAAAGCAACCTCAAATCCTCACCCCTTTCGCGTATTTTAGTCCGTATATTGCCAGTTTGAGCTCGGTGGAGGTGTAATCCTTCCGTTTTCAAATTTAAAGCTAGGGCTTGAAAAATCTTTCAATTTCGTTCTTCAATCTTGAGGTAGGGAGTTCTAACTTTCAATATATGTTTATGACTTGTTTCTTGTAGCTTGATTGGTGTCTTTGATCATTGTTGTTGTTTTTGAAGTTGTTGTTGTTGAGAAACCCAAGAAAACCTGCAGAAAATCTGTTCGAACAGCCTTTGTTATCGATACCTTTGTGTTCCAAAACTCAGAAAATCACTTGTTATCGATACCATTTGCCATTGTTATCGATACCCTTGCGTCTGGAACCATTTTGACCAAATGGTATCGATACCTTTGTGTTAGGTATCGATACCTGTTGCTTATCTCCAGCTATTGCTATTTTGCTTCGTACTTCACTGTTTTGGTTTCCAATCGCTTCCAACCCACTCCAATACCTCCCGAATGATTTCGTAACTTGATTCCTAGTACTTAATGACTTGTTGAATGTATCTATGACTTTAATGCTCGTTTGAACTTGATTTCTCAAAAATCACTTCGTATATCCAAGTTGGGTTTGAACGGTATGAACATGATGGTTAAGGGATTTTGAAACTTCACGGACACAACGAGAACATTCAGGACTCATCGACGGGTGAGTGCCTGGCAGAGGACTTCAAGGTTCCTTAACAAGCTCGGCAGGAGCTATATGTTCATATTGAATATTTCAGGACCTCCCATTGGGTAAGGTGCCTGACAGAGGACTTCGGGGTCCTTAACAAGCCCGGCAGGAGCTTCGGCTCAAACACATGACAATGCGAAACCAGATTTCACAAAAATGAGGAAAGGACGTGATATGATTGGGCTTTAATGAGATTGAAACCTCATGGGAACGTTGAAATGCCTTCGTTTGATATCACTCTCTTATGTTGGTGTTGTTGCATCTTGCCTCCATCGTTTGATCATCTATACATTTCATATGCATACATTGTTAGATTAGAGCTTTCTACTGGGCTAGTATAGCTCAGACCTTACATTATCTTTCAGGTACTAACCCAGGGCAGTAGCATCATGATTGGAGTGCTTGGAAGTGGATATTCTTTTGAAAGCTAACATTGAAGGGCTATTTAGCCATCTTTGTAAATCTATTTTTGGAAGATGCCTTTGTAACACTATTTGTAAATCTTTTGACTAAGGAATATTGTAAGTTCTTAACTCTCTTTTGACATTCGGTAATTATGACGATTTGGGCTTCGGAGCCAAAGATGTAACCTCATGGAAACGTGAACCTATTTTGGGTTGTGGTACGGATGATTGTGAAGTTTTATTTATGAAAATCTCTTATATTTATGTTGAAAATCGAGGGCGTGACACAGTTCCTGAGCGCTTTCGTCCTCCTTCTTCTCATCATGCGTCCAAGAGAGGACGTGGGCAGTAGTTTGCCCTTTCTTCTGTCCCTATATTGTTAGTTCTAGAATAGACAAGAATATGTATTTTTTTGAAGCAACCTCAGCATATTCTGGCAAGTTTTTTTTATTTAAAACTCTTTGTCTCGTGGGAACATGTTTTGTATCCGAGCTATTCCAAGATTTGTGGGCAATGGCTTAAAACTGTTTTGAACAAGTGTCTGTTGTTTTTGGATAAACAATGAGAGTTGGTAATTTTGAAGAATGATTTTACAGCAAAACTGTCCTTCGGCACCGGCCGAGCGATCGATCATCTTTTAAAACATCCTCATGCCCAGAGGCAATCATACGGTTGTAGAATCGATTGCTCGGCTGAGGATTCAATACTTCGGCCGCTACTTCCATTTCTAAAGAAGCTAGACTTTTTATTTTAGCCAAGTGGCGTTCCCTCTTTCCCTTCTTTCTTATTCTTAAATAAGATTTATGTCTTTTGTTTGCTTTCGCCATATTCTATTGTCTCTATGCCATGCTTTAGAATCTCCGAGATATCTTGACTTTTGTATTCGTGACTTTCAAGTTAGAGAGGATGAGCGATAATTCTCGTAACTTTTACTATTGTCAATCCCTCGAAAGACAGCATACTCATCTTTTGCGGGCTTAATACATAAAGTTAGCTATAGTATAAACCCTTTGACATTTTCTTCTCTCCATATGCTTGGGCCGCATCTCAATGTGAGATTGCCTACGTATCCTAATTAGGGAATCAGGCCTTTTACGTAGTTTCAAGATCACAACCTTTGGGGTTGGGTTTCCACTCTTGGTTTTTCTCCTCACGTGCTCTAAATTTTGCCTAGGTTACCTAATAGAGGTTGAATTCCTAGCGAGCTTTTGAATGCCTTAACTTTTGCCTAGGTTGCATTTTCGCAATTTCTTGTCCTAGCAGGCTTTGCACTTACTTTTGCTTGGGTTCTTTGGTCACCCAACGAGCGTTTCTCATAAGAAGGCTTTCAATAGAGGGGTTTGATGGAGATATTTTTCTTAATCTCCTTAATGTTTGTACTTTTATAATGGGCAAGCTAACTCTAAGTGTTCTTACGAAGATAGCGCCTTCTTTCTTATCTTTGACAAAAACCTTGTTCTAAGTAATAAAAGCTCGTCCCTACCTTCCCTTTTGTCAAAGACACAAAGGACTTGATTCCTTGCGATTTCCATTTTATATACCACAAGGGTACTAGTGACCATGGAGTTTGTTGGAACCCTAACATAGCCCGTGACATGCTAGGATATTAGGTGAACTCAACGAGGTTGCCCACTTGATGCACATGATACAGGAATTAAATAAAGCAAGCATTAATCTCATATCGAATTTTCTAGTTATGGCTCTCAAGTCTCCAACAGAGTCGCCAAAAACTGTAGACACCTCCCAAATGGGGCATTGCCGTTTAGTCAGAAAATTGATTGGATTCCACTTCATAAACCAGAATCATGGACATTCCCATGGCTAGGAACATCTCCACACAATAACGGTTATTATCAAAATAGAGTGGCCACCTAGTTTATAAAAACTAGAAAAATAGGGTACAGATTCCGGGTATGGGAGTCAAAGGTATGATAAGGGGAAGGTGTTAGGCACCCCTCTTCACACAATCGTGAGATTGGCCCATCGTCGTTTGACATACGATATATGCTTGCTTTATTTAATTATAAATACATAGACTGGTTTTAATCCTTTAAACAGTTAATGATCAACAAAGACAGTAATGAAAACATGCAATAGAATAAACAAGAAACACAACAGGCTATCCCAGAGAATGGATCCCATGGCCGGTGAATAGATGTCACTGCCGAAGGATCCTTCTGGATTAATGCACCGGCCGTGGGAACTGTAACGCCCCCAAATTTTGGGTACGTTAATGAGGCATTTATTACATAATAAAGAGAGTCTGGCTCATTATTACATCATAAATACATCAAAGGGTACATTTATACAACAAGGGAGGAACTAGGGCTCCTATCTACTGCTCCGCTTGCTCCTCCATTCTGGCAAGCTCCTCGGCACTGAAGGCCTCCAAGGTATACATCTTACCCCGTTCATCTATGAAGTCTGACACATTATACCGGCGTCGCCACCCATATAATATGTCAGGGTCACCAAAAGGTAACACCGTGAGCTACAATGCTCAATAGGAAATCTTACCCACCAACCTTAAACTTACAATCAATAGGTTATAATAAAACATTGATTTCCACATGATACGTGTATACATAGCTACAAAAGACAATATCAATAACACATCCGCAATCGCTATATAACTATTGTTGGTGTTCAAGATTCTTCGAGTTTTTCCTATGCAACTCATCGTAGCCCGTGTCTCCATTTTCATATACAAATCAACATTTCCCAAAATCATTTGTTTAACACACCCAACCTCGGTTTTGCCGCGCCGGGTTCCCGAGTATCCTCACAATGGTTCCGCCGCGCCGGGTTTCCATTGGCACACAATTGCATTGGCTCTGTACCGCAGATAACCAAGCCACACACCCAACCTCGGTTCCGCCGCGCCGGTCTCCCGAGCATCCTCACAATGGTTCCGCCGCGCCGGTCTCCCATTGGAACACACACAACCTCACAATGGTTCCGCTTTTCCCAGATTCCCATTGGAACACACACAACCTCACAATGGTTCCGCTTTCTCAGATTCCCATTGGAACACACACACACATTCCCACAATGGGCAAGTCCGGCCACATTGGGGTTTCAAAATTTTTTCTCCTTTTCAAAACACACCTTGTCATTAACACACCCTAGGCGTCATGTTTCTACTTTCTTGATTTCCGTGTCTCGTTCTCATGCATAGACTCCGCGGTAAGACTAAAGTAAGCATGAAACATTCTAACAAGATCATCCAATTCTATAATATACCACAAGTAACACAATCGATTCATGTATGCAAACTCATACTCCTTGCAATATCAAAATACGAATACTTCGATTCACATGGTAACGTTTTAACTTTCAAAAACCGTTCTTTCTTAGAAATTCAAAACAACAACGTTATACTTGAGTAAGTAAGTAAATAGGAAGTAAGTAAGGATTTCCTTACCGTTCTTCTAGGCGGTAGTAACGGCTTACGGACGGTACGTCGGCGGTCGAACGGAGTAACTTCCTACGGTAGTTTCCGGTAGCTTCGAAAGAGAAGGGTCTCTCTCAAAACCTAATCTTGACTAAACTATTTAAGCTTTTTGGATCGTCGGGTGGTCGGGTGGCGGTTTAGTGGCGGCTTTGGATGAGTTTCTTGAAGAACTTTAAGAACACTCAAGAACAAAGTAAGAACAAAAGAAAGAACAAATAAATTCTAGAGAGAAGTTGGAGCAAGAAGTGAAGGTGTGAGTTGAAATGCTTGGAATGGGGTCCTATTTATAGGAAAATTCTTGGCTCTCTCTCCTCTCTTCAAGGCCGACCCCCCCTCTCTCTCCACCTCAAATTTTGACACTTGTCAAGCAATCTTTGAAAGATCAAGGCCTAACCCTAGGCTTGCATGGCTAAGATTTGTACCAAAGATTTGATTATGGAAGATTTTGGAAGATTTGATGGAGGGAAAAGATAATTGTACAAGATTTTGGTTTTAAACAATAATAGAAGTACAATGGAGAGTTAGGTTTGGCTAGGAAGAAGATTCACCCAAGGATTTGAAAGATGTAAGAAGATCATGGTGAATCAAGTCAAGGTACCACCAAATCTCCTTCCTCTCCCTCTCTCTCTCTCTCTCTCTCTCTCTCTCTCTCAAGTACACTACATATATATATACACACATATAATAACATAAAAGTACAAAAGTACAAGATTTTCAAATCCAAATACCCTATTAAAGAATTACAATTAGGCACATGTTTCTAATAAACAATTGATTGTGTACCTTGCCAAATCTAGGGCCTAATATAATATGATATGTATGTACTTATGCCTAATATTCTAATATGGGAGTGGTACCAAGTACCCCAATTAAATAATAGGCTAGGATTCTCTCCATTAAAATAATAATAAAGTACTACTATTAAATTAATCAACAAAGTACTAGGAAATCTAGGGTTTAGATATACCCCTAATATTTTAATGCATAAAAAGTACATGGGAAATCCATAATTGATTATTTAAATAAAACCTTGTACCTTGTTGGAAGATTGGGGCTATTACCCAATGGATAATAATTCCCCTAATGGTTAATAACCAAAGGATAATAGAGAGGTGGGAGAAAACCCAATAAACAATGCATATATGTACTTGCACATATGGTTAAAACATATATAATACTATATCTTTGTACTTATCAAAATGTTTTAATGAGAGGCCTATTGTCCAATGGACAAAGATTACCCTAACTTCTATTGACCAAAGGGTAAAGGCAAAAGGTTCAAAAGGTTCATCTAGTAACTAGGTGAGTTTGGTTGCTTGGTTCCTCCAACTAGTTGGTTAGAATCTTACTAAATTGGCCAAGGAGGGTTTTCTAGTCGAAAACTAACCACGGACCATAATCTAACTTATGACGGTTTAACGGAAGTTAACAAGAAATCAATAAGTCATTCAAATAAAATTCAAATATTTAACGAAATTTTTACCTTCCAAAAATCAAGGCTGTTACAGGAACAATGTCCCAGCCGATGTTCTTCCTCACATTAGAACATGAACAATTTATCAGAAAATCAAAACTCTATAATAAAATGTAGGAACAAAAAATAAATCAAACCATAGGCCCCTGGGCCTCACCACCTTGATCCCTCAGTTGCTTGATTGCTTCAAAATTGAGGGTGCTTGGTTGACTTCTTTCTCGAAACCCTAGGGTTAAGGTTTGTACTTCAGGGTTTGATTGCTCAAAGTGCGGCTATTTGCGAGAGTTTAGGGCTTTTATAGAGAGAGTATGAGAGAGTATTTCTGTAGGGTTTCGTGGCTAGAGAGGATGAATTGTGATAAGAATTTTAGAACCCTAAGGCTCCTTTATATAGGCATTGGATGACATCACTCCAACCAATCATGATGCATGGCTCAAATTGGAAGTATAGGGCAACTCTAACCCTGCATGGTAATCTCTTTACGTAGCCCGAAAGAATCAAAAAATGGCTGCTAGGGTTTTGAACAAGGATCAAACGAACGATAGAATGTTCAAGAATCTGGAAAAAGGACGATCTAGTGGCCACCATAAGGATCTGCCAATCGTGGAATGCATCTCGCGGGTGAGGAATCGATCTCTCAGGGAGATTTTCGAACTCCATGTGCTACGGGTGAAAGAAAAGAAGTGGAGGCCATGAGATCAATCTTCCGGCTGACAGATATATCTTCCTAGGATGCTATATTTTTGTTTCAAAGGCTATTTGGCTTTGAATTAGGTCCTCTAAGTGGCTAAAAGTACTCACCAAAAGTCCTCAGGTTTACGAGAAGTCAATCAGCAATCATTGTATCCATTCATCATCGGGATGGTCCCTAAGGTGGGACTTGAAATAATCATTTGGCCAAATTGGGGTGTCTACAGTAATATGGAGACCCAAGTGGAGAAAGTTCATTGTAACACATGGGGTGGTAATACAGATGAATTTCTCGCGAGATGGAGGGTGGTATAGTCGACATTGGAAGTACATGTTGTTTCTTGAGTTATTACTATTTGAGATTGTGTCGTATTTGTACCATGAAATGAAATGTATTGAATGTTGAAATACTTGTTGTGTTTTAAACAACTTATCCACTTGACGTCTTGGGCATTGCTTGACTCCGTAGAATGTATCGACCATGCTATCGTTAAAAGAGTTGTGAGTTGATTACTTCTCTATCAATTGAACTATATTCTCCATGTCTTTCATTCCAATGCTCTTATCTTCATATTTGCATATAGAATTGGTAGAAGATTTTCCTACTAGGCTAGTGTAGCTCAACCTATCATCATTTTTAGGTTTGAAAGCCTAGAAATAGCTGCATGCATTGTAAGCTTGGATGAGGAAGAATATTTTTGGAAGCTAATTTGGATAGTTAGTCATCTTTGTAGTGAGCTTTCTTTTGAAAAGGTTGTATTTGTAAATTAACTTTCTTAACCTCTTTGACAAGAATGTTTGTAATCACTAAACCTACTCGTACTTTGTACTTATGTTGTTTTTGGGCCGGAGTGCCAAGGATGTAATCTTCTTTGAACTTGACGCTAGATTTGTAAGTTGAACTAATTGGAACTTGGAACTCTTTGGGGTATTTATTTGGGTAATGTGAGGACCCTATTGTGAGCGCAGCTGCCCGGAGGGCGGGCGCCTGATGCTCGCCTGAACAAGCACGTGTGGGTAGACTTTACTGAAAACATGATGACAGGCACACAATTACCAAATACTTGCAATTAAACAAGTACTCGGCAAAACTCAGAGTCGCCACTTGGTTTAGGTCCAAGAACCACGAATGACTCTTCTGTACCAATCGTGCTATCATTAAAAGAGTCGCGAGTTTTGTGGCATTTGTTTGCATTCGGCCGATTGTATCTCCTTTGTTCTATTGCATTATATTCTACCTATCCTTGGGTGGGGGTGGGGGGGGGAGGGTGGTCCCTTGGAATGTTTATTCCCTTGCTTGGGAGGATGTCCCTAGCATTAAGGCGCTCATGCTGGAGTATGAACATTTTGTACTGTATGGTACTTCATGTGTTTAGGTGGTTGACTAGAGGCAAATCCCATGCTTCCTCAAGTAGAGCTCAAATTCATATTGGGAGCTATGGAGTCCTCCTTAGTTGTTCATTGGATGATTCAATGGTTGAAATCTCACATGGGGCTGAGTAATCAGGATCCAGTTCTCTTTGGAACTTCTATGAAGGGAAGGAGCTTCAATGAAAATGTTATTATTGTAGCTAGGGATATAAATGCTCATGGTTTCATCATGAAATTTGGGGCCATTTTGTTGTTTTGTACACTTTTGACAATTGTTTTCCCTTCCTCTGTTAGATGAACAAGAAACAATTGGATGATAGACCGTTAGTCTATGTAGCCATTTGGCGTAGGCTCCTACTATTTACTTTTGTTCTTTCTTTTCTCTTTCTATTCTTGGTTTTTTCCTCTTGGGGTATGCCCCTTGTAGGCTGTATATTCAGTTAGCCATTTTTCTATTTCAAGCTGATTTACCCAAAAAAAAAAAATCTCACCTTTTGCATAAACCATGTGTACTTGTGTGATCAACATCCATTCTACTAAGTGGCATTGCATTCACGTTTAAGTAGAACGGCGTATTGTTGTCGACCGGTGTTAGAAATTGGAGGCTTGACCTTATAAGTGATGTGCTTATTGTTGATTGCTCCTTTCTTGAACTCTTATGATGGTTTGAAATTATTTGTTCTGCAAACACGTGTGTTTGTAGAAAGTTAGATCTTAATGTGGTTGATTTGAGGTGATTAGACTTTGTGGTTGCTACGTTTTTGTAAGTATTTTGTGTGTTTATCTTTGTCTTACGCTAAATACACTTGGTACTTGTTTGTGTTATCTTGAGTGATAGAGTTTGAATCTATAATGTGTCTAATATGTTTATATTAAGAGATGTTTTGATTACTAAAGGTGGATCTATATAACAGGTGAGAAACTCATTTTTCTAAAACTCTGAAAATTTATTTCCGAATATTCAATCTGAAGTGCGACTGGCCATCACGACTTCATGATTGAACATTTAGAATAGATACTTTTTAAACAAGATAAACAATGGAAAGATTTATTTTTATTTCTATAAAATTGAATCCAGATAGATCATACAATGTCGTAGTAAAAAAAAATTGTACTTGCTCATTGATTTCATACTTTCGAATATGGGAATACTTTGATAGGTAAACTTAAGCTGCAAAAGAACAAAGAGGAGCATTATAATGAGTATGCATGCTTAATGATCTCGTGTTGTCTAATAAGTTCATTGTGAATGTGTCTCGATATTTTAAAGATGTGCATTATCGTGTCTTAGCAAAAAACTATTCGGTTTACAAATAAGTTGGGGAAAGGAGTTGTTGATAGTGACTTTTAGAAGTTTGACACAATACCAAGGTGTAAAGTGTTACGTCTCTGAGTTAAAAGAATTCAATTGTCTTTTTTCAAGATCAGTTACTCTGAAGGTTTTGCTTAAGTAGGTGTTTGATTTTGAAGGGAGTGTTAGTATTGGAGGGGCCAAGTGCTTACTAAGAGCAAGTTTATTAGCAAAGCTAAACTAGCTTTATAGCTATTTTAGCTCACCAAAAGGGGAAAAATACCCCTACAGCAGAGTAGGTAAACATGGAGGTAAAATGTATTTATGAACAGTGCTTCTCCATTTTTACCTCTCAACTGTTCATCAGGTATGTAAATTAAAACATTATTTCTCTCTCCTCTGTCCATCCCTCTCTTCCTCTTTCTTCTTTTTATAAAAAAACTATACTTTGGTGCGCTTTTGGAGAAAGAAAGAAAATATATTTTAATAGAAGATAGGTTAAATAGATAGTGTTGGTGTAGTATTGAAAGAAATATGAGTAGGTAATATAAAAAATGTGTATTGTTCACAAGTTTTTTTTTACCTAATTACTGATAAACTTGCTCTAAGAGCTAAACTGGAGTTAGTGGATAGATTGGTGGATCATGGGAAAACAGGAGATGCTTTTAAGATCACATTGCATGTTTATCTTTATGATATCAAAAAAAAAATAGTGGAATAAATTACTTTTATGATAACGAAGAGCCTTTGAACATTTCTAATCTTGAACCATGAAGGAGAGGACTCGGTCTCTATTTATGTCATTTTAAATGTTTGACTGACGCATGTCTTTTGTAAGTAATGTGCTTATGTGCCTGTTTGCCTGACACTTACATGCTTACGTGCTTCGTGCTATGTGGAGTATATGCTTACGTGACCTTACTTGCTTGAGAGTGAATCGGCACCCCTAGGTGTTGTGTGTTGTTAAATCTAGGCCTAGGCATAAAGGGAGTTGTTATAGTGATATGACAAATTGTTAAAGTAATCTCGGTCTAAGTTGTGAATCTTGTGAGGTCGATGAGTGTCCTAGAGTTTGTAAGACGAAATGCGAGGAGACTTGGAGTTGTCACTAGAAAAAAAAATCGGTTGTCTAGCTTGTTGTTATGAGTGACTACACCTAGAGAGTGGCTAGGTGCACTTTAAGTCTTACGTGTTCACCCTTTTTATATAGGCAACTAGGGCTATAGTGTTGTTGACGGTTGAATGCCTTGTGCAATCTTGAGACATCCAAATGCTTCTCTTCATCTTAAGTTATTTGACTAAGTGTGGTCAAGTTGTGTTGGATAACTCATTTATATATGTGAAAGCAATATGTAATGGCTATATAAACTTTAAGATTTAGGTAAAGGAATGTGAAATGGTCCTATGTTACATCTATATGATTTGTGTTTGAACGATGAGACATCGCTTTTCTTTTGTCCTGTAGAATGACAAGAGGGTTTAATTGATGGAGGGTTATCATCTATTGTGGGAGTTTGCAAATAAAGAAGTATAAGGGAGGTTGCTATTGCAATAGGAGATAGAGTTCTCCAATGGGTTGAGTTATAGTGACTATTAGAGTGGGTAACCTTGACTAAGAGTGGGGGATTTGGGTTGACCGGAATGTATGAGTCATGTTCGGAATGTCTGAATGTGTCGAATTATTATCGTAAAAGATTTAGAAGAGGACACCTATGAAGCATTAGAGTTATTATTGCCCACATGAATTAGTATATGTATTCTTGATACTTGGAGAGGCAGTGGTATGCCATTATGATTGAAGAAATATTATAGTAGATAGGTAATGTGAGATGGTCGATGGTTAGATTATAATTAGAAATGGGGATAACCATATTATATAAAAGTCATGTGTAGCCTAAATGAGGATCATTTTATGAAATGAAGATTTGGATATCTAATGAAGCAATTGGAATAGAAAATGGATAACAATGGATTATACTTTTGACAATAACTCAACAAGTGAATTGTTGACGTGATGTATAATTTAATTGATGTCGTGATGTGACATTGAGCATTAGAGCACTTATTTGACACTTGTAGTATGATGAATGAAATTTGGTAAAATTACTTGGCAAGAACTTATGGCTTATAAGTATTGATGGGTGCTATATATAGTTAAAGGTCTTTAAAGGTACTTGCAAGTTAGACTATTAATGCGTGGGGATATCATGAAGGAGATCCGGTAGGTGGTAAAATGAGATGTGAAACAAAGGTTGATTTCCTATGTGAAAGATGTGGAATTTTGAGTCCTTATTGAAATTGTAAAGATGAGATTATTTACTTGTGTTTGCTCCATGAATTAGTTTGGTTGGCGTGCTTTGTTATGTATTGATTTGAGAAAATGTCTAATGGTGAACCTGCTAGACTAGTGTGATTTGAGGGGCTGTAGTTAAGAATTGGAATGTGAGGATTACAGTAACGCAATGGATAGTAATGCAAAGACCCAATTAATGGGTTTTGTTCACTGCAATGCAAAGGGTGAAAATGTAGTGGTCAGTGAGTGTGTCTTTTGATTCAAATTGTGAAATGAGTTCATTATTTACACCTTGGTTGCATGCTACTAACATCGAACATGAATGTTTGTGGTTTATGAAAGGAATCGGAAAAAAATGAAGTATTCAAATGAGAAACTGTGAACATTAAATTTGATTTGGCACCTAGGATTGTTTGAAATGTTGATACCAGCTTTGTTGTCTCCTTATAGACTTTTCAATTACTATAACCTGTTGTTATGATATCAGTATGGACTTTTATTTGGTATGAACGCATGTTTGGTAATTGTGATATGATACACGTATTGTGAAGGGTTTATAACTGTACTTGTATATTAGACTTATAAGGGAAATCCAGAGAAAAGGGAAACTTGGTTAGAGGATAGATTTGATGCTAGGATGGAAGGCGTACGTGTGTTTGATAGTGTTTGTTTGAGTGACTCGAACCTCTTAGTCAGATGTAACGCTATGTGATAATTGGAACCTCTTGTCCCAACTCCTTGTTCTATTTCAGCTTATGGTTTAATGATAACTTTGCGTGTCCTCAATTTCTTAACTATATATAGTCTTAGTGGGACGAGTGACAACTTAGTTAATTCTTCGTAAGATATTGAACGAGCTAGGCTAGTTTGGACGTAGTGGGCGTATGTCGAACTTGAATTGAGACCTTTACTTGGAGTGTCGAGCGAGTATAGTGAAACATGTGGGGTACTGTAGTGACTCGTCCCTAATTTTAATTTATTTATTGATGATGTGGTTACGTGGAATTATAATTAGATAATTTTGTGCGCAATGAATTTTATTTTATATATGTAGATGTATGTTGGTTGTGCGGGCTCGAGTTCGTGGGCCATAGGACGAGAGTGTTGGGGGACCCGCAGTGGGTAACTTTTATGCGTAGTTGCCATTTATTTTTATAGCTCATGGGGTATTAGTGTAGCTACATATTAAATTCTAGGACTAGAGGAAGTGCTTAAGGTAGTCGAGGGGGTGTAGTGTAATAACTACACTTAAAATCGGAAAATGGGATCAGAGGGACCGATTCTTCATTTCTTCCTCTCTTTTTTTCTTTTCCTGCGTATTCTCTCTCTGTTTTCTCTCTCTCTCTCTCTCAAACTCTAACACTTCAACTCCAAAATTGAAGGTCAAGGCTCGTGAATCTCGCAAAAAGGCAAGTAGAAAACATGATCTACGGACAAAGGGCTACGCATCTATCCGAACAAAATCTCAATCGGTCAAATTCGGGATTTCATGACAATTTGGGGATTTCTCTCTTTGAGGCAGAATTTATGCTAAATGATTAAATATGGCTGTGTATATGCCTTGGTGTGCACTTAATTCGAGTTTTTAGTAGAGTAATCAAATTATGAGCCAAGCCCTAATTTATATGTTTGGAATTGTGTGCTATACATGATTTTTGTGAGGGATTTTGTTGTTATTCATGGTTAGGGTTGATATTTTACTGCTTGTGGCATATTTGGTCTTCATTAGTAGTGGGTTTACCTTTTAAGTGATCAAAATCATGATAAGTGATACAAGAATATGAGCTAGTTTATGCACACTATGTGTTTGAGGAAATGCATGTAACTTATGTGGGTATATTTATATTCAGAGTATAATTTTCCATTTGCATTCAGTAAGCATGTGAAATGGTATGTTTTTTGATATGTGGTTTGGATACTTGTTAGATTTTGTGTAGACTATATTGAATTTATCCCATATTGGCTATTTTGATGACTTTGGATGGGTATTTGAGGAATTTTAGGTTGATTTGGTCTTAGAGCCAAGTATGGTAATATTGGGATTGTTATTTTCATGATTTTGAGTTGGGTCACCAGGAAACTCAGGTCAATTGTGACACCATCGGTGAAAGTCCGTAGACCTATTTGGGTTAATTGACGCTGTCGGTGAAAGTCCGTAGACCTATTTGGGTCAATTGTGACGCCGTCAGTGAAAGTCCGTAAACCCCGCACAGGGTAGGTTGCTTCGTCCTTTGGGTTAGTAGCCCGTAAAGTGCATGTGCTATAGACATCTAGTACGGTGGTTGGTTGGTTGTATCGGTGAGCAACTCATATAATTTTATGTCTCGGTGTTGAGTAAATTTGATATTCGATTTGGTTGGCTATTCTATTATGAGCTTTGTTATTTTCCGTATCGAATTTTATGAGTAATTTCCTTTATTCAGGACTTGATTTGAGTTCGTGGTTTAATAGCATTCTTTTGAGCATTTGAAGGGAAGAAAAAAAAATGGAAACACTTAACATTATGCATGGATTATTTTCGCTTCTTTGTACTTGACATTGAATTGGGAGATTTAATAACTTCATTTAGAACATCGGACGAACGAAAGCATGAAAAACTTTTCAATACTTGTATACAAAAAGAGTATATTTTGTATATCAAGCTTTGCATGTTCATATCTTTTCATTTAGCGTATTTCCAGCTCGAGCTGTGGCTCATGTTGTTGGAACCCAAATTTTTCAGGTTTGGAGGTGGATTCAAGGCTTAAGAATCATGGGTCTTATATTTAAGAGTGTAATGGAGTACTTGTATATTTTTGGCTTGTAAGACTTGCAAATTTTTATTTTGGGTTGTAAGAACTTGAATTGCGAGATATATTAATTTGGTAATGTAAATTTGGATATTGGAAGAATAGAGCCTAGAAGTGTATTAGATATATTGTACTTTGGAGTTTATTTCTAATAAAAGGCAGGTCGTGACAGGTACTAGACTTCTGTTTTAAGATTTGTTACGAGTGTACATGTTTTAAAGTCAAGATTTTCTAAAAGGGGTAATGCATTATGAAATTGGTTCTTTAAAATAGTCCCTTTTTTTTGGAATTGGAAATGGTACCAACATGGAGTCAGTCGCATTGTAGTGGAGTAAGCCCCTTTGCTAATTCTTTACTATGTCATTTAGATTGCCATTGTTTTGAAATAACCATGTGAGGTGAGGTGTTTTGTGTGATTGTTGCTAATGTCCTTCAAAAACAAATTTTTCCTTTCAAAATTTTGTAAAATTTCGTCACAAGATGGGCATGTTACGAGGACTTTTAAACTACTTAGGCTTGAATCTTCAACAAGGCTAGATATTCGTCAAAACTACTTAATGACATATGACACCACACCCATGCTTTAGAAATTGTAAGTTGGAAACTTTTGATCATCGTTCAATTTAGACTTCATCGTGTCAGACACATTAACATCAAGTTAGCATTCGCCATTTCGAGGGAGCTTGTCTTGAGTTAGTGTTGAAAATCATTAGAACTTGTTGATTATGTCTTACTTGGCAAGGTTGTTGAGTTACAACGTATGAAATTCTACCATGAGTTTGGACACGGTCTAGGAAATCAGAATGGATCAGTAGAAAGTGAAATGAGTGGATATGAGTTGTGAGAACGGAATTGGTTAATAACATGATTACAATTCATGCAAATTCTATGACATCGTGGTCTGATATGTGTTAATGTTGAAACTTGGTGATTGTTTCGATAAGAAGCTATGCTAGTTGACTGCAGTATTATAGAGTTTTCTAGCATTGTGGACACGGAAGTTGGTGGATACGAAGCATTGTGTAGTAGGCGCGGCCTTTGAGATTAGAATTCTTGATCAGGTGTCTTTGTTGCTTTGCTTAAATTTCAGGACAAAATTTCTTTAAGGAGGATAGAATGTAGAGACTCGTATATTTTGAATTATCGAAATGTCTTATTAAAGCCGGAATTGGGAAAATATGAATAACGTGGTAGTTGTTTGAATTGGGGTTTAAAGTGATCGAATAGAAACTAGAGGGAGTGAATGTGTGATTTACTTTTGTGTGGGTGTGTGTGTGGGTCTGTGTGTGTATATATATATAGTGTGTGTGTAGGAGATAAATTATATCCTTACTAGCGCATGCCCTTGCTTGAAGGCATGCTTCGTGCGATCAACATACACAAATCAAACCCGACAACTCTCAATTAAAATCTCAAAAAATCTAACCACCCAATTAATAGAGTATGCCCAAAAAGTAGAAAGAAAATCTAGTAATTGGGATGCCGTATATTCTGATTCAGTCTAAATCAATAATCCTTCCCTTATAATCATACTCACCCACACACTCAACTCCTCTCAAAGTATTTTCAATGAAGTGACAAATAAGGTCCATCTAATAAATTCCAGCAAGTGAACTAAAGAAAAATACGATAATATACAATAGGAGTCAGGATGCATGTCATGCGAGGGAGAGCCTATACCCTATTATGTAGGTAAATGATAATTGTCTTACTTTGTTGAAAGAACTTTGTTACTTAATTATTTATCCTTTCATGCCACAAAGTTGCTCGGGCCTTTCAAATTATCTTGAATGATATGACTCTAACATTCAAAAGACACACACGTGCGTAAGGGATACTTGAATTTGGATTCTCCTTGACATGTAACAAGAAAATAGAGTACAAAATGGTATAATTTATGAATGATCCTCAAATTTTTCAAAAAAATACAAAACATAGGAAATGGACTCATGCCACCAAAATATGAAATAAAATGAGTAGAAGTCTTCCTTCAGAGTAACTTATTCAAGTGTACATTCATAGGTGTCCAACCAAGTCCTCTCTTCCCAAGGTCAGTATATATAAAGCACAATGTTATCCACCTTAATTTATTTGTCTCCAATACTTGCTTTCGTCTCATCAAGGGCCAAACAAACCCAAATAAAGTACCCAAAAAAGAAGTAAAGAAAGGGCACCAGTTTATATCATAATCAAATGATGAGAGAAAATGAATAGAGCTAGAGTCAGGTAATTAAAAAAAACAAAAGAGTACCCACATAATTCAACATTGGATGTGTCCTTACTGCTTACTATAGAGATGGCGCAAGAGTCTAAGCTCTCATTTGTCTCAACGCCCAACTGAAGCCCTTCTTCTATTACGGAGTTGTGGGCAACGTGCCCTTAAAAGGATTTTGTTCCTTTTAATGCCGGATCGAGGGAGCGATAAGCAGGACGAGCGCTCGTAATTCAGAGAGTTTCCACTTGGGTTTGAAGGTCCGACACCCAAGGAACCGAATTCGAAACGCTTTATACGTTATTTTTTATTTGAAAAAGTGAAAGCACCAGTCCGTCATAATCATATTTGGGTTCGAGAGCCAGGTTACGAGAGGGAACGGGTTTTAAGGCACCCCCTCGCCCAATCCGGAGATCGGTCTCTACTTAGGCATTTGTAAAAACATTTTGCGATTCTGTTTGATTAATCAATTCTTTAGCCATTCAGGGCAGGGGAACAATTTAATGGGGATTAAAACTGTAACAATCCGCAGGATGTGATGGATAGCATGCTTGAACAATTAGTATAGGATGAAAATAGACTCCTATGGGAGTTTAAACAGACTGGAAGGCTGCTATTTTGGAGTGACATTAGCAGGTGGAAACTAGCATGCACTGATCAAATCACTATAGGCTAACCCGACCTGCGCGTGCTACTACAAGACCTGCGCGCGCCAGTAAGCCTAAGCCCACCACTCTTATTCTCAACCCTCTGGGCTCTGGAAGGACCAATGCACAACCAGGACAAACCAAATAGTTCAGGTAGTTAATAATGTATAGTTTAAAGGCTAAAAATCCTTACAAATTAACAAAACACCCCATAAACAGAGTGGGGACAAAACAGTAGCCTAAGGCCAAGTTACCCATGCAAAGGCCACTCACTGGTCAGAGGCTAACTTGTGCGCGCGGGTAGTCCACAAACGTGCGCAGATATAAGCCTGCAAACTAGTGTTTGGTTTTACATGTTTCTGGGTTCTGGAACGTGTTCAGAATGATCCCAGAGGTACTCCACAATAGCAGATATGAACATTGAACTAAAACTAATAGTATTAACTAAGGAAAGCAGTAAACTGGTTATTAGCATGCTTAACAGTGGCCTTTATACAAAGTAGAACACAAAACAACAAGGCACCAATCCCCATGCAAGACTTGCGCGCGCAGCCACTCGTACAGATAGCCTGCGCGCGCTGGTCCTTGCCACTATGGTTTTTGAAACCCTACCAGCTTTAGAGCCAGGACTTGGTATTGATTACCAGCCTTGACCCTGCTAGCTCCCCTCAGAGATCAAAACAAGAAAACAGTAGGTATGCTATACCTAGATTGAGTTTGAAACGAATTTGAGCTTTGAGGTTATTTGAGGTGTTTGATGGTTGGAGGAGGAAGAACAAATTGTGTTCTTGGATGCCTTTGTATCTTTTTAGTTGCCTTAAAAGAGTACAAAGTGGTAACCTTTTGAGTATGAATTTTTGTAACCCTTGAATTTTTTTATCTCCTTGAATGGAAGACCCATGGGGGGTATATATAGGAGGTGAGGTGGTAGATATGGTGGCAAAGAGAGGAGTTCAGCCTGTCCACGAGGCTAGCTTTGGGTTACTTGGTGGCTAAGCTTCCCAATCCATAAAGGTGATAGGGACAGGCTTTGACCGGCGCGCGCGTGTCATACCAACACGTGCGTGGATCAATGGTCAAGCTTTGACTATTAACCACCACCTATCCGTTTGATCAGCTCGTGCGGGTTTGGGTGAAGCGAGCGCATGTACCACCTACTCACGTGTTGGTCAACGGTTAAGCTTTGACCATTGACCAACACCAATCAGCGCGTTCCGGTAGGGTTTTTGGCTAAGGTTAGTGTAGAGACCCATATTTTTTAGGCCGTATTTTTTTTTTCTTTTGCAATTGTATGACTTGTCGAGATAGACTGTGTGGATTGACGGTGTGGCGTGTTCATGGAAGGATATAAGGGTGATTATGTGAGAGGTGCACGTGTGAGTGTGTGACGCGAGAAGCAGGGGATTCCTCCCCCACCTTTATTTTTTCCCAGGGAGAATGATTCTCCCATTTCTCTCCCCGACTCTTCGGCTCACTGTCTCTCTCTCCTCTCCTCTCCTCCGAAACTTTCTCTCCTCTCTTCTCTCTTCGATTTCATCCACCTAGGGTGTGATTCCGGACAAGGCCCGAGTATTAAAATTGCTATTCGGAGTACGGGCTTTCCGAATATCCAAGAAAAATCATGATCGGACCTCATGGAGCTACTGTTGACTTGGTCAAAGGGTCGGGTTTTGCTCAAAACCCTTGAGGTAGGGATTTCTTACTCTTGTTATGCGTTTATACGATGTTTATGTATCTAGATCGTGCCTTGTTTCGTTGTTTGAGGTTGTTTCTTCCATTTTCGAGAATCTGCAGAACAGGGTCTTCGTTTTTGGGGCTTTTTGCCTTCTTAAGTTTAGAATTGAATTTTTATTCCCTCTTATGAAATAGAGTAGACTTAAAGCCCGTTCTAATGCCACTAGAATCACTCAAAACCGTTAAGAATTGAATTAATGGTGGATTTTAGAAGTCTGGTCACGAATCTGTCTCAGTTTCTGCTGTTTCTGCTCGTTTTCGGTTTGCACCCAACTTCAAATGGCTGTAACTTTCTCGTCTGATGTCTGATTCATGCAAACTTTATATTGATTTCGAGTTCTTGAAGTCAGCTTTGTATTGCCACTGGAATATCCTTAAAACTCTTAGTACACCGAAAGTTATGTTCATTTGAGTGGAGATGTGTCAATCTGTCACGTTGATGCGTTACAGATTCGTATTGCTTCGGTAAATGCCTGTTTAACCATCCTTGGAGTGCAGATTTGACTAGGGTTCCTTCATACCTTTTAAGCTTCGTTCACTTGCGCAACTTTTGGGACTGGAATCGTTCAAAAGTATTAAGAACTCGATTTATAGTGATTTTTAGAAGATTGAACTGAAATCTGGAAATCCGGGCGGCATACGGGGCTGCGTTTTTCATCGTTTGTTATGGTTAAATGACGCTATTGGTTATGGGTCCTTATGGGTTTTAAAGATTGGTAAGTTGGTGATCTTTTGGCGTTGGAATCATTGAAAAATATTGAGTATAAAAATTTTAATGAATTGTCGAACACTGACTGCTCGCTGGGACAGTTTTGGTCCGTTAGTTCTCGTTCGTCTATTTTGACTTTCGATCACTCCTAATCCATTTTTAAACATCGTTAAACTATTGTTAAGCTTGATTACTCGAGTTCCAATGATTCGCTGATCATTCAGATTTCTTCAAACTCTTTTGGCGCTCGTTCCATGAGGTCTAAATATTAATATTAGCGGGTAGTATGTTGTAGAGTCGCTAGGAGGTTGGTACGATATTGTGATATGCTAAGAGAAAAAGGTGCGTACTTTTTTATTAGTCGATGTTCTGTTATGATTGATTGTATGGAATGCGTTGAAATGTGATTGTCGATGTGTGTTTAACCTATAAGTCGGTTTGATTGACGTGCTTTATTGTGTCATGAGATTATGAGAAGTGTTTGTTGAGGGGATTGGGTGATTGTTGAGATTTGAGTGGCTATAATTGAGAATTGGAATGAGAAAATGGATGCAACGCAAGGGGTAGTAATGCAGAATGCAACGCAAGGGGTGGAAATGCTGTGACCCTGATAATGGGTGATGTTGACTGCAACGCAAGGGGTGGTAATGCAAACTGCAACGCTAGGGGTGGAAATGCAGACTGATTGAGATTATGAGAAGTGTCAAAATGGTTGCGAACCTATTGTGAGTACGTTTGGTTGATGTGAGTCTATTAATGTTTCAATATGACATGCGAACTGTTAGGAACACTTACAAGATGTTTGGAACCCTTTGGCCGTAGTTTGCCTTCCGTTGTGATAAACCCATGTTTCTCACATTCACTTATCGAATTCTTTCACTCTTTGTGCATATTTCATCGCATTTTCATATAGCTTGAGTATAAATTTCTCTATTGGACTAGTATAGCTCAACCTATTATTTTTAGATACACTTCAGGGACACAATCTTGGAGAGTGTGAAGTGCATGTAGACACCACAGACTAAAGTTATTTTTTTCTGAAGTACTTGTCTGTCTTCGTAAATCAATTTGCATTGTACTATTTTCTCTATCTTGGAATACTGTATCAATTTGACAGATTTGTGAGATTCATAAACTGTATTGTAATTTGGGGTACCGTATGTACTATTGTGAGAATTTATATTTAAAATGGTATTATTATTTATGTTAAAAATCGAGGGCGTGCCAGTTAGGGGTTCAAGGGTTTTTCAAACACTCAAAGCTCAAATACTTATCATTCCCGGGGTGTTCTTGATCCGTTTCATCATTGGGGTATCAAATACCGTAAGTAAACTAATCTGGAAGCCCAGATTGGGGTGTCTACAGGAGTAAAACATTGATAATTGCAAAACCTTTTCAAACATACATAGCTTTAAATTAAGATCTTAATCATGTTAATCTTTATATCCGTAGGCATGCAGTTCTTGAATCATATGAAGAATAAGTGCCAAAATTGTGAGGAGTGCATTTATGCATGAGCAATTTGCTAGTCTAACTAAAAAGGGGGACAGTTTTTTTTTTTTTGCTCGGCAAAGAGGGACAAAGTTAGGAACTTAAAGTTATGAAATTAGCAGAAAAGTTGCTTATAGTGAAAGGTTTATAGTGAGCAGATCGAGTTACTCATTTTCCATTTCTAGTCTTTTAAAGTGGAAAAAATGACAGCTTGTCTTGTAGTTGAATGTGATTGACTTAATTGGTATAAGATTCACTCATCAGGCATGTTTTTCATGCTTTCAAATTGACGTAAAAATCACAGGAAGAACGAAAAAGAAAAATGCTACGAAGTGAAAAACGGAATTACTGGCAATTCACCCTAGTGATGATAATTGTTCATAGTCATCACCCAAAATTAACGACATATAAACAACCATTATAATTAGTAGAAGAATCAACATTACAAACTGATGAGGCAGCAACAACTTACTTTATCTTTTGTTTATACACTTGGCGATCGGGGAGAGAACGAGGGAAATGGATGTGCAGGTCTTCTAATGATCTGATCATCAAAAGAGGATCAAAGTCCACAACAAATAAACACCCATCAAAGATATTTTAGGGATTAGGAATATACCAAAAAACACAAACAGATGAGATCCGTGGTAAAATTGGCAATGGTAGTCGATGTTTTCTTGAGATTCACATCACGGGCACCCATCCATCTCTTCATCCCACCACACACCTGAGATTAAAATGTACACAAACTTAAAACTAAAAGTTTGAAGTTACACGCATAAAAAGTTTTATCTTGAAGAAGGAGATGAAGAATGGAAGTATTACTGTCTCTTCTACCTATCTCTCCCTCAAGGTCGTCACCATGAGAAATAGTTGCCCATTACTTTTTTTCTGAATGGAACAGAACTCGTGATATGATTTTTTTGCTTTATATGGAGAAGATCATCCCACAAATAATGGAGTGAAAACTTTTAGTCAATCTTCACAATTTCCATAATCTATTTTCTCGTTAAAGGATTGAAAATTCAAATGAGAATGGGAGGGTTGTGATAGGTATTTAATTGGGTGAACTAATAAATCAACGTTGATGTACCAGTATAAAAAAAAAAAACAAAGAAAACGTCGAAGAGAATCTAATATGGATGGAAGGATTTAATAACTGAGCATCCTTAAAAAAAATTTCAAAGAATCTTTTTGATAATGAAAGCCAATAGTATACAATTCACATGCATTTCTTAGCTATAGTTTGGGAAATCACCCCACTGAAACTTTTTTTCCTTTTTGAAATGATTCTCTCCATAAATTATGGATGATATATGAATGCATATTTCAATTATGATTGGCCTAGACCTCCATATTGGGTGGCACGGAACTATCATTTCTAAAATCAATGAAAAATGTCTTCCCATTTCAGCAAAATCGGGACCTCCTTCGGGACTATGTGCCTAAATCACAATCCATTCCTTGATGAAGGTAATCGTTTGTTTTTTCCTTTTTAAATAAGAGGATTGTGTTAGGAAAGTATCATTATTTCCATGCCATCATTTTCAAATATGTCGCTGGCTATACTACCCGTAAATCTCAGCCATTGAAAAAAAATGTACTAATCCTAAGGTCCAAAATGTACAGATTTGAAAACATCCCTCCCATATTATATAGATGTGAAGTTTTAAAATCTTAATTGGGATCTAAATTAACGTAAAAGGATTTTTTTGTTTTGGCTGGTATGTAAAAGGAAATTAGAAAGGTCAACTTACTCATTACTACCGTAAATGTTTTATTAGGTTTCATTCATTCCACAAAATACAAATCATGCCTTAATTAAAAGGATCCCTTCAAAAAATTTCCAGTTTTGAAATAATTATCCCATAAATTTCCAGAATATTAGATTACCATGATTGGTTAGGATATTTCAATTCAAATGAGCTCCTTTTGTGGTCTTGAAGTTTCCAATATTTACCAAAATGCCATGTTGCAGAAGGAAGGATGAAGACAAATCTGGACCGTCGGATTTGTTTGTATGGGTAGATAAATTTTGGAAAGGGATAAATCGAAACCATTGAGAAAGAATATTTTGTAAGATATCCGTCCTGTTTTATAATATAGATATATCTCCCTCTCTCACATCTCTCCCTCTCTCTCTCTACCGTATCTCTCTCTCTTGCTCTTCCACTTGAAACCCCACTCAATCCCTCAAGAACCCACAAGATCCACCTCCATTCCACCTTGTTTGCTTGTTCTTGAGCTCAGGTTTCGTTGGGTCAAGCTCGGAAGAAGGCTTCTGTTGATTTTGAAGTTCGTGGAGCTAGGTCTCGCTTGTATCGTGCGGATCTTGGCCTTTGTTGCGAGGTAGGGACTTTTTCTCCTTCTTTATGTGCAAATATGTTGATTGGGTGTGGAAATCAAACTTGGCTCGTCATCCTTTGAGTCCTTGAAATCTGTCAAAAATCTACAGAAATCGCCCAAAATAGCTTTGGGATCAATCCCTATGCAAGGGGGGGATCGATCCCCCACCAATCTAGAATTTTCCCTCTTGGGGATCGATCCCTATGCGAGGAGGGATTGATCCCCCCCCCCCCCCCCCCCCCCTCTTTGGACAACATTGGAGCTATTTTGTGTACTCTCGACCATATTGAGCCCCGATCACTTCTAATCCCTTTTGGACACCTCCTAACCCATTTCAAGCTTGTTTAATTGAATTCCTTGGATTAATTGAAGTTATCCTCGTCCCGTTGGTCTTCCATTGTTAGTGAAAGATTAGGAAATTACTTGGATAAGTTATATCGAAGTGTCTCTTATGTGATTGATTGTGTGTGGTGGATGATGATGGCATGTTTATAATGTTTGTACCCTATCGTATGATGACATGTGTAAGAATGTGGATGGGAGAGAGCCCTAGGCTCGCATGTTGAATCGTACCGTAAGTGCATGAGTTGGGAATGTGAATAGAGGAGTCCCGCAACGCATGGGGTGGTAATGCGGAGACTCAAAAGGGTTCCGCAATGCATATGGGGTGGTAATACAGTTGAATTTCTCATGAGATGGAGGGTGCTATAGTTGACGTTGGAAGTACATGTTATTTCTTGAGTTATTGCTAATTGAGATTGTGTATTTGTACCATGAAATGAAATGTATTGAATGTTGACATACTTGATGTGTATTAAACAACTTATCCACTTGACGTCTTGGGCATTGCTTGACTTCGTAGAATGTACTGACCGTGCTATCGTTAAAAGAGTCGTGAGTTGATTGCTTGAACTATATTCTCCATGCCTTTCATTCCAATGCACGTATCTTCATTTTGCCATATAGTATTGGTTGAAGATTTTCCTACTGGGCTAGTGTAGCTCAACCTATCATCATTTTCAAGTTTGAATGCGAGAAATAGTTACATGCATTGTGAGCTTGGATGAGGAAGAATATTTTTGGAAGCTAATTTGGATAGTTACTTAGTCATCTTTGTACTGAGCTTTCTTTTGAAAAGGTTGTATTTGTAACTTAATTTTCTTAACCTCTTTGACTGGAATGTTTGTAATCACTAAACCTACTCGTACTTTGTACTTGTGTTGTTTTTGGGCCGGAGTGACAAGGATGTAATCTTCTTTGAACTTGACGCTGGATTTGTAAGTTGAACTAATGGGAACTTGGAACTCTTTGGGGTATTTATTTGGGTAATGTGAGGACCCTATTGTGAGCATAGCTGCCCGGAGGGTGGGCGCTCGGCACTCGTGTGAACGAGCACATGTGGGTAGACTTTACTGAAAACACGATGACAGGCACACAATTGCCAAATACTTGCATTTAAACAAGTACTTGACAAAACTTAGAGTTGCCACTTGGTTTAGGTCCAAGAACCATGAATGACTCTTATGGAAAGGCTTGATCCTTGCATCACCATAGACAGGTCTGGGGGCTAAGGTACTGAGTGGGAAGTGTTAGGCACCCACTCCACCCAATCTGACGATTGGTCTCTACTCATCTCCATTGGTTCAAATCATCTCTATCCTAAATGCACAAGACTCTAGCAAATGGATAGGTAGGTTTTAGTAAACACGTGTGGGCAGCATGCCCTTCGAAAATTTTTTGGCATTTCCAAACGCGAGGGCCCGAAATCGAGGGAGCGAGTGCTCGCGAAATACAGAGTTGCCTCTAGGGTTTTGAAGGTCCGACACCCAAGGAACCGCATTTCGAAGCACCTGCCGCGCTATTTGAATTGAAAAAAGTTAAGAAACCAATCCGTCATAACCATATATGGGTTCGGGAGCCAGGTTATGAGAGGGGAAGGGTTTTAAGGCACCCCTCTCGCCCAATATGGAGATCGGTCTCTACTTAAGCATTTTGCGAAAATATTTGCGATTCTTCTTTTATTAAACAATTTTTAGCCAGTTAGGGCGGGGGAACAGTTAATAGGGGATTTAAAGCTGTAACACTTTGCAGGATGTGAACAAGATTGTACGGATGAATGATATACGGGAAAATAAATGAGATAGAACCCGACACTGTGACCGGATATCAAAACAGTGCGTTGGCATGTATTCGATATGGGCAGTGGCCAACTTGCATGCATGGGTCTGCCAGCATGCAAGTGAACTGTCGCGCGACCAACTCATACCATCGCGCGATGGTCATATCCTTCCAACAGGTTCAATTTTATCTCCATCTGGGCTCTGGAAGGACCAGTGCACACCCCAGGATCAAACCAAGCAGTTTATATGTACTGAAAGTAAATAATTATTACAAACAGGGATAACAGGAATAAAATACAACCCCAAAACAGTGGGGGTACCAAAACAGAGGCCTTTAGACCAAGTTGCCCATGCAAGGGCAATTGCTGGAAACAAGCTGACCATCATCGATGGAGTCAGATCGTCGCGCGAGGGTCATGACTGGACTTCCAGGAATTGCTTTGCATGCCTGGGCTCTAAGACATGTTCAGAAGCAACCCAGGGGCATTCCCAAGCTAATGGATAAGAGTTCTAAGTTAAACTACAAATTTTATCATGCAAAACAGTGAATCAGTTTTAGTCATGGTTCACAGTTATTCATAACACTTGTTAAAACAAAAAATAAACTAGCACCCCATCCCCATGAGGACCATCGCGTGCTGATGAGAACCATCGCGGGTGTGACTGGGTCCATCGCGCGTGGGAGTGCCAGTGCACGATTTCCTGTAACCTTGCTGACTTTAAGACCAGGACTGGTATAGATTACTAGCCTTGGCCCTGACAGCCCCCCTCGGGGATCAAAACAATAAACAGTAGGATATTATACCTTTGCTTGAGTGTTTTGAAAATGGATTGAACAAGGTGGCGTAGCTTGGAAAATGAGTGTATGGATGTGGTTAGAGTGAGGAGAAATCAAGTGTGCTAGGGTTTGTAAAGCTTTTTTTTGCTTGAGAATTGGTAACCTCTTGGAAGAAGAACCATGGGGGCTATATATAGGGGATGAAAGAGTGCTTGGTGGGTGGAGGGCTTGGCCTAGCAACCAGCCAATAAGGCTGGCCACCTTCCCTTGGTGGAGGAAGAGGCCAACAAGGTGATGGGAGTCGTTGCGAGGGTGGTGCAACCCATGCACCTGCAGAACACTGTTTAATCGACGAAAATAGGGTTCCTCATGATAGTGGCCCCCTGATCATCACAAAATCCAGCTGGAAAAAGGTGAAAGTGACAAGTGTTGACCATTGCGCGATGGAGTGACACCGTCGCGCGATGGTTAAACAAGCCCCGCGATGGTCAATAGTCAAGGCTTTGACTTTGACCAACACCTGGCAGATGGATCATCGCGCGATGGATCCAACAGATCGCGCGATGGTCAAACCTGAGGTCAGGGTTTTTATTTAGGGTTTTTGGGTTTAGGACGGGCTCCACTCACTCCAAGCTCAAACCATTTCACTCTCAAGACTGTTTTTTATCTGATTCATCATCGGGGAAACAAGAAACTGAAAAAACAAAGTAAAACAATTGGGAAACCAAATTGGGGTGTCTACAGTAGTCCCTCTTTGACGGCACGCGGAGCACCATTGATTGGTACGGGTAACGTCAAAGATTTCTAGACACCCATCCAATTTACCCAAAAGCCGATAAAATGGAAAATGCAAACAAGTATATAAAAATACCGTGCACCAATGGATCGGAGAGTGGATCAACCATTTGAATAAACTCTCCTAAGGGAATAAATAAGATGGATAGATAGATCGTCATTGAGTAGAATTGGACAGATAGATCGTCGTTGATTTGATATCGGACGGATGGATCGTCGTTGATTGAAAATGGACGGATGGATCGTCGTTGATTGAAAATGGGCGGATGGATCGTCCTTGATTTGAAAATTAGATAGATGGATCGTCGTTGATTGAAAATGGACGGATGGATCGTCCTTGATTTGAAAATTGGACGGATGAATCGTCGTTGATTTGAAATTGGACGGATGGATCGTCCTTGATTGAAAATAGACAGATGGATCGTCCTTGATTTGAAAATTGGACAGATGGATCGTCGTTGATTTGAAAATTGGACGGATGGATCGTCCTTGATTGAAAATGGACGGATGGATCGTCCTTGATTGATAATTGGATGGACCGATCGTCGCTGATTGAAAATGAACGGATGGATCATCGTTGATTGAAAATGGACAGATGGATCGTCCTTGACTTGAAAATTGGACGGATGGATCATCGTTGATTGAAAATGGACGGATCGATCGTCCTTGATTTGAAAATTGGATGGATGGATCGTCGTTGATTTGAAATTGGACGGATGGATCGTCCTTGATTGAAAATGGACGGATGGATCATCCTTGATTGATAATTGACTGTGCGCGGGCGGACCACTGCTGGGGATTCAAAGAGTGCTCAATTTGAAAGTCATTTAATTCATGACGACCATCAAAATTACTGCGGTGCCATACCAAGAGACGATGGGCCTTTGTATGAAAGACGAACATGATCAGGCCTGTCCAGGAGCTGGATTGGGCCTAAAGGCCCACTTGGACCATTGCGCGACAGAGCCACTCAACCGCGCGAGGGTTTCCTATTAGGGCTTGGGTCTGGAAAGAGCCCAGACTCGGCCCACACCTGTTTTCTTCCCTACAATCGACGGGGACGTCCTGAAACCGCCCACAGCAGTTTCAAACTCCCTCTAACTCTCTTCTCCCTCAATAACTCTTCCAAACCCCTGATTTTCTTCCCAAAATCAAAAGCCCCAAACCCACTCACTCATCCATGGCAGATCACGGCAATGGTGGCAGTGGAGGAGAGGTAGTTGATCGTCCGGAAGACCAAGGAGGACCAATGGAGATCGAAATAGGAGACCAACAGCCAGTGGAGGCTGTCTTGGGTACTGGTGCAGTGGTAGCAGACAACGGTGATGGCGATCAAAGCCATGAGCAGAAGGTCGGTGGCAGCGACGAGCATCGCGCGACGGAGGAGGTTAGGGCCACGGGGTCTGTTGTTCGACCATTGGACCCGAGCATGGCCGTGGAAGACTCGGTGGTGATTGGTGGCGATTCTGGAGTCGCCGGGGACAGTGGTGCCAGCGGTGATGACATGGGGCCGAGTGGGCTTGCACTGAGGGATCCGGCGAGAGGCAAAGGTGTGGCAGCCAAGGAGGTAGAGACCACGGGGGTTCCGTTTGTGTACCGGGAGGAGGATGTACTGTTCTGGCCAGCGGCTACATCATCAGGCCACAGGGCGATCACAAAACAGGATGTTGCTGAGCTCCTGAGCGATGAGCAATTAGCCCGACTTTTGGAGGATAACCCCGCAATAGGGGCTGCTATTTTGGAGGCCCGAGAGGAGCGAGAAAGGGAGAGAGCTGAGGAGGAGAAGGCTCTAAGAGGCATGGAGGCCGAGGAGAGGGCCGGAGCTAGGGTGTACGGGCCCAGAGTGACGGCAGTGTCAGAGGCGGAGAGTCTAACTCATGTCCCTTTTATAGCAGAGGGGTACATGCCACCCACGCCGCACTTGTTTGTGCCATCGGGCTTTGCGGCATATAGACCACGGCGGACGGAGTACAACTCCGAGCTCGTCCTGAGACCCACATCTCGAGCATCCAAGAGCTTGGACTTGGGAATTCTCCTGCGTGCTCATATTTGGAGCAAAAAGAACATGGGGGAGAAGAAAGGAAGGGGTGATCTGGCGTGGAGCCTGTTGCAGTCATGAGGTGAGAGCCTGAAATGTTGGAGCTTTGAGCTTGAAGTGATAGAACTGAGGCGTAGAGCCATTTGTATTCTGAAGGTGAGAGCCTATGGTGTCAAAGCTTAGAGCTTGACGTGATTGAACCGAGGCATAGAGCTAGTTGCTTTCTGAAGAACTGTGCACAGAGCTTTCCCATCATAAATTTTGGTGTAGAGCCAAAGGATCAAAGTGCTGGACCGATCAATTAAACAGAAGCGTAGAGCTGGTTGATTGCAAGATTGACCTGTTTCATGAGAGAGAGATGCAGAATATGTATATATGATGATGATGGTTAGATGTAAACAGATATGATGATGGTAATGCTAACTCGATGTGATAATGGTGATGCAATTGATGCTTATGTGCACGGGCCCCTGCGTGTTTGTTTAATTTAAGCATAGAGCTTCTTTCAAATTCTGGACTTGAGCATTCAGAGCATAGAGCTCGAGCATTCGGACAGCAGAATTTGAACATTCAAAGTACAGGCTTTGGGCATCCAGTACGCAGTGGTTGGGCATTCAAGCATAGAGCTTGAGCATTCAAGTGTAGAACTTGAGCATCCAGTACACAGTGGTTGGGCATTCGAAGAGCTTCGAGCATTCAAAATGTTGGATTTTGAGCATTCAAGCGTAGAGCTTAAGAAAAGATGATATCTTGCTGATTGGGGCAGCATAGAGCCTGTTGAGATAATGGGCATAGAGCCGCTGAGTAGTTGGGCGTAGAGCTGCTGAGGTGGTGAATACGGGCGTAGAGCTATAGAGCAATGGGCTTGGAGTCGCTGAGCAAGCGTAGAGCTGCTGGTAGTGAATATGGGCGTAGAGCCGCTGAGCAATGGGCTTGGAGCCACTAAGTAGTGGGCTTAGGATCGTTGAATAGCTTAGCAACGAGCTCTAAGCTGCTGAGCGAGCATGCGGTGTTGAGTGCTTTAGAGCTGCTGAGGTAGCGAGCATAAAGCTGCTAAGTAATGAGCTCGAGGCTGCTGGGTGAGCTTAGAGCTGCTGAATGAGCTTTGCTATGGGTATAGAGCCGCTATTGTGTAATGGTGAGCTTATAGCTGCTTGAGTGACAGTGAACTCTGAGTATGGGCGTAGAGTCGCTAAGTTTGCTTGAAATGGTGAACATTGGGCATAGAGCCGCTGAGTAACTTGATGGTAGTGATCATGGAGTTTGAAATGGTATGTATGGAGCAAGCGTAGAGCTGCGGGGATGATGAGCGTAGAGCTACTGTGTGAAAATGAACATGGAGTCGCTGAGCGACTTGGTGATAATGAGCACGTGTGCGGCTGAGATGCTGGAGGAGTTGCTGAAATGGCGGGTATGGAGTAAAGTCGTTGGGTAGCTTGATGGCAGCGATGCCGTGAGGCTGCTGGGATGATAGGGAATGTAGAGCTTGGTTGATAATGACTTCAGAGCTGCAGGGCGAGCTTAGAGTCGCTGATGGTAATGAAGCTGCTAGATGAGCTCGAGGTTGCTGAGTGAGCTTGCTGATATAAAGAGAGGGCTTCCTTATGCTTGGGCATGCACCCAAGGCTGGTTTAATTACTAGTTTCATTGGTCACGGACCCAAAACCTCATACTTGCTTGAATTTGATGCACCGAGCAGGATTTGCTGCTATTCAGGATATCGATTCCGCAGCCAAAGAATTGATGTCTCGGCCGAATAATCGATGTCTCGGCCGTGAGAACTTCAAAAGTCAAAAAATCGATTTAAGTTAAGTTCGATTGATTTCACGGGTCATTTGATTTCTTCTCTTTTTCTTCATCTGAGACCGTTCCGTCCTCGTTCTCCGGCCGCTATTGTTCTCTAGCCGTCGTCGTTCTTCCGACCACCATCGTTCCGATCGTCATTTTTCTTGGCCGCCATGGCTTCGTCGCCTCCACCCCGGTCGACACCACTACTGGTGCTCCTTCATCTTCTACTGTTGCACCGAGAAATTCGGGCAAGGCTCCGATCATTGAGGCCACGGTTCTTGGTGGGTTTCAAGTACTCGCGTTCTTCGCTCGAGCCGTCGTACACCCACTATCGGAAGGAGCTCTTCGCAACCCAATCCTCCTGAAACAGAGTTTGAGACTCCTTTTGACATGGGCAATGATGCTTTGCCGCCATTTGATGCCACCACGTATGTCCCTCAGGTTCACGTGATTAGGTGGCGGTTCACTGCGGTATCGCCCTCCTCTTAGCAATACTCCGCCTGAGGTTCTTCACAGAGAGCCAGAGCAGCACTTTGGTTTCATCAACGCAAAGGTATATTTTCTCCTACCAATGATATTGTTTATATGAGAATTTATGAAGCAATGATTGATATTTGAAAACGAAATTGAGTTTTAGGAATTGCCCCCTGTATAGGTGATCTTGCCATCGTATTGATCTTCTCTCGTATTATGCCAGGCAAACGAGAAGCTAAGCATGTTGGGAAGCTGTCCCAAGGTTTATGAGTGGTACGAGAGACTTCCGTAAGGCGCTAAGGAGGCAGTTGCCCTGGCCGGTTTTGAGTTTTTGATGCTCGGCTTTCATCTTCCGAATGCAGAGTTGGGACTAACTACGGCGCTAGTGGAGTGGTGGTATGATACCACGAATACATTCCATTTCCCCGAGGCTAGAGAGATGACAATCACACTTGGTGATTTTGCTCTTCTCACATGTTTGAGAGTTGGTGGTGATACCCTTCCGATTGGCCGAAGAATTCATGAATGAGAAGGTGCTTTTGACTATCTTTTGGGGAAGACCCCTGACGTATTGAAGAGTGGTAATGTCACCTATTCATGGCTCCATGCATGATACAATCGGGAAGGTATTCTGACTGAGGTATCTGTTTCTCAGCTGGTACGAGCCTTCCTCTTTTACCTCCTTGGACAGACTTTGTTTTGCAACAAAGAGAACTCGGTGCATGTTCAATTTTTGGCTGCTTTAGTGAACCTGGAGACTATAGCGGAGTTTGACTAGGGGACTCCCGCTTTGGCTATGCTGTATGGACACCTCAGTGCCTGCTCTCGGGGAGTTAGTCTCTCACTAGGTGGGCACCACCGTGTTCTTGAGGTACATATTTTTATCCTTCTTTGTTGTCCTTCTGCTGCTTTAATCTCTTCAACTTATGTTGGTCTTTATCTTTGTTTGCAGCTCTGGGCTTTCGAGCACTTGTTACTGTTTCCTCCTCCGACGAGGCATAGGGAGCCTAGGTTCGTTCCACAGGTGGCTCGCTGGTTGAAAGGAGTTCGGAAGACACGGTCGCCTGCTATGGACATTCTGGCCTAAAGGTGAGTTTTGGATCGTTTGATGGTGGATCAGGTAGGATGCATCCTATTTCTTTCATCTTTGTGTGATTTTTCCACTTTGTTGGGATGCATCTTATTTCTTTCATCTTTGTGTGATTTCTCCACTTTGTTGGGATGCATCCTATTTCTTTCATCTTCATGTGATTTCTACACTTTATTGTACTGATGCTATTTCCTTGATCACAGGTGCAATCCTTTGGAGTTGACCTCGGACCCTGCTTTGGATAGCTAGCACTTTCTCTTGGAGGGCCCTTTCTCAAGGGCTTGGTACCTCGGGGAAAGAGTAGCGAGCCAGTACTTCCCGCGCTCGGAGGCATTGCAACTTGTTCCTCTTCCTCCTCTAGCTGGTATGAGGTCGACTCATCTTTTGACTGGGGAGGGCTTGTTGCTTGCTCTTGAGAGACAGCCAGCTACTGATTTTCTCCAGGAAGGAGAGTACTCAGCTTTCCATTTAGCCTTGCTAGCCTCGCCTATCACCACTGCCACTGCTGCTCCTCTTGTTTGGCCACGGGCCCCTAGCTTTGTCTCTTTCCATAATGCCAATGGAGAAGAGGAGCGTTTGACGCTGACTCCATGTGTCACTCAGCACTACATGCTTCCTACTGGAGTTCAACAGGTAATATTGTGGACTTTTAGTTGCTTTGGATTTCCCGTGGTATGCTTCGTTATGAACACCATAATTTCCTCTGCAGGTGCCTGCTTACGTAGTTCAGGAATGGTTGCGTGCATTTCAGAGTGCAGAGGCCTTGGTCCGAAGACAACACAGCTAGATAGTTGAGGTACGTATTCCTTTGATTTCCTCTTTATCATTGTGGTATGAAACTGAATGTCTACATTCCGTACTTTGCAGCTTGAAGCGGAGCGGATGCCGACGGTGTCTGTTAGTCAGAGCGTTAGTGTCAGTGAGGGAGGGAGTACCAGAGCTGGAAATGGAGGTGCTGGAGTTGACGATGGAGGCGAGGGACGGAGGATTAGTGTCCCAGTTCCTGAGCGCTTTCGTCCTTCTTATTCTCGACCTGCATCCAAGCAGGGTCGTGGGCAGTAGCTTGCTTTTCCTTTCGTACCTATATTATTAGTCCTAAAACAGATAAGGATATGTATTTTTATGAAGTAACCTCAGCATGTTTGGCGAGTTTGTAACTTAAACTCATGTTTTGTCCCCGCGATGCTTCGGGATTATGCAATAGCTCTAGAACATGGCTTAAAACTATTTTGAACAAGTATTTGAGAGTTGATAATTTTGAAAATGGTTTTGCGGAAAAACTGTCCTTCAGTAGGTAAATCGAAACATTGGTCGAGGAATGGATTGCTCGGCCGAGGACTTCATTCTTCGGCCGCTAATTCTATTTCCTAAAGAAGTAGGACTTTTTAGCCAAGTGGTGTTCGTTCCTTCTTATGCTTGAATCTAATTTATGTCTTTTGTTTACTTTTGCTATTTCTACAGTCTCTTTGTCATACCCTAGGACCTTTGAGATATCTTATCCCCCGTGTTGGCGACTTTTGAGGAAAGAGAGGACGAGCAGTGATTCTTGTGTCTTTTGCTGTTGTCAATTCCTCGAGAAAAGTGTACTCATCTTTTGCGAGCTCAATACGCAGGGTTAGCTATGCCTATCATTGGGTACAAATCTCTTGATATTTTTCCTTCTCTCCAAATGTTTGGGCCGTATCTCAATGTGAGATTGCCTACGTATCCCAGTCAGGGAATTAGGCCTTTTACGTAGTTCCAAGAATCACCACCTTTGAGGTTGGGCTTCCACTCTTAGTTTTTCTTCTCACATGCTCTATATTTTGCCTAGGTTACCTAATGCAGGTTGAGTCCCTAGCGAGCTTTTCTTAGAATGCCTTAACTTTTGCCTAGGTTGTGTTTTTTGCAGTTTCTTGCCCTAGCAGGCCTTTGCTCTTACTTTTGCTTAGGTTTCTTGGATTACCCAACGAGTATTTCTCACAAGAGGGTTTCTGTGTTTGGAGAGGAATTTGGTGGCAATATTTTTTTGAATCTCTAATGTGTCTGTACTTTCATGACAGGCAAACTAACCCTAAGTGTTCTTGCGGAGATAGGATCTTCTTTCTAAGTTTTGACAAAAACTTTGTTCTAAGCAATCAAGGCTCATCCTTTCTTTCCCTCTTGTTAACAACATAAAGAGTTTGATTGTTAAAACCCCCTTTCTTTGGCAAAGAGACTATAGTGTACTAGCAATTGTAATTTGAGATTCAAACCTTTCAACAAGCATAAGATGGAAAGATAAAATGGGATTTCGTTTAGTCATAGAAAATGCCCAAACAGGGGCCCAAAACTTGTCCTAACTTGATTTAGGAAACAAAAGTAATGTTTAATGTTTTTGCCATGATTTTGCAATTACTATAGCATCTCGAGAATTGCTCCTTTTTCCTTGCCTTTTGCAATTTTATAGTCTTCTTCACCCTCTTCTTTGCCAAACAGAATCTTTAGGTCAAACTCAGATAGCACCTTGATCCAGTCTTCGGGAATGGGGGATGATTTTGCCGGTTCTTCCATATCACTGTCAGCCCATTCTTGATCAAAGAAGATTTGCATCCCAAGATGCCTTTGTTTGGTGGTTTCATCTTCCCATGTTTCTGTGAAACAACAAAATGGGAAATCCTCTCCTTCCCTTACAAACCAACCGTTGAGCTTTTTTGGAAGCACGAACTTCTCTTCTTTGACCTTGCTTCCTTTTACTTTTGCTTTTTCTATGTTTCTCTTTTATATCTCGGCCTCGTCGGGGTGTAGCCAAGACCAAAGGCATATTGATTATGCGAGGGATCAATCATTTGTGGGATGCCTTGTGATCTTTTACCTTAACCCAATCCAGGACAGTAGTTCTACTTCATCATCATCCGTATGGCAGGAGTGCTCACATAGAAATTTCTTTCAGCCATCAAAGCTTGCACGGTAGTCACTTCCTTGAGATTGAATCCAATAAGAAAGGTTTCTTCGGTCCCCACTTCTTGTACAGGCATGTCAGAATGAGCCCGGATTGATGAGTCCCCTAGAATGGTTACAACCCTTTCGTCGACCGCAAACTTAACGTTTTGATGTAAAGTGGAAGGCACTGCCCCAGTGTCATGTAGCCAAGGTCTTCCTAGCAAGAGGTTGAAGGTGGCCAGTATGTCCATGACATGGAATTCCACATCTCTCTTGATCTTTTCCACTTCTATTGGTAGGGTAACACACCCAACCACTCTTCTTTTTGAGTTGTCATAGCCCCTTACACCTTGGCTGGATGGGCGTATATCAGTAGTATCAACCCCTAACTTGTCGAGGGTTCTTTGAGGGCATACATTCAATGCGGACCTGTTATCCTCCAAAACCAGCGGGATCCACTTAGTGAGACACTTGAGGGAGATGTATAGAGGTTTATTGTGTGCAAGACCTTCAGGAGGTAGATCCTTGTCAGTGAAAGCTATTGTGGGTTTTGGGGCTTTGGATGCCATTATAAGCCTTACTAGATTCTCAGGAGTGATACTGATGGGAACTTTGGCTTTTCCCAAGGCTTTGACGAAGGAATTGCAATGCTCATAAGAAGACATGAGTAGTCCCCAGATAGAAATATCAGCTTGAATTTTCTTTAGTTGTCTTAATACTCTGTCTTCTTCAGGTTCCATTCCTTGACTTTCCTCTTCTTCTTCCTCCATTACTCGGGTCATGATCGAGCCTTCTCCACTAAGCTTGGGTGGCTTGTACACCTTCCACTTCGGGTGAGATGACCTATCTCCTCTTCTTGAGTGTTCCAAGGATCAGTAAGCTTGATCCTTTTGGCTTCCCAATCACTTGGTAGGGCTTGTCGTACTTCCAACCACCAATCCCCCTCATCAATTGCACAGATGTAAGGGAAATTGAACTCCTCTTTTGTTACATGACACCAATTATCCTCAGGGAAGGTCGAATGTGGTTCGGCTTGCGTGTTTGGGATGATGTATTGGGTAGGGTTATAGGTGGAGCTGTTGGATAGGCTTATGAGATTGATGTTTCGAGGAGGAGATGGTTCAGCATTGTGAGTGGGAAACGGGTTGATTTGTACATTGGGTTTGGGTGGCTTTATAGTTTGGCTATCAATGAGATCTTAGATATCATGACAGAGACGCATGCAACGGTCTGCCTCATGCCCAGGGTGTTGATGGTAAGCGCACTGTTTGTTAGCATCATAGCTTGGGCCGTAAGGTGGCTGAGGAGGCGGGTTGTTCAAAGGCTTGAGATACCCTTGACAGCTTAGAATGGCTAAGGCTTGAGATGAGGTCATATAGAGAGGATCAAAGTTACGGCGGGGGCGATTTGAGTTTCGAGATGAGCTAGCTTGGAAAGTATATTGTGGTAAGGTTGGGGTAAGGGTGTTTACGGAGGCATGAGAAGTACGGGTAGGAAAGGTTTTCTTGGGGGGAGGGGGAGTTTCTTCTTTCCCAATGAGCCCCAGCTTGATTCCGTCTTCAATCTGTAGCCCAGTAGCATGCAGGCGATTGAAATCAGTGATAGCCTGAGTGTAGATATGCCTGAGATACTTAGGCTGCAGATTTTTGACAACTATCCTCACTTTATCCTCCTCAGATGGAAGGCCCTTCATCTTAGCGGCTTTTTCTCTCCATCTAGCCACAAAGGTAGCAAAGTCTTCACTTGACTCCTGCTGGGTCATCTCCAAATCTCGAGTAGTTAACCAAATTTGGACATTGTATGCATACTGCTTGACAAAAGCATTGGCAATTTGTGGCCAAGTTTGATAGTGCACAAATTCCAAAGTGAGAAACCAATCAAGAGTGCTTCCAGTGAGAGTCCTTTGAAATAATTGAGCGATGAGCTTATCACTCAGACCCATTGGCTTTAGGGTGTGGATAACATGGCGGACATGGCTGGTTGGGTTACCAGTTCCGTTGAACTTCTCAATGTTTGGCAATTTGAATTTCACAGGCAGTTGAGAATCCGAAAAAAGGCAAAGTTCCTCAAAGTCCAGAATTTGGTCCCCCTGGGAATGGGCCAAGGCGTGTTTAATTTCCTTGACTTGCTTGGCCAATTCAGGATTTTCTGCTAATACCACTTCATGAGGATTCTCTGCTTCTTCCTCATCTTTCTTGTCTTCAGCATCTCTTGTTGCTTTTTCGGCTAATAAATAAGTAATTTGAGCTCGGAGTTCAGCTATAGTGGCGTCGTTGTCTGCCATTCTTGAAATGGGAGTGGGAGGATAGCTTGGTGAAGCTTGAGGGTTGGTAGATGACCGGATTCGCTGAGAAGATGACCGCGAAGTCCCAGGAAGTGATTGGGACCGTTGCGGTGGAGGTGTTTTGACAGGCGAAAGTGACAGACGAGACGGCTGCAAAGACCTCTGTTTGCCGTGGCTTCGGGTGTTGTAAGAGTATAAAACTGGCTGTGGTTGCTTCTTTGTTTTACCTATTGTGCTTGCTTTTGAAAAGTAGAATACTTGGAAAGTCAGTACTTGGCCGTATAGGGTCAGGATTTGGGTTGAAAATCCCAACCCTTTTGCATAAAAAGAGATGTTTACAAATGTTACAGGGTGTGAGGAAGAACTTCAGAAAAAATGCAAGAAAAATTCCTTAACCTGTGGGTTCCTGTCTTATTTTGATAAGTTCTATGGCTCTCTAACACATGTAAGGTTTGGGTAGTCTCAAGGGTGCTCCATTGTCAAAAGGGCACCAGTCCTTTCACCACCCCATCATAGGCAGCAATCAGATGATTCCTTTTTTGATATACCACTAGGTACAAGTGACTGTGGAGTTTGCTGAAACCCCTAACATAGCTCGTGACATGCCGGGATGTTAGGTGAACTCAACGAGGTTGCCCGCTCGATGCAAATGATAGAAGAATTAGATGAAGCATGTATTTGTCTTATGTTGAACTTTCTGGTTATGGCTCTCAAGTCCCCAGCAGAGTCGTCAAAAACTATAGACACCTCCTAGATACGGGGTATCGCCATACAGATTGATCATTGTTTGTTTGGTTGCTTGCTTGCTTCATAAACCAAGATCGTGGATATTCCCATGGCTAGGAACATCACCAAACGATAGCGGTTATCATCAAAATAGAGTCGCAACCTAGTTTATAAAAACTAGGAAAAACAGATAGAGATTCTGGATATGGGAGCCAAAGGTACAATGAGGAGAAGGGGTTAGGCACCCCTTTTGTAACGCCCCCAATTTTGGGTACGTTAAATAAACATTTTATTGATAAAACCATATGGAGTCTAGCTCATTATTACAACAAAACTCCCACAAGAGTTCAATAAATACACAAATGAAGAGGGTTCTAGGGTTCCTAACTACAGCTCCACCTGCTCCTCCATCCTAGCCAGCTCCTCAGCTCCAAAAGCCTCCAAGGTGTACTGTTCATCTTGATCATCTACAAGGTCTGACACATTATACCGGCGTCGCCACCAATATAATATGTCAGGGTCACCAAAAGGTAACACCGTGAGCTACAAAAGCTCAATAGAGTAACTCATACCCACTAACCCTTAACTTACAAATAATACATCATAAAGTCAACAAATTTCACATAACACATGCTAAACTAGCCAAAATAATTAACAATGACACATCCGCGTTCGATATTCAGTCATCGTTGGTGTCCAAGAGTTATGAGTTTCTCCTACGCGACATCTCGTAAAATGTGTCTCGTCTTCCTCATTTTATAACCCATTCATTATTTCAAAAACTCATTTTTAACACACCCAACCTCGGTTCCGCCGTTCCAGGTTCCCGAGTATCCTCACAATGGTTCCGTCGTCCCGGGTTCCCATTGGAACACAATTGCATTGGCTCCTCTCCACGGATAACCAAGCCATACCTCAACATGGTTCCGCTGCTCCGGGTTCCCATGGGAACGCACACAACCTCACAATGGTTCCGTTGATCCGGAATCCCATTGGAACACACGCAACCTTACAATGGTTCCGCTTTTTTCGGATTCCCATTGGAACACACACAACCTCACAATGGTTCCGCTTTCCCGGATTCCCATTGGAACACACACAACCTCACAATGGTTCTGCTTTTCGGATCTCCATTGGAACACACACAACCTCACAATGGTTCCGCTTTTCCCGGATTCCCATTGGAACACACACACACATTCCCACAATGGGCAAGTCCAGCCACATTGGGGTTTCAAAACTTTTTCTCCTTTTCAAAACACACCTTGTCATTAACACACCCTAGGCGTCATGTTTCTACTTTCTTGATTTTCGTGTCTCGTTCTCATGCATAGACTCCGCGGTAGGACTTTTCACATACGATATCATTCATTGAAATCTTGAAACTCAACTAGCAAGATCATCCAATTCTATATTAGTAATCATGCTCATAACCATCCTCAAGATCAAAATACGAATACTTCTATCAACGATAAGTCTTTATCTTTCGAAAACCGTTCTTTCTTCCTTTATGAGAAATTCAAAACAACATATGTTTATTGAAGTAAAAGTCAATTATTCAACATGTTCATACCACCATTAGCAAAACGAGTTTGTTAACCATCATGCATTCTAAACATAATAAACGATAGATAACCTTATCCTCTTTAAAAATACTTCAAGTTATACTTTGAACTAAAAAGTAAGGACATCCCATTTCTCAACATATGGTTCTACACTATACTTGGGTTTAATGGACGAGGGACTCTACCTTACTTCTTGGCTGTAGGGCGGCTACAGAAAGTACGTCGGTGATCGAGTGGAGTAACTTCCTACGGAATGCTTATGGTAGCTTCGAAAGAGAAAGGTTTCTCTTGAAACTAGATCTTGACTACTACTACTACTACTACTTTTGGATCGAGAGGGTGGTTGGGTGGCGGTTTAGTGGCGGCTTAGGACGAGTTTCTTGAAGAACACAAGAAGAACTTCAAGAACAAGAATAACTAAACAAGAACAAAGGAAGAATACAAGTTTTTTTTTTCTAGAGAGAGAAGTTGCTAGGTGAAGGTGTGAGTTGAATGCTTGGACAAGGGTCCTATTTATAGCAAAAGTCTTGGCTATTACCCAATGGGTAAAATTTTCCCTAACAATTATTGTCCAATGGGTAAAAGGCCTTGAATGACTAGATTTGTACTTGGTGATCTTTAAGAAGATTTTTGGTGGAAGAAAGGAGGGGTTGTACAAGATTTGGTGATTATACAAACATAAAAAAACATTTGAGAGATAGATTTTTGGCTAGAAAGAATATACAACCACGGATTTGAAAAGTTGTAAGAAGATCATGGTGATCAAGTCATGGTACAACAAATCTTCCTTACTTTTTCTCTCTCCTTCTTCCTCCCTCTCTCTCTCTCTCTCTCTTGAACCTTACATCTATACATAAAAGAAAGACTAGAAAGTACAAGGGTACTAGATTTACAAAATCAAGTATTCCATTAAAGAATTCCAATTAGGCACATGTTCCATTAAACTAATAGATTATGTACTTTAGGAAATCTAGGCTTTTATATAATATGATACACAAGTACACATGTCCATATATTTAAATATATAAATAAGTACCAAGTTTCTAATAGAATATAAGGCTAGGATTCCATTATTATTAAAATAATCATAAAGTACTAGTACTTAAGTATTATTAAAGTACTTTAGAAATTTAGGGATTAGATTTACCCATATATTTTAATGCATATAAGCACATGGGAAATCTATGGAAGGATTATTTAATAGATTCATGTACTTTGTTGGAAGATTGGTTTTATTACCCAATGGATAATAATTTTCCTTGCGGTTAATGACCAATGGGCAATGGGAAAAATGATATCAAATAATAAAGAATGCATATTTGTCATTTGCACATGGGAAAATACACCAATATAATACTATATCTTACTATATCCTTGTACTTATCAAATATTCTAATGGAAGGCCTATTGTCCAATGAACAAAGATTACCCTAACATTTATTGACCAATGGGTAAAGGTTAAAGGTCCAAAGGGTTCCACTAGGGTTCGAAAGGTTCAAAAAGGCTCATCTAGGGTTAGGAGACAGTAACTAGATGAATTGGTAGTTAGGTCCCTCTAACTAATTGGTTAGGATCTAGCTATACTTGCCAAGTAGAATCTCCAGCCAAGAAATATAATTTTAAAAGGCTAAAATTCTAATTATGACGGATGTTTAGGAATTAAAACGGATTCCAAAAGCAATCCAAGTAATTTAAAATAAAAATTCAAATTTTTAACGAAATTTTTACTTACTAAAAATCAAGGTTGTTACACCTTTCTACCCAGTCGTGAGACTGACCCATAGTTGTTTGACATAAGATTAATACATGCACTATTTAATTCCAACACATAGTCTGTTTATTAGCCTTCAAATAGTTAATGGTGAGCCAGTACGATAAGCAAATCATGCATCAGAAAGCAGATAAAACAAACTGTCCCAAGGAGATAGATCTCGTGGCCGGTGAATGGATGTCACGGCCGAGAGATCCTCCTGGTTTGATATACCGGCCGATGGATCGAAGATCCAGCCAATGTTTTTCCTCACACCAGACTTTACGACTAATACAAGATCAGAAAGCTACGATTTAGCAAAAAAAATAGAAAATAAATTGAACCAGAGGCCCTTGGGCCTCACCACTTTGATCCCTCAGTGGCTTTGATTGCTTCGGATTGAATGGGATTTAACTGATTGCTTCTCAAAACCCTAGGGTTAGGGTTTGGACTTTGGGGTTTGATCGTCGGATTAGCGGCTGACTCCAGGAGGTTAGGGCTTTTGTAGAGAGGATTTGAGAGAGTAATTATTCAGAGTTTTTTGGCTGGATAGGGTGTGTGTGTATGTTAATTTCGGAACCCAAAGGTCCATTTATATAGGCATGGGGTGACTCACTCCAACCAATCACAATGCACGATCAAAATTGGAATTGTGGGTGATTCTAACTCTTCATGGTAATCTCCTTACGTAGCCCAAACACATCAAGATTTGGGTGTTAGGGTTTTGTGAACGGATCAAACGTATGACATAACATTTCAAATCTGGAAAATAAACAATCTAGCGGCCGAGCAATTGATCTGGTAGCCGAGGAAATGATGTTGCGACCGAAGAATGGATCTGGCGGCTGGCTAATCAATCTCTCAGGGAGATTTTCAAGCAACAGGTTTCACGGGTGAAGAAATGATGTTGAGGCCGTGAGATCAAAGTCACGGCCGATAGATGGATTTTCCTAAGATATTGTATTTCTATCTGAAAGGCTATATGGCTCTGGATTGGGTCCTCTAAGTGGCTAAAAGTAGTCACCATAAGTCCTCGGGTTCACGAGAAGTCAATCAGCAATCACTGTATCCATAACATCATCGGGATGGTCCCCAAGGTGGGACTTGAAATAATCGTTAGGCCAAATTGGGGTGTCTACACGTATCAAACGAGATAGGCTCTCCTCCAACCCTTAACCTGGTGATCGCCGCAAAGTCTGTAGGCATCACTGTCATCTCTCCCGGTAGCAAATGGAAGGTATTGGTAGTATCCCTTCATCTCTCTACAAGCACAACAAGGACGGCGTGGTCATTCTTGATGGGTGTCAAGATCCGTACGAATTTGCCAAAGGCCGCCTCATCCACCAATTGCCTCACTCTCTTCGGTAACCCCTCGTACAGTGCAAGGGAATCACTCGCGCCTCCGTGGCCACGAATGTCCCGCTGTTTCCCCCTTTTTCTACTTCAAGTACAAAGACAGACAACAGAAGAATGATTTAGCATACAGGAATTCATTTTCAAGTTCTAGGTAATCAATTCTAACAAAGATGGTTAGTTCAAGTTATGCATGCATGCGATATGTTTCAAAGACTATCGTAGCCTATTTCAAATTCTACTCAAGTACATGAAAGGAAGAGCAGGTTTCAAGGATATACCTCAGACCAGGTCGTCGAAATATGTGCTCTCGGATCTCTCAGAACGAGCTCGGTCTCGTAGTCCGACCACCGTGGTTTGTAGGCTTTCAGCCCGAACGGAACGAACAAGTGAGGTGTAGGTGGCACGTACGCTGTCGCTGAAAATGGTGCGCGTACTATGGCCTTCGCCACCGCCACTGCTGTACGCCTAGGCAATTTTGCCTTATCTCGGGCTCTCTCAGCGGCCTCGGCCTCTCTCACGGCCTCCTCCTCATCGGTCCTTGTCCTCTCGACCTCATCTCTCAAACTCTCCTCCTCCTGAGCCAATTCAATGGTCCTCTGTCGCTCGTCCCGAGCAGCGATGACTACAACAACTACGGCCGAATTATCCTGGAGCAAGCAGTCGAGCGTGGCATCATCCACAAACTCTGTAAAGTCGTCTTTTGTAATGGGCCTATGCCCCGATGCCCCCGCCGCTGGTCGAAATTTGATTGGCCCTGTCAGAACCTCTGTGGTCTCCTCCGTTTCAACCACCACACTTTTGCCTTTCGCCAAGTCCCTCGGATGGGGACTTACTTGACCCCATGTCGCCACCAACACCACTACCTCCGGCATTCTCAGAAATGCAACCACCAGTTACCAACGAGCCTCCCACGGCCATGCCAGGATCCAAAGGCTTGAAAGTAGGCCCCACTGGCCTCGGCTCCGCCGGCACGCATGGTATCACTACCGGCGCGCGGCGTTCTGCTCCATGCTCAACCCTCTGCTCTCAGTCTTGATCGCTTTTGCCACCGTCTTTGGCTCTTGCATTAGGGTTTGTGACGGCCCCGATTGTCTGTTGCTCCTCTGTTTCAACCTCCATAGGTCCTCCCTCATCCTTCGGATGATCAACTAATCACCACCGTGATCTGCCATGGATGTTTGTGTGAGGATGATTCGTTCATTTTGGAAGAAAATCAAAGGAATGGAATGGGTTTGAGAGAGGGAGGGTTTGAGAGGAGCTTCAAATTTCAGAATTCGAAAAATATAGTTTCCAAAGCTTCTTGTCGAATAAAAGAGAAGAAAGAGATGTGGGCTAGGTCTGGGCCTGATTTGGACTCAAGCCCTATAAGAGAATCCGCGCGCGCAGATTCTAGGTGGGTGCGCGCCAATTAGTTTGGACCTGAGGCCCAACTTGTGCAGTGGCTGAGCCAAATCAAATTTAGTCCCTTACAGCAGCCCCTTGGATCATATTTATGGTATGTTGATGATTTTTGAGGCCATTCTGGGTTGACAAAATTCAATCCGAGGCCCTAATATCCCCAGCAGTGGTCCGTCCGTGCTCACTTTAATCCTCATGGGATTCCAATTTCAATCAACGATTACAATCAACGACGATCCATCCGTCCGATTACAATCAACAACGATCCATCCGTCCGATTTCAATCAACGATTACAATCAACGATGATCCATCCATCCAATTTCAATCAACGACGATCCATCCGTCCGATTTCAATCAACGATTACAATCAACAACAATCCATTCGTTCGATTTCAATCAACGATTACAATCAATGATGATTCAAATCAAAGACAACCAATCCTGTCCGATTTTCAAATGACACGATTATTTTATAATGACCCGACCAAATCCTTGTCAACGACGTTCTATCCGTCTGTTCCAATCAAACAATGGTCTGTCCATCTAAGCCCTTTTATTCCCCAGGAGTGTTTATCTCAGCATGAGATATTGATCCGCTCATCCAGGATTCTCTATCTCCCCAACAGAATTCAAACTCCTTTCCAGTGATCTTCAGATGGTCTGCCCGTCCTTGATCCCTCGGTGCACGGTATTCTTATATACATGTCTGCATTTTCTATTTTCTCTTGGATAGACTCAATGGGTGTCTAGGAATCTTTGATGTTACCCGTACCAGTTTAATGGTGCTCTGCGTGCCGTCAAAGAGGGACCAATGTAGACACCCCAATCAGGGTCTCCCAATTAATGTACTTCATTTTTTGGTTTCTTGTTTTCCCGATGATGAATTGGATCAAAAAAACAGTTTTGAGTATGAAAAGGATTTGGACTTTGAATGTTTGGAACCCCTTTTTTGAACCTTAAACCTAAACCCTAACCCTAGCTGAAGGTTTGACCAACTTGCGTCAGTCTGGAACCTGAGAGCGCCAGTCAACTTGCCAGGTGTTGGTCAAAGGTCAAACTTTGACCGTTGACCATTGTGGTGGTTGGTTTGACACACGCGTGGGGCTCTGAGACATGCACGCGCCGGTCAACACCTGCCCTTTCACCTTTTTGCCAGCTGGATTTTGTGATCATCAGGGGTCTATTACCCATAATACCTCTGGTTTCGTCGCCTGAACAGTATTCCAGTAGGTTTGAGGTGCACCACCCTCACAACCACTCCCATCACCTTTTTGGGAAGTTTTCTCCACCAAGCAACCACAACCATCCTTGTTGGCTAGTTGTATCTCCACCATATTCACCAACTCAACCTCCTATAAATACCCCCATTGATACTCCATTCAAAGGGTTACAAAATTTCAAGAGTTAACAAACCCTTGCTCTCTTACTCTCAAAATATACATTATCACTACTACTTAATCCACTTCCATATCTCCAATTTCCAGCCACTAAAACACCTAGTTCAATCCATTTTCAAGTACTCAAACAAAGGTATAAACCTTACTGTCTTAATGTTTTGATCACTGAGGGGGGCTGGCAGGGCCAAGGCTGGTCCTAAAGCAGGCAGGGTTACAAGAACTGTGTGACTATCACTCTTTCGTGCATCAGTCCCTGATACGCGCGCGCCAATCCTTGTCTGTGCGCGCAGACCTGCGTGGGGATAAGGGTGTTGGCATTTTTTCATTTTTAATAGCATATAGAACACCTTGCTGCATATTAAAACTTATTTTACAGTTTCATATGATAAATTTGCTAGTAGTTGTTCAATATATATGTTTGATGCTTTGGAATACCCCTGAGTTTCTTCTGAACATGTCTTAGAGCCCAAGTATGCAACACCAATTACTGAAAGTCCAATCTGAACAGGCACACGCCTGTCCATGATCTGTGCGCGCATGTTAAAAACTAACCCCAGCGATTAGCTTTGCATGGGTAACTTGACCTTTGGCCTTTGTTTTAGTCCCCCATAATGTTTATGGGGTGTGTTTCATTTTAATGCCCATTCTGTTTGTATTAATATGACTCATGTACCTATAAACTGTTTGGCTTGTTCTGGGTGAGCACTGGTCTTTTCAGAGCCCAAAGGGAGATAAAAATCAATTCTGTTGAGATAAGCTGACGCACGCGCACTGGTGTGAGTTTGGCGTGCGCAAGTCCTCCTTGCATGCACGTAGATCATTGCATGCAAGGTGGTCTTTGTTTGTACCAAATTCTCATTGGTACACTCTTTTGGTTTTACAGCAGTGTTTTGATTTTTATTTCATTTATCGCTTATTATTCCACCCATCAATGCTATTTCAATCACATCCTGTAATATGTTACAGTTTAAATCTCGCCTTTTTACTGTTGCCCTGTCCTAATTGGCTAAGAAGTTAATTAAAAAAGAAGAGTCTCAATATTTTCATAAAATGCCTAAATAGAGACCGATCTCCAGATTGGGCGAGAGGAGTGCCTTAAAACCCTTCTCCTCTCGTAACCTGGCTCCCGAACCCAGATATGGTTATGACAGACTAGTGCTTTCACTTTTTCAAATCAAACAGCATATAAGGCGTTTCAAGTTCGGTTCTTTGAGTATCCGACCTTCAAACCAAAGTGGCGACTCTGAATTGAGCGTTCGTCCCGCTAACGCTCCCTCGATCTGTGGCCCTGCTTTACAAAATGAAATTTCTAAGGGCAGTTGCCCACAACGTCACCATATTCCAATCCTCAAAACGATATTGGATCGAACTTTTTTACTGAGCACGCGATTCGTACTCCCCGACACTAGTTCTTTTATATATGTGGAGGCGGCTTCCCTCACCATTCCTTATCCCCATCTTCGCCCTGGTTAACGGGGGCCAATGATTGCTCAGGGTTTAGTCCGGCCATTTTGATCCATTTCAGGTGTATGTGATACCAAAAGGGGGCGGAAGCACAGACACAGTAGGGGAACATGGATATTATCAGAGTAGGGGAGAGATACAGAGTGGGAGGTGATCCAAAAGGAGGAGGTGACTGAGATATTTATAGAAAAGTGACTGAAGAAATCAATCAGTTAATCATCAATAGTAAAAGCAAAAGTTGAAAGTTGAATAAAACGTTTAATTGAAAAGGAATCAATTATGAATAGTAAATCCGTGGGTGAATAGTACTATGAACAGTAATGAATAGTAATTCAGATGAATAGTGCAATTACTAGATAGTTCTATAGTTGAGTATAGAATAACTTAATGTGAGCAAAAGTAAGAACAGAAGTAATTACTGGAACTGTAATTCAATTGCTGAATTAAAACAGTACATAAATGGTTTACCGGTTTACAAAGGAAGCTGGAGTAGATTGATACTCAGCAATTAACTGGGATAGAAGAGTATATTCAGAACTCTAATAACTTTGTAAAAGAGTATCTAAAATATCTCTGGGTTAACTCTTGAGAGCAAGAATTCAATTAACTCTGTAATTGGTTCTTATTGCCTCTGCTTACTACATTACTCTTGGATCCTTTTATAGACTAAGGTCCTGAGTATTACAAATAATTCAATCCCGTGACTTTCCCCCTTTCGGTGGAGAAATGATGACTAAAGTGACTGACTGGTCCTGCTTTCGGTGCTGGTGGGACCAAAAGTAGAGATAATTGATGACTGTTGCTGCTTTCGGTGTAGATGGCCAAAAGCAATTATTGACTGTTGACAGTTGGTTGAGAATGGCCAAAAAGTAATAATTGGTTGTTGACTAGGACTCCATCATGTTGTCCAAATTCTGCAATTCTTCATTTGGAAGATTATCCCAATAATCTTGCCCATTGTCTTCATTCATTTCTGGGCAATCCGGGCTGGATGCTTGGTCATCTTCGGATAGGGGATTCATATTGTGATCCCAGTAGAACTTGTAGTCTTTGACTAAGTTTTGGAATTTTGTATAAAAAATAAATGGCACGTCTTGAAGAGGATCAGTGGACTTGATTTTTTGAACAAGATCTTCACAAATTAAGTGATACCTTCCTTCTTGGAAATAATCCTCATTTCCAAGATTACTTGCAATTGACTTTGCCCTGTGATGTCTGATCTGTGCTCTAATGGGTGCAGAACAAGGCCATGGGCATTCATCTTCAATAAGATCAATAGGTGCATGTATCCTGCTAAAGGGCCAATTAGTAGAAAGATACATGATATGTTGTGCTAGTATCACGTTCCCTGTGTTTGTCCATTCGGGCATTTTACTAAAGATTAGAACCTGGCATTTCATTGCCCTATGTTTATTGAAAACATTGTTGACACATATGGCTAATTTTCTAGTGACTCGGTCAGTTTGGTCTGGGTCAGTAAAAATGAGTTGCTTAAGAAAACCATGGTCTAATAGGGTCATTGGGCTGATTTGAATGTCTTGGCCTTTGTATGGAAGGACAAGGTCTTGGAAGTGTTGCATATGGATGCAGGCTTGGGGGATGCTGAATATTAACTGGCAAGGACAATCATACCTTTCTAAAGGTATTTCTAAACATAATGGATTAGTTTTTGGGCAGGTGACTCGGTCTTGGTTTTCATTATAATGAGTTTCCCAAGTGATTGATAATCCTGGGGTTGGTTGACTGGCTAGGTTAGCAAGGGTTTGAATAGAAATTCTTGAAAATGGTGACCATCTTGTCTGGCTAGATGTTGAATGTGGCCGACTACATCTAATGGTAGTGACTTGGGGATTAGAGATAGGGATTGTGGTAAAGCTAGGGTTTTGAAAGCTTTTTCTTGAAAAGTTTCAAATACACTTACGCTTTCACCATCATCCAGTGGGGATGACTGCACATGTACACCTTTACTACCATCCAGTGGGGATGATAGGGTTTTTACTTCTTTTACCAGTGGGGTAAAAGAGGCCTTCTGGGCTTCAATTGACTGATTCTTCATTGCAGTGAGGTCTGCTTTGAGCTGATTATTCTCAGTGGACTGCTGGTAATACCTGCAGTTTAAATCAAAATATTTGCAAGCCATTGATTCGCAATATTTGCAAGAAGGGGGGTTAGTAGATGAACTGGTGCTGACTAAGGATGGGTTAATTGAAACTCCACCCAAAGAACTAGGGAAAACAACTCCACTAGTTTGCTGATTAAAATAAATACTTAAACAATTTAAGCTGTCTAATAATCTGCGTTGATCCCCACGTGTATTCCAGAGGTTATCCAGAAGACATTGTTGGGTCTCATCCATGCTGTCTAAGTAATTTAGCTTCCTAAATTTTGTACTGGCTCCTTCAGGGAATACTGGCAGTAGGATTTTCCCAAAGGGAATTGTTTTCTGTTGACTTTGAGCCATCTGTAAAATGATCAAATGAATCATTAGTAAGATAAATAGAGCAATTTTGTAATTGACTTAATTCATTTTTGTCTGGTGTTGATATAAATTCAAAACTGACTTGTTGATCAAAAGACGTGATGTGGTTACTAGTGACTGTGAATGGATAGAGTAAATAAATGAAGGGCATTCCTAAAATTACTTTGTCAGTTAAATTTTTAACTAAAACAAATGAGGTTTTGAAACTAATTTTATTTTGGCAAATATTGACTTCTGGTAATTTGTACTTAATTATCATTTTACTACCATTTGCAGAACTTAATTGTTCAGTTGTTTCTTGATAATATTTAACAGGTACCAAACTTTCTTGAATACAATTTAAATCTGCTCCTGTATCAATAAAAGCAGTGACCTGTAATTTATAATCGCCTATTATTAATTTAATACGGGCATGCCATTTCTGTATGTTTATTTGATTAATTATATTCAATCTGTGACTATTAATGTTTGGGTGGTCAATATCTTGGTCACTATTTGGGTTTTTAATATCTTGATTTTGGCTGGGATTTTGACTATCATCTTCGAAGGTTTCTTCAGAAGATGAACTACCTTTCTTTTTTCTGAGGAATTTATTAGCTAGTGCTAATGTTGGAAGTTGGTTTTTAATCTTCGTAATTTCTATTTTAATAAGATTTACTTCATACTGTAAATCATGTAAAGTGACTTCTTTATTAATTTTATTAAAACGTTCTATAGTAGCATTGAGGCTTACTGTTGGTTTATTGTACTGGGGTTGTTTCCCTTGTTGTATCAAGAGTTGTTTGAGTTTTTTAATATATTGTTGTTTTAATTCTAAATCATCTATTCTGCTGATTAGATCAATCAATAATTCTTCTTCTGGTAATTCCCTAGTAAGTACATTTAATTTTTTACAACAATTATCAGTACAACCAATTTTAATTTGATCTTCACTTGAACTATCACTAAGGGAATGGTAATCGGAGGATGTATTAATATCTTCTTCATCGTCAAGATTTGTTCAGATTTGCAATTCTGAAAATCTCCAAGATATGCTGTTTATCCGTATCAGATATATTAATTTGACTGATTTTGGCTTGGACTTTACATTCAGTTTTGTAATGTCCTTTTTTACCACAGTTATAACACGTAATGTTACTTTTGTCATCATTCTTTTTATTCTTTTGATTTTTGGATTTTTCGTAATATTTTTCTTTGGATGATTTGGGTTTACTATTTTTTGAGTATCGGTGACTTTTCTTATTGTAGGTTGGTTTAGTATGGTGTTTGGGTTTCCTTCGTGATGGTGCTATTGGTGGTAGACCATATTGTTCACAAAAGTTTCCTAACTCATACTTGGCTTTATTTTTATCTTTTTGAGCTTGTTTACTAATTTTCATATCAATGCACATTCTTAGACCTTCTTTTTGAATGGTACTAATAATGTCACCATATGTTAATTTATCATATTCAATGACGCCTGTTGGTTGACTAAGAACATCTCTTATTTTGTGAGCAAATAAATTAGGAAGTCCGTTAATAAATTTTTCTTTCCAAAATGATTTTGTACAATCATCTCTAAGCATGACTCTAGATGTAAAAACATCTTTGTACCACCTAAAATCACTTAATGTTGGACAATGCAAATTACTGAGTTGATCATGTATTCTAGAAGTTATATTACTAGGTTGTCCAATAAAATGTTTAATGATGGTATAAATTAAAGTATTTATTCCATCTGGTGCTCCCATTCCAATTTCATTGTCAAAAATTGGGAGACCATTTTCATCCAGTTGGACAGCATGTTTAACTTCTTCTCGTGACTCATGAGTGAGATATTTATCCCACCATGCTTTTAACATTCCAGTGAAACCAGAAGTTAGTAGATCAACTATTTGTAGTTGATTAAGATATGTATTACCTAAGTAGCTGTTAGCAGCCATTGACATGTGGTTTAATTTTTCTAATATTTGGTGTTCACTCAAGCCATCAATATTCCATTCATATAATTTATTAGAAGAAACAGAAAATTGATAGGATAGATTATTTTCTTCATATTGTAAATCAGGAGGAGTCGGTCTAGAATACCAATTTTTGGTAAGAGTGGTAGTGTTGGTTGAGGGATTGATAAGACGGTTAATTCCTTGACTGGAGAACTGGTTTTGGAGTTGTGTGATTTCTTCATCAGAAGAAGTTTGATCTTTTTGACTAGAAGTACTAGTGTCACAATTTTTTGTGATTGTAGAAACTTGAGGTGATTCTTGTTCAGATTTAATGGTTAATTTTGTTAGTATTTCATCAATCATTTGAATATTTTGATTCTGGTTGATGTTAATTTTTTCTCTTTTTTCTGGAAGACGTATAAGGGGTGCTTCTATTTGTTTACTAGAGGATGGGAAACTGCAAAAAGATCTTTCATCAATTTTGGTTTCCATTTTATCTAATTGGTTACCTATGATTTTTAGACATTGATTGGTGTAATTAATTTGTTCAACAATTTGTTTGCATTCTATTCTTTCACTGGGTAATTTGAATGGAGATGCGGTAATAGATGTATTTTTGTAATCAATAATAATGGGTTCTAAGGGAGGATGACTAGAATTTGTAGTGGTGTTATCTGTTTTTCTCCATCTTGTCTTTGTAATGGTGTTGACCTTTTTATAATAGTTTTCTAAGTAATTAAAAAAGTAGATTTTAGTCCTTGTATCTTTCATGAAATCTTCCCATTGAATAATTATCTTTGCTTGTCTAGATTGTGAGCATTTATTAGCATAGTCTTTTCTTTTTTGTTTGTTTTTCTTTGACTTAAATTCTTTGTATAATGTACTAAAATCAATTTCAAAGTCTTTATGTAAAACAAGTAGAATTGATTGTGTAGAGTAAGTAAGTTTACTAACTTGTGATTCAGTTAATAATCCTGTATCTAATTTATCATATCCCTGTTCCTCTTGGTTGACTATGTCCGACAACTCAGATAAATTAGCCATTGAAGAACTGGCTGAAGAACTACACTTGAATAATCTGTTCATTGTTTTATTCCTAAAGATTCTTCTTTTAGTAATTTACTCCTAAAGTCTTCTCGTTTAGTATTTTAATCCTAAATTACCATGATAAAGACATACCCCACTTAACACATACCCATAGCCTACTGAACACATACCCTAAGTTTTTTCCCAACCCCTAACTGCCCACCTGGGACTTACTCACGGGGACTTTTACGGATTACTACAGGGTGGCTCAAAGTGGGTGGCCAGTGCAAGGTGCTCGACCGAAGGTAACTAGAATTAATCTACCAATTGAAAATACAGTATGAATAAAAGAACTAAACGAAAGATCAGGAGGAACAAATCAACTTACAGTTTACTCAGTGTTTACTCCTTCAACAACTTCCTACTTGGCTCTGATACCAAAAGGGGGGCGGAAGCACAGACACAGTAGGGAAACATGATATTATCAGAGTATGGGAGAGATACAGAGTGGGAGGTGATCCAAAAGGAGGAGGTGACTGAGATATTTATAGAAAAGTGACTGAAGAAATCAATCAGTTAATCATTAATAGTAAAAGCAAAAGTTGAAAGTTGAATAAAACGTTTAATTGAAAAGGAATCAATTATGAATAGTAAATCCGTGGGTGAATAGTACTATGAACAGTAATGAATAGTAATTCGAATGAATAGTGCAATTACTAGATAGCTCTATAGTTGAGTATAGAATAACTTAATATGAACAAAAGTAAGAACAGAAGTAATTACTGGAACTGTAATTCAATTGCTGAATTAAAACAGTACATAAATGGTTTACCGGTTTACAAAGGAAGCTGGAGTAGATTGATACTCAGCAATTAACTGGGATAGAAGAGTATATTCAGAACTCTAATAACTTTGTAAAAGAGTATCTAAAATATCTCTGGGTTAACTCTTGAGAGCAAGAATTCAATTAACTCTGTAATTGGTTCTTATTGCCTCTGCTTACTACATTACTCTTGGATCCTTTTATAGACTAAGGTCCCGAGTATTACAAATAGTACTAGCATGTGACTTTTCTCCTTTCGGTGGAGAAATGATGACTAAAGTAGGTGACTAGCCCTGCTTTCGGTGCTGGTAGGACCACAAGTGGAAATAATTGGTTGTTGTTGCTGCTTTCGGTGTAGATAGTCAAAAGCAATAATTGACTGTTGACTGTTGGTGCTTTCGGTGGAAAATGGGCAAGAAGTAATAATTGACTGCTTGAATAATTGACTATGCCATTTGGGCAAATGGGTCTTGAGCATCTTGAAAAGCAGACCCATATGAGTTTTTGCAAGATGTTGCTGTGGCTGATTCTTCAGATGAATTGTCTTCTTCTTCTTGACTGGCTTGAGCAATTAATTGTTGAGCTAACATCAATAACTGTGAACACTTGGTTTTTGACTTGGATTTTGACTGTATGAGAGAACTTGGAGTTGGACTTCCAAGTCTAATTGTAGAAAATGTCGGTGAACTTGGTTCAGGAAGAACTGACTTCTGTTTATTCGGGTGAACCTGTGTAATTGGAACTGGAGCTTTGACTGGAGTTGGGACTTTGACTGGAAATTCTTCTTTGACTTGTTCAATGATGCGATGATGCTTGTATGCACCCCACCATTTTACCAAATACTGGCGAGTAACTGTTTTGTTATTGATGCTGTATCGCCATTTAAAGATCCATGGTACCTTGTATTTTGCCATGAATAGTAGGAGAATAGGAAATTGACCAGTGTGATGGTTGGTTGGGTATAAAGTGGAAAAATAGTTGACTTGATCCATAAGTTCAATTGGTAATAGTTCAGGAATGGCTCCATTTTGGTGCCACCATCTGGAGAACCAAGACGGAATTATCGATTTGAATTTGTGATCAAATGAGAAAAACCAGGAGTGGGTAAATGATTCATTTTCATGGAGGATGACTTTGAACCAAGAATCAATATAATCATAGTAATTATATTGAATTGGGTGACCAGGGAGATTTCTGAGCAAAGATGGGTGTCCCCATTCATCAAGACTGACTATATTGTGGATGTAGAGGGAATGGTAAATGACTTTATTTGGATTGATTCTATCAGTAATAGGCTTGATTACAATTGACTTGTGGTGGAGAAGAATGTCTTTGTAAAAAAGAAGGGTTTTATCTGGGTGAGCAGGAATGAAATGCCAACCCGGAGGAAAAAAAGCTTTGACTAATTCAAGGGGGCTGTGAATATTTTTGTGGACTGGTTCAATGGAAAATAAATTGGTTGCAACTGGTTTGAGAACATATTCAGTAGTGCTTGCTGGGTAAGTAAATTTTGGTTGACTTAGTTGGATGGACTGGTTTGAAGAAAAGGGATCCATTGTGGATGGTGTAATAGTGTGACTAGAGGAAGGAGTGTATGCAAGTGCAGAGCTGTAACTGGTCTTGGGGATTTGCCCAAGAACTTGGTACCTGTTGCCGCAATCTGCTGGAGGAAGTGCAAGCTGGTTTTTTGTGGGTAAAGCTGGAATCTTGCTTTTGTCTGTCATTGTAAGACTAGAATTGGGTTGTTTGTAAGTATGATGAATAATGAATGCTGCTGGAAAATGGCTTTAAATAGCTGAGAAGTACTTTTTGATGAATGAGATACTATTATGATTTGTTAAATAAAAATTCTCTGGTGAGAAAATCAGGGATAGAATTTTGGTCTCCCTTAATATATTCAATATCAAAATAAAAAATACTTAAAATTGACTGCCACCTGGCAAAGATCTGTTTACTATCTATGTTCTTAACATCTTGTTCCAGAACATATTTTGCACTTTTACAATCAATTTTGACTAAAAACTTTTGGTTTAATATATCATCTTGAAATTTGGAAATACATAAGACTAGTGCTAAAATTTCTTTTTTAATAGTACTATAATTGCTTTGTGTTTTATTCCAAAGACCAGAATGAAAACGAACAATTTGTTCAGGGGAACTAGAATTGACTTTTTGTAGGAGGATGCCACCATAACCAATATCTGAGGCATCAGTTTGGATAACTTTAAAAGAATTGACTGTAGGAATACCTAGACATGGTAATGTCTTAACATATTTTTTGACTTGCTGGACTATGGAAGTGTGTAGAGATGACCAAGGAGGGGGTTTGTCTTTTAATCTTTCAAATAGTAGTTGACATGTCTTCCTAAGATCTTTATAGAATTCTGCTATGTAATTTAAAGATCCTAAAAATCTTTGTAATTGATTTTTGTCAGTAATTTCATTAGGAAATTTGTCAGCAAATTGAATTGCTCTACTAATTGGTACTATGGTAGACTGATGAATGTCGTATCCTAAAAATCTTTTTTTAGTTTGAAATAATTTAATTTTAGGGGCAGAAATAACTAAACCATTATTTTTAATGGTATTGACAAATGTATTTAAGTGTTTCCAATGTTCATCAATAGAATTGGAAAAGATGAGAACATCATCTATGTAAACAAGGATGAATTGACTGAATGGGTTAAATATTTCATTCATGATATTTTGGAATTCACTTGGTGCATTTTTTAATCCAAAAAGCATTACATTCCATTCGTAATGTCCAAAAGGTGTAGTAAATACTGTTTTGTACCTATCATTGGGATGTAACTGGATCTGCCAAAATCCACTTTTTAAATCAAATTTTGAAAAGATTACTGCATTGCTTAATCGGTTGATTAAATCTTTTTTATTAAGTATTGGGTATCTGATCCATTCTAGTACTTCATTTAATGGTTTGTAATTAATAACTAGTCGTGGTACACCTCTTTCTTTTTCTGCATTTTTATTGACATAGAAAGCTGGACATGACCATGGTGATTTACTTTTTTGAATGATGTTATTACTTAGTAATTCATTAATTTCTTTCTTACATGTTTCCATTACTTCAGGGTTCATTTGAATAGGTCTAGATTTTGTAGGGATCTGATTTTCATTAAATTCTTTTACATATGGTAGAGTTACTATATGCTTTTTCCGATGCCAAAAGGCACTAGGGAGGTTAGAACAAACTTCTTTTACTAGTTTTTCTTTGAATTTTGCAATTTGTTGACTAAGATTTGTATCAGTAAGGTGTTGTTCAACTAATTTATATCTGATTTCATTCTGTAGGAATCTTAGTTGATTTTCTTTCTGATTTAAAGAAGGTACAGGGTAGTTTTTAATTTGCTTTAATTCACGAAATTCTGGTTTTGTTAAAAATTTAAATGTTACTTGTTGACCAAAAGGTTTAGTGGTAATTCCTTCGTGATTAGTTGTAAAAGGATAAAGTAAACAAATAAAATGTGTTCCTAAAATCACCCTATCAGTTAAGTCTTGAACTAGCACAAAAGAAGTTCTAAAGCAGATTTCGTCTTGACAAATATGTACTTTGGGTAATTTATAATTAATTTGCATTTTACTACCATTTGCAGAACTCAATTGTTCAGTTGTTTTGTGAAAATACATAGTAGGAACCAAACCTTCTTGAATGCAATTAAGGTCTGCTCCTGTGTCAATAAGAGCACTAACTTCAACTTTGAAATCATGTACTACCAATTTAACTTTAGCATCCCATTTTTGGTAGCAATCTTGGTGATTAGTATCTTCTTCATTCTGAGTCATTAACTGATTGTCAAATTCTTTTAATTTGGTAATTTCTTTTTTAATAAGATTAACTTCTTGTCTGAGATTTGGTACAGTAGTTTGTTTAATAATTTGATTTGATTCTGATTTAGTAGGGAATTGACCTGATGCTTTATGGGGACTAAATTTTGTTTTTCTCTTTGTAACTGTTGTAATTGTATTTACTTTTTTATAATATTTTTCTAGGTATTGGAAAAAATAGATTTCAGTTCTTATTTCGTTCATGAAATTCTCCCATTGAGCAATTATCTTTGCTTGTCTAGATTGTGAGTATTTATTAGCATAGTTTTTTCTTTTTTGTTTATTTTCTTTTGACTTAAATTCTTTGTATAATTTGGCAAAATTAATTTCAAAGTCTTTGTGTAATACGAGTAAACTTTGGTCAACTATTTCTTCAAAATCTGTTTGAGTTGGAGACCCTTGGGAGGTGTCTTCATCTTCAAATTTTGACTGAGTAGAATAACAGGGTTTACTAACTTGTGAGCTTGACTTAACACCTTTTAGTTTAATGTTAGGGTCAAGCAAATTTTTGTCTTTCCTAGGCTTGGTGACTGATCTGTCAATAGTAACTGAGCTATTTGACCGATTTAATTCTTTGATTCTCAGAGGAGGGTTTGTTCTTTGTTGATCAAAACTTATCCTAACTGTACCATCTAGGTATTGTTGAATATAATCTAGATCAATCGTGTCATTCTGGAGTTTCTGTGGGAAACTCTCATTTTCACTAAGCCAACTAGCCGGTAACTGGATGTCATTCCAAGAAATTGTTTTGGGTACTTGAATGTTGGCATTTGTACTACTTTGAATAAGGACAGTTTTGTCTTTTGGACTTTTAACTAGTGCATGAATGTTTAAATTAGTTTTCATACATTTGTAATAAAGACGGTAAATTAATGCAATTGACTGACTTCCTTCAAGCATTTGAGTGATTGCTCCAGCAGTTTGGATATTTAAAGTTAATGCTTTTAAAATATTTTTGTCATTTAAACTAAGGGGTAAATCGGGGTAACAGTTGAAGTAGACTGGACCATTATGTAGGCTTGACTCCATTAATCCTAACAAACTATCACTATAGACTGTGAATCTGCTATCTCTTAGAGATAGTAATACCGAGGAATTTAATCCTTTTCTTGTAAGTGGTTTAATAGCTACTTGTATTAATCCTACATGAATATATTTATATCCTTTTTCGAGGTGTCTTTTAATTGAATGTTGACTAAGAAGAGAACATCGTTCTTCTTGTTTAGTAATAGCATAAACATGTTCTGCAGTTTTTGCGACTTGATCCGTACGAAAAGTATCATCTAGGAAACTTGACTTGTAAATCTCTTTTACTGGGATTTTGGGAATATTCCAATTAGTTAATCCTGTATCTAGATCCTGATATTCATGTTCCTCTTGGTTGACTATGTCCGACAACTCAGATAAATTAGCCATTGAAGAACTGGCTGAAGAACTACACTTGAATAATCTGTTCATTGTGTTTATTCCTAAAGATTCGTCTTTTAGTAATTTACTCCTAAAGTCTTCTCGTTTAGTATTTTAATCCTAAATTACCATGATAAAGACATACCCCACTTAACACATACCCATAGCCTACTGAACACATACCCTAAGTTTTTTCCCAACCCCTAACTGCCCACCTGGGACTTACTCACAGGGACTTTTACGGATTACTACAGGGTGGCTCAAAGTGGGTGGCCAGTGCAAGGTGCTCGACCGAAGGTAACTAGAATTAATCTACCAATTGAAAATACAGCAGGAATAAAAGAACTAAACGAAAGATCAGGAGGAACAAATCAACTTACAGTTCAACATACACATACACCTGAGTACTTATTTATTTATTTATTTAAAAACATATAAATTTGATAATCGAGGAATTATTGATGGGCTACGTATATAGATATTAGATACATATGTTAAGGGACACTAATTACACTAAATTTGCATTGTGTCCGGATGAGGCTGAAAAACACTAATTACACTAATTTTGCATTGTGTCCGGATGAGGCGGAAATCATGGGATTTCCGCCACGGTCCATTGTTGGTCCTACCGAACATTTCCTGTAATAATTCGAACCATTCATCTCGTAGGGCCCGCAAAGCAATATGTTCACGTAAAAAATCAGTTTGATCGGACATCAATAGCTATGGCAAAAATTAAATTTTAGTTTATAAAACGGACGACCTGATTCTGTCACTTGTATTTTAAGTTAAACTGTCAATGACGGTCGATTTTATAACTCAATTTAAATTTTAATATAGTTCTTGATGTCCGATCAAGCTGATTTTTTACGTGGACGTATAACTTTTTGGGTCCTGCAAGATGAATAGTTCAGATTACTGCAGTGAATGCTCAGTAGTACCCACAATGAGTGGCGGAAACCATGAGGTTTTCACGTTACCCGGAAAGAATTTAATCTCTTTAATTAATCACAGGTATCGAAGTTAATTCGTTGTTCTTTCCTTCTATATTTTTGTTGTACATTTATTGGATCGGTAATTACTAAATATTGTAATTAAAGTCTACACCAGCACAATAGGCACCCATAGCTCGATGAAATGAAAATTCAAGTAGAGTCATCAGTGGCAATCTAAAATTTGGTTTCTACATTATTAACTTTGCAGCAAACTAAAGTAGCTAAGGCCTTTATTTTCATACCAATTAAGGTTTTAAATAACAGACTTACCCCAAAAAAATAAAAATTAACTTACAGTGTCGGGGACACGTAATAGTTGTGAAACTTTATATCTATCTCAAAACCGATTGACAATGAGTGGAGAGGTTGCAAATGTTATTAAGTGATCACCCATTCTAATCCCAAGCAATCTGAAATTATATATCCTTAACATCCTCCCTTACGTGCAGCCATTTTTGAGGTCTGTCACGTGTAACCTCCTTTTTTTGGTCTATCATTGTGCAGCATTTTTATTGGTCTGTTATTGCGGGGTATGAGTGGGCACACGCCCCTAAAATCTGGTTTTAAAATCGAGTGCGCCCTTTTTTGAAAAGCACGGTGAAACGCTTCGATTCAGAGCTGCCACTCGAATTTTAACGGAACGCTCCCAAGGAACCGAACTTGAAACGTTTGCTACGTTTTGATTGAAAAAAGTTTTGTAGATTGGACCGTCGTCACCTTCGATATCTGAGGTTCGGGAGCCAGGTTACGAAAGGGGAAATGAGCTTCGACATCTCAGACCACGGAGAGCGAGGAGGAGGAGGAAGAAGAGGAAGAAGAGCACTCGCCTTTTAGCAGTGGCTCCGACGACTCCGCTGACAACCCCAAGTATAAAGATGGATCCGAGAGAGAGAGAGATGACGACGAAGACAACGAGGACCTTTTTGACAACTGAGGGCTACCACTGAGCCTCATTTGTTTTACTGTCTTTTGCTTTTGATTCGGGCTTCCGCGCCCACGTAGACAGACTTGATGGCGGGCCGGCCTGCCCTAGACTTGATATTTTGGAGGATGACTGGGCCTGCGTGCTCCTTATGACTTCTTGGCACATGTGCCTTGTTGATATTGCTTTTGCTCGGGCCGTTGTGCCACTTCATACATTATTCCACCTTTTGCTTTTCGGATATTGACATAGTAGTTTATGAAATTTGCATCTTATGTTTATTAATTCTCTTTGTAAAGAAAATTTGGTAAAAGAATGTATAAACGAACCACTAATATCCAACTTGCATTGATAAGTAGTCTGAATCGACAAATAAACATGCGCGTATGTACAAAACTTGACTAGCTCGAAAGAAATGGAAAGAAAAGTCTCAGGATACAAAACGAAACTTAGGACACATGGAAAGTAATGAAATTTTGGGCATTAATGTGCCAAAATTCGAAATTCTCCTCAATATGGGAAACTGGCCCTTCCGCAAGGTCACAGAGGCGTATGATGACCTGTACGAACTGACAAAATCAAGAAAGGACCTCTCGAAACAAGAATTGAACCGAAAAACTAGAAAAATGTCGCAAAAGTGAACATAAAATGCCAAAGATGACAAATTTAGTCCCGGACTAAAACCAACACCCCCATACAGTCACATTAGATCCATTTGACGTGTACGATATGACAAAACTTGGCAAAAGTCCATGAAACGAATTTCGAACCTCCGAAACCTTGATTTGAACTTGAAACGGGCCATCGGGGGTCCAAAATCTTCGTCGAGTGCGACATTAGGAATCCAACGCTTCGACACAGTCCCATATACCTTTTATGACTTGTAGGAACCATCAAAAGTCCAAAACAGGTCCTTGGATCAAAAATGACATATCAGAGGCAGTAGCTGTTTGCTACTGTTTTCTGCTGTATCATACTGGCATACGTTGGTAATTACAGGCGTATGGGGTTAGTCAGATACGCTCGGGATACGTGCACGTAGATATGATGCTGGCGTGCACAGGTAGTACCTACTGCAGATCCATTTGTTTTACCAAGTCTCCTTCTAGGGGAATAATGCCTTGTCACCACTCCACACTGTTTACACACGGTTTCTGACCACCAGAGGGCAGTGTCCTTCCTTGCAAGGGTGGTAAGACACCAAGGCATGGGTTTAACTCTGGCACGCGAATCGAGGTTGATATTTTGATGTTTTTGCCTATAAATGGAAGGTGCTAGCAATGTTGAACTCACACTCTCATTTCCCATATTCAGTAATCTTTTGCATTCTCGATGGAGAATCCACTCCCCACTTTGATCAAACCTTGGTTAGTAGAATTTTTGTCCATTGATTGGTTGAACTTCCAATCTTATGGTCTTGCCTCATTCCGATACCTTAGGCATGTGCCACTTCGCCCTGAGCTTCTGAGAGCTGCTATTAGGTTTTGGGACCCTGATGTCCATGTCTTCCGCTTTGGCAATGATGAGATGTGTCCGACAGTCGAGGAGTTTCAAGCCTATCTTTGAAGCTTCGTGTCTCCTACACTTGTTGTCCCACCCTATCAAGTGAGCATGCCTGGGCTACTAGCGACCTCTCTCAACATTTCTCGAGGTTTGGCCAACACCTTGCTTGAAGGTGGTCAAATCAACATTCTCCGCCTAATTGAAAGGTACAGTCCTAATGGCAACTTGGATGACAATGTTGTGCTGGCCTGGCGCCACTTTGCCTTGATGATCTATTTGTTGGCTGCCTACGTACTGGTTCATGCCGATGGGCAAGTCAGTACTCTCTTGGTGAGAGTGGTTGCTCAGATGGGGGCTCGGAAGAACGTAGTGTCTCTTGTCCTTGTAAAGACACTCTTGCGCTTAGACTTGATAACCACCGGTCAGACCAATGTCTTCAGTGGCAGCCCACTTCTTCTTCAGGTAAACTCACTCAGCTCACATTTTTCTGGCTTTCACACTTTCTCATTTTACCTCGACATGCGGCTTAGGTTGCTCCTAGCTTCTTACTTATTTTTTTGCTCAGGTCTTATCTGGCTTCTTACTTGTCTTTTCACTTATGTAGTTGTGGCTATCGGACAAGATCGGGCAGCTTTATCCTCTGGAGGAAGGCTAGAATCTCTTTCCACGATGAATTCATCAAAGGCAGATGAGATTCCCTGAGATGGACTTGGAAGAGTGGTATGAATTCCTGAGGCATGTGCAGCCCAACGAGATTGCTTGGGGATGCACTTGGTTGGATTTGCCTGACATGGCTACTCATTCGGACGGGTTCAACAAGATGGTCATTGCTAGATTGACAAGGTTCACGTTCTATATTCCCGGCCACATCCTTCGCCAGGTTGGCATTTCCCAAGAGAACAATCGCATTAGCACCGGGAATTTCTGTCTTCCCAACTTCAAGGATTAGACACTCAATGTATACCAAAGGCGTTGGGGTCTTAGTGACATTCAAGCAGCAGATCCAGATTTCAGCCCAACGTTAATGAATAGATATAAAAGATGGCTGCGAGCAGAGATAAGCGAAAGACAAAACATCGATTGACTCCAGAGCTGACTTTGCTATATTTAGAATAAGCTGTGAGCCGTTAGGCTTCTGTGGGTAGTGTGCCCTGAAAAAAATGTACAAAGCGGAGCGCGACGAGCGCTCAATTCAGAGCCGCCACTTGGGTTTGAAGGTCCGACACCCACGAAATCGAACTTGAAATGCTTTCTACATTGTTTTGATTTGAAAAAGTGGAAGCACCAATCCGTCATAACCATATCTGCGTTCGGGAGCTAGGTTACGAGAGGGGAAGAGTTTTAAGGCAACCCTCTTGCCCAATCCCGAGATCGGTCTCTACTTAGGCATTTGCGAAAACATTTGTGATTCTGTTTGATTAATCAATTCTTTAGCCATTTAGGGGCGGGAAACAGTTTAATGGGGATTAAAGTTGTAACACGATTTGCAGGATATGATTGATAGCATGGATGCGAAAGCAGTAAATAGGATAGAACCAGGTTCTGTCCAAAAGAGCAAACCCAGTGCACAGTTCCAAACTTGACATGCGCAAGAAGGAACTCACATACACTGACCAAAACCACTGCACGCGGTTCCAACATGCACGTGCCAATATCCAACACGCGCGTGCGGATGTGCCTTTCTTACAGGCTCTGTTTTTATCCCCCTCTGGGCTCTGGAAGAACCAGTGCTCACCTAGGATAAACCAAGCAGTTATAGTAGTTACACTACACAGTTTAAACGCTGAAAAGCCCTACAAATTAACAAAACACTCCATAAACAGTGTGGGGATAAAAACAGAGGCCTAAGGCCAAACTACCCATGCAAAAAGCCAGACACTGGTCAGAGGATGCACCTGCGTGCGCGAGTAAGCCACAGGCGCGCGCTGGTTTGAGCTGTCAAACTAGTGCTTTGTTTTGTATGTTTCTGTGTTCTGGGACATATCCAGAATGATCCCAAAGGTACTCCATAACAACATATAGGCATATTGAACTAAAACTAACAGTTTTAACAAAAGAAAGTAGTAAACTGGTTGTTAGCATGCTTACAGTAACCTATATACAAAGTAGAACACAAAACAACAAGGCACCAATCCCCACGCCAAACCTGCGCGTGCAGCCATAGAGTGGCGCATGTGTACTAATGATTGGCGTGCACTGGTCCTTGCCACTATGGTTTTTGAAACCTTGCCAGCTTTAGGGCCAGGGCATGGTATTGAGTACCAGCATTGACCCTGCCAGCCCACCTCAGGGATCAAAATAGTAATCAGTAGGTATGTTATACCTTGTGAAAGAGTAGTTGAGCTTTGAAGTTTGAGGCTTGGTTGAGGTGGAAGAACAAGCTATGTTCTTGAGGGAGTATGAGTGATAGAAGCAAGGAAACAAGGTAGCTTGTGTTGCTTGGAATTAGGGTTAGGGTTTTGTATCCTTCGGAACTTGATATGTTGTAACCCTTTGAATATATTTTGGAACCCTCTTAATGGAAGAACCATGGGGGGTATATATAGGATGAGAGGTGGTAGATATGGTGGCAAAGAGAGGAGCTTAGCCAATCCACGAAGCTGGCTTTGAGTTACTTGGTGGCTAAGCTTCCCAACCCATAAAGGTGATGGGGACAGGCTTTGACTGGCGCGCGCCTGTCATACCAACAAGCGCGTGGGTCAACGGTCACGCTTTGATTGTTGACCACCACCTGTCCATTTGACCTACGCGCGCGGGTTTGGGTGAAGCGCGCGCATGAACTACCTACTCACGCGTTGGTCAACGGTCAAGCTTTGACCATTGACCAACACCTGTCAAGTTGATCTGCACATGCAGGCTCCAAATCAGTGCGTTCCGGTAGGGTTTTTGGTTAAGTTTAGGGGTTCAAGGGTTTTTCAAACACTCAAAGCTCAACTACTCAAAGCTCAAACACTCAAAACTCAAAGTTCAAGGGTTCTACCTAATTGGTCACATTAGGTAGAACCACCACCACCATCAAATGATTACAGAAAGTCAGCAATACAATCTGAAGTTGACACCGCTTTTAAGCAAGTATTGAAGAAAAAATATAAAAGAAACAAAGACAGATTTTCGAGAGACAAAAAAGGGTTCTTTCAAATTCCAGTGAAAGCATAATGAACAACTTCAATTTTCTGTGTTACATCAAAACCGCTAACAAGGTGTTCATGTGGAGTCAGGAAGGTACCATGTTAGATACATTTGCAGCTATAGTCAGCAAAACTATGTAAATAATAAATTGGACAGCACATAAACCCAAAAAGTGAACCCTTTTCAAAGAGATGAAAGAAAATATAGAGTTCAAAATGCAACAACTAACAAAATGTGTTGACAGGTTCTCCTTAAAATCTATGTGAAACACGATAAATTCTTTACATCTCATCAAGGTCCTTTTGGCTCCGAATCAAATGATGAGAACGATGAGACTTGAGAGAGATATAGTCAAAACAAATTAATAGATGCTTGATGCTTGCTTATATCTCCATGTGGTCTCCATTAACTCTGCATCAAGATTTGACTCATAAATTAGGCACCACTTGGAATCAAGAACCAATAAAAGCCAATCCCATGTCTGGAAAGTTGGTTATGCTACTTTTACATGCATGAGACAAGTTTGGTGAGTAGTAAGTACTGGATGATGCAATTTTTTACTCAAATCGGGCAGCCCTTCATGCTCGCGGTTGTCATCCGATGGTTCAGGAACATCAAAGAACTCGTCAGCCATGTCATTCAGGCCCCGCAGATTTGAAGCACCAGAAAGGACATTATTCTCTAGGTCAACTTCCATTTTACTCTCTTCTATATCTATTATCTCTTCAGGCCTTTTAACTTCTGGTTTGACACTCTCTTACCACTACAAGAAATTACACCATTACCGACTAACAGTTAGTCGGCAAAAGGTATGAATTTAGTCGGCAATAGTAATTCCCGACTAAAAACTTTGGTTGGGGATTTAGTCGGGGAATTGCGGTCGGGAAAGGTAATTACCGACTAAATCATATTTAGTCGGAATATGTTATCTTTTCCCGACTAATTATTTAGTCGACTAATTATTTAGTCGGCTAATTAGTATTATTATCGACAAAGTATTTAGTCGGAAAAATTATTTAGTCGGTAAATGTTAAATAAAATTACCGGATTTATTAAATATTTACCGACTAATTATTTAGTTGGTAAATATTCAATCAATTACCGACTAAATAATTAGTCGGCAAATGTAACATTTATTGTTCACATATTACAACTTTTACCAACTGAGTATTTAGTCGGGAAATATAATATTACATATTTTAATACTAATTCTAAAATCAGCTTAGATTTTTTATTTTTTATTGATGATTCACAATAAATTAAATTAAGCAACATCTATTCCCCAATCTACTGTAATCAAGTGTTGTAATTCAAGAACAATTCATTCATAACTTTCATAAATAAAAGGTGTTCACCAAATACTTAATAAATAGTATCCAAATCCGTGGAGTACAAAATAACAAAAAATCGTACCACGAAAAGTGTTCATAGCATCAAACATATCATATCCAAGCCCTAGAGCGCAAAATAATAGGAAAGTTCAATAGCGAGAAAACTAGATTATGGTAGAATCCACGGCAAAAATCCAATTTCTTCATATATAGTCCTTAACGAGATGCCAGATACTTCAATATCTTTGGAAAGAACAAAACACAATAATAAGACCCATGATATTGGTAATAAATGACAAGGGTACATCAAGGGAAGAAAAGAAACCTAACATCGTGATATTGATACATGCACATAAAACAACATTTCTCGAGTATGGATATAAGAATGAAGAGAGCCATCTAATTTGTAATTTCAACAACTATATACGTTAATCTTGCTACTTTATTCTTCCACCAGAAATAACCAAATGTTTGTTTTATTATATCAAAATATTGTCATGCTCATCTATACTACTTTTTTTAAATGTACAAATATATTTTCTACTCTTATGTTCCCAAAAAAAACCCTTGCACTTGCACACCCCATGCCCCTTCCCAACCGACACAAAGTAACACTCCTAACATTAATGATACAAACCCCACGCCCATTCCTAACCGACACAATGCAATACTCCAACGTAAACAATAGAAAACAACAATGTCTCCCCTGGCCTCCGAAAAAAGCATTACAGCCTCCCTCCGTCAGCCCATTCTCCTCAACCGCCTAACTCCGCAAGCCGACAACCAAGGCTCCAACTACAAAAACATAATGGACACAACTCAAGTGCATTCCAACAGAGGCCAAGATAGGTAAGGCATGCATTCAACTTCCTACTTCCTTTGATTGCAAAACCCCCTTCCACCTTCCAAAGACACCGACCACCAATTTCAACAACTCTATAGACCATAATTTCACACACAAACTGTTTGACAAAATGAGCCTTCGAGTTCTTCGGGCTTAAAGATGGTTTGGTGACAACCAGTTGAAGATGTCGAGCATGACAGGAGCAATTTAACAATAACAGGGAAAGTTGGGATGCTATAAATAAAAGTAAGGTGAATTTTGACCTACCTTCGGTTGGTATTAAGAAAAGTAAGGTGAATTTTTATATATATAACGTGTCCCCCAACGTGTCGTGTCCCCCATTTTTTGAAAATTTTCATGTCGGGGTGTCGGTGTCGTGTCCCATGTCTGCGTCCGTGAAACATAGGTTCTCTTTATTGAGAAGAAATGAAGAATACTATGGTACTGGTGGGCTTGCGAAGACAATTACCCCTACATTTTCAGGTTCATATGGGCCAAGTTGAAGACTCTTTTGCAAGATCCTCTTACATCCCAAGGCGTGGGAACACCTTGTTACTTGTTAGCAAGAATAAACATTAAGTACTAAAAGAGAGCGCTACACGACCATTGGGCCAAATCCCAAGGTCAATTCAAAGGAGTAAATAACATTAGCTTTCAATTTTAATAGAGTAAATAAACATCTAGTTTCAATTCCAGCAGAATAAATATCTAATCTAATCTAACATAATTGCACCTAATTGTCAACCTTGACTCTTCTCTTGTTACAGACTTTTCACCACATTATGGTCTAAAAAAGAGAGCAGCTCTCCATTCTCCTGGCAGGAGCTACTAAAAACACCGGGTATCCATCATGTTCATACACTAAACCACAAAAACACTAGGTATCCATCATGTTCATACACAAGTTCACAACATCGATTACTTCTTTTTCAGAGCTAATAGATAATAATGCAAGGAGTTGTATCAAAATACATTGTCGTTAAACTAAACAATATCGGACATTATAGCAACCACAAAAAACAGTATTCAACTATCACCAAATCCCAAAAATACCAGCCAAGTAAAACAACACCAGCGAAGAGGAAGGAAGATGACAATTGATATGCAACCCATTAAAAGTTAACCCATTAATTCATAGCAAAGAGGAAATTACGTACCGAATATTTCCCACCATCACCTCAATCACACATTGTCTCGTCCATGCATTTGGCTCATCATCATGGCTTTGAGTTCATCAAATTCACGTTGCCTTTGCTCATCTCTTAGCCTTAGCTCCTCATCTCTTTGCCTTTGTTGCTCTTCCTGTTGTCTTTGCTCCTCGTCACGCCGGTTTCGCTCCTCCTCCCACCGCCTTTCATACTCCTCCTGTTCTCTTCGTCGCTTCTCATGAAGTAACTCCATCTCGGATTGGACTTTCTGCAGCTCTTGCCGTGCTGAGTTGGAGCGGGATTGGGAAGAGAAGGATGAAGGCCTCGGGCCAACCCCAAATCCCCTTACGTAATACTTTGCTTCCCCAAGACAAATCCTTGAAAGTTCTTCGTCCGTCAGCGGACATCTTGATTGAGACGCCTCGTCCCGCTTGACCACCATCCTCGCCTGTCATTTGCAAAAAGAAGAAAAGAAACAATGAAAAATATAAGGAATAGACTAATTGAAAAAGAAAAAACAAAATGTCTACAGATATTAGATGCATACATGTATCTCCTCACATTGAGGATCGATCCATCCACCATCTTTCAATGTATGTGATGCTTGGTATCTCTCACACAAATCTGGCACCTTTCCATTAGGCTTGTCTGGCTAACATATTGAAATAACCATATTCAAATACTGACTGAGGAAGTGCTTTACATCATACATATTAACCAATTGCAGATTGTGGGCCAGGGCCTTATACTGGAGTACATTAAAGCACAATCAGATTCAAGCATGTGTGCACAAATCAAATATATTCTTATCCTAGCTCGTCAAGGATAGCATATAAGCTACTATGAGGCATCATGCTCTGTCAAAATTTAACAAACTTAACAAGCAAATCTATAAGGTCTTAATATTGTGCATCTTTAAGACATGGTCAAAAAGCAATAAATGGCAGCACCACATCAACATCACATAAAAACATCAATCCACCTCACATCCAATGCAAACAGAATTTACAAGGCCATTTTTGACACTAAGTGTGTCTTTTCCTTTCACATGGGCAGTAGTCTCCCGTCATACACAGTTCCTACAAAATATGTTGAAAATTTTGAAAGCCTCTCGCACTTTTCTTCTCTACACTTTCTGTTATTGAGATCTAGCAAATAAAACTTAAAAGCTAAGAGTAACCAAAGTGGACTGCACGACATAAGTTCCTATGAGCCTTCAAAGCAAGGAAAAGCTATAGCTTATTCCCCTACTGTGAATTATTAGCAGGTTTCAAATAATTTCCTGCTGGACAAAGTCAAAGATTAAGAATTTGAGGGCTCATATCCTAATTGTGAAACAACCAAAAATACACATCGGTGGTAACCCCTCGTATTAAAATTGAGATTGATTTCATCTGTCAGACACAAAATAGTGAAAGCACCAGTAATATTGATGACAATTGCTTAACTAAAATGATTTCATGGACCTCCCTTGACTTTCTAGAAGGAAAAAATTTTCAGAACGTTGGAGCTTTGGTGAGAGAACTGTGACATACTCTCATTGTGGAGCTATGACATGCTTTCATTGGTATGGATGTATGTCTACCACAATGTCTACAGATAAAAAAAAAAAAAAAAAACACAATGAAGATATCTACATAACAGTAACCACATTGATGAAGCTCAATCATATGCCCAAATTCTGAACTATTTTCCAACTCTGTTTAATATTTGATGGTATTTAAAAGGTCTTAACAATGCACAAAAAATCTCACCTCAGTGGTGATTGCAGCAGCAAATGATCGAGAACCCAAAGTATGACCACGAGAAGCAACAGAGTAACCATCTACCGGAGCATTTCTATTTTTTTTGCCAGCTATTTTGAGGGGCTGAAAAAAAGAACTTGTTAGATATAAGCATAGAATTGGAAATGTAACTCATACAACTATCTGATTAACCTTCCAATCTAGATCGTTGAATATATGATCAATCATGAACTTCCAAGTATCCAGGCTTATGTCTTTGGTAAAAGGAAGCTGATATGGGTTTTTGTCATCTTCCTTCGTCTTTTCATAATGAGCCTTTGTCTTTTCATAATGATCATTCATTCTCCATTTCCAGTCTTTGTAGAGTAAGTCGGCTTTGTGCTAAAAAACTTTCTCAACTAACGGAGTGAACTCAACATTATCTTCGGTGACTTCAAATTTGTCCTAGAAGCATATAATAGGTGGAATTAATCCCTTACGATATTTCATTATTCACTAGAAATAATCACTACGCACAGTTTGACATTCTTACCCGTACGGCTTATATTATGGCGATTTTCAGCCCCAAAGGAACACTTGGCCACGAGTGGCAAAAACTGTCAGCAGTAGGGTAGCACATCCTCCTAATTTGTGACCCCAAGTCGTTCGCCACTTTAGTTGCATTTTGCCCGCAAAAAGCTCTCATTTCTTGTGTCACATAAATTGGGAGCCTCGTCCCATCCTTGCCATCAATCAACCTTCTAACTCTTTTTCCAAGTGTAGGCCCCCGCACATGTCGCTGCGTTCTTGAAGGTGCAGCTGCAATTGAGATGCAGGAATAGTATAAAAGAAGAGAGGGATACACGTAGAATGTTCACAGCAGAATGTTCGACTGATCATATAATACCTTTTCTTTTTATTTTTTCTTTGTTCCTTAACTAGTATGAATGGTGGTAGGATCCTAGATACAAGACCCAATATCAGAGATACCATTGCACATTGGCAACTAAGCAAGCTGCCATCAATCTTCCATCCAACCTAGCAGCAAAAAAGCAACAGAACTTGCCGGACAGCGGCAAAAAAATAGCTTAACAACCAGAGAAACAACAACAAAACAGATGCAAGACAGCAATACATGACAGTAATACAGCATCAATATGATATGCTATATAGACCACAACTGTAACCATATGATAAACAACAAAACAGCAGAACAGATCAGCAGTTACTTGACTGTACCCATCAGAACATTAGAAGCAGCCGTATGAAACAATAGTTTGCAAATGTAGAATACACCAACTTGGAGCCTAATTCACTCTACACCAACTTGGATTAAAGACAGTAGCCATATCAGAAAATTATCTGAAAATTTTCAGAACAGCAGCAGCAGAATAGCAGTATATGTGCCATAACAGGCAGCAGTCGTAATAGTCAGCTCCAATACTGGACAGCAGCAGGAAAGTAGGCAAACAGCAATTGGTGGAACAAACGTGATGCAATAGACAACTAGGGACATGCCCCCAAGAAAAGCGTAAACAAGCCAAGGGATGTTCAGATTTTTAAAATGATGTGCTTTCAATTTCCTAGACCACAATAAATACTATGAGATAACTGCTTATGTTCAGATTTTTAAAAAATTCACAGAACTCCTAGTTTACTGGATCGCTGGATCGCAAAACGGAGCTAAAAACTAGCAGGATGAACATATGTAAATGTACTTTTAGGATTGTCAGAGAGAGATGTACTTACCTGCAACACTTGTATGGGTAGAAGGAGATGGAACACTCGAAGGAGTAGATGCCACAAAAGGAGGAATAGATGTTGTAGCTTCTGGCTGCGGAGTAGGTGTAGCTGCTGTACCAAGTCTTAGTTCTGCAATTTTATGCGATGTGATACTCGAGTTGGAGGATGCACTACTCTTTCTTGATCCAGGACCCATGATGCAATCTGTCAAATGATGTAATACTACTCCATTAGAAACAAGGATATAAAAGAAGTGAACTATAATGAGACATGTATAGCAAGTGACAGATAATCAATAATAACGAAATGTTTCTTACCAAATGATGTTGCTTATGGCTGATAAAAAAAAAATTGATGTTGCTTATGGACTAAAGTAATAAGAATTCTTCATCTAATTCTTCATCTATATCATCCCCTAACCATGAATATACACATAATTAGACTCCTTAGATACCATAGACAAGTACAAAAGACACACCCGGCTCTATGTCAGGATCAAAAGACACACCATAGACAAGTACAAAAGACACTACTTAGTTTACCACCATGAGTACAAAAACATCAAAACAAGGAAAGGATTGAGGCACAAAATATAACATTTCATGCAACAGAACTAGAACTGGCGACAACCCAACGTCATAGAATTTAAGTGTACAACGTGGAAAAATTCACTGGAGCCTTCACAGCCTAATGGACTTCCACTATCTTGCACCCTATGATATTCTCATCTCTTTCGTTGCCTATTTTACCCTTTATACTAAGTTTAAAGAATATCTTCCTTGTTTTTTTTACTTCTTCTCCCAACCTTGCACTCAACTTTTTTCACATCATGATTTAAGAAATTAATTTACTAGAGTAGCCTCGGCCTGGAATAAGCTTTTGCCGTTCGACGAGAGAACAAGACAACGATTGAAGTAAAAATCAAATATTGAACTCCGAGATTATTTATTACTAATTATGAGTGCTCGAAAATAATTCTTGTGTGATTGGAGGTTTACATGTAATAGTTCTTATTTAGCATTTTACCATGCTTTATAAAACATAAATTTCAGGCTAAGGCTCATAGTCATGGACTACAACTTGAATGGCCAATACTAATCTAAGCCTCATGTTATAAGTTTTCGATGTTGTACCATTTTTGTTCAGGCTCAAATAATAGGTCAGATAATGCATGAATTCCAATGGCCCACTAAGTATATATATTGTGGGGGGTACAGTTAAAGATCAGTGGGTCTAGGCGTGGTCCTCCGGTTCGCTCCTGCTCGGCACGTGCAGTAACTGTGTTGGCCTACGTCAGTCATGACATATTTGAGCCAAGAGGGCAGTTGGGCGTGGGTGACCTGTAATCAGCACACCGCTCGAGACGCTCTTGGTCGGTTCAGCCGAATCGGGAAGAGACCTGCTATTAGGGACCAAGGATAGTAGAATCTAGACTACTGATATGGTCTAGTAAGGCGGCTCAACAATTAGTCACAAAATACAACCTAAGCAAATGCCAAAGGGTGAAAAAAATGGAACCCCTAGTAATCTTACGCAGACAAAAAAACTGTGCAGGCTCACTAGGGGAAGCAGCCTATAGCAAGATGGTATTTTCCTCCAGAAGTGGATTACAGGCTTCAGATGTTGCCCCCCAATGCCATAGGACTAGTGGTTTGGATCCTTGAAGCCAAGGTGAATTTGACCATACAACCATTAAAATTCTCTTAGACCGGTGTCCTATTACTAAAATACTATCCTATTACAAGATTGCATGATGATACTACTACTCTCTGCAAATGCATTTAGGTACTGTCAAAAGCCGAACTGCAGTTTTTGGTCTTGCTTCCAACCCTCTGGCCTAAAGTCCGAGTTATCGTAGAATGTGGAAACTGGTAAGCCCCCATACCCAGTATTTGCCCTATTTTCCGATTCCGCTTTGTTTAATCCCTTCTTCCAACTGTGTGCAGGAGAAAGTTCATGTTGACGCCACTTAAAGAAATTGCAAGATTTCCTGTGAAAGAGGGAGAATGATCTGATTGCTCAACAACCACAAGACAAACACCTCTGCAAATATTTCATAACTAGTGGCCCCAATGCTATGCTCTACTTTTCCTCCAAAACATAGGCTTTCATTGTTCATATGACTGAGATAACAGTACTTCCAATTGAAAGTGTTTAGCAGCAGTGATAAAAAAATTCTAATCAAGCAACCTTCACTTGCACCATTTTCATGTATAACACTATCCATCTCAAGTAGTAAGCTGTAAGCATCAAAACCCCTTATAATGGGGTTTTCCTTCCTGCGCTTGTGTGCCATGTTTCCACTAAACTAAATGGACTAAAACTAATGTTTTCACAGGTTTCTAGGCAGGTCATTCTCCTTATACACATCAACTAAAATACCATTTAGTAGAAACAACTTGACTATTGTCATTAGCCTGAAGTAAAAAAAGTATATCGGAAACGCCCCCTTAACTGGTTATATTCAAACATGACCCAATGGTGCAACCTTCGCATGTGCAGCACTGTCGATTTCAAGAAGCAAGCATCAAAATCATTAGAAGAGTGACTTTCCTTCCTAAGCATGTGTACCAATGAGAACGAGCAACTCACTTCATGAAGTTGTAATTAGAAATTCATTATGGTTAAACTACTAATGACGTGTTGTTGTGTGTCAAAGTATCACATATGAATACAGCCATATCAGTACCATTTACAATGCTGACTAATCCAACAACTTGTACATCTCCAGGAGCAATTTAAGTTAGAGTAAAGTTTGGACCACGTATATATACAATCGGAAGGTCATTGGACGGGATCAACCTAGTTTCAGGAACTCACACAAACCGATTTCACAGAAATCTTCAGCATGAAGAAAGGCATCTATCCTAAAATGATTACTATAACTTAATCAAACTGCTAACTCTCAAGCTGTCATTTTTTTTTTGGGATAAGCAACTCTCAAGCTGTCAACTCAAATCCCAAAACTCCTTTAAAAAGAAATCAATTTCACACATTCACATCAGATAAAAAAAACTATTGCACATTTCTGTACAGCCACCGTCAAAACTTCAACCATACTCCCACCTTCTAATAAGAAACTAGAACTGAAAACCCAGCCACCAAATTGGAAAACCAAGAAAACCCAAATTGAATTTTTTGTTTGGAGCACTAAAAACCCAAATCGATTTGTTCATTTGGAGCACTGAAAACCCAGATTGTAGCGGAGAGAGAGAGAGAGTGTGTGTGAGTACCTAGCAGGAGTGAGCGAGAGAGAGACACAGCGACTTGACCATGGCTGGAGATGCAAAGTCGGAGGAGAGGGGTTTTCGTCGGGGGGTTTGATTGATAGGAGCAGGAGTATCTGAGACCAAAGTCGGAGGAGAGAGGGGTTTTTGTCGGGGGTGTGGCAGCGGCAGCGGTGCTGACCGGTGGAGACGGCGGCTGGAGAGAGGGGTTGAGCGACCACAGCTGGAGAGAGGGTCAGAGGGTCAATTGGGAGGGGGATGAACTGAAAGACGATGTGAGGGAGATGGGGGAAGTGTATGCTGGATGGGTTTGACAAGGTGCAACGGCAACGTTTTGTATTATAAAAGACTTGCCGACAAAAGAGTTAGTCGGAAATTATCTAAATCCCGCCATTTTTTTGGTGAAAATTTTAGCTTCGCGCAAAATTTTTTAATCATTCCCTACCAAAAATAAATTAGTTGGTGATTTTTTGTCTTGGCCGACTAAATATTTAGTCTGGAATAATTTTTTGAGTCGGAATGACTTTTACCACATCCAAAAACATTAAAGTCTTCTAACACACCACCCGAGCCCCACTTGAGTTTTTTTGCGCGATCAGAACCATTTATCTTCTCTAATATTATCAGTTAGATCATTCTTACTAGTATTACAATTGATTATTTTCCATTAGACAATTGATCAAACAAAAAATACTATTTTTCTAATGAATTCACGTCTCGATAAAGAGATATTCTTAACCTGATCTAGCCGCAAATTTACGAGAATGAATAAATTCAACAAGTGCAAGAAAATCAATGATCTTGATCGTCTCGCGATCTTGTGGCTATTCCAATCACAAGTACAACATAAGAATTAGTTAACTATCAAATGCATCAAACATATATATAGTTAAGGTAACTACCGAATCATTTTTTATAATGATCAATCTGAACCGTTATGATTTCACGTCTTACTTATTATAGCATTGTCACTCAAATCGGAGATCATTTAGTATTGGCGACCACATTATCGAAAGACATTTAATGCGTTTGGAGACGTTTAAGTGTTATAGTTAACTAACCGAGCCCCGGCTGAGGTATTTTTTCATGATCCAAATCATCTATCTTTGACGTAATACGAATTTGTCATATAGATAGCCATTTAATCGGAAAACAAAATTCTTTACATTTAAGAATTTTTGTGCCGATAACGGGGCTTCCTTGACCTGACCAACCAAAATTTTACGAGAATCTTATGATTAAGAAGGGAACAAAAATGAGCGGTAGTGATCGGAGAGGTTACATCATGATCAATGTAGTTGGAACAAATATTTACTTTCTTCAAAATTTTAAAAAAGGGGGAAAAGTTGATATTCCATGACTAAATATATTAGTTGGGAAATGCATTTGATTTTTTAATTTGGATTAAATGATATTACCCGACTAAGTTAGATTTGGTTGGAAAATGTAATTTCGTTTCTATTTTATTAAATTTGAAAAAATTATATTTCCTGGCTAAATTACTTTTAGTCGGCCAAAAATGATATTTCTATAAATTACCGACTACAATTTGAGTCGGCCAAAAATTTCCCCATCTCGCGCGAAATATCTTCCTTCGCGCCACATGTTTACCGACTAAAAAAAAATTTAGCCGGGAACAGTAGTGTTTCGGCAACCAAAAATAATTAGTCAGTGATATTTTACCGTTTGCAGACCAAATAATAGTTAGTCGCTAATTATTTAATTATTGCTGACTAAATATTATTTAGTCGAAAAAATTAGTCGGGAATTGTGTAATTTCTTGTAGTGTACTCTTTCCACGAATTGCATCTACTTGATTGATATCGGAACTTAGAATCAGAATGTGGCCAGCTCGTATCTAACAAACTACCAACTGCTATAGAAGCAACCATGGTATGGCAAACAGATGCCACGAAACGAAACATGGATATTGCAACAAAGTGCACAACAAAAAGAAGAATCCACTGTTGAAAGAACCTAAGATACCGAGGAATGGTAGAAAGTCAATCCCAGTAAGTTTAATATTTTATAAGGAGAGAGAGTGTGTGTGTGTGCACGTGTGCGTGTGTGTGGAAGTACCGATGAACTTTGTTACCTAAATGTGTAATCAGTGAAAATTGACCTTTTTTATTGTTAATTAGTTGATTCAAATATTTGTGAAAAAAAAGGGGGTAACTTCCTCCAATCAATTTCATACTTAAAGGAATACACAATATATGTCTAGTACTAACCTCTTAGGCTCAGGACTGTATCCTATCACATAATAAGTAAGAGAAGTCCAAATCAGAGCTTCAAACAATGAAAGAGGAACCTTGAGAATCATGGACGGGATTGCGTGTGACCATGCTGGATAGAAGTATAAGTCTCTCTACTTGTAGAAGACAACAAGTCTTGTAACAGTCATGAACAACTCCGGAAATCCATCAAAAAAAGAACCACAAGAGCAAAGAACAAAGCACCCAGATAATTGTTTGCATGAATGACATCAACACCCATCTGAGTTCTCAATAACAAAGTCATTGTCATTACTGCTATAATAACAATCTACAACTAAGAAGAATTGAAGCTTAGAAAATATCCTAAAGCTAGCATTTGATCAACAGTTTGATTCACACAATCTTCTAAACAACCTCTAGTGAGCTCATATGAGTAATAAAATTTCTTTGGACCTGGAAGATTTTTTAATAATTAGATTTTGCTTACATCAGCTATGAAATGATCTTGCATGAAGCCTACTAACTTAGAACTTATAGGTTTTTCTCCTAATTCTGAACGAATTTTGGTAATATTCCTTATCTTTTTCTGTGTGTGCATGTGTGCGTTAGTGCACATCATCCAACAATGACTTCCCTATAAGCGATGCTAGCTACTATAAATATCCATTCCTTGCTTAGCCACTTGAATCTGGAAAATGTGAATCATGTGGTGCTGGAGAACCTGGAAAATGTGAAGGCACTCATTTTTCACATTTTTTGTTGTTTATTACCAGTGATCATGCTGAAAACTCCGAAAGAAATGCATTCACATGCTTTGAGGTTGCGGTTTTATGGAGTACCACTCAAGTTTTGTTATTGTTATCTTTCAGGTCATTTCGAGTATATCGAGTTAGCGATTCCTATACATCATCCTTCCCATGTGAGTGAGCTAAAGCAGCTACTAAGCTTATTCTATTTAAAGTTCCTAAAGACAAAGAATAGGAAGGCACTCAATATTCTAAGTTTCTTTTAGCTTACAGATTTTGTTTTTCTACCTATCTTTTTAATCCTTGAAAATGAATAAAAACAAAATGGTAATGTTTTTCCTATTCTATGCTAAAGACCTATTTCGCGCTAGAAATAGTGCTTAAACCTGTAGGAATGATTAGAAATTAATTGTTGATATCACAGAGCATAGAGACCACAAAATCGGCCCTCACACATCTGTCGTTTTTTGGAAATCAAATTTTAGTCTCGAAAATGCGACCTTTTTCGAGTTTTCCCTAGAGCATGAAGTCAATTTCATAAGCAACCAAAACCAACAACCAATTGGTCGAATGCATGCATTTCTTTCCCCAGAGTAAACCCAACAGATTCTGTGAAATTTTACCACATAAAAAGTACACATCAATAAATTGACCAAACTTGAACCGTTGATATACAAATCCGAAGCACCCCAATCGACAACCCAAAAGAAAACAAGGGGAAAAGGACTCACAGGATTTGCTAAGTTCTGAAAGAATTGATGACTTTGTCAAACAAATCGGCGGCGTCCTTGTATTTCCAACTGGAGCCGTAGACGACCCAGCCGCTGAGCTCCTCACTAACTTTACTCTCCAAATCTTCTCCTCCTGCAACAGCTGATCGGGCATCATCTGCTTTGAGACGCCTGCCTGGCCATCCGTCGTAGAGATGGTGGTGGCCGGATGAATGGAAACGCAAATGGGAAGAGAAGAATTTAAAAAAAATATTGGAAGAGCATTATCAAAACAATCATTCGACCACCACACCCAATCACACATCCACACTCACAATAGACGTGGAGCCCGCACATACTACACACCCAGTGTGTGTGGGGCCCACCCTTATTATAAGTGTGGGTGTGTACTTGGGTGTGGTGTTAGAATTATTGTAAGGGACAGACCGCCTGGATTCCAGGCTTTATTCCTGCGTGTAAAGTAACCGGGGGAGGCAATTTTGCCAGAAAGCCCCTAAGCCCAACACCACTACATGACAAAATAGTGTAGAAAAATTGGGACGCAGACAGAAAACAAAAGTAATTCGTAATAACTTAAATAGTATCTATGGTCCACCACTTTTGAGCGCGAAATAACGAGAACGCCCAAAATCCCAAAGAAGTAAATTCAATCGGTTAGTTTCCGAACTCGGGTGCATTATCGTTCGGAGATGACCAAAGTGTAAGCCACAATTCGGAACTTGGTCAGAAAGCCCCCAAGCCCAACACCACTATGTGACAAAATAGTGTAGAAAAATTGGGACGCAGACGGAAAACATTGAAAGTCTGAAAACCCATTAAAGGAATTCGTAAATAAACTAAATAGTGTCTATGGCCCACCACTTTTGAGCGCGAAATGACAAAAACGCCCAAAATCCCAAAGAAGAAAATTCAACTGGTTAGTTTCCAAACTCGGGGGCATTATCGTACGGAGATGGCCAAAGTGTAAGCCACAATTCGGAACTTGGTTCCTTTATAGGCGGCCTACAGATACCATGAAAGAACGTATGGGAAAAAATTAATGTCATGTCAAGTTCATTAGCTATCTTTCTTCATGCTTTTCAAATAATACAAGCGATATACAAACTTCTATTTATACTTGGAGTAGGGAGTAGAAGCATTCTACCGTTCTTCTTGGCAGTAGGACGACTACAGCTAGGTAAGTCGGCTATCGAACGGAGTAACTTCCTACGATAATGTAACGACCCTGATTTTGGTAAATAAAAATTTCGTTAAATATTTGGATTTTATTTTAATTACTTGGAATTTGCTTTTAAGATTCCTTTTAATTTCTAATAATCCATCATAATTAGATTTGAGACTTATAAAATTATATCTTTTCGCACCGAACAATTCAGTCATTTTCATAAAGACAAGTATGCTTATAGAAGCACTTGTACATTTTCCTAATGAGTAAAATAAAATCTTTCTTGGCTAGAAATCCTACTTGGCAAGTAGAATTTGCTTCCAACCGATTAGTTAGAGAAACCTAAGTACCAATTCAACCTAGTTACATTCTCCTAACCCTAGATGAACCATTCAACCCTCCTTGAACCTTATGAACCTTTTAGACCTAGGGAAGTAATCATTATACTTCATGACTAGTCATTTCAAAACCTTACTTATTATCATTACCTTCTACCCATTGGATAATAGTTCTTAGGGTAATAGTTTGTAGGGTAATTTTTATCCTTTGAGTAAAAGAAATAAGACTTGCCAATGAATACATAGATTTGACAAGACCTAGACTTGCCATGCATACCATAATCATAAACCTAGCTAATCATTCTCTTTTTCCTTGCAAGTAAACCCTCATAGGACAAGACAAGGCCAAAACCCTTCATGATAACCTATTCTTACACCTAGATTGGATTGACATGGCTTGGACATGTTTAAAGGTGAGATTTGACAACTCAATGGAACAAAAAATGAGAGAAAATAGAGGGGGGCGGGGGGGCAATTGAGGGGAGAGGGAGCCAAGATTTTTGCTATAAATAGCACCCCCCCTCATGCCATTCAACTCACACCTTCAACCTTTCAACTTCTCTCTCTAGAAATTCTTGTGTTCTTACTTTGTTTTTCTTATTCTTGAGTTCTTCCTAACCACTACTCGACCACCCTCTCGATCCAAAAAGTTTAGAAGTTAGGTCAAAGTTTAGTTTCAAGAGAAAAATAAAGTTCTATCTTTTCTCTTTCGAAGCTATCGTAAGATCACCGTAGGAAGTTACTCCGTCCGATAGTCGACTTACTTTTCCGTAGCCACCCTACCGCCAAGAAGAATGGTAGAATATCCATACTCTCTAATTCTAAGTATAATATAGATTATTCTTACAATCTAACTCTAAGTATAAGTAGAGTCCCGTACTTACTATCTCTAAATATAGAAATGTGTATATTGTTTGTTTGTGGAAATGAATGAGAACTTGAAAGGTGTTTATTAAAGTTTTGAAAAGGAAGGGGAGTATGTTGAATATATCAACTCTATTTTCCGAAAAAACATATGTTGTTTTAAACTTCCCTAAAAGGAAGAAAGAATGAATTTTCGAAATATAAACTTGAATGAAAGTATTCGTATTTTGAACTTAAGGATGGTTATGAGCATGTATATGTGATTACTTGGATTACTTGTTTGATGTGTGATAAAGCATAAGTGGTATCCACTCCAAAGGTGTCCGTCCATGTGACACTATGCTTTAAGTTGTGTGCTAAATATTTGAACATGATTACGTGAACTTAGGGATATTATGAGCATGATAAGTAATATAGAGTTGGATGGCCTTGCTAGTTTAGTTTCAAAATTACAATGGATGATTTATGTGTACGTACGTGAAAAGTCCTACCACGGAGTCCATGCATGTAAAGAGACACAAAAATTGAGAAAATAGAAACATGGGACTTAGTTTGTGGTTAATGAAAAGACGTGATTTGAAAAAGAGAAATGGTTTCAAAACCACAATGTGGCCGAACGTTGCAACTCATTGTGTGGTGTGTGTGCCAATGGGAACCCGGGACGGCGGAACCATTGTGAGGATATTCGGGAGACCGGAGCGGCGGAACCGAGGTTGGGTGTGTAGCTTGGTTATCCGCAGAGAGGAGCCAATGCAAAGTTTTGTGTGCCAATGGAAACCCGGGACAGCGGAACCATTGTAGGGTTACTCAAGAGACCGGAACGGCGGAACCGAGGTTGGGTGTGTTAAAAACGATTTTGGAAATGTTGATTTGGTAAATGGAAGGTGAAAAATGGTGACATGGTCTACGATAAGTCGCATAGGAGAAACTCAGAAAATCATGGACACCAACGTTAGTTTGGATAGTGAATGTGGATGTGGATGTGTCATTGTTAACTATTTTGTTAAATATGCATGTACTACGTGGAAATCGTTGATTTTATGGTCTATTGTTGTAAGTTAAGAGTTAGTGGGTATGAATTATTCTATTGAGCTCCTATAGCTCATGGTGTTACATTTGGTGACCCTAACATATTATACTAGGAGCGACTATAGAGACCCTTATTTAAATTTCCTAGTTTTAATGTTTATAAATGAGAAAGAGATATATTATAATGTGAAAGATGTGTTTGTGTGAAATTAGGGGTTTAAGTGACAGAATTGGAAGTTTTAGGTGCTATGGCTAAGAGTGTGAAGTGTGTGTATATAAGTGTGTGGTGTGTGAGGCAGGGGAATAATTTTCCCTGACTTCATTTTTCTTTCTCACTCCCGTTCTCTCTCCCTCTCTCGGCTCTCTCTCCATTTCTCTCCCTCCCACTCTCAAATCTCACCTCCAACCTCAAAACCCATGAAGATTGACTTTCATTCCACCCTCCGTACATGATCTTCAGCTTGTATTCAGTTGGGTTTAGCCCGGAGAGGAATATTCAATTGATTTTGAGGTTTCGGAAGCTAGGGCTCGTCCAAATTGTTTGGGTTTCACCTTCCGACTTGAGATAGGAAATTCTACCTCTCTTTATATGTTATTTGAGTGTTCTAGTGCCTTATTTGAGCTTGAATTGGTTGTCATTGAGTTTGGATCAAAATCTAAAATTTCTGTCAAAATCGCCCGAAACGTATTCTCCCTACCGGTAGGAACTTTTCACCTACCGGTAGGACAAGTGAGAAATTTCTAGCTAACCAGCTCAAACGTACTACAGCAGCTCAAAAGCCCATTCACCTACCGGTAGGCACTTTTCTTCTACCGATAGGTCAAGTACAAGAGTTTTACATTCCAGATGTTGGCCTTTCTATTTCCAGCTTCTACCGGTAGGAACCCTTCACCTACCGGTAGGTCAAGTATAGAATTCTCTACTGGTAGGACTCATTCCCCTACTAGTAGGTGATTGAATTGCTACAAAGTCTATGAGCAGCTTTTCCTACATCTTCCAAATCACATTTTGAAGCTTCTCATCGACTCTAATAGGTTTGTTTATGCAATCTTTCACGTGTTTCAGAAAGTATTACTTGTTTCACACTTAGAGTGGTATCCAATGGACTAGAATGAACTCGTTGAGTTAAGAAATGAGGAATGTAGGTTATTGCACGTTGAAACACGAACGACGTACATGAGCATGCCTAGTGATCCAATGAGTAGTATTGCAAATCGTTTTCTCTCGACTCGTAGAATCCTTTAGATTCCTTTAGCATATTATTTACGGACTCCAAGTATAGCAACTAAAAGACCGAGCATCGCAGTCTAGTCGTGGGTTGATACGTGATACGTGAAGGTACGGGGGTGTACTTGGAGGTACGGTGAGAATGTGTGTATTTGCTTATATGCGTTGCAGTAGATTGTTGTCTTCGTAATATCGTGTGATTAAATAAATGGCTTTGAACTTGCTTGAATGGTTGGATGTTTGTGAAATGGGATTACCAATGATTGTTTTATTAAATCGGGATAGCGAGAACATGAATGGTTGTTATGACATGAGATGAATATGATTGATTTACTGATATTGTGGACACAACATATATATACATATATGACATTATGGGCATCACTGATACGTGATGTGTCCTGGAGTATATAAATGGGCATCACTGATACGTGATGTGTCCTGGAGTATATAAATTGGCATCACTGATACATGATGTGTCCGAGAGTATATAAATGGGCATCACTTATATGTGATGTGTCCCGGGGTACATGTGATACATGCGAACACCTTGATTAATGAGATGTGAGATCTTGAGAAAAAAAAGAAGGAAAGATTAATTTTTACTAAACTGGATTGTTTAAAAGGAAAAGGGATTTTTTTTGACATAAAACCCTCCGGTATTCTTGAGCGAATCAACGGTTTCCGGTATTTGGGCATAAATCAATAGACTTTGGTATTCCGCTCGAATCAATAGAGCTCGGCCTATAATGGTCTTGAGTTTTCTCTAAATTGTTTTGGAAATCAAAAAGGAAGGTTTTATGAAATTAGGCTCTATGGTGAATGGTATGGAATGAGGAAGTTGTTTGTGAAAAATCCTAGCTCCTCTAGGTTTAAATATTTGCTATGTTTTAATCTCAATCGACGATTCACCAAGCAATAAACAAAATCAATCTCACAAACGGAAAGCAAACAAATAACGAACACCAAGATATACGTGGAAAACCCAAAACGGGAAAAAACCACGGGAAGGAATCAAACACTACTAAACACGAGGTTACAAGAACTCTTACGATAAGTTTGAACTCCACAGACCTAAACCTAGATGCTCTTGCCGAATCCACGTACACCTCTCTGAATGCTTGACTGCCACTGCCTTGAATCCACAACCCTTCCGTTTGCCTCCCGAAAATCCACCGAAGGACTTGAACTTGCCTAGGAATCCTCCTTAGGGCTTTATAAGTTGAAGAAGATGTTGGAACCTCTTGAAGATGTCTTGTACACTCAATGATCCGTTGATCTCATTGTACTCCAAGATTCAAAAGAATAAAGAACCTCCTTTTCAATATCCCGCAGAAAATGTAATGAAGTTGCTATCCCTATTCGCGTGTCGTCAAAAATCCTCATAGACTTGTTTTTTTTATATTAGGACCAGCATTCCTTTTTGCCTCACGTAAATTGAAGGCTGCCACCACTGACTGTTCCAATAAATTGGAAAGCTAATCTCATGAATTTGTTAGACAAGGAGGAAAAGATCCGGCGTAATCTATTTTCCGTTTGTAGCGATTCTTTCCTCACACAATCAAATCTTTCCTATTTTATTTGCCTGATATGCTCAATCTCAATTACACAACAAGATTCCTTCCACTCTAATCTTATACACACTCTCTAGCTTAAATAATAAAAATAAATAAATTACAACTCGATAAATAGGGATACAAATAAATGTGTTTTTGTCTTGGAATTTGCCAACACAGAGAGACCATGACCTGTAGTCCTAACAGTTTGTGGCATTCATTCAAAAAGTTATTAAATGGTTGAATAGTTGTTGTAGTTTGTTGGATTGATATGAGTTTAAATGCTGCTTTTAGTTGACGTGTGAAAGGTTAGGGTTATCTCTAAGACGTTTGAAACCTCGAAATCTAAATTCGTTAGTTCATTTTGGTAACCCCTCATGTATTTCATGTTCGCTTGTTGAGTCTCATCGCGTTTGGTGCATACTTCATCGCATGATAAAGGGTTCGACGATGATCGAAGGAGAAATGGGAAAGAATGTGGTACCGCACGAGAAGGTGGATTGGCAATAGTCGGATACATGATCATGATAGTTATGCTTATCTTTGTTGTCACTGGGTTTCTATCGTTTGTTCTTTTGTATTGCTCATTTGCGTATAGAGTTTGCGTATACTTTTCTACTGGGTTAGTGTAGCTCAAGCCTTATATCTTTTTCAAGTGCTAAACCGGAACAGTAGCTTGCATGACTGGAGTGCTTGGATTGTGGACACACCTTTTTGAAAGTTAACCAAAGGAGTTACTCATTCATCTTTGAAAATTTCTTTTGAGAGATGTATTTTGTAATTTAAGTTATAATCCTCTTGACTACGGAATATTTGTAACTCTTAACTCTTATAACACTTGTTACCTAAGTAAGATTTGGGCCGTTGAGCCAATGATGTAATATTTGAAAACCTAATGGACTTGGAGTTGTGATTACGAAAATGGAAATGTTGAGCTCTTTTGGGTATTGTACAGATTAATGTGAGGGTTTTTATGACAAAAATCATTTATATTTATGTTGAAAATTGAGGGCGTGATCACAGCGATGCTGGTATAATGTGTCAGACTTTGTAGATGATCAGGGTGAGCTATACACCTTGGAGGCTTTCGGAGCCGAAGAGCTGGCAAGAATGGAGGAGTAGGCAGAGAAGTAGATAGGAACCTTAGTCTCCCTCCCTTTTGTAATGAAAGTACTCTTATGGAGGTTGTGATGTAATAATGAGTCAGACTCTATTTTGAAGTTTCCAATAAAATTGTCTATTTAACGTACCCAAAATTCGGGGCGTTACAGATAAGCTTACGGTAGCTTCAAAAGAGAAAGGTTTCTCTAGAAACTAGTTCTTGACTATAATACTAAACTTTTTGGATCGAGGGGGTGGTCAAGTGGTGGCTTAGTGGCGGCCTTGGATGAGTTTCTTGAAGAAATTAAGAAGAAACTCAAGAACACCAAGTACAAGAAAGAACAAAGAACACAAGAATTTCTAGAGAGAGAAGTTGAAAGGCTTAAGATGTGAGTTGAATGGCATGAGGGGGGTGCTATTTATAGCAAAAATCTTGGCTCCCTCTCCCCTCCCCCTCTCTCTATTTCTTTCATTTTTTTGCTCCATGGTCTTGATTAGACAAGTCCATGGTAGCACTATTTTCTAGACAATAGAAAGTCTTATTTCTATTACTCAAAGGATAAAAATTACCCTAAGAACTATTATCCAATGGGTAGAAGGTAATGATGATAAGTAAGGTCTTGAAATGACTAGTCTGAAGTATAATGGTTACTTCCCTAGGTCTAAAAGGGTTCAATTAGGGTTTGGAAAGGTTCATAAGGTTCAAGGATGGTTAAAAGGTTCATCTAAGATTAGGGAAATGTAACTAGGTTGAATTTGTACTTAGGTTTCTCTAACTAATCGGTTGTAAGCTAATTCTACTTGCCAAGTAGGATTTCTAGCCAAAAAATATAATTTAAAGATTTTATTTTACTCATTAGGAAAATATACCAGTGCTTCTATAAGCATACTTGTCTTTATGAAAAGAACTAAATTGTCCGGTGCAAAAAGATATAATTTTATAAGTCTCAAATCTAATTATGACGGATTATTAGAAATTAAAAGGAATCTTAAAAGCAAATTCTCAGTAATTAAAATAAAATTCAAATATTTAACAAAAAATTTTATTTACCAAAAATCAGGGTCGTTACATCTAGTCCACCCAAATTGATATTGGACAACATATGAAAGTCCATTAAAGAGAGAGGAGAGAGAAACTCAATAAGAGAGTGAGGGATAACCATTTTTAATTAAAAAATTAAGATAGGTAGCCATTTTTTTTAATTAAAAAATTGAACGATTAAGATTAGATTATCTCAAATCAAAGGGATTATATACAGGGTGCATACGACACATTTATTAAGGGGTGTGTACCATAAGTCTTCCCAGTGAAATAGGGTCAAAGAGGAAGTTGTTTGCTTCTTTTTTTTTTTTGATAGCAAAAATTTTTTTTATTAGAAACTCGATAATCGGTACATCGAGAAGGGAAGGACAAGCATCATTGAGAGGAAAAATCCAATCTAATCATATACAAGCCAACAGTCCCAAAGAGAAGATAGAGACCAACGGAGAGTTGGAAAAAAGAAAATAACAAAAAACAGAACAACTCAGACACTTCCATGGTTGTTTGTCCAAACTTGTTTTCAATGCATTCATTGGGGGAAAATATCATTTTTAAGATTCTCAAAATCATTTCCACCTAAAAAATAAATGAGATATGGAAACGGTGAGCGTCTTTGTATTTCCGAACTGATATATGAAAAGGAGATCTTGAAACCGATTTTGACAACAGCAATATTGTTTCTCCAGTTGTGTGGAGGGTGATTTAGGGATGGTTGAGTTTGCTTTTGGTGTGATGATTGATCTGATGAAAGGCACAGGTAGCTAGAGGGTGAACGGTTGAGGAGTCGTGGAAGGTGAGGAATGAGGATGCATATTCTTGGCATATATGTTTATCTGGTGTCATGATATGGGTTTTGGGAACAAAAGAACATGGAAAACGTAAGAGTTATGATATTCACTTGGGTGTGAAAGGAGTTATCGAGAATTTCAAGGGGTGTGTGCTTTAACGCAATTGTTTTTTGGGTGGCAGTAGGCCTGTCAATGGACCGGATCCGATCCGTAAAATCCGATCCGAATTCGATAACGACGATCTGTGATCCGGTAATCCGAATCCGAAAATTACGGATCCGGATCCTAACGGATTAAATCTGAAAAAATCCGATCCGGATTGGTTTTTTTTAAAAACCCCCAAAATAGGCTTATAACACACCCAGTTCCTTTCACAATGTCACTCCTCTGGGAGGCCGACTAACTCTCGTCGCCGACCAACACCAGGTCTCTCTCTCTCTCTCCATTTTCTCACATTCAATAATCTCGCACGCATACCCTCCCTCCTGGTTCTCTTCAATTTCTAGGGTTTTGTCTTCGTTCTCTTCAATTTCTTACCCTACATTTTGCAGATTCGCTCTCGCATTTGATTTCTTCGTACATGCTTTGAGGGTTTTCCGGCATTCGAGCTCAAGAATTAGGTACTCGTTCGTTGATAAACGTTTGAAAATAATGGTCGTGTTTAGATTATGCTTGAAATCGGGGGTAGGGTAAGAATAAATTATTACTTGATGCTTTTGATGGGAAGGGTGGGATGACTATCGATGTTTGTCTTTTTACCAATTTTCCATGAGTGGAACGTACGAAGTTGAATAACTTTATCTAATCAGGCTTCCCTTTTTTGGGTCTCTGAAAATGCAGTTTTTTGGGTCTCTGAATACCAGTTTTTTGGTCTTTCAATAGCAGGTTTTTAGGTCTCTATAAATTTGTGTAGAAAGGTTTTTGAAGATTGTATTTTTCTCTTTTCTATTTTTATTGTTATTGGTTTTGACAGCATTGTAACTCCTGCTCTATCTTCTCTGTTAAAGGTTGTCTAATGTAGGATGTCGAAACATCCCAGTGAAACAACGGGTGAGGGGGACGCCGAGGAGGATATTTTTTGAATTGGGAGAAGATGTTAGTCAACCGTTAAAGAAGCAAAGACCACTTAGATCAAAGGTATGGAATGATTTTCAAAGATTGGAGGAGAGAGGGCGAAGTGTGGTCATTGCAAAAAAATCTTTGTTGCTAGTAGTGCTAAGGGGATTAGTCAATTGAAAAAGCATATTGAAAAAACGTGCCCTATTCTAGGACAAAAGGATGGAAATGTCCCTAAGAGTGCCACACCCAAGGTTGCATCTTTTAAGTTTGATCAAGAGAGAAGTCGTATGGATTTTGCAACTATGATAATCAAGCATAACTACGCGTTTAACATGGCTGAACATGAATTTTTTGACATATTTTGCACTAATCTACAACCAATGTTCAAGCTTGTATCTCGCAACACATGTAGGGCTGATGTACTTGTAGGGGTTCGATTTGACGGGACCTTGACCTGAATTTAAGATTCCTCTTCCGCTGCTCTGTTCCCCTTCCTCTGGACCTGCAACAAGTAACTAGGGCTGGAATAGCCCAGTGACCCTCCGACGATCAAGTCAGATCTTAGGGAAAGATATAGATCTAGGGTTAGGGGAAGATGGCATACCTCTCAGAGATGAGTATCCCTTTGTATTTATAGATCTAGGTTTACTTGGCCTCCAAGCTAGCGCGTGGAGGTCACGCTCAGGTAACCGCCTCGGGTGACATCATGGATGACGTACAGGATAAGGTAGTTACAGAGCACATGGCCAGGTCTGATTCTCATGATTACGTCTGCCTTGTAATCCTCGTGGACCCTCCTTGGTGTAGCTTCTCCTGGGAAGCTAAGGGACCACCGAAGCAAGAGCAAACCACGTCACCATTTACCGAGCCTCAAACCGAACTGTATGACAAGACTTCTAGCCGCCACCGTCTTGACGACCGCGCCTCCAAGGGGACATTGGTTCGGAACACATGGCCAGGCTACCGTCTCGGTAACCGAGGCTGCTACAATAGCTCCTCAACTCTCCGGAGCTCTACATCTTGGCTCTGGGGAGTTGATATCCTCACGAACCCCCCGTACGAGAATCTTGCCTACTCTTGTTACCGAGCAACCTTGAGAGATGACAAACAATTAATCCTAGCTGTCGAGGCCAAGTGTCGATAATCCCCGGCCTTCAAGGAGCTTGATAGCTGTCCCGGCACGTGCCGTGTCAGCTGATTGGTACGAAGCACCTCCCTCGGGAACACGCATCAGTGTGCCAATGGCCTGACTCTTCGGCACTTTGACTTCGGTGCAGAGCCCTTGATGTCGACCGTCCAATGAGGATGCGTGTCAAGAATCCAACGGCCCTAAGTACGACGCCTTGTTTCCTGCGCAACTCTTCGACCCTCCCACTATAAATAGAGAAGACAAAGACAGACCAGCCATCTCCTCTGTGTTTTGAAGACGAACCGCCGCCGCCGCTGCTTACCGCCTCTTGATCGAGACTTCGAGCATTTTGGACGCGGATCTTGACACGAAACCCAGGTATGACGATCTTTAGTCGTTGGTTTTCATGTTTCGATCATTTTCTTCAAGTTCTCTTTCCTTTAATTCACATTTTTACGTGTTGTGGCTATGCCGCCGTTCGCCGCTGTTTGTCCTACAGCGGCACTGGGCGTCTCCAGCGTTTTGTTCTTAACTTTCCTGAGGTCTAAATTCAACCCGAGGGCCATATTCATCCCGAGGCCAATCTTCAACCCGAGACCATAGATATAACCACTGGCCTCGGAGACCCCTCCTGGAGAAGGGTCCTCGGAAATCTACCGAGGATCGACGACCATTCCGTCCCATTTGCAAGGTCATGTTGCTTTTCCTTGGGCATGTAGCTAACGGGCTTTTGCACACATTTTTTTTGCTAGGTAGGAGCGAATGGTTGTTGAAGTCTCCTCAGACAGTTCCAGTAGCTCTTCTTCTGCTAATCTTAAGGAAATCTTTGAGGAGTGTCGTGCCCAGGCTTTTTACCGAATTCCATTGGACGCTATTGAACCCTCGGACCCTCTTAGAGCTTCACGTCCCGTCACAGCCTTCGTTCCTTGGGAGATGGAGATCCCCAGTACATCGGGCCACAGACCGGGCCCATTCGCCGATGCCCCTGAAGAGGTTCGGAGACGAAGGAGGCCGATGAGGCCGTGTCCCTATCTGAACCAGTATTTCAATGGGACCCCGGCTGCCTATGCCGAGTTCAAAAGGGTTTATAGCATCCCTCTGGACGTAGAGGTTCGGCTGCTTCCTGACAACAACCCCAAGACCCTTCCTCACCGACCAGGGGAATTGATTTTTCCCTTGATGGCAATCACTGAGGGAGGGATTAGATTCCCCCTTCAACAATTCGTCCGACGAGTACTCCGGACCTTTCTCTTACCTCCTCCCAGCTCACGGTAAACTCTTACCGAATTATTACCAGCGTCATTGAGCTAAGGAGGCAGTTCAACTTGACCTTTAGGGTTGAGGAACTCTTCGGCGTATATCTCGTGGGAGTCAACCGAGAGAGCAACCGATATTACCTCTCATGCAGGACGGGATATGACACGTTCCTTGTCGACTGTCTGCCCGACTCTGAGGAGTGGGCGAACATTTACATCTTGGTGACCGAAAATTTTATGTTCGGACCCGGGGAGAATGCGGATACCACTACCAGAGTGCAGTTTGGGACCGGGGCTCCTGGTTGGTAGAAACTACTCTTCGGTAGATGCTTTGCATGTTTTTGTTATGCCCTGCATACTTATACTGATTCCTTGTTTTGGTTTTGCCTTGCAGCTGAGGGAATCGTTCAAGAGCTTCGGGAAAGAGCTAACCGGGCCCGGATTACAGCGGCCTACGCCATTCCCATCACAAGTCGGTACACACCAAAGCTGCTCGAGTACATCCCAACTTACACGAGCTTTTTAAAGAAGAAACCGAGGCAGCAGGGGATCCCGAGGGCAGGCCGAGGACGAGGACGAGGGGAGAGGGGGAGAGGAGAGGCTGGGACCGAGACCGAGGGGAGTAACTCCAGACCTCGGGGAATCCTTCGTGAAGAAATTGACCGAGATACTCCCGAGAGAACCGGGTTGAGCGAAGAGATGGAGGGTCCCGAAACTCGCGAGGTGCTGAATCTCAGGCGCCGGAGGCCGGAGGGTCGGGGCATGGGAATAGTCTTAGGTATGCTAGGGGCTGGGACTTCGAGGGCGACTCCTGTTTCACCACAGGAGCCCCCGGAAAAGAGGGCTCGGCGTGAGGGGGGGGGGGGGGACGGAGAAGGGGGAGATCAGGAGACGATCCTGATCGAGGAGGAGCAAGGAGAGCCCGGAGGGGGGATTGGTGAAGCAGAGGAAGGTTCCTGGGTCAATCCGAGGGAACTCCCCTGGGCTCCGGAGTTCCGCCACTTCGCCGGTCGCCAGATCTATCACACCGACAGTGTCAAGAACCTCGGGGTAGCCTTCGGGATGCTCCGGGGGAGCATTCTTCCGAGGGATGCCCGGGCTGTCACGGGCTTGACCAAGGACATCACGGTCGAGATAGCTCAGGCCCTTTTCAATGTAAGTTAATGGTTTGCGTCCCGCTCTTTTCAATCTGAAAGTTTGCACTTGGTGAATCTCTTGTGTTCTTTGTTTGCAGGCGGGAGCTCGAGCATTGGCTATCAATGATCGGTGCAAGGCGCAGTAGAAGGAGACCAAGAAGCTGAATCGGGAGCTGGCCCGGAAGGAGGAGGACCTAAAGCTAGCTCGGGAGACTTGCGAGCTCTACTTGGCGGACTTTCAAAGGTGTGACAGGGAGAGGGTGCAGGCAGAGGGCAGGGCCGCCAAGGCCGAGGAGGATGCCAGCACCCTGAGAGTCACCCGGGCCACAAAGGTTGACTTCGCGAGGAAAAGAGGCTACGATGAAGGTTGGGACGCAGCCGGAGTAGAATATAAGAAGCAGGTTCAGGAGATCGAGGCCGAGCTACATCGGGACCGTTTCTTGGACGGCCTTCGGTATGGCCATGAAGCCTTGGTGAGGAGGCTCAACCTCCCTGAAGTCTCCGATCTCCAAACACTTCCCGAGGCGCCTCCCGAAGAGCTTGTCCTGCTTGAGGAAGAGGACGAGGTGGTGGAGCCCGTGTCCGAGGACCAAAACCCCGAGAACCCAACCGATCCAAATCCCCTTGCGTCCGAGGGCCAGCTCGACCCCAACGCTCGTGCTTAGGATAGTGTCTTCCTTTCCCCTTATTTTTGAGATTTCATGTCTTTTGATTCTGTAGCTTTGACTGGACGGCTCCGGACATTTTGAGTTTGCCATTCCAGGGCTTGTAAATATTTGATACCGAAGCTGTACCTTTTTGTTTTTGATTTGGCGCTATAACTCATGATGCCTTGTGAATGAATGCTTTCTTTTCTTGAATGTTTTCTTTGAAATGCTTGTCTGATTGGTTTTACTGCTTGGGTGATGATGCCCCTACTTCGGTGAGATTGGAAGAGTTGTAGAACAAATTTAACCGAAGCATTAACCGAAGAATTTTGCCAAGCATAGAAAGGATGTTTATTCAGGGAAAGTGACCTGGTCCGGAGCCCCTGCTTTAGGAGGGTCGGCAGGAACCGAATTATGGGATCAGAAGCAAGTATCTATTGAATTTTGAATTTTCACGCCCTTGCTTGTCAACGGAAATAAGCCTAGCGGGGAGTAGACGTGTGAGATGGTGGTACTGCTTGGGGACGTAGGCCGAAGTCGCGAGGGGATATGGCCTCGGCCAAAGGTTCGGGACGCAGCGAGTCCGAGCAGTGAGAGACTTTTGGTGGGTCGGTATAAGGGGCTTGGGGGAAAGCTGAGTATCCTTAAAGCGAGTGACCAGAAGTCCAAACGACCGAAGAGGCCGGGGTGACTTAGTGGGAATTTTGTCCGAGGGTATCACCTACGGGAGAACAATATCCCTGAAGTCGGTGTAAAACGGTCCGGGCAAGAACGGACCAAGTGTAAGTAATTTAAACAGCAAAGGGTACAAGTAGTGCTAAGGAGAGAATTCTCATTCAAACTTGTTGGAGTGCTGTCATTACATAAGCAAGTTGTCTTTGAAATTTAAAAGAAAATGCGACATAAAAGAGATGAATTGGGCTTCGGTAACCGAGTGCTTATCCATAGAACTTCTTCAGGTTGTTTGCATTCCATGTTTTAGGAATGGGGGAACCATCTAGCTTCTCCAATTTGTAGTTTCCTGAGCCGAGGTGCTTGAGAACTCGGTAGGGGCCCTCCCAGACGAGATCGTCAGGCTTGAACGACCTAAGGCGGACGCTTCGGTTGTAGCCTTTTGTGTCACGCCCTCGATTTTTAACATAATAATGATAATAACTTTAAAAAGGAAAACCACCGCGGTATACTTATAATAACCCAAAAGACTTTCTCATATTCATTTATTGAGTACGATCCAGTTCGAAAGATTACAACAATGGCACTCCGGCCGCAGAGTTCCAAAGTTTAGACAAAGATAAGTTAAATAATTACAATACTTTTGAACCAAGGATTTAAATGAAAATTACAATTTATGTCTTCTCAAAGAGTTTACAAAGATATCTGAGTTGTTTCCTTGATGTCACTTTCAAAATGATGAGATGATATGCACGCCATGTACTCCATGCTAATACTCTTGAGTTGTACTTGAAAGAATGATAGGTTTGAGCAAAACACATGCCCAGTAGGAAAATCTCTACACACTTTATATGCAAATGAGGAGATTTGAACATAAAAGAATGAAGTCGGAGACAATGATAGAGAATGCAACCATCGTAACTTCACGAGGGAACTTAAGAATTCAAGGGACACTTCACTGGTCATTCATCGATCTACTAGCCATCTTTTTCGTGTTCTTATTGACCAATTTCAGTTTGTACACTTCTGCGGTTATTAGCTTACATTTCGGGTCTTAAGGACCCCGTACATCTCTTATTGACTTCCAATATGAGCGCAAGTAGTTCTTCCTCAATTAATATACCGAATAGTGAGCTTAAGAACTCTTCCGGGTCTTAGGGCCCCATATACCCACAATACCTTTCCGGGTGCTTGAGACCCCGTACATCCGTTCTACATTCCGGGTACTCATGACCCCGTACGCCAATTCAAGTTCCGGGTATCAAGACCCCGTACATCTAATTCAAGTTCCGGGTATCAAGACCCCGTATGCCAATTCAAATTCCGGGTATCAAGACCCCGTATGCCAATTACCACTCATCTGTATTATCTTTCGTCTTATGTGTTTCTTATATTCTGATTTCGCGACTGTCGATAAAGGGAGATTGATTTTAAGTGACAGTCCACATACCAATTCATATTTCCATTTTATTTCCAAACTTGTTATCTTCGTACGATATGGCATCAAGTGTCAAATTCTCGCATTTGCGTCTCATGATCTATCCATCCTCCTATCTAACATTCAATCTTATCAACACCCACATTTAGCTCAAGCATGATCATTCTGTCTATCTTAGCATCTCACATTACCACTAATAGTTAAACAAACGCATCAACAAAGCATTAGGACGATAATTTATTCCATTTGATATTTGTGCTCAACGCGACGAGAACCAACGAATGAGGATGACCAAGGGATCATTAGAGTGCGAAAGACTATGTTTGGAAGTGGTTTAGAATAGTTAGAAGTGATAGGAAACCAAAACGGTGAAAAATGAAGCAAAACAGTAATTGCTGGAGATAAGCAACAGGTATCGATACCAAGGCCAAAGGTATCGATACCTTTTGGTTAAAAATCATTCCAGACGCAAGGGTATCGATAACTATGACAATGGGTATCGATAACAAGTAAATTTCTGGCTTTTAGAGCACAGAGGTATCGATAACTATACTGAGGGTATCGATAACAATGGATTTTCTGGGCTTGGTAATGCAAGGGTATCGATAACAGACGCAAAGGTTATCGATAACAAGGCTGTTCGAGCAGAATTCTCAGCAGATTTTCATGGGGTTTTCAACAACAAACACATCAACAACCACATCAACGATCAAAAGCACGATTTCATGCACAAAACCAACTCAAGAACATATAAAGAGTGAGAGAAATCCCTACCTCAAGTGCTAAAGCTGAAATCAAATGATTACCCAAGCCCTAGAACTTCAAACCCCGAACCGAGCCGAATACGAGTCACCGAGCTCCTACGAACGCAATACGAGCTCTAATACATGCAAGGATGAAAGATTGGAAGGTGTATTGTATGGGTTTTGAGCTTTGGTGGTGGAATGAGTGAGAGAGAGAGAGAAGCCGAGAGGGAGGGAGAGAGAGTCGAACGGGAGGGAGAGAGTGAGAGGAGGACTTTTTATCCCCTACACACACACTCACCCTATATATACTAACATATACACTAATCACACTTCCACCCCCTCAACTTCCAATTCCATCACTCAAACCCCAAATCAAACAAACTTAGTAAATTTCACATTTTCCCCAATTTTTAACATTTGTAAACCTTTAAATAAATCCGAAAAATACGGGTCCTTACATTTTGCAACCTCCTGTTGGTACGACGCGAGCTTGATCCTTGCGTTGTCACGTTCCTCTTCAGCTAAGTCGAGGTCCGAAGCAATGCTGTTGTTGTTCACCGACTCATCAAAGTTTTCTGTACGCATTGTCGGGAGTCCGACTTGGAGAGGGATGACCGCCTCCATTCCAAATGCCAAGGAGAAAGGAGTGCGACCAGTGGATCGCTGAGGCGTAGTACGATAGCCCCAGAGTACCCTAGGTAGCTCTTCGGCCCACTTGCCACGGCGTGACTTGAGTTGTCGCTTAAGTCCAGATGAAATTGCCTTGTTTGCAGCCTCGGCCTGTCCGTTACCCCGAGGGGAAGCCGGAGTGGATGTGTCCCATTTGATGCCGTACTCGTCTAATAGGGCTCGGTATTTCTGTCCGATAAACTACCGTCCGTTGTCTGTAATAATGGCGAAAGGGACACCGAAGCGCGAAATGATATTTCGCCAAACGAAACGAATGATGTCTGTTTCTTCAATAGTTACCAAAGGTTCGGCCTCGACCCACTTTGAGAAATAGTCTGTGGCAGTTAGGAGGAACTAAATCCTCCTAGGGCGACGGGGAGCTTACCGACGATATCCATGCCCCATTGGGAAAAAGGCCAAGGGCTTGTGAGGGGGCTAAGATCCCGGGCTGGCTGGTGAATGATAGGGGCGAACATTTGACATTTCTTGCAGCGTTTGACGAACTCTTTAGAATCCTTCTTCATTGTCGGCCACCAATATCCTTGGGAAATGGCTCGGTGAGCGAGGGACCGCCCACCGGAATGGCAACCGCTGTCGTCGGAGTGGAGCTCTTCAATGATGCCCTGTACTTGATGTGGGTGCGCAACCAACAAGTATGGTCCGGTAAATGATCTTCGGTAAAGCTTGTCGTTGGGATTGAGCCAGAAAAGAGCGGCTTTGTTTCGGAGTCGGTGAGCTTCTTTCTTGTCAGTAGGCAGGGTGTCATCGCAGAGGTAACGAATGATTTCATCCATCCAACTTGGGCCGAGGTCTATGTTGAGGACCTCATGGCTTAATATGTCAAGCTCGAAACTGGGCTTATCAACGGCGCTGAAGGAGATAGATCGATGTTCTGAAGAGGAGCAGGCTGAGGCGAGCCCTGCGAGTGCGTCGGCGTGGGCATTCTGCTCTTGGGCAATATGCTCGACGCGGATGGCTTTAAAAGTTTTGATGAGCTGGACGGCAGAATTAAGGTAGGTCCGCATCCGGTCGTCCCGGGCTTCGTATTCTTCCGACAGCTGGTTGACTATTAGTTGGGAGTCGTTATAGACAACAAGTTCCTCGATGCCCAGTGCTTGGGCGGTCTTGAGCCCGGAGATCAATGCTTCGTACTCGGCCTCGTTATTGGAGGCTGGGAAAGTGAGAGAGAGTGAGCTTTCGTGCAAGACGCCGGAGGGGGAGAGGAGTACGATTCCAACCCTTGCGCCTCGGCTGTTGGAGGCGCCGTCGACGTACATTTTCTAGATGTCCCTGTGAAAGAGCTTCCAAGCAGAGCTTGGACTTGTCTAGAGGGCCGCTTCGGGGCGCGGGGACGGGATCGAAGTGATAGCGTCGGTTGGAGTGAGCTCGGCGATGAAGTCGGCGAGGACTTGAGCTTTGATCGCTGTCCGCGGTTGAAAGTGGATCTCAAAGTTTGCAAGCTCGACAGCCCACTGAGAGATTCGGTTGGAGAGGTCGGCCTTCCGGAGAAGAGATTTGAGGGGGTACTCGGTCAGGATGATGATGCGATGCGACTGGAAGTACGGGACAAGTTTTCAGGAGGCTGAGATGAGGGCGAGCACGAGCTTCTCCACGGGGAGGTAACGTGTCTCGGCGGGAGTCATGGTTTTGCTGGAGTAATAGATTGGCTAGTGCTCCCGACCCTCCTGGCGGACGAGCACCGAGCTTACAGCGTGCGGAGAGACAGCTAGGTAGAGGAACAAGTCTTCCTGGTCCTGAGGGGTGACGAGGAGTGGAGCCTTGGAAAGGTACTCCTTTAGTCGCTGGAGGGCTCGGTCATAGTCTTCTATCTAATTGAAGCTCCGTCGGCTGCCCTTTAGGAGTGCGAAGAATGGCTGGCATTTGCCCGAAGAACGGCTTATAAACCGATTCAGGGTTGCGGCCATGCCAGTCAAACGCTGAACGTCGCGCTTGTTGTGGGGAGCCGAGAGCTGATCAATAGCGAGAATCTGGGAAGGATCGGCTTCTATACCGCGTCGAGAAACGAGATGGCCAAGAAATTTGCCGGAGCCGACACCGAAGACACACTTCTCGGCATTGAGGCGGAGCTTGTGTTTCTTGAGTATCTCGAAGACGTCGGCAAGGTGAGTTAGATGATCTTTTGACCACCATGTCGTCAATGTAAGCCAGCATAGTGTCGCCTAGTAACCGCTTGAACATCTTGGTTATCATTCGCTGGAAAGTGGCCCCGGCATTCTTTAAACCGAAGGGCATAACAAGGTACCCGAAGATGCCGTGGGGGGTGATGAAGGCCGTGTTCTTGACATCGCCTTCGCTCATGGCAATCTAGTGATAGCCCCGGTAGGCATCCAAGAAGCTAAGTCGCTCGTGTCCGGAGGTGGCATCGACGAGCTGGTCGATACGAGGAAGGGGAAAGAAGTCCTTTGGACAGGCGTCATTGAGGTTTGAGTAATCGACGCAGACCCGCCATTTGCCATTCTTTTTCTTGACTACAACAGTGTTGGCCAGCCACTTGGGGTATTGGACTTCTCTAATTGCCCCTGCGTTCAGGAGCCGGTTGACTTCTTCAATAACGGCCTCGGAATGAACAGAAGAGGACCGTCGTGCCTTTTGTATGACTGGGCGCTTGTCTCGATCGATGTTGAGTTCGTGGCAAATGAAGGAGGGGTCGACCCCGGGCATCTCATATGGGGTCCAAGCGAACACTTCGATGTTCCGTTTGAGAAAAGTTACCGTCTCATTCCAATCAGTATCACAAAGTGAGGAACTGACAAGGAAGAAGCGGGAACCGTCTTCTGTTATTGGGATGCTGGCCACGTCTTCTACAGTCTTGTCGTCAGCGGGTCTACCGACGTCCTCCAAAACTGGGGTCTCAGGAACTTCAATGAGATTAACCCGGGGGGTCTGTTTATTACTTCGGACGGCGTTGACGTAGCACTTCTTTGCCGCAGTTTGATCTCCGTACAAGTCTTCCTGGCGCCCAAGAGTTCCAATGAAACGGACCACTTGGTGATAGGTGGAGGCATTGAAATCACTTGGCTTCGGTCCCCTTCTCTGCGACTGCTTGATGGTGTTGACTTGTTTCTTTGGCGTTGGGACAGGTGCGGAGACCAGTGTGGATACCGAGGCGTTTAACGTCTTTGAACTCGTAGGCTTCCCGATGCCTCTCTCCGCCTTGAACTCGATGAGCTGACACAAACCCTCAATACGAGTCATAAGGTCCTTCATAGAGTTTGGCTTATGTCGAGCGAGGTCCTCATAGACTTGCTCGTCCTGTGAGGTGAGACCGAGCTTGAATCCTCGAGCAGAGATGACGCCATCGCAACCCTCGATCTCATTAAATAGTTCCCAATAACGACCGGCGTACTGCCGGAGTGTTTCGTCGTTCCTCTTGCGGAGGGCCAAGAGGGAGTCGATCTCCTTCTCGTGCTTATTGCTAGTTACGAACCAGGCCATGAAGGCATCACAGAGGGAATCGAACGAGGAAATTGACCGAGCCGGGAGTTGGTTGAACCAGGTGAGGCCCAGGTTGCCGAGGCTTGCAGGAAACACTTTGCACAAGAAGGCATCGTCCGAGGGTTCGTTCCGAAGAAACAAAGACATGACGAGCTTGTACTACACCAAATGAGTGTATGCCTCGGTCTTGCCGTCATGTTTGGCAAACTTGGGTTGGGTGAATCCCTTGGGGGGGGGGGGGGGGGGGGGGGGGTAACCGAGTCGATCTCTCTCATAAAGGGAGAGGTCGTGAGTCGTGTAAGTCGCGCGTCGCGATGAGGTCGGATCGAACGGTCGAGGCCGTCTAGACACTCAGTCGCTGTACGCTTCTTGGGGACAAGTTTGTCCAATCGTTCATATTCCTTTCTCTTTGGAGCAGCACTAACCGATTTCCTGGGAAAGCGTTCTTGGCGGTGATGGCGGTAGCTGTCCCGAGCGGAAGGCTCGAGGCGCTCAGTGATCGGGCTCCTGCTGTGTGCGCCACTGGGGTGCGAGACGATGGGACTTCTGGCTCCGGGGCCCTTCAGGCGCTCGCGGTATCCCCTGGTCTGGATCTCCACGAGGCCGTCATCTCCCCTGGCTGCCCTTGTGAGGCTAGGGGTAGATTTTCGACCGGTCTTGCCTACTCAAACCGAGTGGGTGGAGGAGGCAGAGACGCTCCCTGCACCGAGCCTCTCGAAGGCCGATGGTTTCCTTTGAAGCTGCATGGGGGAGCGAGAACGATCCCTATGCGATGTGTCTTTTGCGGCTCGAGCGTCCGCCGCTCTTGGTGATTCGAGACGATCCTTGACTGAGGGGCGGGATCTGTGCTCCAGCAGGTGACCGACTTTGCGACTGCTAGGGGGGGTGTGACGGCCCCTCCCTCCGCCGCGACTCCCGGAGGAATGAGATGGGGAGATTTGGAGGAGGTGTTTTATCTCCGCCAACTCGTCTCGGACGTGTCTGTCAAGCTCCATTACTGTCATGAGATCGTCGATTTTCCGCTCAAGATGGCGGATGTAGGAGTGGAGTTCGAAGGATGGACCTGCGTCTGGAACTGACGCTCCGGTGCCAATTCCGACGGATACGTGGGTTTTTCCTAGGGCGGTTGCTCCGTCGGAAGCCAGGCTGTGGTCCACAAAGGAACCGAGCCCGTGGGCGGTACCACCGTGATGCGCGTCGTCGATCTCAACCATGTTTAATTCAAGAACGCTGAACGGAGCAGAGTGGGGGGAGTGGAAGCTGAAAGGGTGGCTAGGTCCCTAGCAGAGTCGCCAATTGTAGGGGTTCGATTTGACGGGACCTTGACCTGAATTTAAGATTCCTCTTCCGCTGCTCTGTTCCCCTTCCTCTGGACCTGCAACAAGTCACTAGGGCTGGAATAGCCCAGTGACCCTCCGACGATCAAATCAGATCTCAGGGAAAGATATAGATCTAGGGTTAGGGAAAGATGGCATACCTCTCAGAGATGAGTATCCCTTTGTATTTATAGATCTAGGTTTACTTGGCCTCCAAGCTAGCGCGTGGAGGTCACGCTCAGGTAACGGCCTCGGGTGACATCATGGATGACGTACCGGATAAGGCGATTACGGAGCACATGGCCAAGTCTGATTCTCATGATTATGTCTGCCCTGTAATCCTCGTGGACCGTCCTTGGCGTAGCTTCTCCTGGGAAGCTAAGGGACCACCGAAGCGAGAGCATACCACGTCACCATTTACCGAGCCTCGAACCGAACTATATGACAAAACTTCTAGCCGCCACCGTCTTGACGACCGCGCCTCCAAGGGGACATTGGTTCGGAACACATGGCCAGGCTACGTCTCGGTAACCGAAGCCGCTACGGTACTCAATGTCTATGAAATTGAAAAGAGCAAGTTGTACTCATTTTTGGATGAGCTTTCTTGTAAGATGACTCTGACGACTGATATATGGACCTCGGACCATCAAAACTTTGGGCATATATGTTTGACTGCGCATTTCATTACTGACAATTGGGAACTTAAGAAGAAAATTCTTGCTTTTAAAAAGATTGAATACCTGCATGATGGAGAGACTTTGTTTAGATTTATCAAGGATTTGATCTTGTAGTGGAAAATAGACAAAAAGTTGTTTTCAATGGTTGTTGATAATGCAACAAGTAATGATGTCATGGTTAGGCTTCTAAAGAGTTGGTTAAAGGAGAAGTCATTATTGTGTTCGAAGGGGGCATTGTTTCATGTGCGTTGTAGTGCACACATTCTTAATCTGATTGTTCAGGATGGGTTGCAAGTTATTGTGAGTTTGATATCGAAAATTCGTGATAGTGTGCGGTATTTGAAGCGGTCCCCTTCTGGGAAACAAAAATTTGATCTTGCAGTGAGCCAATTGAAGTTGAATGGTTTGAAAAAAGTCCCCATGGATGTTCCTACTAGATGGAACTCCACTTATGAGATGCTTGAAGCCGCATTACCTTTGAGGGATGCATTTGCTCGCTTGGACTTAATTGATAAGAACTATGACCACAATCCTTCAGACGAGGAATGGGAGATAGCAACGATAATTTGTGAGTGCTTGGAAGTATTTTTTAAAGCCACATGTCATTTCAGTGGCACATGTTTTCCCACATCAAATGTATTTTTCCCTGAGATATGCAAGATACAAATGCAACTTAACGAGTGGGAGACAAGTGAATATGACTTTCTTCGTTTGATGGCTAAGCCTATGAGTCAGAAGTTTGCAAAATATTGGGACGAGTCTTGCTTGGCACTCGCAATTTCTGTAGTTCTTGACCCAAGATGCAAAATGGCTGTGGTGGAGTTTTATTATGAGCAAATATATGGCCCTTGCGAGTCCACCAGTTACATTGACAGGGTCCATACTATCTTTTCTAAGCTTTTTGATGAGTACGACAGTGGCGGAGGTGTTTTAGAGGGTAGTAGCTCGAGTCGAAGTCACGCGGTCATGGGTTCTTCCAAACATAACTTGGATGGCTTTTAGGAGTGGTACGAAAAGGCACATGCTTCTAGCATCCGTGCGTTCCAGAAATCAGAGATGGACAAGTACTTAGAGGAGATTGTGTTTCCAAATACTGAGGACTTTAATATTTTACATTGGTGGAAGGTAAACAGTGGGAAATATCATACTTTGGCAAGGATGGCACGTGATATTTTGGCTGTTCCGGCTACTACAGATGCTTCGGAGGCGGCGTTTAGCGTGGGAGGTAAAGTAATTGATGAAAGTCGTGCTTCTTTACTTCCGGATATCATAGAGGCTTTGATGACTACCAATGATTGGATTGAATCCCATAAGAAAATAAGTAAGTGTATGTTGATTCTTTTTAGATATATGAATGTTCTTTATTGTAATTCTATAAAAATATTCTCATATTTTGTTACTTGCATACTTTCAGTTGATGAAGCAAGTGTTGCCGAACAACGATGTTAATAGAGGTAAAGGTAATCCATTGTCTCAAATTAACTACTGAATCCCATTTGTCTGGCTTGAGTGGCATCTGCATAGGATTAGATTAATTCTGATCTGGAGGTTTTAGGTAGTAATAGATTAGAATATTAATTATGATCTGGTGCTTGTGAGATGTGGGAATATCGTGGTCCTCCCAAATCATGAATTCCTAATGGCTGTTTGCTTTTCTGTTCAGGCGTTGCAAGGCCTAAAGATGGGTTCTAACCATATGCTTCTGACTTTGATATTGTTGATGAGGCTAGTAGCAGGAGGGGTGGTGGAGGAGGGGTCTCCTTTTGTTTTCGAATAGATGGAGCTTGGCAAAAACAAGGAATTGCAAATGCTGCCATCTTCATGGACAGTTTGCTTCTTATTAATTTTTTGCAAAAAGATATTAAACCAGATGAGTGGTTATGTAATAGGTTGAACTCTATATCGATTGTAAATTTTAGCAAAGTCTCAGTGCAAGGAAGGGCTAGTTATTGTATGACTGTTGTATTTTGGTAATGGTATAGTTTGGATCTCCCCTTCTCTCCTCTCATTTTTTGGTGAAATTTTTTTTTTATTTTTTTCCTTTTTTTAAAAAATTCTGGAATTTAAATATTAAAAAAAAAACCGGATCGGATTCGGATTTTCGGATCGGATCCTATTTTTTCGGATTCGGATTATCACTATCGGATCCGAGCCTTATCGGATCGGATCCGAGTCTTATCCGATCCGAATTTGTCGGATCCGAATTGGATCCGGCCCATTGACAGGCCTAGATGGCAGGAACACGATTTATAGGCGCTGGGTTTTAATTTTGTGGGGTTCAACCATTATGGGTTTAACAGTTGGCTCCTTGTTATATTAAAAATCGAAGGGTTGAGGGGTAGGTCAATTGATGCGAGTAGCAGCACTAGGAGAGTATTAATTGTACTCTTCGAAGCTCTCTCAATGTATTTATTTTTTCTATTGTACTGCTTCCATCTTTGTATCTTTATGATTAATGAAAACTTCTTTTGCCGTTCAAAATTTTTTTTTATGTGATAAAACAATTAATTTATGAGAGAAATATTAATTAGAGTTGATAAGCGAATTGATATACTTGAGTTCAAGCTTATGTCCCCTCTTTAAAAAGTCATTCGACATTGGTTTGTTAGAGCATCTCTCATGGGCATTTTAATTAAACATTATTTTCATGTCATTAGCTAATAGATAGGGAGAATGTGTATGTCTTTGGTGCTCTAGTGTGTGTACTATACCTTGTGTATTATTGTCACAATCCGCGTCAGTTAACCTGCTAACCATTCACCTAACCATGTGGCTCAAAAGATTAACCTCAAGTTATACAGTAGCTGCTCGGAACCGTTTATATTTTACTTTCCTTTTCCACATCCCACCGATGTGGGATCACTCCTAATGGGGTCTCACAATCTCCCTCACATTAGGAGTCTCACAATCTCCCTCACTTAGGATCACAACGTCCTCGTTGCGCCCCATGGTTCATATCTTCCACCCACCAAGCGATGTGAGACAAGTATCCGCTTAAGCACGTCAAGCTCCTCAAGCTCGTCTCATGTAGGACCCGCCCAAGCACGACAAGCACCTCAAGCTCCTCACTTGTCGGACCACCCAAGAACGTCTCCTCGCGGGACCCGCCTCACACTTCTGGTTGGTGTCGGCTCTGATACCACTTGTCATGACCCGCGCCAGCTGACCTGCTAACCATTCACCTAACCACGTGGCTCAAAAGGTTAACCTCAAGTTATATAGTAGCTGCTCGGAACCCTTTCTATTTTAATTTCCCTTTCCACACCCCACCAATGTAGGATCACTCTTAATGTGCTAGTTTGGAAGTCTAGGTGTGCTAGTTTAAATAATTTTTTCTTTTTTCTTTAACTACGGTTATGGGTGTTCAAGTCAGTTTACGCGCACCTCAAATAATTTGTAACGCCCTGAATTTTGGGAATGTTAAGTAGACATTTTCATTGATAATATAAATAGAGTCTGGCTCATTATTACATCATAACCTCCATAAGAACACTTTCATTACAAAAGGGAGGGAAACTAGGGTTCCTAACTACAGCTCTGCATGCTCCTCCATCCTAGCCAGCTCCAAAGGCATCCAAGGTGTACAACTCACCTTGATCATCTACAAAGTCTGACACATTATACCAGCGTCGCCACCAGTATAATATGTCAGGGTCACCAAAGGTAACACCATGAACTACGAGAGCTTAATAGAATAATCCATACCCACTAACCCTTAACTTACAAGCAGTAGATCACAAAATTAATGATTTCCACATAGCACATGCATATCTAACTGAAACAATTAATAATGACACATCGACATTCATTATTCAACTATCGTTGGTGTCCATGATTTCTGAGTTTCTCCTACGCGTCATTTCGTAGACCGTGTCACTGGTTTCACCTTTCATTTACCAAATCAACATTTTCAAAATCATTTTAACACACCCAACCTCGGTTCCGCCGCTCCAGGTTCCCGAGTATCCGCACAATGGTTCTGCCGCTCCGGGTTTCCATTGGCACACAAAATTTGCATTGGCTCCTCTCCACGGATAACCAAGCCATTCCTCACCATGGTTCTGCCATTTTGGGTTCCCATGGGAACGCACACAACCTCACAATGGTTTCGCTGATCCGGATTTCCATTGGAACACACACACACATTCCCACAATGGGCAAGTCTGGCCACATTGCGATTTCAAAACACACCTTGTCATTAACACACCCTAGGTGTCATGTTTCTATCTTCCTTGATTTTTGTGTCTCGTCACATGCATAGACTCTGCGGTAGGACTTTTCAAGTATACATAAATCATTCATTGTAATCTTGAAACTAAACTAGTAAGATCATCCAACTCTATGTTATTTAGCATGCTCAAATCACAACTTAAAACATAACGCCACATGTACGGACGCCCTTGGAGTGGATACCACTCATGCTTTATCACACATCACATAGGTAATCCAAGTAATCATATATACATGCTCATAACCGTCCTTAAGATCAAAATACTAATAATTCCATGCATTTTGATATACAAACAACATACAATATACGTAGTGTGGGTAAGTAGAAGTATTCTACATATACTTAGAGCTTGGGAACAAGAATAATCTACATATACTTAGAGATAGGGGATAAGAATAATCTACATGATCATACAACTTTTATACTTAGAATTAATGAGTAAGGAAAAATCTACCGTTCTTCTTGGCGGTAGGTATGGCTACGGAAAAAGTAAGTACGTCGGACGGAGTAACTTCCTATGGCGAGCTTCCGGTAGCTTCGAAAGAGAAAGGTTTCTCTCAAAACTAGTTCTTGACGAAAACTACTAAACTTTTTGGATCGAAAGGGTGGTCGAGTGGTGGTTTAGTGGTGGCCTAAGATGAGTTTCTTGAACAACTCAAGAAGAACCTCAAGAACACTAAGAACAAAGTAAGAACAAGGCAAGAATACAAGACTTTCTAGAGAGAGAAGTTTAAGAATGGAAGGTGTGAGTTGAATGGTGAGAATGGGGTGCTATTTATAGCAAAATTCTTGACTATTACCCAAAGAATAAAATTTTCCCTAGCAATTATTATCCAATGGGTAAAGGGATAGGTATGGCCTTGTATGGATGATGTACAAGTACTAACAATATCTAGGTATAAAAGACTAGATTTTTTTGTACCTTGGATTAGATTTTAGGAAGATTTGATGGGAGAGGAAGGATGGTTCAAAGATTGAGTAGTACTTTCCATATCTCTCCAATCTTTCACTAGTACAAGATACCTATATATATATATATATATATATATATATATATATATATATATATATATATAACTATGCATATATAAGTATATTTAAGTATACATAGGAAATCTAGTCTAAATATTTTATTGGCATAACTATCTTTTTATTACCCAAGGGATAAAACTTTCCCTAGTAGTTATTAACCAATGGTTAAGACTTTCCTAATAAACAAATCTATTAAACACATGTTCTTATTATACTATTATATATATACACACACGCACACACATGTCCAAGTATATATATAATAGTACTATGAATTCTAGTAAGATTTCCAAGTATCCAATATAAAATTATAAGGTCAAAATTTCCTATTAAAATAACCTAATAAGCACATGTTCCATTATAATACTACATTATGTACTTAGAGTATCTTAGGGTAATATATTATAAGGTACATATATACATATCTTTAAAGATATAATCACATGGAAAATCTAGGATGTGATTTATTTAATAAATCCTAGTACTAGTTAGTAAGACTAACTTATTATCCAATGGATAATATTTTTCCTTGCATTTATTGACCAATGGATAAAAAGAATAAGGTAATATATATTTGAAAAATATTTAAAATAACCAAATGTCCTTTAGGCATGTGTATATAAGTCTATATACAACTATATATGAGTACTTTATCAAATCTAACACAAAATATATTTGATAGAAAATCTAGGTTTCCTATTGTCCAATGGATAAAAGTTTCCCTAACTTTTATTGTCCAATGGGTAAAGGTTAAAAGGTTCATCTAAGGTTAGGGAATTATAACTAGGTGAATTGGTAGTTCGGTTCTTCCACCTAATTGGTTAGAAGCTAACTACACTTGCCAAGTAGGGCTTTTAATCAAGAAACGAATTTTAAAGGCCAAAATCTAATTATGACGGATTTTTAGAAATTAAAAAGGGATTTCAAAAGCAATCCATGTAATTAAAAATAAAATTCAATTTTTGAATGAAATCTTTATTTAGCAAAAATCAGGGTCATTACATAATTCCATTCCTAGTTCGGTCAAAGGCAAGTTGACCGCATCGTACCGTGTGAAAAATAAATTTATAAAAATCAAGAATTAACTACTACTCCGTAGAATAATGGTTAAGACCGAGTATTGTTCCAACGGGGACTGAATGGCTAAGTTACAACAAATTCGATTAGTTTGCAGATTAGTTCAAAAAGAAAAGAGTTGATTGATTTGGTTTGTTTGGAATAACCTAATTAAATTAAAACAATGAATTAAAAAGTTTGAAAACGATGGAGGAAAATATCTAGGGTTTGGAATCCACTCCGACCGCATAACAACAATATGCATAGATTAGGTTTATTTATTCGAATCAAAAGGGATTATCGCTAGGACTTGCAAATCCTAACAATAATCAACAAGAAAATAATCGGGTTACTAAAAGGCATAGACTATCCCATAGCACGGACCATCTCTCAGTAGCACGATTTGGCCATCTAACGGCACGATCCGTCTTACGAGCATAATCTATCTTAGAACTCTAACCACAATCAATGAAAACCATTGCAAGACTAGATATTTGAAATCCGGAACACAAATACTCAACAGATAAGAAAAAGTAAAATCAATCCGTTCAATTGAAATAGAAAGGGTTCTTAGGCTCCGTTCCAGAAACCTTCTTAAAAAATAAGCAGCTTATTCTATATTTTCAAACTAAAAAATAATGCAAATGAAAAATAATTTTTTAATTTTTTTGCATCATATAAAAGATCTCATCGAGATCTTTCAAACAAGATCCATATTGCATATTTTTAGATTTTAATAAGCCTATAATTTTTGAGCTTGAAATTGCCTTCTTAAAAAATAAGCAGCTTATTTTGGTTTTGGAACGGGCCTTAGTCTCACAATCGATTCGAATAAAAAAACCAAAACCCTACACAAAAATATAGTTACTTGACACGGAGTTTCATCCTCCCCTAGACAAAGGGTTTAGCCGGCCATAGAAAAAGAAGATCCGCTTGAAGTTGAAGAACGAATGAAGAACATAGAGAAAATCTCCTTCAACATTATACTCTTGCCTCTCTCGATAACTGCTAAAACATAAGATAACCTAAAATAATGTTTCTAGCCAGTATTTATACTTAGAGCCCTAAGAAGTACATAAAATGCTTAAAAATAAACGGAGAACGTCGGTCCCGATGGTCCGGACCAAGGCTGCTGTGAACTGGGATTTTGCTCAGGAGGTTCTGGTCCGGACCAGAGATTGGTCGTTTGGACCAGCAGTGCTGCGAGTTGGGAAAGTGATCGTGGAGCTTTGGTCTGGACTAGAGTGATGTTGGTCCGAACCAAGCTCGCTGCAACTCAGTTTTGACTCTTCTTTTCTTCTCGGTTTCCACTCTTTGCTCCTTGTCGCATCTAGCAACCTCCAATTTGCTACTTTTCGCCTCCAATGGTCTACAAGACTTGCTACCATGAATTCGAACACAAAATGTATTAAATAACAATAGAAAGGACATGCAAAGCGTAAATTAAAGAAATTGAAATGGGTGCTTTTCAGCACCTATCACGCCCCCCAACTTAAGCTTTGCTAGTTCCTAGCAAAGAAAAGAACTAAACAACTAATAAAAGCAATGAAAAATAAGGACATTTGAACCCCCGGGTGCTCCGGTAGGGCAAGTTGAGTTTCATGAGGGTTATCAGCTGTGAACACCCAAAAACACTGTAAATCCTCTGACACATAACCCACAACCTGCAAGTGACTCGTTAATCTGTACAAGCCAAGGCACGAAGTCATTGAATACGTATAATGGGTACTATAAGTTCAAAATGCTATCACGACATGCATATAAACCATGGCACCTACGTTAGCGTGTGTGCATACGGGCCTAAGTCACAAGTGAAATGCCATTTAAAGTTCTCTCCAGAGCCTCAACTTCAATTTCTCACCGTGTCATGCACTCACAAAGAAAGCCACTCAAAACAAGGTGCATTTATGAACTCTCATGTGTGCGGTTTGGAAGTTATGAAAATGGAAGCAAGATACTCCGCACACAATGACACACAAAGGAAGCTCTATAAAGTAGAAACAAGATCTCATGAACAAAACACAAGTGCTGAAATCTCTCTTCCTATCCGTCAATCCACAACCCATCATCCCTAGGATCAAATAGGACTTTCCTTTCGGTTATGAGATTAGGTAAGGGAAAAGTGTTTCAAAGCTAGGTTAAAAACAACTCAAGTATCCGAGAATGGACAAACAACAACTCAGAGCTAATGTCACATTAATGTATGCTCTTCCATTATCACTACCTCATCTCTTTCTCTTAATTTCTCAACACACCCCACATTAAGAACATTTATCCCTTTTAACAAATAGCAGGTGTCTTGAATAAAGATTTCTCAACACACCCCACAGTAAGAACATTTATCCAAGTTGCATTATCTTTATTCAAGTTGTGATGCAACTCCCTCCTTTATTCAAGTTGCATTATCTTTATTTTTCTCTTTTCAATTGTGATGCAACTTTCTCTTTTCGTTTGTTTGTTTTTTTTAAACAACAGGGGAGATCACCACTCAGTACACTTCAACTATGCTTCCCCTTGCATCAGTACATCAAAATTCAACCCTCAGTTTGCCATTCTCAAAACACAATATGGGAAGTGAAGTTCGACAAGAAAAAGGCATTGTATTTTGGCTCAAATGGGCTTGCAAGGGATAAGCGAGTAAAGAAAGGAACGAACCGGCTCAAAGTAGCAAAAATGGCCTATCATCCTCTCCTAGGGGTGAAACAACTATGCGTCATACCAAACCTGAAGAGATCATAGTTATGCAGGCAACTTCAACACTTGGCAACGAGAATAATGAGATCATACAACAAATATATTTCTATTTTTTAGACAAATGAGAATTCATGTGACACCATTCCGGCACGAAATCTCACTAGGGCAAAAAATCTTCACTAATCCAGCCATCAAGAACACTCAAATGACACTCACAAGCAAACTAAGCCCAAATAGACGTAAAGTGCAAAAAGGTACCAAATGCAGGTGCCATAGAAAAGCGCATTAACAAGATAGCGTAAAGAACTAGCAGTCTGCAAAATACAAACGCAATGCACAACATGTTTCAACTCAGGCAACCAACAAACATCTTGCAAATTCCGAGTTCCATTCAAGGAAGATATCACTATTTTGTTTTTAATTTTTAATTTTTTCTTAATTTTTTTGTTTTTTAAATACACTAACAAGCGCCAAAGGGTTCGCTCCCCACAACTTAAAACCGTTCAATGCCCTCATTGAAAACAAGAATACTAAAAGATAAGACATAAGTGGACAAGAGAGGAAACAATTCACCTTAGTCAGGGAGACACGCAAGCGAAAGGTACGTGGGGAGGAGTGAGGCTCCCCCCAACTTAAGCATAGCAACCTGCAAAGCGTTAGTCTCCACAAAACAAGACACCAAAATAGTGAATGAAATTAAGTGACAAAACAAAAAGGCAAAAAGAAAAGAAAAGAAAACTATATACAACAAGGTGATATACCGCTGGCCCCCTTTTGTGGTTTTTTTTTGTTCTAATTAAGGACGGATGGGGCCACTCTAGTCCGGACCAACATCAGACCACGCATCGGACCAGCATCGCTGTAAGTTTAGAATCGTCTTGGGTGCCTTTGGTCCGGACCACTGAGGACCAGCTTTCGGACCAAGCGTGCTGAGACTTGATTTTTGTGTCGTGGGCTCTGGTCCGGACCACTCAGGACCACCATTCGGACCAGAGAAGCTGTAAGCTTCCCTTTTTATTCCTTAGCCGCCGGTCCGGACCAGCTTTGGACCATAGACGCTGCAACAAACCTGGAGCTCCGGATCAAAACAAAAACTAAGTCCTACCTGCAAAGTTAGTACCAAAAACACAAGAAACCAGAAAGACAATGACAAAAACTAAAGAAAACACAAGAAATATTAACGACACTACAAAAATTAAGGATGAAAAATATAAGGAAAACAGAACCTAAAGCTAAACTAAAATCCACAAACTTTCTTCATGCGAAAGACACGAGTACTACTTTCTCCCTTGTCAAAGACTGTGGTTCCCTACTTGTTAGAAGAACAATATACATAGGATTTAACGATATGTTGAAAAGTGGTGCCATCATCTAATAGGCTGTCACTCCCTCTGGAGCTGCCAGATTTCTTACCCACCACTCGGCTTATGAAGCAATCTCCGCCAAGTTGAACACTAAAGTCAGATGGTTCAGACAGATTTCTCGCTGCTAATTACATGCTTGCCGCCAGACCCAACCTCCTAAATACTACAAACATAGCTTTGGCAAGGTGGCTATACCAGACCGTTATAAGCCATTTGAGCACAGCAAATACTGGAGGTGTCTCACCCTTCATGGATTTAAAGTCTCCTAGACTTGTCACAATCCACCTCACACTGAACGCTCTAAGAACAGTTTTATCCTCCGCTTAAAATTTACATGAAATGGATCATTCCAAAAGATATCATTCGACCCATCTAGAAAAATGAAAGATAATTGATCACATAACCGAGTCAGAATTGTCCCTCTAGTCACCATACGAATAAAATCATCATACCTAGGAAAATAGTGCTTAAATGGCAAAGTTTCGAAACTCACCCGAAAAATTAAGATCGGACAAGATACATTACTCTCCATCTCCCCCTCTGAACCATGAATGTCTATGCAAGAACCACCTATCCCCAACTTTGAAAACACTCCGTATGTCCACAATCTATCGTGATAGCCTCAACTAAATTAACACATGGAGCCATAGATTCAGGCGACACAAGCTATAACCCAAGCACTAATGGGGACCCTACAAAATGAGTGGGCCGTTCATCCACAAAAGTGGGTGAAGGCTCAATTTCGATTTGTCGAGGAGGGGTGACCATTAGGTGTGTCGATCTAAGTAAAGTGTTAACCTCCTCAATAGACTGATCAATATCAAAATTCTCAAAGTAAAAATGAGCCAAACAAGCGGCTAATGGGTCATCGGTCAAAATATAGGGCAACGACTCCTCCACTAAGCCCTCTGAGACATTCATAGGGTACCATATTACACCAAAACGGTACAATACCGTACGAGTACATCCATACAGTACCATACCACAACAAAACCGTATAATACCGTACGAGTATATACATACGGTACCGTACCACACCAAAACAAATATTACCGTACGAGAACATCCATATGGTACCATACCACAACAAAACGGTACAATACCGTACGAGTATATCGATACGGTACCATACGACACAAAAACGGTACAATCCCGTACAAATACATCAATACGGTACCATACCACACCAAAACAGAACAATACCGTACGAGAGAACATCCATACGGTACCGTACCACACCAAAACGGTACAATGTCATACGAGTACATCCATACGGTACCGACCACAACAAAATAGTATAATACCATACGAGTACAACCATACGGTACTATACCACACCAAAATGGTACAATACCGTACGGGTACATCCATACGGTACCATATCACAGAAAAACGGTGCAATACCGTACGAGTACATCGATAGGGTACCATACCATAGAAAAATGGTACAATACCGTACGAGCACATCCATACAGTACCATAGATCGCCGAAACGGTACAATAACGTACGAGAACAACCATATGGTACCGTACTACAAAAAAATGGTACAATACCATACGAGTACATCCATACGGTACCATTCCACAGAAAAATGGTACAATACCGTACGAGTACATCCATACGGTACCATAGAATTCCGAAATGGTACAATACCGAACGAGTACATCCATACAGTACCGTACCACACTAAAAAAGTACAATACCGCACAAGAACATCCATACGAAACAATAACACACCAAAACGGTAGAATACCGTGAGAGTACATCAATACTATAGCATTTCACAACAAAACGGTACAATACCGTACGAGTACATCCATACGGTACCATACCACAACAAAACGATATAATATTGTACGAGTACATATATACGGGACCATACAACACCAAAATGGTACATTACCGTACAAGAACATCCATACCGTACCATACCGCAACAAAATAGTACAATACCGTACGAGTACATAGATATGGTACCATACGACAAAAAAATGGTACAATCCCATACGAGTACATCAATATAGTACCGTACCATACCAAAACGGTACAAATACCGTACGAGAGCATCCATACGGTACTGTATGAGTACATCCATACTGCACCACACCACAAAAAATGGTACAATACCGTACCAGTACATCCATACGGTACCATACCACACCAAAACGATAGAATACCGTACGAGTACATCAATACGGTACCGTACCACTACAAAACGGAACAATACAGTACGAGTACATCGATATGGAACCCTACCACAGAAAAACTATACAATACCGTACAAGTACATCCATACGGTACCATAGAATACAGTACGAGTACATCCATACGGTACCATAGAATACCGTACGAGTACATCCATACGGTAACGTACCACACTAAAAAGGAACAATACCGCACAAGAACATCCATACAGTAGCATAACACAACAAAACGGTACAATACCGTACGAGTACATCTATACGGTACCGTACCACACCAAAATGGTACATTACCGTACGAGAACATCTATACGGTACCATACCACACCAAAATAGAACAATAACGTACGAGTATATCCATACAGTACCATACTACAACAAAACGGTACAATACCGTATGAGTTCATCCATACGGTACCGTACCACAACAAAATGCTACAATACCGTATGAGTACATCCATACGGTACCGTACCACAACAAAATGGTACAATACCGTTCGAGTACTTCCATACGGTATCGTACCACACTAAAAATGTATAATACCGCACAAGAACATCCAAAAGGTAGCAAAACCCACCAAAACGGAACAATACAGTACGAGAACATCCATACTATACCATACGACAACAAAATGGTACAATACCGTACGCGTACATCTATATGGTACTGTACCACGCCAAAATGGTACATTACCGTACAGAACATCCATATAGTTTCCTACCACACAAAACGGTACAAAACCGTTCGACAACATTCATACGGTGCCATGCCACACCAAAGCGGTATAATACCGTACGAGTACATCCAAACGGTACCATACCGCACCAAAACGGTACGATACCAAACAAGTACATCTATACGGTATGGTACCACAACAAAATGGTACAATACCGTACGAGTACATCAATATTGTACCAAACAACAACAAAATGGTACATTATCATACGAGTACATCCATACGTTCTATACCACAACAAAACGGTACAACATCGTACGAGTACATTTATATGGTACCGTACCACACCAAAATGGTACGTTACTGTACGAGAACATCCATACGGTACCTTACCACACCAAAACGGTACAAAACCGTTCGACAATATTCATACGTTACCATACCACACCAAAACGGTACAATACCGTACGAGTACACCCATACGGTAAGATACCATCCCAAAACGGTACAATATTGTACGATTACATCCATACGGTACCATACCACAACAAAACGGTACAGTTCCTTACGAGTACTTCCAAACGGTACCGTACCACAACAAAACGGTATAATACCGTACAAGTACATCGATACGGTACCATACCACACCACAACAGGACAATACCTTACGAGTACATCGATATAGTACCATAGCACATCACAATGGCATAATACCGTGCGAGTACATCGATACGTTATCATACCACACAAAATTGGTACAATACCATACGAGTACATCCATACGGTACCACAAAACACCAAAATGGTACAATAACGACGAGTACATCCATACGGTACCGTACCACACCAAAATGGTACAATACCATACAAGAACATTTAAACAGTAGCGTAACACATCAAAACGGTACAATACCTTATGAGTACATCGATACGGTACCCTACCACAATAAAATGGTACAATGCTGTATGAGAACATCCATACAGTACCATACCAGATCAAAACGGTACAATACCGTACGAGTATATCGGTGCCATACCATACTACAAGAAAACGGTAGAATCCCGTAAGACTACATCCATACGGTACCATAGAACACCAAAACAGTACAATACCGTATGAGTACATCGATACGGGACCATACCACACCAAAACGATACAAAACCGTTTGACAACATCCATACGGTACCATACCACACTAAAAAGGTACAGTACCGTACGAGTATATCCATACGGTACCATATCACGCCAAAACGGTACAATACCGTACGAGTACATCCATACGTTACCAAACCATACCAAAATGGTGCAAGACCATACGAGTACATCTATATAGTACCATACCACAACAAAACGGTGCAATGCCATAAGAGTACATCCATACGGTACCATACCACACCACAACTGTACAATACCGTACGAGTACATTCATACGGTACCATACCGCACCAAAACGGTACAAGACCGTACGAGTACATACATATGGTTCCATACCACACAAAAACGGCACAATACCGTACGAGTACATCTATACGGTTTCATAGAACACCAAAATGGTACAATAACGTACAAGTACATCTATACGGTACCGTACCACACCACAACTATACAATACTATACGAGTACATCGATATAATACCATACCACAACAAAACAGTATGACACCATTCGAGTATATCAATACAGTACCATACCACACAAAAATGGTACGATACCGTACAAATACATCCATACGGTACCACAAGACACCAAAACGGTACAATACCATAAGAGTATATCCATACGGTACCGTACCACACCAAAATGGTACAATACCGTACGAGAACATCCATACGATAGCCTAACACACTAAACCGGTACTATACCGTATGAGTATATCGATACGGTACCATACCACAACAAAACGGTACAATGCCGTATGAGAAAATACCTACGGTACCATACCACACCAAAATATTACAATACCATACGAGTACATCGAAACGGTACCATACCTCACAATAACGGAACAATACGGTACGAGTAAATCCATACGATACCATACCACACCAAAACGGTACAAAACCATACGACAACATCCATATGGAAGCATACCATACCAAAACGGTAGAATATCGTACGAGTACATCCATACAGTATCATACCATAACAAAATGGTACAATACCGTACGAGTACATCGATACGGTACCATACCTTTGAAAAACCATACAATACCGTACAAGTACATTGATACGGTCCCATACCATAAAAAACGGTACAATACCGTATGAGTTCATCCATACAGTACCACACCACAATAAAACGGTACAATACCGTACGAGTACATTCTTACGTACCATAGCACAACAAAACGGTATAACACCGTACGAGTACATTTTTAAGGTACTGTACCACGCCAAAACGGTACATTACCGTATGAGAACATCCATACGATACCCTACCACACCAAAATGGTACAAAACCATTCGACAATATTTATACGGAACCATACCACACCAAAACGGTACAATACCGTACGAGTACATCCATACGATACCATACCACAACAAAATGGAACAATACCGTACGAGTACATCAATCAGGCATCGTACCACACGATAACGGTACCAGATCGTACGAGTACATCGATACGATACCATACCACACAAAAATGGAACAATACTATACGAGTACATCCATACGGTACCATAACATACCAAAACTGTAGAAAACTATATGACAACATCCATACGGTACCATACCATAACAAAACGGTGCAATACCATACGCGTACATCGATACGGTACCATACCACAGAAAGACAGGAAGAAACAGTACGAGTTCATCCATAGGGTACCATAGAATACCAAAACGGTACAATACCATACGAGTACATGCATAAGTACCATAGCACAACAAAATGGTACAATACCGTACGAGTACATACATACGGCACCATACCACAACAAAACGGTTTAATACTGTACGAGTACATTGATACGGTACCATACCATAGAAAAATGGCACAATACCGCACAAGTACATCCATATGGTTCCATAGAACACTAAAACGGTACAGTACCGTACGAGTACATCGATACGGTACCGTACCGCACAAAAATGGTACAATACCGTACCAGAAGATTCATACGATAGCATCACACACCAAAATGGTACAATATCGTACGAGTACATCCATATTTCACCATACTACAACAAAACGAAAAAATACCATACGAGAACATTCATACGGTGCCATACCACAACAAAACGGCACAATACCATACGAGTATATCAATACGGTACCATACCAAAAAAAATGGTACAATCCCGTACGAGTACATCCATACGGTAACATACCACAACAAAATGGTACAATACCGTACGAGTACATCTATACGATACCATACCACAGAAAAATGGCACAATACCGTACGAGTACATCCATATGGTTCCATAGAACACCAAAACGGTACAATACCGTACGAGTATAACGATACGGTATCGTACCACACCAAAATGGTACAATACCGTGCGAGTACATCATACAGTACAATACCACAACAAATCGATATAATACCGTATGAGTACATCCATACGGTACAATACCATAACAAAATGGTACAATATCGTACGAGTACATCCATACTGTAGTATACCACAACAAAATGGTACAAAAACCATACGAGTACATCCATATGGTGCCATATGACAAACAAAATAGTACAATACCGTACGAGTACATTTATAGGGTACCGTACCACACCAAAATGATACATTACCGTACAAGAATATCCATACGGTACCATACCCCACAAAACGGTACAAGACCGTACGACTACAATCATACGGACCATACCACAGAAAAACGGCACAATACCGTACGAGTACATCCATATGGTTCCATAGAATACCAAAACGGTACAATACCGTAAGAGTACAACAATACGGTACCGTACCACACAAAAACGGTGTAATACCGAACGAGTACATCCATACATTACCATATCACAATAAAATGGTACAATGCCGTACGAGTACATCCATACGGTAAAAATACAACAACAAAACGGCACAATACCATACGAGTACATGCATACGGTACATCCATATGGTACAATACCATACGAGTATATCCATACAGTACCATACCACAACAAAACGCTAAAATACTTTACTAATACATCCGTACGGTACCGTACCACACCAAAACGGTACAATACCATACGAGTACATCCATATGGTACCATAACACACCAAAATGGCACAATACCGTATGACTACATCCATACGGTACTATGCCACACCAAAACAGTACAATACCATACGAGTACATCCATACGGTACCGTACCACACCAAAATGGAAGAATACCATACGAGTACGTCCATACGGTACCGTACCACAACAAAATGGTACAATACTGTATGAGTACATCGATACGGCACCATACCACAGAAAAATGGTACAATACCGTACGAGTACATCCATATGGTTCCATAGAACACCAAAACGGTATAATACCGCACGAGTATATCTATATGGTACCGTACCACACCACAACTTTACAATACCATACGAGTACATTGATACGGTACCATACCACAACAAAACAGTACAATAACATACGAGTACATCGTACGGTACCATACCACACAAAAATTGTACGATACCGTACGAGTACGTCCATACGGTACCACAAAACACCAAAACGGTACATTACCATAAGAGTACATCCATACGGTACCTTACCACACAAAAATGGTACAATACCACACGAGAACATTTATATAGTAGCCTAACAAACCAAAACAGTATTATACCGTACGAGTACATCGATATGGTACTATACCATAACAACACGGTACAATGCCGTACGAGAACATCGATACAGTACCATACCACAATAAAACGGTATAATATCGTACGACTATATCGGTACGGTACCCTATCACACCAAAATGGTACAATACCGTACAAGTACATTGATACGGTACCATTGCACACTATAATGGAACAATACGGTACGAGTACATCCATACGATACCAAACCACACAAAAATGGTACAAAATCATACGACAACATCCATATGGTACCATACCACACCAAAATGGTACAATACCATACGAGTATATCCATACAGTATCATACCATAACAAAACGGTACAATACTGTATGAGTACATTGATACGGTACCATACCATAGAAAAATAGCACAATACCGTACAAGTACATCGATACGGTACCATAGCACAAAAAATGGTACAATACCGTACGAGTACATCCATACGGTACCATATCACAACAAAACGGATCAATACCTTACGAGCACATCGATACGGTACCATACAACGTAAAAATTTTACAGTACCATACGAGTACATCCATACGGTACCATAGAACACCAAAACGGTACAATACCGTACGAGTACATCGATACGGTACCGTACCACACCAAAACGGTACAATACCGAACGAGTACATCCATACGGTACCATACCAGAAAGAAATGTTATAATACCGTACGAGTTTATCAGTAACATACCATACCATACCATTTGAAAATAGTACAATCCCGTAAGACTACATACATACGATACCATAGAACAACAAAATGGTACAATACCGTACGAATACATCTACTCGGCAGCATAGAACACCAAAAGGGCACAACACCTTACGAGTACACTCATATGGTACCTACCACACCAAAACGATACAATACCGTACGAGTACATCTATACGGTACCAAACCACACCAAAATGGTACAATACCGTACAACTACATCCATATGGTACTATACCACACCAAAACGGTACAATACCGTACGAGTACATGCATACGGTACCATACCACATCAAAACGGTACGATACCGTACGAGTACATCCGTACAATACCGTACCACAACAAATGTAACAGTCCTGAATTTTAATCAATAAAAATTTCGTTAAATATTGGAATTTTATTTGAATCACTTATTTTCTCTTGAGTGGCTATATGATTTCTTGTTAAAATTTTTGTTGTAGTTAAACTCTCGACTAGAAACCCTACTTGACCCATATAGTTAGTGTCTAACCAACTACTTGGAGGAACCGAGCAACCAACTCACCTAGTTAGTAGATGAACCTTTTGGACCTTTTGAACCTTTTGAAACTTTTGCCTTTATCCTTTGGTCCATAATGGTTAGGGTAATTTTTGTCCATTGGACAATAAGCTTTTCATTATAATATTTGACTAAAGTACATGTAGTCTTTTCAAAATTTTATTTTAAAGATAAAAAGTACTTGTACTTCTTTTATCCATTGGTCCATATTGTTAGGGTAACTTTTGTCCATTGGTTAATAACCTTTTCATTATAATATTTGACTAAAGAATATGTAGTCTTTTCAAAATCTTATTTTAAAGATAAAAAGTACTTTTACTTCTTTTATCCATTGGTCTTTACCCGCTAGGAAAACTATTATCCATTGGGTAATAGCCCAATCTTCCAACAAGGTACAAAGTTTTAATTAAATAAATCAAGTATGGATTTCCCATGTGATTTTATGCATTAAAATATTGGGGTATATCTAAATCCTAGATTTCTAAAGTACTTTATTGATTAAACTAGTACTTGTACTCTATTATAAACTAATGGGGAGAATCCTAGCCTTTTTATTTAATTGGGGTACTTGGTACCACACCTATATTTAAATATAGGGCTTTTGTCACATGCTTTAAAGGACTTTGATTATTTTAATATAAAAGCTTCCTTTTAACTTTTGTCCATTGAACAATAAAAGTTAGGGGATTTATTATCCATTGGGTAAAAGGTTTAGTTTTCCTACCAAGTACATGGGCTTATTAAACTAGTCATTTTTTCTAAATTGCCCATGTGATAAAGTACATATATTTTATTATTAAAGTACTTATTAGCCTTAATAGCCTTTAAGGCCTAAGATTCTCCTAAGTACTCTTTTATTATTTTATATTGGGATTTTGTACCCAATGGGATTAATTTATTGGGGAGTTGATCTTCCTAGAGTACATTAGTACATTAGTTTATTTTATTTAACGAGACATGTGCCTAAATGTAATTCTTTATCGGGTATTTGATTTTGTGAATCTTGTACTTTGTACCTTTCTTATTCTTTCTTGCATTTATATTATATAAGTGTACTTGTGAGAGAGAGAGAGAGAGAGGAGGAAAGAAAGAAGAAAGATTGGGTTGTACTCACCAAGATCTTCTTCATCCTTCCAATCCTTGGCAAATCTAATCCCCATTGTCCTTCCATTATTGTTTTAGACCAAATCTTGTACCCTTGTCTCCTTGTTTCCAACAAATCTTCCATAATCCCATCCAAGGTACACAATCCTAGCCATGCAAGCTACCTAAGTCTATTTTGCCTAATGACAACCTATGATGGGCCATTATCCTAGCCTTTGTTAACCTAAGGTTTGACTACAAGCTAGACCTAGGTTATAATTACCTAGATTCACCTAAAAAGCCTAAGATCTTACTTGATTCTATAGCCTTACACCTAAGATATGATTGGACAAGGCATGGCTTGACATGTGAGGTGATTTGATGACTTAATGGAGCAAATCCATGGGAGATATAGAGAGAGAGAGGGCCGGCCTTTAGAGAGGGAGAGGGAGCCAAGATTTTTTCTATAAATAGGACCCCATTCCAAGCTTTGAACTCACACCTTCACCTAGCAACTTCTCTCTCTAAAATTTTTTGTTCTTTCTTTGTTCTTCCTTTTGTTCTTCATGTTCTTGAGTTGTTCAAGAAACTCATCCTAGGCCGCCACTAAACCGCCACCCGACCACCCTTCGATCCATAAAGTAGAGTAGTGTTAGTCAAGAAGAAGTTTCGAGAGAAACCATTCTCTTTTGAAGCTCCCGAAGGCATACCGTAGGAAGTTACTCCGTCCGACCACTGATTACCGTCCGTAAGACGTTACTACCACCTAGAAGAACGGTAAGGAAATCCTTACTTACTTCCTATTTACTTACTTACTCAAGTATAACGTTGTTATTTTGAACCGCTAAGAAAGAATGGTAGATTCTCCCTATCTACTACTCCTAAATTATATGTTGTGCATCCTTACTTACTTATCTCAAAGTATTTGTATTTTTTATATTTAAGATGGTTATGAGTATGCATCTATGAGTTGCTTGTATTACTTGTGGTGTGATAAAGCATAAGTGATTTCACTCCAAAGACGTCCGTACATGTGGCATTGTGCTTTGAATAAGCATAAGTGATACACTCCAAGGGCGTCCGTACATGTGGCGTTATGCTATAAATGGTGACTTAGCATGATAAGTAGTATAGAATTGGATGACCTTGTTAGTATGTTTCATGCTTACTTTTGTCCTACCGCGGAGTCTATGCATGATAACGTGACACGAAAATCGAGAAAGTAGAAACATGACACCTAGGGTGTGGTTAATGAAAGGAAATGTTTTTCGAGGAAGAAAATATTTTTGAAACTACATAATGACCAGTTTTGTGTGGCATTATGTGTGTGTGTTGTGTGCCAGTGGGAACCCGGGACGGCGGAACCATTGTGAGGATACTCGGGAGACCGGAACGGCGGAACCGAGGTTGGGTGTGTGCTTGGTTATCCGCATTACGGAGCCAATGCAATGTGTGCCAATGGGAACTCGGGACGGCAGAACCATTGTGAGGATACTCGGGAACCCGGAATGGCAGAACCGAGGTTGGGTGAGTTAAACGAACGATTTTTGAAATGTTTTGGAAACCGCAATGTGGCCGGACTTGCCCATTGTGTGGTGTGTGTTTTGTGTGCCAATGGGAACCTGGGACGGCGGAACCATTATGAGGATACTCGGGAGACCGGAACGGCGGAACCAAGGTTGGGTGAGTTAAAGGAATGATTTTTGAAATGTTTTGGAAACCGCAATGTGGCCGGACTTGCCCATTATGTGGTGTGTGTTTTTGTGTGTGTTCAAATGGGGATCCGAAAAAAACGGAACCATTGTGAGGTTGTGTGCGTTCCCATGAGAATCCGAAGCAGCGGAACCATGGTGAGATATAGCTTGGTTATCCGCGGTACGGAGCCAATGCAATTGTGTGCCAATGGGAACCCGGGACGGCGGAACCATTGTGAGGATACTCGGGAGACTGGAACGGCGGAACCGAGGTTGGGTGTGTGCTTGGTTATCCGCGGTACGGAGCCAATGCAATGTGTGCCAATGGGAACCCGGGACGGCGGAACTATTGTGAGGATACTCGGGAACCCGGAACGGCGAAACCGAGGTTGGGGGTGTTAAAAACGAGTTTTTGAAAAGGTGATACGTTTATGAAATGTGGAAAATGTTGACACGGTCTACGATGAGTCGCGTAGGAGAAACAAAGAGAATCATGGACACCTACGATAGTTCGAATAACGATTGCGGATGTGTTTTTGACATTGTCTTTTGTATCTGTGTATATACGTATCATGTGGAAATTGATGTTTTATCATAACCTATTATCGTAAGTTATGGGTTAGTGGATATGGGATTGTCCTGCTGAGCTGTTGTAGCTCACGGTGTTACCCTTTGGTGACCCTAACATAATATATGGGTGGCGACGCCGATATAATGTGTCAGATTTTGTAGATGATCAGGGTAAGCAGATCACCGTGGAGGCTTTTGGAGCTGAGGAGCTGGCTAGGATGGAGGAGCATGTGGAGCTGTAGTTAGGAAACCTAGAACCCCCTTCACTTGTGTAAATATTGAACTCTTGTGAGAGTAGACTCCATTTGATTTTATCAATAAATTGTCTTTTTAACGTACCCAAAATTCGGGGCGTTATAACAAAACTATACAATACTTTACGAGTACATCGATACGGTACCATACGAAAGAAAAATGGTATAATACCGTACGTGTACATCCATATGGTACCATAGAACACCGAAATGGTAAAATGCAGTACGAATACATCCATACGGTACTGTAGCACACCAAAAAGGTACAATACTGCACAAAAACATCCATACGGTAACATAACACACCAAAATGGTACAATACCTTACGAGTATATCCATAATGTCTAAAATGGTACAATACCTTACGAGTATATCCATACTGTACCATACCACAACAAAATGGTACAAAACCATTCGAGTACATCCATACGGTACCATACCACAACAAAATGATACAATACCCTATGAGTACATCTATACAGTACCGTACCACACCAAAATGGTACATTACCGTACAACAACATCCATACGGTACCCTACCACACCAAAGTGATAGAAAACCGTATGACAACATTCATACGGTACAATACCATACGAGTACATCCATACGGTACCATACCACAACAAAACGGTACAATACCGTACGTGTACATCTATACGGAACCATACCGCACCGAAACGATACATTACCGAGCGAGAACATCCATACTGTACCATACCACAACAAAATGGTACAATACCGTAAGTGTATATTGATACAGTACCATACGACAAAAATATGGTACAATCCCATACGAGTACGACGATACGATACCATACCACACCAAAACGGTACAATTTTGATCAAGAACATCCATACGGTACCATGCCACACCAAAACAGTACAAAACCGTACGACAACATTCATACGGTACCATACCACACCAAAACGGTACAATTCCATACGAGTACATCCATACGGTACCATAACACGACAAATCGGTACAATACCGTATGGTAAATCTATACGGTACCGTACCACACCAATACGGGACATTACCGTATGAGAACATCCATACGGTATCATAACACACCAAAACGGTACAATCCCGTACGAGTACATCCGTACGGTACCATACCAAAAAAAATGGTACAATACCGTACAAGTATATCCATACGGTACGATACCACAACAAAATGGTACAATACCGCACGAGTACATCCATATGGTATCATACCATAACAAAAAGGTACAATACCGTACGAATACATCGATACGGTACCATACCATAGAAAAATGGTAGAATACCGTACAAGTACATCTATACGGTACCATAGAACACCGAAAATTGTACAATATCGGATGAATACATCCATACGGTACTGTACCACACTAAAAATGTATAATACCGCACAAGAACATCCATATGGTAGCATAACACACCAAAATGGTACAATACCGTATGAGTACATCCATACTGTACCATACCACAACAAAACGGTATAATACCATACGAGTACATCCATACGGTATCATACCACAACAAAATAGTATAATACCGTATGAGTACATCTATATGGTACCGTACTACACCAAAACGGTACATTACCGTACGAGAACATCCATACGGTACCATACCACAACAAAACGGTAAATACCGTACGAGTACGTCTATACGGTACCATACCACACGAAAGCGGTACAATACCATACGAGTACATCCGTATGGTACCATAGCACAACAAAACGATACAATACCGTACGTGTAACGATCTTGAGCTTTGATAAATAAAAAATTTCGTTAAATATTTGATTTCTAATTTTAATTACTTGGATTTCCGTTAAAATTCCTTTTTAACTTTAATAATCTGTCATAACTAGATTTGAAATTTATAAAATTATATCTCTTTGCACCGGTCAATCTAGTCATTTTCAAAAGACAAGTGTACTTGTAGAAACACTTGTATATTTTCTTAGTGTATAAAATAAAATTTTAAATTATATTTCTTGACTAGAAATCCAATGTGGCAAGTAGAATTAGTTTTCAACCGAATAGTTGGAACAACCGAACTACCCATTCATCTAGTTACTTTCTCCTAGATGAATCATTTAACCTTTACCCATTGGACGATAAATGTTAGGGAAAACTTTATCCATTGGACAATAGAAAATCTAGATTTTCTACCAAAAGTACTTACTAGATTTTGTTAAAGTACCCATATATAGTTATATATACTCATGCCTAAAGGACATATGGTATTATTCTAGTGTATATAGTACCTCACCCTTTTATCCATTGGTCAATAACTATTAGGAAAATTATTACCCATTGGATAATAGAGTTAGTTTTACCAACAAGTACTAGGGTTTAATAAATAAATCATTTACTAGATTTCCCATGTTGATATACTTATATGTGTGTGTGTGTGTGTGTGTACCTTATGGATTTAATACCCTAGATTTCCTAGGTACACTAGTACAATATTATAATAAGAACATGTGCCAATTTTGACTATTTTAATAAGGAATTTTGATTTGACAATCTACCTAGATTGCATGCTACATGTGTTTATTAGAATAGTTTAATAGGAAAATTTTGGCTTTGAAATCCCATTAGATCACATAGTACCTTAAGTACATTTTTATATATATGTTTACTTGTACATAGAAGTGTATATATATATATATAAATATATATATATATATATATATATATATATATATATAAATATATATATATATATATATATATATATATATATATGTACCAGTGCTAGGAGAGAGAGAGAGAGCCGAGAGGAGAGAGGGAGAGAGAGGCCGAGAGAGAGAATGAGGGAGATATTGGAGAGAGATTGGAAAGATGTGGGAGAGATTTGGAGGGTACCATGACATGATCTTCCTACATACTTTCATTGTCCTTATATATTTACCTATTCACACAATCTGTAACGCCCTTAAATTTTGGGTACGTTAATGAGGCATTTATTACATAATAAAGAGAGTCTGGCTCATTATTACATCATAAATACATCAATAGTAAAGGGTACATTTATTCAACAAGGAAGGAAACTAGGGTTCCTAATACTACTCTGACTGCTCTTCCATCCTAGCAAGCTCCTCTGCTCCAAAAGCTTCCATGGTGAACTGTTCGTTTTGAACATCTACAAGGTCTGACACATTATACCAGCGTCGCCACCGATATAATATGTCAGGGTCACCAAAGGTAACACCATGAGCTACAAAAGCTAAGCAGAACAATCCCATACCCGCTAACCCATAACTTACAAACAATAGGTTACACAATCATCGATTTCCACATGATACATGTTTACACAGCTAACAACGACACATCCATATTTGTTAATCAACTATTGTTGGTGTCCAAGATTTTCTGAGTTTCTCCTACGCGACTCATCGTAGACCGTGTCAACATTTTCACATACCAATCCATCTTTCAAAATCATTTGTTTAACACACCTAACCTCGGTTTCGCCGTTCCGGGTTTCCGAGTATCCTCACAATGGTTCCGCCGCACCGGGTTCCCATTGGCACACAAAATCTTGCATTGGCTCCTGTCCGCAGATAACCAAGCCATACCTCACCATGGTTCCGCCGGTCCGGGTTTCCATGGGAACGCACACAACCTCACAATGGTTCTGCTATTCCGAATTCCCATTGGAACACACACAACCTCACAATGGTTCCGCTATTCCGGATTCCCATTGGAACACACACATCCTCACAATGGTTCCGCTGCTACGGATTCCCAATTGGAATACACACATCCTCACAATGGTTCCGCTGCTACGGATTCCCATTGGAACACACACACCCAACTCACATTATGCCACCAAAACGGGTCATAATGTAGTTTCAAAATATTTCCTTCCTCGGAAAACATTTCCTTCATTAATCACACCCTAGGTGCCATGTTTCTACTTTCTTGGTTCTCGTGTCTCGTTTACATGCAAAGACTCCGCGGTAGGACAAAAGTAAGCATGAAACATTCTAACAAGATCATCCGACTCTATAATATACCACAAGTAACACAATCAATTCATGTATACAAACTCATACTCCTTGAAATATCAAAATACGAATACTTCGATTCACATGGTAACGTTTTAACTTTCAAAAACCGTTCTTTCTTAGAAATTCAAAACAACAACGTTATACTTGAGTAAGTAAGTAAGGATTTTCTTACCATTCTTCTAGGCGGTAGTAACGGCTTATGGACGGTAATCGGTGGTCGGACGGAGTAACTTCCTACGGTGGTCTTCGGTAGCTTCGAAAGAGAAAGGTCTCTCTCGAAACCTAATTTTGACTAAACTATTTAAGCTTTTTGGATCGGAGGATGGTCGAGTGGCGGTTTAGTGGCGGCTTTGGATGAGTTTCTTGAAAAAATCAAGAACAAGAAGAACAAAGCAAGAACAAAGGATTCATAGAGAGAGAAGTTGAAGAATGGAAGGTTTGAGTTGAAATGGCATGGGAATGGCTCTATTTATAGCCAAAACTTTGGCTCTCTCTCCTCTCTCAAGGTCGGCCCCCCCTTCTTTCTCCATACCTCAAATTTTGACACTTGTCATGCAATCTTGGAAGATCAAGGCCTACCCTAGGCTTGCATGGCTAAGATTTGTACCAAAGATTTGATTATGGAAGATTTTGGAAGATTTGATGGAGAGAAAGGATAAATTGTACAAGATTTGGTCTTTAAACAATAATAGAAGGACAATTGGGAGGTAGATTTAGGCTAGGAAGAATATTTACCCATAGATTTAAAAGGATGAAGAAGATCATGGAAGGTACAACCAATCTTCCTCTCTCTCTCTCTCTCTCTCTCTCTCTCTCTCTCTCTCAAGTACACTATATATATATAATAAAGGCTAGGTACAAAAGTACAAGATTTTCAAATCCTAATACCCCATTAAAGAATTACAATTAGGCACATGTTTTGATTAAACAAATATATGTTGTACTAAACAAATCTAGGGTTTTGATACATGTGTACAAATGCCCTATATTTAAATATAGATGTGGTACCAAGTATCCCATTTAAATAATAGGCTAGGATTCTCCCCATTAAAATAATAATAAAGTACAAGTACTATTTTATTCAATAAAGTACTTTGGAAAATCTAGGGTTTAGATATACCCCAATATTTTAGTGCAAAAAAAATCACATGGGAAATCCATACTTGTTTATTTGAATAAAACCTTGTACTTTGTTGGAAGATTAAGGCTATTACCCAATGGGTAATAATTCCCCTTGTGGTTAATAACCAAAGGATAATAGAAGGGTGGGAGAATCCCCAATAAACAATGCATATATGTACTTTGCACATGTGGATATACACCATTAAAATACTGAATTTTTGTACTATCAAAATATTTTAATGAGAGGCCTATTGTCCAATGGACAAAGATTACCCTAACATCTATTGGCCAATGGGTAAAGGCAAAAGGTTCAAAAGGTTCATCGAGTAACTAGGTGAGTTTGGTTGCTCGGTTCCTCCAAGTAGTCGGTTGGAATCTGATTCAATTGGCCCCGAATGATTAGAATCTAATTACGACGGATTACTGAAAGTAAAAATAAGTAATTCAAATAAAATTCAAATATTTAACGAAATTTTTACCTTCCAAAAATCAGAGCTGTTACACAATCGTTGAACCATCACTCTTCCTCCATCAAATCTTCCTAAAATCTACCCAAAGTACAAAATCTAATCTTTCATTGATGGTTACTTGTACACCGCCCTTCAACCTACCCATGAAGCCATGCTTTGACATGACAAAGAGAGAAAAAAATCAAATATAGAAGAGAGAGAGAGATTTTGGTGTCGTACGGTACCGTATAGATGTACTTGCATGGTATTGTACCATTTTGTTGTGGTATAGTACCGTATGGATGTACTCGTACGGTATTGTACCGTTTCGGTGTTCTATGGTACCGTATGTGTGGACTCGTCCGGTATTGTACCATTTTCCTGTGGCATGGTACAGTATCGATGTACTCGTACAGTATTGTACCCTTTTGTCATGGTACGGTACCGTACGGATGTACTCGTACGGTATTGTACCATTTTCTTGTGCAAAGGTACCGTATAGATGTACTCATACGGTCTTGTACCGTTTTGGTGTGGCATGGTACCGTATGGATGTACTCGTATGGTATTATACCATTTTGGTGTGGTATGGTACAGTTTTGTACGGTTTTGGTGTTGTATCGTACCGTATGGATGTACTTGTATGGTATTGTATAATTTTCTTGTGGTTTGGTACACTATGGATGTATTCGTATGGTATTATACCGTTTTGGTGTGTTAAGCTTCTGTATGGATGTTCTTGTGCGGTATTGTACTTTTTTAGTGTGCAACGGTACCGTATGAATGTACACATACGGTATTGTACCGTTTCAGTGTTCTATGGTACCGTATGGATGTACTCGTACGGTATTGTACCATTTTTCTGTGGTATGGTACCGTATCGATGTACTCGTACCGCATTGTACTATTTTGTCATGCTACGGTACCGTATAGATGTACTCGTACAGTATTGTACCGTTTTGTTGTGATATGGTACCATATGGATGTATTTATACGGTATTGTACCATTTTGGTGTGTTATGCTACCATATGGATGTTCTTGTGCGGTATTGTACCTTTTTAGTGCAGTATGGTACCGTATGGATGTACTCGTACGGTATTGTACCATTTCGGTGTTCTATGGTACCGTATGGATGTACTCGTATGGTATTGTACCATTTTCCGGTTGTATGGTACACTATCGATGTACTCGTACAATAATGTACCATTTTGTCATGGTACGGTACCGTATGGATGTACTCGTACGGTATTGTACCGTTCTGTTGCGGTATGGTACCGTACGGATGTACTCGTACGGTATTGTACCATTTTATAATTGTATGATACCATATGGATATCTTCGTACGGTATTATACCATTTTGGTTTGGTATGGTACCGTATGAGTGTTGTAGTATGGTTTTGTATTGTTTTAGTGTGGTATGGTACCGTATGAATGTTCTCGTACGGTATTGTATCATTTTTGTTTGGTATGGTACCGTATCGACGTACTCGTACGGGATTGTACAATTTTTTTGTCGTATGGTAGCGTATCGATATACTCGGATGCTAATGTACCTTTTCGTTGTGGTATAGTACCGTTTTGGTGTGGTACAGTACCGTATAGATGTACTCGTATGGTATTGTACCGTTTTGTTGTGGTATGATACCATATGGATGTACTTGTACGGTATTGTACCATTTTGGTGTGTTATGCTACCATATGGTTGTTCTTGTGCGGTATTGTACCTTTTTAGTATGGTATGGTACCGTATGGATGTACTTATAAGGTATTGTACCGCATGGATGTACTCGTACGGTATTATAACGTTTTGTTATGGTAGGGTACCGTATGGTTGTATATGTACGGTCTTGTACCGTTTTGGTTTGGTATGGTACTTTATGGATGTACTCGTACGGTATTGTGCCATTTTGGTGTTGAATGGTACCATATAAATGTTGTCGTACGGTTTTGTACCGTTTTGGTGTGGTATGGTCACGTATGGGTGTACTCGTATGGTATTTTTCCATTTTGTTTTGGTTTGGTACAGTATGGATGAACTCGTACGGTACTGTACCGTTTAGGTGTGGTATGCTACCGTATGAATGTTGTCGTACGGTTTTGTAGCGTTTTGGTGTGGTATGGTACCGTATGGATGTACTCGTATGGCATTTTACCATTTTGTTGTGGTTTGGTACTGTATGGATGTACTCGTATGGTATTGTATCGTATTGGTGTGTTATGCTACGGTATCGATGTTCTTGTCCAGTATTGTACTTTTTTAGTGTGGTACGGTACCGTATGGATGTACTCATACAGTATTGTACCGTTTTGTTGGGGTAAGGTACCGTTTGGATGTAACTCGTACGGTCTTGTATTGTTTTGGTGTGGTATGGTACCTTATGGATGTACTCGTTTGGTATTGTACCATTTTGTTGTGGTATGGTACCGTATGAATGTTGTCGTACGGTTTTGTACCGTTTTGTTGTGGTATGGAACCATATGGATGTACTCGTATGGTATTGTACCATTTTGTTGTGGTTTGGTACAGTATGGACGTACTCGTATGGTATTGTACCGTTTTGGTGTGTTATGCTACCGTATGGATGTTCTTGTGCGGTATTGTACTTTTTTAGTGTGGTACGCTACTGTATGGATGTACTCATACACTATTGTACCATTTTGGTGTGTTACGCTACCGTATGGATGTTCTTTTGCGGTATTATACCTTTTTAGTGTGGTATAGTATCGTATGGATGTACTTGTATAGTATTGTACTATTTTGTTGTGTTACGGTATCGTATGGATGTACTCGTACGGTATTTTACCGTTTCGATTTCCTATGATACCGTATGTCTGTACTCGTATGGTATTATTCCATTTTTCTGTGGTATGGTACCGTATCGATGTACTCGTATGGTATTATACCATTTTCTTGTGGTACTGTACCGTAGGAATGTACTCGTACGATATTGTTCCGTTTTGTTGTGGTATGGTACTGTACGGATGTACTCGTAAGGTATTGAATCATTTTGTCGTGGTATGGTACCGTATGGTTGTACTTGTACGGTATTGTACCGTGTTGTTGTGGTACGATTCCGTATGGATGTTCTCGTACGGTATTGTACCGTTTTAGTGTGGTATGGTACCGTCTTGATGTACTCGTAAGAGATTATACCATTTTTTTGTCGTATTGTACCGTACAGATGTACTCGTACGGCATTGTACTGTTCTGTTGTGGTAGGGTACTGTATGGATGTTCTCGTACGGTAATTTACCATTTTGGTGTGTTACGGAACCGTATAGAAGTTGTCGTATGGTATTGTCCTGTTTTATTGTGGTATAATACCGTATGGATGTTCTCGTACGGTATTATACCGTTTTGTTGTGGTTTAGTACCGTATCGATATATTCATACGATATTATACCTGTTTTGTTGTGCTATAGTACCGTATGGATGTTCTCGTACTGTAATGTACCGTTTTGATGTGGTATGGTATCGTATCAGTATACTAGAACGGTATTGTACTATTTTGTTGTGGCATGGTACCGTATGGATGTACTCGTATGGTATTAGATCATTTTGGTGTGTTATGCCACCGTATGGATGTTCTCGTAATGTAATGTACCATTTTGGTGTGGTACGATACCGTATAAATATATTCATATGGTATTATACCATTTTGTTGTGGTATGATACCGTATGGATGTACTCGTATAATATTGTACCATTTTATTGTGGTATTGTACAATATGGATATACTCGTACGGTATTGTATCGTTTTGGTGTGTTATGCTACCGTATGAATGTTCTTGTCTTGTACTATTCCTTTTTATTGTGGTACAGTACCGTATGGATGTACTTGTACGGTATTGTACCGTTTCGGTGTTCTATGGTACCGTATCTATGTACTCGTACAACATTGTACCGTTTTTTCATGGCACGGTACCTTATGGATGTACTCGTACGGTATTATACCGTTTTGTTGTTGTATGGTACCGTACGGATGTACTCGTATGGTATTGTACCATTATATTGTGGTATGATACCATATGCATGTCTTCGTACGGTATTGTACCATTTTGGTGTGGTATGGTACCGTACGAGTGTTGTCGTACGGTTTTGTACTATTTTGGCGTGGTATGGTTCCGTATGAATGTTCACGGATGGTATTGTATCATTTTGGTTTGGTATAGTCCCGTATCGATGTACTGGTATGGGATGTATCATTGTTTTGTCCTATGGTACCGTATCGATATAATCGTACGCCAATGTACCGTTTTGTTGTGGTATGGTACCGTATGGATGTACTCGTATGGTATTGTACCGTTTTGGTGTGGTACAGTACCATATAGATGTACCCGTACGGTATTGTACCATTTTCTTGTGGTATGGTACCATATGGATGTACTTGTACGGTATTGTACCATTTTGGTGTGTTATGCTACCATATGGATGATCTTGTGCAATATTGTACCTTTTAAGTGTGGTACGGTACCGTATGGATGTACTCGTACGGTATTGTACCATTTTTCTGTGGTATGGTACCGTATCGATATACTCGTACAACATTGTACTGTTTTGTCATGCTACGGTACCGTATAGATGTACTCGTACGGTATTGTACCGTTTTGTTGTGGTATGGTACCATATGGATGTACTTGTACGGTATTGTACCATTTTGGTGTGTTATGCTACCATATGGATGTTCTTGTGCGGTATTGTACTTTTTTAGTGTGGTATGGTACCGTATGGATGTACTCGTACGGTATTGTACCGTTTCGGTGTTCTATGGTATCGTATGGATGTACTCGTATGGTATTGTAACATTTTCCTGTTGTATGGTACACTATCGATGTACTCGTACAGTAATGTACCGTTTTGTCATGGTACGGTACCGTTTGGATGTACTCGTACGGTATTGTACCGTTCTGTTGCGGTATGGTACCGTACGGATGTACTCGTACGGTATTGTACCATTTTATAATGGTATGATACCATATGGATATCTTCGTACGGTATTATACCATTTTGGTGTGGTATGGTACCGTATGAGTGTTGTCGTATGGTTTTGTATTGTTTTAGTGTGGTATGGTACCGTATGAATGTTCTCGTACGGTATTGTATCATTTTTGTTTGGTATGGTACCGTATCGACGTACTCGTACGGGATTGTACAATTTTTTGTCGTATGGTACCGTATCGATATACTCGGATGCTAATGTACCGTTTTGTTATGGTATAGTACCGTTTTGTTGTGGTACAGTACCGTATAGATGTACTAGTACGGTATTGTACCGTTTTGTTGTGGTATGGTACCATATGGATGTACTTGTACGGTATTGTACCATTTTGGTGTGTTATGCTACCATATGGATGTTCTTGTGCGGTATTGTATCTTTTTAGTGTGGTACGATACCGTATGGATGTACTCATAAGGTATTGTACCGTATGGATGTACTCGTACGGTATTATACCATTTTGTTGTGGTAGGGTACCGTATGGTTGTATATGTACGGTCTTGTACCGTTTTGGTTTGGTATGGTACTGTATGGATGTACTCGTACGGTATTGTGCCATTTTGGTGTTTAATGGTACCATATAAATGTTGTCGTACGGTTTTGTACCGTTTTGGTGTGGTATGGTCACGTATGGGTGTACTCGTATGGTATTTTTCCATTTTGTTGTGCTTTGGTACAGTATGGATGTACTCGTACGGTACTGTACCGTTTAGGTGTGGTATGGTACCGTATGAATGTTGTCGTACGGTTTTGTAGTGTTTTGGTGTGGTATGGTACCGTATGGATGTACTCGTATGGCATTTTACCATTTTGTTGTGGTTTGGTACTGTATGGATGTACTCATATGGTATTGTATCGTATTGGTGTGTTATGCTACCATATCGATGTTCTTGTCTGGTATTGTACTTTTTTAGTGTGGTACAGTACCGTATGGATGTACTCGTACGGTATATTACCATTTTCCTATGGTATGGTAAAGTATCGATGTACTCGTACAATATTGTACCATTTTGTCATGGTACGGTACCGTATGGATGTACTTGTACGGTATTGTACCGTTTTGTTGAGGTAATGAGCGATAATTGGCCAAAACACGTGGGGCGAAAGGTGGGCGTCCTCCTGGTGGTATACTTGACATCTATAACAATAAGGAAGGTTATAATTTAGACTTAACGAGGTAAGGGGTAGTTTTCACACTATAAAGAGTAAGATGCAAGTCCACACATAAACAGTGATCATATACTAAAGAAAACATAAGTCTCTTATTACCAAATAAAATGAGTACAACGTAGATGGCTTACTAGCCTAATCTTACTGTCTCTAGTTACATCAAAAGGTCCAACTACTAATTAATCCTTAACATCCTACGTCTTGAAGGATTACAACGGTTACTAGATTTATTCCAGGTGCGCCTAAGTAGTATCCTTGGCCTTCACAAATCCTTTGGGGTCTCGTCCTCCTCGAGATTCTCTTCACCTAACAGATTTTCCTCCTCGGTCACCTTATTGGCGTCCTTATCACCATTGACTTCTTCCTCCTTAACTCCAACCTCAAAGTTCTTCATCGGGGGTAAAACACCGAAATACTCATGGAAAGCGGACAGGATTGGAAACATCACAGGGAACCAAGGGTCCTCCTCCACGGGAATAGGGGTATTCTGCTGCACTCTTTGGAAATCTCTCTTTTCTGCAAGTACAGCGGCCACAAAGTCGGGATCTTCCAGTTTCTGGGTTGTCAGGGTTTCTATGGTATTTCTGGGTTGATAGGCTTCGGCTAAAATATCGACTAGATGTTTCATCTACAAGAAAAAGTTTCAACCTCAATTAGGAATGTTTTAGGACAAGGTTTTGCTAATACTAAGAAAACTTTCGAGTTTCTAAGTTCCACATTCGACTCTTGATTTAAGTCATCATCCAATTGTTCGGGAATTCCCAGCTCGGCCGTACTGCCAATTTTCGTGCCTTGCTTCAATCCGAAGATTGTTTTGACAGAATTCCAACCAATTTGGGACGGTAAACTTAAACTCAATTCACGTTTGTGCAACGGTCAAACTTATCTCGTGGTTCTACCCATTCTACCCAAGGCCGAGGTTTTGAACCTAAAGCTTTGATACCAAGTTGTAACGCCCCGAATTTTGGGTACGTTAAAAAAGACATTTTATTCATAAAATCAAATGGAGTCTGACTCGTTATTACAATAAAACTCCCACAAGAGTTCAATATTTACACAAATGGAGGGGGTTCTAGGGTTCCTAACTACAGCTCCTCCTGATCCTCCATTCTTGCCAGCTCCAAAAGCCTCCACGGTGATCTGCTTACCCTGATCATCTACAAAATCCGACACATTATACTGGCGTCGCCACCCATATAATATGTCAGGGTCACCAAAGGGTAACACCGTGAGCTACAACAGCTCAGCAGGACAATCCCATACCTGCTAACCCATAACTTACGACAATAGGTTATAATAAAACATCAATTTCCACATGATACGTATATACACCGATACAAAAGACAATGTCAAAAACACATCCGCTATCGTTATTCGAACAATCGTAGGTGTCCATGATTCTCTTTGTTTCTCCTACGCGACTCATCGTAGACCGTGTCAACATTTTCCACATTTCATAAACGTATCACCTTTTCAAAAACTCGTTTTTAACACACCCAACCTCGGTTCCGCCGTTCCGGGTTCCCGAGTATCCTCACAATGGTTCCGCCGTCCCGGGTTTCCATTGGCACACAATTGCATTGGCTCCGTACCGCGGATAACCAAGCCATACCTCACCATGGTTCCGCTGCTCCGGATTCCCATGGGAGCGCACACAACCTCACAATGGTTCCATTTTTCCCGGATCCCCATTGGAACACACACAAAAAACACACACCACACAATGGGCAAGTCCGGCCACATTGCGGTTTCCAAAACATTTCAAAAATCGTTCGTTTAACTCACCCAACCTCGGTTCCGCCGTTCCGGTCTCCCGAGTATCCTGACAATGGTTCCGCCGTCCTGGGTTCCCATTGGCACACAAAACACACACCACACAATGGGCAAGTCCGGCCACATTGCGGTTTCCAAAACATTTCAAAAATCGTTCGTTTAACTCACCCAACCTCGGTTCCGCCGTTCCGGGTTACCGAGTATCCTCACAATGGTTCCGCCGCACCGGGTTCCCATTGGCACACAAAAACATTTGCATTGGCTCCGTACCGCGGATAACCAAGCTACACACCCAACCTCGGTTCCGCCGCACCAGTCTCCCGAGTATCCTCACAATGGTTCCGCCGCGCCGGGTTCCCATTGGCACACAAAAACATTTGCATTGGCTCCGTACCGCGGATAACCAAGCTACACACCCAACCTCGGTTCCGCCGCGCCGGTCTCCCGAGTATCCTCACAATGGTTCCGCCGCGCCAGGTTCCCATTGGCACACACACAACCTCACAATGGCTCCATTTTTCCCGGATTTCCATTGGAACACACACACACCTCACACAATGGGCAAGTCCGGCCACATTGCGGGTTCCAAAACTTTTCACCCTTTTCAAATGTTTCTTTTACACACGCACACAACTCACATAATGCCACCCAAAACTGGTCATTATGTAGTTTCAAAATATTTCCTTCCTCGAAAAATATTTCCTTTCATTAATCACACCCTAGGTGTCATGTTTCTACTTTCTCGGTTCTCGTTTACATGCAAAGACTCCGCGGTAGGACAAAAGTAAGCAGGAATCATTCTAACAAGATCATCCAATTCCATATTACTTATCACGCTCAATCACCACTTATAGCATAACGCCACATGTACGACCGCCTTTGGAGTGTATCACTTATGCTTTATTCAAAGCACAACGCCACATGTACAGACGTCTTTGGAGTGAAATCACTTATGCTTAATCACACCACAAGTAATTCAAGCAATTTCATATATGCATTAATCATTTTAAAGATCAAAATACAAATACTTCTAAACAAACGAAAAGTTCTATCTTTCGAATCTACTTAAACTTAGGGAAGTGAGTAAAGGTATTCTACCGTTCTTCTTAGCAATTCAAAACAACAACGCTATACTTGAGTAAGTAAGTAAATAGGAAGTAAGTAAGGATTTCCTTACCGTTCTTCTAGGCGGTAGTAACGGCTTAAGGACGGTAATTGGCGGTCGGAGTAACTTCCTACGGTGGTCTCCGGTAGCTTCGAAAGAGAAAGGTCTCTCTCGAAACCTAATCTTGACTAAACTACTTAAGCTTTTTGGATCGGAGGGTGGTCGAGTGGCGGCTTAGGTTGAGTTTCTTGAAGAACTCAAGAACAACCAAGAACAAAGTAAGAACAAAAGAAAGAACAAAGAAAGAACACAATTTTTCTAGAGAGAGAAGTTGCTAGGTGAAGGTGTGAGTTGAATGGCATGGGAATGGCTCTATTTATAGGCAAAACCTTGGCTCCCTCTCCTCTCACAAGGCCGGCCCCCCCTCTCTCTCCATACTTCAAATTTTGACACTTGTCAAGCACTCATGGAAGGTCAAAGTCTAACCCTAGGCTTGCATGGCTAAATGGTGTACCTTGGATGGATTATGGAAGATTTGTTGGAAAGAAAGGAGACAATGGTACAAGATTTGGTCTTAATCAATAATAGAAGGACAATGGAAAGGTAGATTTAGGCTAGGAAGAATATTTCCCAAGGATTTGAAAGGATAAGGAAGATCAAGGTAGTACAACAAAATCTCTCTCTCTCTCTCTCTCTCTCGGCCCATCTCTCTCTCTCTCTCTCTCTCTCTCTCTCTCTCAGAAGTACACTTATATAAATATATATGCAAGAAAGAATAAGAAAGTACCAAGGTACAAGATTTACAAAATCAAGTACCCAATAAAGAATTACAATTAGGCACATGTTTGATTTAAACAAATAAACTAGTGTACTAATGTACTCTAGGAAGATCAACTCCCCAATAAATTAATCCAATTGGGTACAAAACCCCAATATAAAATAATAAATGAGTACTTTTTAAGAATCTTTGGCCTTAAACGCTACTAAGTAAAATATTATGTACTTTATCACATGGGGTTTAAGAAAAAGACTAGTTTAATACACCCATGTACTTGTTGAAAGAATAACTCTATTACCCAATGGACAATAAATTCCCTAACTTTTATTATCCATTGGACAATAGTTACTAGGAAACTTTTATATTAAAATAATCAAAGTTGTCCTTTAAAGCATGTGACAAAAGTCCTATATTTAAATATAGGTGTGGTACCAAGTACCCCAATTAAATAATAGGCTAGGATTCTCCCCATTAGTTTATAATAGAGTACAAGTACTAGTTTCATAAATAAAGTACTTTGAAAATCTATGGTTTAGATATACCCCAATAGTTTAATGCATAAAAGTACATGGGAATCCAAATCTTGATTATTTAAATAAAATCTTGTACCTTGTTAGAAGATTAGGGTTATTACCCAATGGATAATAATTTCCCTAGCGGGTAAAGACCAATGGATAAAAGAAGTACAAGTACTTTTTATCTTAAAATAAGATTTTGAAAGACCACATGTACTTTTAGTCAAATATAATAATGAAAAGCTTATTGTCCAATGGACAAAATTTACCCTAACCATTATAGACCAATGGGTAAAGGCAAAGGTTCAAAAGGTTCATCTAGCAACTAGGTGAGTTGGTTGCTCGGTTCCTCCAAGTAGTCGGTTAGAAACTAACTAAATTGGTCAAGTAGGGTTTCTAGTCGAGACCAAAATTTAACTACGACGAAAATTTCACAAGAAATCATATAGCCACTCAAAGAGAAAATAAGTAATTCAAATAAAATTCAAATATTAAACGAAATTTTTATTGACCAAAATTCAGGGGCGTTACAGGTTTTGTACCGTTTTGATGTGGTATGGAACCGTATGGATGTACTCGTATGGTATTGTACCATTTTGTTGTGCTTTGGTACAGTATGGATGTACTCGTATGGTATTGTACCATTTTGGTGTGTTATGCTACCGTATGGATGTTCTTGTGCGGTATTGTACTTTTTTAGTGTGGTACGCTACCGTATAGATGTACTCATACGCTATTGTATGATTTTGGTGTGTTACGCTACCGTATGGATGTTCTTTTGCGGTATTATACCTTTTTAGTGTGGTATAGTATCGTATGGATGTACTTGTATAGTATTGTACTATTTTGTTGTGTTACGGTATCGTATGGATGTACTCGTATGGTATTTTACCATTTCGGTGTCCTATGATACCGTATGGATGTACTCGTATGGTATTGTTCCGTTTTTCTGTGGTATGGTACCGTATCTATGTACTCGTATGGTATTATACCATTTTCTTGTGGTACTGTACCGTAGGAATGTACTCGTACGATATTGTACCATTTTGTTATGGTATGGTACTGTACGGATGTACTCGTAAGGTATTGAATCGTTTTGGTGTGTATGGTACCCTATGATGTACTCATACCGTATTGTACCGTTTTGTCGTGGTATGGTACCGTATGGTTGTACTTGTACGGTATTGTACCGTTTTGTTGTGGTACGGTTCCGTATGGATGTTCTCGTACGGTATTGTACCATTTTAGTGTGGTATGGTACCATCTTGATGTACTCGTACGAGATTATACCATTTTTTTGTCGTATTGTACCGCATCGATATACTCGTACGGCATTGTACTGTTCTGTTGTGGTAGGGTACCGTATGGATGTTCTCGTACGGTAATTTACCATTTTGGTGTGTTACGGAACCGTATAGATGTTGTCGTATGGTATTGTCCTGTTTTATTGTGGTATGGTACCGCATGGATGTTCTCGTACGGTATTATACCGTTTTGTTATGGTTTAGTACCGTATCGATATATTCGTACGATATTATACCGTTTTGTTGTGCTATAGTACCGTATGGATGTTCTCGTACTGTAATGTACCGTTTTGATGTGGTATGGTATGGTATCGGTATACTAGAACGGTATTGTACTATTTTGTTGTGGCATGGTACCGTATGGATGTACTCGTATGGTATTAGACCGTTTTTGTGTGTTATGCCACCGTATGGATGTTCTTGTAATGTAATCTACCATTTTGGTGTGGTACGATACCGTATAAATATATTCATATGGTATTATGCCATTTTGTTGTGGTATGGTACCGTATGGATGTACTCGTATAGTATTGTACCATTTTATTGTGGTATGCTACAGTATGGATATACTCGTACGGTATTGTATCGTTTTGGTGTGTTATGCTACCGTATGGATGTTCTTGTTTTGTACTATTCCTTTTTATTGTGGTACAGTACCGTAAGGATGTACTCGTACGGTATTGTACCGTTTCGGTGTTCTATGGTACCGTATCGATGTACTCGTACAACATTGTGCCGTTTTGTCATGGTACGGTACCGTATGGATGTACTCGTACGGTATTATACCGTTTTGTTGTGGTATGGTACCATACGGATGTACTCGTATGGTATTGTACCGTTATATTGTGGTATGATACCATATGCATGTCTTCTTACGGTATTGTACCATTTTGGTGTGGTATGGTACCGTACGAGTGTTGTCGTACGGTTTTGTACTATTTTGGTAAGGTATGGTTCCGTATGAATGTTCACGTATGGTATTGTATCATTTTGGTTTGGTATAGCCCCGTATCGATGTACTGGTATGGGATGTACCATTTTTTTGTCCTATGGTACCGTATCGATATAATCGTACGCGAATGTACCGTTTTGTTGTGGTATGGTACCGTATGGATGTACTCGTATGGTATTGTACCGTTTTGGTGTGGTACAGTACCGTATAGATGTACCCGTACGGTATTGTACCATTTTCTTGTGGTATGGTACCATATGGATGTACTTGTACAATATTGTAACATTTTGGTGTGTTATGCTACCATATGGATGTTATTGTGTAGTATTGTACCTTTTGAAGCTGGTACGGTACCGTATGGATGTACTCATACTGTCCTGTACCGTTCTGTTGCGGTATGGTACATTACGGATGTACTCTTACGGTATTGTACCATTTTATTATGGTATGATACCATATGGATATCTTCATACGATATTGTACCATTTTGGTGTGGTATGGTACCGTATGAGTGTTATCGTATGGTTTTGTATTGTTTTAATGTGGTATGGTACCGTATGAATGTTCTCGTATGGTATTGTATCATTTTTGTTTGGTATGGTACCGTATCGACATACTCGTACGGGATTGTACAATTTTTTTGTCGTATGGTACCATATCAATACACTTGGATGCTATTGTACCATTTTGTTGTGGTATCGTACCGTTTTGGTGTGGTACAGTATCGTATAGATGTACTCCTATGGTATTGCACCGTTTTGTTGTGGTATGGTACCATATGGATGTACATGTATAGTATTGTACCATTTTCGTGTTATGCTACCATATGGATGTTCTTGTGCGGTATCGAACCTTTTTAGTGTGGTACGGTACCATATGGATGTACTCGTACGGTATTATACCGTATGGTTGTATACGTACGGTGTTGTACCATTTTGGTTTGGTATGGTACTGTATGGATGTACTTGTACGGTATTGTACCATTTTGGTGTTGTATGGTACCATATAAATGTTGTCGTACGGTTTTGTACGGTTTTGGTGTGGTGTGGTCACGTATGGGTGTACTCGTATGGTATTTTACCATTTTGTTGTGGTTGGGTACAGTATGGATGTACTTGTACATTACTGTACCGTTTAGGTTTGGTATGGTATGGTACCGTATGAATGTTGTCGTATGGTTTTGTAGCGTTTTGGTGTGGTATGGTACCGTATGGATGTACTCCTATGGTATTTTACCAATTTGTTGTGGTTTGGTACTGTATGGATGTACTCGTATGGTATTGTATCGTATTGGTGTGTTATGCTACCGTATCGATGTTCTTGTCCGGTATTGTACTTTTTTAGTGTGGTACGGTACCGTATGGATGTACTCATAAGGTATTGTACCGTTTTGTTGAGGTAAGGTACCGTTTGGATGTACTCGTACGGTCTTGTATCGTTTTGGTGTGGTATGGTACCGTATGGATGTACTCGTTTGGTATTGTACCGTTTCGTTGTGGTATGGTAGCGTATGAATGTTGTCGTACGGTTTCGTACCATTTTGATGTGGTATGAAACCGTATGGATGTACTCGTATGGTATTGTACCATTTTGTTGTGGTTTGGTACAGTATGGATGTACTCATATGGTATTGTACCGTTTTGGTGTGTTATGCTACCGTATGGATGTTTTTGTGCGGTATTGTACTTTTTTATTGTGGCACGGTACCGTATGGATGTACTCATACGCTATCGTACCATTTTGGTGTGTGACGCTACCGTATGGATGTTCTTGTGCGGTATTATACCTTTTTAGTGTGGTATATAGTATCGTATGGATGAACTTGTATAGTATTGTACCGTTTTGTTGTGTTACGGTATCGTATGGATGTACTCGTACGGTATTTTACCATTTCGGTGTCCTATGATACCGTATGGATGTACTCGTATGGTATTGTTCCATTTTCTTGTGGTACTGTACCGTAGGAATGTACTCGTACGATATTGTACCGTTTTGTTGTGGTATGGTACCGTACGGATGTACTCATAAGGTATTGAATCATTTTGGTGTGTATGGTACCGTATGATGTACTCGTACCGTATCGTTGTACTTGTACGGTATTGTACCGTTTTGTTGTGGTACGGTTCCGTATGGATGTTCTCGTATGGTATTGTACCGTTTTAGTGTGGTATGGTACCGTCTTGATGTACTCGTACGAGATTATACCATTTTTTTGTCGTATTGTATCGTATCGTATCGATATACTCGTACGGCATTGTACTGTTCTATTGTGGTAGGGTACCGTATGGATGTTCTCGTACGGTAATGTATCGTTTTGGTGTGTTACGATACAATGTAGATGTTGTCATATGGTATTGTCCTGTTTTATTGTGGTATGGTATCGTATGGATGTTCTCGTACGGTATTATACCATTTTGTTGTGATATAGTACCTGCTTTACCGACCGGGTGAATTAAAATAAAGACGCGTCCCAAGCGTAGGACTCTCGACCGGTGTAGCACAATATCCGGAAGTACCGGAGTCGAACCACAGAGACAGACGGACGGTGTTTGACTCAAAAGTGTTGAATTCTAGTTTAACCTGGCTCTTAGGTAGCCACCCCTTGTTTAATCAGGTTGATTTACTAACTAACTTACCAAACTGAATTAATTAAAGATGGATTTAAAACGGAGAGTACAACCGTGGGAGCCCAGCGTCCGCAACTAGCCTAACTAATGTTTACTCGGACCACAATTATTCAATTTTTTGATTTTAGAATAGGAAAAAGGATCCCTAACAAATGCGCACCACCTGTCACCAGTTTCCATGCGCATTCGAATTTCGGCGATGCCTGGGTTTTGTTTGTTAGAAGAGTTTTCGTCTTCTAAAACTGCTTAAAAATTAAATTAATTCGAACCCGAGGTAAAAACATTAATTGAACTAGCCACGGGACGCCTTTACCCCGCGGCCGCACTCTATGAATCTACTCACTCATAACTTTATTGAATGCAGCAGAATTTTAACCCTAGATCTAAACATGCTTCAAACAATTGAAATAAAAATAATAACACAATACCACGGACTTGCGGAAGAGTAACGGATTCGATTACCAAAGAAGAACACCAATTAAATACTGGAAATCCTTAAAGAACTTGAATCAAACTTGAATCTGAAAATAATCTCCTGAAAACAGCAGCCAAAGTTAAGAACATGAAAAAAAATGTAAGCAATGAATGTGCGTAACCCTAAATTCGAGTCTGGGGAGGTATTTATATTAATCGCCAAAGTCTAGAATTAAAAATAATTGAAATACAATTTTTTCCGTTAAAACCTTCGATAGCCCTACAAAGAATAGCTGTAGGGCTACGGGTTTCTCTGTTCCCCAGCTAATGCACTCCGTAGGGCTACACTTCTGAGTTGTAGCCCTACCGCCTACTTTAGTGAGAATTTTATGCTTGCATGCACTTTTTGGCACCCAACGCGTCCATCACATCACCCGACGCCTCACGCCTCCGTCACAACTTCCCATGGCGATGTCCGACACGGCCTCAAGGCCTCGCAATCAAAACTTGGCGCAAGAACCGCCTTATTTCCTGCGAAACTAACAAAGACACAAAAACAAAACAAAGCACGGCATCAAGTGGAAAATGGAATAAACCGCGCCTCTAACGCGCTAATATGCCCTACTTAGGCGCTTATATCTACAATATCACGTGCCTATCACACCCCCCAACTTGAACGTTGCTAGTCCCTAGTAACGAACAAAAAGAAAAATAACAAAACAAAGACTAACAAGCCACGAATGGGGATACGAAGGTTATGCATGTTGTACAATAAATAGGCGGGTCGAAAAATTTTTGCCTCCTCACTCACCTGCAACTCAAAAACATGCATGCCTTGGCAAAAAGATGAACAAAATTAGTGCCGAAACACATGCAGAGATAAATGCCCCCACGAAGGCAACGATGCTACACTCGCTCACCGGAACACTCAAACATTCCATGCAAAAAGCGCTTGGCGAACTACGTGGGACCGAAACAAAAGCCACCACGCGCCAATCAAAGATAACGCTGACAAAGAATAAAAGCACAATATATATACAGTCACAATTCCACAAAATTAGCAACATTAACATAAACATGCATGAACGAGAGTTTAACAACGTGCACAAGGTCCATTAAGGACTTAATTAGGCTTATAATGACCATGGTTCCAAACGAAAGGGAAACTGCAAAATTAGGTGGCGGCCTATAATAGCGCACGGTCATCTACCCAGACTGGCCGCCACCTTACCCTTAGCTACCAACATGCTTCCATTGGTGCCAACCAAACAAAGTCCAACAAGAGATTTAAACATCCGTAACTAAATTTTTACGGACCCAAATACTATGAAAAAAAAAAATAGTCCATCGACACTGAAAAACATGAAATAAACACATAAAACGACACCACCACCTAGCCTTATGCATCACGGAAGTCCAAAATCAATCCGAACCGCTATCGGCAAAGTCGTCGCTAACCTCCAACTCCGGAAACTCGAGATTCTGATAGGGAGCCGAAGACTGACCGGTGACACGGCCATACAACCACTGGTTCTGGTAGGCCAGTTTGCGCTGAGTCCTCCCAATTTGACGCACCTCCCTTTTAATCTTCTGTTGGCTCTTCGCCGTTGCTACCCTAAGACAAAATATCTTCTTTAACCAAGTGTTCGAACTAGCATTCGCCGGAGGTTCAGTCAATAACGCACTCCGCCGACCACTAGATTGGGCAACGCTCTTAGTAAGCAGAGAGACATCTATGGCACCAGGCTTCAACTCATCATTCTTAAACCATTTCTGACCCAGCTCCCCGGTCGCCCTACCAATAGCAGAAATCAAACACGGAAACGGCATCCTAGTTTGGGTCGGGGCATCCCTGAATTCTATAATCTTTGTAAAAATGTACTGGGCCCAATCACACACAGTATCCTCTGCCAAAAATGTGACCATCAAATTCCCCGTGGTCTCAGAAGGCTTACCTTCGGTCGCCCGTGGGTCTAAATTATAGCACACCAACTGGTTAACCAAACGGAACGATGCCCTAAATTTACCGGGCCGATGTGGGATCATACCATGCTTTTTACTCTCATACATCATATCAAACACCTCTTCCTTATAAAATTCTGAATTAAGGGCCGGGTAGTTTGTAGGCCGCGTAGGCCTCTCATATTTCAACCTAGTAGCAATAATATCAGGAGTTACTATCACAGGTGTCCTACCGATCCTAGAGGTAATGCAAGCCCCGGGTTGTAAGTTAGTCCCGGCCTCAGGCAACACAATATTTTTATAAAATTCCTCAACTAGTTCAGTGTTATACCCAGGATTTTCCTCAAACCAAAAAGACAAACCTTGATCTTTGACAGCCTGAATGACCACATTGTCCGGTGGGAACCCATCTCTGATAATGTGCCTCTCAGCCTTGACCCCACGCCCCTTGCATGAGAGTTCCCAAGCCACCCGCTCGTCCCTTGCAATTTGCTCCCGATTTCTCCTACGAATCTGGCCATGCGGTGCATGCCCCTCCTCCGGATTGTGCTCTTGCTCAATGTCCAGACCACTAGCATGACTAGAAGTTGCCGCGACCTTACCCTTTTCTGTCTCGGTTGCCCTTTTCTTGGATGCCATGTATTTGGTGGGTAAAAGGTTAGGGCTTGTTTTTTTTTTTTTGGAAAAGAGGAGATATAATTTTTTTTTGAAAAGGTTTGAGAGATATATGTAGTAGAGATGGGGAAAAGGAGGATTTTGGTGAAGTTTGGTGGATTTTTGTGGAGTTTGGAAGGGTTTTGATGGAGATGGGTGGAGTTTTTGGTTATGGAGTTTTGGGGTTTTCTGGGGAAAAAAAAAAAGTAAAAGGTAGAAGATGAAAAGAGGAGAGAGAGAGAGATAATGGGGCCGGCTGCCCCTTTTTTTATTCCGCACAGTGGTGTTTTTTTTTTTAATCGAAGGATGGTCGGCAGCGCTACAGCATATGGCTATAGCAGTACGGGTGAATCTGGAAAGGTTGGCCACGTTTCTCACTTTTTTTTCTTTTTTTCTTTTTTCTTTTTTTTGTTTGTTTTTTTTTTCTGGCTAAGGGTTTTGGTTAAGGGTTTCACACACACGACACCCAAGAAAACTTCTTCAATTCCACTTCCAACAATAACAATGCTCCAAATAAGACACCCATGATGCACAGAGCTAGACCCCAACTACAATCCAACCCACACACCGGTTTCCTAGGTTAGACTCAAGAACTGACTCGGACTGGTTTAAGATTGGACAAAGGGACACATATGTGGTCTAATCATGCAAAAATGCCTTGTCTCATCCCCTATGCACGTTACCAACTCTCACAAATGCATGCAAAACATCTAGCTACTCAATTGTGAAACAAAAGCCTACTATTTTCCGCAAATGCGAGAAAAAGAAAACAAAAAAAATATGGGAATGTTTATCAAGATGCATTATTAATTACGTGGGGACACCTACTCAACGTAACGACAGCACTAACATGTTCACAAAGGCGCCAAATATATGCATGAACTTGAATTAAACAGGCACAATAATGTAACGCCCCGAGCAGACCACTCGCCCAGTACCCTGATTTTGATCCACAAGCCACACCACATGGCCCAAAAGCTTAAGCACAAGGTACTAGTAGTAGCCCACAAGGTTTGTTATATGCCCAAGATCATCCATGTAGACTTCCGATGTGGGATTGTAACACCCCGTCCCACATCGGAAGTCTACATGGATGATCTTGGGCATATAACAAACCTTGTGGGCTACTACTAGTACCTTGTGCTTAAGCTTTTGGGCCATGTGGTGTGGTTTGTGGATCAAAATCAGGGTACTGGGCCAGTGGTCTGCTTGGGGCGTTACAGGTGGTATCAGAGCCAGGTTGTGTACACGACCATGTGGGCCTTTGGAGTTTGGTTGGATTTGGTTGTTGATTAATTTGGTTTGATTAGTGTCGCTGATTATAGTGCTCAACCCCTCGCGAGGGCGCGAGGCTATAAAGTTGGGGAGATTGTAACACCCCGTCCCACATCGGAAGTCTACATGGATGATGTTGGGCATATAACAAACCTTGTGGGCTACTACTAGTACCTTGTGCTTAAGCTTTTGGACCATGTGGTGTGGCTTGTGGATCAAAATCAGGGTACTGGGCCAGTGGTCTGCTCGGGGCGTTACAATAATTTGGCTAATTCTAACATGCTCGCCTAACAATACAATCAAGCATAACAAATGTATCCCCGGAAAAAATAGAAAACAAAAAGTTACCCTAAAATTACCCTAGCAATGCAACAAAACATGTACAAGGTACACCCTCCCCCTAACTAGAAACATGCTATGTCCCCAGAGCATGGAGACACAGCAAAAGGAAGCACAAGGGAAAAGAAATGGACCTACGGGTGGCAGCCAACCACCATGACCTCGGCCGATGTTCAAGGAATTTCCTGTCACCCGGTCTCAGGGCCATCACCGTACCCTACAAAAGACATTAGTACCACCCGCTTGTGGTATCCGGGCTCCGAAAATAAAAATAAAAAGAGAAATACTCCACCAAATCTTCACGCGATCAACGTGTCATACTTTTCTCCCCATCCCTCGCCGGTGGCAAGAAACGGGTGGCTATACAAGACCAACAAGTTAAACGCCCAAAACTAAAAACAAAATCTTTTTTTTTATTATGGCTGAAAAAGCCTACGCAACTGGGTCATCCTTATAGACAGGATCGACCAACTCCTCATCGGGTTCACCTACTTCCAAAAATTCCAAATAGGGTTTGAGACGCTGCCCATTAATCTTAAACACATGATCATCCTTAGAATTGCGGACATCGACTGAACCATTCAGATACACCTGAACCACTACATAGGGACCGTCCCAACGTGACCTCAACTTCCCTGGAAACAGATGGAGACGCGAATTATAGATCAACACTTTCTGACCAACCCTAAAGGTTTTGCGCTGAATATTCCTATCATGATACGCCTTAACCTTAGCCTTATAGATACTAGCGTTCTCATACGCGTCATTCCTAAGCTCCTCGAGCTCACACAACTGTAACTTCCTATGCTCACCTGCCTCACTCAAACTAGAGTTGACTTTCTGAATGGCCTAATAGGCCTTCTTCTCTAACTCAACTGGCAGGTGGCAGGCCTTACCGTAAACAAGCCGATAGGGTGAAGCACCCAACACGGTCTTATAAGCAGTGCGGTAGGCCCACAAAGCATTGTTCAACCTGGTGGACCAATCCTTCCTGGTCACACCTACAGTCTTCTCTAAAATCCTCTTAATCTCTCTATTGGCTAATTCGGCCTGCCCATTAGTCTGGGGGTGGTAAGAAGTGGACACCTTGTGAGTGATTTTAAACTCCCCCATTAATTTCGCAAATGATCGGCTCGTGAAATGCGTGCCCTGATCCGAGATAATGGCGCGTGGCATGCCAAACCTCGACAAGATATTAGCCTTAAGAAACTCTAGGACAACTTTAGACTCCAAAGATTTAGTGGGAATTGCTTCAACCCACTTTGACACATAATCCACCGCTAACAGAATGTACTCAAAACCATGAGACATAGGAAATGGACCCATAAAATCGATGCCCCAGCAATCAAACACTTCTAACACAAGAATGGGTCGGAGGGGCATCTCATGACGCGAAGACAGTTTGCCAAGCCGTTGGCAACGGTCACATGACCTACAGAACGCATGCACATACTTGAACATATCGGACCACCAGAACCCGCACTGCATAATCTTGGCGGTGGTCTTCTTCGTAGAGAAGTGACCCCCACACGCCTCCCCATGACAAAAATCTATGACCCCCTGCTGATCAGACTCGGGGACACATCTACGCACAATTTGGTCCGCACAGTACTTAAACACATAAGGGTCATCGAAAATGTACTGTCGGACACTCCTTAAGAAACGCTGCTTCTCCTGGGTAGACCAATGGGAAGGAATCTGCCCAGTTGCCAAATAATTGGCAATATCAGCATACCACGGGCACTCATTTGTAGCGAACAACTGCTCATCTGGAAAAGAATCTCTAATGGGAAAATTCGAGGTGGGATCCTCGAACTCCAGGCGAGACAGATGATCAGCTACAACATTCTCAACCCCTTTCTTATCCTTAATGATGAGGTGGAATTCTTGCAACAACAGAATCCACCGAATAAGGCGAGCTTTCGCATCCTGCTTGGTCATCAAATACTTCAGGGCCGCATGATCGGTAAACACCGTGATCTGCGAACCCACCAGGTAGGATCGAAACTTATCCAAGGCAAACACCACCGCTAACAACTCTTTCTTGATAGTGGTGTAATTCATCTGTGCCTCATTGAGTGTCTTGCTCGCATAGTGAATCACAAATGGGTCCTTCCCTCGCCTCTGTCCTAAAATAGCTCCGACTGCATAGTCAGATGCATCACACATCAACTCAAAGGGAAGACTCCAATCAGGAGACTGCACAATAGGCGGAGTAGTGAGACTCCGCTTCAGCTTTTGGAATGCCTCCTCACACGCATCAGACCACACAAAGGGTGCATCCTTTGCTAACAACTGACACAACAGACGGGAGATAGCACTGAAATCTTTAATGAACTGCCGGTAGAAACCAGCGTGTCCAAGAAAAGAACGCACATCCTTGACAGACTTGGGAGTAGGAAGTTTACGGATTAAGTTTATCTTAGCCTTGTCCACCTCAATACCCTTGGAGGACACAATGTGTCCCAACACAATCCCTTGGGTTACCATAAAGTGGCATTTTTCCTAATTCAGCACCAAGTGCTTCTCCTCACATCTCTGCAACACCTTTCCTAAATTCTCGAGGCACCCATCAAATGAGTCCCCGAAGACCAAAAAATCGTCCATAAACACCTCAACAATCCTCTCCACCATGTCGCTAAAAATTCCCATCATACACTGGAAAAAGTACCAGGTGCATTGCACAACCCAAAGGGCATGCGACGGTAGGCATATGTACCATACGGACACGTGAAAGTGGTCTTTTCCTAGTCCTCTAACGCAACCTCTATCTGATTGTATCCCGAATACCCATCCAAGAAACAATAAAAAGCCCGACCAGCCACCCTCTCCAAAATTTGATCAATGAAAGGGAGAGGGAAGTGATCTTTCCGGGTACTCGCGTTGAGCTTCCGATAATCTATGCATACTCTCCATCCTGTAGGAATCCTGGTCGGCACTGACTCACCTTGTTCATTGGTAACAACTGTCACCCCAGCCTTCTCAGGCACTACCTAAACCGGACTCACCCACTCACTATGGGCGATCGGGTAAATAATACCAGCATCTAAAAGCTTCAAAACCTCAACCCAAACCACCTCTTTCATGTGGGGATTCAAGCGCCGCTGAGGCTGCCTAGAAGGCTTCACACTATCCTCAAGAATGATTCGGTGTGTACACACCGTTGGGCTTATACCATGCAAATCAGCTACAGTCCAGCCAAGGGCGCCTATATGCTCTCCCAGTAGATCGAGCAACTTTCTCTCTTGATTCTCCTCAAGGGATGAGGAGATCACGACCGGATAAGTATCATTGCCCTTTAAAAAGGCGTACTTGAGCGTGTCCGGCAGAGGCTTTAACTCTGGTTTTGGCGGCTGAACCGATGACGGAAGAACCTTGGGCGGAGGGTTGCCCAAAGGCTCGAACATTGGGTCATAAGAGACCCCACATACTTCCTCCACTGAATCCTCGACATTTAACAATTCTAACAAACTTCCTACCTCTAGAGAATCTAGAAATGACGTCTCCTCGGCGGTAAGAGCAATCTCCAAAGGATCCTTATACAAGACTGTATCGATATGCTCCTGAACGAGCGCATCGATCAGACTCACCTCTTCTACCTCCTCATCATCCTCCTCAAGAGTGTTAACATTATAGACATCCACCTCCATTTTCTCCTCGCCAACAGACAACTGGACCCTGCCAGTTTTGCAATTCATGACGGTGTTAGAGGTGGCTAGGAAAGGATGACCTAGAATGATAGGAGTCTTCTCTAAAACCTCAGGATTCAGGCAAGTGTTTAGGACAATGAAATCCGCAGGAAATTGGAACTCACCTACCTGAATCATCACATCCTCCATCACACCCTTGGGTACTCTCACACTCTGGTTCGCCAACTGCAGTGTGACAGGAGTAGCTCTCAGATCGCCTAGGCCTAGCCTCAGGTATACTGAATAGGGGAGCAAGTTAACACTCGCTCCTAAATCCAGCAATGCCTTATCAAACGCATGGCCTGCGATATCTATGGTAATGGTGGGACACCCGGGATCCTTGCACTTGGCAGGAATCTCAATCTGAAGAATGGAGCTCACCTGCTCGATCAGAACCACATTGTTCTGACTCTTGTGCTTTTTCGTGCAAAGGTCTTTCAATACCTTCGCGCACTGGGGAAAGGACTCAATCGCGTCCATCAAAGTGATAGGGAATTGCACCCTCTTGAAAAGTTCTGACATCTTGAGGTTCATATTCTGCTTAGGTTTCACTGCCAGCCTTTGGGGAAATGGAGCTACTGGCATAGCTGGCGGCATTGGAGTCGTGGGGGCTGCAACTGCAGGCACCACCACCTCAGGTGACTCCTCATCATCCTTTACCTCTTTCCTAGGGACATCAACAATATCAGGAGTTGCTCTTGGTGCATCAACCGGCTCCGGGGGTGGAGCTGGTTTCTGCTTTAACGGGATGGACTTATCGATCTCCTTCCCGCTCCTGAGAATGGTGACTGACATAGCCTCCTCCTGATTCGGGTTTTGAACATTAGGACCTGAAGAATTTCCCAAATAATGGGCACCCGCTGCACTACCCTGGGCTGGAAACTTACCCTTCTCTTGCTGCAGTTGACTGACAACTGCAGTGAGTTATGACATTTGGGTTGTAAGGGCCCCAATTTGCTGTCTTGATTCCGTCTGAAATGTCATCTGTGACTGCATCAGGGAATTGACAGTATCCTCTAACTTATGATCACGCGCGGTCATCTGTGAATAACCTGGGGGAGGACCACGAGTGGATGGACCTGCCCCCTACCAGGCTGTGGCTGGAAGTGGAATGGAATGACCTAGCCCTGAGGAGGCCTGGACGATTGGGCCTGTTGAAACTGCTGCGACGGAGGTAGCGCAAGGGGTTGAGCTTGGCCTTCACCTACGGGTCTGGAGTCTGACCACCCAAAATTGGGGTGATCCTTCCATCCCGAATTATACGTGCTAGAATAAGGATCCCAAGCCCTGACTGCATTAACCTCTTCTTGATTAAACTGGCTCGCCCCCTTGGCGGCAATAAACCCAGAGCAAACGGTTGCAGTGTGCCCTTTACATTCACACCACACGCACACTTCCTCAATTGATACCTCGTTAACTGGACGAACCTGCCTCACCTCTAGCTCCTCTAATCTCTGAGCCATCTTCTCAACCTGAGCCTGGAGTCTCTAGTCACGAATGGTAACCGGGACAACATTGGACCCAGAAGGTCCGGATCGTTCAAAATTGGATGGTTCTAAAGCCCTCTGCCTATCAGCTAGGTCATCTAAGAAATCCCAAGCCTCATCTGCTGTTTTGGACAAGAAATCATCCCCTTTGCAAGAATATTCTATGTGCTGGACTGACCCAGCATTTAGACCCAGATGAAAGAAATCGACTAACTGAATTCTCTCAAAGCCATGGTGTGGCAACCTTAGGAGCAATTCCTTAAAGCGCTCCCATGCCTTGAGAAATGACTCATCCCTCTCCTGTCTAAAGCCTTGGATTTGACGCCTGAAACTCTTAGTCTTTGCCTCAGAAAAGTACTTCCTATAAAAGGCGTCACGCACTTGTGCCCAAGTGGTGAAGGATTGAGACTTTTGCATTCGGAACCACATAAGCGCGCCATCCCTCAATGTCGCCTCAAACAGCTTGAGGCATGCATTCTCATATTGGGTATTAGACGCAAGGTTGTGCACCAACCCCTCAAATGTTCGCACATGCTCGTACGGATCATCGCACTCCCTCCCGTGGAAGTTAGGGAGGTTGTTAAGGACACCAGGTTTGACTGTAAAGGCATTGCGTGCCTCTTGTGTCTCGTAAGGAAACACGATGGGTCCGGGAGGAGTGGTCCTCTCGGGATGTATGTGCTGCCTCAAAGACGGCTGAATAGCTACTTGCCGATCTCCCATCTCGACTGATTCTGATTCTGACTCTGGAACTGACTCTAACTCTGACTGGAAAAGCGGATTGCTGACACCAACTGACTCAAAAGGCAACTCTATATGAAGACCACTAATGGGAATAGATTCTGATTGGTACTCAGCTAAGTCTGACTCTAAACTAGAAGATGAAGAACTAAAAAGCACAGGCTGACTCGACTCCAGTTCTTTTCGAGCTAAACGATGTGTCGGGTCGCGATAATAAAGAGGGTCCTGTTTAAAGGACACCTTCTTCTTTCCACCTATGGTGACTCAACTAACAGACAAAAGACACGAAAACCCACACTCTTGAACACACGTCGCCGTTCCTCGGCAACGGCGCCAAAAATGCTTGACCGACCGGGTGAATTAAAATAAAGACGCGTCCCAAGCGTAGGACTCTCGACCGGTGTAGCACAATATCCGGAAGTACCGGAGTCGAACCACAGAGACAGACGGACGGTGTTTGACTCAAAAGTGTTGAATTCTAGTTTAACCTGGCTCTTAGGTAGCCACCCCTTGTTTAATCAGGTTGATTTACTAACTAACTTACCAAATTGAATTAATTAAAGATGGATTTAAAACGGAGAGTACAACCGTGGGAGCCCAGGGTCCGCAACTAGCCTAACTAATGTTTACTCGGGCTACAATTATTCAATTTGTTGATTTTAGAATAGGAAAAAGGATCCCTAACAAATGCGCACCACCTGTCACCAGTTTCCGTGCGCATTCGAATTTCGGCGATGCCTGGGTTTTGTTTGTTAGAAAAGTTTTCGTCTTCTAAAACTGCTTAAAAATTAAATTAATTCGAACCCGAGGTAAAAACATTAATTGAACTAGCCACGGGACGCCTTCACCCCGCGGCCGCACTCTATGAATCTACTCACTCATAACTTTATTGAATGCAGCAATAATTTTAACCCTAGATCTAAACATGCTTCAAACAATTGAAATAAAAATAATAACACAATACCACGGACTCGCGGAAGAGTAACGGATTCGATTACCAAAGAAGAACACCAATTAAATACTGGAAATCCTTAAAGAACTTGAATCAAACTTGAATCTGAAAATAATCTCTTGAAAATAGCAGCCAAAGTTAAGAACAAGAAAAAAAATGTAAGCAATGAATGTCCGTAACCCTAAATTCGAGTCTGGGGAGGTATTTATATTAATCCCCAAAGTCCAGAATTAAAAAAAATTGAAATACAATTTTTCCCTTTAAAACCTTCGGTAGCCTTACAAAGAATAGCAGTAGGGCTACGGGTTTCTCTGTTCCCCAGCTAATGCACTCCGTAGGGCTACGCTTCTGAGCTGTAGCCCTACCGCCTACTTTAGTGAGAATTTTGTGCTTGCATGCACTTTTTGGCACCCGACGCGTCCATCACGTAACCCGACGCCTCACGCCTCCGTCACGACTTCCCATGGCGATGTCCGACATGGCCTCAAGGCCTCGCAATCCAAACTTGGCGTAAGAACCGCCTTATTTCCTGCGAAACTAACAAAGACACAAAAACAAAACAAAGCACGGCATCAAGTGGAGAATGGAATAAACCGCGCCTCTAACGAGCTAACATGCCCTACTTAGGCGCTTATATCTATGATATCACGCGCCTATCAGTACCGTATGGATATACTCGCACCGTTTCGATATATTCGTACGATATTGTACCGTTTTGTTGTGCTATAGTACCGTATGGATGTTCTCGTACTGTAATGTACCGTTTTGATGTGGTATGATATCGTATCGATATACTAGAACGGTATTGTACTATTTTGTTGTGGCATGGTACCATATGGATGTACTCGTATGGTATTATACCGTTTTGATGTGTTATGCCACCGTATGGATGTTCTTGTAATGTAATGTACCATTTTGGTGTGGTACGATACCGAATAGATATATTCATACGGTATTATACCATTTTGTTGTGGTATGGTACTGTATGGATGTACTAGTATGGTATTGTACCATTTTGTTGTGGTATGGTATCGTATGGATGTACTCGTATGGTATTGTACCATTTTGGTGTGGTACAGTACCGTATAGATGTACTCGTACGATATTGTACCATTTTCCTGTGGTATGGTACCATATGGATGTACTTGTACGGTATTGTACCATATTGGTGTGTTATGCTAACATATGGATGTTCTTGTGCGATATTGTACTTTTTGAGTGTAGTACGGTACCGTATGGATGTACTCATACGGTACTGTACCGTAAACTCGTATGGTATCGTATCGTTTTGTTGTGGTAGGGTACCGTATGGTTGTACACGTACGGTCTTGTACCATTTTGGTTTGGTATGGTACAGTATGGATGTACTCATACGGTATTGTACCGTTTAGGTGTTGTATGGTACCGTATGAATGTTGTCGTACGGTTTTGTAGCATTTTGGTGTTGTATGGTACCATATGGATGTACTCGTATGGTATTTTACCATTTTGTTGTGGTTTGGTACAATATGGATGTACTCGTATGGTATTGTAGCGTTTTGGTGTGTTAAGCTACCATATGGATGTTCTTGTGCAGTATTGTAACTTTTGAGTGTGGTACAGTACCGCGTGGATGTACTCGTACAGTATTGTAATGTACAGATGTACTCGTACGGTATTGTATCGTTTTGTTGTGGTAGGGTACCGTATGGATGTACACGTATGGTCTTGTACCGTTTTGGTGTGGTATGGTAACGTATGGATGTATTTGTACGGTATTGTACCATTTTGGTGTGGTGTGGTATGGTATGGTATGAATGTGAAAGTACAGTTTTGTACCATTTTTATGTGGTATGATTCCGTATGGATGTACTCGTTTGGTATTGTACCATTTTGTTGTGGTTGGGTACAGTACGGAGGTACTCGTATGATATTATAACATTTTAGTATGTTATGCTACCGTATGGATGTTCTTGTGCGGTATTGTACTTTTTCGTGTGGTAAGGTACCGTATGGATGTACTCGTACGGTATTGTACCATTTTGGTGTGTTATGCTTCCGTATGGATGTTCTTGTGCGGAATTGTACCTTTTTAGTGTGCTATAGTATCGTATGGATGTACTCGTACAGTATTGTACCGTTTTGTTGTGTTATCGTACCGTATGGATGAACTCGTATGGTATTGTACCGTTTGGCTGTGGTATGGTACAGTATGGATGTACTCATTCTGTATTTTACCGTTTTGGTGTATTATGCTACCGTATGGATGTTCTTGTGCTGTGTTGTACCCTTTTAGTGTGGTACGGTACCGTATGGTATTGTACCATATCGATATATTCATATGGTATTGTACCGTTTCGCTGTGCTACAGTACCATATGGATGTTCTCGTATTGTAATGTACCATTTTGATGTGGTATGGTATCCTATAGATATACTCAAACGGTATTGTACTTTTTTGTTATGGTATGGTACCGTATGGATGTACTCTTATGGTATTAGACCGTTTTGGTGTGTTATGCTACCGTATGAATGTTGTCATAATGCATGTACCATTTTTTGTGTGGTACGGTACCGTATAGATTTATTCATACAGTATTATACCGTTTTGTTGTGGTATGGTACCGTATGGATGTACTAGTATGGTTTTTGTACCATTTTATTGTGGTATGGTACAGTATGGATGCACTCATACGATACTATACCGTTTAGGGTGGTATGGTACCGTATGAATGTTGTCGTACGGTTTTGTAGCATTTTGGTGTGGTATGGTACCGTATGGATGTACTCGTATGGTATTTTACCATTTTATTGGGGTTTGGTACTGTATGGATGTACTCGTATGGTATTGTACCATATTGGTGTGTTATGCTACCATATGGATGTTCTTGTGCAGTATTGTACCATTTTGTCATGGTACGATACCATACGGATGTACTCGTACGGTTTTGTACCGTGTTGGTGTTGTATGGTACCGTATGGATGTACTCGAATGGTATTTTACCATTTTGTTGTGATTTGTTACAGTATGGATGTACTCGTTTGGTATTGTACTATTTTGGTGTGTCATGCAACTGTATGGATGTTTTTGTGCGGTATTGTACTTTTTTAATGTGGAACGGGACCGTATGGATGTACTTGTAAGGTATTGTACCGTTTCGGTGTTCTATGGTACCGTATGAATGTACTCGTACAGTATTGTACAGTTTCGGTGTTCTATGGTACCGTATGGATGTTCTCGTACGGTATTGTACCATTTCCTGTGGTATGGTACAGTATCGATGTACTCGTATAGAATTGCACCATTTTGTCATGGTACGGTTCCGTATGGATGTACTCATGCGGTATTGTACCGTACGGATGTACTCGTACGGTATTGTACCATTTTGTTGTGGTAAGGTACCGTATGGATGTACTCGTACGCTCCTGTACCGTTTTGGTGTGGTATGGTAGCGTTTGAATGTTGTTGTACAGTTTTGTACCATTTTGGTGTGATATGGTATCGTATGGATGTACTCGTATGGTATTGTACCATTTTGTTGTGGTTTTGTACAGTATGGATGTACTCATCTGGTATTGTACCATTTTTGTGTGTGTTATGCTACCGTATGGATGTTCTTGTGCGGCATTATACTTTTCTAGTGTGGTACGGTACCGTAAGAATGTACTCGTACGGTATTGTATCATTTTGGTGTGTTATGCTACCGTATGGATGTTCTTGTGCGATATTGTACCTTTTTAGTGTGGTATAGTATCGTATGGATCTACTTGTATAGTATTGTACCATTTTGTTGTGTTATGGTACCGTATGTATGAACTCGTATGGTATTGTACCATTTTGTTGTGGTATGGTACAGTATGGATATACTCGTTCTGTATTATACCATTTTGGTGTGTTATGTTACTGTATGGATGTTCTTGTGCTGTATTGTACCCTTTTAGTGTGGTACGGTACCGTATGGATGTACTCGTACGGTATTGTACCGTTTCAGTATTCTATGATACCGTATGGATGTACTCGTATGGTATTATTCCATTTTTCTGTGGCAAAGTATCGTATCGATGTACTCGTACGGTATTGTACCATTTTCTTGTGGTACTGTATCGTAGGGATGTACTCGTACGGTATTGTACCATTTTGTTGTGGTATGATACCGTACGGATGTACTCGTACAGTATTGAACCATTTTGGGGTGTATGGTACCGTATGATGTACTTGTACCGTATTGTATTGCTTTGTCGTGGTATGGTACCGTATTGTATTATTTTGTCGTGGTATGGTACCGTATGATTGTACTTGTACGATATTGTACCATTTTGTTGTGGTACGGTTCCGTATGGATGTTCTCGTACGGTATTGTACCGTTTTAGTGTGGTATGGTACCGTATTAATGTACTCGTACGGGATTATACCATTTTTTTGTCGTATTGTACCGTATCGATATACTCGTACGGTATTGTACTCTTGTGTTGTGGTATTGTACCATTTTGCTATGCTATAGTGCCATATGGATGTTCTCGTACTGTAATGTACCATTTTGATGTGGTATGGTATCGTATAGATATACTCATACGGTAATGTATTGTTTTGTTGGCGTATGGTAATGTATGGATGTACTCCTATGGTATTAGACGATTTTGGTGTGTTATGCTACTGTATGGATGTTCTCATAATGCAATATACCATTTTGGTGTGGTACGGTACCGTATAGATGTATTCATACGGTATTATACCGTTTTGTTGTGGTATGGTACCGTATGGATGTACTCGTATGGTATTGTACCATTTTATTGTGGTATGGTACAGTATGGACGTAATCGTACTGCATTGTATCATTTTGGTGTGTTATGCTACCGTATGGATGTTCTTGTGCGGTATTGTTCCTTTTTATTGTGGTACAATACCATATGGATGTACTCATACGGTGTTGTACCGTTTCGGTGTTCTACGGTACCGTATGGATGTACTCGTACGGTATTATACCATTTCGGTGTACTATGGTACTGTATGGATGTACTCGTACGGTATTGTAACATTTTTCTGTGGTATGGTACCGTATCGATGTACTCGTACAACATTGTACCGTTTTGTCATGGTACGGTACCGTACGGATGTACTCGTACGGTATTGTACCATTTTGTTGTGGTATGGTACCGTACAGATGTAATCGTATGGTATTGCACCGTTTTATTGTGGTATAATACCATATGGATGTCTTCGTACGGTATTGTATCATTTTGGTGTGGTATGGTACCCTATGAGTGTTGTCGTACGATTTTGTACTATTTTGGTGTGGTTTGGTACCGTATGGATGTTCTCGTACGGTATTGTATCATTTTGATTTCGTACGGTACCGTATCAATGTACTCGTACAGGATTGTACCATTTTTTTGTCGTATGGTACCATACCGATATACTCGTACGCTAATGTACCATTTTGTTGTGGTACGGTACCGTATGGATGTTCTCGTATGGTATTGAACTGTTTGGATGTGGTACAGTACCGTTTAGATGTACTCGTACGGTATTGTACCATTTTTTTGTGGTATGGTACCATATGGATGTACTTGTACGGTATTGTACCATTTTGGTGTATTATGCTACCATATGGATGTTCTGGTGCGGTATTGTATATCTTTAGTGTGGTACAGTACCCTATTGATATACTCGTACGGTATTGTAGCGTACGGATGTACTCGTACGGTATTGTACCGTTTTGTTGTGGTAAAGTACCGTATGGTTGTACTCGTAAGGACTTGTACCGTTTTGGTGTGGTATGGTACTGTATGGATGTACTCGTACGGTGTTGTATCGTTTTCGTGTGGTATGGTACCGTAGGAATGTTGTCGTACGGTTTTGTACCATTTTGGTGTGATATGGTACAGTATGGATGGACTCGTATGGTATTTTACCATTTTGATATGGTTTGGCACAGTATGGATGTACTCGTATGGTATTATACCAGTTTGGTGTGTTATGCTACCATATGGATGTTTTTGTGCGGTATTGTACTTTTTTAGTGTGGAACAGGACCGTTTGGATGTATTTGTACGGTATTGTACCGTTTTGGTGTTCTATGGTACCGTATGGATGTACTCGTACGGTATTGTACTATTTCAGTGTTCTATGGTACCGTACAGATGTACTCGTACAGTATTGTACCATTTCCTGTGGTATGGTATAGTATCGATGTATTCGTATAGTATTGCACCGTTTTGACATGGTACGGTTTCGTATGAATGTATTGTACCGTACGGAAGTATTCGTGCAGTATTGTACCATTTTGTTGTGGTAAGGTACCGTATGGATGTACTCGTACGCTCTTGTACCGTTTTGGTGTGGTACGGAACCGTATGGATGTACTCGTATGATATTTGTACCGTTTTGGTGTGTTATGGTACCGTATGGATGAACTCGTATGGTATTGTACCGTTTTGTTGTGGTATGGTACAGTATGGATGTACTCGTTCTGTATTATACCGTTTTGGTGTGTTATGTTACCGTATAGATGTTCTTGTGCTATATTATACCCTTTTAGTGTGTTACGGTACCGTATAGATGTACTCGTATGGTATTGTATCGTTTCGGTATCCTATGATACCATATGGATGTACTCGTATGGTATTGTTCCATTTTTCTGTGGCATAATATCGTATCGATGTACTGATACAGTATTGTACAGTTGGGATGTACTCATATGGTATTGTACCATTTTGTTGTGGTATGGTACCATACGGATGTACTCGTACGGTATTGAAACATTTTGGTGTGTATGGTACCATATGATGTACTCGTATCGTATTGTACCGTTTTGTCGTGGTATGGTACCGTATGCTTGTACTTGCACGATATTGTACCATTTTGTTGTGGTACGGTTCCGTATCGATGTTCTCATACGGTATTGTACCGTTTTAGTGTGGTATGATACCGTATTGATGTACTCGTACGGGATTATATCATTTTTTTATCGTATTGTAGCGTATTGATATACTCGTACGGTATTGTACTGTTCTGTTGTGGTAGGGTATCGTATGGATGTTCTCGTACGGTAATGTACCATTTTGGTGTGTTACGGTAACGTATGGATGTAGTCGTATGGTATTGTCCCGTTTTGTTGTGGTATGGTACCGTATGGATGTTCTCGTACGGTATTGAACCGTTTTGTTGTGGTATAGTACCGTATGGATATACTCGTACGGTATTGTACCGTTTTGTTGTGGTATGGTACCATATTAATTTTGTCCTACGGTTTTTTACCGTTTTGGTGTGGTATGGTACCGTATGTATGTTCTCGTATGGTATTGAACCGTATCGATATATTCGTACAGTATTGTACCGTTTTGTTATGCTATAGTACCATATGGATGTTGTCGTACTGTAATGTACCATTTTGATATGGTATGGTATCGTATATATATACTCGAACGGTATTGTACTGTTTTGTTGTGGTATGGTACCGTATGGATCTACTCGTACGGTATTAGACCGTTTTGGTGTGTTATGCTACCGTATCTATGTTCTCATTATGTAATGTACCATTTTTGTATGGTACGGTACCGTATAGATGTATTCATATAGTATTATACCATTTTGTTGTGGTATGGTACCGTATGGATGTACTCGTATGGTATTGTACCGTTTTATTATGGTACGATACAGTATGTATGTACTCGTATGGTATTGTATCATTTTGGTGTGTTATGCTATCATATGGATGTTCATGTGCGGTATTGTTCCTTTTTATTGTGGTACAGTACCATATGGATGTACTCATACGGTGTTTATCGTTTCGGTGCTCTATGATGCCGTATGGATGTTCTGGTACGGTATTGTACCGTTTCGGTGTTCTATGGTACCGTTTGGATGTACTCGTACGGTATTGTACCATTTTTCTGTGGAATGGTACCGTATCGATGTACTCGTACAGTATTGTACCGTTTTGTCATGGTACGGTACTGTATGGATGTACTCGTACAGCATTGTACCGTTTTGTTGTGGTATGGTACCGTACAGATGTAATCGTATGGTATTGTACCGTTTTATTGGGGTATAATACCATATGGATGTCTTCGTACGGTATTTTACCATTTTGGTGTCGTATGGTACCCTATGGGTTTTGTTATACGATTTTGTACTATTTTGGTGTGGTTTGGTACTATATGGATGTTCTCGTACGGTATTGTATCATTTTTGTTTGGTATGGTACCGTATCGTTGCACTCGTAAAGGATTGTACGATTTTTTGGTCGTACGGTACCGTATCAATATGCTCGTATGCTAATGTACCATTTTGTTGTGGTATGGTACCGTATGGATGTTCTCGTATGGTATTGTACTGTTTGGGTGTGGTACAGTACCATATAGATGTACTCGTACGGTATTGTACCGTTTTGTTTGGTATGGTACCATATGGATGTATTTGTACGGTATTGTACCATTTTGGGTTATTATGCTGACATATGGATGTTCTGGTGCGGTATTGTATATCTTTAGTGTGGTACGGTACCGTATGGATATACTCATACGGTATTGTACCGTACGGATGTACTCTTATAGTATTGTACCATTTTCTTGTGGTAAGGTACCGTATGGTTGTACTCGTACGGTCTTGTACCGCTTTGGTGTGGTATGGTACTGTATGGATGTACTCGTACGGTATTGTATCGTTTTGGTGTGGTGTGGTGCCGTAGGAATGTTGTCGTACGATTTTGTACCATTTTGGTGTGGTATGGTACCGTATGAATGTACTCGTATGGTATTTTACCATTTTGTTGCGGTTTGGTACAGTATGGATGTTCTTGTATGGTATTGTACCATTTTGGTGTGTTATGCTACCGTATGGATGTTGTTGTGCGGTATTATACTTTTTTAGTGTGGAACAGGACCGTATGGATGTATTTGTAGGGTATTGTACCATTTCGGTGTTCTATGGTACCATATCGATGTACTCGTACGGTACTGTACCGTTTCGGTGTTCTATGGTACCGTATGAATGTACTCGTACGGTATTGTACAATTTCCTGTGTTATGGTACAGTATCAATGTATTTGTACAGTATTGCACCGTTTTGTCATGGTACGGGTCCGTATGGATGTACTCGTATGGTATTGTACCGTACAGATGTACTCGTGCGGTATTGTACCATTTTGTTGTGGAAAGGTACCGTATGGATGTACCCGTACACTATTGTATCTTTTTGGTGTGGTTTGGTACCGTATGAATGTACTCGTACGGTATTGTACCGTTTTGTTGTGGTATGATACCGTATGAATGTTGTCGTACGGTTTTGTACCGTTTTGGTGTGATATGGTGCCTTATGGATGTGCTCATTTGATATTGTACCATTTTGTTGTGGTTTGGTATAGTACGGATGCACTCGTATGGTAGTGTACCATTTTGGTATGTGTTATGCCACCGTATGGATGTTCTTGTGCGGTATTATAATTTTCTAGTGTGCTACGGTACCATATGGACGTACTCGTATGATATTGTATCATTTTAGTGTGTTATGCTACCGTATGGATGTTCTTGTGCGGTATTGTACCTTTTTAGTGTGGTATAGTATCGTATGGATCTACTCGTACAGTATTGTACCTTTTTGTTGTGTTATGGTACTGTATGGAAGAACTCGTATGGTACTGTACCATTTTGTTGTTGTATGGTACAGTATGGACGTACTCGTTCTGTATTATACCATTTTGGTTTGTCATGTTACCATATGGATATTCTTGTGCTGTATTGTACCCTTTTAGTGTGATACGGTACCGTATGGATGTACTCGTTTGGTATTGTACCGTTTCGGTATCCTATGATACCGTATGGATGTACTCGTATGGTACTATTCTATTTTTTTGTGGCATAGTACCGTATCGATGTACTCGTACGGTATTGTACCGTTTTCTTGTGGTACTGTACGTAGGGATGTACTTGTACGGTATTGTACTGTTTTGTTGTGGTATGGTACCGTACGGATGTACTCGTACGGTATTGTACCGTTTTGGTGTGTATGGTACCGTATGATGTACTCGTGCCGTATTGTACCATTTTGTCGTGGTATGGTACCGTATGGTTGTACTTGTACGATATTGTACAGTTTTGTTGTGGTACAGTTCCATATGGATGTTCTCGTACGGTATTATACCGTTTTAATGTGGTATGGTACCGTATTGATGTAATTGTACGGGATTATACCATTTTTTTGTCGTATTGTACCGTATCGATATGCTCGTACGGTATTGTACCGTTCTGTTTTGGTAGGGTACCGTATGGATGTTCTCGTACGGTAATGTGCCATTTTTGTGTGTTACGGTAATGTATAAATGTAGTCGTATGGTATTGTCCCGTTTTGTTATGGTATGGTACTGTATGGAAGTTCTCGTACGGTATTTTACCGTTTTGTGGTGGTATAGTACCGTATGGATATACACGTACGGTATTGTACCATTTTGTTGTGGTATGGTACCGTATGAATGTTGTTGTACGATTTTTTACCGTTTTGGTGTCGTATGGTACCCTATGTATGTTCTCGTACGGTATTGGACCGTTTTGTTGTGCTATATTACCATATGGATGTTCTCGTATTGTAATGTACTGTTTTGATGTGGTATGGTATCGTATGGATATACTCGAACGGTATTGTACTATTTGTTGGGGTATGGTACCGTATGTATGTACTCGTATGGTATATAGACCGTTTTGGTGTGTTATGCTACCGTATGGATGTTCTCGTAATGTAATGTACCATTTTGGTGTGGTACGGTACCGTATAGATGTATTCATACGGTATTGTACCGTTTTGTTGTGGTATGGTACCGTATGGATGTACTCGTATGGTATCGTACCATTTTATTATTGTATGGTACAGTATGGATGTACTCGTACGGTATTGTATCATTTTGGTATGTTATGCTACCGTATGGTTGTTCTTGTGCAGTATTGTTCCTTTTTATTATGGTACAGTACCATATGGATGTACTCATACGGTGTTGTACCGTTTCGGTGTTCTATGGAACCGTATGGATGTACTCGAACAGTATTGTACCGTTTCTGTGTTCTATGATACCGTATGGATGTACTCGTATGGTATTGTACCATTTTTTTATGGTATGGCACCGTATCGATGTACTCGTACAGCATTGTACCGTTTTGTCATGGTATGGTACGGTACGGTATGGATGTAATCGTACGGTATTGTACCGTTTTGTTATGGTATGGTACCGTACAGATGAAATCGTATAGTATTGTACCGTTTTATTGTGGTATGATACCATAAGGATGTCTTCGTACGGTATTTTACCCTATGAGTGTTATCAAACGGTTTTGCACTGTTTTGATGTGGTTTGGTACCGTATGAATGTTCTCGTACGTTATTGTATCATTTTGGTTTGGTATGGTACCGTATCGATGTACTCGTACGGGATTGTACCATTTTTTTGTCGTATGGTACCGTATCGATATACTCGTATGCTAAAGTACCGTTTTGTTGTGGTATGGTACCGTATGGATGTTCTCGTATGGTATTATACTGTTTGGGTGTAGTACTGTACCGTATAGATGTACTCGTGCGGTATTGTACCATTTTGGAGTGTTATGCTACCATATGGATGTTCTGATGCGGTATTGGATCTCTCTTTAGTGTGGTACGGTATCGTATGGATGTACTCGTATAGTATTGTACCGTTTTGTTGTGGTAAGGTACTGTATGGTTGTACTCGTACGGTCTTGTACCATTTTGGTGTGGTATGGTACTGTATGGATGTACTTGTACTGTATTGTACCATTTTAGTGTGGTGTGGTACCGTAGGAATGTTGTCGTACGGTTTTGTACCGTTTTGGTGTCGTATGGTAACGTATGAATATACTCGTATGGTATTTTACCATTTTGTTGTGGTTTGGTACAGTATGGATGTACTCGTGTTGTATTGTACCATTTTGGTGTGTTATGCTACTGTATGGATGTTTTTGTGCGGTATTGTACTTTTTTAGTGTGGAACGGGACCGTATGGATGTACTTGTACGGTATTGTACCATTTCGGTGTTCTATGGTACTGTATGGATGTACTCGTACGATATTGTACCGTTTCGGTGTTCTATGGTACCGTATGGATGTACTGGTACGGTATTGTACAATTTCCTGTGGTATGGTACAATATCGATGTACTCGTACAGTATTGCACCGTTTTGTTATGATACGGTTCCGTACGGATGTACTCGTATGGTATTGTATCGTACGGTTGTACTCGTACGGTATTGTATCGTTTTGCTGTGGTAAGGTACCGTACCTTACCACAACAAAACGATACAATACCGTACGAGTACATCCGTACGGAACCGTATTGTACCATTTTGGTGTGATATGGTACCGTACGAATGTTGTCGTACGGTTTTGTACCGTTTTGGTGTGATATGGTACTGTATGGATGTACTCGTATGGTATTGTACCATTTTGTTGTGGTTTGGTACTGTATGGATGTACTCGTATGGTATTGTACCATTTTTTTCTGAGTTATGCTACCGTATGGATGTTCTTGTGCGGTATTGTACTTTTCTAGTGTGGTACGGTACCGTATGGATGTATTCGAATGGTATTGTATCACTTTGGGGTGTTATGCTACATTATGGATGTTCTTTTGCGGTATTGTACCTTTTTAGTGTGGTATAGTATTGTATGGATCTACTCGTACAGTATTGTACCGTTTTGTTGTATTATGGTATGGTAAGGATGAACTCGTATGGTATTGTACCGTTTTGTTGTGGTACGGTACTTTATGGATGTAGTCATTTTGTATTAAACCGTTTTGGTTTGTTATGTTACCGTCTGGATTTTCTTGTTGTGTATTGTACCCTTTTAGTCTGGTACGGTACCGTATGAATGTACTCATAAGGTATTGTACCGTTTCGGTATCCTATGATACCGTATGGATGAACTCATATGGTATTATACCGTTTTGTTGTGATATGGTACCGTATGGATGTACTCGTTCTGTATTATACCGTTTTGGTGTGTTATGTTACCGTATGGATGTTCTTGTGCTTTATTGTACCTTTTTAGTGTGGTACGGTACCGTACTTATGTACTCGTACGGTATTGTACCGTTTCGGTATCCTATGATACCGTATGGATGTACTCGTATGGTATTGTTCCATTTTTCTGTGGCATAGTACCGTATCGATGTACTCGTACGGTATTGTACCGTTTTCTTGTGGTACTGTACCGAAGGGATGTACTCGTACGGTATTGTACCATTTTGTTGTGGTATGGTACCGTGCGGATGTACTCGTACGGTATTGTACTGTTTTGGTGAGTATGGTACTGTATGATGTAATCGTACCGTATTGTACCATTTTGTCGTGGTATGGTACCGTATGGTTGTACTTGTACGGTATTGTACCGTTTTGTTGTGGTACAGTTCCGTATGGATGTTTTTGTACGGTATTGTACCATTTTAGTGTGGTATGGCATCGTATTGATGTACTTGTACGGGATTATACCATTTTTTTATGGGTAAATTTCACTTACCTCCCCTGAGGTTTCTAACAATGACAGACACCTCCCCTCACGTTTCTAAAATTGCACTTACCTCCCCTGTCAGTCTTGTCGGCTAACTTCTGTTAATAGAAAGTGTGAATTTCCATTTCTACCCCTTTATTTACCTCCCCTGAGGTTTATAATAATATTAGATACCTCCCCCGAAAAAAATAATTTTTATTTTTTTTTGTAATTGCTTTGACTTTTATTTTTTGCTTTCTAGTACAAGCCAAAGAAAATTGATTGAACATTGAACTAACATGTTGTAACACCCCATATTTTTTGTAGAACTTATATTAGTTGAGCCGAAAAATTGTTTTTATTTTACGCAACAAATAACAATATTTTAGAATGACTGTGGGACATAGAAATTTAGTAGAATGTTGAGGGGGGACATGATGTGGGTTGCTGGGTGGTATGATGCAATTATTAGGGTAGGTTGTGTTATGTGATTGGAAAATTCAAGGGAAAAGAAGTTTAAGTTTAAAAATGCATGCATTGGCTAGTGTCCATGTAATTAGTGGCCTTTTGGCCAAGAAAAATTATGCTCGGTGATGATTTTTTATGTGCATAATATTGTTGCCTTAATCAAACATTGTGATGACATTTGATCAACATGGAATTAATCTTCCACAAATTAATTATGATGTGAGTAAAGTAACCCAAAACACCCTGAATTTTAAAAAATACGTTGAACAAGTATACATAACCTAATTGATAAGTGTAATTCCAAAAACTTGATAGTTAAAGTCATTCATCTATAAAGCAAAGTTTTTTTTAGCAAATATGCAAAAGAAAAAAAATTAGCATAGTTTTTTTGGGTTCATTTTCGTAATAAAGTTTTTTTTATCAATGTTAATGTAAAGTGTTTGAAGGTTCATTATTTAATGAATATGTGGCTTAGAAATTCCAAAAGTTCAAGAAAAAAAATTTGATGGGAAGAAAAGAAATTTTTGGCTAAAAATGTTAACATATTTTTTTTTGGGTATAAAAAATGGTGGTATAGGGTTGCAAAATAAAATTATTTTAATATGAAGCTATATATTTGAGATTTTTTTATTCATTGCCAAAAAAAAATGTGAAGTATCATAAAAAAGGAAAGGGACTCTAATTCCTTTGTGTTTATGCCTCGTATATATGTGGCTTAATAAAAATTTAGATTTTTTTTGAAACTTTAAAAGGAATAAAATATTTATAATGCATGTTTAAAACCAAATGTCAATATGTGTTTAATTTAACATACAAATGTATATATGGATATGTCTCTTTTAAGAAGTTGTGATTAGGGACATTAACGTCTTTTAAATTGAGTTGGGAAGGGCATTCATGTCATACCATCATTATAAGGGTAAAATGGGTAGGAAAAATAGGTTAAGTTGGTGATGTCAGCAATTTTCGTTAATTGGTAACGATCTCTTAACGGAATGGGGGAATCTGCAACCGACAACTAAAGCAGAGGGGAGGTAAGTGCAATTTTTGAAATGTGAGGGGAGGTGTCTGTCATTGTCAGAAACCTCAAGGGAGGTAAGTGAAATTTACCCTTTTTTTATTGTTTTGTACAGTATCGATATGATCATACGGTATTGTACTGTTCGGTTGTGGTAGGGTACCGTATGGATGTTCTCGTACGGTAATGTACCGTTTTGGTGTGTTACGGTAACGTATAGATGTAGTCGTATGGTATTGTCCCGTTTTGTTATGGTATGGTACCGTATTGATGTTCTCGTACAGTATTGTACCGTTTTTGTTTGTTGCGCTACCGTATGGATGTTCTCGTACAGTAATGTGCCGTTTTGGTGTGGTACGGTACTGTATAGATGTACTAGTACGGTATAGTAACTTTTCGTTGTGGTATGGTATCGTATGGATGTAGTCATACAGTGTTGTACTGTTTTGCTGTGGTATGGTACCGTATGAATGTTGTACGATTTTGGTATGGTATGGTACCGTATGGATGTTCTCGTATGGTATTATAAAATTTTAAGGGTGGTATGGTACCGTATCGATGCACTCGTACAAGATTGCACCATTATTTTATCGTATGGGACCGTATCGATAAACTCGTACTGTATTGGACCGTTTTGTAGTTGTATGGTACCGTATGGATTTTCTTCGTACGGTAGTGTACCCGTTTTGGTGTGGTACGGTACCGTATGGATGTACTCCTACGGTATTATACAGTTTTTTTGTGTTATGCTACCGTATGGATTTTCTTGTGCGGTATTGTTTCATTTTAGTGTTGTACGGTACCGTATGGATGTACTCGTACAGTATTGTACCGTTTTGTTGTGGTATGGTACAGTATGGATGTATTCGTACAGTATTGTACCGTTTTGGTGTGATATGCTACTATATGGATGTTCTTGTGAGGTATTGTACCTTTTAAATGTGGTACGGTACCGTCTAGATGTACTCGTACGGTATTGTACCGTTTTGGAGTGGTAAGGTACTGTATGGATGTATTCGTACGGGATTATACCATTTTTTTGTGGTACGCTACAATATGGCTGTACTCGTATCGTATTGTACCGTTTTGTTATGGTATGGTACCGTATGGATGTATTCGTACGGTTTTGTACCGTTTTGGTGTGGTATGGTACCGTATGGATGTATTCGCATGGTATTATATCATTTTGTTGTGGTAAGGTACCGTAAGGATGTATTCGTACGGGATTGCACTATTTTTTTGTGATATGGTACCGTATGGATGTACTCGTATGATATTGTACCATGTTGGTGTGTTATGCAATCGTATGGATGTTCTGGTACGGTAATGTACCGTTTTGGTGTGGTACGGTACCGTATAGATGTACTATTATGGTATTGTATCATTTTGTTATGGTATAGTACCGTATGGATGTACTCGTACGATATTTTACCATTTTTGTGTTGTATCGTACCGTATCGATATACTCGTACGGGATTGTACCATTTTTTATTCGTATGGTACCGTATCGATATACGCCTACAGTATTGTACCATTTTGTTGTGGTACGGTACCGTATGAATGTTCTTATACGGTAATGTACCATTTTGGTGTGGTGCGGTACCGTATAGATGTACTCGTACAGTATTGTACCATTTTGGTGTGGTATGCTACCGTACGAATGTTGTCGTTCGGTTTTGTACTATTTTGGTGTTGTATGGTACCGTATGTATGTTCTCGTATGGTATTGTACCGTATCGATATACTTGTACGGTATTGTACCGTTTTTGTTGTAGTATAGTACCGTATAGATGTTGTCGTTCGGTAATGTACCATTTTGGTGTGGTACGGTACCGTATAGATGTACTCGTATGGTATTGTAATGTTTTGTTTTGTTGTGGTATGGTACTGTATGGATGTACTCGTACGGTATTGTACCGTTTTGGTTTGTTATGCTACCGTATGGATGTTCTCGTACGGTAATGCACCGTTTTGGTGTGGTACGGTACTGTATAGATGTACTCTTATTCAATCATTGGCGATCCATCCATCCATCTTATTTATTCCCCCAGGAGAGTTTATTCAAACGGTGGATCCGCTCTCCGATCCATTGGTTCATGGTATTTTTATATACTTATTTGCATTTTCCATTTTATCGACTTTTGGGTATATTGGAGGGGTGTCTAGAAATATTTGACGTTACCCGTACTAGTCAATGGTGCTCCGCATGCCGTCAAAGAGGTACTACTGTAGACACCCCAATCTGGTTTCCCAATTGTTTTACTTTGTTTTTCGGTTTCTTATTTCCCCGATGGTGAACCAGATCAAAGACAGTCTTGAGAGTTAAATGGTTTGAGCTTGGAGTGAGTGGAGCCCGTCCTAAACCCAAAAACCCTATATCAAAACCCTGACCTCAGGTTTCACCATCATGCGATCTATTGGATTCCTCGCGCGACGATCCATCTACCAGGTGTTGGTCAAAGTCAAAGCCTTGTCTGTTGACCATCGCGGGGCTGGTTTAACCGTCGCGCGACGGTGTCCCTTCATCGCGCGATGATCAACACCTGTCACTTTCACCTTTTTCCAGCTGGATTTTGTGATGATCAGGGGGCCACTGTCCTGAGGAACCCCGTTTTCATCGACTAAACAGTGTTCTGCAAGTGTATGGGTTGCACCACCCTCACAACCACTCCCATCACCTTGTTGGCTGGTTACTAAGCCAAGTTCTTCACCCACCATACACCTCCTCTTGCCCTATAAGTACCCCCCATGGTTCTTCTTCTAAAGGGTTACCAATTTTCAAGCAACAAAAAAACTCTACAAGCCCCTAGCGCACTGGATATCTCCTCACTCTAACCACATCCATACACTCATTTTCCAAGCTACACTACCTTGTTCAAGCCATTTTCAAAACACTCAAGCAAAGGTATAATGCCCTACTGTTTACTGTTTTGATCCTTGAGGGGGGCCGTCAGGGTCAAGGCTGGTAATCTATACCAGTCCTGGTCTTAAAGTCAGCAAGGTTACAAGAAATAGTGCACTGGCACTCCCACGCGCGATGGACCCAATCACGCGCGCGACGGTTCCCGTCATTGCGCGATGGTCCTCGTGGGGATGAGATGCTAGTTTATTTTCTATTTTATCAGTGTTATGAATAACTGTGAAGCATGACTTAAATTATTCGCTGTTTTGCATGATAAAATTCATAATTTAACTTACAACTCTTATTCATTAGCTTGGGAATGCCCTTGGGTGGCTTCTGAATATGTCTTAGAGCCTAGGCGTGCAAAGCAATTCCTAGAAGTCCAGTCGCGACACTCGCTTGGTGAACTGACTCCGTCGCGCGATGGTCGGCCTGTTCCTAACAATTGCCCTTGCATGGACAACTTGGTCTAAAGGACTCTGTTTTAGTCCCCCCTCTGTTTTGGGGTTGTATTTTATTCTTATTATCTCTGTTTGTAATAATTATTTACTTTTAGTACATATAAACTGCTTGGTTTGACTCTGGGAGTGCACTGGTCCTTCTAGAGCCCAGAAGGGGATAAGATTCAACCTGTTGGAAAGACATCAACACTCGTGCGATGGAATGGGAGTGTCGTGCGATGGTTGGCTTGCATGTATGAAGTTCCATGCATGCAAGTTAGCCGTTGTTCACGACAATTTCAAACCAAGGCACTGTTTTGATATCTAGTCACAGTTTTGAATTTTATCTCATATTTTTGTTCAAATATTTCATCCATCCATGCTGCTCTCATATCACATCCTGCAAAGTTGTTATAGTTTTAAATCCCCGATTAACTATTCCCCCGCCTTAACTGGCTAAAAATTGTTTAATAAAAGAAAAATCGCAAATATTTTCGCAAAATACCTAAGTAGAGACCAATCTCCGAATTGGGTGAGAGGCGTGCCTTAAAACCCTTTCCCTCTCGTAACTTGGCTCCCGAACCCAGATATGGTTATGACGGACTGGTTTTTTAACTTTTTCAAATCAAATAGCATGGCAGGTGCTTCGAAATACGGTTCTTTGGGTGTCTGACCTTCAAAATCCAAGTGGCGACTCTGTATTTTGCGAGCGCTCGCCGTCCGTGCACGCGCTCCCTCGATTCCGGGCTCTCGCATTCAAAAAATGCCAGGAAGTTTCTGAAGGGCATGCTGCCCACAGACTGTAAACAAGGCAGCAATGGAAGTCGAGCAATGGAAACCAGAGGACCTTTGGGAAGATCTGGTTATCGCTGATCTAGCATCCAACCTCCAGGACACCACCATTGGAACCAAGCGCAAGGCTCCGATTGACTCATGGAGTGAAGAATCAAAGTACCGCCAAATTGATCACTTGACCAGGAGTGGCCGTGTCTATCAACCTCCCAACCTCCAAATCGGAGAATCCTCTAACCCTACAGCTCTACCAGCCAAAGAGTCCTTAAACCCTTTCACTACCCCGACCAAAAACACTTTCCAACCTTTTGCTCCACCAGCCAAAGAACCCTTCCATCTTGAGAAAAACCCCAAAGGAATGATCAAACAACAACTCGAGCAAACCCAAGCCAAAATGTCTGTTTGGGATGTGCTTGTTCATTCCACTCGCCACCGAGAAGGATTCATCCAAGCCCTTAAGTTCCCTCCGATATAACCCTTGATGGTCTCGTGGCGCTCATCAAGACCATACCCATCAAGCATGCTATAACTTTTACTAATTGAGATCTGCCCGCCGACGGAACAGACCACAACAGGCCATTCCATGTCACTCTGAAATGTCATGATAAATGGGTCCCGGTGATTCTAATCAACAATGGGTCAGCCATCAATGTTTGCCCGCTCTGTGTTGCTTACTGCTTGGGATACAAAAATAAGGATTTCTCTCCCTCAGAAGTCAAAGTCCGAGCATATGACAACACTCGCCGAAATGTGGTTGGGACTCTCATGCTCCCTATGACCTTTGGATCTTATCAAAACTGAGGTAGAGTTTCATGTGGTAAGCATCCCCGCTTCTTTCAACTTGTTGCTAGGAAGGCCCTGGCTGCATCTGTCACAGTCCGCCCTGCAAACGGCACCCAAAGTGGGCCCGAGTCAGCGCGACCATGTGGCATTCCACACAGAAGACCAAACCACATCAACCTGTCAGAAATAAACACTCAGCGGAAGACTTAACACCTTAACATAAAATGAATCAACGTATTGACCAATCAATCATGACATCGCACAACCAAGAAACAATATCTGCATTATAGTACTTTAAAGATTCTATACTTCAACACATTCATTGATGACTTACTTACAACTTGAATAAACCAATTTCTTCATCAACCACCTACAACAAACTCGACCATGCACAACGCCAAGGCTAACCTCAAATAGAACACCAGCCATCGACCAAAATTAATTACAACCTATACAATTTAAAATCTTTAACTATCCATAGCTACAACTCCATACAAATTAAGTTCTATACCAGCTAAGGCACTCCACAACAACGTAACCAAAACCCCACCTGACGCTAGCAAAACGCCTCAACACAACGACCGGTAATAGACCCACTCTAAGCAACCTGCTACCTGGCAGACCAAACAGGAAAGCCAGAGTGTGTGAGATATAGAAATGCTCAACATAATACCACAATACCAAAAGGAATATCAACCAGAATGCACATCACCAACATAATTGAAATACTCGAATGTATACAACAGTTATAACCAACACATCCACCCAACTGAGCAATAATAATCAATGCACAATATTATGAATGTAATCACATCACATGCAGTGACACGTCTGTCACATCCCATGTACCCAAGGTATTGTGTCCCACACACCATATTCCCATTCATCGTTAATTAGACGGCACGACTCTTGATATGGTGTGACTCACTCCACAATCCTTAAGCGGGTACAATCAACACACCACAACATGCATATCAATAACTAAACCTCGGTTAGCATGATATATACAACCTCCAAGCATACATATCATCATACATGCATATCAACAGCTAAATCATCTGTTAGCATGATATACACCCACCACTATAGCAACATCCCATAAAAATAATCGTATCAAAAGTTAACTACGATTAGTAAGATATACACTCACCATCACAACAATATCTCATAAAAGATAATCACATCGAAAGCTAACTACGATTAGCAAGATATACACTCACTACCACAATAATATTTCATAAAAGATAACCATATCAAAAGCTAACTACGATTAACAAGATATATACTCACTACCACAACAATATTATATTGAGGAGAACCATATTAAACACACTCACCTTTGTATCGACTGAGGTACGCCAAACTTACGGTTTTGGCCCCTCCCAATTGACTGGCTTGATACCTAACCACAAGTTAACCATATCAGCTTATCGAACGCTTAAACGTCACAACTAACTCCTAACAATAATCTATAACACCAACAATAGATTAAAGATGTTTAACGCATACTAGCATGTCCATCTCAAAGGTTTAGAAGTGTCCCTAAACAAGCGTAACAATCAAACACTACATAACCCCTACATTTGGTTTGAAATCTACGACCAGCCTATCGTATTCTGTCTATAACTTCTTATAGAGTTAAAACCAGATCATAAAACCACCACCATTAGAAAGTACACCTCTGGTACATGAATTTTGATATAAAATTTGTTAAAAACGGAGTCCGGACGATAAAGTTATGCTCGTCCAAAATTACACAAAAATCTGTCCAAAATCACAGATTCTGCACGTCTATCAACTTCAAATTAAAAACTGATTTAACTTGGTACAAACTAAGCCACAACCTTCACATATTCCAAAAGACATACAAGTCTAGTTTCAGAATCAATAACCCGTGCGCTAACCCGATACCCGAGCTAAAAGATATAACCATTTTCCCAAAATGTGTCAGTGCAGTAAATACAAAACTCAGCAGGGACACACCAACTTGTAAAATCCGCCAAACTTAGAATATGCATCTAATAAACCCTAAATTTGTTACACATCATTATCACTCATCAAAGTTCATCCCTGATTTTTTCCACATTTTTCACAATAAAGGAACCTTATCAAAATTACCCCCAAACTCAGAAATTCTGTGCAGCGAATCACAATTTTCAACATAATAGTTTGTGTTTGAAAATTCATTAAAAATTGAATACTTAATACTCTTTAGTAATTCTAACGCAAAAATATCACTAACTCATCAATCTTTAAGACTCATAAGGACCTATAATTAGAAGGATCTCTTCTTAACTATAAAACAAATTGATAAAAGACGCAGCTCTGTAAGCTGTCTGCTAAAAAATAGGATCTTGACCACAGTTAGGTTTATGATTTTTATCTTTTTTCACACTTCTCAGAAAATTCTGAAAATTTAACACGATATAATAGACACACTAATAAACCTTCACTAAAAATACCAGAAATTAACAAGCTTTCTAGGTACCTTGAATAATTTCGCAAAGAACAGCCCTGCACCTTAGTTTTTTCCTTCTTCTCCTTCCCTCTGCCGCTTCTCTCTCTCTCTCTCTCTCTCTCTCTCTCTCTCTACGTAGAAACAAGATACGTATGGAGAAAGATAAATATCCCCAAGATATTTTGCTATATAAGGGCATAAGGGAATTTATCACATGCAAGTCGAACCACGTTCTAACTTATGCTCCAATCACAAATCACACACAAGACCCTCACAAGTTCTATTGTTTACGATTTAAACCCCCAAAACACATAGTTCAATTAAAAGTAATTGAAATACCGAAATATATCCGGGGCGGGTATTACAGCATCGACCAGACATCATGGCTGTACCTTCCACCCTTCATTAGAAAATCCGTTTAGGACTTGAGACAGGAATGCTCACTATTCACGGAGACTCTGGGATCCACGCACCTACTAAAGACAATGCCCCACTTTTGGAAATCCAGCATGGGGAAGAAGACATTGCTCTGGGAGGCTTTTCGTTGGATACTTCTAATACTATCTTTTCGGTCAGGATTGATGATGATTTCGTCATTAGCAATGTCGCCATAAAGATAATGAAAAAAATGTCCTACATGCTAGGTCTAGGATTGGGGAAGAACCTGTAAGGGCCTGCGAAGTTTGAGGCCCGTGAAACCCTCATGCGCACTACCGGCCTTGGTTATTCGCCCTCAAACGGTAGTAAGACGAACAAGGGATATAGATTGGAAGACTATTTCGTTAAAGAGAAAGCAAAGCAGGTCTACCAAGGTCAGCCAGAACCATTTTGGGATAATGAAACTAATACTCTACTGCCTGGGTTCGAGCTATTTGCCAACGATGTTTGGCCGAAAAGTGAAGAAGAATTCGAGGTTGCCACGGAGCAGGAAAAACCAGTTGATTGGATTGAGGTCTTTAACATGGGGAGTCTAGCGATCTTGTTCAAGGAGGACGAACTAGTGGGTACAATCATAGAAGTTGAAGTATTGATGTTGGGACAGGAGGTCCCGGAAGACCCAACTTTGCTCATCATGGATGCCGCAGGGGATTACAAAAATTGGATTTTCATACCAAGTGCAATGTGCTAGGAGACTAATTTTGAGTTTGAGTCCGAGTCTGAATCCAAGTCTTCTGAGTCTGTTGAGTCAGAGTTGGTGCCTCTTGGCCCCACTTCTCATGGCCTTTACTTCGAATTTGAGTCTACCCGTGTGTATGGTGCCCCCGAGGCCTTTGCTAATGATGAAATAAATAAATTTGATTCCGCTTACTTCCCCGATCTTGAAATAAATTGTGTCAACCCTGATGATGAAGAGATCGATTTCGATAGGGACATCCCTAAAGAAATCCGATCCCTAGTCGAAAGGGAGAACAAGAGGCATGCTCAGCCTGTAAAAGAAGAAGTTATAATAAATTTGAGAGATGAAGGGAATCCCCGAATGATTCAGATCAGTTCTGCGCTGTCTGCAGAAGATCAGCGTCAAGCTCTCATAAGTTTGCTAAAAGAATTCGAGGATGTTTTCGCGTGGTCAAATGCTGATATGCCCAAAATCGATCCTTAAATCGTGGAACACCGGATCCCCCTTTATCCCGATGCAAAACCCGCAAAATAGAAACTGAGACGCATGAGACCTGATTGGGTGCTTAAAATTAAGGAAGAAGTCACCAAACAGATCAATGCAGGATTTCTAATAGTAGCAGAATACCCTCAATGAATCGCAAACATTGTTCCCGTCCCTAAAAAGGATGGTAGAATTAGGGTTTGTGTTGATTTCAGGGACCTCAACAAAGCAAGTCCAAAAGATGACTTCCCGTTACCACACATTGATGTATTGGTCGACAACGCCGCTGGACATGCTTTACTTTCCTTCATGGATGGCTTTTCAGGTTATAATAAAATCCTCATGGCCTTAGAAGATCGGAAGAAAACCACATTCATCACTGAGTAGGGAACTTATTGCTATTGGGTGATGCCTTTCGGACTAAAGAATGTAGGTTCTACTTATCAGCGGGCCACTACGACCTTGCTGCACGACATGATCCATAAGGAAGTAGAGGTTTAAGTTGATGACATGATCGTCAAGGCCAAACAACGAGAAGGGCACTTGCCTGCACTCTGAAAGCTTTTTGAAAGGATTAGAAAATACAGAATGCGCCTTAACCCAGCCAAATGCACGTTCGGGGTCACGGCTAGAAAAATGCTTGGATTCATGATTACCACTCGAGGCATCGAGGTTGACCCATCAAAAATCAAGGCTATTCTGGAAATGGAGCCGCCACGGTCCGAAAAGGATATAAGGAGCTTCCTTGGCATGGTGCAGTTTATTAGTCGGTTCATTGCCAAACTAACTTCAACCTGTGAACCGATTTTTCGCCTGCTCAAGAAAGGTGTGCCGTTCAAATGGGATGATAAATGCCAAAAGGCCTTCGAAGCAATCCGAGCCTACTTACAAAATCCACCAGTATTAACACCCCCCATTTGATCTTATACTAGTCAGTCACTCCGTCCTCCATGGGATGTATGTTGGCACATGAAGGAGACAATGGGGTTGAAAGGGTTGTTTACTAGCTGAGCAAAAAGTTGGTCGGGTGCGAAGAGCGTTATACTCCATTAGAAAAGACATGTTGGGCATTTGTTTGGGCTTCCAAGAAGTTGAGACATTACATGCTAGCCTACCCAATGAGGCTGATTTCCCGAATGGACCCTCTCAAGTACTTATTTGAGAAACCAACTCTCACGGGAAGGATGGCACGATGGCTACTGATGTTAGCAGAATTTGAATTAAAATATGTCACTAGGAAGTCTGTAAAATGAAGAGTTGTTGCTAAATTCTTGGCTGACTGCCCAGTCAAAGGAGGTGAAGATGCCGAGTTTAAGTTTCCCGATGAAGACATAATGACTCTAGCCGAAGATGTTTGGAAGTGCTACTTCGCTGGAGCAGCCAATTAGAAAGGATTTGGAATTGGCGTGTTGTTGATAGCACCCGACGGATCCCACATTCTGCTCGCATTCAAGCTAAACTTTGAAGTTACCAACAATCAAACGGAGTACGAGGCTTGCATTGTAGGTATGGAAGCAGCAATTGAAATTGGTATAGAGAAATTGGAAGTGGTGGGAGATTCCAACCTGGTAGTGTCACAGGCCAATGGTGATTGGAAAGTCAAAGAAGAAAAGCTGAAGCCATACTATCAAGATCTTGAGGATCTCATCCCTCAGTTCAACCAAAGTAACCTTTAATCACATACCGAGGCTTAAGAATCAATTTGTGGATGCCTTAGCAACGCTAGCATCCATGGTTGAGATTCCTATTGGTGTGAAGTTGAGGCCAATTGTGATAGAACAAAGGGATACACTGGTATACCAGCATGTCATGGTTGTTGATGAGCCTGAAGACTCACCCCTGGTATTACGACATTTGGAGATTCGTGGAAAGAGGAGAATACCCCATCAAGGCAACCAAGAAAGACAAGATCGCCTTCCAGAGGATGGCCGCTCAATACATCATCTGCGGCGGAAATCTATATTGGAGGTCACACTGCGGCATGCACAAGTTATGCATCCATGGTACAGAGGCAAAAAGGGTAATGGAGGAGATTCATGAAGGTGTGTGCGGCCCTCACATGAACAGCATGATGCTTGCCAAGAAGATCCTCAGGCAAGGATATTTCTGGTCCACCATGGAGACAGAATGTGTAGAATATGTGTGACGATGTCACAAATGCCAGATCCATGCCAGCCTCACGCACGTGCCGCCATCTGAACTGTATCAAATGACCTCGCCATGGCCTTTTTCGGTATGGGGAATCGATGTCATCGGGAGAATTGTGCCAGTAGCGTCTAATGGTCATAAATTCATCCTAGTGGCCATTGATTACTTCACGAAATGGGTAGAAGCTGCTTCTTATGCCACTTTGACCGCAGTACAAGTGGCTCACTTTATCAAGTAAAACGTCATTTACCGATATGGAGTCCCTCAAGCGTTCGTATCTGACAATGGGGTTCATTTCAAGGGAAGAGCCAAGGAAGTTTTGGATGAGTTCCAGATCCAAGTACACAAGTCAACAATCTACCGGCCACAGACTAACGGAGCCGTGGAAGCAGCCAATAAGACAATCAAAGCTATTTTGGAAAAGGCTATACTATCTGCAAGAGATTGGCATGAGCAACTGCCGCTGGCTTTGTGGGGGTATCGCACGTCCGTACGTACACCAACAGGGGCGACCCCTTACTCTTTGGTCTACGATATGGAAGCTGTACTTCCCATCGAGTTGGAAGTTCTGTCTCTTCGAACTATGGTCGAGTGTGAGGTCCAGGAGGCAGAATGGTTAAGCAATCGATTTGAAGAACTCATGTTGTTTGACGAACGCAGGTTGAGGTCTCTCTATCATATTCAAGGGTATCAGAGAAGGATCGCTCGTGCGTTCAATAAGAAAGTAAGGCCTATGGACTTAGTGGAGGGCGACATGGTCTTAAAGGAAATACGGGCACCAGTCTATGATACACGGGGAAAGTTATGACCAAAGTGGTCCGGACCGTACATCATCAAGACCATCCTATCCGAAGGAGCTGCACAACTCATTGATTTGGACGGAAACGAATTCTCAACTTTGGTCAACCTAGATCAACTCAAGCGCTATTATCCCTAAGAGAATCTCGCTGGGCTAAAAATCGCGAGGGCGGGCAGACCCAAGCAAAAGTTAGAGCAAAAGCCTACTAGGATGAAAACCCGCAAGGGCAACCTAGGCAAAAATTAAGGCATGCAATAAATGAGCTCGCTAGATTGAAAACTTGAAAGGGCGGTACTAGGCAAAATTTAGAGCACAAAAGGAGAGTGTTAAAACCAGAGCGAACCCTACCCTGAATTACGTTATGACCTGATTCCTTTGCTATAAGGATACAAAGGCAGCGTTATTCTAAGGCCTGGTCATGATCAATCAAAATAAAAATCCAGGTTGCGAGAATTCAAAGCACTGAATCGAAAAGAGGGAAACCCTCCACGACTCATTTTATTATAATAATTGCTTTTAATACATAAGGCTGAGCATGATTTTCGAAAACAAAAGTGCAACATGATGAAAGCAGGTCCACAATTTATTCCATGGTTAGGATAGTAGGATTGAGTCAGTTTCCTTGGGCCTCAGCCCTCGCAGTGATGTCTCTCCTAAGCCATTTTCGGTAGCTCCTGCGAACCATCACAGATGGGTAAGGGTGCGCATCGATCACCTCACGAGTTCTCTAGAATCGCTGATAGTTGCAAAGAACGGAGTGGCGAAAGAAGGGCAGAATGACATCTACCACAACCTCCATAGGGGCCTCTTGTCTAAGGCTGAGTTGACGCTGAATCCGATAGGGAATATAGAAAGTGAAGCTTCCAAACCAACAAGAACGACCCACTGGGGGCCCGTAAAGTACACTAACATGGGTGGAAGGTCTAGCCACGGGCACCTCCAAGAAATGGTCTTAGCTCGCAGGCACCTAAAGAAGTTGACCCACTCAGAAACTTGTCTGTCCGCGAACTCAAAGCATCGTAGGGATAGTAGCCTAGCTTCGTACGCCCAATTGCCAAGAGGGATGGTCAGCACGTTCACCTTATCACAAAGCCAGATCTGCAAAAGAAAGGAAAATAAGTAAGAAACCATAGAAATCCGAACCGAGCGTTGAGGCAAAATGAGAACGTGAGAAAAACTCGAGAAAGGAGAGCTGAGTGAGAAACCAACCTGTAGGAGGAGAGGACTACCCCCGAAAGTTTCAACCACTCAGGAACTTTTTCCAAACCCATCAATGTCTCAGCCAAAACCATGGGAATCACATCCTTTCAAGCCTCGATTTGAACACCGATGCTGACCAGTGCTGAGCTGACATGACCAGTGGAAGGTACAAAAAGATAGGCTGCAAGTAGGCACATGCAAAGGGCAACCATGCACCAAGTTTGGTAGGTCATGTCCGCAAGATCGCCAGGAGGAGAGAACATCTTGATAAGTCTCATTGTGTTGAGTTGACCATCGCTGACTAAGTAGCGGGCAGCGCTGCTGCTCAATCCAAGGATCGCAGCCAAGATCTTATGGATGCTCTCACAAATAGGAGGGATGATGACTTCTCTTGAGCCGTAGCCGCCAAGGTAGGCACGAAACTCCTCCACAGTAAGAAAAATCTCTTGCTCGCCAAAACGGAACACGTGGACCTCAGGATCCCAAAAACTCGCGGCTGCCCTCAAGAGCTCGGGGTGAAGACTGACGTTATGAAGGTACCTCATGGAATAAAGGCCATGAGCTAGAAAGTTGAGCCAATCGACACCCTCCATCGAGACCAACCATGGGCGGAGCAAACCAGAGAGCGAAAGGGCCATTAGGAGGAAGAAAGAGCTTTAGAAGGGTGAGAGTTAAGTGGGATGGAAAGAATTTGAAGTTGAAGGCTTGAATTTATAGGAAGAAGGAGGAAACAACTTCAACTTTCAAAAAGCTTCGGGTTCCAAAAGTTCAAAATTTCCATGAGTCTTGCATAGGAAAAGGCTTGGTCATAGCATGGAAATACAATGCAAACATGCATTAGCTCTGAAATGCCTTTGCACAGGTCAAACTTCAACCTTCGTGCAAAATGCCTTGGGAAAAAGCAAAAATGAAACTGTCAGGAAAATAATCATGCGCGGCATAATGGAGCAACGCGCGGTATATCAAATCCAAGGAATCAACACGTGTGTAGCATTGGTACCCTGTGAAACCTTGAGGAATAACGCACGGCATTTTGAAGAAACGCAAGGCATACTGCATCTACATTTCTGCAGTTTTTGATAGCAAGGGTATGAAATGGATTTGAGGCATCTCAGGACACCATCAACCCCCATAACACACTCCAACAAGTATTTGGGACTTCAGGGATGTTTCGTTTCAAGTCAGCTCCCAAAATTCAAGGTCGTGGTACAAAATTTCGATATAATCCCATTCTTGAGTTGTGTCGAGGTATCAAATTACGTTTTAAGCCATTTCAAGTCACTTTCTTGAGTCACACAGGTCATATTGGTCGAAAGTGACTTAGTCCAAGTTCCAGCTCCTGCCCCGGGTCAAAATTCGAAGTTGTCACCCTTTAAAGTCAACATTTTCTTAGTTTTTGAGTGTGTCCCAAGCATAAAGTCAAACTTCCAAGTTGTATATTAAGCTTCAAGAATTGCCATTCTCATGTGTAGACATGTTGAGCATACGGCAAGGGCATCTATGTAAATTCTCATATGTAGCATCAATTTCAAAGTTCATTCCTTTGATTTCTATTCCTTTGTCAATATATTTCTCATTGTACACCACGTATTGGACTCAGTTTTATGATCTATGGCTAGTTGCACACTCTCGTAAGTGTCTTAGTTATTCCATTCTTGTTGAACAGCAGCAATAAAAGAGATTGAATGACAAAGACAACAATGAAAGAACATTCTCTGTATATATGTAAACCCAAAGGCATCTATGAATCGTAGTACATAACAAAATAAGGCTTGCAAGCCTAATACTCAAAATCCTATCTACCAAGGGTAAACAAACACCCCTACAAAGGAAAGCACGCAGGCTCTGTCAAGAGACAAAAAGCAAAAAGAGGAAACTCAGTCCTCATCCTCATCTCTGTCCTCACCCTCCTCCTTGTCCTTCTCAAAGACCTCCTCCTCTGCCTCAGAGCTGGCAACCTCCTGAGTATGAGTAACCTTGGGCAAGGTACTCCCAGAAGTATCCTCTAGGTCAATATCCGTGGGCTCCTCAGTCTCATCAAAAGCAATGATAGGCTCCTCCTTGGTACCGCCGGAGTGTCGTTGTCTCTTCAATGGCCTTTCCTCCTAAGAACAAGCAGAAGAAGCCTGTTGCACAGGCATGCGAATGGACTTCCGGCGAAGCCCTCGTGAAGCTCCTCCTCTAGCTTGCAAAAATGTAACATTCATATAGCATTTGCATTATACCCTCGAGTAAGGGTGATAAGGGTAAAAGTAAGCAGCTAAGATTCAAGGGTTTACCATCATCCCTCCAGCACGAGTCAATACTGGTGGGGAATGGCCCATGGCATATTGCCGCACAAGTTGCTCTAGGCCCATCATGGCTGCCGTCATCCCCCTAGCATACTCCGGAGTCACCTATGCAAACGAAGAGGCATAATTAGAAGGAGCAGCAACGATAGCAAATTCATGAAGGAAAACATGTCATACCTGAGCAAGGAACTCTGGAGGCTCGGCTGTAGGACTTGGAATCTGCACTAGGCCAGGAACTCCCCGAGTAGTCACCACATCCACTGCCTAGGAAAGTGCAGGCAACCTGGCCCCGCTCAGGTCTGCGCCATCACCGCGACCTCCACCTCTTCTACCACCTCTATCTCCTCTTCTTCCTCCTCTACCACCTCTACCACCCCGCGTCTGTTGCGTCGCCTCACAAGCAGCGCGTATCCCAAAGCTCTGCATCAAGTACTGAGCCTGGTATATGGCGTAGTCAGCGCCTGCTTCAAAGAACGACTCCAACTCGGGATCCGGCTTCGTGAATCACTCAACCTCCCCCAGTGTGTACTCACTCGTCCTCTGCACGAGAGAAGGGAGTGGCCCAGGAACCAAGAGGGTGTCTAACCTCAACGACTGACGTGATAGACGGTCGCCCAGGTACCACTGCCAGCTGTAAGGGGACTCCAAAAGCACTCTCCCTCTTGTCACCTCCCTGCTCCGAGCCACATATGGGGTGTCGAATCGATCCAAGATACGCCAATACACCTACAATCAAGAGTGTGAGATGTTAGTATGCTGATGAAACGTATGAATTAAGCAGCCAAGGAAGCATGGATACTCGATCAGGACGCTGCTCATCCAAATACAACCGATAGGCGTTCAAGTCGCCCTTTCCTTTCTTCACCCCTCGATATTCCTTCGACCAACAAAGGGCTCGAGGGAGTATCGTGTCATTGGGGCACAACATTGTAGGAGGGTACATATCCAGTACCTTGTACGTCCAAAGTTGTAAAGTTCAAAGGCTAAAGAGTTAACACGGGGTATACGACGATCAATGAAAGGCTAGCCGACAGTTAAGAGAAAGGCAAAGTTACGAGGTATACCTCCCAGACTCGCCAGTAACCCCCGAGACTCTTCTCTGTTCCCCGGGAAAAAGACCCCATGAAGGCATAGCACTCCCCCAAAGCCGCACCAACCCACTCAAAATGAGCAATCTCCCCAATATTCCTCAGCGCTGGCAGGAAAGAAAGGTGTACTCGGTTGCGCCTGTTAGGAAACAAGGATGCACCTAGTACGTACAACAGGAAGCACCTCGCCATCTGCTTCTCCTGGACCCTATCCACTAGAGGCTCTGTCCAAAAGTCTACAAGCTGAGCGTACAGTGCATCCCCCTTCTCTGCCCTCAGCTTATACCCCAAGAGACGCCTCTGGAGCTCGGGATCCCTCCCCACCACAGCATCGTAGGGGATAGGGTTACCTCCAACCCTCATATCAGTGATCGCCGCAAAGTCCAATAGCGTCACTGTCATCTCACTGAAAGAGAAGTGGAACGAGTTTGTCGTGTCCCACCACCTTTCGGCAAGTGCCCTCACTACCTGGCGATCGTTACTCGCCCGTGTCAACACTCCAACAAAATCTCCGAAGCTTGCCTCCCTCACCATCTCCCTCGCTGCCTCAGGAAGCCTCTTCTAGAACTTCAGCACATTGGCTGCACCCTCGTAGCATGAAATCATAATCACCTGTTACAACAAATGGATAATATTCAATAAACAGGCATAATACTCAGGATAGGCATGATATTCAAAAGCATGAAATTGAGAAAGCATAGTGCGTTGTACTGAAAGGCTAGTATTAAAGCATACCTCGTCTCGTCGCAAGGACAAGTGCTGTTGTGGGTCCCTCAGGACTAAGGCCTCGTCGTAAACAGTCATCTCTGGCCTATAAGCATCCAGCAGCGAAGGCACCACCGCATGCCGAAGAGGCTTGTAAGCCGCCTAGTCAAAAGGCCGGTCCCGCCCAAGGATAGCTGTTGCCTCATCCACCACGGTCCTCCGTGGAACTAAAACCTCCTCCTCCTCGACCTGTAGCCCCATGGCCACTCTAGTCTCGAGCTCGGCCCGCAATTCCCTCTCGTGGGACTCAAGCAAAGCCTCTGCCAGCCCATGTACCCCTCGTAGTGTCTCCACTAAGTCCACGAGGGATGCCGTCTCTAAAAAGTCTCCTGCACCTGCACCATTGCCTACGAACATGGCCGGTGTCTCCCGCTCCTCCACTGGCTCCTCCGCAACAATGGGTCCTTCCCCAAGTCAGCCCGAGGCTCTCTCACGGGAGAGGCCTCCATCTCCTCCTCTGCCCAATCTGAACAACCACCACCATGGGCCTCTGCGGCCCTATCCTCCAAACCAACCGCAACCTCAAATCGACCCGTTGCCTCGTCTTCGCCCCTCGGTGCCATTGCACCCAAACTCTCCGCGCCCTAGCCATAGCCGGCCACCACTACATTACCGCCGTCACTGCCAGCCACCACGGCAACCGAGGCTGTGGCCTCTTCGACCATGGCTGCTGAGACCGAAACTCCCGAGGTCTTCGGAACATCCACAATCACTGCCTCGCTCTCCGGGGGAGCCGAACTTGGTATAACCTTAGCCCTTGGTGGTTGATCGCCACCAAACATGTCTATATCATCCATGATCAAATGTGAGAGAGAGAGAGATAGAGCCGAGAGAGGAAGCAGAGATGAGATGATCGAGAGAGAGAGAGAGATGATCGAGAGAGAGAGACGAGCACGAGATTTTGAACGGTGGGGCGTACTGCGTACGCCTCACCTGTATTTAACCCCCCCCCCCCCCCCGAACCAGCTTGTCTAGAATTAAGTCTGGACGAGGTTCACAGCCTATAAAGCCGCACGACGTTTTGGCCGAGACGCGTGGCAAAATGGTCAAATATGAAGAATTCTTTGTATTGTCATGCCGTGCGCCCCTCCATAAGCTACGCGCGGCGTTTTGGTTTATTTTGATAGTTCAAATTCTGTGAAAAATTTCATAGTGTTTGGGACTGTGGTGCTTCGTGTGTTTGAGGTTTCGTGCAGTAATAAGGAAGAAAATAGACAAGAAGATGGGAAGAAGGGGACTTTTCATTCCATTAAAGCCGGGGTGAACCCCAGGAATTTTTCATTACATTTATTCAAAACAATAAAAAAAGAAAAAAGGGAAAAGAAGCAAAAACAAAAGAAAATAGTCCTACTACCCCTCCTTTTCTTCTTCCTTGCCCTCCGCCTTCAGTCACTCCCCTCGCCTGACGCTTCGTTCGCTCCATCCGAATGGTTGTCAGAAGCGTTCGGATTCCCCTTGAAATCCTCCGCAGTATCGTCAGACCCGCGCTTCGGTGCATATTCAGGATTGTGCTTGTCGTCCTACTGATCGAAAGCAAAATCCTGGAGGTTGGAGACCGCACGACGGAGGGTGCGGATTGTTGAAATCAGTCGCGCAATTTGATGGTTGAGTTCTTTGATTTCCTCTCGGTAAAAGGCCATCTCAGCCTCGAGGGAGACCACTTGTGCCACTAAGTCGCTGTCCGTCATCGAATTCGCTCCCGAAAAGCCCGAAAAGTAATCTGTCTTTGATGAAGTAGTAGGAAACTAGAGAGTTTTTGGCAATGGGTGCATAGAATGAGGCACCACCACCCTTTATAAAGAAACGTTGGCCGTCAAAAAGGCACGCCTGTATTAATGGGCACCCTTAAACCAGCCGACTGTTCTTGAAAATCGAAGAGTTGCATGGGAAGTTGAAACGCCACTCGTCTTAGTGACGAGCTGCACGACATTCTGGCTTTGCATGATCAAATCCTTTTTCTCCGGAATTATTCAACCCAGCCACCAAAATCCCCTTGGGATTCAAATATTTCAGTCGTTTAACAAGAAAAATCTACTAGAGTGTTGTGCTTTGATTAAAAGGATTCTTTAATCTTTGTTCTCCGAGACTCGTAGATTTTTCCTCCCCCGAGGACTCACCGTATTCGCATTCTTTTTGCTATATTCGGACTCGTCGTGATTTTCGTCCTCCGGGACTTCTCATAATTTTTCAACCCTCGGAGTTTGCCGCAATATTTGCATCTCTAAGGACTCGCAGTATGCTTGTCTCGCCTCGAATTTTGCCCCCTGAGGGCTCGTCTCAAATTTTTGCCCTTCCAGGGCTCGTCTGGCCTCAAATTTTGCCCCTTGAGGGCTCGTCTCGAATTTTAAGTCCCTTGAAGACTCGTTCTAAAATTTTAGTCCCCCGAGGACTTGTCTTGTTTGTCTCACAAATTTCACGACACTTGGCGCTACGAGCACTCAATCTTCTCAAGTTTATTACATGATTTCGTGAACTTGTCCTCTAGGACTCATTTCGTTTGCATTGTCCCAATTGAACTACGTTGGTCTGATCCCTGCGCACGGGGTACGTAGGCAACTCCATGAGCGCGACCACCATCGTCATTTGCCTGCATTTTGGTTTTCATGCGTTTTTATCTCTATTTAAAGTCCTTGGAGCAGCGGATTGGGATGCCTATTCTTTAAGCATCACTCGCACCAACCAATGGTGTCCGAGTTACGTTAAAGAGGGACTACTGTAGACACCCCAATCCGGACCTCGGAGGATCTTTGGACGCCCCGAAAATGAAATAAAGGAAACGGTATCTTGGCGAGCTTGAATAAATGACTACCTCAACCCAAAAGAGCCTGGATAAACCTAAAATCAAAAGCCCAAAAGCCAAGAAAAACCCAAAAGCCCTGGATTGAACCCAGAATGCCGCACGGAACACTTCTTACACTGCACGGCGTAATAAAGTTTATTACGCCGTACGAGGTCATGAGGTTAACCGCACGACATTTTAGGTAAAGTTTGGGCTGGCTAAAAAAGCTGTCGGCCATGCTCACTTGAGCCATAGCTACAAAAGTGGCTTAGCTGAAAAAGCACTTCTAGCCCGCCTGGAAAAACACCTCCACCATTTGAATTCAAAATCATGGGCTCTTACCTATAAATATACCCCTCCACTCAAGGGAAAGGGGCCTGGCTTCACAACCTTTCTCTCTCCTTGCCTTTACACTCACCTTCTATTTCTAAGCCTTGAGAATGTTATTCCCAAAAGACATTCTCTAAGCACTTTACTCCATTTTTCTCCTCACCATCAAAGTTGGTCTCTTACTAACTTTGAGACCATATCCACCAAAAGACCAACCACAACTCACACCCATACCTGTCTTTTCTCACCCGACCTCGTCTACCCACATCATTCATCATCCCCTATCATTTATCATCGTTCGCCACCATTCAAGCTCAAGATCAAAGGTAAAGACTAAGTTTCCATGGGTTAGGCTCTGCCATCAGGCTTAATCCCTTTTGGTTAAGCTTTGACTTAAAAATCATTTCCAGAAAACAAAGCAGCCACTATGCTAAAGGCACCACGCCGTGCGGCGCTTCGATGTGCCGCACGGCATAGTGTGTTAAGGCGTACGGCCTTCCGTTAGCTATTGTTTTCTTGTTCAAACTATCTGAATCATAGCTATCCTTCATAAGGTCTGTCTTTGTTGTTTAGATATCAGTTATCAGTACTTTCAGGATAAGATCATATCTACAAGCCATGTTTTGTTTTATAAACAAGGTTTCCTTGATCATCTCGAGTGATTAAATGCATCAAAAGTTGTTTTACATTCATGGCTTGAAGAAATGGTACTGTCCCGAGATGATCCAGTGATTGTGCATCTTCTGATGTCTCTTACAAATGTCGCACGTGATACACAATATGCTGGATGATGTTCTGGAAGCTGATAACAATTTGATGACAGAATAGGTACCCCGCACGGCGTATTATAAAGCCGTGAGCGGCATTACTGCCGTGTAGGAGATCACTGTAGTCCAGACAGTTTGTTGAGAAGTTTCTCTTTTCTTTTCTTTACTGTATCATCTTTACCATTTCTGTACAGATGGCACCACGCGCACGTTGACAAATATTTTCCCATGTCCCTACCCCTTTTACTTGTTTATTAAAGAGTTCCATTCTCCAAAAGATTTACGAAATTTTCCCCCTTTGAAAATGTTTGGTAGAGACCGATTTTACCGGACAAATGGGGTACTTTTTAACAAAACCTTCCCCATTCGTAACGTGGCTCCCGTACCTGAAGTCTCTACGTTATCGTCAGACCAAAAGCCTTTTTCAAAACGAGTTCTCGGTTTCTCGGATCATCCATCTCAAAAATCTGAATGGCGACTCTCTTAGGGCGCGCTGGTCGGGCAGCCCACAACAATTTCTTATGAAAATTTGTTTCAAAAAACCAAATGTAATTGATTTTGCCACTCCCCATTTTGTTAATGCCACTCCTCTTCTCTCACAAAACAAATCATCTTTATATATCAACACAAAGGGGAGTGACATTAACAAAAAGCGGATTATAATATCAAACCAATTGGAAATGAGAGGAGTAGCCTCTAAATTATACTCCCTCCGTCCCGCAATGTTTGGCACTTTTGGGAATTCCCACTTTTAAGAGAAATTTTTTGATGTACAATTGATGAGCTAACTTTCCAATTTTACCCTTATGTAATTTCAACATTATTTGAAAATTTTCAAATTTGGGCCGGATACCAAAAAGTTTTGGCGGCAATTGTGGCTCCCAAATTGAAAAGTGTACTTTTGTTTCTTTGAATTTTGAATAGATTGTTGTTTAGAGTGAAAAAAAAGGGTAAAATGGAAAATTCACCTAATTTTGCTATTGACTTTTCAAAGCAGCCAAATATTATGGGACAAGGAAAAGCACAAAAGTGCCAAACATTGCGGGACGGAGGGAGTATTAACCAAGCTTGAGTGGCTTAGGTGAACGACATGGTATATCACTCTCCCTGTTGGTCCAAATAGCAACCCAAGAGGGAGGGTGAATTGGGTATTTCAAATAGAATGAGGAATTTTAAAACTAATTTCTGCAGTAGAATTGAGCTGACTCAAAATAGTAATTCACACAGTAATGGAGTAAGCTCAAAACATAAAAGACAGCAAATGCAGAGAATTAAAGAATAAACTTATGGACTTTAATAAGTGAAACTAATTAGCTAATTATGCAAGATATACCCCAATCCTGTTTTCAAACAAATCTTAGTTCATACATGCAATATAGATATGCAAAGCGGAAAGTAAAGAGAGTAGGGAAAAGAGAATTGAACACAGGGATTTATAATGGTTATGTCCGCAACTTCACGATCTAGTCCACTCCCCAAGTGTCCAACTCCAGATTTGTTACACTATCTCCAATAGTTACAATCTTCTAGCTTCGCGGGTGCTAGACAACCTTTACAACGAGCAATCTATCCCCAATCGCTCCGACTAATTTTGACTCCGGTGCTAGTCACACCTAACCCAACTAGTTTTGACTCCGGTGCTAGTAACACCTAACTCCAAGTGATTTTTTCTCCAAAATCACTCACAAAAAGTAATCACTCACAAGAGTATGAACAATGATGTACAATCCCTTTTACAATAAAGATCAAAACAAGAACTCTCTCACACAAGTGTAAAAATATCAAGATGAAAGCTTAGAGATAAAAACCAGATTTTCAAGAGAAGCTCACTACAATTTTCTTCAGGAGTTCTGTGTCATTTCCCTCTGCCTTCTCTTCTTTATATTCTTGAATCCCCAATTGAACGTTGAATGATTTCCTCTTAGCCGTTGCATAAAATCAGCCCAATTATTTCCTTCTTTGATATTTCCATCTTCAATCTTCCAGCAACAAGATTTCCTCTTTCCTTTACAAATCCTGTCCAACCATTAGAAAAATAGGAAGAGATTTTCCTTAATCTCTCTCGTTCAATTCTCTTGTCTATTGGAGATAGCAATCTGATGAAGAATCCTTCCATTGGTATCTTCAATTCACCCATGCAAATCCTCTTCGATTCTTCAACGTAGAGCTATATTTTCCATTCTGTCCATCGCCTCTTTTCTTGCTCATAAATGTAGGAAAATAATCTCCAGTATAAAGCACAGCTTGTGAACCTTTGATGTGAGGGAATTACTCATAAGTCCCTATAATATTAACTAATGATGAAATTAGCCCAATAGAAATATATTCTTCCAATAAAGCCCACAAGACTAATTTAATTCCAATTAGGTTATGTACATCATCAAAATCTAAAACCATGGGGCCAACACTCCCTCCCGTGCAGCCCTGATGCACGTGGAGGTATGAATTGAGGAGACCAAGAGATTTGACTTGAGTGAGGGAGACATGACCATCCAAGGTGAGGCCATTTCTTAGAGGGTTCCAACTTTACGTGATGGGGAATGTTAGGCTTTATCTTACATTGCTCACCTAAGCCACGGTAGCCACCCAATTTGGTTAATATATAGAGCTGCTACAGGTACAGCAAAGGCTATACAACAGCCATGTACAGATGTCTTTTGCTCCCGTGTCAGGTCCCACAAAGATGATCGGAGCCGCTCATTTTGTTCAAAATATTTCGTTTAAGGTACTCATGAAAAATCATCTCAATCCGATTTCGGAAAGGGTGTTTACGAATCATCCAAATTTACTTCAGAATTTAGGCCAAATTTTGGAGCAAAGTTGGATGATTCGTAAACGCCCTTTCCGATATCGGATGGAGATGACTTTTTACAGGGACCCTAAATGAATGTTTTAAACAAAATGAGCGGCTCCAATCATATTTGTGGAACTCGAGACGGACACAAACGAGATCTGTACGTGGCTGTTGTACAGCCTTTGCTGTACTCCTATCTTTATTGGTTAACATAATCTAGAGTCTATTCCACTTATTGCCAATTGATTTTAGGTTGAAACCTTCTAAGAAATCTAGTACGAAAAAAATTTACAGAATCAATCAACTATTTTTTCAATCATCTGGCACATAACAGTTCAAACAAATTGAGTCTTGTTTTCACATTTAATTTTATGTTCTATCCAAGGATGGAGCTAGAAGGGGGCTAAGAAACTGTTGGGAGTTTGTCTGATGCATCGACCCGCTACTACGTGCTCAAGGCCAATTTGTATGGGAGTAACGGCAAAGAGTCCACCACATTACTTGGGCCCAATATACACTGAATGACCCATATCCACTTAAAAGGCTAAGCCTTATAAGTGGTGAGCCATCCAATTGTATATTAAGGTCCAACTCTTTTTCTGTTTATCCGATGTGGGACTCAATGTTCACACATGTTCTAACAAATCTCCCCCTCATGCGTGAACCAAACATTGGGCATTAACCTCTCTCTGCATCCAAGCTCCCCCTTGATTCTGATCTCATACTCTCAACCCTATCTCCCGAACTGGGCTTATTCTGCACCCACTCAATCGATTCAGAGTCATCTCAATTGAGAGCCAACGTGCCTAGTCACCGGCACCATGCTCCCCGATGAGAACTCCATTGAGAGCCAACGTGCTCATTCACCAGCACCATGCTGCCCGATGAGTCAACTCCATCGGCCATGAGCCATCCAATACAGCACTCCAACATTGAGCCACCTTGCTTCATCGGGAGTCACCTTTTTTGGACTTTATACCGCTCCACGAGTGTCTTCTGTGCAAACCCATTCAATGATGCGCTGAGAGTTTTCCCATAGATCGTCAGCCATCGACTTTGATACCATTTGTTGGGAGTTTGTCTGATGCATCGACCCGCCACTGCGTGCTCAAGGCCCAATTTGTATGGGAGTAACGGCAAAGAGTCCACCACATTACTTGGGCCCAATATACACTGAATGACCCATATCCACTTAAAAGGCCAAGCCTTATAAGTGGTGAGCCATCTAATTGTATATTAATGTCTAACTCTTTTTCTGTTTATCCGATATGGGACTCAACGTTCACATATGTTCTAACAGAAACCCTACTTTTACATTCAAATTTTTTTTTTCTTTTTTTGATTCTATATATTTGGCCCTCCTATGCAAAAATTTTGGCTGTCTCTGATTCTATCACTGCATATCGTTACACTTGTGTAGCTCTTTAAATTCGGAGCATGACAGCTTATCAATGAAAATATTTGTAAGGCCATGAGATAACTACTCGTAGACATGGAATTGTAATGCATCTCATGGTTAGAAACAGAGCCATATTTGTTTAGTTACAACATCCCACCTTTGTTTATTTTTTGTACCACGATTAATTAACATTATGGTGATATACTTCTCTAGGATGTTATTAGCTGTACGTAGGAGATTGCATCATTGAATTTTCTTTTAACTACCAGCTAAAAAAAGGAATAAATTCGTCGCCACGTTATTCCAAAATATGGGATGATAGCCTCAGGAATGATAGGTAGGATTCTTTAGCATGTAAATTTACTTTTCTGCAATCAATGATATTTGATCAGAATTTTCTTTAATTTAGTCCCCACATCAATAATATGTTATGACCATTTTATTTCTTTTTGCAAGATTGCAGGTGGAGCCTTTTTGGGTATGACCAAATTTTATTTTATGTTTTTTCTGTTGGGGGAATATCCATTTGACGGAGGGGCCTGACCATAAGGTAATTGACTTCAGGAGGGGGTCTATTTATCAGTCAAAAAGCTCAAATAATTAGCATACGCCGAGCCCGATAGAATAGCCCATCTTGAAGCAGACAGAAAAAAAACTGTTTCTGTTGTTTCTTGGGTAAAGTTAATTGAAAATTAGAGGTCGTCCCTGTTTTTTAGGTTCAGTTTGAACCCAATCCTGAAATATTTTTTCAAACCTGCACGGGCTCGGTTATTTGCGTCCTGACTTTTATACCCTCAATCCAACCATGCTCCTTCAAAACTAGAGCCACCTCCAGAGCGCTGCCGATCTTCCCACCAATACCCCTCTCTCTCTCTCTCAACCACAAAATCAACAATTGCAGACATCCATGACGCCGTCAAAGTCTTCTCTCTCCTCTGACGGATCATTCGTCGTCGACCTCGACCAGTCCTACAACGTCCACTTCGACAAACGCGGGAAAACAGCTAGCCATGGTGGACGTAGCTCCAAACTTGGCTGAACAGAGTGATTCTCCGACAAGACAGCCACCTCTAGCACGGTGGCAGTGACGGAAGCAAGTTCCTCCACTAGTGGCAGTCGATTCATGGTGACGGGTGATGAGGCTGTGTGAAGGGGGACCAATCCACGCCGGAGATGCCGGAGCGAGGGTAGAAATCTTTGTCTGAGTATGGCGGCGAGAAGAGGATCGGGCTTGATCGATTTTTCCTATAATTTTAGCAGTTACTCGTCATGGCTACTGTTGCTGCTAATGGTACTGACAACGTCGATGGCGGTGCCGATCGCGGTGCTACTATGGAGATCTTTCAGCCAGGGCGACGGAGCCGCCGAGGCTGATGATTGTGAAGACGGAGCAGGAGCCGGAAATTAATGACGACAAGAAGAAGGTCACCGTATTTTATGGCACCGTTGAAGGTTTCGCCAAAGTCGGTTTTGATGGTATTAGGGTAGTTATTTATAATTTAATTAATAATTTAAAGTTAGATATGGTTTATGTGCTTAATTTCGTTAGATATGTAGTTTAAAATGTACATATCAACATGCATTCATTAACTACATGTAGAGTACTACTTTACATTTACCATTACAAGTTAAATTATAAATCAAATATTTATAATTATATTTGATTTTGATTCTTTTTTTTATTTTTTTTCAATTTTTGATCGTGTTTGTATTTTTTATGAGAACTGTCTATAAAAATTGTGTATTTTAGTGTGTGGTGAAGCTATTTGAATAGTGTATTTTGGACAAAAATACCCTTGGCTATGTTAACTGCCAATTGTCATAGTCAGTTGTATGAGAACTGCTGGCTATGTAAATTGAGCTATGAGAAATGTGTATTTTTATATGAGAACTATATATTGTAATGAGAACTGTCTATTAGAACCGTATATTTTCTATGAGAACTATTTATTTTTTATGAGAACTGTGTATTTTAGTGTGTGGTAAGACTATATGACTGTGTATTTTTCAGTTCACATAGTCCAATTCTCATAATCAGTTCACAACAATAGTTCTCTATGAGAACAGTCAATTCTCAGAGCCAATTCTCATAAAACTGACTTTGAAAACTGGTAGTTCTCATAGAACTGACAATGAGACTTGGCAGTTAAAAATTCAATCGTAAATCAATTTATTTCCTATGTGAACTAGTATTACTTTTTTAAGACATGGCGGTGAGAACATTTATAACTATATTGATTTTGATTACTTTTCTTTTTTGTTTTTGATCAATTTTTGTTCGTGTGTGTATTTTTCTATGAGAACTGTGTATTTTTTTATGAAAACTGCATATTTTTCTATGAGAATTGTGTATTGTCCATGAGAATTGTCTAATAGAACCGTGTATTTTCTATGAGAACTGTGTATTTGTCACGCCCTCGATTTTCAACATAAATAACAATACCATTTTAAATACAAATCCTCACAATAGTACATACAATACCCCCAAAATACATTACAGTTTCAAAATCCACAAGTCTGTCCAATCGAAAATAGAGAAAACAATACAATGTCATTTGTTTTACGAAGATAGACAAGTACTTCCAAAAATAACTTAGGTCTGTGATGTCTGCATGCACTCCGTACTCTCCATGACTGCGCCCCTGTGATGTACCTGAAAATGATAGGTTGAGCTACGTACACTAGCCTAGTAGAGAAATCTATACGCAAGTTATAAGAATATATAATGAGTCATGCACCTAGAGTGAGTGAATACGACGAGATACCACAAAGAAACATGAGACTTCCACCACGAACAAGCATACTACAACCAGTGGACCATGAATTCATATGGGTATTCCTAACAGCTCATATGCCAAACTAGAAACATAAACCGACTTGAATTATCCTAATTAGACCACAATTTGTTCACACCTGTTACTTGTCCATTGTTACACAACTTGTAACGCCCTAAAAATTCGGAGACATTAATAAACATTTCAAAGATTATTTTCACAAAAGGATTTCATAGATTTACTACGTCACCATTTCAAATGCATATGCCATTATATTACAACCGTTTCGAATAAATCAAAATATTACAATTTTCAAATAAACTTAGAAGCTTCCAAACTAAAGTCAACTTAAATTAATCAGAGCGACTATGCGCATGGAAACCAAGGTTTTCAGCTTCTTCCTCAATAGGATTGAACTCGATCGAATGATACGACACTTCTGTTCCATCTTCGGTACCTGGTGTTCAAGTTACCAGGGCAACATAGTACCGTGAGCGATGACGCTCAGCAGCCAAAACTCACCCGAACCCATACCTTACAAGCAATAGGATATACAATTGAAATGCATTAAAATAACGTAAAAAGAGAAAAAATAAATCACTTCATTACTATCCTTCAACCTATATGAAATCTCAGATCTTATCCATAGATCTGTTCCTACCCATAACCTCTGGCACAAACACTGGTGTGATCCGACTCCCCTTTTCTAGATCCGGATGAAAGATACCTAAGTTATGTACTCTGGTATCCCATCCGGGACCATAAGTTCGGATAAAACTTCACCGGCAACGCTCAAGCGCCGTCTAGCCCGGGTTGTGACACAAACACAATGCCACCTTTATGTCCCGTCCCAACATCCGAGAGCCGATCACCACCATGCCGTAGCCAGGGTTCGTAAATCCATACTTTCAACAGATCACCACCAGTCAACCTCCAACAATTCAATCCCCGGATTCCTTGTCCGGAATCCCAATCATAGTCCTTCACTTTATTCAATTTTCCATTAACCCTATTTCAACGTCTAAGATGATAAATCCGCACATCGCAACCAACCTGGAAACTTATTTGTCCAATCTACTAGCACAACAACATTTCACACAATTCAACATTTTTCAAAACATGCTAACAGGCTAACAACAATTAAATTCACGATAATAACAATCATGCGATAAAACTAAACACGCGAATAGTTTATCATACGATAAAATTTATCATGTGATTCAATAATCCAACTAAACATAACAACATGCTAAAACTATTTAACCGTGCGATAACACTAATCATGCGATTAAAATACATCAAGTTATCCCTTTTATTTCCTCTTTTCTTTTTGGAAATTAAAGTCTACATTTAATTTTACATTATTTGCAAGTTATGACAAAATTATAACAATTTATTTCCGCGATAAATCTAGGATTGAACCGGAACTAATTAACTTTGAGGCTTTTAATATTACATTGCAATACACTAGGGTTAGATTTACAATCTACACAAACTCGAGGAACCAAACTGTAATTAATCCAAATATTTTCCGAAACCCAGCTACTACTGTATTCGGAAAAGAAAATGGGGGGGGGGGGGGGGGGGGGGGGTGGGTTGGCCGGCCTCCATCGGCGACGTCGGGTTCGATTATTTTCATACCGAAACACAAAACAATCAATACGGAACATAAAATATATTTAGGGAGGTGAGTTCGGACTACCTCTCATCCGACAAAACAAGTTTTGGAGCGGCGGCGAAACTCGGCTGGTGAGGTGAGCTCCGGTTGATGGCTGCTCCGGTTGGTGATGATGAGTTCCGGTGGTGAGAGGTGGCTGGCGGCGGCGGTATGAGGGTGAGTCGGCGAGTGGTGGTGAGGCCGAGGTTGGTTAGGCCAAGGAGGGACGAAGAAGTGGTGGTACACGGTGGTGGTGGTTATGGCCGAAGGTGGACGGGCTGGGCCGAGCGGAGATGGTGGAGCGCGGCGGAGGAGGGGGCCGAGAGGGTGGAGGAGGAACGGAGGAGGTGGTGCGGCGGAGGGATGGCAGAAAGGGGACGGTGGGTCGGAGCTCTCTCTCTCTCTGTGGACGAAACAGATGGGGAGATGAAGTGTGTGTGTGTGTGTTATGTATAAGTGTATGTATGTATATAATAGGAAAAGAAAAAGAAAAGTGGAGTGGGAGGTGGAGTGTTGAAGTTGTTGGATGGGAAAGGAGGCATGGTGATGGTGGGGAAGTGGGGCTGCTGAATTTGGTAGAGGGAGAGGGTGGTGGAGTATTGGTTTGGGTTGGGAAAAAATGATCCAGTACAACTCATGCACACACTAGGAAAATTACTCGCTGGATACGTGCGCGCACAATCGATTACAGAAATAAAATTGGCGTGACGACATAAATAATTTCGCATTAAATAAAATAACGAGCAAGATATATATTTTTCTTTTGGAAATTATTATTATTTATTAAAAATACTGGGTCTTTACACAACTACTCCATTCTGCCTCTATCTATATGTATATGCAATGATCATGCACCAACAGTAATATGTGAACTATATATATATATATATATATATGTACAACAAATCCCAAGATGTTAATGACAGCGAGTTACCTCTCGGCAGAATAGTACAAACATTTACTAAATTGCCTTTTTGAACATAATCAATTCGTCTTGTATTTCTCAAGTATTAGCCATTTTCCGTTTCAATACAACTTTGGGCATTTGGGACCCCATGCGTCCACTAAAAACCTTTCATTCTTGTCCGGGCGTTTGGGATCCCGTGCGTCCACTAGAAACCTTTCATTCTTGTCCGGGCGTTTGGGACCCCGTGCGGCCATGTTCATTCCGGCATCGCACCATCCGGTGGATCCGTGGCTTTCTTTATATTCGTAGTATCGTTCTATTTCTTTTTTCCCATTTCATATTCCTGAATGACCTCATCCTCAACTTATAACCAATCTATATCATCCATACAACATGCCACATGATCTCATTATATCCACTTACCAATTGATCATGAACGTTTCAAAGCACTCCAAAACAATCAACCATATCATAGCATCAACTAGTAGATAAGTATACTCATTTCCCATATGTATATCACCACATCCTACATAGCATACTAAACTCATAAGTAACTTTATGACACACTAACCACTAGCCTCTATACTAGAATCTCATAAATCGAGAGCCCAAGAAGTTTAGGAAGATCAACAAATCATTGGAACCCAAAGTAATCAAGTTTAGGGATGGTTTAATAATGTTTAGAGTGTGTTAGAAGTAGTCGGGAGTCAATACAATCGAAGGGAATTTAACATCCTCAAAACTATTTTCTGACTACTAGGTATCGATACCACAAAACATAGGTATCGGTACCAAACCAATCTAGAGAGCAATTAGAAATTAAGGTACCGGTACCTCAAAAAGTAGGTATCGGTACTAAGATTTCGGTACCTCAAAAAGTAGGAACCGGTACCAATGCATTACAGTTGGCGATTTTGCAAAAACTCGAGAATGAGCACAAAGTCAAAATCCAACGAATTAAAGCAGGATTTAGGCACATAACCATCACATAAACTCATAACAAGAGTAAGAAATCCCTACCTCAAGTCAAGGATCGAAACCCACGCGATTTGAGTAAGCCCTAGCTCTCCAAACTTCGAAATCAATCGAATATTCCTCCTCCGAGCGAAACCCACGAAATTCAAGCATAAGCCTATGGTTGAGGGGTGGAATGGAGGTGGATCTTGGTGGTGTTTTGGTGGAGTTTTGGGTGAGAGAGCAAGGGAGTGTGAGAGAAAGAGCCGAGAGGGAGCTGAGAGAGAGGTCGGGAGATGAGAGAGAGGATTGGGGACTTTTTCTCCCTACACACACACCTACACATATATATACTTACCCAATCACAAATTGCATATGTATCCCTCTACAAACAACCTTCCCACATTGACCCCAAATCAAATAATCCAATAAATCCCTCATTTATTCCACATTCTAACATTATAAAACCTTTAAACGATTTTCAAAAATACGGGTCTCTACAATATTTTAGTGTGTGGTAAGACTATGTGAGCTATGTATTTTTCAGTTCATATAGTCCTGTTCTCATAACCAATTCACAAAGCTAGTTCTCTGTAAGAACAATCATTTCTCATAGCCAATTCTCATAAAATTGACTATGAAAGATGGTAGTTCTCATAGAACTGACTATGAGAATTGGCAGTTCACATAGCCAGTTAACATAGTCAAGGATATTTTTGTCCGAAATAATATGATTTAGTAATTAATTCTAAAAATATAGTTCTCATAGCCCCAGTTCTCATAGCCATAGTTCAAGGGTATTTTTGTCCAAAATAATATGTTAACTCGGGCTTTGTGAGCTAGCAGGGATATTTTTGTCTGAAATATTATGTTAACTGGCTATGAGAATTGGCAGTTCTCATAGCCAGTTCACACAACTAAGGATATTTTTGTCCGAAATAATATGGGTCAAGAGTTGATTCTAAAAATAAATTTTACTAAAAATGGACATGTACACAAAAAGTTAAGAAGAATAGGAAAAATAGTAAAAATGCATGAAAAGTCAAGAAAAATGACTGAAACAAAGAAGGAATATTTTTTTCAAGACTAATTTAAGCCCGACCCTATTTTTTGGGGCTGGCCTCTAAATTACCCTAAAGTTAACTAAAAGAATTGCTCTAAAAAAAAAAACAAGGTGTTCTAACTGGCCGGTTCTCAATTATCGTGGTCTACTCGTCCAAGCCCACCACATGTTAAGTCTATTTCCCATAAACCCTGTTTTAAGTAAATAACCAAAAATACCCCTACCGCTTCACGAATCACCAGATCCTAGTCCTACTCCTTCTCTTCCCCTTCTCATCCATCGCCACTCCTACTCCATTACCAACACCAGCCGCTCACACACCAACTCTCTCGCCCTCTCTATCGTCGGCAATTCCTTGTCCCCTTCTCCGTCGCCGTCGTCGTCTCCAATCCACACCCCAATCCCATCGCGGTGTGCAAAAACCAGGTAAGATTATCGTGGCTAATCTCTATACTGACAACTCTTTTCTCCAATCGAACAATTTCTTTTTCCCTTGGTATAATTTATGCAATTCAAACGATGCAAAGTTTCTCGAACTTTACGGTTTCTTACACTAACATTTGCCATATATATATATATTGGTGCAGGATTAACAATGGCAGACAAGGTGTCGCACCGCGCGAGGACGATGGATTAGTAAAAGTCTTCATGAATTTTAACGAGACTGCCGCCGCCGTCGCTAGCGCCAAGGCTGCAACATCGGGCCCAATCATGGAACAGAAGATAGAAGTCCTAGAGCAAGAGAAACGACAAGTGGTCCACGAGAACGTTGTCGTGAGGGAGAGGATCGACAATCTGAAGGAAGATTTGTGTTCGATTCGAGATAACCTTTTGAATGCACATCGTACCCTATTCTGGACTGTCCAGATTAGTTTATTTATAGTATTTGAATCCCTGATGATGAATAAGATCAAGAATACCTCGAGAATGTTAGTGTGTTTGGGTTTTGAGCAAGATAAACCCTCTTTTCAAACCCTTTAAGCCACAACCAGAAAGCCTCAGCAAAATCTTATTTGCATACGCTGGTCCCGCACAGGCGTACGCTGGTCCACTGCCACGTGTCAGTCATTAGTCAGCTTTGACCATTGACCAGGCTTGGATTGGCCTACGCAGGTTCCTTACTAGCGTACGACAGTCAAGGGTAGTTCTATCACCTTTATTCAGCCATGTTCACAAGACTTTTTGGCCACCCCAGTACACTGTTTGATCGTCTGAGAAGCGATCTCGGCAAGGGGATATTCCCCCCCTCTCTCATACAACTCCCATCACCTTGTCTCATGCATTTAATACATGAAGACTTACACTCTAAAACAACAAGCCCCATTCAGCTGGTTACTCTCTTCCCATCTCCTCTATATATACCCCCCCTGCATTTATGTGAATGGGGTTACAAAAATTCATAAGCTCAAGTTACAAGTTCAAGCCGTTACCTCTTGTTCATCATTCCTTTGCCAAAAGAAGTGATAAACAAACTCCATACACCCTCACTACTCACATCCACGCATCTACGTTCTTCATCCAAGCCATAGTTCAAGGCTCAAAACATTCCTACAAACTCAAAACGAAAGGTGTATCCTTTGACAACATTTTGTTCTGATTCCAAAGGGGTCTGACAGGGTCAAGGCTGGTAATCAATACCAGTCCTGGCCCTAAAGCTAGCAAAGTTTCAAAACTGTTCGTGGCTAGAACTAGCACACGCCAGTCCCAAGTTTGCATATGCCAGTCAAGGCTATATGTGCAGTACTGGCGTGGGGATCAGTGTCTAACTATTTTATGTATTTCATTCCATATATCATTGTGGAGCACGCTAAAAACCTGTTTATTGCTTTGCTTAGTTAAATCTGCTAGTTTTATTATTTCTATTCATTTCTACTACTTTGGGATGCTTCTGAGGTCTTTCTAAATATGTCTCAGAACCCATAAAGTGCAAAGCCAAGCACTGGATAAAAGGTTAGAACTGGCGTACGGTAGTTCTTCACTCGCGTACGCCAATGAAGCCAGTCCAGTGGCTAGCCATTGCATGGCTACTAGGTCTCGGCCTCTGCTTCCCCCACACTGTTTATGGGGTGTTTTATTCTATTTTGTGGCTTTATAGCGCATTTAGACTACTTATAACTATATATAATGCTATATGAACTACTTGGTTTATCCTGGGTGTGCATTGGTCATTTCCAGAGCCTAGAGGGTTGAAAATAAGCATGCCATTTTATCACATCCCACCAACATGTTACAGTTTTAATCCCCTTAACTGTTCCCCCGCCCTAACTAGCTAAAATTCGATTAATAAAGAGAGAATCAATTATTTTGTAAAATGCCTGAGTAGAGACCGATCTTCGGATTGGGCGAGAGGGGTGCCTTAAAACCCTTTCCCTCTCGTAACCTGGCTCCTGAACCGCAGATATCAAAAGGTGACGACGGATCAGTCTACGAAACCTTTTCCAATCAAAACATAGCAAGTGTTTCAAGTTCGGTTCTTTAGGTGGTTTACCGCAAAAATCTGAGTGGCGACTCTGAATTGAGTATTTCCCTGCGCTTTCCAAAAAAAGGCGCACTCGATTTTCATACCAAAATTTTAGGGGTGTGTGCCCGTGTGCCCACAGTGGCAACTCTGTCGGGGTCGTATTGCATTAGTCTATACTTGGAAATTAATACTTTTGAGAACAATCCTTCAAAAGTCTGTCAAAATAGTATGCTCTGCGCTGTTGAAGAACGGAATGGTGACTTAACAGGATCTCTGCATCCGACCAATCCAAACTGGGACTTTTTTGATTATTCACTTGAGTAGTTTTGTCCAAGTATTGATTTATAAAAGTAAGCCACATTTTAAAAGGCATTTTGCAAATATTTTGTTTCTCTCTCATTAATCAATTTTCGGCGTTCTTCATGTGCATCGATGTTGGCTAGCCCCGTTGAGGTGTTTTGGGTAATCGGCACAGTTTACCAAAGCCCGGGGTCCTCAAATGCCCAAAAACCTTGGACGATGATGAGTCATACTACCATTCGACTATTGCACTACAATACGCGGGCAGCGAGAAGTATATCTTGGCTCTAGTCTAGGGAACCCCCTCAAACCAAAATCGGCCTCTTCATGTACAAAGCTCTAGAACTCTCCAAACTAAGACAGGAACCCGCAGGGTAAGATTATTTGCATCTAACCTCGATATACTGTCTATGTGTTACTGCTTTCACCTATCACATGCACTGTACATACATTCCATTTTGCATAGGAGCATAATAGGGCGACTTTTAGGTTGTCTCTTGTCGAATCTGTCTTACGCTTATTAGGACGTTGCCTTGGCCCGATGACGAGTCGTGCATCTTGATGGTGCACGTTATCAAATTTTCAAAAGTCCTTGAATCAACGAGATTTTGGGAAATCAATACTTTCTAAGTCCTTGTCTAAAACCCAATCGAGGTTTCAAACAGAAAACTAGGAACAACGGAGAGAATGGTATAATACTTACACCACCCAGGTTAAAGTGCTAATCACCTACACTGCTCAGGCTTCGGCACAATGCTGCTTATGCTGCCCCAGTTAAGGTATCACCTCATCTACACCGAGTTGTTCTAACTCCAAAGTTGAAACCTCGAGAACAGAATAATCAAAGTCTTGGACTATTTTTGACATCTTTTAGTATCAATTGGTTCAAACAAGGATACATCGTTGAAAAGAATTTTGAGGATTTTGGTAGCGTCCGAATGTCTTGAGACAGACTCTCTTTAGTTGTAGAGTCTAGGAGGACACTGGCAACGTTGACATGCGCATTTTCCATTCTTTCAAAATAAATTGTTGCAGGCACTCCACTGAGCTTTCATTTACTTTACTGTCTAGCCGTGAGCTATTGCACCATCAAAGAGAATTCCAAGAACAAGAGCCAAACCAACTTGGAACGTCCGCCGGGTCCGTACAGAAGAAGACTTGCAAGACTTGCTCCCCAGTCAGTTACAGCAGAAGCTCTAGCTAGTTCACCGTCAAAGGCAGATTCACCGCCGACTACATCACACGAGACTCCTCCATCCTTTCCTTCTTCAACGTCATCACCAAAAGCCATCCAAGCACTCGTCATGGCTGATGCTCCTCAGGATCAAGCTACGATTCTTACTAATCTCTAACACAACATTGCAATCATGTAGGAAAGAGTCAATCAGGCTGAGGCTTCTATGGCCAACCTGCGCACTTTGATAAATGAACGGCTCCTAGCAAGAACAACAGGCGAAGAGAGACCAAACCTTGAACCAGAGGTGCAAATTCCTCACGCCGAAGCAGCTGTTCCAAATCTATAAATGGTAGCGTTAATTGCAAATATGGCTAACCTTGGAGCGGTTGTTTCCAAATCTAAAAAGGTTGGTGCTGGTGGTTTGGACATGGATCGACTTTGCCTCTTCCCAAATGCCTAACTCCCTGAAAGATTTAAAATGTCGGACTTCACTAAGTTTGATGGAACCGGTGACCCGAAAACTCATCTATTGGGTTATCATGGCACTATGAAGCTATTGGCAGTTGAAGAAGACATAATTGCTCAAATGTTCCCGCAAACTCTTTTCGGTCCAGCCTTCCAATGGTTTCTGTCTCTTGACGTCTCCAAAAGAAGAACTTGGGAAGACATTGGGGCAGCCTTTGTCACTCAGTACAACTACAACTCCTACTCAAGATGACTACCCAAGAGTTGGAATCAACCAAAATGAATGCAGAGGAGTCCTTTGCAGACTTTATCAAAAGGTGGAGAAGCAAGGCTGCCCTCATGACTGATGGTCCAAGTAAAAGGGATCAGATCCACATCATCTCTCACAACTTGTAGCCCGACTATGCTAAGAAACTTGTGTTGGTTCAGGCGGCCAACTTTGAGACTTTCTTTGAGTCTGGTTTGGCCATCGAAGAAGCACTACAAATTGGGGTTCTGCCAAGGAGCGAGCATGCCACTTCTACCATAATTCAAAAGGCTAAACCCCATGCTTACACAGGAAGTAGTACCGCTTTGTTTGGTAGCAACAACTATGCCAATGCGGCTTCTAGCGGAAACAATGCCGCTACTCCGAATTCCAACCGCACTGCGGATGTCAATTAGGTCCAAGCTCCATAGAAAAGCCGAAGCATAAACCAACAACCCCGAGACTTTGCTATCTTTGAGGCACCTCTTTCCTCGATGATGGAAAAGTTAGTCAAATCTGGCCATCTCAGGCCCTTGTCTCCGACCCCTCTTCCTCAAAATCCACCTCCTAGCCATAACCCCAATGCCTTTTGCACCTACCACCAGATGCCAGGCCATCTTACTGATTCTTGTTATCGCCTTCATCATGCAATTCAAGATTTGATTGATAATGGCACTATTCAAACCCCACCTCCATCAAAACCGAATGTCATCTCCAACTCCATGCCCAATCATAACTCTAACTTGCAGATTAGCTAGATATCCCTCAGTTCCTCTCAAATCAACCCAAGCCCCACTCAAAACAAACTCAGCTCCACCATATTCAATCCTACCCACTACATTGTCCCGAAAAGCCACCTTAAGCCGATTGTAACCATCCCGTCTGAACTTAGCATCAACATGATGGCAGCTGGTTGGGCCATGGAAGATAAAACCGAAGAATGGAAAGAGCACTCTGAGGACTGGATCGAGCAATACAACATGGGTTTTCCTGTATCCCATATCAATCAAGCATGGTTAGACCATTGGGAACGGGAATGGAACGCGGCACATGCAGATCCTTTGGATGGTCTTTCTTTGTTCATGCTCTACCACCAACCTGAACTGGACAATCCTGAGGAAGAAGCTGAAGAATATGTGTAGGATCCACAACCCGATGTTGGACAATTAGCATTAGGCCTCAACTCTGACTTGGATCAAAGTGACGTCGATGTGCAGTATTGGAGTGACTATGAAGAATGGGAGATTATTCCCTATTTGCGTTGTTCACTCGGTATCATGCTCCCTCTAGTAAACTCAATCTCAAACACAGTCGATGGTCATATCCATGAATTCGACCCTTCTCTCGATATCATCTCTATGGAACAACCACGCCCTATCGTTACCATTCCGGGTGACGACTGCAGCATCATGGTTTTACAAGGTGCACCGCCCGATGATCTTTGGGAGGTCGATGAAATTGTCGACGTGGGTAAAGCCTCACCACCTGCTAATCTCTGGGATGTTGATACAGTGGTGGATGTAACTGTCGGTGACGAAGTCTGGACTGTCAACTCGGTTTTGGTGGATGGAGGTCTCTGGGATGTTCCGTTTGTTACCAACCCGGGAATACCTTTCGAGGATGCTGCTGCTCAGGACCCTACTTTTTGGGAGGGTTTGGTTATGGAGGACTTGGCAATGGATTTAGCTCTAGGTTAGGATACGTCATCAACGGTAGCTTTGGTTGACAAGGAAAAGCGCAAGCTGGGAGAGGTTTTTGCCGACCTATGGGATTTCAATGGTATGTCTTCTCTGTGGGACGTTGCTAATGTCACAAGGAGCGGCCGAGTCTTCCAACCTCCTAATCTTCAGGCTGGAAGCTCGTCCAATCCATTTGCTCAAAGGCCCAATGTTCCTGCTGCTCAAAGGAAGACTTCCCTTGCCGTTCCTATAGTTCCAAGTGGTGCTCCAGAGGATGATATCATTAAAAAGCAACTCGAGCGGATCCCCGCTGCAATCTCTTTTTGGGGTCCAATATGTTCTTCTAAAGAGCATTGTGAGAAGTTGTCTTTAGCACTTGCTCATCTCACGGTACCTCCCAACATTACTCTGGAGGCCATGATCGCCCTCATACTGCCAATCATATCAAAGCACTCTGTCACTTTCACAGAAAGGGATCTACCTATTGATGGAGCTGCTCATAACTACTCGTTACACATAACTGTCAAGTACAGAGGACATTGGGTGCCGACCGTTCTCATTGATAATGGCTCCATAATCAATGTTTGTCCTTTGAGGGTCGCTTACCGTCTAGGACTCACTAAGAAGGATCTTACGCCGTCTAACTTGGAGGTCAAAGCCTACGATAGCACTTGCCGTGTGGTGGAGGGGACGCTAATGCTCAAACTTGACGCTGAGGGTTTTGAGATGGATGTTGAGTTTCACGTTGTCGACATCCCTGCTACCTTTAATCTGTTGTTCGGTAGGCCGTGGCTTCGTAGGGTAGACATCATGGCTGTGCCCTCTACTCTTCACCAAAAAGTCATGCTGGGACTCACTTCTGGGACTTTGACAATTTGCGGGGACTCTGGAATCCGTTCGCACACTGAAGATGGAGCACCAATCTTGGAAATTCTGCACGAAGAGGAGGATGCCGATTTTGGAGGTTTCTCTTTTAACACGTCTGGTTCAGTCCTTGCCATCACTATGGATGGTGATTTTATCATAAGTTCAGCTGCCTCGAGATAATGAGGAGGATGTCTTATATGTCTGGCTTGTGGCTTGGAATTAACCAGCCAGGGATCGTTGAATTCCTTATCTTTCCTTTCACCGAAGGCCGCTTTGGTTTGGGATATGTTCCCCTGCCAAAGATGCCAAGAAAAGGAAAGGTACGGGAAAGCCTCGAACCCTTCAAGGTAACACTGATAGTTACTTTGTACGTGAAGGTGGAGGCACTGCTTATATGGGATAGATTGAGCTATTTTGGGATCCAGATACTCGTACTTAGCTGCCTAGTTTCGAGGTCTTCGCTACCGACACCTGGTCTGATAGTGAGCATGAGGAACTAGTTGAAGAGGAGTTCAAGAAGCAGTTGGCTCAGATCAAGGTGAAGACCGACTGGCTGAAGATGTTCGATCAGGGGAGTTTGGAGTAGTTGTTCTCCCAAGTAGGTTTGGTTGGCGATGCTGAGGAGGCTGAAGTGCTGATGCTTGGGCCCGACATTCTTGAAGATCCTACCTCTCTCATCGTAAAGGCTAAGGGTAGTATTAAAAATTGCATTTTCACGCCACGTCTAACTTGCATTGACAACACATTTGAATCAAACACAGAGTCAGTCGAGTCTAAGTCTAGCTCAGAGTCGGAGTTTGTGCCTCTTGGCCCTCCATGTTGTAACTTTTACTTTGAGTTTGAGTCGACTGTACTTGGCAACCCTAAAGGGTTTTATGAAATTCATGATCCTGCTTCCGACTACTTTGCTAATTTCTATATAAACTGTGTCGACTCTGATGATGAAGGAACAGATTTTGATGGGAACATCTTCGCTGAATTGCATTCCCTCATCGAAAGGGAAGATGAAAGGCATGCTCAGCCTCTAATAGAAGTAATTTCTTTAAATTTGAAAGACAAGGATGACCCCCGTATGATACAAATTGGTTCAACCTTATCCCCGGAGGATTGCACCACATTGATCGACTTGCTCAAGGAATTCTTCAAAATCTTTGCATGGTCTCACAAGGATATGCTAGCATTGATCCTAAGATAGTGCAAGATCAGATTCTCTTGACGCCTGGAGCTATACCTGTCAAGCAGAAGCTCCACAGAATGAGGCCAAACTAGTTATCGAAGATCAAGGAAGAAGTCACCAAGCAGATTAACGTTCTTGAGGGTCGCAGAGTACCCTAAATGGGTCGCCAACATCGTGCTTGTTCCTAAAAAGGACAAAAGGATCCGAGTCTGTGTCGATTTTAGGGACTCGAACAAAGCAAGCCCCGAAGACAATTTTCCTTTGCCACACATCAATGTGCTTATGGACAATACGGTAGGGCATGCTTTGCTTTCATTTGTCAACAGATTCTCTGGATACAACCAGATATTCTTGGCACCAGAGAGCCAGGAAAAGACAACGTTCATCACTAAATGGGGTACCTATTGCTACGTGATGATGCCGTTTGGACTAAAGAATGCTGGCTGCACCTTTCAACTGGTCCAAACGACCTTATTACATGACTTAATCCACAAAACGGTTGAGGTCTATGTCGATGATATGATTGTTAAGGCGAAGGAACGAGAGGATTTCATTCCAGCGCTCAGGCAATTACTTGAGAGACTCCGTAAGTACAAAATGCATCTCCACCTGCAGAAGTGCACATTTGGGGTTACAATAGGCAAGATGTTGGGGTTCCTAATCACTGCAAGAGGGATCGAGGTAGATCCATCTAAAATTAAAGTGATTCTCGAATGGAACCACCACAGTTTAAAAAGGGAGTGCGAAGCTTTTTAGGGAAGGTTCAATTCATAAGCAGATTCATTGCTAAGTTGAGTTTAACTTGCAAGCCAATGTTCCGTCTGCTCAAGAAGGATGTCCCATTCAAATGGACAGATAAGTGCCAAGCCGCTTTTGAGTCAATCCAGAAATACCTGCAGGCTGATGCCTCCTACACCGGGTCGACCATTGATCTTGTAGTTATCTGTAACTCCGACAACTATGGGGTGTTTGCTAGCACAAGAAAAGGATGCTGGAGTCGAGAAAGCTATCTATTATCTGAGCAAGAAAATGGTGGTATGTTAAGAGCGCTATACTCCTTTGGAAAAGACGTGTTGGGCGCTTGTCTAGTCCTCCAAAAAGCTAAGGCACTACATGTTGGCTTATTCAGTGAGACTGATTTCTCGAATGGATCCTATCAAGTATCTGTTCGAGAAACCTGCGCTTACTCATAAGTTAGCACGATGGTTGCTTTTGTTCGACCTCCAATATGTCACAAGGAAATCTGTGAAAGGACATGCCGTGGCAGAATTTCTGGCCGATCACCCAATTGATGGACCAGAGGATGTAGATTTCACCTTCCCTAACGAAGAGGTTTTAACGGTAGTCGAGGACGTTTAGATGCTCTTTTTTGATGGGGCCACTAACCAGAAAGGATTTGGGATTGGGGTTTTGTTGATCACGCCTGTCGGTGCTCATATTCCGCTTGCTTTCAAATTAAACTTCGATGTCATGAATAATCAAGCTGAGTATGAGGCCTGGATTGTTAGAATGGAGGTTGCTATCGCCCTTGGAGTCAAAAAGCTTGAAGTAATCGGAGATTCAAACCTGGTAGTCTCTTAGGCCAATGGAGATTGGAAGATTCATGAGAAAAAGCTGAAGCCTTATCACCAAGATTTGGAAAAACTGATTCCTTGCTTTAATATGGTGACTTTCACCCATATTCAACACTTGGAGAATCAGTTCGCCGATGCTTTGGCGATTTGGCTTCAATGATCGAACTTCCAGCAGGTGTTAGGTTGCGATTGATTATGATCGAACAAAGGGACTTGCCTACATACGAGTACATCAATGCCATCGATGATGTCAATGATGGCCCACCCTGGTATCATGACATTTGGAACTTTGTAGAGCATGGGGAGTTTCCCACTGAGGCCACTAGGAAGGATCGAGTCGTTTTGCAACGGTTAGCCGCCCAATACATCATTTGTGGAGGGAAGCTATATCGAAGATTGCACTGTGGAATGCACAAGTTGTGTGTCAACGGCGTTGAGGCAACAAGGATAATGGAGGAAATTCACGAAGGAGTCTATGGTCCTCACATGAGTGGTGTCATGCTTGCTAGGAAGATCCTAAGGCAGGGCTACTACTGGTCTACTATGGAGTCCTAATGCATCGACTACGTGCAACGATGTCATAAGTGTCAAATCCATGCTAATTTGAAGCATCTTCCTCTGTCTACTTTGTATGGCATGACTTTGCCGTGGCCTTTCTCTGTTTGGGGCATTGACATCATCGGTATGGTTCGACCTTCCGCTTCAAATGGCCATAAGTTTGTCCTAGTGGCGATGGATTACTTCACCAAGTGGGTCGAAGCTGAGTCTTACAAAACCCTGACACAGGTTCAAGTCACACAATTTATTCAGAAGAATATCATTTATCGATATGGTGTCCCACAGGCATTTTTATCCAATAATAGAACTCATTTCAAAGGTAGGGTTTTGAAACTTTTTGAGGAATTCAAGATTCAGATCCATCATTCAACAGTCTATCGTCCACAAATAAATGGAGCAGTCGAGGCTGCAAACAAGAATGTCGAAGTGATCATTAAGAAGACCGCTGAGTCTGCAAGGGACTAGCACGACCAACTACCTCTAGCACTTTAGGGGTATCGAACATCAATCCAAACTTCAACTGGAAACTCCCTATTCTCTGGTCTATGGGATGGAAGCAGTACTCCCCATCGAGCTTGAGGTACCGTCACTAAGAGTACTCATGGTAGAGTGTGGTCTCACGGAATCTAAATGGCTGAGCAGGAGATTTGTTGAGCAGATGCAATTTGATGAAAGAAGGCTTCGTGCCTTATATCATGTTCAGGGGTATCAAAGAAGAATTGCTCGCGCATTCAACAAGAAAGTGAAGTCTAGGGACTTAGTCGAAGGGGATATGGTTACAAAGGAAATTTGTGCTCCGGTGTTTGATCCTCGCGGGAAGTTCCGACCAAAGCATTCTGGGCCTTACATTATCAAGATCATCCTATCTGGGGGTGCTGTTAACCTCATCGATCTCGACAGTAATGAATTCAATACCTTGGTCAACCTGGATCAACTCAAGCGTTACTATCCCTGAGAGATGCTCGTTGAACCGAAAACAACAAGCGTGGGCGGTTCCAAGCAAAAATTAGAGCAGCCTGCTAGACCGAAAAACCTAAGGATGCGGTCTAGGCAAAAATAAATAGGCAAAAAGTCGAAAGCTCGCTAGACCGAAAACCTGCAAAGGTGGTTCTAGGAAAAAGTTAGAGCGCAAAAGGAGAGGTAAAAACACCCGATGAACCTTGGCCCGAACTACATGCTGACTTGATTCCTTGAAAGGGATACGTAGGCAATCTCTCCTCGAGATTCGGTCACAATCTTTCAATTCAATCCATGGTTGATGTTTTGGTACACAACAGCGGTCGAGAAGGTCGAGAACAAGTCAAGTTTCATTGAAGAATCAAAAGGGGGAAACCCTTCATCTTTCAATTTTATTGCAAACTACTATTTCTAATATACAAGCTGAGCATAAAAGCCTTAAAGCATTTGAAGCATGAAAAACATAATGAAATGCTAGAGAAGCCTAACGGCTCACAGCTTATTCTAAATATAGCAAAGTCAATTCCGGAGTCAATCGATGTTTTGTCTTCCTCTTATCTCTGCTCGCAACAATCTTTTATACCAACTCATTAGTGTTGGGTTGAAATCGGGGTCTGCTGCTTGGATGTCTCTAAGCCCCCAACGCCTTTGATATCCGCCAAGTGTCTGTGCATTGAAATTTGGAAGACGAAAATTCTCAATACCAACACTGTTGTTCTGTTGGGAAATGCCTAACTAGCGAAGGATGCGGCCGGGGATATAAAACGTAAATCTTGTCAACCCAGCAATTGCCATCCTGTCAAACCCATCAAAATGTGTAGCCATGCCGGGAAGATTCAACCATGAACACCTCAAAGCAGTCTCGTTAGGCTGCATGTGATTCAGAAACTCATACCAGCCTTCTAATTCCATCTCAGGGAACCTCATCTGCCTCTGATGGATTCTCCTTGGGAAAAGATTTCAATCTTCCTCTGGGGGATGAAGCAAACCGATCTTGTCAGATAGCCACAGCTACATGAGCGAAAAGACAAGTAAGAAGCCAGATAAGACTTGAGCGAGAAAACAAGTAAGGAGCTAGGAGCAGTCTAAGCCGAGTGTCGAGGTAAAATAAGAAAGTGTGAAAATCGAAAAAAGGTGAACTAAGTGAGTTTTACCTGAAGAAGAAGTGGACTGCCGCTGAAGACATTGGTCCTGACCAGTGCTTATCAAGTCTAAGCCCAAAAGTGTCTCTGCAAGGACTAGGGGCACCACGTTCTTTCGAACCCCCATTTGTGTAGCAACACTCACCAAGAGAGTACTGACTCGCCCATCGTCAGGAACCAACAGATAGGCAGCCAACAGACAAATCACCAAGGCAAAATGACACCAGGCCTACACAACATCGTTTCCTAAATCGCCATTTGGACTGTACCTTTCAATTAGGTGGAGGATGTTAATTTGACCACCTTCAAGCAAGGTATTGGCCAAACCTCAAGAAATGTTGAGTGAGGTCGCCAGCAGCCCTGGCATGCTCACTTGATAAGGCGGAACAACGAGTGTATGAGATGCAAAGCTCTGGAGATAAGCTTGAAACTCTTCGACAGTCGGGCACATCTCATCGTCGCCAAAGCGGAAGACGTGAACATCAGGATCCCAAAACCTAAGAGCAGCTCTTAGAAGTTCAGGACGGAGTGGCACATGCCTAAGATATCGGAATGAGGCGAGACTACGAGATTGGAAGTTCAACCAATCCATTGACAGGAATTCTACTAACCAAGGTTTGATCAAAGTGGGGAGTGGATTCTCCATCGAGAATGCCAAAGGTTGCTGAATATGGGAAGTGAAAGTGTGAGTTCAACATTGCTAGCACCTTCCATTTATAGGTAAAAATGGCAAAATATCAACCTCGATTTGCGTGTCAAAGTTAAACCCATGCCTTGGTGTCCAACTACCCTAGCATGCAAGGACACTGCCCTTTGGTGTTTAAAACTGTGTCCAAACTGTGTGACGTGATGACAAGGCCTATTTCCCCAAAAAGGAGACTTGGTCAAACAAAGGGATTTGCAGCTGGTTTTACCTGTGTACACTAGTTTGGAACTAGCGTGCATGTATCCGGTTACATAGCGTACGAAGGTTGTAACTGGCGTACGCCAGTCCAAAACAGCAGAAAACAGTAGAAGACAGCTACTGCCTTCAAATGGTCGTTTTGCATTCTAGGGCCTATTGTGCACTTTTGTTGGTTCCAGCAAGTCGCAAGTGATATTTGGGACTATGTCGAAGTATTGGATTCAAAATGTCGCGCTCAACGAGGATTTTGGACCCTCGGCAGCCCATTTCAAGTTCAAATCAAGGTTTCGGAGTGTCGAAATCCATTCTAGGGACTTTTGCCAAGTTTTGTGATACCGTACACGTCATATGGACTTAATGTGACCTTGCAGGTGTATTAGTTTCAGTCCGGGACTCAAATTTGTCATCTTGTGTACATTTTTGCGACATTTTTCCAATTTTTCGGTCAATTTCTTATTCTGGGATGCTTTTCTCGATTTTGTCGATTCATACAGGTCATTACACATTGGTTTGACCTTATGGGAATGACAGTTTTTCTTATTCCAAAGAATTTTGAGTCTTGGCCCATTAATGCCCAAAATTTCATTATTTTCCATGTGTCCAAAGGTTCGCGTGGTATCCGGGGACTTTTCTATCCTTTTCTTTCGAGCTAGATCAGTCTGAACTTATACGTGTGTCCATTTGATTCAGATCATTAGTCAATGCAAGTTGGATATTAATGGTTGGTTTATACGTTTACTTTTTTCAATTTTCTTCAAAAGAGGATTAATAAGCGGAAGATGCAATTTTATATACTACTATATCACTATCCATGAACAAAAGCTGGAACAATGTATGTAGCGACACAACGGCCCGAGCAAAAAGTAATATCAATGGGGCACATTTGCCTAAAAAGTCAAAAAAGGGCACACAGGCCCAGCCTTGCTTCATAATATCAAGTCTAGGGCACGCCGGCCCGCTGTCGAGTCTATCTAAGTGGGCACACAGGCCCGAATCAAAGCAAAAAGACAGTAAAATAAATGAGGCTCGGTGGTAGCCCTCAGTCGTCAAAAAGGTCCTCGTCGTTGTCGTCATCTCTCTCTCTTGGGTCTCTCTTGTACCCAGGATTGTTGGTAGAGTCGTCAGAGCCGCTGCTGAAAGATAAGCGCTCCTCTTCCTCTTCTTCCTCCTCCTCCTCCTCACTTTCGCTCTCCGCAGTTCGAGATGTCATGGCTCCTTTCCTTCTCTTTTGAGCTGGCCTCAACTGTGTCGGCCTCTCCCTCAACTTAGTTCGAAATCTCGTCTCTTCGCGAGTCGTAGCGCTCTCTGCCCCTCTCTGCACGCTCGCTGCTGACTGTGAAGCACTCGCCTGTCTTTGGGCTGTGGCAAGAGTGGCAGAGGCGCTCACCATCTTCCTTTGAGGAGGGGGTCGTATAGTCTTTCTCCTAAGAGCCGCCTTAGCTTGTCCCTACATTGTCAATTCATTCAATCATTTCAGTATATATTGTATATATTAAATGCTGAAAGTAGGAATCAAGAGCAGATGTATCGTGTATCAACAATGAGCCTATCTAGTATCGAAAGCAGGAATTGAACAAGTTTCTGGGATTATACCTGAGGTCTCGTCTGTACAGAAGCAAGAGCTAGAGTCACCGATAGGTATTTCAGTCGCAGAGGAGTATCGCTTGCTATTTTGTGAAATTCTTTCTCCATTCAGAGCATCAAACGGACAACTTCCTCTGCCCACTTTGCTGGTACCTGAGAGACATTTTTGGGAAAAATTCAGAATATAGTTCAAATATTGTACAAAGGAAAGGAACAAATTGGAACCATGTTTTACCGATCTTGTGACCCGAGCAGGTTTAGTCCTGGCTGGCTCGAACTCAATTATAGCATCCTCTCCCTGTGTGTCACGCACTGCCAGAGTCCAAGAAAGCTGGGGAAGGCTAGTCGTCGCTGCATAGCTGGACCTCTCCCTCGAGTGAGCTGTCTTGTCTCCTAACCTCGAACTCTGACCTTGCCTCTCTTGGCCGGCTTCCATAGCCTCTCCAACAACGGCTTGATGCGCCATCACCCCAAGTGGCCCTACCAAGTACTGCCTCCAGTAGATGCCGTAGTCGCGCTCTGGCCTCAAAAAGGCTGAAAGGTCCACCGGAACAGTAAATCGCTGCAGCTCATCCAACGTGTACCTATTTGTGTGCGAGGCACGAGGTGGAAGTGGCCCAGGGATCTAGAACACAGACAAACCAAGTGACTGTCTCGTCACCCAGTAGCCCAAGTACTACTTCCACCCGAAAGCCGACTCTAGCTGCACTCGACTCGTTGTCACCGCTCTACTCCTAGCCACTTACTCTGGCTCAGGCACCACGCTGCCCCGTGGGTTCCACTTCACCTGCAACACAATCAAAAGGGGCAAAACAAAGGGCATCAGCGACAGCATTAAAGCATTTAAAGGCAAAAAATCAACTAACGAAATTCTTGTTTACCTGGGTGCTCGACAGCTCGTCGAGGTAGGTTCTGAAGGCCAAGAGGCTTCCTTTAGACTTCTTCTTGTTGCTATGCAACGGCCCCCAGATCATGGCACGGGGGAGAGTCCTCATGTCCAGGCACTTGTTCTCTAGAGGGTACATCTTCAAAACCTCGAAGGCCCACAACTGCAAGGTTTTCAAACAATCAAAGCATCAGCATACAGCATATGCAATTCAAAGTAGAAGTATGAGATGAAAATGGACTACAAGTTTGGATTTGTACCTTCCACACCCTCCAATAGCCAGCGATCGCCTTTTTATACTGTGTGAAGTCACCCATGAAACCGTAGCACACCCTAAGAGCTGCTCTTCCCCAGTTGTACCAAGAGGCCGTGCATAAGTCACGAAGGGCCGGCAGTTAAGACAAGTGTACCATGGCACGCTTGTTTGGGTACAGCATGGCCCCAAACAAGTACAGTAGATAGGCCCTCGCCATCTGCTCCTCCTCTTGCTCAATGGTCGGTATCTTCTTCTAGTACTCTCTGAACTGCTCGTACCTGATCATCTCCTCTCCTCGCTTGGGCACTTGTCCGAAGAACCACTTCAGTGTCGCCTCATCCTTATGAATCCTCGAGTCGAACAGGATAGGCTCACCCCTTACTCTCAGGCCCGTGATGGCCGCGAGGTCCAGTGGGGTCACAATCATCTCCCCAATCGAAAAGTGAAAGGTGTTGGACGTGTCATGCCACCTCTCACCCAAAAGCAGTTAGCACGGCATGGTCATTCTTCGCCGGTGTTAGTGTGAGGATGAATAGCCCAAATCCCGCAGCATCTACCAATTCCCGCACTCGCTCGAGCAGTCCCTTGTATAGCTCTAGCGAGCTCGCTGTACCCCCGTGCCCTCGTGAGCTAGCCACTCTCCTCTGTTCAAAACAATAGCCGAGACAAAAGAAGTGCATCAGTGCATGTGCAATTCAAGTTCAATAAGCAGTCGATATCAATCATTAGCAAAGGCATTCTATGGTTGAATCAAGTTACCAAGGCAATAACTAGTCGATATCAATCATTCATGGCATTTTTGTCAGTCGATTCAAATGACTTCAGGCATCCTGTGGTCGAGTTCTAAAGTCAAAGCATCCTATAGTCAATTTCAATTTAACGTTACATTACCAATCGACTCAATTCATCAAAACTGCCAGTCGATTCAAGTTATTCCAAGTTACATTCTACAATCGAATTATCGAAGGCATTCTAAAGTCGAGTTCAATTATCCAAAGTCGATTCAAGTTTTAAATTCAAGGTCGAGGTATCCTAAGTCGGTTTAGAGTATATTATTCAAAGGTTCTACACGATAGTCGAGTTCGATAGTTCAAGTGACATGCATTATAGCTCAGACAGTTCAAAAATAAGTCTATGCAGGTACAATAAGTCAAATGGAGGTTAAAGCAAGAATTGAAAGATATACCTGTGCCCAAGACATGGACAAGTGCTCCGTAGGGTCCCTCAGGACAAGCTCGAGGTCATAGTCCTCCCGTAGGGGCACGTAGCTATCAACTCTCGATGGGACAAAAACATGCGGCTCCGGCGGCGTGTATGTCTCTGCAACGAAGTCAGAGCGAATCGCCTTAAATCTAGTCCTTGCCAGCTCCACCACAAACTCCTGCGCCCACGCTGCCTCCTCGGCCTGCTCCTCGGCCTTGGCTCTCAAGCACTGGGAGAATCTCTCACAAAGGCTTGCTCCTCGGCCTTGGCTCTCAAGCACTCCTACTCCTGGGCTCTCTCAACTTGCCTCTGCCTTTCTTCTTGAGTAGTCAAGACAGTTGCAATCACCACCAGATTCTCCCAGAGCAACCGATCGAGCTCCTCCTCAGCCACAAACTCTGCAAAGTCTCCGCGTGTAATGGGTACATGCGAAGAGGACCTTGCGGCCGGTCTAAATTCCACCTGCTCCACCGGCACCTCTTCAGATGCCTCCTCAACAACTATTGGGTCTTTCCCCCTTGCTGGATCTCTCAGCGGCGTCTTAAGTCGGGTATTGCCATCGCCATCACCACTGCCACTACTGCAGAGCCCACGAAAGCCCTCTCCGGTGACCACGAGGCCTTCCACGCCACTCCTGAAGTCTAAATGACTAACTCGTAGGCCCCCTGCCCCAACGCCCATCGGCGTCGGCGTCGGCGTCGGCGTAAGCCTGTCCCCACTGTCATCTACCTCTTGTGCATGGCTCCCGTTGCCTCCGTCGCCGCTCTGAACCTCTCCATCATCTGATCGTCGATCCGAGGCCTCTCGGTCTCTGCCTCACTAACCCTTGTCTGATCACCACCATGGCCTCCACCATTGCCGCTTGTAGCACTGTAACGCCCCCAATTCTCGGGTATGTTAAATAGACAATTTTATTGCAACTTCAAAATAGAATCTAGCTCTTTATTACATCACAACCTCCGTAAGAGTACTTTCATTACACAAGGGAAGGAACTAGGGTTCCTAACTACTGCTCCGCCCGCTCTTCCATCCTAGCAAGCTCCTCGGCTCCTCAGGTCTCCAATGCGTACAGCTCACCCTGTTCATCAATGAGGTCTGACACATTATATCGGTGTCGCCACCAATATAATATGTCAGGGTCACCAAAAGGTAACACCGTGAGCTACAAAAGCTCAATAGAGCAACCCATACCCACTAACCCTTAACTTACAAACATTAAACCATAAAATCAAAGATTTTCACATAGATCAAACATATTTGACAGACAATGACACAACCGCATTCATTATTCAACTAGCGTTGGTGTCCAAGATTCTCTGGGTTTCTCCTACGCGACTCCTCGTAGACTGTGTCAACATTTTATCAACATTTCCATAACCATATCACATTTTCAAAATCGTTTTTAACACACCCAACCTCAGTTCCGCCGTTCCGGTCTCCCGAGTATCCTCACAATGGTTCCGCCGTCCCGGGTTCCCATTGGCACACAATTGCATTGGCTCCTCTCCACGGATAACCAAGCCATTCCTCACCATGGTTTCGCTGCTCCGGGTTCCCATGGGAATGCACACAACCTCACAATGGTTCCGTTGATCCGGATTCCATTGGAACACACACAACCTCACAATGGTTCTGCTTTTCCGGATTCCCATTCGAACACACACAACCTCACAATGGTTCCACTTTTTCGGATTTCCATTGGAACACACACACACATTCCCATAATGGGCAAGTCCGGCCACATTGGGGTTTCAAAACTTTTTCTCCTTTTCAGAACACCCTTGTCATTAACACACCCTAGGCATCATGTTTCTAACTTTCTTGATTTCTGTGTCTCGTTTTCATGCATAAACTCCGCGGTAGGACTTTTCATGTATACATAAATCCTTCATTGAAATCTTGAAACTCAACTAGCAAGATCATCCAATTCTATATTAGTAATCATGCTCATAACCATCCTAAAGATCAAAATACGAATACTTCTATCAACGATAAGTCTTTATCTTTCGAAAGCCGTTCTTTCAGGTGCTAATTCAGAATAGTAGCTTGCATGCCTGGAGTGCTTGGAGTTTGGACACCCGTTTTTGAAAGCTAACCAAAGGAATTATTTATTTATCTTTGTAAAATTTTCTTTGAAAGATGTATTTGTAATTTAAGTTATAATCCTTTTGACTATGGAATATTTGTAACTATAAACTCTCATGACACCTGATGCTTATGTTAATTTGGGCTGTTGAGCCGGTGATGTAATATTTGGTAATCTCATGGACTTGGAAGTATTATTATGGGAATGGAATTACAGTAATCTTTTGGGTATCGTATGGAATATTGTGAGGATTTATTTATGGAAAACCCTTTTATTTATGTTAAAAATCGAGGGCGTGACAACTTGGTATCAAAGCATAGGTTTAGAACACTTAGAGACCGTGGGAAGATGTTAATCTTATGGGTTCAAAATATCACCGTTTTTCATGTGACATGTGTGTGCTTGCATGACTGACATTTGTAGAACTATATGGCATTGTATTTCCATTGACGTAGAATGTTGTAGAGTTGTTGACCTGTGTTCGGGGAAAATTGGAGACTTGACCTCAGCGATGTTATTGTTGTTAACTATTTTCTGCCTTATATTCTTGTAGCACGATGCCTCCGAGGCATGAGAATAACCTTGCTAGGAAGATTGTAGCGGCACTTGCAGAGTCAAACCTTCTGAATCAAGTACTTAGGACTAACACAAATGATCGTGCTATGGAAACAATGCGAGAGTTTAGCCATAGGAACCCACCGTCGTTCGATGGGGCTAGTAGTGACCCTTTGGTTGCCGATCACTGGCTAGCACAAATCTGCAAACTCTTTAGAGCTCTCAAGATTACGGAAGATGACTTGCGAGTGAATATCGTGGCTGTCCAACTTACCGGAGAGGCAAATGAGTGGTGGGAGTTTGTCTTGGAATCGAGGAAAGATGCAAGGAGAGTGGCTAGGACCGCGGCTTAAGCGAATGAGCCAGATGTAGAAAACCTGACTTGGGTTGAAATCGAGGAGCTTTTCGAAAACCAATATTTTTCGGAAACATATCGTAAGCAGTTAAGGAACCAATTCGAAAGGTTAGAGCAAGAGAATATGATCGTGTCTGAGTATGCTCGGAGATTTCAATCATCACGATTTGCACCAGAATTGGTGGCGACAGAGGAAAGGAAGTGTAGGTGTTTTAAGAAGGGGTTGCATTCATCTGTCAAGCCGTTAGTAGCAAGTCAACGTATTGGGAAGTTTTCTGAGATTGTCAAGTGTGCAAGGAGTGCGGAGATTCCGATAGGTACGCAGGGAAATGTGGAAGTGTGGGAACCTAGGCAACCGACCGCTAGTGTAAGCATGCCTTCGGGGAGTTCGGGGAGCCAAGGGAGGAAGAGACAACGGGAACCATCACAACTGTCACAAGTTCAACAAAGTTCTGAGCCGTCTGTTGCTTCGGGGTCATACGAAGCTTCATTCAAGTCACAAATTGTGTGTCGCAGGTGTGGTCAGTTGGGTCATTTCCGTGCTCAATGTTCACAACAGCAGAAGTCTTGTTTCATTTGCAGTGAGATTGACCATCTTGCTAGAAAGTGTCCTCAGAGAACAAGAGAGTATAGTGAGTCATGTTTAGTGCAGCGACCAAGGCCTGGACAGAGTTTTATTCGGCAACAATTGCAGTTTCCCCAGTTTACTTCGGGTTAAGGGTCACGTGTTGAGCAAGGGTGAGTCATGCCACTTCTCAGGATTCGGAGATCCCGGTTGCGTGTGGTACATTTCTCTTATTTAATTCCCGCATTAGGATTTTTTCTCGATTCAAGAACATCTCATCCGTCCATATTTGTATCTTTTGTTGTGATTTGAGATTAAGCCCCAAGGATTTTAGTTTGCTTATATCTATTGAGTAACACCCCTAGATAGCATTTGTGAGGTTGTGAGTAAGTCATTCTAGACTGTTGTTTTGTCATTGATGTTCTTATTTTGCATATGGCGAGGATTGATTTGATTTGGGAAGGGATTGGTTGCATCGGTGCTAGTTGGTAATATTCTGAGCGTGATCTCGTGAAAGCTATTTCTTTTATTACCATATTTCTTTGGCCCAATATGAATCTGGTTAGAGTTGTATCGTAATTTATTTTTCGTGAAGTTTGTCGTACTGTTAGCCTATGATGGTTCTTGACATTTAAGTTAATTATCACACAATCTATTCCTAGCTTTTCTTGGGAGTATTCGAAATCCTGTGGCAAGGCACCCCTCCTGACACATTTGCTATTGCTATTGGTAACTGTTTCATGTATTCCATTCAAAGTTTTATTCCGACATTATTCTGCTTGAGATAAGTTTTCATTGGTCGGTTGAGATCCCTCTGTTGCGACTATCAGTTTGTTCATTTGTCACTGTTATTCTGCGCAAGTTCTTGTGTTGCTACTTTAATCTATTAAACCCAATCTGTGGTCACATACCTTATGATATACAAATTCTTTGGTGTCGTTAAATTCGAACTTGTTGCTATTGTTGCCCATATCCGCCTTGTATCTGTTTGTTAGCCTAAACCTATTTAGTTGGTTTGAGTTTCCTTAATGCATCTCCTAGTTTATTTGTTGGAATGTATCATCCTATACAAATTCTCATGTCCAAAATTGAGCCAAATCTTGCGGTGGCATATTTCTTGATATCTAATGTTGGTTCCGTTCAATTCGAAATCATTTGTGGTAGCTGTCCTCAGTGCCATTCAACTCTATTGTGGTTCCTCAACTCGGAAGGCATATGATGGTTCAATCTGTAATGCTCAGCCTCAATCTGTTAGAAGTATTGCTCAAATATGGTATTGAACCAACTTTCAACCTTGTATGAATTGAATTACTAGGGGTCTGTCTCATTCTTTTGAGTTCGTCCTCGGTAAAGCTATGATCGGTTGTTTTAAGATTCCTCGGATTATCGTGAATTTGTACATTGAGTTTGTTGCTTAACGATTTTAAAGATCTCATGTCCCCTTTAAATTCAAGTGCCTTATTACTGTTCTCGTATTCTTGATCAACTTGAATCGAGTTTTGGAGCTTGCTTGTTTCATTTGAGATAATGATTGAATCCTTCTAATAGCCTAGAATAACCTAACTTTGGAGTAAGGAGTTGATGCAACTCTTAGAAGAATTGGTATGAGTTCTAGAACCGCTAGACTTGGTATCGAAGAGTGGGATGAAATTTATTTGCCAACGACATTCGAGAACTCGAGAGAGAATGACCGAACATATCAAAGTGATTCGTCTGTGCAAGACCGACCAAAGGATAATGTCAATTGCCGTCGTCACCCATTGTCACTTGAAGTGGGAAATTGCGTATTTCGTAAGCCGTTACCGCATTAGAGTTTGTCTCATCTTGGGAAGGAAGGGAAACATTCACTGCTAGAAAGATAGGTTGGGTGTCGGATACAGTGTGTGTTTTGGATAGCCAGGCGACTACCGATGAAATCCACTTGGAAGAGGCGCTTGATCACCGCCCATTCTAGATGGAAGTCTTGGGAAGTCAATTGGACTGTCGGGTATTTGTGATGCGCTCTACGTATCAATTATAGATGTTGATGAAGAACGAACCAAATCCATTGTATGTGTTAGAGGGGTCCGAACTCGAGTTAGAAGCCGATGTGTCCTATGATGAGAATCTGATATGTATCCTAGACTTGCGTAGTCAATGTTGAGAGGCAAGGTGATGTCATTAGTGCGAGGTTACGTGGAAATGAGGGGTTCGAAGTTCGAAAGATATACACGTGTTTGTTGTGGTTTGATTGATATGAATCTTTGACATAGATTTTGATGGTTATTGAATTGTTGTATTATGGATAGCGTTACAGTTGGAGTATGTTGATGTGATGCTTGGCATGATTGGACTTCCCTTATTAAATTTTGAGGACGAAATTTCTTTAAGAAGGATAGGATGTAAAGACCCGTAAATTTTTTATTTAATTTTAATGTTCCTAATTGACAAGAAATGGTGAAAATGACGTGAAGATGAGTGTGGTGGCTAAATGTGCAAGGCTTGAAAGTCATGGGTGTTAATGTAATTTGGTGTGTGTGTGTGTGTGCGTATATGTGTGTGCTAGGGGAAAACTTTTCCCATTTTCCCCCTCCTTCTCACTCTCGACACTCTCCCTCTCTCTGCGCTCTCTCACTCCCTCTCACCATCTCTCAAAAACTCACCTCCAAACTCAAAACCTACAACAATCAACCTCAACACCATCTTCTACTTGCGTATTGGAGCTCGTATCTCGTTGGATAGAGCTCAGTTCGATGTATTTTGTTTGGTTTGGATTTCGGAAGCTAGGGCTTGCTCAATCTCTTCTGTTTCGGCTTGGATACTCGAGGTAGGGAATTCTACCTCTCTTTATATGTTTTATGAATGATTTGGTGCTTGAAATCGTGCTTGTAATGTTGCATTTAATCTTGGATCGAAATCTGCAATTTTTGTCAAAAATCATTTGAAACGTACTCCCACTACCGGTAGAAACTTTTCCCATACCGGTAGGACAAGTGAGAAATTCTTCGTAACTAGCTCAAACGTACTGTAGCAGCTGAAAAGCTGCTCAAAACCTTCATTCCCTACCGGTAGGAATTTTCCTTCTACCGGTAGGCCAAGTTCAAGATCCTTACGTTCAGAATGTTGGCCTTTCTGTTTCAAGTTTTTATCAGTAGGAACTTTCACCTACCGGTAGGCCAAGTGCCAAATTCTTCTCTTCTACCGGTAGGACTCATGCACCTACTGGTAGGCATAATGTCTATGAGCTGTTTTTCCTACGTTTTTCCAAATCACTTATTGGAGCCTTTCATCGACTCTATTGGGTTCGTTTACGCATTCTTTCAAGTGTTTGGAGAATAGTATCTATTTCATACATAAAATCGTGTCCGATGGACTTGAACGAACTTATTGAGTTAATTGTCATGGAAACTAGGATCAACGGATTGACGTTAATGGATTATGGATATAATGTGATATCTTACCGCCTAAAATGAACTAAAAACCACAGTGAAAGGTTAGTAGATTGCCTAAAGGGGAATTAATGACGGTTTAAGAACAGGCGAAGAATACAATGACATAAAGGGTAGCTATTCGATGTAACGAGAAACATGTATTGTAAAGGTTGATATGTTTTGAATCTGAAGCTGGGAACCAAATGCGTGATTTGAATATACGGGGTCCCAAGAACCCGGAATGAGAATCGGATATACGGGGTCATGATCACCCGGAATGTAGACTGGGTATACGGGGTCCTAATGCCCGGAATGTCTTTAGATAGATCTCGTGATATGACGAGGTGAAGGGTTTCTTGTGTGCCTATCTAGGACCCTAGGGATCATATGAGCTACTAAGTGGTTGGAATGTAACCATATGTGGTGGATGTGTGAAGATCGAAAGTTGAGTAAAAAGGAATTCAAAAGATAATGATAGGTTGATTGACAAGAGTGAAATGTTCATTTAAGTTATTAATTTCTAATATATATAGTGCTTGGGTCTTATCTATGCTCCTTTGTTATCCTAAAGTTAATGTTTCATCGGCATCTTTTATTTCATTTGCATATAAGGTTTGCGTAGACTTTTCTACTGGGCTAGTGTAGCTCAAATCTTACATCATTTTCAGGTGCTAAACCGGAATAGTAGCTTGCATGCCTGGAGTGCTTGGAGTGTGGGCACCCCTTTTTGAAAGCCAACCAAATGAGTTACTTATTTATCGTTGTAAAATTTTCTTTGAAAGATGTATTTGTAATTTAAGTTATAATCCTTTTGACTACGGAATATTTGTAACTATAAACTCTCATGACACCTGATGCTTATGTTAATTTGGGCCGTTGAGCTGGTGATGAAATATTTGGTAATCTTTTAGACTTGAAAGTATTATTATGGAAATGGAATTACAGTAATCTTTTGGGTATCATATGAAATATTGTACGGATTTATTTATGGAAAATCCTTTTAGTTATGTTAAAAATCGAGGGCGTGACACCAGTTGTCAGCTACAGGTATGCCACCATAAAATGGTGTAGCAGAGAGAAGGAATATGACTCTTATGGATATGGTCAGATCATTGATGAGTTACTCAGTTTTAGCAATTTCGTTTTGGAGACATGCACTAGAAACAACAACGTACATTCTTAACTTGGTACCATCTAAGTCAGTACCATCTACACCCACAGAACTGTGGACTGGGCACAAACCTAGTCTGCAACATGTTCGGGTTTGGGGTAGTCCAGCACATATGCTGAATGGGAACGCAGATAAATTGGAATTGAGGACAGAAGTTTGCTTGTTTGTGGGGTATCCTAGAGGAACAAAATGTGGACTATTTTAAAGTCCTACGGATAAGAAGGTCATTGTTAGCCTTAATGCTCGGTTCTTAGAAGATGACTATGTAATAGAACACAAGCCCAAAAGCAAGATTGTTCTAAAGAAATTGAGAGGAGAAGTACTGATAAAGACTTCTTCAACACCAATAGTACAGGAGGTTACACTACAAGAAAGAGTTGTTGACACACACCGGTAACTCATCATAGTGGGAGGGTTGTTGTCCCACCCAATCGGTATATGTTCTTGGGAGAATCCTATGATATGATCCCTGAAGAACAACATGTTGAACCCTGTACTATAATGAGAAACTATAAGGTAAAGATGAGGAACTTTGGCAAAAGGCTATGAAATCTGCATCCACATAATGGAACCAGATGGATTCATAGCAAAGGGTCAAGAGCACATGTTGTGTAAGTTTAAGGAGTCTATTCATTGACTAAAGCAAGCATCTAGATCTTGGAGCGTCCTTTTTGATCAAGCAATCAAGTTTTTTTTTGGTTTTGATCAATGTCCGAATGAGTCATGTGTGTACAAGAAGCGCAACAGAAAAGTGGTGGTGTTCCTAGTACTATATGTAGATGATATTCTACTGATTGAAAACGATGTGGGAATGTTGTCTTCGGTAAAGGTGTGACTATCTGGCCAGTTCGATATGAAAGACTTGGGAGAAGCCAGTCACATCCTTGGGATTAAGCTTATGTGAGATCGCAAGTATATCGATGAGATCCATGCTCGTTTTAGCATGCAAGATTCCAAGAAAGGGTTCCTCTCTTTTGAGACATGGAATCAACCTATCCAAGGATTAGTGTCGTAAGACACCTGAGGAGATGGAGAAGATGAAGGCAGTTCCTTATGCCTTGGCAGTAGGAAGCTTCATGTATGCTATGATGTGTACTAGACCTAATATTTGCTTTGCCATTGGCATAGTTAGTAGATTTCAGTCTAATTTAGGGGAAGAGCATTGGACTGCAGTGAAACATATACTCAAGTATCTGAAAAGAACTAGAGATCATATGTTGGTATTCCAATTAGAGAGTCTGGTACCTTATCGGTATACAGACTCGGACTTTATGTCAGACAAGGATTTCAGAAAGTCTACCTCCGCATGTGTGTTTACCTTAGGAGGTGGAGCTATAAGTTTGAGTATCAAGCAATCGTGCATTGATTGATTCCACCATGGAGGTTGAGTATGTGGTAGCTTCTTAAGCAGCCAAAGAGGCCGTTTGGCTTAGAAACTTCTTGATGGATCTAGAAGTGATTCCTTTAGTGCAATTAGCTATTACATCTATTGTGACAATAGTGGTGGAATTGCTAACTCTAATGAGCCATTGACTCATAAGAAGGAAAACACATCGAGCGTAAGTATCACCTAATTCAATAGATCGTTCAGCGAGGTGATGTAGTTGTGTCCAAGATCGCATCGGTAAACAACCTAGCAGATCCTTTTACATACATCTTACAGGCTAAGACTTTTGATAGTCACGTAGAGGGAATGTGAGTGACATGCGTGGCAGCATGACTTTGAGTCTGAGTGGGAGTTTGTTAGCAGGTTATGTAAAAGTTATGATTTTATATGATGGATTAATATTGTTATGTATTAATTAGTTTTATCCCTTTTTGATGAGAATCTTTTATGGGCAATGTTTGCATAATATTACTATATGTGGTGCATGTGTGTCTTTTATTTTACAAAGTAGATGATCCGGTGTGTAGAGTTCTACTTACACACAGAAGATCAGATCATCGATTCTTGTGAAATATAAGATATGGTTCACAGTCTTAGATGGAACTAGACACACCATCGGTAGGATTGTAGTACAATGTTTAGTAGGTTTGTCTTGACTACAGGGAACGGTCTAGTTCTAACTCATTGTGCTAGTACACTTTGTGTGTATTGAACGGGATCACATTGAGGTAATTGTCTTTATAATAACTTTATAAGACAATTGGAACCTCATGGTTATTATGAATGCTTATGTTGTTAATCCAAAAATAATTATTAGAGGTTTATATTTAATGTTGTCGACTTTGATTCATTAAAGAGTGAGATCTTTATACGGTCAATAGTCTTGGTGAGTTGGGTACCAACATTATGTATATGACAACTATTAATTATTGATGGAATCCACGTCCCAGTAGGGATTGATGGTACCCCTTGAGTAAGCTTATAAGTTTCGATTATGTCAAATCTTGCAGGTACATATTTGTATCAGACATATCGAATAAGTTAAGCGGATAGTCTCAAGATAATATGTTGATTAAGTGGGAGATTGTTAGTAATTTATTTTAATCAACGGATATGTGTAATCTTAACGTGGGAAGATTAATAAGTATTTAATATCATGAAGCTCATAATATAATTGAGATAAGGACGGGAGTGCAATAATAATTCTGTAGTGGGGTGAATTATAATTAGTGAAATAAGAAATAGAATCTTGGTGGGATTAAGTTTTCTTATTTACACTAGGAGCCTAGACTTATTACTTCTTAAGTTCCTATCGTAGCCCTATATATACACATTATGTTCTCTAAGTCAGATTGGTGTTTTTCTATTATTCAATACATAGAGGCATGCTTAGAGAGAGCAAACAGATCATGAAAAAGTCCACACTCAGTTCGTGTTCTAGACGTGCAGGGAATATGATAGAAGATCGTAAGGTACGGTCGAGCAATATTCGTGGTTTATAGCAAGGCATGCTATAACAAATTCAACCAGCATTCGTGTCGCAGGGATTTGAGGTAGAACCCTAATTCCGCCTTGTAGGGTTTTACAATTTTTGTTGTCTAATCTGTACACATCATTACTGGGTCTTGGGGATTCAATTTCCCAACATTGTCAACTTGGAAATCCATAAGTAAATCAGTAGATTTGAGTAATAAAAGAAATTCAATCAGTAGTAATGTGCTTCGCTTTCGTTCTCTTGTTACTTACCAATAAGATACAAGTTTCACAAAAGAGGAAATCAGAGGATTAGCTAAATAGTGTGCATCATAACTATCATAAGAGTTAAGTTCAGCACTCTAAACATCACGAGCTCCCCCTCCTGACTTAATTGTAAAACTAAAAACAGAAGAAAGAATAGTTGTGATAAAAAATTCGCCTTAATTTTGTTCATTATGCGATGGATTTGTAGAGGTAATTTTGTAGGTCAATAATCCTGGGCCTCATCTGACCCATTACTGTAGCTGGGTTGGAATCCAAATGCGGCTCCTTTTGACGATTCGGACTGAGTTTAGCCCTAAGATCACCAAGAGCCTATTAGAATAACTTTGACCCATTTTTCAGTGCGAAGAAAAGTCCGAATAACAATGGGAAAATTGACGATAAAAAAGGGAAAATATAATGCCAATAATAGTTTCTTGGGTGATAGCAGCTCTGGTAGGGTTTGTACATACGGGACTTTGCCCCAGTTTGAGTTTGGGTCTCCAACTAGAAGATAGTTAGATTTGGTTCCCAAGAATTAATCGAGATACAAATAAGAAAGTTCAGGCATCTGAAGTTATTAATGAAAACTATTAATCGACATACTAAAGAAGTTAGTTGATCGAGGATCACGATTGTACAAAAGGATATATGTAGACTGTAGTGGCGTACAACAAGAGGGAAAAAGCCAAAAACATGTACCAAATAGATTGCGATATTGATATTTCATGTCCACTACAAGAAAAATTCAATTGGGTGACGAATGAAAATCGTCACAAATTGCATGTTTTTCGTCACAAATAATATAGGTGACGAAAAAAAATTTGTCGAGGATTCCTACCTAGTGACGAAATCTATTTTTCGTCACCTATAGTGCCTTTTGATGACGAAATATTTCGTCACCAAAAAGTGAATAATTGGTGACGAAATTTTTTTCCTCACTTATTGTGCTTTTGACGACGAAATTTTTTGTCATCAGTTATTCCTTTTGGCGACGAAAAAATTTGTCACCGATGGGTCACATTGGTGACGAAAATTTTTGTCACCAATATAAGAAATCGGTGACGAAATTTTTCGTTGCAAAAGATGTTTTCATATGAGAAAAGAAATCCTTCTTTTTTGCTCCTGCTGGGTTTCGAACCTGAGTCTCTTGAGTTTTTTGCGCAAGCTCTAACCAACTGCACTACACACACTTTTAAATAAATATTTGAAATATCTAATATATAACACATATGTTTTAACATGAAAATGTATTTCGAATGTAATTTTGAACCCTTAAACATTAAAATTAGCATTTTTGATAAATATGAAAGTTGTAGGCAATTGAGTTATTGTTCAAACCCAATTTGAATTATCTCAATCAGAGATTTTAGTAAAGAGTTATGTCCGAAATATATTTAGTAACAAAGCGTAATTCATAAATTTTGTCACGAAAGGTACCCATTGGATGACGAAATATATTTTTTGTCCCCAAAGTTAAGCATTTGGTGACGAAAAAAATATTTCGTCGCTAAATTGCTTTCATTTGGCGACGAAATATATTTTTTGTCACCAAATGACTATCTTTGGCAACGAAAAAAACTTTGTCACCTTTTTTAAGCTTTCGGCGATGAAAAATGTATTTTGTCGCCAAATGGGTAACTTTGGTGACGAAAATATTTTTTTCGTCACTAAACATGTATAATTGGTGACGAAATTATTTCCTCACGAAAGTTGTCAAAATAGTGACGAATTTATTTTTTCGTCGCCAAATATACTCATTTAGTGACGAAATTAAATTTCGTCGCCACTTTTTCGTCACCAATTTTCATTTTTCTTGTAGTGGTCTCTGTACAATGCTTTACAGATTGATTGATTGTTACATCTCTCTAGTTTTGTCTACAAGGCCAGGACTGGTATTTCAGATAGTATTTTGGGTTGGGAAATAATGCACATTGGCTTGTTAAGGCTCAACAGCAGTGTTTGGTTGCCAAGATTTCAAAATGTGAAAACGATTTTGGGGGGACACAGAATTCCAGGAAAATAACTCAAACACGTCTCGGAAACTTTCGCATGTGGGATGATAAATGCAGTACTTTTCTGCTTACAGCAGCATTCTAGTGGGATTTCATGAATCTGAACAAAATTTACCCAAGCAACATTTTCCATACCAAGTCCTCTCACAAATAATTTGTTGATTTACCATTGTTGGTAATATCTTGATTCATACTGTTTGTGAACCTTTTGATGATTTCCATTGAAGGTTAAGTACTTTCACTATGAGTAATTTCAGCATTTCTACATGCACAGTATTTTTCAGTGATCTTTTTTTTTTTTTTTTAAATAATCAAATGTTCGGACTAGCATGCGCATATCTTGACTAATTATGGGGTTTTGAAGTTAACGACCGGGCAAACTCACCAGTGACTCTAGATTTGGATTGTTCGGCCTTCGTGGAATTCAAACACCTGGACAATGGTCTTGAAGTTAACAACTGGGCAAACCCACCAGTGGCTCCAAGTTTGGAATGTTTGGCTTCCGTGGAATTCAAACATGCGACCTCATTGAGGACACTCACTTGTTTTTCTCATCTGATTCAAACCTTATACTTATTTTTTGGCCAATCGGTAGGAGAGATCATTACATCATGTATGAAGTACAAAGTACAAATCACGGGACACTACATCCATTGTGTGAGAGTCCACGAGATAACCAACATCACCAACTGAACCAATAGGATAAATAAGCCCATCAAAGGGACCAACCCTATTGATGTATAAAAATGGTCGGTCAATCTGAGCTCCGTCTTTTAGGTATTCCTGCTGTTTACACTCGTTTTTGGCATCAAATCTTGGACTAGCATTGGAGGGCCATTTAATTAACATTTAATTAAATTGGGCCATTTTTTATGAGTTGCTCGGGCTAAAAGATTAATGGGCCACATTAATTTTGTGATTTAGAGCAAGGCCAAATTAACTTTTGTCCAAATGAAGCGAGATGCACCGAATAATTTTCCTACTTGGATTATTATCAAGCCAAAAACACATGGAAGTCAGATTCCTATGAAAATGGAGCACGCCCAGATTAATTCGTGGGAAGCAGTTGAGTATACGAAATGGATAATGTGGACACTTGGCATCTTGATGTTGCTTTGGAAGTTTTCTCAACTGCCCATGATCTACCAAGTGCCAGGAAATAGGAAGTGGAGGGAAAGCCCACTGTTTTCTATTATTTCCTCCAAGTTGCCCACGATTGAGGAAAAACATGTGGGTAATTCTAATAACCTCCCATTAGCCCATGATGTGCGTGGATGAAGAAGTTACATGGGACATTTGGCATCACCAGGAGAAGCTGGAATTCCTCTGCATGCAACGCCGTGGCCTATAAATAGAAAAACTCAAGAAGGAAAACGGGTTCACACACCAATCAAGCCTAGCGCTTAAAAAACTAAAGTCTTCCTAGTGAAGCAATTATCTCATCTCTCTCTTTTTTCTATCTCTCTTGTACCCCCAATTTTATTATTACGATATAGTAAAGTTATTTCGTCTCTCTTGTATCCCCAACTTTATTATTACAACATAATAGAGTTATTCTACGTTGTTATTTCTTTTTCTCACACGGCTGGGAAATTTTAAGTCCACTATCGTTGTGGCAAACCACAAACCTCATTGTGGCCTCACCCTTTGGGTCACACGCAGTCGCACTACATACGAAGTCAGATCGAGGCGCTCACGCCTTCTGTATGTTGGATGCCGACAAGTCCTGGCACGCCCGCGCTCATACCGCACACGCCATTGGATTTACCGCTCACGCCTACCCTGCAGAAAAGTGGGAAACACCTGCAAAATAACATCCAATGACTAAGGGTGTTCTTAGTTGAGGACCCTCCGATGATAAAGTCAGTTTAGGGTTTAGAAGGAAAATGCTCTGTAATTTAGGGAAAAACATAGTCGTACCTCATTTGTTCATCACCTTATGTTTTTATGCTACCTCACTCAATTGTTAACGGTTTTTGCAATCATGGGGGGTACATTGTGGGAGTTATCAGCGATTATACCTGGGTGTGGGTCGCGTAGCTTTCTGCGGGATGTCCACTACTGAGGATAGCAGGAGGTGCTTGAGGTCATGGGTGAACCATGATCTCGATTACATCGCTACTGGAAATAAATTGCCCATGTTGTATTAGTGGGAGCGATCATGTCATTAAAGGCCTTCTCGGCTGAGTGTGTCGGTCGGACACTACGAGCGGGGGTTTCACGGACAAGTGTCAGTCTACTAATGCTCGGCCGTAGAGTGTAAAAAATCCCTTTATCAGTAGCCCCCAATTCCCAAGTTGAGTGTCATGCGGCTCGGTGAAGGGAATTCATGACGGCCATTGCTGCACAAGACCTAATGTCATTTAATGCCCAAGCGTGTACCTCCCGCCAAAGTGTCACCTCACTTCCTCGAAAAATGGCCCGCGTGATCCTAACCGTTGGTTTGGCCGCTTTACGCTGGACGATCTAAACTACCTCGAAAAATGGCCCGCGTGATCCTAACTGTTGGTTTGGCCGCTTTACGCTGGACGATCCAGACTACCTCTGATGGTACTTCAATCTAGGTCGTTCAACCTATCCCACGTCGAATGGTTTGGATGGATCCGGGACTCCTCACTCTTCGTGCTTGGCAAAGTATAAAGAGAGAGAGACGCTTGCTACTGTCATCATCTCCAAAACCTCTTGCTCTTGCTTCTTGTCCGCTTCTGCTTTGCTCATCCTAGATCCAGAAGGCGCCCCCGTTCCTGGCATCGACATCCCTTTCATCTCTCTTCCTCCATTTTCAGCAGAAGCCCCTTTTCCCCTGGCTGTATTCCCATCGGTTTCTCAAGATCTCTCATTCTGAGATATATTTTGTGGATACAAGTTGTGGTTTGGCTGGAGTAACTTTGCCAATAACAAAGAACCGTTCCTTCCGCTTCACGAGTATACCTGTCAGGGGCACTATCTTGAAGGTGCCCTCAATTTCTACAACTTGCTCAGATACGTGGTTCTAACGCCCACCTGGAAAGCTTCAATTGGAACCCGTTCACAACCCATTGATCTAGACACAACATTGTCAGACGAAGAAATGGCTGACAAAGAACTCAATGTTCCCGCAACCATCGATATTGACAAAGCGGTCCGTTCTATTCCTTTCAAAGTAAAAGGGATCAGCGGGCTCATACACAACGCCGATTTACCACTGCTGAGGGCTGCATACCACATTCCCGACTCTATCGTTCTCCGAGACCCAACATAGAAGATAGGGCTTGCTCGTTCAGGGAGAACGAGGTTTGTTTGGATGAGCAGGCCTTTCACGCTAGGCTGTGCCTTCCTTTTCCTAGGATCGTGTGAGAACTCTTGGCTCGCCTTCGCCTTGCCCCGGGCCAACTGATGTCGAATGCCTGGAGAATCTTTTTCAGAGCCATTATGGTGTTCGAGGAGTTGGGGGAACAGGGCTGACCGATGATGGTGAATGAGTTCTTCTGGTGCTATGCCCTGAAGATGTTTGAGCCAGGGTTCTGGTATTTCCAAGCCTGGGACGACCATCAAATCGACTTCGGATTGCCCACCTCAATAAAACACTGGAAGGAGAAATTTTTCTTCATCTCTGGAGAAGGTTGGGAGTAGGGCCGTAAATGAACTGAGCCATTCGTGAACTGTTCGAGGCTCGACTCTATAAAGGCTCATTCGAGTTCGGTTCGTCTACTAAATGAACCGAACCTAAACCTCAATTTTAGGCTCGTTTCATAAATGAGCCGAACATGAACGCAATATTACTCAACTCGATTAGGCTCGTGAATCTAGAGTATATGTGTATCATGGGGATTTTATATCGTTATATAATGAAAATTTTAAAACTTGTACAAGTCTAAACGTTGTAATTACTAAAAATTTACTTATGTATATGTTTTTATCATTTTATATGTATATGAACATATTTATGTACATAATAAAAAAATTATTTGCAGTTTTAGACCTATATAAGAGCATAAAAATATGATATTATTGGATTGTTAAGGCTCGTGAACAAGCTCGAGTTTGACCCAAACTTGGGCAAGCTCAGTTCGAGTTTGGCTCATCATAATTTTCATTGAGTTCGGCTCGAGCTTGAGTTTGCTAACAAACTTAATAAACGAATCTGAACATTCTAATATTTGGCTCAGTTACAGCCCTAATTGGGAGTATTAAGAGACTAAGGTCGTGGGCCCGGTGACCCCTGGAATCTTCCTATTGTAGGGAGATCTAGACTCAAGTGAGATCGGTGGAGCGGACCTTATTGCTGATGACCTTGATGTGATAATCAAGGCTGCGAAGAAGAGGGCTACAGAGTACAGCACGTTGGTGACCCCAGAAAAACTCTATGCCCTTCTGTTGGATCCTAACCCATAATGTACACTCAACTTCCTCGTTAATTTTTACCTCGTGCCTCATAAACGCCTTATTTGCATGCAACTACTTTACAGATGGAGCAGAATTTGACGAAGCAGCCTTGAGACTGTTGAGGAGTGGAGAGAGCAAACTAGGCACTCCAAAGCTGAAGATTGACAAGACTGTCCTTGCCCAAGCTATCAAACTTGGTGCTTCCATCGCCATGAAAGGCCTAGGCAAAAGGGGGAAGAGGAAAAACAATCAAGTGAACGAATCGATGACCAAAGCGACCAACATCGACCCAGGCTAGTCAATCGGCAAGGCTCTGAGTGGGGCATTGGGCCCTCTGGGTGATTCCGAATACCAGACAAAATTGAAGAAACCCAAAATGGCCGATCCCGTTGGGTCGGCCTCTGTGCCTGTCTCAAAAGATATTGGGAAGTAGAAAAAGGTAGGCTTCCAGGCCTCTGATTAGAAGAGCCCTCAAGCTGTGGACCCAACGAAGTGGTTAGAGAAGGATTGGGTGGATATGGCCGAGCTGATATACCCCGGGGGCAACAATTTTCCACAAGTGCCCGCACCCGGGAGCATCCTATACAACCCCAAAGCTTATGCTAATGCGCTGAACAGACTTTCTCTGTCAGTCTTCTACAACCTCAGCATGTTGACGACGGATCATCTATCTTTATCTGAGCATGGGACGAGTAAGTTCTGGTTTTACAGTCTTTTGTTTCATGCACCTTTTAGCGTCCTTGTACCCACTCATCCTCCAATCTCCTTGTCTATTTTCAGGCAATTGCTGAAACTGTCGTTCTGACAACTCATCTGTCCGGCCGTGAGAAGATGATCCACTCGGCGGTTGACAGTGCCAAGGCCGATCGGCAAAAGATGGAGAAGCTGGAGAGTGACCATGCTCGGTGTGTGGACGTGCTGAAACAGGCTATGGAGGAAGCAACGAAGGCTTCTGAAGCAGCTCAGACTGCCCGAACGGTGGCCGAGCAAGCCCAAAAGGCCGCAGAAGAGAAGTTGAAGGACATGGAGAGGGCTTTGGCCGAGGAGAAAAGGAACAACAACGAGCTGAGGGGTCAGCTAGAAGGGGCAAAGAAGGCATCTCTGAACGAGGCCGAGCGAAGCTCGCAGACCATCCTTTCCCTTAAGAAGAATTTAGGTAAAACCAAAGTTGTCATCCCTCTAGCCCGTCAAGGAGTTCAAGGCTTCACCGGAGTACATCGCGTAGAAGACCCTCTACTTCGTGGGCGGCTTCGAAGAGGCCAAAGAGTCTTTCAAGAAGAAATTCCCTGAAGCCGATCTGCAGGGCATCAACCCTGAACCCCCCTCAAAGGGAGAGACTACCACCGATGCTAGGCAGAGCAGCGGCGAAGATGACTAGGATGATGCCCAAAGCTAGATATGCAGCTTCCTTGACCGATCGTAGCTGGAGGGTCTCTTTTGCTTGCCTCTGTCGGTTGCTTTTTGATGTTAAATCATAGAATTCTGTTGATTCTGTTTGTAGTTAAGCAACTCGGTTGAACTAAGTTATTACTGACAAGTAATCATAATGATGCTAGGTAGTGTTGGACCACTGTGCAACTTTCATGCCTAACTTTTAATTTAACTTTTCATGTTTCATTATCCTCCTTCCTATCTGATCGACCTTTGAGTACTTGGAAGTTCAGAATAATATTGTTGCTTGCAGGGTTGTGAATCCCCTACCGTACCAGCCGGTATGTACCGGATTTGCGTAAAACCAGTAACTTCCACCTCAAATACCGTTTTGGTTCTGATCCCGGCGAGTACCGGCCGATCTCGGACGAGATGGAAGTACCAGAGATTTCGGCCGGTATTGTTCTACACGCACTGTGACTGGGCTTTACAACCCATCTCAGTCGGAATCGTCACATTGCGTGCAGAGAGACAAGGAACGAGCAAGAGAGAGAGAGAGGAGAAGAGAGGAGCTTTATCTGTTTTGCAGCTTTTTCCATGGCTGGTTGATTTTCCATGGCTGGTTGATGAGAGAGAGAGAGAGAGATGCAGCAGGGCACAGCAGCAGTAGGTGGCGTAAGGAAGCTGCTAATATAAAGCATATAAATGATGCTGCTTGCAAAAGAGAGGGTTTCGAAAACCCTAAGAAATGATAAAAGGTCAAATTACCCTTTTATCCTTATTTTGAAAGGGTTATTACTCATTACACGTGCCTTGGAGTACTTTTTTTTTTTCAAAAAAGGATAAAATGGTTGGTCTAGGAAGACAAGTTGACCGAGAATGAGTTGTTTTGGAGTATTTATTTATGTAAGTTTAAAGTTGTGGGAGCTTTTTTCCCTTTTTGTTTTAATTGGAAGAGGTTTATGTAATGAGAGTGTAATTTTTGTTGTATAAGATGAGTTTATTTATTATGAATTGCATGACATGAGAAGAATATTTGATTTACAACTATATATAATAGTAATAGCGCTAAATTCTAAACGGTACCGGTATCTAACCGGTACCGGTACCGTATCGTACCAATAAAAAAATCGATACTCTCGCCGATACGGTATTCAGAACTTTGGTTGCTTGTTACTCAGTGGACCCCTTACGAGGTCAGCGGAGAGGATAAGCATTGATGCCATAGATGTACTTATCAACTGGCGCTTGTCAAATCAGTATTGACGGGAGTTGAAGAGTTGGGGGCTGCCTCGACTTCTCTCCTAAATTAATTACTGCAATTAACTGCGTACTTACTTTCTCTGGATCCTTCCTGTTGGCCTATAAAAGCAATCGTAAACAGAATACAGGAGTTACTTATTTTTCCCACAACATAGAGAGAGAGATGGCGAGCAACAACCGTACCAATCTCACAATCCACCAAGTGGAAGCCATTGCCAACACCGCTGGCGCCCGGGCGATGGAGACCTTGCACAGGGACGTCCAGAGGTTAAGGGTCGCTGTTGAGAAACTCACAGAGAAGGCGGATGGCATGGCTGACGTGATGTCGGACGTGGAGAAGGCCATCTGCATGTTCCTCATGTTAGTAATTTATTTTAACAAAGTGGTATCAGACCAGGCTGTAATCACGCGTATGGATTAAACAAGCCATGTTGTCCGTAGGTTATAGAGGGTAGAACGTAGAACTGTGCTAACCCTTGTTTTGCAGCGTTCTTACCCAGCTATTATGGTCACATGATTTTTATTGGTTTTATGTGATTGGATCCCACGATAATTTTTTCGTGGTTATTGTTATTTATTGGGTACCACGATTATTTTTCGTGGTTGTAATAATTAACGTAGCATGTGAACTCCAATGGAGGCATAAGATCGATATTTGTATGTTTCTTCGATTGTAATAGCATTCGACGGTTATTCGGAGATCGAAGATGGTAGATACAAAAGATTCAAGTTATTTGGCTCGCAACAGTTTTTTTTCAGATTCGTAGGGTCTGATTGCAGGGCTATTTCGACCCAGTAAACATTGGAATCAGAAAATCTGTTCTTCACGAAAGTTGTAGATAATTGAATTTCGAATCCAACCCAATTTGAATCACTTCAATTGGAGGTCAGATGAAGAAGATATGGCCAAAATACTGAAGGCTGTGCAGTTTACACGGGAATATGTAAAATCCGAAATTTCTTGCCTAAGCACGGTTGGATTTTGGTTTTCTTGATTGATTCAAACTATCTAAATCTTCTACACAAGTATAGCCGAAGGATTTCAAGTTTGGAAGGACTCCTTATTGCTTAAGGATTTCAAGATTGGAAGGATTCCTTGTTGCTCAAGAATTGCATCTTTGACCATAATAGTTGGGATGCATATTTTATTATGTTTCCTAAATTATGTTTATGCATGTTTCTATGATTGTTTGCATATGTGATAGTTTACCATATTGGGACAACATGGTAATATATGGCTTTTGACCTAGATCACGTTTTTTGCAAACTTAAAATTTTTGATAACCCTCACAAATTTTTTTTAAATAACTAAGTGGGAAAGGGAGTTTATTTTTATAAATCCCACGGTCTCCATTACTAGTATGTAGATGATGTAATTAATTTTGTGTGATGGTTTTAGAACCTTCCCCCCCATCGGGCAAAATTAATTATGCCTTCATCGGTACAGACTTCCTTAAAGGATAGGTCTATGATGATTGTTGTGTGAATTACTACACCATCTGAGGTAATTCATAACGGAACAATGGGTCATGGGGCTAGGTAATGGTATACACTTAGCTGTAAATAATAGTATCCTCACCATCTGAGTCACTATTATTATTTATAGGACCGAAGTTATATTGGCTATTTAATTTTGCTTGGCACGGTATAGTGTCTAGATAGTAAAATTAAAAGGTTATGCCTATCTACACGAATGATAAAGAGTAGAGACTTCCCATCGAGGCATGCTCTTCACGGTGTGTAGGGTTGCCAATGTTTTTCTTTTAACATGTGGTAGAGGGAACCAATATTAAAATGAAATTCAATATTTTTATTGCCCTTCATAATTGATTGTTATGTTATTTGATTCTCAGATTCAAAAATGGGCTCTTTCAATCCACTTGCCATTATTCTCAAAGAAAATAAACTTACTGGACCAAACTATGTTGACTGGAAAAGAAACTTGAATATTGTGTTAACTGCTGAGGGCCACAAATATGTGCTTACTACGGCGTGCTCTTTTATACCTGAAGAAAATGCCACAGAACAGGAAGCAAAGCCTTATAAAGATTGGGTTAAGGCTGATGAGATGGCGCGGTGTTATATTTTGGCTTCTATGTCGAATATATTGCAACATCAGCATCAAGCTATGGAAACTGCTTCTGATATGATGCTGAACCTCAAAGAAATGTTTGGGGATCAGAATCGGGCAGCAAGGCTAGTTGCTATGAAAGAATTGGTGAGCATCACCCATGTTGAAGGGACCCCGGTTAGGGATCATGTTCTAAAGATGATAGCTCTTCTTAATGAACTAGAGATCCTTGGAGTTGAAATTGATGGGGAAACCCAGATCGATTTTGTTCTCAACTCACTGCAGTCTGAGAGTTTTAAGCAGTTTCGCCTGACTTATTCTATGAACAAAATGCATTTATCTTTGGCGGAACTTCTTAAGGAACTCCAAGCAGCTGAGGGTCTTTTGGTTGCGAAGAAACCACCATCAGTGCTAGTGGCTGAGAAGGCTTCTACTTCTAAGCCGAAAGGCAAGAAGAAGCAAAATAAGTCTCAGAAAAAGGTTGTGGAGGCAGTTCATGCGCCTCAAGGTGGAGTGAAAAAGCCAACGGGCAAGTGTTTTCACTGCAAGCAGAAAGGACACTGGAAGAAGGAATGTCCGGTTTTTCTCAATAAAGTGAACAAACAAGGTAAATCTTTTTCACTAGTTGTTGAATCATGTTTAGCGGTGTTATCTACCAGTACCTGGTGTGTAGATACGGGAGCCACTAATCATGTTTGCAATTCATTGCAGGGGTTCCAGGAAACCAGAAGACTCAGTGATGGGGAGATTTATCTACATATGGGAAATGCTACGAGAGTGGCAGCAGTTGCAGTAGGAAATATTTTTTTAAATTTTTGTAGTAATAGGAGTTTAATTTTGAGAGATTGTCTTTATGTTCCTACTATTAGAAGAAACTTGGTTTCAGTTTCTAAGTTAATAAAGGATGGATATTTGGTTTATTTTAGTGACTCTGTGGTTATTAAGTTAAATAAACGTTTTATCTGTTCTGGTTCATTGGTGGATGATCTCTACATTATAAATCCTATATTTCCTACAGTGCAACTGCATGAATTGAATAACACTAATAATTTACCATGCAAGAGAAAAGAGCCTTCGAAATTGAACCAAACGTATCTTTGGCACTTACGTCTTGGTCATATTAATCTGAATAGGATTTCTAGACTGGTTAAAGATGGACCTTTAGGTTCATTAGAAGTTAAGGAACTTCCAGTCTGTGAATCATGTTTGGAAGGTAAGATGACCAAAAGGCCTTTTTTCAGCAAAAGGATATAGAGCCAAAGAGCCGTTAGAATTGGTTCACTCTGATTTGTGTGGGCCTATGAATATCCAAGCTAGAGGTGGTTTTGAGTACTTTGTCACTTTTATTGATGATTACTCAAGGTATGGATACATTTATTTGATGCACCGTAAGTCCGAATGCTTTGAGAAATTCAAGGAGTATAGGGCGGAAACGGAAAAGCGTTTGGGTAAATGTCTCAAGACACGACGATCTGATCGTGGTGGTGAATACCTCTTGGGAGAGTTTAGGGACTACTTGTCAGCTGAAGGGATTACATCCCAATTGTCAGCTCCAGGTATGCCACAACAAAATGGTGTAGCAGAGAGAAGGAATAGGACTCTTATGGATATGGTAAGATCAATGATGAGTTATTCAGATTTACCAATTTCGTTTTGGGGACATGCACTAGAAACAGCAGCGTATATTCTTAACTTGGTATCATCTAAGTCAGTACCATCTACACCCACAGAACTATGGATTGGGCGCAAACCTAGTCTCCAGCATGTTCGGGTTTGGGGTAGTCCAGCACATGTGCTGAATGGGAACGCAGATAAGTTGGAATCGAGAACAGAAGTTTGCTTGTTTGTGGGGTGCCCTAGAGGAACGAGAGGTGGACTGTTTTATAGTCCTGCGGATAAGAAGGTCATTGTTAGCACTAATGCCCGGTTCTTAGAAGAGGACTATGTGATAGACCACAAACCCAGAAGTAAAATTGTTCTAGAAGAATTGAGAGGAGAGAGACCGGCACAAACTTCTTTACCACCAATAGTGCAGGAGGAAATGCCACAAGAGATATTTGTAGAGGCACCTATTGACACATCGGTACCTCGTCGTAGTGGGAGGGTTACTGTTCCACCCAGTCGGTATACGTTGTTGGGAGAGTTTTTTGAAATGATCCCTGATGATCAACATGCTGAACCCTGTAACTACAATGAGGCACTTCAAGATAAAGATGTGAAACTTTGGCAAAAGGCTATGAAATCAAAGATGGAGTCTATGTACTCTAATCGGGTCTGGGATCTTGTAGAACCACCTGAAGAGATTAAACCCATTGGGTGCAAGTGGATCTATAAGAAGAAGAGGGGGGCGGACGGGAAGGTGCATACCTTCAAAGCTAGGCTTGTTGCGAAAGGGTATACTCAGAAAGAAGGGATCGATTATGAGGAAACTTTTTCGCCAGTAGCCATGCTTAAGTCCATTCGGATTCTCTTATCCATTGCGGCTCATCTCGATTACGAGATTTGGCAAATGGATGTAAAGACCGCGTTCCTTAATGGAAATCTGGATGAGTGTATCTATATGGTGCAACCAGATGGATTCATAGCAAAAGGTCAGGAGCACATGTTGTGCAAGCTTAAGAAGTCTATTTATGGGCTTAAGCAGGCATCTAGATCTTGGAACATTCGTTTTGATCAAGCAATCAAGTCTTTTAGTTTTGATCAATGTCCGGATGAGTCATGTGTGTACAAGAAGCGCAACGGAAAAGTTATAGTGTTTTTAGTACTATATGTCGATGATATCCTGCTCATCGGAAACGATGTGGGAGTGTTATCTTCAGTGAAAGTGTGGTTATCCGGCCAATTCGAAATGAAGGACTTGGGAGAAGCTAGTCACATCCTAGGGATTAAGCTTATACGAGATCGCAAGAATAGGATGTTGGGCTTATCACAAGCTACTTATATCGATGTCATTTTAGCCCGTTTTAGCATGCAAGATTCCAAGAAAGGGTTCCTCCCTTTTAGACATGGAATCAATCTATCCAAGAATCAGTGTCCTAAAACACCTGAAGAGATGGAGAAAATGAAGGCAGTTCCTTATGCCTCGGCAGTAGGAAGCCTTATGTATGCTATGTTGTGTACTAGACCTGATATTTGCTTTGCCGTTGGCATGGTTAGCAGATTTCAGTCTAATCCAGGGCAAGAACATTGGACTGCAGTGAAACATATACTCAAGTATCTGAAAAGAACTAGAGATCATATGTTGGTGTTCCAGTCAGATAGTCTGGTACCTCATGGGTACAAAGACTCAGACTTCATGTCAGATAGGGATTCCAGAAAGTCTACCTCAGGATATGTGTTTACCTTGGGAGGTGGAGCTATAAGTTGGAGGAGTATCAAACAATCTTGTATTGCTGATTCTACCATGGAGGCAGAGTATGTGGCAGCTTCTGAAGCAGCCAAGGAGGCTGTTTGGCTTAGAAACTTTTTGTTGGATCTGGAAGTGGTCCCTTCAGTGCAATCAGCCATTACACTCTATTGTGACAATAGCGGTGCAGTTGCTAATTCGAAGGAGCCAAGGACTCACAAGAAGGGCAAACACATTGAGCGTAAGTATCATCTGATTCGAGAGATCGTACAGAGAGGTGATGTTGCTGTGACCAAGATTGCATCAGCGAATAACCTGGCAGATCCTTTTACGAAGAGCTTACCAGCTAAGACTTTTGATAGTCACGTAGAAGGAATGGGAGTGAGATGCATGGCAGTATGGTTTTGAGTCTTAGTGGGAGTTTGTTAGGAGATTATGTAAAAGTTATGTTTTTATATGATGGATTAATATTTAATTATTAATCAGTTTTATTCATTTTTGATGAGAATCTTTTATGGGCAATATTTGCATGATACTTTTGTATGTTGTGCATGTGTGTCTTTTATTCTACATAGTAGATAATCCAGTGTGTAGAGTACGGCTTACACACAGAAGATTGGATCATCGGTTCTTGTAGAATATAAGTTATGGTTCACAGTCTTAGATGGAATTTGACACACCATCGGTAGGACTGTAGCACAATATTTTAGTAGGTTTTTCTTGACTACAGGGAATGGTGTTAATTCCAACTCATTGTGCTAGTATACTTTGTGTGTATTGAACGGGACCGTATTGAGGTAATTGTCTTTATACTAACTTTATAAGACAATTGGAATCTCATAGTTATTATGAATGCTTATGCTCTTAATTCAAAGATAATTATTAGAAGTATATATTTAATGTTGTTGACTTTGATTCATTAAAGAGTGAGATCTTTGTACGGTCAATAGTCTCGGTGAATTGGGTAGCAACATTATGTATATGACAACTATTAATTATTAATGGAATCCACGTCCCGATAGGGATTGATGATACCCCTTGAGTAAGCTTATAAGTTTCGATTATGTCAAACCCTGCAGGTGGATATTTGTATCTGACATATCGAATAAGTTAAGCGGATAGTCTCAAGTTAAGATGTTGATTAAGTGGGAGATTGTTAGTAATTTATTTTAATCAACGGGTATCTGTAATCTTAACGTGGGGAGATTAATGAGTATTTAATATCATGGAGCTCGTAATATAATTGAGATAAGGACGGGAGTGCAATTATAATTCTGTAGTGGGGTGAATTATAATTAGTGAAATAAGAAATAGAATCCTGGTGGGATTAAGTTTTCTTATTTACACTGGGAGCCCAGACTTATTACTCCTTAGGTCCCTATCGTAGCCCTATATATACACGTTATGCTCTCTAAGTCAGTAGGATGTTTTTCTATTATTCAGTAAATAGAAGCAGGCTTAGAGAGAGCAAACAGATCACGAAAGAGTCCACACTTGGTTCATGTTCTAGACGTGCAGGGAATACGATAGAAGATCGTAAGGTACGGTCGAGCAGTATTCGTGGTTTATAGCAAGACGTGCTATAACAAGTTCAACCAGCGTTCGTGTCGCAGGGAGTTGAGGTAGAACCCTAATTCCGCTTTATAGGGTTTTACAATTTTTGTTGTCTAATCTGTACGCGTCATTACTGGGTCTTGGGGATTCAGTTTCCCAACACCTCATTGCTAACTGGGACAAGTTCCAGGACTACCCGGGGCCTCCTCCAGCGTTTTCCTCCCCTCCTCGTGAAGCCAAAGGCGGCCATGGAAATGGGTCCAAGTGATGGTCCCATTCTTGCTACCTGTGAGGGTTACCATTTTGCACTACAGTAACCCTCATCTTGGCTTCGGGGAAAGGCGGTAGAGCGGTGGTCCATATATGGACAGGTGGTAGGTTTTTTTTTTTGTGTTTTGTAAAAGGTCTGGCTAGCAAATTTTTTATTTTTGCAAAGTTCATGCCCCCACAAAGGGGCATTTAGTATAAATAAATGAACTTTTGCTACATGGCTAGAAGCATGTTGTGTGGTGTTTTTCTTTCATGAAACGTCTTGTGGACTTGATCTCGAATCATACCTAGAAAAGAATTTAAACTGACAAAAAGGCATAAGTAAACAATCTTAACCGGAATTGCTTCTGTCGACTGTGATTATCGTTGAAAGGGAAGCGCCGTTAGTTCGAGAGTGTAGATTAGCTCTTTCACATGATTAGGAACGTTTAGTGGTTCGACTAATAGTAAAAATTAATAACCATTGGATCGGAAGTGCGGGTTAACTCGACCAACCGTTAAGGGGTGATGGGAGTGCAAGTTAGCTCGACTATCCGACTGGGAGAGTAGGTTAACTCGACTGACCGTTAGGAGGTTATGGGAGTGCAAGTTAGCTCGACCATCCGACTGGGAGAGCAAGTTAACTTGACCGACCGTTAAGGGGTGATGGGAGTGCAAGTTAGCTCAACCATCCGATCGGGAGAGAAAGTTAACTCGATCGACCGTTAAAGGGTGATGACAGTGCAAGTTAGCTCAATCTGATCGGGAGAGCAAGTTTACTCGGCCGACCATTAGGGGGTGATGGGAGTGCAAGTTAGCTCGACCATCTGATTGGGAGAGCAAGTTAACTCGACCGACCGTTAAGGGATGATGGAAATGCAAGTTAGCTTGACCATTCGACCGGGAGAGCAAGTTAATTCAATCGACCGTTAAGGGGGTGATGGGAGTGCAAGGTAGCTCGACCATCCGACCAGGAGAGCAAGCTAACTCGACCAGCCGTTAAATCTGCCAGAGTATTTAAACAAGCTCCAGTACTTCAAAGACACGAGTATTTAAAGGAAAAATACTAATATTCTCAATAATGAACTTCCGTGTCGTAAAAAAAAGAACATCAAATGAGATGGAGATTGAAAAAAAAAATTGCTCGCTTTTCGAAAGAAGCGTCAGCAGAATTTTTGGAAAAACACTAAGTCTGAAGCATAACCAAACCACTAAAGAGGATAACCAAACCGACGGACGAGATTGTACCACATCACAAGTTTGACCAAAAGTGACCGGTCAAAGGGATAACCTCAACCGGTCAAAAACTTGGGTATAACAAAAACTATTAAATGGCATAACAAAAAATCCAAAAAGGCATAACACCAAAATTTGAAGGCGTAACATGAGTATAACATTTCCCAAACTAGTGTAACATAAATCGGAAATGGAGTAACAAAACCATTAAATGGAATAACTGTTGAGTTATGACAACATTGGCATACCATAAACCATTGAAAAGCATAACCAATAACCAAGGATGGCATAACTAGAACCGTAAAAGGAATAAGGCATAACAATACCACAAATGAGCATAACAATAACCATTAAAAGGCATGACCGTAACCACTGAAAGCATAACAGTACGGACCTGTTCCGACCTGTCGCTTTCTGTCTCCCGGGCCCAACTATATTTTTTTCCTAATTAATTTATTCATTTGAAAATGGCTAACCTAACCGTGGTTTAGGGGGAGAAATGGGAAAAAAATTTAAAATGTAAATGTGTTTTGCGATTATGTAGACCAGTAAAATGTAACGGACCTCAGTAAATCATTTATTTTAATAATCAAGGCCGTTGATTTGGTTGTTATTGGTTATTTAGTTGTTTTTGGAAATTTTGGGCTCCATCCGGTTTATTCTGGTTTATGAAGCTCTTCGATTTGTACAAAAATTCAACATAAAAATGATAACTTATGTCCGATAAAACTTGTAACGATAAGCAATTTACTTTATTTTTGGCAGGAATGATATAATCTCTCTTACGCACGAGATAGACGGTTCTGATTTTGAAGAAATAGATAAAGCGGTCATCGAGTTGTGAACTATAGGACTTTAATACTTACGTAAGCATATAATGTGTTCCGATCATGTGGTTGCCGACATCTGATTATCATAGAAGTTGGTGACAAACATAGAATCGATAAGATGTGCAATCTTAACGGTTTAGATCGGTCATCAGGAAAAAATATTGAACAACTTTCTTTAAAATCTATACTTTATTATTTTTAACTAAAGTCTTGTGCTTTCATATAATGTACAATACTCATACAATCGCAACACAATCACGACGATCGATACTGTCCATTTTGTTTTGCTTGGTGTTTTAATTGTTCTCGTAAATTTTTAGGTCTACCGGGTTTAGAATGCCCTTTTATTGGGACGTAGATTCATTATTCGAATGACATTTTACATTTGATCAAGTATCTATTGATAAGAGATTTAATTCATTTTTGGCAGAAGTATTCAAATCTTTGTTACGTAAAACATAGACGGTCCCGATTCGAAAAAAATAGCCAAGGCGGCCGAAGATTGGTGCAATATGGGACTTTGCTTTTGGAAGCACCAAATGTGTTCCGATTATATGGTTGCCGACATCTGATTATCACCGAATTTGGTGACAATGATTAAATCAACAATATGTTGAATCTCATCGGTTTAGATCGAGCATTTAAACCAATGCGAAGCAAAAAATGCTGCCGTTTTGTGTGCACGGAGAGTGCACCCACTGAAACTTATATGTTATTATCAAAACTTATATATTAAAAGCTTCTCATACAAGAACAGATTATTCACTTTGGTGCAGTGGTTATGATAGTTGCTCAAATACCAGGTGGACCAGGTTCAATTCCTGGCCCTTCAGGCCCCTTTTTTTTTTTAATCTCTTTGATGTACCACACAAAATAAGGCCTTAGCTACTGTGTTCTTATGACTTAAATTAAATTTCAAAATTGTCTTTATTTGAATTTTTTTCGTATTTGTCAGTTTTGCGTCAAACTTTTGTGAGATATTGATTCGTCTTGACGAGAGGAATCGAAAAAGTATTTTTTTTTTTACTTTTACCCAAGTATTTTGAGAAATAACCACTTTTTCACCAAAAAGTCGGTTTTTGCGCTAAAAATGGTTATTTCTCAAAATACTTGGATAAAAGTAAAAAAAATTTACTTTTCCGATTGTTCTTGTTGAGACGAATCAATACCCTACAAAAGTTTGCGCAAAACTGAAAAATGCGAAAAAAATTCAAATAAGGACAAAATTCTAAAATTTAATTTAAGTTTAAGTTAAGGTCACAAGAACTTAGTAGCTAAGGTGAAGTCTTAGGCATGTGAATTCCTTTTTTTAGGGCATGTGAATTCTAACCAACAAGAGGTGAATTCTGTTTTTAGGGCGTGCGAATTCTGTCAAATAGAGGGGGTAAATTATGTTTTTAGGGCGTGTGAATTCTATCCAACATGGGTGAATTCTATTTTTAGGGCGTGTGAATTCTATCCAACATGGGTGAATTCTATTTTTAGGGCAAGTGAATTCTTTCTAACAGGGGGAGTGAATTTTGTTTTTAGGGCATGTGAATTCATTTTGGTGAATTCACACACAAATGAAGAATACACACCACTAAATCCAAAATTCTTTCCAACAAAAGTATTTTTTGCAAAAATTTCGGCAAAATCTCCCCTGTTTTAGGTCCTAGCCTAACGTCGTGCGTCTCTGTCAATACAACAATAATAACAACAGAAACAACATTAGGTTACGCATGTTGGACATTTCTCATTCTAAATCACCATTCACAAGCCACATTCATATCCAAAATTCGTTGCCAAGTTATCCATTCACAACAAAAACCATTAAACCAAATGCTATCACAAAAACTCTCAACTAGTATAGGTGACCAAATGAATTATATCTCCATTTTATTACAGGTGGCCAAATGCTATCACAAAAATCATAAAACCAATTGAATTACTCGACTTGACATTAATGTAAGCAACTATCCTGCTTCTCCATTTTTTCGGAGCAACAACCGTGGCCAATTTTTGAAGATGAAACAGTAACCATTTCCTTGTGCTTTCAGCTGCTGCTCTATCCTTTCTTTGTCCTCCTTCAGCACCACTTTCTCTTGAATTGTCGAAGCAAGAATCCCGCACGTCATGGTCTTGAATACCAAATCATTAGAGTTTCCAATATATGAACAACATACGAGAATGGCGAATCAATTTAAAAAATGATCATATATGAAGCATTTCACTTCTCAGATTCCACACATAACCCCTCAAAACTATTGAAAGATATATGAACTCCTGCAAGTAGTCTTCTCTTACCAAAACCACCAGCGCACTTCCCCAACCACTAAAGAAAACTGTTTATTGTATCATGGCTATGCTATCCTCAGATACCTATGAGCCATTGTAAAAGGTTAAGCAAATTGTGTGTCAAAACAAGTTCTTAGTGGTAATCATACATTTGGTAGGCAAAACTATTTATTTTGAACATGACAATAAGAGCCAACATTGCTGTCATAAAAGAAGAAAAGGAATAAGAGCCAAAAATTCTTACTGATGCATTTAACATAACAGACAACTCTATCTATTTCCCCTTTTGATGGTAACTCTTCATGCCATTTAAACCAAACAAATTCTTTTCAGATCACTAAGTAGAGATCTATGGAGTTTCATCATTAATTATTTAATTCTCAAGTTTACCAATGCAAGCAAAACGAAGCTTTGAAGAACTGTGATAAGAGAAGGCTGAGAAGCACAGTGCCCTAATTACAAAATGTAACCGAATACCATTTCTTTGGGCATTCTTTCTCTATGCAATCCTCATCTTGTAGCATTGGCTCAATAAGTGAAAAATCAGCTTGTACATCAGCATTGTCACAAAACAAGCAATCACATCACGTCACAAGAAAGAAACATTGTTATGGATGACAAAAAGGTATTTCAACTCCATATTTGAATATATCCATATCTCCTTGTCTTACAACACATCCATCTTAATATCCTTGTTTCAACTACACTCATTTTTTCCTAAAGCATTGCTGGCCCAATGCCTCGAATCAACATGAAGGTGGGACTGAAAAAGAACCGGTTGACTTCAAGAAAATTACCTTCAAACACATTTGGGCTTCACTTCCAATGAATTTCTACCTTCAGTCCTTTTTCATTCCTGACTTCAATTTTGATGGACGAATATATAGAATATCTACCAAAAATAGTAAGTCAACAGATGACATACAATGTGACAAAAGCTAGACATAAGAATTATGCACAAATTTATATTTCCTTGGGACAATTGTTAAGTTACGAAACACTGACTTCAAGAAAGTAACAAAAAAGTAACAGAAACCATGATAATGAACACAGTAGGCACTTAACTGGAATTACACAGTCAAGTAGGGATTTGGTTGTCGGCCCACAACAAACTGGAGTTCACCACCCGTAGCATCTTATGTTAGGTCCTCTTTTGTCTTTCGTCGGTTTCTCATTGTAGTGAGTTCTTCAATGTGGATTTACCAACAGAGACAGAAAATAAAATAAGTGACATGTCAAACATGATTGGATTATACACAATGCCAATTGAAGCAATTCATCATATTGGTATATCAGTTTGACCCATAAGGGCACAAATTGCATAGGTGGACTATACGTTCGACCGTAGTGAAGCATACAAAGAGAGAATAAAGAACCATGGAATTATGGGTTTAGGAAGACTAATACAACCCATAAGGGCACAAATTGCATAGCTGGAGTATACATTCAACCGTAGCGAGCATACAAAGAGAGAATGACAACAATAAGCCTAGTTGTGATTGTCATGGCACCATAGAATTGTTCTGGTTATGAATTCTCCCAACATCCTCAAACCCTTTTCTCTCAATATACTAATGCCTATGAGAACCTTTATAAAGTCGTATACGAACGTAAATGGGTAATTACACAAGAGCATAGCAGGAAAAGAAACTGGAATTGGTGCCGTAAAGCAATAAACAACTGTGATTGTCAGGATCAAATGACCATATCCTTTCTAATATAACTACTTGGGCCATATGAAGCAATTGAAACCACAAAAATATGGGAGCGTTGAGGAAATAATCGCTCTTACTTGCAAGTATTCGAACTTCTTAGTTTTAATCGAGGAAAAGAGGGAGGAATGTTATACTCTATTGTGTTTTTTTCTTTTATATATCGTCTAAGAAACTGGAATTGGTGTTGTAAAGCAATAAACAACTGTGATTGTCAAGATCAAATGACCTTTTACCTTTGCGGAGAGAGAGAGAGAGAGAGAGACAGAGGGAGAGAGATTCAGTTGTGGCCAAAGGAATTTTTATAGTTTGTAGTTGAATTTTCCGGGGAGGGGGGTGTCTTGTTGTTTTGTAGCATTTTATTTGGAGCCATTGTATGGTGCTGCCGGTTGGTATTAGAACTTGGAAGAGGTGTAGGGTAGGGCCATTATTTGTTGCAAGGAATAGGGGCATTTGTGGAAAGGAAAAAGGAGGAAACATCTTCCTACATTTAAAAGAAGTAGTATAGATAAGCATTCCCTTCACATATCGAATTTGAAGCACCAGAGACATTTCTTTTTCAGAACACTAATCAATGGACTATAAATGTTCATAAATGTTTCTTCCTCTACATCTTAAGACGCACGAGATCTTGTACCACTTACCAATGAGGCCCTATCAATTCCTAATCCACAGAAGCAAACAATTATATATAGACACTAATGCAATTACACTCGCTCTTCATAGACAAACTTAGGATTCGCGCCCGTGTAAATCAATGTGAGAGGGTCTTTTCCTATCAGATAGGAGGGGCTGTTGTACAAAGTATACTTCTAAGTATGATTAATGTAAGACGTGTAATTGAAGATGATTTTAGGCAAGTAACCACATTGACGGAAGAAGAAGAAAATATTGATGCCCTTTCCAATGACAGAACTGGAGGGAAAGAGAGTGACTATCAGGCTATCTATAAAATTGTATCAATCACAAATGTATATTGTACCCACACAAAAATAGAAACAAAATCAGTTTTCCCTAACTTCCTAACTGAATGGGGACAAGGTTTCCACATCTCTACTACTTGGCTATACAAGTTGTATAATGGCTATGATTTCAAAGACTACGACCTTCAGAAAAATACCAGATTTCAACATCAATTCTAGAATAGCTTATTTCAACAACACAAATTTTTTATTTCAACAAATACAATATCGAACACAAAATATCATATTTCAACAAAAACGGGCAGTAAAAAAAAATTATATTTCAACAAATACAGGATCTAACACAAAATATTAGATTTCAACGAAGAATGGGCAGTAAAAAAATTATTTCTTAAAAACAGGAAATAAATTTTTACCCAAACTCAAATATTGGGTTGAGGTCGGCGAGATGGGCTGCGGATCTGGATCGAAGGCATTGCTGATGGGGGCGGCGCCTTTGGTGTTGCTGGTGGGGGTGGCCCCGAGAAGGTCCTAATTAAACCTAGCGACGATTCAAACGAATTTGACACTCACCCCGGTCGGGGGCTCTGGACTTAACCTATCAATAGAAGGATAGGCTAAAGGCTTCACAGGTAAGTGTTCTCCATCAAAGGATCATGGTCCATTCCATCACTGATTTTTCGAGACTAGACTGCTTTCTTTATTCGGTTCCCCTCTCGATCTCCTCCTAGCAACATCCGCCTTATTGCTGTCGCATTCAATCTCGCAAGGTCGGGGTGGATGTAAGATGTGACGGAGGAAGAGCAGAGGGCAGGGACAAAAGAGAAGAGGGCAAGGAGAGAAGAGAAGAGTGGGAGACGGAGAGGAATGGTTGAACGTGGGTGGAAACAGATGAACGTGGGAGATGGAGATAAAGGAGTTGTAAAGATGAGACGTAGAGAATAAAATTATTAACCATGGTTAGAGGGAGTGCGGCTAAAGCGGGTTTTTTTTTCTCCACTAATGACCGGTTCTTTCGGTAGGAAGTTTTTTTGTTATGCCTTGGTTATACATTTTAATGGTTTTAGTTATGCTTCAACTGATTTTGTCATGCCATTTTTTACGGTGTCCCCAAAACAGAGGGAGACACCGAAGCACTATCCAGCAAAAACTGACTGAATTGAAACTGCAACGGAGAATGAAATTAATTTTACTGATAGTAGATCTTAAGGTTCTCGGCATTCCAAGGATGTTGGAGCCTCCACCAGCCATGGTAATGTTTACCTCTGTTTTTGGCACCAAACTTTGGGCTAGCGCTGAAGGGCCATTTAATTAACATTTAATTAAATTGGGCCAGTTTTTATGAGTTGCTCGGGCTAAAATATTAATGGGTCACATTAATTTTGTGATTTGGAGCAAGACCCAATTAATTGAAGCCCAAGTGAAGTGAGATACACCGAATAATTTTTCTTTGAAGTATTATTCGGAGCACTGAATATGAGTTTTGGCACGTGCTTGCTGGAAAAGTGGAATGGCCCACGATGTAGAAAACAATTGGTTTTTTACTTGGAAGTTAAAAGTCATTATGGACACTTGGCATCCAAAGAGCTATGGAGGAAAGTTAATTTTCAAGACAAGGGACACTTGTCAACGTACAAGAAGCCCACTTCCTCATGATTTTAATTTACGCAAGCACTCTTCCACAATTCGGACCACTCTCTCTCATCTCTACACCGCCCATTAGCCCACGATGTGCAGTTGCATGGGACACTTAGCACAATGGAGTGAAGTCAGGAGATATTCACATGCAAAAACCGTGAAGCCTCTTACCTATAAATAGAGGAACTCAAGAAGAAAAAAGGGTTCACACACCAATCAAGCCCAGCGCTTAAAAAACTAAAGTCTTCCTAGCGAAACAATTATCTCATTTCTCTCTCATTCTATCTCTCTTGTACCCCAACTTTATTATTACGACATAATAAAGTTATTCTATCTCTCTTGCACCCCCAACTTTATTAGTACAACATAATAAAGTTATTCTACGTTTGTTATTTCTTTTTCTCACACGGTTGGGAAATTTTATGTCCACTTCGTTGTGGCAAACCACGAACCTCATTGTGGCAAACCACGAACCTCATTGTGGCCTCACCCTTTGGGTCACACGCAGTCGCACTACATACGAAGTCAGATCGAGGCGCTCACACCTTTCATATGTTGGACGCCGACAAGTCTTGGCACGCCCGCGCTCACACCGCACACGCAATTGGATTTTCCGCTCATGCCTACCCGGCGGAAAAGAGGGAAACATCTTTTGGCACGCCCGGTGGGACCCCAATCGTTTCAAGGGGTATCACGCTGATTCATTGACATGTCAATTCAATACATTGAATTGAATGTTGAAATTCGGCGTTTTGAAGAAGAAATTCGTTGGCGCGATGATAAAGTCGACGTGCTTGAAGATGAAATGTACTATCTCGACTTAGAGAAGCTCCGACTCAATCATATGGAGGATGGGTATAACAACGCAAAAAACTATTACAATGATGCAATTCGAAGGCTTGAAGATGAAGTCGATAGGCTTGAAGATGAGGATCGCCAATTACGTCATGAGGTAAACCGTTTTGTTAATGCCAAGTTACAAGGCTATTCACATATTATGTCTTCAGACCTGCCCAAACAGTGTGAATTCCAAAATGGTGGGCTTGATGATCCTTCTCCTCAGAGCTTTGGGGGTCAAGTTGAAGAAAATATAAGCACTCAGTCCTATACCGTTGCATCCAACGAAGGACTCTCACAGGAGTTCATAGATCCCTTGTATGCATCTTTGCGTGAGATTAAAGATTTGGTAATCAACTCCAGTAAGGCATCTGAGGACTCCAAGAAAGCCCTTGAGGACTCTAACAAGGCCATTGAAAAATTAAGGGCTGATCTCAAAGATAAGGAGTCAATTCCTATTCCACCACAGATATCACAATTTAGCACTTTAGGCCAAACTTTAGGCCTGAATGTCTCTAAGCAAGCTTCTAGCAAGTACTCTAGGCCTCCAGGCTTCTCTCAGTCCTTAACTTTTGAAAGCCCTGCACTCGGGGGGCAAGAGTTTCAACAAGCTTCTGGCAAGCACACCAGGTCTTCACACTTCTCTCAGTCCTTAACTTGTGAAAGTCCTGCACTCGGGGGGACAAGGTTCTCAGCTCAGTCCTTTGAGGATTCCCGAACAGCAGCAAGGTCTGGGTGATAAACATCAAAATGATCAAGGCAACAGTCTTAGATCTGAGCGCAACAACCAACATTCAGGAGTTTTCCAAAAACTTTTGGATGGTAAGCTCTTTCCATGCCTAGAGGAGCAAAGAGATAGGTCTGCTTCAACGCAAGGGGAACATGATCTCAGACCTGGGAGGAGCCAGCACATGGAAAGTCCTATTATGAGGCAAGATCAGCCCATTCTCTCCTCTCAAGAACTTTCTCAAGTGTCTGAAAAGTTACCACATCTAGATTCAGTCCTAAGCAGTGAGCAGGTAACAGATACAAATCAAGAATGATCCAGACCTGCCATCAGCCCTATGGGCAGGACTGAATTCCATGTTGCACCCGTTCTAGATCAAGAGGAATTGAATGAAGAGGAGGAGGAAAGCGATGACACTCCATGGCTTGATTCCGATTCATTTGTAATCAGAGATCCCCCTCCTCCCCCGGTTCATGAAGGCCTTTTTGGCATTGTCCAAACTGCCAAAAGGCATTATACGCGTAGGCCAATGTTAGGCCTTAAATGTGTAGAACTGCGCCGGCGTTGGATTTGTGGGGCACATCAAAAGCGAGTGTTGTTCACTTGGCTTACACAAAAATGCCAAAGTGGTGTCAAGAAGGGCTAAGAACAAAGAAAAGTCCTTCATGGGCCTAACTAGCTCCTCTAAAATGTTTGGCCATGGCCTATCAGTCCTTGGATAGGCCCTATCAGAGTTTTGCTAGGCCTTTTAAGAGAGGTGGAGGCCTTTTTATTTCATTAAGCATGCCTGAAAGTTCAAAGCAGAGGTTCAGACCTTCAAATATATTTTCAGTCCTTCCCATTCCTTTTCATCGTTCTATGGTTTCTCTACAACCAGGCCTGGACGCAGGACTTTATTGGTGTAAACAGGCTTTTGCTACTGATTCGAAGGCCCTTTGAGCCCTTTGTCTAGGCCCAAACCACTATTATAAGCATTCCCTGCAAGAGTTCTGGCCTTTCAACATACTTCCAGTCCTTTTTAGCCTTTCATGGGGTTATGGTTTCTTTGCAACAAGGCTTGGACACAAAGCCCTATCTACAGGTTCGAAGGCCCTTTGAGCTCTTTGTCTAAGCCCGAGCCAATATTATAGGCAATTCAAACAGAAGTTCAGACCTTTCCTGTAGGATTGAATCACTATTATGAGCACTCAAAGTGGAAGTTCAATCCTTCCAATATGAGGTTCAGTCCTTGCCAGGCCTTTTTTCTGGTTTGATCGTTTTTCTACGATTAGACCTGAACACAGGCCTTTGTTGGTAGAAATAGGCCTGATAAAAGGCGGGAACATCATCCAATCACTCTAAAAAGCCCTAGAGGATGCAGATTGAGGCATTTATCTCTAAGAGAAGCCTTTGAAAGGCCTGTCCAAAGATTGCTGGTAGATTCCTTCCAAGTTTTGAATTCAGAGAAATTTTATCAGAGACCTGAGGAGAACATGGAAATTGCCTAATGCCTAATAAGTCCATAGGAAAGGCGAACAAAAGAAGGTAAGCTACAACAAAGGACTGTTCGGATGCCAAAAACAGTTTTATTTTTAATACATGTCTTGATCTTAAAAGTAAAGAATCAAGGCATTGGGGGGGGGGGGGGGGGGGGGCGCATTATTTACACCCGCTTTTGGCACAAAACCTTGGGCTAGCGCTGGAGGGCCATTTAATTAAATTGGGCCAGTTTTTATGAGTTGCTCGGGCTAAAAAATACATGGGTCACATTAATTTTTTGATTTGGAGCAAGACCCAATTAATTGAAGCCCAAGTGAAGCGAGATACACCGAATAATTTTTCTTTGAAGTATTATTCGGAGCACTGAATATGAGTTTTGGCATGTGCTTGCTAGAAAAGTGGAATGGCCCACGATGTAGAAAACAATTGGTTTTTTACTTGGAAGTTAAAAGTCATTATGGACACTTGGCATCCAAAGAGCTATGGAGGGAAGTTAATTTTCAAGACAAGGGACACTTGTCAACATACAAGAAGCCCACTTCCCCATGATTTCAATTTATGCAAGCACTCTTCCACAATTCGGGCCACTCTATCTCATCTCTACACCGCCCATTAGCCCACGATGTGCAGTTGCATGGGACACTTAGCACAATGGAGTGAAGTAAGGAGATATTCACATCCAAAAATCGTGAAGCCTCTTACCTATAAATAGAGGAACTCAAGAAGAAAAAATGGTTCACACACTAATCAAGCCCAGCGCTTAAAAAACCAAAGTCTTTCAAGCGAAGCAATTATCTCATTTCTCTCTTATTTCTATCTCTCTTGTACCCCAACTTTATTATTACGACATAATAAAGTTATTCTATCTCTCTTGTACCCCCAACTTTATTATTACGACATAATAAAGTTATTCTACGTTTGTTATTTCTTTTTCTCACACGGTTGGGAAATTTTAAGTCCACGTCATTGTGGCAAACCATGAACCTCATTGTGGCCTCACCCTTTGGGTCACACGCAGTCGCACTACATACGAAGTCAGATCGAGGCGCTCACGCCTTTCATACATTGGACGCCGACAAGTCCTGGCACTCCCGCGCTCACACCGCACACGCCATTGGATTTTCCGCTCACGCCTACCCGACGGAAAAGTGGGAAACAGGTAACCAATTGATAGACGCCCGGCCTTACTAGCCTCTGTGCTTGGAATGGTCCTTCCCATTTAGAGGCAAGCTTGGTTAGCTTCTTCTTCTCCAGAACCCTTTTAAGAACCAAATCCAAGTTACCTTTTAAGAACTAGATCACCAACTTTGAATGCTCGACGATTGACCTTCTTATCGAAGTAAAGCTTGGCCCGCAGTCACGACCCACCTTTTATTAGAAATAAACTCCAAAATACAGTATATCTAATACACTTTCAGGCCCTATTCTTCCAATATCCAAATTTACATTACTAGATTAATATATCTCTCAATTCATGTTCTTACAACCCAAAATAAAAGTTTCAAAGTCTTACAAGCCAAAAATATACATGAGGGCAACGTGCCCTGAAAATGTAAGGCGGATCGAGGGAGCGCTAAGTGGAATGAGCGCTCGTAATTCAGAGAGTTGCCATTTTGGTTTGAAGGTCCGACACCCAAGGAACCGAACTTGAAACACTCGCTGCGCTGTTTGATTTGAAAAAGGTGAAGGCACCAGTCTGTCATAACCATATCTAGGTTTGGGAGACAAGTTATGAGAGAGGAAGGGTTTTAAGGCACCACTCTCGCCCAATCCGGAGATCGGTCTCTACTTAGGCATTTGTGAAAACATTTGCGATTCTATTTGATTAATCAACTTTTTAGCCAGTTAGGGGTGGGGAACAATTTAATGGGGATTAAAGCTGTAACACGATTTACAGGATGTGATAGATGGTATGGATGCGAAAGCAATAAATGGGATAGAACCAAGTTCTGTTGAACAGAGCGAAACCCAACACACTATATTGAATTGACGTGCATGAGAAAGAATCTACATGCACTGATCCAGTTCACGTGGATCACTGCATGTGATTCAAACCTAGGTGCGTGAATCCTACACATGCGCGCGCATATTTGCTTTGCTCCCAGCCTTTGTTTTTACCCTCCACTGGGTTCTGGAAGGACCAGTGCACACTTAGGTCCAAACCAAGCAGTTTGTATGGTAGTTGATTGGCAGTTCTAAGCAGTTTAAAGGCTGAAAAGCCCTACAAATTTACAAAATACCCCATAAACTGTCAGGGGACAAAACAGTGGCCTATGGCCAAGTTTCTCATGCAAAGGCCACTCACTGGTCAGAGGACAACCTACGCGTGCGGATAACCCACAGACGCGCGCTGGTTTGAGCTCTCAAACCAATGTTTGGTTTTACATGTTTCTAGATTCTAGAATAGGTCCAGATTGATCCCAGAGGTACTCCAAAACAGCAGGTGTGCATATTGAACTAAAACTAACATTTTTAACAAAAGAAAAGCAGTAAACTGTTTTTTAGCATACTTGGAGTGGCCTATATGTAAGTAAAGCAAAAAATAGTAGGACACCAATCCCCACACAAACCTGCGCGCATGGCCACAGAGTGGCGCGCGCGTACAGATGGCCTGCGCGCGCTGGTTCTTACCATGACGATTTTTGAAACCTTGCTAGCTTTTGGGCCAGGACTGGTATTGATTACCAGCCTTGACCCTGCTAGCCCCCCTTCAGGGATTAGAACAGGAAAATAGTAGGTATGATATACCTTTGGTTTTTGAATTTGAATGGCATTTGAGCTTTGAGGTTTGAAGTTGATTGGGGTGTTTGAATGGTAGAAGCAAAAAACAAGCTATGTTCTTCAATGATTGTAACTTAGGGCTTTAAAAACTTGGAACCCTAACTTTTTATAATTTTTTTGTCACCCGTAGGAAGAAGAACCATTGGGGTATATATAGGGAGAGAGGTGGTAGGTATGGAGGTGCAACCAGCCAAGCAATGGCTGGTTTGGGGTGCTTGGTGGATAAGTTTCCACCTTTGGAAAAGGTCGATGGGAGATATGGGGGATGTGGACACCTCTTGTTCGGATACTGCTTTTCAAGCAAAATAAAAGCTTCTAACGTGTTGTACTCCACTAATCATGACTTCTAGATGCTGAATAAAGCAAGTTACGTTGACCGGCGAACACGAGTCTGAGACACGCGCGTGCGAGTCAACGCCAAAGGTTGACCAGAGCGGGCCAGTTGTCGACTAGCACGCGTGAGTCCAAGCCATCCTAAGCTAGTTCACGGTCAAACCTGACCATTTGACCAACACCTGGCATTCTGACCCATGCGCGTTGGGTCTCAACCAAAGCATGCTAGTAGGGTTTTGGTACTATAAGCTCAAACTTGCTATCATCCCCGGGGTGTTGTTGATCCGTTTCATCATCGGGGAATCAAATACTCTAAGTAAACTAATCAAGAAGACCAGATTGGGGTGTCTACAGTAGCCCCTCTTTGACGGCACTTAAAGCACCATCGACTTGGTACAAGTAACGTCAAAGATTTCTAGACACCCCCTCAAGGCTATCCAAAACAAAGCATACGAGCAAAATAGACTTGTAAACTTAAGGAACCTGATTGGTGGCATGGATAGGCGGTCCATTGCTGGGGATGGAAGTAGAATTGGATGAGTGAATCGCCGCTAGTTGATCGAATTCGGACAGGACAGGTTGTCATTGCAAATTTGGACGGGACATGCCGTCGTTGCTGGGGATCAAGCTATCCTCGGCACAAAGCAATCCAACAAACACAGGTAGGTCATGTCAGGCAGGTTGAATTCCATCTGTTGGGAATCAAAGCCAATCTCCTTATCAAAGACCATTCGAGACAGAGCAATAAGGCTGCTGGAAGATGCGCGTGAAGCTAGACTGAAGTAGAGGTAGGCGTTCGGAGAAAGCGAAAGCAGACTCTCTTGGGGAATAATTAGTTGCAAATCGTGGACCATCAGACGATATTCTGATTGTCGTTTGAGGGAGTGAACGCAGACGATATTCTGATCGTCGTTGATCAGGGTGAACGCAGACGATATTCTGATCATTGTTGACGGATTGGAAGGACAATATGGCTGATCATCATTGAATGACTGAGAAGGAAATGGATGGATCATTCTTCAGGATGATCGAGCCGTTGGATTGGACAGGATCGGCTGTCGTTGATGGGAACGGGCAAATCGTGCCATCGTTGACTTGAGACGGGTAGATCATGCCGTTGTTGATTTGGACGAGCAGATCATGCTGTCATTGATTTGGATGGGCAAATCGTGCCATCGTTGACTTGAGACGAGCAAATCGTGCTGTCTTTGACTTGAGACGGCCATATCATGCTGTCGTTGATTGGTTCCCGCAAGAGATTTCATCGTATCCTACTATGAGAACAATGTCGCAAGAGATTTTCAATCGCATCCGTTGGCTAACAAATCTAGGATTGGGGAGATTTCCATTGCCTCTGCTAAACAAATGATAACGATACCACAGGAGATTTTTCAATCGCATCCGTCAGCAAACAAAGACTTGATGGAAACCATTCGGGCATAAACTCCCACAAACTGGCCACCTTCCTGTTTTCAACAGTTGATATACACAATATGCAAAGATGTATGCTATATGAATACACAAACTTAAAATGTAGACCTTAGCTAAGGGCAGCTCCTAGGAGGACAACGATGCTTAAGGACTATCATTGAGCCCCAGTACTTTACTGTCTTTTGCTTCTGAGATGCACATCCAGATAAATAGACGTTTGAGCGGGTCGGCGTGCTCCAGTTGACATTTAGCGGTGCTGGCAATGGGCCTGTGTGCTCTTTCTCCGATGCTTGGGCAGATATGCCGCATAGATATGCTTTGCTTGGTCTTGGGCTGACGTGCCGTTGCCGTTCACGACTTTCCATAGCTTGAGGATTACAGATGTTTAAGGTAGCAATGTAAAAATTGCATTTTCCAGTTTACTGACATATGAACCATCCGCTAATATCTAATTTGCATTGACAAGTGAACTAAGTCAATACACCGATATGCGCACATACACAAACTCGCCTAGCTCGAACGAAAAGGAAGAGGAGCCCCTGGATGCAACACAGACTCTTAGACACATGGAAAATCATGAAATTTTGGGAATTAACAATCCAAAACTCAAATATCCTCTTGATAGGTGAAACTGACACTTGCGTAAGGTCAAATAGTTGTATAATGACCTGTACGAACTGACAAAACTAGGAAAAGCAACCCGAAACGACAATGGATTGAAAAACTGGAAAAATGTCACAATGACAGACATAAGACGCAGATAAAGACACGTATAAGCCCGTACTGAAACCGACACCTCCGTGCAGTCACATTAGGTCCATATGACCTGCACGGCATGGCAAAGCTTGGCAAAAACCCCTTGAACGACATTCAAAGTGCTTTGAACCTGAGATGGAAAATGATAAGTTGGAGGCAGTAGCTAACTGCTTCTGACTGCTGTTGAAATTGAAGAAGCATGCGCAGGTTTGAGACCAACGTGTATAACTTTGAACAAACGCACGTGAATCTCAAACTAGCGCGCGTTACTATAAGTCTACTACAACTACTTACACCAGACTTCGTTGAACTTAGCATAAACTATGAGCCGTTAGGCCTTGCAAGCATTTCATTCTGTTTTTTATGCTTAAAATTTTTTTAAGGCTTAAAATTTTTTTAAGGCTTTTGCTCAGCTTTGAAATTGAAGTAGTAGTTTGAAATAAGATTGAAAGATGAAAGGTTTTCCCCTTTTTGCACAGATGAAGCTTGTCTTCTACTCGACCACAGCAATGCACCAAAGCCTTGGATCAAGTTGATAGATTGTGACCGAGTCTCGAAGAGAGACTGCCTACGTATCCCATTTTGGGAATCAGGTCAAAACGTAGTTCAGGCCAAGGATACTCTCGAGTATTTACCTCTCCTTTTACACTCTAACTTTTGCCTAGAACCGCCCATTCGGGTCTTCGGTCTAGTGAGCTTTTGAATATTGCCTATTTATTTTTGCCTAGATCGCCTTCATAGGTTCTCGGTCTAGCAAGCTGCTCTAACTTTTGCTTGGAATTGCCCACTTTTGGAGTTTTCAGCCCAACGATCTTCTCTAAGGGAAAAGTAGCACTTGAATTGATCCAGGCTAACCAAGGTTTTAAATTTGTTGCCATCGAGGTTAATGATCTTTGGCCGTAGCTCCAGATAAAATGGCTTTTGATAGCACAGGGTCCAGGGTGCTTCAGCTGACATGCCTCGCTCCAGGCCATTTTTGAACTTTCTAATTTGTGCTTGGCGGAATGCTGTTCCTGTGAACTTGAACATGGTATGAGGCCTGGAGCCTTCTGAGCTTTGCTTTACATGGTTTAGCATCTGGTAGCAAAGGGATTCGATGTTTCTTTTATCTCAGGATCAACGCTAGGCATGTCTTTTTAGAAACCATGCCAAGATGTCGATGAACTCTTCGAGCCTGTCTGACCGGGCACAATGCTCCTCTGGGGATAGTGTGGAACCAATTTGAACCATTTGAGGGTCTACCTCATCTTTCAAGTTTATTTGAAAACTAATATTTCAATTAATAGGCTGAGCATGCCTTTCGCCTTCCCTTTCGGCGAGGGAACACATTTCTTTGGGGATATTCCCATCGAAATCTATCCCTTCATCGTCAAGGTTGACACAGTTTATTCAAAAGCCAGCGAAGTACTTAGAAGCAAGATAATGCATATCATAAAAGAACCCTTGGGGTTGCCAAGTACAACGAAAGACTCGAATTGAAAAATAGAAGCGATGACATGGAGGGCCGAGAGACACAAACTCTAACTCAGAGCTAGACTAAGACGACTTGACAGACATCGTGTCAGACTCAGACTCAAACGTGTCAATGCAAAATAGACGCGATTTGAAAATGCAACTTTTATAGTTACCCTTGGCTTCCTCACAGAGGTGGGATCTAAAGGACGTCAGGCCCAAGCAATAGCACTTTGGCTTCCTCAGCTTCTTTGACCAAACCTACTCGGTGCTCCCATGAACAATGGACCTCAGCCCGTTAGTCCGCTCCTTTGTAAGCTCCTCATTACTATCAATCCAGGGGTTGGCAGTGAAGACCTCAATTGCCCAACCTACAGCCATCATATTAATCTCCGGTTTGAACGGGATGGATATGATTGGTTTGGGTTGGCTTTCTAGGATGATATATTGGCTAGGGTTGAATATCGTGGAGCTAGGGTTGAATATGGTGGAGCTAGGGTTGATTTGGGTGGAGGTGATAGATATCTGACCAACCAGAGGGTCAGAGTGGTATTGAGGCAAGGAGTTGGAAATGACGTTGGGCTTTGGTGGAACTTCAACCATGCCATTGTCAATCAGATCTTGAATCTCATGTCGAAGACGATGCACGCATCAGTGGGATGGCCAGGCATTTGGTGGAAGGCACAAAAGTGGTTTGGCTTGTAACCGGAAGGTAGGACTTTTGGTGGGGGAGTTGGGGTCAAAGGTTTGAGATGCCCCGACTTGACAAGTTTTTCCATCACTGCAGATAGAGGTGCTTCGAAGACAAAGAAACTTTGAGGTTGGGTCCGGGCCCTGTAGCTTTGGGTGTTTTGAACCGGATTGACATCGGCTGTATGATTGGGAGAAGCAGCAGCGTTGTCCCCACTTGTAGCCATGTTGGCATAATTGCTACTGCCAAACAATGCGCTACTATTTCCAGAGTAAGCCCTCGGCTTAGCTTTTTGAGTAGAGGAAGAAAAGGATTCTTCTTTTGGCAGAACTCCACTTTGTAGGGCCTCTTCAATGGCTAGGCCAGATTCGAAGGTTTCAAAGTTGGTAGAAGCTTGCACAGTTACCACGTACTTGGCAAAGTTGGGTTGGAGATTGCGGGAGATGACGCGAAGCTGATCTCTCTCGCTCGGGCGCTTAGTCATTAGAGCAGTTTGGCCCTCCATCTTTTGACAAAGTCCGCGAAGGACTCTTTAGCCTCCATTTTGGTGGACTCCAACTCACGAGTAGTCATCTTGAGCTGCGAGTTGTAGCTATACTACGACACAAAGACAGCCCCTATATCTTCCCAAGTTCTTCTTTTGGAGATGTCAAGAGACAAAAACCAATGAAAGGCTGGCCCAGAGAGAGTTTGAGGAAAAAGCTGAGAGATGGCCTCACTTTTCACCCCTAGCAGCTTCATGGCAGCATGATAGCCCAGTAGATGAGTCTTCAGATCACCACTCCCATCGAATTTGACGAAGTCAGGCATTTTGAACCACTCGGGGAGCCTTGCATTGGGATACAAGCAAAGTTGGTCCAAGTCTATTCCGCCTGCACTGATCTTTTCAGACTTCAAGACAGCCTCCTCTAGCTTAGCCATCTTGGCCATGAGAGCAACTATGTTAGGGTATTGAACAGACCGAACAATAGTAGGGTTCGGATTTGGAGCAAGCACACGAGCCTCTCTAGAGATAGGTTGAACGATGAGACGCCCTGCATGATTTGGATCTTCGACAAAGACAGGATCGGCATGTACATCCTCATCGTCCTCGTCCTCCTCTTCTGGTGTTGGTGGAAGACGAGTGTTGATCAGATCATTCAAGCAGGCGATGGAAGCATCAGTCTCGTTAGCCCTTTGCTACATAGTAGTGAGGCTGTTTTGAAGATTTGTGAGCATGATTTCAAGATTGAGCGGCTGGTCTGTCATCGCAGGTTTTTCAATGGAGCTTGATGAAGAAGCTGAAGATGGGGAAGCCGGCGGCGTGGCTTTTTGCAATATAGATGGCGAACCCAACTGTAGGGCAGCCAACAATGAACTTGGAGAAGCCTTCGTTGCAACTGACTGGGGTCCTAGCCTGACAAGTCTTTGAAACGAATTTCGAAGACGTTCCCAAATAGGTTTGGCTCTTCCTTTTAGTACTCTCTTGTTCGGTGCAATGGTTCCAAACTAGACAGTAAAGCAATTGAAGGCTCAGTGACGTTCCTGCAACAGTTATTTGCAAAAGGAAATGCAATGCACATGTCATCGTCATCGGTGTCTTCCTAGACTCTACAACTACAGACGAGTTTGTCTCATGATGTTCGGACACTGCCAAAATCCTCGAAATTCTTTTCGAGGTGTATCCTTTGAACAGACCGACTAACATTAAGAGATGTCAAAATGGTATAAGCCTTTGACTATTCCGTTCTTGAAGTTTCAACTTTGAACTTGGAACAACTCGATATTGATGGCGTGGCACTTTAATCGGGGTGGCATTAGTGACTTCGCACCTTAGCCGGGGCGACTATAAGTGACTTTGCACTTGTAACCTGAGTGATATCAGTGTCACAACACTAATACTTTGTGGTTCCTTATTTTCGGTTGAATCCCCAATTGGGCATGAGCCAAGGATTCAAAAAGGTTTGATTTCTTGAAGTCCCGTTGATCTAAGGACTTTGAAAGTTGATAACATACACCATTGAGATGCATGACTCTTCATCGGGTCTAGCAGCGTCCTAATGAGCATAAGACATACTCGAAAAAAAAACAACCTAGAAGCCGCCCTAAACATGCTCCTACGCAAAAACGGTATGTATGTACAGTGCATGCGATAGGGAAAGCAATAACACATAGGCAGTATATGGGGGTTAGATGCAAGTAGAACTTACCCTGTAGGTACATGTCCTAGTTTGAAGAGTGCTAGTGCTTTGTATATGCAAAAGCCGATTTTGGTTTGTAACAGGTTCCTCAGACTAAAGCCAAGATATACCTCCCGTTGCTCTGCGGTTAACGTTTAACCGCAGAGCAACAGTCAAATGGTAGAATGACTTATCATCGTTGAAGGTTGTTGGGCATTCGGGGTCCTCAGGCTCCAGTAAACCGTGCTAGATTTCCAAAACACTCCAATGGGGCTATCCCACATTGATGCAAATGAGAAATGCTCGAAATCGATTAAGAAGAAGAAGAATCACAATATCGCGAAATGCCTTTTCAAATTTGGCTCACTTTATTTAGTCCATCTTTAGAGGAAACTACACAAGTGATCAATCAAAAAAGTCCTAGATCGGATTGGCCGGACACAAGGTCCTGTTAAATCACCATTCCAACCTTCGGTAGCGCGAAGCTCACCGTTTTGATAGACTTTTAAAAGATTGTTCATAAGTGTATTAAACTCTAAGTAAGATTAATACTGGTTCGATCATCCCCAGCAGAGTTGCCCTAAAAATGTAAGGCAGATGGAAAGGAGCGCTAAGCGGAATGAACGCTCGTAATTCAGAGAGTCGCCACTTGGGTTTGAAGGTCCGACACCCAAGGAACCGAACTTGAAACGCTCGCTGCGCTATTTGATTTGAAAAAGGTGAAGGCACCAGTCTGTCATAACAATATCTGGGTTCGGGAGCTAGGTTACGAGAGGGGAAGGGTTTTAAGGCACCCCTCTCGCCCAATTCGGAGATCGGTCTCTACTTAGGCATTTATGAAAATATTTGCGATTCTGTTTGATTAATCAACTTTTTAGCCATTTAGGGGTGGGGAACAATTTAATGGGGATTAAAGCTGTAACACGATTTGCAGGATGTGATAGATGGTATGGATGCGAAAGCAATAAATAGGATAGAACCAAGTTTTGTTTAACAAAGCAAAACCTGACACACTGTATTGAATTGACGTGCACAAGAAAGAATCTACATGCACTGATCCATTTCACGCGGATCACTGCATGTGATTCAAACCTGCGCGCGTGAATCCTATACATGCGTGCGCATATTTGCTTTGCTCGCAGCCTCTGTTTTTACCCTCCACTGGGTTTTAGAAGGACCAATGCACACCCAGGTCCAAACCAAGCAGTTCATATGATAGTTGATAGGCAGTTCTAAGCAGTTTAAATGCTTAAATGCCCTACAAATTGACAAAATACCCCATAAACAATGAGGGGACAAAACAGTGGCCTATGGCTAAGTTACCCATGCAAAGGCCAATCACTGGTCAGAGGACAACCTGCGCGCGCAGATAACCCACAGGCGCGCGCTGGTTTGAGCTCTCAAACCAGTGTTTGGTTTTACATATTTTTGGATTCTGGGACAGGTCTAGAATGATCCCAGAGGTACGCAATAACAGCATGTACGCATTTGAACTAAAACTAACATTTTTAACAAAATAAAAGTAGTAAACTTGTTTTTAGCATACTTGGAGAGGCCTATATGTAAGTAAAGCATAAAATAGTAAGACATCAATCCCCACGCGAACCTGCGTGCACAGTCACAAAGAGGCGCGTGCGTATAGATGGCCTGCACGCGCTGGTTCCTACCATGATGGTTTTTGAAACCTTACTAGCTTTAGGACCAGGACTTGTATTGAATACCAGCCTTGACCCTGCGAGCCCCCTCAGGGATCAGAACAGGAAAATAGTAGGTATGCTATACCTTTGATTTTTGAGTTTGAATGGTGTTTGAGCTTTGAGGTTGATTGGGGTGTTTGAATGGTAGAAGCAAAGAACAAGCTATGTTCTTCAATGATTGTAACTTAGGGCTTTAAAAACTTGGAACCCTAACTTTTTGTAATTTTTTTTGTCACCCTTAGGAAGAAGAACCATTGGGGTATTTATAGGGAGAGAGGTGGTAGGTATGGAGGTGCAACCAACCAAGCGAGCTAGTCCACGGTCAAACCTGACCATTTGACCAACACCTAGCACTTTGACCCGCGCGCGTTGGGTCTCAACCAACGCATGCTAGTAGGGTTTTGGTAGGTTTAAGGGTTTTGCAAACACTCTAAGCTAAAACATGCTATCATCCCCGGGGTGTTCTTGATCCGTTTCATCGTCAGGGAATCAAATACCATAAGTAAACTAATCTAGAAGCCTAGATTGGGGTGTCTACATACAAGTATTCCATTACGCTCTGAAATAAAAGACTATAACATATCCCATGATTCTTAAGCCTTCGGATCCACCTTTGAACCTAAAAAATTTGAGTTAACAATTACATGAGCCACGGCTCTTGTAGGAAATACGCTAAATGAAAAGATATGAACATCCAAAGCTTGATATACAATACTATACGGGGGCGACCATTCGCAACCCCGTATTTTCTCCCTTAGCCCGTTAAAAATTTTCAATTATACTCGACAGTTAGTTACCGAAATTGAGATACATTTTCAACATACAATTACCGAAATATAATATTTTTTCAACAGCTATTTACCGAAAATGTATGTTTGGCAGTTGTTTACCGAAGGTTGAACATATTTTCAACATATAGTTATTGAAATATAATCTTGTTTTCAACAGCTATTTACCAAAATGTTATGTATGATTTTCAACAACTATTTACCGAAATGTAGTGGACTAAGGGAGAAAATACGGGGTTGCGAATAGTCGCCCCTTACAATATACTCTTTCTATTCTTTTTCTGCATATATTAGTATTGAAAAGATTAATTGCTTTCTTCTCCTTCAATATTAACAAAGAAGTAATTAAACCCAATTCAAAGTCAAGCCAACACAGCAAAAATAATCCATGCATTATATTAAGTGTTTCTAATTTTTTCCTTCTCTTAAAATACTCAAAAGAATACTATTAAACCACGAACTCAAATCAAGTCCCGAATAAAGGAAATTACCCATAAAATCCGATACGGAAAATAACAAAATAGAATGGCCAACCAAATCGAATATCAAATTTACTCAACACCGAGACAAAAAATTATATGAGTTGCTCACCGATACAATCACCAACCAACCGTGCTAGACGTCTTCGGCACATATGCACTTTACGGGCTACTAACCCAAAGAACAAAACAAACTATCCCGCGCGGGTTTCCAGACTTTCACCGATGGCGTCACAATTGACCCAGTAGGTTTACAGATTTTCACTGACAGCATCATAATTGACCCGAGTTTCCCGGTGACCCAACTTTAAATCACAAAAAATAACAATCTCGAATGTCTCAATAGTTGGCCTTAAGCCCGAATCGTATAAAACCAACCAAGACCATCAAACTCATCTAATGTAAAGTATACTCAATCTAGTCTCCAAACAAAAGAATATTAAAAAACACTAGGGTATACATAGCAAGTATCTAAAGTCACAAATCAAGAACTTTTTTCCGTCGACTTTCTCAATGTACAAGAAAAAAATATATATTATACCAGGTATTCTAAAATGCCCATCTAAGTTACTTGCATTGTCCCAAACACATGGTGAGCAAAATAGTAACTAGTTCATACTCTACTATAACTTAAATTCCTAATTTTCACATTGTAAGAAAACCCACACAATGAAGATCAAGAATATCAAAACTGTATAACCTCTATCACAATCATGAATAACTATACAAATCTTCAAGCCAAAACTCATGCGTACCAAGCATATCCAAATAAATAAATTAGGGCTTACTCTATTATTGGATTAACTCTAACCAAAGCTCAAATTAAGTGCACACCTAGGCATAAACACACCCATATTTAATCATTTAGCATAAATCCTACCTCAAAGAGTGAAATCCCCAAAATGCAAGAATCTCAAATTTTGACTGATTGAGATTTTGTTTGGATAGATGCATAGCCCTCTATCTGTAGATCACACTTTCTTCTTGCCTTTTTGTGAAATTCTCGAACCTTAGCTTCCAATTATGGAGTTGAAGTGCTAAGGTTTGAGAGAGAAAAAACAGAGGGAGAAGACGCAGGAAAAGAAAAAAAAGGAAGAAATGAGGAATCGTGTCTTTCTAATTCCGTTCTCAGATTTTTAAGTGTATTTATTACACTACACCCCCTCAACTACCTTAGGCACTTCCTCAAGTCCTAGAATTTAATATGTAGCTACACTAACACCCCATGTGCTATAAATGTAACGCCCCTGAATTTTGGTCAATAAAAATTTCGTTAAATATTTGAATTTTATTTGAATTACTTATTTTCTCTTTGAGTGGCTATATGATTTCTTGTTAATTCTCGTCGTAGTTAGATTTTGGTCTCGACTAGAAACCCTACTTGACCAATTTAGTTAGTTTCTAACCGACTACTTGGAGGAACCAAGCAACCAAACTCACCTAGTTGCTAGATGAACCTTTTGAACCTTTTGCCTTTACCCATTGGTCAATAGAAGTTAGGGTAACTTTTGTCCATTAGTTAATAACCTTTTCATTATTATATTTTGTTTAAAGTACATGTAGTCTTTTCAAAATCTTATTTTAAGTATAAAAGTACTTGCACTTCTTTTATCCATTGGTCTTTACCCGCTAGGAAAATTATTATCCATTGGGTAATAGCCCAAATCTTCCTACCAAGTACAAGATTTTATTTTAATAATCAAGATTTGGATTCCCGTGTAATTTTATGCATTAAAATATTGGGGTATATCTAAACCCTAGATTTTCCAAAGTACTTTATTAAATAAATAGTACTTGTACTCTATTATAATCTAATGGGGAGAATCCTAGCCTTTTTATTTAATTGGGGTACTTGGTACCACACCTATATTTAAATATAGGGCTTTTGTCACATGCTTTAAAGGACTTTGGTTATTTTAATATAAAAGTTCCCTAGTTACTATTATCCATTGGACAATAAAAGTTAGGGGATTTATTATCCATTGGGTAATAGAGTTATTCTTTCAACAAATACATAGGTTTATTAAACTAGTCTTTTTCTTAAACCCCATGTGATGAAGTACATATATTTTATTATTAAAGTACTTAGTAGCCTTTAAGGCCTAAGATTCTTAAAGTACTCTTTTATTATTGTATATTGGGGTTTTGTACCCAATTGGATTAATTTATTGGGGAGTTGATCTTCCTAGAGTACGTTAGTACACTAGTCTATTTGTTTAATCAAACATGTGCCTAATTGTAATTCTTTATTAGGTATTTGATTTTGTGAATCTTGTACTTTGTACTTTTATATTATTATTATGCATATATATATATATATATATATATATATGTATGTAGTATACTAGGAGAGAGAGAGAGAGGGAGAGGGAGAGAGAGAGAATTGCCGAGAGAGAGAGGGAAAGAGTAGCCGAGAGAGAGAGGAGGGAGAGAGGAAAGAGAGAGAGGAAGAAGGAAAGAAGAAGATTGGTTGTACCTTGGGTGAATCTTCCTTCCTAGCTAAGAATCTAATCTCCATTGTACTTCTAGGATTGATTAATACCCAAATCTTGTACCATTGTCTCCTTTCCTTCCAACAAATCTTCCAAAGATCAAATCCAAGGACTAATCTAGCCATGCAAGCTACCTAAATAGGCCTAAGTCTATTTTGCCTAATGACAACCTATTGATGGGCCATTATGACATAATCCTAGCTTTTATTAACCTAAGATTTGACTACAAGCTAGACCTAGGTTGTAATTACGTAGATTCACCTAGAAAGCCTAAAGATCTTACTTGATTCTATAGCCTTACACCTAAGATTTTGGATTTGACAAAGCATGTCATGCTTTTTGATGTGAGTTGATGGAGCAAATCAATGGGAGATATAGAGAGAGAGAGGGCCGGCCATGATGGAGGGGGAGGGAGAGTTTTGCCTATAAATAGCAAGCCATTCCAAGCATTCAACTCACACCTTCACCTAGCAACTTCTCTCTCTAGAAAAATCTTGTTCTTTCTTTTGTTCTTCTTGTTCTTGAGTTCTTCTTGAGTTCTTCAAGAAACTCAACCTAAGCCGCTACTAAACCGCCACCCGACCACCCTTCGATCCATAAAGTAGAGTAGTGTTAGTCAAGAAAAAGTTTCGAGAGAAACCATTCTCTTTCGAAGCTCCCGAAGGCATACCATAGGAGGTTACTCCGTCCGATAGCCGACTAACCTTCCGTAGCCGTTACTACCGCCTAGAAGAACGGTAAGGAAATCCTTACTTACTTCCTATTTACTTACTTACTCAAGTATAACGTTGTTATTTTGAATTGCTAAGAAGAACGGTAGAATCCCTTGTCCCCTAACTCTACGTATAGAACCGTATGTTAGAAAGTGGATTCTCCCTATCTACTACTCCTAATTATATGTAGTGCATCCTTACTTACTTATCTCGAAGTAGTTGTATTTTTGATATTTAAGATGGTTATGAATATGCATACATGAATTGCTTGTATTACTTGTGGTGTGATAAAGCATAAGTGATTTCACTCCAAAGGCGTCCGTACATGTGGCGTTGTGCTTTAAATAAGCATAAGTGATACACTCCAAAGGCGTCCGTACATGTGGCATTATGCTATAAGTGGTGATTTAGCGTGATAAGTAATATAGAAATGGATGATCTTGTTAGAATGATTCATGCTTATTTTGTCCTACCACGGAGTCTTTGCATGTAACGAGACACGAGAATCGAGAAGTAGAAACATAGCACTTAGGGTGTGATTAATGAAAGGAAATGTTTTCTGAGGAAGGAAATATTTTGAAACTACATAATGACCAGTTTTGGGTGGCATTATGTGAGTGGTGTGCGTGTGTAAAAGTAAGATTTGTGAAAAACCCAATGAGAACCCGGAGCGGCGGAATCATTGTGGGGATACTCGGGAACCCGAAGCGGCGGAACCGAGGGTTTAGTTTTTCGAAAACCCAATGAGATATTTGGGATACTCGGGAACCCGAAGTAGCAGTTTATACAGCTTCGCCATCATGCATGTGTCCATCATCACATAATCCCCTCCTATACATGTGCACAAGCATACATTGTTATTTGGCATCCTATTTGTGGCTAACAAACTCTGCAGGATTCGGTCAGTAGAACTCCTAAGCGCTCGAGAGTACTCTCAAGCGCTCGAGAGTAAAGCCAGTAGCAGTTTATACAGCTTCGCCATCATGCATGTGTCCATCATCACTTCATCACCCCTTGTATACAAGCACCAGCATACACCTTCTATTTGCCACACCTGTGGATACCTGCTACGTGTTTAATGAAACAAAATCCATTTGAAAAATCCCACGAACGTTTAGTAGAGACCGACATCGCGTCGGGCAAGGGGGGTGCCGTAAAACCCTTCCCTTCTCGTAACATGGCTTCCGAACCCTCGAGTGATCTCTGGTTTTCAATTCAAATCAATCAATTTTCAAATCGAAAACGGTTTCTCAGGTGGCGAACCATAAATCCGGGTGGCGACTCTTCAAATTTCTCAAATCAATTCGATGGAGCGGTATGTGTTTTTCGGGCCGCCCCGATCTCACCCGGGGCTGTGGTAGCCCACAGTGGCGACTCTGCTGGGGAGATGATTTTATTAAACTTGTGAGCCAAGCTTGAAAAATGTTTGTGGGATTTTCAAATTGATTTTGTTTCATCGTCTATTTCTTGTGTATATATCTTGTGCAGCCCCGCTGTTGTGTTTCGGCAATCCTACCCGGCTTGCCGGTGATAGGAAATCCCGGGACGCTCAGCAACCCGCGACTGTGATGAGTCTTCTCTACCGTTTGTACCATTATTGGGTGTACACTCAATAACGGGAGGTATACTTTGACTCTAGTCCGGGGAACCCATTTCAAGCCAAAACCGGCCTTTGTACATGTTCAGCAAGCTTTAGAACATTCCAAATTAGGACAGGAGCCTGCAGGGTAGGGTTATGTGCTATATCCTGTCTGTGTGCTGCATTTCATCTCACGTCATCATGCAGTCAGCCATGGTTCTCGAGACTTGCTCGCGCGGTCTTTGGGAGGTTGCCGAGACCCGATGAAGAGTCACGCACCCTTGTGCGTGTTGTCAACCGTATGAGTCCTCAAGCGAAAACCTAAAGGAAACTAGGATTTTGTTAAGTCCTTGACTAGTGTTTGGTCGGAGAATTAACCAAAGGGAGGAATGACACGGAAACAGAACATCGTGATACCGACACCGCCCAGGCTAAAAGCAAATGTGCTGCTTACGCCATTTCGGTTATTGTATCACGTTGTTCACCCCAAGTCATTCCAAACCGATGGTCAATTTCTTGATGAAATACTAGCCGAATACTTAACTTATTTTAGCATCTTTTGGGGAACGACGCTTCCTAAGTGAGGATACACCTTAAAAATCCGAGGATCAAGGCAACCTCTCATAACAGATATTCAATCATTTTTCAAAAATCAGAGTCGATGACGGTGATCGTGACACACACATTTTCCAAAGAATTATGCACAAACTTCATAAAATGTAAGCAGGGACCACAATCTGAGCACGGTTTTTGCTTTGTTATCAGTTCTGAGCAATTGGGCCAAGGAAGAAGAATATCATACCCTCCTGGACCAGACCCTTGGGACAGAGATTGGAACGGCTCCAACTTCAGGCAGACCCCGCCAGTGCATCGGATTCAAGGGCGGAAATGGACCTGCTAATCAGAAACCTCAACCCAAACGGAGACAACCCAAACCCTAACCTAATCCCAAACCTCAACCTTAACGGAGGCAATCCAAATCCTAACGAAGGCAATCCAGACCCTAATCCAAATCTACATCCCAATCCAAACCCGGAACCGAACCAGGAAATCCCAAATGGAGAAATGAGGCAGATCACGCAAGCTATTCAGCGTCTAGGCGAACGTACCGACAATCAAATCGCCCAACTCATGACGATGATAACCGGGGTTGCCCGACGGCTTCCAAACCCAAATCCAAACCCTAATCCAAATCCAAACCTAATCCCAAACCCAAATCCAAACCCTAATCCAAATCCAAACCCTAATCTAAACCTGAATCCCAACCCGGAGCAGCCGATCCTCGAAGTGGAAGCCCCGCAGAACACCGAGATGGCAGCAGTCTTGGCAAAGATCACCCAGTTAGAACAGTCTGTTGCGAGAAACGAGAAGATTGCCTCGACAGGTTTTGACATCAACAAGCTTTGCCTTTTTCCCAATGCAAAGCTCCTAGAGAAATTCAAACCGATCGACTTCGCTAAATTCGACGGGACCGGGGATCCGAAAGCACATTTAACGGGGTACATCGGAGCACTGTCTATGTGGGGAGTAGAGAGAGATGCCATGGCCCAGATGTTCTCCCAAACTTTGGTGGGACATGCTTTACTGGTTCACTTCGTTGGATGAAAGGAAGAAACGCTCGTGGGAAGACATATGCGCGGCTTTCGTGGTGCAATATGATTACAACATCCAACTGGAGGTTACCACTCGGGAACTCGAATCTACAAAGATGGAAGCCAAGGAAACCTTCGCAGACTTTGTGAAAAGGTGGAGATCTAAAGCAGCACAGATGAAGGATAGGCCTAGCGATAGAGATCAAATCCGGATGATTGTTCGGAACCTTCAGCCCAACCTTGCAAGGCATATGGTGATGGCTCAGGCCTACTCTGATTTTAAAACATTCTTCGATACAGGCTTGGCCATCGAAGAAGCAGTTCAACTGGGAATCCTCGACAAACCTGAACCTCCTCCCAAAGCCAAGAAGGTCTACTCCGGTAACAGCAGCACGCTGTTCGGAAACTCCAATTACACCCAACTCCCAAACACCTCCTCAAACATGACCCAAGCTGAACCAGTCAACCAGATTATAGCCCAAACCAGTCAACCTCGGTCTCAACCCCGTGTGTTCGCCCAATTTTCAACACCTCTCTCCGCGGTGTTTGAAAAGTTGGTCGAAAGTGATCTCCTTAAACCACTTGCTCCCACCCCACTGCCACAAAAGCTCTCTGCCTCTCACAACCCCAATGCCTTCTGCGCCTATCACCAAAATCCGGGCCACCTAACCGATAACTGCTTCCGCCTTCGCCATGCCATTCAAGACCTCATAGACAACAAGACCATTCCTATGCCTCACCAAAAGCCCAATACCGTCTCCAACCCACTCTCGAAACATTCAAACGCCCGTACAAACCACATTTCCCTGAGCCACCCCTTCAACCCAAGCCTTCACATCATCCCTGTCATTGAGCCCAAGCCAATTGTCGAGATTCCGGCCGAGGATGCTATCTATGCGCTTGAAACGGTGGAATGGGATTTTCGAAGAAGGTGGGAGGACCTAGCGAATGATTTCCTGACAGTGGAACAATGAGCCATCGTCAGCGGAGTGTGGCCTGTGTCAGCTAATGCTCAACAAGTCGAAGAATTGGAACATGGTGAGTGGAGACAAGCCTGGGATGAGATGATGGCAGATCCTTTCGATGGATATTCCCTGTTTGCTCTATTCTCGGAGCCTGAACCAGTCGAGGAGTTTGACGAATGGGACCCAGAACCCGGTGGGTGGCTCTGGCAAGACGATTCGGACCCTCTTGATGAAACATCTTTGGTGTGCTTATTCTGGGAGCAGGAAGAGGAAAAAGGCCCTGATCTGATGAACCCCCGCTTATTCTCTAGGCTTTTCGCTTCAACTATAATCAATATCGATAGGGATTCTGACGCCCTCGTCCGTACCTTGGATCGTGTCTTCTGCCCGCAAGAGTACATCATTGATGAATTTGTCCCACAACCAGTCCTTGAGATCCCTGACGAACCCCATGTCTGTGTACTGGATCCTGAAGACCTTTGGGGTAAGGCTGAAATGGTGAACGTATGGGTCGATGGTGAAGAACTAACCGTCAATAGGGCTATGTTGGACGAAGGCTCTCTACAGGTCAAAAACAGCGACAACGTCGACTTCTGGAACTCTTTTGAAGAAGAGATCATATGGAATACCTTGGAGATGGAACTCTTAAATGACACCTTTGAGAAGACAAAGCTCGATAAAGGAAAACGCAAAGCCAATACTGATCTCTCCGATTTCTGGGAGGGCCTTCGATGGGAATCTACTCCCATGGTAGTCAGTAACCTCACCAGGAGCGGTAGGGTATACCAGCCCGCCAACCTCCAGCAAGGAAGCTCGTCCCGAGCACCCCCCCCCCCCCCCCCCCCCCCAACAGAGTAACCCTCGCATCCCCGAGAATCCCGCCAACCTCACCCATGTCTCGCCTGCTCCACAAAATAACCCCTCAAACTCCAATGACCTTCCACATCAACCTGACCCGCCCACCCACCTTAATCCATTTGTCAGCTCAAACCAGAACGCCTCTCACCACCAAAACCCAAATACCGATGATGACCCCATCATCCAGCAACTTCATGAAACCCCTGCCCGCATGTCCATGTGGGGAGTATTGGCAGCATCCCGCGTGCATCGCCGAAGGCTTGTCAACTCTCTCTCCAAGTTTGAGGTCCCTTCCGACATAGCCCCAGAAGCCCTCATCGCCCTTATAACCCCAAACCTCACCCAACACACCTTGTCCTTCACCGAAAAAGACCTTCCGCCTGAAGGAACCGATCATAATAAGCCTCTCCATGTGACCATGAACCCATCGACTCTGGGTGTCCGTGCTTATGATAACACCCGACGTGATGTCCTGGGAACAATCAACCTGGAACTAGCAACTGGGAAGTTTAAGACGGCCGTGGAATTTTGTGTACTAGATATACCTGCTTCATTCAACCTCTTACTGGGGAGGCCATGGCTGCACCGTTCTGACGTTATGGGAGTACCTTCTACGCTACATCAGAAGCTCATCCTAGGATTGAATTCTAGGACCCTTATCATCCACGGGGATTCTGGTATTCGTCCACACTCTGAAGATAATTCCCCGCTACTTGAAATCATGCACGGAGAAGAAGACGTGGCCATGGGAGGATTTGCTGTCGTAACCTCGAAGGTTTGCACCATTCGAGCCGAAGATGGTTTCTTGGTGAGTTCCGCAGCATTGGAGATCATGAAGCGAATGAATTACCTGCCAGGTATGGGCTTGGGGCTCCATGAGCAAGGAGTCTCCGAGTTTCCTCATTTCCCCGGGAGCAATGAACGCTTTGGCTTGGGCTACGAATTCAAGAATAGTGATCCAGAGAAAAGATGGCGCAACCGTGCCCGAGCTCAAACAGTCGGAAAGGATCAGAAGGAAGAAGAAGCACCGTATCGAGGAGAACCCGAGCCCGTCATCAATCTCGAAACAAAAGTGAAACACCCTGGATTTGAAATCTTCGCCAATGACACTTGGGAGGATGAGGAAGAGGTAGCTAAGATGGAAGAATTGTTCGAAGCGTTGGATTGGCTTGAAGCCTTTGGTTTGGGTAGTCTCCAGTCTCTGTTCGAAGGTGAGGAATCAGAGGGGATGATAGAAGACGCGGCTATGATCATGCTGGGAGGAGAAGATGAATTGGAAGACCCTTCTAAGCTCATTGTGGACGCTGTGGGCGCTTATGAAAACTGCACTTTCATTCCTTTTGTAACGCGCACTCACGACACTAGCACCAAGTCCGAGTCCGAGTCTGAGTCCGATTCTGACTCTTCGTCTAGTAGTGAGTCAGAGTTTGTGCCTATCGGCCCTCCTCGTCGTAGCTTTCACTTTGAGTTTGAGTCAACTGCTGTATTCCCTCCCTCCGAGGAGCCTATCAATGAAATGAACGACGCCTTTGCTTACTTCCCGGATTTTGAAATAAATTGCTTGGATCCCGACGATGAAGGAATAGATTTCGATGGGGACATCCCCAAGGAAATCCGTTCCCTCATCGAGCATGAAAATGAAAGGCATGCTCAGCCTCTAAAAGAAGAAATAATCTCGATAAACTTGGGTGATGAGGAGAACCCTCGATTGGTTCAGGTCGGTTCCGGGCTGTCCCCAAATGAGCTTCAAGAATTCACCGATTCACTAAAAGAATTTAAAGAAGTCTTTGCTTGGTCCCATGCAGACATGCCCGGAATCGACCCAGATATCGTCGAGCGCAGGATCCCCCTCTATCCCGATGCAAAACCCGTTAAACAAAAGCTGAGAAGAATGCGGCCCGATTGGGTGTTAAAAATAAAAGAGGAACTAACGAAACAGATCGACGCTGGTTTGCTAATCGTAACTGAATACCCCACTTGGGTTGCAAACATTGTGCCTGTTCCCAAAAAGGATGGAAGGATCAGAGTGTGCATCGATTTTAGAGATCTGAATAAAGCAAGCCCTAAAGATGACTTCCCATTGCCACACATAGACATACTCGTTGATAACACTGCGGGGCACGCTTTACTGTCCTTCATGGACGGTTTCTCGGGGTACAATCAGATTCTCTTGGCTCCAGAAGACAGGGAAAAGACTACGTTCATCACCGAGTGGGGAACCTATTGCTATCGGGTTATGCCGTTTGGGTTGAAAAATGCCGGTCCTACGTATCAGAGAGGTGCTACGACACTGCTGCATGACATGATCCATAAGGAAGTCGAGGTGTATGTCGATGATATGATAGTGAAGGGGAAGGAGCGGAAAGATCATCTCCCAGCGCTGAAAAAGTTCCTTCAGAGAGTCCAGAAATACAAGATGCGCCTTAATCCACAGAAGTGCACATTCGGAGTCACTGCTGGGAAAATGCTCGGGTTCATGATCACAACCCGAGGGATTGAGGTAGACCCTTCTAAAATCAAAGCCGTTCTTGAGATGGAACCACCCCGATCAGAGAAGGAGGTCCGATGCTTCTTGGGAAAACTTCAATTCATTAGTCGATTCATCGCCAAGCTGACCTTGACTTGTGAACCATTATTTCGATTGCTCAAAAAGGATGTAAAGTTCGAGTGGAACGAGAAGTGTCAGAAAGCTTTCGAAGCGGTGCGAACTTATCTCCAGAACCCTCCGATCCTGATGCCGCCTACACCAGGAAAACCTTTGATCCTATACTTGTCCGTCACGCCCTCATCAATGGGGTGCATGCTGGCACAAGAAGGAGAAGATGGGGTTGAAAGGGCGATTTATTACTTGAGCAAGAAGATGGTAGGATGCGAGGAGCGATACACTTCACTGGAAAAGACATGTTGGGCGCTTGTATGGGCCACGAAGAAGTTGAGACACTACATGCTCGCTTACTCAGTGAAGCTGATCTCTCGGATGGACCCTCTCAAATATCTATTCGAGAAGCCAGCACTCACTGGTAAGCTAGCACGTTGGTTGCTCTTGTTGGCGGAATTCGAAATAAAATATGTCACTCGCAAGTCAGTGAAAGGGAGAGCAGTGGCGGAGTTCTTGGCAGATCGCCCGATCGAAGGGCTAGAGCACACAGAATTTCAATTTTCGGATGAAGATGTAATGTCGATGGTTAATGAGACGTGGATGTTGTACTTCGATGGGGCCGCAAATCAGAAAGGGTACGGGATTGGCATACTGTTGGTCTCGCCTGAGGGGTCGCATATTCCCCTCGCATTCAAGTTGAACTTCGAAGTTACGAACAACGAAGCCGAGTACGAAGCATGTATTATAGGAATGGAAGCCGCATTGGAGATTGGTGTCAAGGTGCTAGAAGTTGTCGGAGATTCCAACCTAGTCGTATCGCAAGCAAACGGAGAATGGAAGGTCAGAGACGAGAAAATGAAGCCGTATCATCAACAGCTTGACGAACTCCTCCCGAATTTTCAAAAAGTGACTTTCACGCATGTACCGAGGATGAAGAACCGCTTTGCAGACGCCCTGGCCACTCTGGCATCCATGCTGGAACTTCCAATTGGGGTAAAGTTGAGGCTTGTCATGATTGAACAGAGGGGAAAACGTGTGTACGACCATATCATGAACATCGACGAACTGGACGATGGGCTCCCTTGGTTCTACGACATTCGGAATCTCGTTGAAAAGGGGGAGTTCCCTGCGGATTCAACTTGGAAAGATCGGATCGCACTGCAGCGACTTGCGTCTCAACACATCGCCTGTGGAGGACAATTGTACCGGCGATCTCCTTGCGGAGTTCACAAGTTGTGTATTCACGGAGACGACATCAGAGCGGTAATGGAAGAAGTTCATGAAGGAGTTTATGGACCTCATATGAATGGGATGATGCTAGCTAAGAAGGTGTTAAGGCTAGGCTACTATTGGTCAACCATAGAGACAGATTGCATCGAGTACGTACGACGGTGCCACAAGTGCCAGACTCATGCCAACCTCATCAATGTCCCGCCCTCGGAGTTACACTCGATGGCAACACCATGGCCGTTCTCTGCCTGGGGCATCGATGTCATCGGGAAGATCACGCCCGCAGCTTCTAATGGTCACAGTTTCATTTTGGTGGCGGTCGATTACTTCACTAAATGGGTCGAAGCAGCTTCGCACAAAACTTTGACGACGGTTCAAGTGGCTCACTTCATCAGGCAAAATGTCATTTATCGGTATGGGGTCCCTCAAGCATTCGTATCTGATAACGGTGTTCATTTTAAAGGAAAAGTTCTGGAACTCTTTGAGGAATTCAAGATCCAAATACATCATTCGACCACCTATCGGCCACAAACAAACGGAGCAGTCGAAGCAGCAAATAAGACTATTAAGGCGATTCTGGAAAAGACTACGCAGTCAGCAAGAAATTGGCACGAGCAGCTACCACTAGCTTTGTGGGGATACCGGACCTCTATCCGTACACCGACAGGGGCAACACCCTACTCTTTGGTGTACGGTATGGAAGCTGTTCTCCCTATCGAGCTAGAAGTGCCATCTTTGAGGGTCATGGCAGAATGTGGAGTGGACGAAGCTGAATGGATCAGCGGAAGATTCGAAGAACTCATGCTGTTTGATGAAAGAAGGCTGCGCGCGCTGTACCACATTCAGGGCTATCAGCTAAGAATCACCCGGGCATTCAACAAAAGGGTGAAGTCAAGGGACCTACGGGAAGGGGACATGGTAGTCAAGGAAATCCGCGCGCCGATTTTTGACTTACGAGGGAAGTTCCGACCTAAATGGGCAGGGCCCTACATCATCAAGACTATTCTCTCTGGAGGAGCAGCTTCAATCGTCGACCTCGATGGCAACGAATTTGCGAATCTTGTCAATTTGGATCAACTTAAACGCTATTATCCCTGAGAGAGCTCGCTGGGCCGAAAACCGCAAGGGCGGGCGGTTCCAAGCAAAAATTAGAGCAAGCCTGCTAGATTGAAAACCCGAGAGGGCGGCCTAGGAAAAATTAAGGCAAATAATCAAAGAAGAGCTCGCTAGACCGAAAACCCAAAAGGGCGGTACTAGGCAAAATTTAGAGCGCAAAAGGAGAGTGTCAATACCCGAGTGAACCTGTAGCCTGAACTACGTATGGGCCTGATTCTCTTTTACGAGGGATACGTAGGCAATCTCATCCCGAGATTCGGTCCTAATTCCTAAATATCAAAATCCGATCCCAAATCAAGTCCAAAATGACAAATCCAAAGCGCTTTTCAGAGCCGCATGTGATCAAATGAACCAAAAGGGGGAAACCCTTAATCAGTAGATTTTATTCAGATTACTTCTTTATTACAAGCTGAGCATGAAAATGAAAAGCACAAAATCAAAGCACACTTTTTATTTCAAAGTCTGGCAAAGTAAGCAGTCAACCCATCCTTGCTTTCACATCCCTCCTTAGCCATTTGCGGTACCTTCCGGTCGAAGCAATAGAAAACAGTGGGTCACTTGGCTCGGTCCTACGAGTTCCCCATGACCGAGTGTAACTCCGAAGGCCCGGAATGCTGAAAGAAGGGAGACGAAGCACTTCAGAGCCCGGCTGCGGCACCCCCTGACTAAGTCCAAGCTGACGGAAAACACGGAAGGGTGAATAGAAAGAGAAGCCTGTCAAGCCAGCCACAAACACATGCGTCGAGCCCATATTGCCAACAGTCATAGCAGGAAGCCTCAGCCAATGGCACCGCCAAGCAATGTCATCTTCCTCCGCAGAAGCAAGGAAATCAGCCCATTCGTCTTCGCTACCATACATCACTTGAAAGGGACGGTTCCATCCACTCGCACGATACCACCAATCGTTGGCCGGGGGTGTCAACAGGCTTAATTTGTCACAAAGCCACATCTGTCAAAAAGAGAGAAAACAAGTAAGGAGCCAGATAAAGCCTGAACCGAGTGTCGAGGTAAAATGAATGAGAGAAATAGAAAAAGGAGAGCTGAGTGAGGTCCCTAACCTGCAGCAACAGCGGACTACCACCAAAAACCCTTGTGCGACCGGCATAAATAGCATCTAACCCCATCAAGGTTTCGGCAAGATCCAATGGCGCAACATCCTTGCGAGCCTCAATCTGAGCAGCAACCCCCACCAATAAGGAATTGGGTTGACCTACGAACGGAACCAACAAGAAAGCTGCCAAGAGGCAAATGCAACAAGCCATCATCCTACGTCCTTGGTGCTCAAAATTGGTCAAGCCCCCAGGTGGGCTGAACCTCTCGTACAACTGCACGACGTTAATGGCATTGCCCCGAGTAAGAAACTCAGCGGCATTACCACTAACACCCAGCTTTGCCTTCAGGATGTTCTTCATGCTCTCCCTGATCATAGGAACAACCGGCTCAGCAGAATCATGGCTTCCGAGGTAAACATGAAACTCCTCGACGGTGGGGCACAGTTCTTGAGAGCCAAAGCGAAAGACATGCACCTCTGGATCCCAGAAGCGCGCCGCCGCATGCAGCAAGACAGGATGAATTGCAACCTCTCGGAGATATCTTAGGGCATGAAGCCGATGCCCTCGGAAGTTCAACCAATCGATACCCTCAAGGCTGTCCAACCAAGGGCGAAGTAAGGCTTGGTTTAGCATGGTGATGGAAAGAATGGATTTTTGGAGGGAAATGGTGAAATGAAGTGTGAATGGCTTACCAAGGGAGAGCCTGGTATTTATAGAAGCTTAAAGTGAACAACACCACTGCCTCACCAACTTTGAAACTCATCAAATTCATCATTTTCAAAAACCTTTTCAAAATTCAAACTTTGGAAACTTGGAAAATGTTGGAAAAACCACAAGTCAGGCCTTGGAAGGCCATTCTGTTATGGGGAAGCAGCTAATACAAAGCCATTTAAGTACATTGAAAACGTGCAAACAGAGGAAAGCAACAAGGGACAACCAACAAGTGGCATTGGGAAACAGCAAGGGACAGGCCATGACAGCAGTCCCGAGCGCTCGGGAGTAAAGTCCCAAGCGCTCGAGACCACTCTCGAGCGCTCGAGAGTTCTGCTGTTTTGCAGGAGACTCTAACTTCCCCACTTTGGTTTCCACGCAAACGTTGAAAGTTTGATGATTCCCAGCAGTTATATAAGGAGTACAGCAGTTCTACCCATGTGTTTCGTTGTGCATTCAAGTGTGTTATGTGAAAAATCACAAGTTCGCCAAAATCTCCGCACCTTAGACACGTCGGGATCTGTATTTAGGGCATTCAGTCGAGTCAAGCGACGCACTCAAGCCATGACGGGTCCCAACGATTGTTTGATGCACCCCAAAAGCGGGCCGACACTATTAATTCAAAGCTTTCGTCATTCGATCGTACCAAAAATCATCATTTTAAATGTAAGCGTCAAATGTCAAAAATTTTGGGTCCCCTCGAGTCGCAACACCCATTGTCGACCGCGCAGCGCGCTTGGTTATGATCAAATGTCCTTAAGCCTAAGTTTCATGATCAATCGTTCGAGAGTGGGTCATTTGGTGTCAAGGTCAAGTTTTATCCCTCACTTTGAGAATATCGGTCGAAATTCGCGTACTCTTTACGTTCTTTCAAAGCTAGACGAACATATTTCATAAAATACAATTCTGTGACGGCTGTGCGAAGGAATAAAAGAATAAAGTGCAAATTTTCATAAATGAACATGGTGTTTACAGTGAGTGAAGAAGGAAGTACAAAAACTCAGGGAAAACACACGCCCAAATCCTGACTACCGGGGCATGCAGGCCCGAATAAAAACTGGGGCACGCAGGCCCGAAATCTACAACTACGATGGCACGCAGGCCTATGTACAAGGTAAAGCTAGCAAAGCAAAAACACGAGGCTCAGACCCGTCGAACCCTCTTCTGTCGTGGTCCTGCGGACTCAAAACTCTCGGGCTCGTCATCACCGTCGTCGTCAGGAGAACCAGAAGCAGTACTCGAGTCCGATGTCCCTAAGACACGTGACTCAGAGGACTCCTCTGTCCCCTCCTCTGTCTCCTCTTCCGGCTCCACGCGAGCTGGCCTCCGCTGGGACGCCTCCCGAGGCAAAACCTCGAACCGTCTTGCACCTGCAGCAGCCCATGGCGCACGTCCTGCACCTCGACCTCGCGTGTTGGCAGGAACAGGAAGGCTTGTGGTACCGCGCGAACGCGTCCTAGCCGAACGCCGTGGCTGCACCTGCATATCACAAACATTTTATCATCTTATGCATGTTCGAAAGTAACATTGCTCAAACCAAAATATGGAATATGTATGCATGTTATACCTGGGTAGCAGCAGGAGGAGAAGCCGCAGGGGCGGGTCTCGTCTGGAGGACCCTCCCCTTAGCGCAATCCTTCAGCAGGTGGCGCATCCCCACCATCAGCATCACGGCCTGCTCAGCCCACTCTCGCGGTACCTTTGGAATAATCCAAGACTCATGACATGCAAACAAGGATTGATCAATGTGCAAAGCAAGCAGAAATATTGTTTGTACCTGAGCAGGAAACTGCATCGGCGGCTGTGGGAGACGGGGCACGTCAATCACCTCCCGTGCGCCCGACGGACTCGTCACGCCTATGGTCCACTTCAGCGTCGGCAACCCCGGTGGCGCTGAAGTGTCCGCGGCCTCGCGGACCCTCGTGCTCCCCTCTCCCCTACCTCCAGCACCTGTACCTCTCCCACCAGTAGGGACCCTAGCACCTCGTCCTCGGCCTCGTGCAGAGCGGCCACCGCGGCTCGGCGCTCCACTCTCGTCTCTTCAAGCCCCCACACCGGCCACCCGTCTCTCAAACTCCTCCTCCACCCCCAGGCTCCTCGCCAAGTACCGGTCCGCATAAGCAACGTAGTCCAGAGAGCATCGCAGGTGCCTCTCCAGATCCGTGTCCGGCACGGTGAACAGATCGAGCTCGGCGCAAGTATAGGAATCGGTCCTCTGCACGCGTGGGGGGAGCAGCCCGGGAACCGCGAACGCTGGGAGGCCAAGTGACTGTCGAGTCACTCGATCCCCCAGGTACCACTGCCAGCCCAGAGGGCACTCCAGCAGGACCCTGCTCCGTGTCACCTCCCGACTCCTTGGGAGGAAGTCAGCCTCCATCCCCGCCCACCGGTCCCAATGAACCTGCAATTCAAATTTTGGGATCCATTCATAAGTCGACACGGTAAAAATTCTTTTGATAAAAGAAAAGCAAGAGATGTCGATCGTACCACAACCCCTGTCAGGTTATCCAGCAAGCGCCGGAAAGTCATCACCTCCCCTCGTCGCTCCTTCGCCCTCCGGTACGCCTTACCCCAGGCTAAGCCGCGTGGAAGCAGGTTCGGGTCCGTACAAGTATTCTCGGGCGGGAACATCCCGAGAACCTCGTAAGCCCAGAGCTGCAAAATTTCATAATTCAGGGTGAATCAATCTCAAATGCATAATTCAAGTCAAAAAGCAGTCGAAAGCAATTCATAAGCAAATAATTCGAAATCGTACCTCAAACACCCGCCAGTATCCTCCAACTGTATCTCCGACCCCGCGAGAAGCAGCCCCAAGGAGACAGTAGAGCGTGCACAGAGCAGCACCTCCCCAGTCGAAGCGCCCCGCCTGTCCCAGGTCCGCTAAACCCGCTAGATAGCACAGGTGCACCCGACTACGCCTGTTCAGGAACAGAGAAGCCCCGAACATGTATAGCAGGTACACCCGGGCCATCTAGGCTGCCTCCTCGTCAGTCGCAGGCTCGTGGTCCCAGTACTCCACGAATTGCCCGTAGGCTGCCATCCCTCCGCTGTGGCATGGCACTCGCCCCAGTAACCACCTCAGAGCCACGTCATCCAGCACCAGGCTCGAGTCGTAAGGAATCGGGTCTCCGCCAACCCTGAGCCCCATGATCACCGCGAAGTCGAGGGGCGTCACCGTCATCTCCCCGAACTGGAAGTGGAAGGTGTTGGTGGTGTCCCACCACCTCTCCGCCAGCACCGTAAGCACGGCCCGATCTACCCTCACCACCGTCAGCAGCTGTACGAAGGGTCCGAACCCTGCCGCCTCCACCAACACTCGCACCCTCTCAGGCAAGGCCTTGAAGTGCACCAGCGAGCTGGACGAGCCCCCGTGGCCGTACACGTCTGTCGTACGCTGTTTCAACAAAGCAAGAAATGGCGTTAGATCTCAAACATGAAATAAAATTTGGAAATGAATTGCGAAATTTGAGAAAAGATAGTGATCAGAAGCTCACCGTAGTCCACCTAGAGGAGATGTATGAAGCTCGATCCCGGAGGAGCATCTCCTCAGGATAGTCGGCGCGGCCGGGGACGTAAGCCATCATCCCCACAGGCTCAAAGAAGTGTAGTCGAGGAGCATAAGTTGCCGGAGTGAACTCGGGCTGCTCCCTCGCCAGGTAGACTCGCCGCCCCTCCAGATAGGCTTTCGCCCCATCCACCGCGGTAACCCACGCCTCAGCAGCCGCTTCGGCATCCACCCTATCCCCTCTCAACTCCTCCGCCTCCGGTACAACCCCCTCCTGGGCATCCGAGCCCGCTCCGCTCAGCAGAGCCCCCAAAAGCGACACCGAGGCCCGGTCCTCAGGCGTGCTAGCCTCCCTTAGCACCGCGGCGACCACAGAGTCGAGACCGAGCGCGTCCAAGACACCCCGAGGCTCCACGCCCTCTAAGAAGTCCCCGTCCACGAAGGGAACAGGGCGTGAGGACCCAATCCCGCTATCCCCGCTCCTCGGCTCCAACGCCGTCGCCGTCCTCAGCATTGGCGTCTCACTGAACTGCCCAATAATAACATCCTCACCGCCGAGATCGGCTGGTCCCTCGTCGCTCACCCGCTCGGCAACCACTAGCAACTCCTCCACGGTAAGGGTGGGAGGCCTGTCCGAACCTCCGTCCCCGCTACCGAAACCCTCTGCTACTGCCACCTCTGCACCACCATCGACAGCGGCCGCCGCTCCCTGGTCACCAGCAGCCGCCACCACCGTGGCGTCGGCCGTGGCATCCCCGCCGCGGGGCTCCACCCCTGCGCCGCCACCGTTCCCCCCGGTTGCCACCACCGTGGCACCGGCGGTGACCTCTTGATCGATGACCCTCGTCCCTTCGCCGCTGCTGGCTGCCCCGTCCTCGTTCCCCCGCGCCATACCAAGATCGAGAGAGTGAGAGAGTCGAGAGAGTCAAGAGAGTGAGAGAGTCGAGAGAGTGAGAGCGGTCAAGAGAATGAGAGCAGTCGTCGGTCTGGTTCTCGAGCGCTCGAGAACCAGGGTCTTGACCCCCAAATCAAAAAAGGAAGAAGAAGGGTCGGTGGACCCCAGCGGAGGTCCTGAGCGCTCGACAGCACTCCCAAGCGCTCGGGAGTGGGTCCCCAGTGCTTGACTCTTTTTGTTGCTTTTCGTAAGCTCATGCATTTCACCTTGATTAAAGATTATTGTCTATCATGAATTTTTACAAAATCAATCTCAGTCTTGTTCAAGTCCGAGTCGAGACAGAGCAATCGATAGCGGATTTTGTTTCGTGATCTATTCTGGATCATCCTAGTTTGCCCAAAAAAGTTCTGCTTAGAGGTCAATAAAAGTTTTCTAAATTCTACAATCGTCGATTTGTTCGCAAGAAGTTTTACCCAATGAGTGATACTTCTTTCATCATTTTGTCCACCGAACAGAGTAACGGATGGGCCCCATTTCTTGCCTTTATCATTGTCAAAGCATTTGTCGATCTCTTTCCAATGCATGCATCACGCATGTTTGCATTTGCCCCAAAGAACTACGCTGGTCTGATCCTTACTAACGGGGTACGTAGGCAGTCTGAAAAGACATGACCTCATGCATTGAGTGCTTATATGCTTTTTATTTGCATTTGATTCATAAATTGAGGATTCGATTTGGCTCAAATTGGGTTGTCTCAATCTTTGGGCGACACTCGCATCCAAACATGGTGCCGAGCGCCGTCCAAAGAGGGGCAACTGTAGACACCCCAATTTAGACTTGTTGAATTTCCTTAATTTGTGGCCCTGAGGCTCCCCGATGATGAATGTGGATCAAAACAAGCCATGTGCCAATTGAGACGTTGCTCCTTGAAAGAAATGGCCAAAATCAATCCCAAGCGCTCTGAAGCGGTCCCAAGCGCTCAAAACTGTTTTCCAAAAACCACTGGCTTGGCTCACACTCGAGCGCTTGAGAATAAAATCCCAAGCGCTCGACACCACTCCAGAGCGCTCGAGATCTCTCCCAGTGCCCAATGGGTGAAAAAGATTCCCACTATCCATGCAAGCCATCATTGCTTTCCCTTTGAACCGGCTGAGGTGAGTCAACACTCAACCTCAGTCAGAAAGGATATCAGCTGAAGATTTCTTTCTTTAAAAAAGGGGTTTATTTCAAAATCATTTGATTTTTCAAAACCATGGGTTATATGCTCTATATATATACCTGGTTTTTTTCGGCTGAAAGGAGGACGAAAGGGCTCTCTCTCTAAACCCCTCCTCTTTTCTCTCTCTTGTTCAAGGGAAAAAGCTTTAAAACTAAAACTTCTTCCCCAACTTCAAAGTTTTTTTTTTTTCAAAATCATCAAGGAAAAGGGCAAGAAATCCAGAACACTCTCAACTTCTGATCTCTTGTCTTTTTCACTCTACATTCACCTTTCACAACCATCCAAGGAGCAGAGTGTCAAGCAAAGGTAGAAATATTTCTATCCTTGGTTCAAATCAAGAGGCTGTTATCCTTTCTGAGGGGGGTCTCTCAGCCTGTCCCAGACCTTAATTCTGGGTGCATGGTTGGGAGACCTTAGTAAAAAAAAAAGCAAGCAAGAGCAAAGAGTCCATAAACAATGTTTTCCCAAAACCCCCTACTGGAAACACTCCAGAGCGCTCCAGAGTGGTCCTGAGCGCTCGGGACTGTTTCCAGTCCCATGCATGACATTTTGGTGGGCAGTAGGCTAGGGGTGAGGTGCACTCGCAAGTAAAGTGGTTTTATTCTGGCATGCAGACACATGAGATCATTTTTCCTGAAACAGAAATGTTTCTTACAAATCTCAAGTAAGAACAAAATTTTCCTAAGTTAAAAATAAGATCTTCTCTTCTTAAAAACTTAGATAAGGGTGTTTGCACGATGAAGTGGTGCCATTTTCTATTTGAGAGTAAGCTGGCATGCAGCTAACTCCCAAGCGCTCAGGAGTACATGCATGCCATTGCGTTTCACTTTCCCTGTCTTCTGTGTTTTCCGAGCTTCTGCATGCATGGATGTGTACATTCTCCCTTTTAAAATTGTAGATCCGTTCGTGTAATGGCAAGGATACATGACTTGAAAACTTGAGGTCCTATCTCAGTCTTTTAAGTCCTCTGCTGAGCCGGTGGTCTGCTTAATAGTATTTCATTTTGCAGTCTTTACATTATGTTCTATCAGTACTAACAGAAAGTGCAGGTGAGGGTTCAGACACTCCCAAGCGCTCAAGAGTTCTCTAGAGCGCTCGAGAGTGAAGCCAGTAAGCAGTATTGCGTTTCTTGCTATCTTGCTGTCTTTCATCACATAATCCCCTCCTATACATGTGCACAAGCATACATTGTTATTTGGCATCCTATTTGTGGCTAACAAACTCTACAGGATTCCGTCAGTAGAACTCCCGAGCGCTCGAGAGTACTCTCAAGCGCTCGAGAGTGAAGCCAGTAGCAGTTTATACAGCTTCGCCATCATGCATGTGTCCATCATCACATAATCCCCTCCTATACATGTGCACAAGCATACATTGTTATTTGGCATCCTATTTGTGGCTAACAAATTCTGCAGGATTCGGTCTGTAGAACTCCTAAGCGCTCGAGAGTACTCTCAAGCGCTCGAGAGTGAAGCCAGTAGCAGTTTATACAGCTTCGCCATCATGCATGTGTCCATCATCACTTCATCACTCCTTGTATACAAGCACCAGTATACACCTTCTATTTGCCACACCTGTGGATACCTGCTATGTGTTTAATGAAACAAAATCCATTTGAAAAATCCCACGAACGTTTAGTAGAGACCGACATCGCGTCGGGCAAGGGGGGTGCCGTAAAACCCTTCCCCTCTCGTAACATGGCTTCCGAACCCTCGAGTGATCTCTGGTTTTCTATTCAAATCAATCAATTTTCAAATCAAAAACGGTTTCTCGGGTGGCGAACCATAAATCCGGGTGGCGACTCTTCAAATTTCTCAAATCAATTCGATGGAGCGGTATGTGTTTTTCGGGCCGCCCCGATCTCACCCGGGGCTGTGGTAGCCCACACATATCTAGATTTTCTAGGATCCTAACTAGATCTTGGATATCAATCTCTCTAGGATTTGTAAGAAAAGTTCTAGGTTAGTATTTGCATGTTCATATATATAGCTTTGCATATTTACTCAATAGGGTTTTAGTATTTCCTTTCAAATAATTTCATAAAAAAAAAAATCGAATCATTTATTAAAAGAATACTAAATTAACATCTAGACGAAAAAGTTGTAATTAAAACATTAATTTTGTTAAAAAATTAGGGTTGTTACATTGGTCCACCTGCCGGGACCTCTTTTCACCTCGATGGTCCTTTGGTGTTTTTGGTTGTTCTGGCTCAGACCTCTCCTTAGTCGGCTCTGGAACCTCATGGGGCTTCTACCAAGTAGCCATGGCGTCCTCAGCATTGATAAGCTTCTATGCCATGTTCATCAACTCAGCCATGTTGGTGGGTGCCTTTTCTGACAAGGCATAGAAGAATTTGGTAGGTTGGAGCCCCCTATAAATGTGGTGAGCGCCACTTTGTTATCGATCTCGTCCACTAAGAAGGCTTCATTGTTGAAGCGTTTCAGATAATTGTGAAGCGACTTGTGGTCACACGCCCCTAAAATTTTGAAAAAAATCGAGTGCGCTCTTTTTTGGAAAGCGCGGCGAAACACTCAATTCAGAGTCGTCACTTGGGTTTTTGTGATATGCTACCAAAGGAACCGAACTTGAAACGCTTGCTACGTTGTTTGATTTTGAAAAAGCGTAGAGTGGTCCGTCGTCACCTTTGATATCCAAGGTTCGGGAGCCAGATTACGAGAGGGGAAGGGTTTTAAGGCACCCCTCTCGCCCAATCCGTAGATCAGTCTCTACTCGGACATTTGTAAAATGTTTATTATTCTCTATCATTAATCATTTTTTAGCCAGTTAGGGCAGGGGAACAGTTTAAGGGGATTAAAACTGTAACATGTTGACATGGTGTGATAGATGGCATGCTCGCTTATTGAAACAATTAGTATATGATGAAAATAGACTCTTGTATGAGTTTTAAATAGACTGGAAAACAATGTTCTGGAGTGACGTGGGCAAGAATAAACCAGCATGCACTGATCAAGTCATTGCATGCTGATTCAACCTACGTGCGCCACTTTAGCACTCATGTACGCCATTAAGCCTAAGCCCACAGTTCTTATTTTCAACCCTCTAGGCTCTGGAAATGACAAGTGCACACCCAGGAAAAACCAAGCAGTTTTATATGCAGTTGATATACAATTATCATTAGTTTAAAAGGGCTATAGAGCCACAAAATGAACAGAAAACCCCATAAATAGTGCGGGGATAAAAACAGAGGCCAAGGCCTAGTTACCATGCAAGGGCCAGTCACTGGCCAGAGAAGGACCTACGTGCGCCGGTAAACCACTGCAGCACGCAGGTTGTAACCCTTTGGTCAGTGCTTGGCTTTGCACTTTCTGGGTTCTGAGACATGATCAGAAAGATCCCAAAGGTATTCCAATGTAGCAGATATTAATATTGAAATACAGCTAGTGTTCTAGCAAAGGAAAAGCAGTAAATCTGGTTTTAACAATCTTCACGATGATGAATATAGAAAGAAAGACATTAAACAACTAGACACCAATCCCCACGCCAGTTTTGCACGTATTGCCAAGGAATGGCGTACGCATGCTTGGGACTAGCGTGCGCTGGTTCTCGTCAGAATGATTTTTGAAACATTGCCAACTTTAGGGCCAAGATTGATTTTTGAGTTTGAAAGGTGAATGAGCTTTGCACTTTGAGAGTTGAATGATGGAGGGTATGTGTGGATGGATGTGAATGGGTGGAGTATTGCTTTTTAAAGCCTCCCTTTTGACAAGGAGAAGATGAGCAAGAACTTAGGCTTAGGATTTTGAAATTTTGGAGCTTGATGAACCAAAAACTTGTAACTTGGTGAACCCTTTGCTTGAACTAAGGAAGTGGTATTTATAGGAGGAGAGGGGGAAGTAACCAGCTAAGTAAGGGCTGGTTTATGCTTGGCAAACAAGCCCTCTCCTTCAAGAAAGGTTGATGGGAGGTGTGTGAGAGTGGTAGGGTATATCCTCTGCCCTAAGATCAACTTTCAGACAAAAATACAGAGTCCAGGATGCCCCAAAAGTCCTGTGATCATGGCTAAATAAAGGTGATGGGACTAGGTTTGACCAGCATATGTAGGTATCTGACTGGCGTGTGCAGTTCCAAAATGCCCTGCACCGATCAATGGTCAAAACTGATCGATGACTGACATGTGGCAACTGGACTAGCGTATGCTGGTGTTTGACCAGCATATGCTGGTAGGGTTTTTGGCTAAGGCTTTTTGGTTTAGGTTAGAAGGGTTTAAAGAGGTTTAAACGCTCGAAGCTCAAACACACTAACATTCCCGGGGTGTTCTTGATCCACTTCATCATCGGGGAATCAAATATTGTAAGTAAACTAATTTGGAAAGTCCAAAATATGGTGTCTACAGTAGTCCCCCTTTGACAACACTTGGAGCACCATTGTCTTGGTATAAGTAATGTCAAAGGTTTCTAGACACTCCTCGAGGCTATTCAGAACAAAACATACTAGCAAAGTAGACACGAATACTTAAAGAACCTGATTGCTGGATTGAATTTGACGGACGGACCATCACTGGGGATGAAAATAGCATTGGACGAGTGAAATGCCGCTTGACGGAATTTGGACAGAACGGGTTGCTGCTATGGTGGACTCTCTTAGGGAATAATCAATTGCAGATGAATCATCGCTATTGGGGATCAAACCTTCTTCGGCAGAAAGAGCTCCAACAAATCATGTGTAGGTCGCGTTGGGTAGGTTGAATTCCATCTGTTGGGAATCAGAGCCAATTTCTTTATCAAAGACCATCCGGGATAGAGTAATAGGACTGTTGGAAGATGCGTTAATCGTTGGATTGCTATAGATAGGACAGATCGATGCTAAAAATGGATTGGACGGGATAGGCTATCGTTGAGTAGACAGGACCGGCTGTCGTTGAATTTGGACAGGAGTGGCTGTGGGGCGGATCAATTTTCAGAATGATTGAGCTGCTGAAAAGGTGGATAGGATCAACTATCGTTGAATTTGGACAGGACTTGCTTTCGGGCAGACCAATTTTCAGAATGATCGAACCATTGAAAAGGTGGACAGGACCGGCTGTCGTTGAATTTGGACAGGACTGGCTGTCGGGCAGATCAAATTTTGGAATGATCGAGCCATTGAAAAGGTCGATAGGACCGGTTGTCATTGAATTGGAAAGGACTGGTTGTTGGGTGGATCAATTTTCAGAATGATCGAGCCGTTGAAAAGAATGATTGAGCCATTGAAAAGGTGGACAGGACCGAATGTCATTGAATTAGGCAGGACTAACTGTCGGGCGGATCAATTTTCAGAATGATCGAGCCATTGAAAAGGTGGACAGGACCAACTGTCGTTGAATTTGGACAGGACTGGCTGTCGGCCGGATCAATTTTCAGAATGGTCGAGCTGTTGAAAAGATGGAAAAGATCGGCTGTCATTGAATTTGGACAAGACTGGCTGTCGGGCAAACCAATTTTATGAATGATCGAACGGTTGGAAAGGTGGAGAGGACCGGCTATTGTTGAATTTGGACAGGACTGGCTGTCGGGTGGATCAATTTTTAGAATGATCGAGCTGTTGAAAAGGTGGAAAGGACCGGCTATCGTTGAATTTGGACAGGACTGGCTGTCGGGAGGATCAATTTTCAGAATGATCGAACCATTGAAAACCTAGACAGGACCGGCTATCGTTGAATTTGCACAGGACTGACTGTCGGGCAGATCAATTTTCAAAATGATCGAGCCGTTGAAAAGGTGGACGGGTCTAGTTGTCGTTTAATTGGACAAGACTGGCTGTCGAGCAGATCAATTTTCAAAATGATTGAGTCATTGAACAGGTGGACAAGACCGGCTATCAGATGGATCAATTTTAGAATGATTGAGCCGTTGAAAAGGTGAACAAGACAGACTGTCATTGAATTTGGACAGGACTGGCTGTCGGGCGGACCAATTTTTAGAATGATCGAGTCGTTGAAAAGGTGGACAAGACCGTCAGTCATTGAATTTGGACAAGACTAGCTATCAAGCGGATCAATTTTCAGAATGATCGCGCTGTTGAAAGGTGGACAGGACCGGCTATTGTTGAATTTGGACAGGACTGGCTGTCAGGCAGATTAATTTTTTGAATGATTGAGCCGTTGAAAAGGTGGACAAGACCGGCTGTCATTGAATTTGGACAGGACTGGCTGTCGTTGAATCAAGACACGAGCAGTGGTTATTCTTGAAAATAGCATGGATAGTGGCAAGAAGGGCTGCAATTGGGGAGAACTTGGTGACAAAACACTGATTGGGCCTCAGGCCCACATACAACCAGTGAACGCCGGTGAACTATTGGCGTACGCAAGTATGGGTGATGGTAATGAGTTCAAACTCAGCCCAGACCCGGCCCAAACCCGCTCTTCTCTCATTTTCTTCTTGGAAAACATGAACGAAACTGTAATTTGACTGTTTCAAAATACTCCGAACTCTTTCAGGACTCTCTCTCCTTTTCTCTCTTCAATTTCTTGTTCAAACCCATAACATCCACACGGTATAGAGATGGCGGAGATTGGTAATGGCAGTAATAATGGTGGCAGGGATGAGGGGGCTCGGCTGAGGGACGAAGTCGAGACCTCAGGGCCTCCAATGGACGATCAGACTGTAGGAGGGGTCCCGACAAGTGTAGGTGCAGGGGAACGGAGCAGCGGTGACGGCAATGGCAGCCATGTAGAGGGGGTTGGTGAGGAGGCCGATCGGCGTGCGCCAGTGGGGCAGGGGCATACGCCGGTGGTCTTTGAGGCAGAGAGTCCAGGATTGCAGTGACTAGACTCAAGGAGTGCCGTGGAGGGTATTGTGATCACTGTGGTGGCCTCGGTGGGGACTGGTGGCAGTGGCAGTGGAGGTGGTGTTCGTTCAGAGTCCCTGATGAGGGATTCGACAAGAGGTAAATGAGTGGTGACTGCAGAGGAGACATCCGGAGAGGCGCTGGCGGAGTCGGCGGAGTTTAGACTAGCCTTGGAGTCCTCGGGGCACAGGCCCATCACACGAGGTGACTTTGTGGAGTACGTGGATGAGGCAATGCTCGCTCACTTCAGAAGAATCCTGTGATGGTTGCGGCGGTTCTAGCAGCGCGCAAGGAGAGACAGAGGCAGATTGAGTTGGCCTAAGAGGAGGAGAGATTGAGAGCCGAGGCCGAGGGGGCAAGAGACGAGGGGCAGGACCTTGTGAGGGAGGCCAAGGCGGCTATGAGGGCCCAAGAGGAGGCAGCGTGGGCAAAGGAGTTGGCGGTGGCATTGGCCAGGGCTAGAGTGCAGGCGACGTGTGCTAACTTTGTGGCAGAGACGTTCACACCACCGGAGCTGCACGTGTTCATCCCGTCGGGGTTTCACGGCTATGTGCCCCAGTGGGAGGACTACGACCTTGAGCTTGTCTTGAGGGATCCCACAGAGCACCTTGCAGTGACTTGGACAGAGGTATACTTTCAATTCTCATCTTATCTTCCACTTTGAACTATTGTATTCGGATAAACCTGCATTGAATTTGATCAATCCTGCACCACATGTCACTTGAATCATTCAATAACTTGCACTTGAACTCGACTTCATATGTAGAACCTTCGATATGATACTCCCTAACTCCGCTTTTAGAACTTGAATCAACTGTAGGATGCCTTGATAGCTTAAATCGACTGATAGAATACCCTTAAAATTTGAAATCAACTGTCTCTTGAATTTGAATTGCACATGTACTGATGCATTTCCTTTTACTTGGTGTTGTTTTGAACAGAGGAGAGTGGCCACCTCGCGAGGGCATGGAGGAGTAGCAAGCTCGCTTGAGCTATACAAAGGATTGCCCGAGCAGGTTCGGCAATTAGTTGATGCAGCGGGGTTTGGCCAATTCATCCCCACCTAAACACCAAAAAAGAATGACCATGTCGTGCTTACTACTTCGGCTAAGAGGTGGCACGATACGTCGAACACCTTCCACTTTCCAGTAGGGGAGATGATAGTGACTCCTTTGGACTTTGCGGCCATCATGGGCCTCAGGGTAGGAGGCGAGCTCATCCCGTTTGACTCGGGGATTTACAAAGATAATGCAACACTAAAGTGGTTCGTGCGACAGGTGCCTGACCGGGAAGAAGAGATGGTCAGATAAGAACAATTCAAAGACTAACTGAGGAAAGTCCCGACCATCCAGTAGGAGGAGGAGCAGATGGCAAGGGCCTGTCTTACCTACCGACCTTGCGAGACCTTAGCACGGCCTCTCGGTACGACTGGGGAGGAGATGCTTTAGGGGCATGCTACGGTTTCATGGGAGAGTTCACGAGGCTCAAGAAAGTAGTAGCTGGCTATTGGAGAGTGTGGGAGGTACGATTTTAAACTCGTAGTTCAATTTCAATATGCACTTGCACTTTTGAATCGCATAAATTGTATTCTGACGCTTTGATTGTTTGAAAACCTTGTAGTTGTGGGCCTACGAGGTATTGAGAATGTACCCTCCACAAAATAAGTGCCCTGATATGAGGACCCTTTTGCGGGCGATAATCTAGGGGCCATTGCACAGAGGCCAGAAGAAGTCAAAGGGGAGCCTCCTTGCTTTCAGAGCCTACCTCGACAAGCTATCGAGCACCCAGGTAATTCGAAACTCTGCTAGTAGATTTCACCTTGAATTGCTTTAATGTTGTCGCTGATGTCCTTTGTCTTGGCTTTTTGAATGTGTTGCAGGTGGAGTGGAACCCATGGGGTGGTGTGGTGCCTGAGCCAGAGTTCATGGTGAGGAGTAGAGCGGTGACAGCGAGCCGAGTGCTGTTGGAGTCGGTGTTCGAGTGGTAGTGGTACTTGGGTGACCGGGTGATGCGACAGTCACTTGGCTTGCTTGAGTTTTAGGTCCCTGGGCCATTTCCACCTCGTGTTTCACACACAGGCCGATACACGCTCGCTAAGCTACAGCGATTCACTACTCCTGCGACAGACCTTTCTGCCTTTCTAAGGCCTGAGCGCGACTATGCTGTCTACCGGAGGCAGTATTTGGTGGGGTCACTCGGAGTGATGATGCACTAGGCTGTTGTAGGTGAGGTCTTAGAGGCTAGCTTGGAGAGACGAGGGGAAAGCTCAAAACCGAGAGGAGAGGCGGCTCATTCGAGGGAGAGGACTAGCTATGCAGTGGTGACTAGCTTGCCTCGGCTTTCTTGGATGTTGGTAGTGCGTGATGCATAGGGAGAGACTGCTACGGTTCAGTTCGAGCCAGCCAGGACAGAGCCTGCACGGATTACCAGACTTATAAAATGTAGTTTCTTTTTGTTCCATTCCTTTGTACCATATTTGAACTATATTCTGAACTTTTTCCCCAAAATGTATCCCAGGTGCCGGTAGAGTGGGCGGAGGAGGCTGCTCGCCTGATGCTTGCCATGGAGAAGAAATTTTATAAGATAGTAGGCGGCACTGCTCTGCGATTTCAATATCCAGTGCCAGTTCCACCTCCAGTTTAGCCAACCATTGTGCAAAGGCCTCAGGTATAACCCCAGAAACTTGTTCCATTCCTGCTTTCAATACATGATATGCTCGACACATGATATGCTTGATAAACCTGCTCTTGATGCTTGATAGAAGTTCCTGCTTTCAACATTTTGAATATATACAATATGCACAATATATACTAAATGATTGAATTACATAACAATGCATGAACAAGCTAAGATGGCTCTTAGGAAGAAGATTGTATGGCCTCCTCAGAAGAAGAAGATGGCGAGCACCTCCACCACTTCTACCGCAACCGAGAGACAAGCGAGTGCTTCATGACCAGTGGCTAGCTTGCAGAGAATGCAGACTACACGGAGGCGAGGTACCAGATAAAGCTGAGGGAGAGGCCGTCACAGTCGGGGCAAGCTCAGAAGAAGAAGAAGGGAGCCACGACATCTCAGACTGTGGAGAGTGAGAGTGAGGAGGGAAAGGACGAGGACGAGGAACACTCATCCTTCAGTAGTGGCTCTGACAACTCTGCCGATGATCCCAAATATAAGATGGATCCGAGAGAGAGATAACGACGAGGAGGAGGAGGACAATGATGACGAGGACCTTTTTGACGACTATGGGCTACCACTGAGCCTCATTTATTTATACTGTCTTTTGATTTTTGATTTGGGCCTACGTGCCCACATAGATAGACTTTTGGAGTGGGCCATCGTGCCCTAGGTCGACATTAGTAGTAGTAGCTCAGGCCGTGCGTACCCTTTTTGACTTTTGCGTGGATGTGCCTCGTTGATATTACTTTCGCTTGGGCCGTTGTGCCGTGACGTACAATAGTCCACTTTCTGCGTGCTATGGATGTTGACAAGTAGTAAATAAAAGTTGCATTTTCTGATTTATTGAATTTCTTTTGACAAAGTCTAAAAGACGTATAGACCAACGCTAAGATCCAACTTGCATTGACGAATGATCTGAGTTGACCAATAGACGCATATGTACAAACTTGCCTAGCTCGAAAGAAAAGCAATGAAAAAGTCCCAGGATATGACACGAACCCCTAGACACATGGAAAATAATGAAATTTTGGGCATTAATGGGCCAAAATTTGAAATTCTCCTAGACAAGCAAAACTAACACTTGCGTAAGGTCAAACCAATGTATAATGACCTGTACGAATTGACAAAATCGAGAAAAGCATCCCGGAATGAGAAATTGACCGAAAAATGCTGAAAATGTTGCTAAAATGGATATAAAACGCCAAAGAAGACTCATTTAAGTCCCGGACTGAAATCGATTCCCTCGCACAGTCACATTAGGTCCATATGATGTGTACGGTATGACAGAACTTGGAAAAAGTCCCTAGAATGGATTTTGAGGCACCGAAACCTTGATTTGAACTTCAAACTGGCCGTCGAAGGTCCAAAATCCTTGTTGAGCGCGACATTTGGAATCTGATGCTTCAACACAGTCCCAAATACCCATAGTGACTTGCTAGAACCATAAAAAGTGCAAAACAGGCCCTAGAATAAAAAATGACCATTCGAGGACAGTAGCATCAGAAATTGTTCCCTGCTGGATTGGACACGAGTACGCAAGTAACGAACCTGGGTGCTGATCGGATGGATACGCGCACACGTGGCCTTTACTGGCATACGCTGGTAAGCTCTGCTGCAGGTGCCTCTGTTTGACAAGTCTCCTTTTTGGGGAAGAAAGGCCTTGTCACCACTTCACATGGTTTTGATCACCAGAGGGGAGTGTCCTTGCATGCAAAGGTGGTAGGACACCAAGGCATGGGTTTAACTCAGACACGCGAACCAAGGTTGATATTTTTGAAGTTTTCGCCTATAAATGTAAGGAACTAGCAATGTTGAAACCACACACTCACTTCCCATTTTCAGAAACCTTTGGCATCCTCAATGGAAAACCTGCTTCCAACTTTGCATGAACCTTGGTTAATGTGGTTCGAAACTATCGATTGGGCGAATTCTCGATCACGAGGCCTGGCCTCAATCCGAGGCCTTTGATACGTGGGGCCACGCCCTGAGCTTCTCAGAGCTGCTCTTACATACAGGGATCCTGTCATGCATGTTGTCCGGTTCGGCGACAACGAGATGTGTCTGACAGTTGAGCAATTTGAAGCCTATCTTCGAGGTTTTGCTGCTTCCCATGTCCTTGTCATTCCCCCACTTCAAGAGAACATGAAATTTTTTTTTGTGGATGACGCTTGACATTTCTAGAGAGGTGACAACAACTTTAATCTATAATGGCGAACTTGATGTCGCACGCCTCATCTAGATATACAGCTCGGATGGAGACTTGGAGGATTATGTTGAGCAGGCTCATCGATGGTTTGCCCTTTCAATCTATGCACTAGCCACCTACATGCTGGTTCCTACTGACAGAAAGGTTAGCCCTGTTTGGTGAGCGTCGCTTCACAGATGGGGGCTCGCAAAAATATAATCCTCATAGTCCTAGTGGAGACCATAATGGGCTTGGATCTAGTCCGTGCCGGCCAAGCAAACACATTCAGCGGTAGCCCACTCTTGCTCTAGGTAGGTTCTCACTCAGCTCACCTTTTTCTAATTTTTGCACTTTCACATTTCACCTCGACTCTCGGCTTAGGCTACTCCGAGTTCCTTACTTGTTTTTTTGCTTGGGTCTTTTCTGGCTTTTTACTTGTCTTTTTGCTCATGTAGCTATGGCTTTCGGACAAGGTTGGGTTGCTCAAAGCGCTTCAGGCGGGTTGGGACCACTTCCCCAGGCGTATGCTTCAAAGGTCAATGTTGTATCCCAAGATGGAAACAGAAGAGTGGTTCACTTTTTAGAACGATATGCAGTCTAAGGATATCATCTGGAGGTGCCCTTGGCTAAACTTGCCCAATATGGCTGTTAATTCCGCAGGTTTCGAAAGGATGGTAATCGTCGGCCTGACGAGCTTTACCTTCTACATTCCTGAGCGTGTACTCCGCGAATTTGGCATGAGCCAGGAACTACACCGCTCTGAAATTGAGGATTTCCATCTTTCAAATTTTGACATTCGAACGCTGCACGACTACTGGTGCAACTAGAGTAACCGAGTGCTTGAGGGACCCCTTCCGAGTTTCACAATATTGCTGGAAAGCCGCTACACAAAGTGGCTTCGTGGAGAGGTCAGAGCAAGATCAGGGGACTACTGAACTTCAAGAATTTCGTTGTGTTTAGAATAAGCAGAGAGCCGTTATGCTTCACTAGCATTTTGTTCTATTTTTCATGCCTCAAATATTTTAAGGCTTTTATGCTCAGCTTGTATAATAGAAGTAGTTGTTTGCAATAAAACTGAAAGACGAAGGGTTTCCCCCTTCTGATTCTCCAATGAAGCTTGCCTTGTTCTCGACCTTTCTTGACCTTTGATGTGTACCAAAAACGTCAATCATGGATCAACTTGATGGATTATGACCGAATCTCGAGGAGAGATTGCCTACGTATCCTTTTTCAAGGAATCAGGTCAAAACGTAGTTCAGGCCAAGGTTCACTCGTGTGTTTAACCTCTCCTTTTACGCTCTAACTTTTGCCTAGAATCGCCCATTCTAGTTTTCGGTCTAGTAAGCTTTCAAATATTGCCTATTCATTTTTGCCTAGACCTCCTTCATAGGTTCTCGGTCTAGCAGGTTGCTCTAACTTTTGCTTGGAACTGCCTACCCTTGGTGTTTTCAGCCCAACAAGCTTCTCTCAGGGAAAAGTAGCACTTGAATTGATCTAGGTTGACCAAGGTATTGAATTTGTTGCTGTCGAGGTCGATGATCTTTGGCTGCAGCCCCAGATAAAATAGCTCTAACGACAAAGGATCCAGAGCGCTTTAGTTGACATGCCTTGGGCCATTTTCACACTTTCTAATTTGTGCTTGGCTGAACGCCGCTATTGCTGCTTTGAACATGTACGAGGCCTGGAGCCTTCTGAGCTTTTGCTTTACATGGCTTGTCATCCAGTAGCAAGGGGATTCAATGCTTCTTTGTCTCTGGATCAGTGCAGACATGTCTTTGTGAGACTATGAGAAGGCATCGATGAATTCTTTCAGCAAGTCTGACTGGGCGCAATGCTTCTCTGGGGACAGGGTTGAACCAATTTGAACCATTTGGGGGTCTAACTCATCTTTCAAGTTTATTGAAATTACTTCTTCTTTTAACTGGCTGAGCATGCCTTTCGTCTTCCATTTCGGTGAGGGAACACATTTCCTTGGGGATGGTCCCATTGAAATCTATCCTTTCGTTGTCAGGGTCAACATAGTTTATATATAAAAGCCAGTGAAGTACTTAGAAGCAGGATAATGCATATCATAAAAACCCTCGGGGTTGCCAAGTATAGCAAACTCAAACTTGAAATAAAAGCTACGACGTGGAGGGCCAAGAGGCACAAACTCTGACTCAAAGCTAAACTTAGACAGACTCAAAAGACTCCGTGTTAGACTCAGAAGTGTCGTCAATGCAAGTAAGACGCGGTTTGAAAATGCAATTCTTAAAAGCTACCCGTAGCTTCCTCGATGAGAAGAGTAAGGTCCTCGAGAGTGTCAGGCCTAAGCATCAGAACTTCCACCTCCTTAGCATCTTCGACCAAACCCACTTGAGAGAACTCCTCGAAGAATGGCTCTAAGCTCTCATGATTGAAGGATCTCAGCCAGTCCATTTTCTCCCTTGATTGATTAAGCTTCCTTTTGAATTCCTTCTTGGCAGGCTCCTTCTCACCGTCAATCCAGGTGTTAGCAACGAAGATGTCAATTGCACCTATGGCCATCAGGTTAACCTCGGGTTCAGACAGGGGAAACACGATTGGTTTGGGTTGATTTTCTAGGATGATATAGTCTGTTGGGTCGAATATGGTGGGGTTAGGAAGGATTTGAGTAGAGGTAGGTTTGTTTTGAGTGGGGATAAAGGATATCTGACTAACTTGCAAGCTAGAGTTGGGTTTGGAAACAGTATTGGCTTTTGATGGGAGTGGGGCTGGAATGATGCCGTTATCACTGAGATCTTGAATGACATGTCGAAGGCGAAAGTAGGCATTGGTAGAATGGCCAAGCATTTGATGGTAGGTACAGAAGTGATTGAGGTTGTGGCTGACAGGGAGAACCTTAGGTAGTGGGGTTGGGGTTAGTGGCCTGATAGAACCAGCATCAAGGAGCTTCTCATAAACTAAAGCCAGAGGTGTAGGGAAGCTTGAGAAAGTCCTTGGTTTCAACGACCAGATTGAGGGTTCAAGGTGGAACCGTTGCTCACTTTGTAGCTACACAATGTTGCGCTGTCAACAAGACGCACTCTTTTGCCTTTAGGGTTGACTTTGGTCAGGGAATTAGCATCCTCCTTTGAGTGGAATTCGGCCAAACTTTTGAACATGTCTTTCGTGAACAGCTTGATTCCAACCGCAGGAGTGTGGCAGGTTTGAGAAGGTTCTTTAGCTAGCCCCATATCTGGTTGTGGGGTTATGGAGGTAAAAAGATCAGCCATTTTTTGCCACAGATCTAACATCTGAGTCATTTGCTTATCCATTTTATGACAAGTTATATTTGTGCCGCCATGTTGAATTGAAGATCGAGGAAGGTGATATGGCCTTAGATGTGATGGTGAAATAGCCCCGGCAGACATTCCTAAGCAGGTTTGGTTCTTCTTTTCGGTACCTTCTTTGACGGTGCAATGGCCCAAAGATTTGATCATAAAGTAATGTGAAAGCTCAGTGATGTTCCTTCAACAGTTTTATTGAAAGAATGAAAATGCACACGTCATCATCGTTGGTATCCTCCTAGGCTCTACAACCTAAAGACGAGTCTGTCTCAAGATGTTCGGACGCAGCAAGAATTCTCGGAATTCTTTTCGAGGATGTATCCTTTATTTGAATCGACTAACACTAAGGGATGTCAAAAATAGACTAAGCCTTTGACTACTCCGTTCTTGAAGTTTCAACTTTGAATTCGGAACAACTCGGTGTAGATGACTTGATACCAGTACCGAGGAGGCGTAAGCTGCACTGTGCCGGAGCCTGAACGGTGTAAGTGATTAGCACTTAAACTAGGTGGTGTAAGTATCACGACATTCTCTCCGTTGTTCTTAGTTTTCTGTTTGAAACCTTGATCGGGCATTAGACAAGGACTTTAGAAAATCTTGATTTCCTAAAGTCTCGTTGATTTAAGGATTTTTGAAATTAACAATGTGCACCATTGAGATGCACGGCTCTTCATCGGGCCATGATAGTGTCCTAGTAAGCATAAGATACAACCTAGAAGCCGCCCTATCATGATCCTATGCAAAACGGTATGTATGTACAGTGCATGCAATAGGGAAAGCAGTAACACGTATACAGTATATGGGCGTTAGATGCAAGTAGATCTTACCTTGCTGATACCTGTCTTAGTTTGGAGAGTTCTAGTGCTTTGTACATGAAAAGGCCAGTTTAGGTTTGAAGGGGTTCCTCAGACTAAAGCCAAGATATACCTTCCGCTGCAACACGTATTGCAGAGCAACGGAAGGACAGTAGTATGACTTATCATCGTCCAAGATTGTTGGCCATTCGAGGACTCCGGGCTCCAGTAAACTATGCCGGTTACCCAAAACACCTCAATAGGGCTAGCCAACATCGATGCTCATGAAGAATGCCAAAAGATTGATTAATGAGAGAGAATCACAATGTTTGCAAAAATGCCTTTTAAAATGTGCCTCACTTTTATTAATCTATACATGGAGAAAACTACTCAAGCGAACAATCGAAAAAGTCCCATTTCAGATTGGTCGGATGCGAGGATTCTATTGAATAACCATTCCATTCTTCAGCAACGCGGAGCTCACAATTTTGACAGACTTATACGGGATTGTTCCCAAGAGTATTAATTTCCAAGTATTGACTAATGCAATAAGTCCCTAGCAGAGTCGCCACTGTGGGCACATGCCCCTAAAATTTTGTATAAAATTGGGAGCACCCTTTTTTGGAAAGCATGGCAAAATGCTCAATTCAGAGTCGCCACTTGGGTTTTTGTGGTATGCTACCCAAGGAACCGAATTTGAAATGCTTACTATGTTGTTTGATTTTGAAAAGGCGTAGACTGGTCCATCGTCACCTTTGATATCTGAGGTTTGGGAGCCAGAATACGAGAGAGGAAGGGTTTTAAGGCACCCCTCTCGCCCAATCCGGAAATCGGTCTCTATTCAAGCATTTGTAAAACATTTATTATTATCTCTCATTAATCATTTTTTAGCCAATTAGGGCGGGAGAACAGTTTAAGGTGATTAAAACTATAACATGTTGACCAGGTGTGATAGATGGCATGCTCACTTATTGAAACAATTAGTATATGATGAAAACAGACTCCTGTGGGAGTTTTAAATAGACTAGAAAGCACTATTTTGGGGTGAAGTGGGCAAGAGGAAACTAGCATGCACTGATCAAGTCATTGCATGCTGATTCAACTTGCGTATGCCACTTTAGCACTCATGTACGCCAGTAAGCCTAAGCCCACAGTTCTTACTTTCAACCCTCTGGGCTCTTGAAATGACCTCACACCCAGGACATACCAAATAGTTTTATGTACTATTTCTATACAATTATAGGCAGTTGGGCTATAAAGCCACAAAATTAATAGAAAACCCCATAAACTGTGAGGATAAAAACAGAGGCGCCCTAATTACTATGCAAGGGCCAGCCACTAGCCAGAGAAGGACCTGCATGCGCGGGTAAACCACTGCAATATGTAGGTTGTAACCCTCTGGTCAGTGCTTGGCTTTGCACTTTCTGGATTTTGAGACATGATCAGAAAGACCCAAAGGTATTCCATTGCAGCAAATATTAATATTGAAATACAACTAGCATTCTAGCAAAGGAAAAGCAGTAAATATGGTTTTAACATGCTTCACGGTGATGAATATGGAAAGAAAGACAATAAACACCTAGACACCAATCCCCACGCCAGTTTTGCACGTACTGCCAAGGATTAGCGTACGCGTGCTTGGGACTAGCGAGCGCTGGTTCTAGTCAGAACGATTTTTGAAACCTTGCCAGCTTTAGGGCCAAGACTGGTATTGATTACCAACCTTGACCCTGCCATCCCCCATGAGGGATCAGAACAGAGAGTATTACCAAGGTGTTATACCTTTGGTTTTTGAGTTTGAAAGGTGAATGAGCTTTGCACTTTGAGAGTTGGATGATGGAGGGTAAGTATGGATGGATGTGAATGGGTGGAGTATTGCTTGTTAAAGTCTCCCTTTAGACAAGGAGAAGATGAGCAAGAACTTAGGGTTAGGATTTTGTAATTTTGGAACTTGATGAACCAAAAACTTGTAACTTTAGTGAACCTTATGCTTGAACAAAGGAGGGGGTAATTATAGGAGGAGAGGGGGAAGTAACCAGCTAAGTAAGGGCTGGTTTATGCTTGGCAAACAAGCCCTCTCCTTCAAGAAAGATTGATGGGAGGTGTGTGAGAGAGGTAGGGAACATCCTCTACCCCAAGATCAACTTTAAGACGAAAATACAGAGTGTAGGGTGCCCCAAAAGTCCTATGATCATGGCTGAATAAAGGTGATGGAACTAGGTTTGACCGGTATACGCAGGTATCTGACTGGTGTGCGCAGTTCCAAACTGCCCCTGCCCTGGTCAATGGTCAAAGTTGACCGATGACTGGCACGTGGCAACTGGACCAATGTATGCAGGTAAGGTTTTTGGCTGAGGCTTTTTGGGTTAGGTTAGAAGGGTTTAAAGAGGTTTAAATGCTCGAAGCTCAAACACACTAACATTCTTGGGGTGTTCTTGATCCACTTCATCATCGGGGGATCAAATACTGTAAGTAAACTAATCTGGAAAGTCCAAAATAGAGTGTCTACACGGCTCTCCTTCTTTTTGTTTCACATTCAACAGGTAGGTAGCTGGCAGGTGTTGAAGTCGACCACTATAGAAGTGTTCGAGGAACAGTTGGCCTAACTTTGAGAAATATTCAATGAAACTGCTCTTCAACTTCCCAAACCAGATTCTGGCCGAACCTTTCAATATGGTTGGAAAGGCCCGGCACATAATCTGGTCTGGAACAGCGTGGAGCACTATGAATGCCTTGTAGGTTTCAAGATGATCAAGTGGGTCACTAGTCCCATCGAACAGCTTAAGTGTAGGCAACTTGAACTTCTACGGGAGTGGATAAGCCATCACCTCCGTCGTAAAAAGGGAGATCTATCTTTTGCACAAGGCTCTTTACCACTCTAGCACCATGATCATTAACTTGTCAAAGGACCAAATCCACCTTTTCTTGAAGGTCGCGGAACGCAGCCCCTTGAGCCACAGAGGGCTCAAGGTTGGAAGCATTCTGCTGCCGCGAAACGGCAACACTATCATCTAGCCCTTCTTGGGACGTGGGTTGATGATGGTTAGTGGTTTGTGCCTTGGGGGGAAGGGGGAGGAAGGCGACGCATTATCTCCTGATTCTATGCACGCAGTTGGTTGACCACCTCAGTGAGGTGGTTGACTTGCTGCTAGAACGGGTTGGGGTTTTCATCATGATTCTACCTAACGCTTCTAGATCTCTTATTGACCATGGTTATGAATGGCAACAATTGAATTTGAGTGATAGGAAATTGTCGATTCCCACAGACGGCACCAAACTGTTGATGTATAAAAATGGTCCGTCAATTCGAGCTCTGTCTTTTAGGTTTCCTGCAAAAACAACGTCCAATGACTGGGGGTGTTCTCAGTCGAGGACCCTCCGATGATAAAGTCAGTTTATGGTTTGGAAAGAAAATGCTCTATAATTTAGGGAAAAATAGAGTCGTACCTCATTTGTTCATCACCTGGTGTTTTTATAATACCTTGTTCACTTATTAGCGGTTTTTGCGATCGTGGGGATACATTGTGGGAGTTAATAGCGGTTATGCCTGGATGTGGGTTGCGTAGCTTTTGGTGGGATGTCCACTACTGAGGATAGCAGGAGGTGCTTGAGGTCGTGGGTGAACCACGATCTCGATTTTGTCGCTACTAGAAAGAAACTGCCCACGTTGTACTGATGGGAGCGATCATGTCATTAGAGGCCTTCCCGCCCGAGTGTGCTGGTTGGACACCACGAGCAGGGGGGTTTCACGGACAGGTGTCAGTCTACTAACGCTCAGCTGTAGAGTGTAAAACCCCTGCATTAAACCCCATTAAGGGGAGAAATAACCCCAATAAATACAAAGGAAAGAACACCCACACGTAGGTGTGAAGACTCAAACTCCTGACCTCCTAGTGAGATACAAGAGTCCTGACCAACTGAGCTAGCCCCAGTTGGTGTCATAATCCAGATCTGTCATACTCAAATAAGCTTATGGGATTAGTGCAATACAAAGTAATATATATTCAATCATGAACGATTTTAAATCAAAGAGAACTCTAAGTCAATCATCAACTCTTTTTTTTTTTTTGTCAATTGATAGAAGAGATCATTTTACATCAGATATGAAATACAAAGTACAAACTCAGGACACTACATCAATTTTGAGTTCACGAGATAACCAAACCCAACAACTCAACCACTATAAGAAATAAGCCTATTCTAGGGCAGAAACAAAGAAAGAAAGAAAAAACTCTCTAAAGGAAGAACATCAACTCATTTCAATGGTGATTATTGTGATTAAGCACTTGTTGACTTGATCCGAGACACTAGATTGGCCAGTGGGTGGAGATTTCAATGCTATTACTCATTCAGGTGAAAAGGCGGGTGGAGTAGCTCATCAGGCTTGGGAGATGGATGACTTTCAAGGCTTCATTCAGGATAGCAACCTTATCAATTTGGTTACACTAGTTATCCATCTACCTAGAATAATAAGAGGTTTGACAAGGATAATGTGATGGTTCGGTTGGATAGGTTTCTTTCCAATTCTAGTTGGAGGATTCGCTATTCGAATCCTAAGGTATGGCATCTTAAGCCTAGAGAGCAGGACCATTGTCCAATTTTTTGGATGCTTCAGTTTGGGTGGAAGAATTCAAGCAGATATTTAATAGCTGTTGGGAGAGTACGAAGAGTGCGCTTACATGGTTTGGAGGGCGTGGGGTTTTCACATTTAGGGTTCCAAGTGGTATCAGGTGCAAGGGTCTTAGGGCATGTCGAGTTAGGTTGTTTTATAGTAGCGGAAACAACACCATGGCAATTGTGAGCACAACAAAGAGGAGTTGGGGGCCAAGCTGCATCACATGTTTGAATGCTCTGATCTTGATAATGAGGAGTACTTTAACATGGAATTGGTATTTAATAAAGCTCTTAAAATGAGGAAATTTACTAAAGGGATAAGGCTAGAATGACGTGGTTGAAGGCTGGTGATTTGGGCATCACCTTCTCTATCATTCAACAAACACAGCTAGTGACATGAGATATGTAGAAAACTATGATTCAACCCCCTCTATTTCATGAACATCAAAAAAGATGCGAAATTGCTCAATTACCTACAATCACTGGGTATGTGATTTCGAAGAGTTTTAGGGGCTGAAAATCACTGGGTATGTAATTTCTAAGGTTTTCGAAGGGATTTAGGGTTGATTCAGAGTTTCTGTCATCAATAGGCTAGGGTTTTGAACATCAGTAGTTATAGTGGAAGTCGATTTAGGGTTTTGAGGTCTGCATGGAGGTCGATTTAGGGTCAAGAGAGAGAGAGGGTCTAAGGAAGAGTAACAGATGGGATCACCGTCTTTCACTCAGAGAGAGAGAAAGACTTGGTGGTGGTGCCGCTGGTGGAGAAGAGAGGCAGTGTGGTGTAGTGGTGGTGGGTCGGAGGGGTAGAGAGGGAGTGGATAGAGCGAGGCGAGAGAGAGAGAGAGAGAGAGAGAGAGAGAGATATTGTGATCACATAAAAATCTATAACTCGCACACACAAAAACCACAAAATTAGAAATCAGAAAAAGGAAGAAACAAAGCAACTTCAGAATCGGAAGAACACAAGCCCAAGCTATGGCAACACCAAAGCAAACCCAAAATCAAAAGAACAACACCCAAAACACCGACCAGATTCGAGAAGCAACAACGGTGAAGATCCAAGAATCGGCACTTACCAAACCTGCGTGAACCAGAGACTGTAATCAAATTTGAATCCCTCTCTCTTTTCTCTTGTGCTATAAACCGCTCCACCCAAATTAAGCAATCCACCCCCTTAGGCCACGTAGCCCACTAAGTGGCACAAGAAAAATGACCATTTCACCCACAGCATAAGAAGAAGACAACCCAACAATAGAGGGCTAAAATTGTCCAAATTGGACAAAAGTGGCTAGCGAAAATTCCCCCCAACTGGTTCTTCTTTAAGAGAGTTAGGATAACCCACTAAAACCCTACCGATTGCCAGACAACCCATTTGACAGCCCCTTCTTTCAAATTGAGAAAAATCCACATACACATGGTATACAATAAGGTCCTGATAGGGGACAATGAAATTATTGAATAAAAGAATTTATATCGGGAAAAGAACAAAAACATATGCCACTACCCTTGTGGCCATGTACATTATCCCCAAGGTAAACCCAGGCAAGAAAATAAAATAAAACCAAGAAACCGAAAAAAACATAATAATTCTGTTAAAGATCATTACTCCATATTGTTCCAATTTTTAGACTTTCCCATCTAAAGTATTGGGCCTGGCATGGGCTTTGGAGCCTGGATTGGGTTTTGTATTGGGCCGAGGCCCATACTAGGAGAGGAATATTTCAACACTAGACTCTCTGAAAGCGAGACAAAGAGGACAAGCTTGGGCCATCGAACCGCACTCCGTACAGAGACAGAGGTGCCGACACGGCAACATGATCACCGTGGCAACTCGCTTCTGGCACGCCTTGCAACTCGGTACGCTCGCTGCCGCGACTCGGTCCGGCTCGACATACGCCGACGCCGCGTCCTCCGCCTCGCCCAGCTCCTCCCCACCGTCCGCTCTCCCCTCGCCGCCACCGCCGATGATGGCGTGCTGCAGCTGAGCCTGGAGAGCCGCCGCCGCTGCCTCCTGCGCCCTCGCGCGCGACTGCCACGCCTGCGCCTCCGAGACCAGCTGAGCTGCCCGAGCCTCCAGCTCGGCGTTGCGCCGCGCCGCCTTTTCAACCTCGGCTTCCTTCTCCCTGAGCCTCCGAGCAGCCGATTCCTCCGCTGCCCCCAGCAGAGCACGGTAGTGTCTCTGCCTCTTTTCTGCTAATGTGCGCCGCAGCTGGTCGCCCTGTTCACCGCCACATTAACAAACTTGTTCAGCCATTCATTTCATCACATTATTACAAGATCGAAAAATCCTTACGTATTGTATTGTTGGTGAAAAATACATTAAAATTTTTCAAAGAAAAATAATTTTGGCACTCTAAATATTACATATAATCAGTTAATCACATCTCAATATTTGACTTTTAGTTTTCCCGTTATATTTATTTTAATCATACATACATTTGACTCCAATATTTATCTTTATTTTAAGCACTAAAATAAAAATCCAAAACTGCAAATAAAAATCCGTTTGGTAATCGAAATAGAAAAATAATAATGCCAAACTTGTTTTTATTAATTTCAAAAAATCTAGTGAGTCTTTATGGACAACAATTTCCACATTAACAAAAGTTGGAAATGTGATGCGTTTTCCAGAAAATGGCGACAGTTACCAAAATGGCCAAATTTGCCAAAACAGAAAAAATATGATCTCACGGTTTGTACCTGGGCGTGAAGCAATTGATCGATTTCATGTCTCTGCTGCCTGATTTGGGCAGCCAAGTCTTCTGATAAGACAGAAGATTGAGGAGTGAGAGTTTGTTGCTGTGATTGGTGATGTTGTAGCTGTTGACGTCGTAATTGTTGCTGTTGTTGTTCGTCGAACGCTAATCGGAGACCGGTGGAGACGGTATTCAGTGGCGGCGTGTGAAGCTGAGTGAGGTCTATGAACTGATGAGGGAACGGAACAGGGGATGATTCTCTTCCTCTTTTGCGTGGATTGGAAATAATGGAGCCAACTGCGACGGAAAACAATGGCAATCGTCGATAAGAAAAAAAAAAAAAAAACAATAAAGAAGTTTTCAATGGGTTAGTGGCTTTATTAGGAATCTCTCTAACCTCCATTGGTGAATATCATGGTGGTGGTTTGATCGAGAAATCCTCCTCCTGGTAGCGGCTGCAATGAGTAGTCGTTTCCAAGTGGGTTTTTTCCCTCTTGTACACCTCTGCATCCAAATAGGTCAATCATCAAACTAATAAGCAGAATTGTTTTTAGAGAGAGAGAGAGAGAGAGAGAGAGAGGAATACAACTATGCAAACCTGTTTAAGAGGAGTATAGTTGATGGGTATTGAGCTTGAACGACCATAGTTATCGATTATGAATGCTGAAGAAGGGGGAAGAAAATAGATGTGTGCGAAATACAGAGACTCACTGGTGAATGGGTATGGAGAGAGAGAAAGAGAGAGAGAGAACGCAATGGGTGTGGGTTATTTATGGGGGGGCTAATAAACGCAAAGAGAAAGAAGAGAGTGTGAAAGAGAAGATGCATAGATGGGATTTAATAAAGAAAACGACTCCGAAAAAAGAGAGGTACAGAGAGAAACTTGCTCTATAAGAGAGAGAGAGATTATAGAGAATCGAGGAGGAGGAGGAGAAGTATAAATGAATGAATATTTAGAGGGAGGAGAAGTATAAATGAATGAATATTTAGAGGAGGAGGCCCATCACTGACACCAAGGCACCACCACCACCATTCTTGTTCCCATCCCTCTTTTTACTCACTCTGTTTTCACCCCACTTTTCTTGGCTTTGCCCTGCCTTGGTTCCTATGCTATCTATATATATGCTTTTTGGAGAGAGAGAGGATGTGCTTGAATCGAATCAGTCCAAGCGAGAGAGAGAGAAGGAGCGCCTTATTGTTCTCTTCTCTATCGTTCCTTTGCTTCTGGCCTATTCTTCTTCATCTTCGCGTGAGGCTTGACTTTTCTTTGGGGTGGGAGCCGCACGTGATTTTAAAGGTACCCGCGAGAAATCAGTAAAAAAAAAGATCGAAAAGGACTTGATCTGAGCAGTTTTTAGCTTAGATTTAATAAACGGTTCAATTAAAAACTGCTTTAAACAAGCACTTTCTGGTCTTTTTTTTTTTGCTAATTTTCGCGAGTACCCCTAAAATCTTATTCTGCACACATTGAACGGTTCGGATCATAAAAATTTGATCGGGAACTATGTGATTGAGATTTGGGGTATTTTTTTAGGTGTCTAAATAGTTGTCCATTGAACCGTCCCGTTTATCTTTTTATCATATATTTCTCCTATTTTAAGGAAATAATTTTTCTTCCAATTTTCCAAAAGGATTTTCCCATTTTTTTCCCAACCGTACATGTGTATAGTTAATGTGATTTTTATGTATACAAATGGACTATATATTGGAAGAAATAAATGAGGTGGGTGGAGTTGGAGTTGGAGTTGGGGTGACCGTAATTTGATGTTGTTGTTCGACGAGTATAGTGCTACCGTTGCCCTACTCACGAGATTGTTTGTTTGTATTATTGTCCATGCGGACCTCGCCAGTTTTGCCTCATTCTCTCTCTACATAGCCTAATTTATTGTCCAGTATTATTGCCTTTTCAAAAAATAGATATTATGCAGTATAGATATTGTATTTATTTAATGGAGATTGAAATAAAAGGAATAAAAGAATCTGTTGAATTGGGCACTCCACAATGTTGGAATCTAATGGGACGCTTACTTCGGATTTTGCCCTTAGCTGTCTTTCACATAAGAGACACGTTTAAGAAAATTGAAAAAAGAAAACCAAAATTGAAGCTCCCAACAAATTGAGCTATCCGCATTCTTTTGGACTTAACTTAAAGCTAAAAATTGTCTTTATTTGATTTTTTTCGCATTTGTTAGTTTTGCGCCAAATTTTTGTAGGTTATTGATTCGTCTCGACGAGAGGAATCGGAAAAGTAAATTTTGTTTACTTTTTTCACGCTAAAAAGTGGTTATTTCTCAAAATAATTGGGTAAAAGTAAACAAAATTTACTTTTCTGATTCCTCTCGTCGAGACGAATCAATAACCTACAAAAATTTGGCACAAAATTAACAAATGTGAAAAAAATTCAAATATAAACAAAATATTTAGATTTAAGTTTAGTTTAAGTTAAGTCCAAGAGAACGCAGCTAGGCAAGTAAGCATATAATTAAGCAACATCTCTTGCATTAGTAAAAAATTTGCGACCCTATCTCTCTCTCAACCCTAGCCACCACAACTCCTCTTCTCCCTTTTCCTCCCCCTGTGGATTCCATACCCGTGTGCGGTGGCGGGAGGGGAAGGCCATTGTATTATTCCGACTTATTTTCTTTGCTTTTTTCCTTCCGTCTCTCAAAATCAACGACTTGTCGTCTGATCTGTGAGAGTTTTGTCTCTCGTTTTACAAGAATTGTTAGTTTTGTCTTTAGACAAATTTTGTCTACAGATCGGGTTTTCACAATCGAGATTGCTTCACAACGATATTTGTGCTTCAGCATTCTATCACTACACAATGTCTTTGGCGGGGCAATTCGTGGCGGCTTGACAAATCTGTAATTCTTAGGTGTTCATTAGTGCATTCATCCTTGGTTGGAGTGCATTTGATTGTCTGGGTATTTGGTGTCTTTTATCCTTAACTTTGTACTTTTTCTCATTTGACACTCCTAATTAGATGTTAGACAGTTTAAAAGTGTTGTGGTGTCAGGCCATGACTGGGTTAGAAAGAAAGATATCGATTGCCTTGTGATTTACTCATTTTTATTTGCTAGACGATTAGTTTGGTTTTATCTAAGTTCTTTGTAATGATATCCATTTTGTAAGTGTCGCTGTGCGTTTATCAATACAATCTTTCCACTTTTGACAAAAAAGAAACAAGTAAGCAATAATATGAGATAATTTAGAAACATTTTGATTACTCATTTTTCCTTTCGCTTTAGTTAGTATTGCAACAAACTATTGTAAATATTTAATTTTTCTCAATCTGAGAAATTAAAAAAGATGAACCAAACGTCAAAAAAGTTAAGAAAAGAAAAAATAACTCAAAAAATTATTTCTGTTTTGAACTATTTTTCTCTTTTGTGGCATTTAAATTTTAAATCTTTTGGTCATTTTACTTTATAGACTGCTCGAATTAATAATCCAAAAAACTTAATTGCGAAACTAGTAAAAGCGAAAAAAAAAAAAAAAACCTATACGTAAGATTTTGTCAAAGACTGCTAAAGATTGAAATGATCAGGAAAGTAAAAAACACATTTACCATAAAAAGAAACCTCTACCCATTAGTTTTTTTTTTTTTTTTTTAAGTTTTCAAATATTAAATTGTCCTTTTGAAAACACTCTTTTATTCCGAGTAATAAACTCGGAATATTACTTGGTTTTCAAGATTCAATCTCTTTAACAACTATTGCATGCCCATCCCATCTGGTTCTCATCAATATTCCTTATCTTAGAAAATATTGAATGAATAGATCACAACACCCTCCGACCTAATTGCGTGGTTGGTTTACTAGTGTTTGATCCACGTTTCTTATAGTATTACTATTTCAAATGACAAAACACCCCATTTAATTACCCTTTATTTTTTTTTCATGGGAAATATCAAAGAAATCATTGAGAAGAAGTGTTCAAAATTTTGAACCTCTTTAACTCCTTCCAAATAATTCTAGTGGTGTCCACATCATTCATTAGTTTTCCAAAGTTAAATGAGAACTTGGGGCTAGGAATTCTAGCTCTTGCTCTTTGAACCATCAATTATTTCTGGTGATTTGACTGTGTAGATTAGTCATTTTTTTTGGGAAATAATAATGCCAAAACCACTTTTGTTTCTGCCAAAACTCATTCATTGCATGACTTAATTGTCATCAACTACATCACTTACTTTACGAAAATACCTCTAAAAACCCCGCAATTCACGAGCAAAACTAAAACTAATTTTAGAAGAGAAGCAAACAAAAATTAAACTTCAATGTTTTCCAGTTACATGTTTTATCAATTCATGAGCAACTCATCTAACAAACACAAGCTAATTTTTGAAGAGCCATGGTCACATCATCACCAAGAATTAAACATCAATTCCAAAAAGTTCTAAAACTGCGATTAACAAATGTTAATACTCCAGTCTTCGCACAAAAACTCCATCATGCATACTCTAGTCTTCACTCATCAAATCTACATTATGAAAGTTAAAGACTTTACATTTATTCAAACCCTTAAAGTTGTAATGAACAATAGAAGAACAATAATGTTAATTCTACAAATTGAGAGTCATCCTTACAGAAGAACAGAGAACGTGGCACTAACTAATGATGTTATCGATGGAGAGTTGAAAAATACATAGTTGTCATTGTATAAATTACCGCCTTAATTGACAACAAAAAAACCAAAGCAAATCACTGCCAAGACTCTTCACCACATTGACGTTTGGATGGTGGGCGTTGACGGGAATGGAATATAAAACTTGGATTTACCCAATAGGCAGGTGATGGTGGGTGTCCAAACCCTAAGGTTGCAATAAACAGTAGAATACTAATAAACTTGGAGGAACTCAAATAAAGAACTATTGTGTATAAAATAGCACTGCGTATAGCTTCTAATGGGTGCAAGAAAATATTTTGGAAGGATAAAATATAATTCTTTGGATTTGAAGGGGCATTTTCGTAAAGTAAGTGGTGTAGTGGAGGACAATTGAGTCATGCAATGAATGAGTTTTGACAGGAACAAAAGTGGTTTTGGCATTATCAGCTCCCTTTTTTTTTTATTATCATTGTTTTCATTTATAATTCAAAATGTCCGGGCCAATGCTTCTTTTTAGGAGCAGAGTCCTCTAAAATCCTATAAATGGACTGGATGGTCCAGTTTAGGCCAATTTTGGACCTTTTTCGGGGTTGCGTCAATTGTATAGACCATTCACTTTTTAGTACACATTGTGAACTATACCATGGGAAAAAAAAATTAGATTAATTGGATACCGTTTCAGATGATTGTTAAATGAATTTATTTTGAGGTAAATGGGTTTACCTCCCTTTTTTGGGCAAGATAATAGGGGTTCTTCCTGGCCGGCCCCGTTTCGTCAATCCCTACCCGTCCAAGCCCAGTCCCCGTCAAACCCATTCCACATAAGCCCTCTTTTAAGTAAACTACCACAAATACCCCATGCATGATAAGGGGTCTCACCTGTAACGACCCTAACCCGACCCTAGAGGTTAAGCCAAAACAAAGCGCCGATGGAAATCCCACCAAAGCCATATCAAGTAACAGACCTTATAAGCAATGACAAAGGAACAAAATATGTATTCAGCGGAAACAAAACATATATTACCATATCGAACATCACAGGTTATATACATGGTTTTCCTTGTCTACCACTCAGAGCTGTGCCTTCTACATATCTTACAAGATTCAACCACAAACAAACAAGCCTCTAAAGTAGAGCTTCAATATCTACAGCAAAAGTACATGTCTCATTTTTACAGCCTATCCACACAAAAGAGTCCACGTCAACCCTTTAATCTTCGCATCCTGAAAGGTGGAAAAAAAAAATACATAAGCTAACGCTCGTATGAGTGACCAATACATAATTTACATGCTTTCCATAGAAAGGATAAAAACATTTCATGGAGATTTCATACATAGAAGCATAGCCTTTATAAAGCACATTCCCCATAGTTGGTGTATCTACCAGGCGTCCCTGGTAGTGGATAAGCTTCGACATCTTAGCATTACCCCTAGCGTATAAGTGTCACATAGTAGGAATGTCTTTCTAGATAGGAAAACATAGCCACCTTTCATTTATTTCCATGGAATTCAACTCATAGTACAAAACAAGTAGAACAAGCTTTGAATTGAAAAACTTGCATAAAACCATGTAATTTAGGTATTGAGTCACTCCCCTAGATTCACATATCACACGAACCTCCTAGATAATTAGGCAATAAAAACATGGTTATAAGATGCTAAATAAGCCTATCTTTAATGAACATAAGGTCCGAGAATGAAAAATATAAAGTTAGACAACTAATCTCAAGAAATAATTTCAAAATCTGCAATTTCATCAACTTCAACTTAAAATCTGACTTTTCACGGAAATAACTAAGGTACAAACTCCACATACTTTTTAAGGTCTATGAATCTAGTTTCAAAATCAGAAAACGGTTCGTAATTTCATCTCTCGAGCTAAAAATTATGGCCGTTTCCCCAACATGTGTCGGTGCAGACTGCACAGTTCCGAAAATGAGTGATGCTAGGTTAAGAATTTCTATAGAGCTCAATACTTCGAACTTGATCCTAAATTTTTTATCATAGATAGAAGACTCATAGAGGAACTTTCAGTAAAATTCTTAGAAATTTGAGAGCATTCGAACTATCTCAATAAAATTCCCCAAAATCAGATAAACATGAATTTTTCAATTCTGCAGAATTCTAAACCAAGTAATTTCTGTTCTAAACTACTTTAACTACACAAAATCCACGCATTCGGTGGGGCTTTCATGAGTTCTTCAACTCCCAATTCCAATTAAACTTGGAATCGATCTACTAGAGCAGCAAGAAATATGAATTTCACACTAAGAACTTGAAATTCTTACCTAATTGCAGCAAAGCTAGGATTTTTTTTTTCCTTCTAGGTTATCCCTTTCTTCTTTCTTCTTTCTCCTCTTCCTGTTCTTGTTCGGTTCTCTCTCTCTCTCTCTGATGAATGAAGCGGTGGAATTCTCAAGAGGAATACACGTACGTCTTTTCCCTTTTCTTTTCTCTTATTAGGAACATTATCAAGTGTGTAAGGAACCATGTGCTATTTGTATTCCAACCTAACTTAGCAAATGAGATTAAGTCTATAACCACAGAATTAATAGAAGCACAACAATTATCCATGTATTAAGCATAATTAAAATGAGGGTTATTACACCCTCCCCAACTTATAAAAGTTTGGTCCCCAAACTTTACTTACCTTGGATTGGGAATAAATGTGGATACTTCTTCAGCATATCTTCTTCTGTTTCCCATGACGCTTCTCTTCCTCGCTGATTATCCCACCATACTTTCACTTACGGTATCACTTTGTTTCTAAGAACCTTTTCTTCCCGATCAACAATTTTTACTGGTTTGATCTCGTAGCTCAGATTTTCTTGAAGATCAACAGGAGAATCTTCTAGCTTATCGTGTGATGGATCACACAAGTAACGTCTTAACATGGACACATGGAAAACGTCATGAATATAAGACAACTCCGGCGGCAATACTAATCGATAACTGACTTCTCCAATCCTCTCAATAACTTCAAACGGACCCAAGTATCTCGGACTCAATTTGCCTCGCTTTCCGAAACGAACCACACCTTTCATCGGTGAAATTTTCAGAAAAACTTGATCTCCAACTTGGAATTCCAAAGGTCTTCTTCTATTGTCCGCATAACTTTTTTGTCGACTTTGCGCAGTTTCCAATCTTTCCCGTATTATCCGGACCTTTTCCATAATGATCCGCATTTGCTGAACTTTGTCTTGCTCGAGTATACTTTTCTCTCCCACCTCAGTCCAATGAATTGGTGATCGACATTTTCTTCCATACAATGCTTCAAATGGTGCCATTCCAATACTAGCCTGAAATCTATTATTGTAGGCAAACTCAACCAAGTATAGATGAGTTTCCCAACTTCCTCGAAAATCCAAAACACAGGCCCAAAGCATATCCTCCAAAGTTTGAATTACTCTTTTCGATTGGCCGTCGGTTTGAGGGTGAAAAGCTGTGCTGAATTTCAGATCCGTTCCCATAGCCTTTTGCAAACTCCTCCAAAAGTTAGAAGTAAATCTAGGATCCCGATCTGAAATAATAGAAACAGGAGTTCCATGCAATCTAATTATCTCCTTGACATACAAATCTGCAAGTTGATCCAAAGTTGAAGTAGTTTTTACTGCTAGGAAGTGTGCAGATTTGGTCAATCGGTCCACAATCACCCAAATCACGTCATTACCCTTTGGTGTAGTAGGTAATCCCGACAGGAAATCCATAGTAATATGCTCCCATTTCCACTCCGAAATAGGCAAAGACTGAAGTAATCCTGCTGGTGACCGATGTTCAGTTTTAACCCGTTGGCATGTCAAACATTGTGAAACAAATTTAGCCACTTCCCTTTTCATGCCCGGCCACCAATACACCTCCCTAAGATCTCGATACATTTTAGTGGTTCCAGGATGTAGTACAAATCTGGATTTGTGAGCTTCCTCCAAAATCTGTCTTCGAATTTCTGGTACATCCGGTACGCAAACTCTGCTTCTAAATCTCAACACACCATCTCTAACAGAAAAATCCTCATTAGGCTTAGTTTCTAATCCATCAAAGATGTCCTTCAGAGACTCATCCTCCAGTTGTCTCTGCTTAACGGTTTCATACAATACAGGTTGCACAGTAAAAGCAGCAAGTACAACGTTACTGCCATGAACAGAGACTCCCAACTCCAATTTTTCCATTTCTCTAATCAAATCCTCTTGAACGGTAAGCAAATAACACATCTCGTTCGAGGCTTTTCGGCTTAGGGCATCCGTGACTACATTGGCTTTGCCTGGATGATAGAGAATTGTCAGATCATAATCCTTCATTAGCTCAAGCCATCTCCTCTGTCTCAGATTCAACTCTTTTTGTGTAAACAAGTATTTAAGACTTTTGTGATCCGTGTAAATTTAACAAGATGCTCCATACAAATAATGCCTCCACAATTTCAAGGCAAAGATTACCGCTGCTAACTCCAAATCATGCGTAGGATAATTCTTTTCATGTAGTTTTAACTGACGTGAAGCGTAAGCGATTACCTTTCCATTCTGCATTAACACACAGCCTAAACCTCGGTGTGAAGCATCGCTAAATATCATAAACCCTTCTGTTCCTTGCGGTAATGTCAAAATCGGTGCCGTCATCAATTTCTCCTTCAATTCCAAAAAACATTTCTCCCGATCTTCAGTCCAAACAAATGGAACTTCCTTTCGTGTCAACTCTGTTAATGACACTGCAATTTTTGAGAAGTCTTTGATAAACTTTCGATAGTATCCAGCAAACCCCCGAAAACTGCGAACCTCTATAACAGTAGACGGTCTAGGCCAATTCTTCACAGCTTCTATCTTTTGTGGATTGACTTGGATTCCATCTCCACTGATCACATGGCTAAGGAATGTAACACTAGACAGCCAAAATTCACATTTCTTCAATTTACCGTACAGTTTCTTTTCCCGCAATGTTTGCAAAACCAATCTCAAATGTTCAGCGTGTTGCTCTGCACTCTTGGAGTATATCAGAATATCGTCAATGAAAACAGCCACAAATTCATCTAAGTAATACTTGAATACCCTGTTCATTAGATCCATAAACGGTGCAGGAGCATTGGTCACTCCAAATGGCATAACTAAAAATTCATAATGCCCATACCTCGTTCTGAAAGTAGTCTTTTCAACATCCTCAACTTTTACTTTCAGTTGGTGATATCCCGAACGAAGATCAATTTTAGAGAACACTTGAGCTCCTTGCAACTGATCAAATAGATCATCTATTCGCGGGAGAGGGTATCTGTTCTTGATTGTTACCTTGTTCAATTCTCGATAGTCGATGCATAACCTCATCGTGCCATCTTTCTTCTTTACAAATAATACCGGTGCTCCCCATGGTGAAATACTTGGCTTGATGAATCCTTTGTCAAGTAGTTCTTGCAACTGCACTTTCAATTCTTTCAGTTCTGCTGGTGCCATGCGATATGGAGTTTTGGAAATTGGCTCCATAACTGGAATAAGATCAATAACAAACTCGATTTCCCTGTCGATTAGTGAACAAGGCAAATCCTCTGGAAAAACATCAGGAAATTCATTCACTATTGGTATATCTTCCAATTTAATAGAACCTGATTCAGTAGTAGACACTAAGCATAAATAACCTCGGCACCCTTTACACAATAAATGATTGGCTTGCATTACAGATACCAAATACGGCGGTGGAACCACTTCTCCCCCCTCGAATGTAATTTCAGTTTTATCAGGTATTTGGATCATTACCCGCTTGGCTATACAATCTATTGTGGCAAAGTTGGTAGCCAACCAGTCCATACCCAGAATAACATCAAAATGCGCCATATCCAAGGGAATCAGATCAACTAATAGATAAACACCTCCAACTAAAATATCGCATGCTTTATAAACGGTAGAACAAATAATTTTACTACTCATGGGTTGTGATACATGCAATTTATGTTCAAGTAATTCAAGCGGTCTAGTCAGTTTCATAGCAAATCGAACAGAAACGAAAGAGTGCGTAGATCCCGAATCAATAAGTATGAAAGCTGAATGACCACAAATTTGGAGAGTACCTGATACCACGGAGTTTGCGTTTTGAGGGTCCCCTGGTATCAATGCAAACACCTTACCTTGTCTCTTCCCTAGATCCGGTTTTATACCTGAACTCTGTCCTGAACTGGTAGTAGTAGCTGGTTTTGGCGTATATCCTGAATTAGCGGTGGTTGCTGGTTTTGTCACATTTACCTTGGGCACATTGGGACAGTTCCTCATCTTATGCCCCATTTTCCCACATCTAAAGCATGCCCCGGTATCCTGATAGCATTGTCCCTGATGCATTCTTCCACATCTTGGACACGACATACTTCCACCACCACTGCTACTACCTCCACCTTGACTCCATACAGACGTACCCGTGTTTTGCCTCTTGATAGAACTACTTCCCTGATTCCTGGCTGGTATAAAGTTAGATTGCCTCTTCTGCCCCTCTTCCTTAGCTTTACTTTTGGCCCGATCTTCTTCGGACAACAAAGCCACATTCAGTATATCCGCATGAGTTTGCAATCTCAGTAGTTTGATCGGCTCACGTAGCCCATCCTTTAGCCCTTCCTCAAATCTTCTTGCCTTATGAGCATCTGTATCAACCATGTGTGGTGCAAACCGACTCAAATCCGTAAAGATTCTGTCATATTCCAACACTGACATGGTAGGACCCTGCTTCCAGTTGATAAATTCATTGACCTTATCATCCTTGAGTGTTTGCGGAAAATTTCTCATAGAATACCTCTTTGAATCGTACCCAGGTCATATTTGGCTCTCTTTCCCTCTGTGTTAGCCGCCATCTGTACGCCTCTCCCTCGAAGTTATAGGTAGCAAGAACAACCTTGTGCATCGCCCGGACATTGTGCCTGAGCCACAACAAAAATTTTCTCCATGCCCAAAATCCAAATGTCAGCCTTCAACGGGTCAATTCCACCTTCAAAAATAGGAGGCTTCATCTTCTGAAAGTCCTTGATACTCATTTCTGCCACAGGCTGTCCAATAGCTACCGCAGGTGGCGGCGTTGATTGATTCTGCACCTGCCGGTTCATCACACCCAACATCCCCTCCAGCATCCGTTCCATTCTTTCCATTCTATCGACTAGTGGTGGCTGTGCTCCCTCCAGCACATCCCTATGCTCCATTTGCTAATCAAGAGAAGAAATACACATTGTGTAGATGATATAATGAACACGTATGGTATGCATGTCCAATCATATAACAACACATCAGAAATTACACAACAAGTCATTTGATATAACCCACTTAGCACATAGATTCAATTTCCTAAGCTCTGAGGGTACATGTACGAGTCATTGCTAACATGCATCTCATTGTCCTAACGTATTGCTCTGATACCACAAAACTTTGTAACGACCCTAACCCGACCCTAGGGGTTAAGCCAAAACAAAGCGCCGATGGAAATCCCACCAAGGCCATATCAAGTAACAAACCTTATAAGCAATGACAAAGGAACAAAATATGTATTCAGCGGAAACAAAACATATATTACCATATCGAACATCACAGGTTATATACATGGTTTTCCTTGTCTACCACTCAGAGCTGTGCCTTCTACATATCTTACAAGATTCAACCACAAACAAACAAGCCTCTAAAGTAGAGCTTCAATATCTACAGCAAAAGTACATGTCTTATTTTTACAGCCTATCCACACAAAAGAGTCCACGTCAACCCTTTAATCTTCGCATCCTAAAAGGTGGAGAGAAAAAAATACATAAGCTAACGCTCATATGAGTGACCAATACATAATTTACATGCTTTCCATGGAAAGGATAAAAACATTTCATGGAGATTTCATACATAGAAGCATAGCCTTTATAAAAGCACATTCCCCATAGTTGGTGTATCTACCAGGCGTCCCCGGTAGTGGATAAGCTTCGACGTCTTAGCATTACCCCTAGCGTATAAGTGTCACATAGTAGGAATGTCTTTCTAGATAGGAAAACATAGCCACCTTTCATTTATTTCCATGGAATTCAACTCATAGTACAAAACAAGTAGAACAAGCTTTGAATTGAAAAACTTGCATAAAACCATGTAATTTAGGTATTGAGTCACTCACCTCGATTCACGTATCACACGAACCTCCTAGATAATTAGGCAATAAAAACATGGTTAGAAGATGCTAAATAAGCCTATCTTTAATGAACATAAGGTCCGAGAATGAAAAATATAAAGTTAGACAACTAATCTCAAGAAATAATTTCAAAATCTGCAATTTCATCAACTTCAACTTAAAATCTGACTTTGCACGGAAATAACTAAGGTAAAAACTCCACATACTTTTTAAGGTCTATGAATCTAGTTTCAAAATCAGAAAACGGTTCGTAATTTCATCTCTCGAGCTAAAAATTATGGCCGTTTCCCCAACATGTGTCGGTGCAGACTGCACAGTTCCGAAAATGAGTGATGCTAGGTTAAGAATTTCTATAGAGCTCAATACTTCGAACTTGATCCTAAAATTTTTACCATAGATAGAAGACTCATAGAGGAACTTTCAGTAAAATTCTTAGAAATTTGAGAGCATTCGAACTATCTCAATAAAATTCCCCAAAATCAGATAAACTTGAATTTTTCAATTCTGCAGAATTCTAAACCAAGTAATTTCTGTTCTAAACTACTTTAACTACACAAAATCCACGCATTCGGTGGGGCTTTCATGAGTTCTTCAACCCCCAATTCTAATTAAACTTGGAATCGATCTACTAGAGCAGCAAGAAATATGAATTTCACACTAAGAACTTGATATTCTTACCTAATTGCAGCAAAGCTAGGATTTTTTTTTTCCTTCTAGGTTATCCCTTTCTTCTTTCTTCTTTCTTCTTTCTTCTTTCTCCTCTTCCTGTTCTTGTTCTCTCTCTCTCTCTCTCTCTCTCTCTCTCTCTCTGATGAATGAAGCGGTGGAATTCTCAAGAGGAATACACGTACGTCTTTTCCCTTTTCTTTTCTCTTCTTAGGAACATTATCAAGTGTGTAAAGAACCATGTGCTATTTGTATTCCAACCTAACTTAGCAAATGAGATTAAGTCTATAACCACAGAATTAATAGAAGCACAACAATTATCCATGTATTAAGCATAATTAAAATGAGGGTTATTACATCACCTATGCGAGAAACTCCTGTGCGAGAAGCTGATGAAGGAGACGCCTTGTGCGGCGGTCGATGTCTACAGCGACAAGATCAAGCACCATCTACAGCGACAAGATCAAACACCTCCTCGAACCGGCCGAGGCATCCAGTGTGGCGGTGGGGCGATCCGCAACGGTGGAGGTGGGCGATCATCGTGGTTGATGATGGAGAACAACTTCGGATAGTGGGCGGCGTCAATTTGGAAGGGACGATTACGAACAACTTCTCCATCAATTTTGATTTCGAGTGGAGGACGACGGTGGGTCGGGTCGGTTTCCGGGGCTCGACAATGATGATGGAGCCTTCTTCTTGGAAGGCGACAGCAGTAGTCCATGGGGAGGTTCTCGTTAGGGCTTGTTGGATCTCGTAGTATAGATTGATGATTTCGTAGTATATAATAGATGATGACGACGACGGCGGTGGCTATGCCCGTCAATGACGAGGTCCTGGTGGATCTCTGGTGGAGGGACTGGTTTTAGAGCAATACTCACAAATGGATGTTGTTTTTAGTTGCAGAGCTAAATCATGGTGGATAGTGAATGAATTCACAACCTTTTTTAAATTTTTATGGGTATGAATAGTATAATTTGGAGGTGTGAATTCTTTGTAGTTTGTTTTTTACTTTGAGTGTTATGCTTTTGCTTGAATAACAAATTTTGTACAGGTGTGAATTCTTTAGTTGGAGATGTGGATTCTCTCCCAGGTCTGAATTCTTTAGTTGGAGATGTGGATTCTCTCCCAAAATGCAGAATTCACATGTCCCAAAAATGCAGAATTTTGTACCCAAAATTCACATCAAGACTTCACCAAGAATTCAAATCCCAAGAATTGTGTAATTTGGAAGTGTGAATTATACAGATCGGGTTTGAATTCTGCATAGAGGTGCGAATTTTGCAAAATTCACACCAAGAATTCACACCCCAAGACTGAAAAGGTGTGAATTTTGCAACCAAGAATTCACACCTTAATAATTCACGTCCCAAGAATTCACACCAAGACTACAAAGGGGTGCAAACGGTTGTGAATTTTGAAAAGGTATGTGAATTTTTCCCTGCCCAAGAATTCACACCCATGAGAATTTACTCCCTCCCAAGAATAAACAGTTGTGAATTTTGAAACGAGTGTGAATTCTAGGACTGTGAATAGTACAAAAGGGTGTGAATTCTTAAAAGGGGTGTGAATAACAGTCGTTGCAACTTGTGTTGGACATCGTGAATTCTCGGAGGTGTGAATTCTTGGAGGTGTGAATTCTTCATAGGGGTGTGAATTCTTAGCGATGTAAATTCTTTATTTAGGTGTGAATTCACCCAAAAAAATTCACATGCCCTAAAAACAGAATTCACCCCGTCCATTGGAAAGAATTCACATGCCCTAAAAATAGAATTCACACGCTTTAAAAATAGAATTTACCCCCTCTATTTGACAGAATTCTCACGCACTAAAAATAGAATTCACCCCCTTGTTGGTCAGATTTCACACGCCCTAAAAACAGAATCCATCCCCTCTATTTAACATAATTCACACACCCTAAAAAAAAATTTACCCCATCTATTTGACAGAATTCACACGCTTTAAAAATAGAATTCATCCCCTATATTTGGCAGAATTCACACGCCCTAAAATTAGAATTCACAAAGGAAATTCACACACCCTGAAAACATAATTCACACCTGTTGCTCAATTTCACACGCCCTTAATACAAAATTCACCTTGTACAATTATATATGAAATAAAAAAATAAGAAAATAAGAAAGAATTCATAGCCCACCATACAAATATATCAAATAAAAAATATGAAAATAATAAATGACATGCCCCAAAGCATAATTCATCCCTTTTAGTTGGCAGAATTCACACCCCTCAAAATGCAGAATTCACACATCACCAAAAATACACAATTCACAAACCAAAAAGAAAGAATTTTCCCCCTTTAAAATGAAAGAATTAACACCCCTCAAATGCAGAATTTACACAGACTCTACACAATTCACATAAAAAAAATACACAATTCACACTCTCAAAAACAAAACAAAAAATTGCACATAATTTTCAGAATTCACACCACTTTGCAGAATTCACACGTTTTTTCAAAAATTCACACCCAGATTTTTTGGGAGTGTAAATTCTTAGGTGTGTGAATTCTGAAAAAAAATATGTGAATCCACATCCAAATGCAAACAAAAAATTAGAGAAATAAAAATAGTTAAAAACATATCATATACAAAATGAAACAAATAAAATTCTAAAATTACAATCTGCAAATCAGACAGTCCTTTATCATATACATATAGCATGTGGTGCTTTTATTTCTCTCTGTCCTTCACCCCCTTTTATCATATACATGTATATATGCATATGCATATGCTTCTGATCCTCGTTGGCTTGGTGGAGCCACGGTGTCGATTGGTAGTCGCCGGCGAGCCTCATGTCTCAGATCAGGACTCCCGCCGGAAGATTGCGAAGCTACAAGACGCGTTCCGGCCCATCAGACGAGGATACAAATACAAATACATACATGTGGATATATGTTTATACATTTGCAGCGGTGGCAGCGAGGAATATGGAGGTGGAGGAAGAAGACGAGGGGAGCGGAGGCGAAGGAAGGAGACGGTGGAGATTACCAGTGGCGATGGTGGAAGTTGTGGCAGAGGAGAGCGGAAGGCCAGGCGGAAGGCCAAAGAAGAAGAAAGAAGCTGGAGGACTATAGAGGGGGTATATTGGCCGGGCAAACGGGCAAAGTTGTAAAAGCACCTCTAGAAAGGGGTTGCACAGAATACAAATTACAAAAGGGGGTTCGGAAGGAACCCCAACTAAAAAACGGGGCCGGCCGGTAATTTCCTGAAGATAATTGCATGTTAGATGTGGTCTATGTTCTCAACATAATGTATTAAGTGAATGGTTTGGATCATTGACGCGGGCCTAAAAAGAGTCCAAAGTGGGCTTTTAGTCCATTTTTTGTGGTGGGATCCACACAATTTTAACCAATAGAAAGGAGGGTAATGTTCACCCTCTTAAGTGGAGGGTGAACAAAACTCAACTCCCATTTATAGGACCGGAGAGGATCCAATCCATTCTTTTTGTCCCCTCTACTTAGAATAGGCTTAAGCCGGTAATGATATTTGTTTTTGTTTTGGGTTTTCTTTTCTTTTTGTTTTAAATCACAAATTTTTTTTAGAGATTATGTTTTTTGCAAACTATTTTGGGAAACTTTCTGAAAAAACACTTTCGTGAGTGAGTAAAATTTAAAAAGTTGTTTGGAATTCTTATTATTTTCTTTTTTAAAAAAGGAAGAAGATCGAATGCAATACCTAACAGTTTTATGGTTCATGAGGAAATAATAAATTATATTAATTTAGGGGAACTGTTTTGTGGAAAGTAGTACAGTACTAGTTTTGAAATAGTTGGTGATGATTAAGAAACAATAAAACATCATAGTCATGGTTGCAGGTTCAACCAATATGTCCATTTAGAGACCTTTCTTCAATTCATGAAACTTGCCATCTTCAAATTGTGTTTTCGTTCAAGTTTGTACCATATAATTATTTTTTAAGAAAAAGAGTACTAAAGTTTCAAGATAATTTCTTTCGGGAAATTACCGGCCAGTCCTATTTTCTTGTTGCCCTTCCTTGCGGACCCTTTATTTATTTATTTTTTGTAACAATATCCCGTCCCGCCTCTTTTTAAAGGTGCTTTTACAATTTTACCCTCGTTGTAATGTTTTTCTTCTGCTCCATCACTTGCTGACGGCTGGCAAGTACTCCATCACTTCATTTACGAAGGTGGCAAGGATTATAGCGAGAGGAGTTAATCAACAGCAATTGAAACAGTGATCTAATAGATATTTTACAATCGTAAGCAATATTGAGCAAATTATAATCATCGAGTTGTGATTAAAATCATTACAGTTGCTCAATCAGTTTTGTTGACGATGGTGTTGTATCTCATGTTGGAAGTCCTGGTGGATCAAGTTGGAAGTCACACGTTGGTTGGAAGATGGTTCCAAGTCTTGGTGAATCTCATAATAGGCCATGTCAAGTCTAAAGTCTCGGGTGTGAATTCTTGTTAAATAGGGGGTGAATTATATTTTTAAGGGGTGTGAATTCTGTAGGGCATGTGAATTCTATTTTTAGAGCGTGTAAATTCTATGATTAGGCCTGTGAATTCTATGAAATATGGGGATAAAATTCTGTTTTTAGGGGGTGTGAATTCTGTAATATAGGGCATGTGAATACTATTAAAACCGGGCGTGAATTCTGTATTTAAGGGATATGAATTCTATCAAATAGGGCAAGTGAATTTGTTTTTAGGGCGTGTGAATTCTATGAAATAGGGGGATAGAATTTTGCTTTTAGGGGGTTGTGAATTCTGTTGTTTTTATCAGGTGTGAATTCTATCAAATAGGGCATGTGAATACTATTAAATAGGGGTGAATTCTTTTTTTAGGGGGTGTGAATTCTATCAAATAGGGGGGTGAATTTTATTTTTAGGGGGTGTGAATTGTGTCCAACAGGGGTTTTAAATTATGTTTTTAGGGGGTATGAATTCTGTCAAATAGGACATGTGAATTCTGTTTTCAGGGGTTGTGATTTCCGTCATATAGAGCATGTTTATTCTATTTTTAGAGGGTGTGAATTCTGCCAAATAGCACATATAAATACTATCAGTATGAGATAAGATAGGAGGAGAATTCTGTTTTTAGGAGTCTGTTTCTGTCAAATAGGGGGGTGAATTGTGTCCAACAGGGGTTTTGAATTATGCTTTTAGTGGGTGTAAATTTTATCAAATAGGGCATGTGAATTCTGTTTTTAGAGGTTGTGAATTCTATTAAATAGGGCATATTGGGCATGTGAATTTTGTAATTCTGTCTGTCGGTATGTAAATTCTATCAAATTGGAGAGTGAATTCTGTTTTTAGGATTTGAATTGTGTCCATGGGATTTTGAATTCTGTTTTTAGGGCGCGTGAATTCTGTGAATTCATACCCCATGAGCACAATTCACACCTCAAAATTACACAATTCACACCCCAAAACTATATCATTGATTTAACAACTGGTGAATAATTCACAAACAAATAAGCAATTAATCTGGATAAAAAAAACAAACAAACAACTAATCAGTCAACCCCAGCCCATCCCAACCCGATCAATCATCACAATAAATCAATACAGAACATCAGAAACTCAATTAATACTAGAAATTAACCAAATTGGTTGTGTTTGGATGTATCCTGGTGGACTTCGCCTGAGATCTTGGTGGACTTGGGACTTGGACAGCCATGGACTTGGATTGAAAAGGCCAAATCCTCCAGGCGGCAACTAAGGCACGTGAATGTGGAGAAGCTGGGGTGTGAACGCGGAGGAGAGCGGCCACGATGAGGAGGAGCTGCAGTGGGGGCGCTGGAGCGGCTGCTGAGGAACACGAACACGAGATGGGAAATGGCGGGCAACGTATAAGAGCTTGGCGAAGAGAAGATGAGCGATGAACTGTTGGAGACCATGAGCGGGGGTTATTTTCGGCAGATCACAATAGGGCCTGGACGGGTATAGGTTGACGTGCGCTAGGCCTCGATGGGTAGGGCTTGACAAAACGGAGCCGGCCACTCAGAACCCCTAATTTTTTTTGATCGAAAGTAACATTTTAGAAAGCGAGGAAGGAAATCCAACAAAAAGTTAGACAATACAACCAATTGGGTCAAAGCCTAAACACACCTAATGAGCATAGCCCTACAAATAAGTGGGCCTATATGATAATTCAATAAATGTTTTTTTTTTTTTTTAATAGGGTGATTAATTAAGAATGTAGGTCCTAATATCCCTAACTTATACGGCTCCGATGAAGAAGAGGTCAACCCCTCAATCGGTTGAACTAATTAATGAACACTGATTTATCAGATTGATTAGATTGCTATTGTTATTTGATCGGTAATTAGATTGATATCTCAAATCAACTTGAACAAGTTCATACAATAACAAAAGTACTGCATGATTGATTCAACCTATTGCTCTCCATTTTTCTTGATTAATCTCTTTAATCATTTGAAATCCATGTAGAAACTTCTCTTTGGCCTAGTTTCTCAAAACAAAAACAAAAAAGAATGGGTTTTTTTTCTGTTTTGTTCTTATTTAGTTTTTCTTCACATTAATTTGTTGAGTTTGCATCAAACATTTGTGTATTGTTAGTTGTCTCGTTGAGGGATTGTAAAATGTAAAAATTATGAGTTTTACCAAATTTTTTGGAAATATCAAAAATTTAACACTTTTAGCTTGGCACAGGCTTTTTTTTAAATATAAAAAAAAAAACTAGGCCTTAATCAGAAATGAATGTGACACACAGTAATATTAAACTTTGCTATTTATTCAGTAAAATGTATAGGTTACAACTCTTGTAAAAAGTTAAATGTTTTTTCTTCTACAGTTAGCCGAAGTCTGTCTTTTTTCTTTTTTTATTATACTTTTTCCTGTGATTGGTAACCCATACATTACGATAATTCCAAAAAATCTGACCAATTTTTCCTACAACGATTGGAATAATGAAACGACAATGTTCATTTTTTTAGCTGGTCGGAATCACTGTTTATGAAAGTCTCATGAAAAAAAGGCTTTGGCCGACAAATTGGCTAGGCATTCAAGATGCAATATAAGTAAGAAAGATTTATATGTTAGCCATTCATTAATTAAACATGAGAGGAACTTATTGTGAATAACTTATTCACAGCTCTGCGCAATCTCAATCGTTTCTTTCGGCAATCAATGGTTTGGATTTTACAAAAACTATTTGCGCTTGGCGGAGCCGTCAATAGTTTTTTTTTTTTAAATTATGACTGTCCAAAACACTTTTGAACGCGCACAATTAAGCACCGTAAACTTTATTTACGGATTAATATGTAAAAAAGTTTTTCTTATTCAACATATGCAAATGAAGAGAGGAAGTAAAAACTTCCTTGATAGACGAGACAAAAATAAAGAGGAATGAGTGTATATGTTGCAAGAAAAGGTTGAGTAGGTATCGGTGTAATCTTCCCCAAATCCAAGAAGGATATTTTGCTTTAAACTATTACTAACATTGAAGGTGACCAAGAAAGAAAGAAGCCACCAAAAAAGGGTGAAAAAGAGAGAGCAAATGCGCGAAGGAAAGTGCTTGGAATGGTATCATCACGCAATTTGTCTTTGGTTAACCTCATCACATCATATCATATTATAATAGGTCCCCCCACGAGGGTCGACTTCTCTTTCGCCCATCCCCTAGTATTCATCCCTTTACGAGTACTTCAAACCGGCCAACCGAGCTATTTGCAAGCTCAACGAACAGTTCGAGGCTCGATTTGTTATAGATTTGGCTCAACTCAAATAGTAAATGAGCGGATCGAGCTCAAATTTTAAGCTCATTTAGTAAACAATTTGAGCTCGAGTTAGTCATAATTCTGCATATTTGTAAAGATTTGGCATGTTTAGTAGATGAACCGAATTCAAAGGCATTGACGCAAATTGGATCTATAGTAGCCATTCCTCTTCCCACAACTCCATTGTAACTTTTTGTAACGTCCCTAATTTTGGGTACGTTAAATAGATAATTTTATTGAAATTTCAAAATAGAGTCTGGCTCATTATTACATCACAACCTCCATAAGAGTACTTTCATTACAAAAGGGAGGGAAACTAGGGTTCATAACTACAGCTCCGCCTGCTCCTCCATCCTAGCCAGCTTCTCGGCTCCGAAGTAGAGGTATTCTACGTATACTTAAAGTAAGCGGTTCGAAGTATTCTACCGTTATTCTTGGTGGTAGGTACGGCTACGGAAAAAGTAAGTACGTCGAACGGAGTAACTTCCTACGGTGAGCTTCCGGTAGCTTCGAAAGAGAAAGTTTCTCTCGAAACTAGTTCTTGACTAAACTACTTAAACTTTTTGGATCGAAAGGGTGGTCGAGTGGTAGTTTAGTGGCGGCCTAAGATGAGTTTCTTGAAGAACACAAGAAGAACTCAAGAACAACTCAAAAAACAAGAAGAACAAAGAACAATTGCTAGGATTCTAGAGAGAGAAATTGAATGGGTGGAGGTGTGTGTTGAATGGCAAAGATGGGGTGCTATTTATAGCCAAACTAACTTCTATTACCCAATGAATAAAATTTTTCCTAGCAAATATTGTCCAATGGTTAAAAGGGCAAATCATGATTGAAAGCCTTCCATGACTTGTCAAATCCAATCTTTAGTCATAAGGCTATAAAATCAAGTAGGATCTTAGGCTTTCTAGGTAAATCTAGGTGATCATAGTCTAGGTTGGCAAGTCTTACAAGTCTAGGGTAGGGTTTGATTAGGCTAAGGCATAGCCTTCCATGTTTAGTCATTCCTAGGTCTAGGTTGTAGTCAATTTCTAGGATGATTAAAGGCTACTTTGGAATCAAATCTAGGATGATTAGGGCCAGGATTCTATGCTAGAAATTGACTAGAAATGGGTTGGCAAATAGGAAATAGGCTTATGGCTACATAAGACTAAAAAGGTAGCTTGTATAAGTGTACAAGTCAAGGACACACATGCACACACATCTCTCTCTCTCTCTCTTGTACTATGTATGTAGGTATGTATATATATACATATATATATAAGTATATATATGTATCTAGGAAAGTAACCCTAGAATAATTAGGCTTATGGCTATAACCCTAGGTTTGCATGCATGGCATGGCTTGCTTCTTTTGGAAGCAAAATGATGGCTATTACTTGTCTTGTCCAAGTCATACACACATTGGCAAGTCAAATGTCTATTATCCAAGGGATAAGAATTTCCCTAGCATTTATTAACCAATGGTTAAAGAGATAATGATGATAGGTATGGCTTTGAATGACTAGTCATGGGGTATAATGATTACCTCTAATGGCCTAATGGTTCAATTAGGGTTAGGAGGGGTTCACAAGGTTCAAAGATGGTCAAAAGGGTCCAATTAGGGTTAGGGAAAAGCAACTAGGTGAATTGGTAGTCCGGTTCCTCCAACTAGTCGGTTAAAAACTAATTTTACTTGCCACGTAGGATTTCTAGTCAAGAAATAAAATTTTAAAGGACTAAAATCTAATTATGACGGATTATAGAAATTAAGAAGGAATTTTAAAAGTAATATCTGAGTAATTAAAATAAAATTTAAATATTTAACGAAATTTTTATTCACCAAAAATCAGGGTCGTTACAAACTATCCCACTTAAAATAATTTCGTCCTCGAAATTAGGTGTACGCTTGGATTCGAATAGGTGAGGATAATCTGCTCTCATGATTTCCTCTCTCCCACGTGGTCTCTTTAGATCCACGGTGCTTCCACAGAACTCGTACTAGTTTGGTCGTCTTATATCGGATTATCTTCTCACTTTGGTCCTGAATCTCTATTGGTTCTTCTTCGTATGTCGTGTCTTTGTTAATGGTGATGTCTTCCCAGTATCTGTATTGTCCTCTCCATTTGTCCATTTGACTGTGAGTGGAAGGCCTTACTAAGCCTTACGCCTGTTCCCGATGCCTTCTGTAATCCTTTTCAGAAGTGTGACATAAAACGTGGGTTTTTGTCAGACACGATAGGTACTCCATGTATTCCATTCCTCGACGCTGCCTCATCACTTGCTTAGCAAGACGGGGTTGAAGTTGTTTCAGTCGTCGAATAATCTGCCTCCTTGTAGGCCTTTGATAGGGTTTCCACCGTAAACACCAACGTCAAATGCAAAATCATCATTCAGACTCGTATCCCACAAACGTTGCTTTAGCACGTCCCTTCTTTCTTCTTCATGAACAGTGCAGGCACTCCTTCTGGTGACGTATTTAGCCTGATAAACATTTTGTCCAACAGCTCTTTGCAATTGGGTCCTTTAGTTCCGCAGGGGCCATTTGGTGCCATAGAGTTTGGTGTTGTTCTTGTTGGAGTTCTATAGAGAAGTCTATCTATCTTTGAGGTGGTACACCAAGGAAGTTCTTCAGGGAAAATATCGGCAACGATGTGTGGTAATCCCACTTCCATTCTTTCGGCTTCTTCCAATTGGAGACTAGCGAGCCATCCAAATAGTTGGTTCTGCCACTTCGATCTTTTCATCGCCGAACTCGCCGTCCGTCTATCTCCCTTAAAAGGAAACGAGTCCCTTCTAGGGTATAAGTTGTCACCATATTCAGATGGCAGTCTATGACCGCTCGGTGAGCTGATAGCCAGTCCATTCCAAGGATTACGTCGAAATCTGCCATGTCGATCACTCTAAGGTCGCAGGTTAGGCACAGGTCGACTACTTTTAGTTCGCACCCTCTACACACTAGACTAATAGTTATACTCTTCCCCAAAGGTGGTGTTACTTTCCTACTTGTACTTAGGGGTTTTGTTTCTAGTGCTAGTGCAGTTACACAGGCAGTAGGTATAAATGAATGTGATACTCCAAAGTCAAACAAGGTTTGTACGCAGGTACTATACAATAGTAGCGTACCTTGGATCACAAAGGGATCTTGCTCCTGTTCTTCGGTCTGCAGCGCAAAGATACGCCCTTTAGTGCCTTGCTGGGCTCCCATGGGCTACTTTCCCTTGTTTTGCCCATTCTGCCGCTGCGATGGTCCTCTAAGATTTTGTCTCACAAAATCGGTCGATCCAGGTTGTTGGGCTTTCTGATTTCCAAAGTTCTCATTCCTTTCTCTTTGAAGTTGGGGGCAGTCGCACTTATAGTGACCCATAGCCTGGCAGTTGAAACACTGAACTATCGCTATGTCTCAACCACCTCTCTTTGGTTCGCCATTTCTGGGGATACCAGTCCTCTAGGGTTGGTTGTTCTGTGATGGGGTGAAGGGTCTGGTAGGGTAGGGTCCACGGTTGTTGTTGGGTGGTTGGGTTCGGATTGGTCTGCCGGTGCTGCCTATCGCCTTCCTCCATCGGGTTTTGAAGTCAGTCTCCTCACTCTCTAGCCGGAGTGCACATTTCACGACTTCGGCATAGGTGGTAAAAGCTTGAGCCACCACAGCCTTTCGAGCAGTCGTTAGTCCCCACTCGAATCTCCTAGCCTTCTTATCCTCATTCGGGATGGAGTTTAGGGCATAATGGGATAGTTCCTCAAATTTGGCCGCGTACTGGGTAACGGTCATTGTTCCTTGTTTTAGGTTCAGGAACTCTTGTTCCTTGGCTAAGCGGAAAGGTGTGGGAAAATATTTGTCGAGAAACAGAGTTTTGAATTCGGCAAATGTCATGGTGGCTATGGCATGGGTTGCCTCCATCAGATCCCACCAGTAGGGGCTTCTCCCTTCAACTGGTATGTGGCCAAGGCCACACGATCTCCGTCCTGGGTGATCCCTAAGGTTCTGAGGATCATTTTGACTTCATTAAGCCATGTCTCAGCTACAACGGGGTTGGCGTCTCCGTGAAAAGTTGGGGGTCGGCGCTTGCAGAACTCATTCATTGCTTGAGTTCGGGTCATGGGTCCGTCTTTGTGGTTTTGGTTTTGGCGATTGGCGTTCAAGGCGGTTATGAACGCTTGCATGATTTGGGCTAGGTCAGGGTTTGCGTTAGAGGATTCTCCATTATCGTGTCCTAAACCGTGGTGCGTATTCACCATCTACGAGGGAAAATTGAAAGGGGGTTTTAGTCTACTAAAACAAATTTTCTTTTTGCAAATGGTGTTTCTTTCAAAAGTCAAAAGTAGTTTATCAAGTAGTATGCAACAGTACCTTTAATAAGGCAAGCTTTTCGTAGATAGGTAGAAAGATACAACACAAGCATAGAATTCTACTACAAGGCAAGATAAGATTTCCTAATACAAGTTGGGAAGATCCTGCATACAACTACCAAAAGGTTCCCCTTTTGCCTTAGTGCCACAAATACAACTACAGCTATCAGGACCTTATCCTAATACTAAAGATATCATATAAGGACAAGTAGTAATTGAAATAAGGCTTTTATTATCGACATAGGAAGAGTACAACTTAGGGAATTTTTAAACAAACAACGGTGAATCCTAATTTTTCCAACATCCTACATCCCGAAGGATTACAATTGCTCCTAGGTCGGCCTAAGGTATGCCTAATTGGCATCCTCGGCTTTTGGGGTCTCATCCTTTTCGAGAGTCCCTTCGCCTAACAGGTTTTCCTCCTTGGTCACCTCATTGGCGTCCTTATCACCTTTGACTTCTTCCTCCTTAACTCCAACCTCAAAGTTCTCCATCGCGGGTAAAGCACCAAAGAACCCATGGAAGGCATACAGGATTGGGAACATTTCAGGAAACCAAGGGTCCTCCTCCACGGGAATAGGGGTATTCTGCTGCACCCTCATGAAATCTCATTTTTCTGCGAATACAGCGGCAATAAAGTCGGGATTCTCCATTAGTTGAGTTGTCATAACTTCTATGGCGATTTTGAGTTGACGAGCTTCCGCCAACAGGTCGACTAAGTGATCCAAGTGGTTCATCTACAAGGAAAGTTTTAAACCTTAATTAGAAACGTCTTAGGACAAGGGTTTACTAACTATTTAGAGAAAACTTTCGAGTTTCTAGTTCCACATTCGATCATTGATTTAAGTCATAATCCAATTGTTCGGGAATTCCCAGCTTGGTAGTACTTCCAATTTCCACACCTTGCTTCAATCCGAAGATTGTTGTGTCAGAATTCCACCCAATTTGGGAAGGTAAACTTAAACTAAATTCTCGTTTGTGCAACGGTCAAACTATCTTATGGTTCTACCCATTCTACCCATAGCCGAGGTTTTGAACCTAAAGCTCTGATACCAAGTTGTAACACCCTGAATTTTGGGAACGTTAAAGAGATAATTTCATTGAAAATCTAAATAGAGTCTAGCTCATTATTACATCATAATCCCCATAATTACACAGAAGGGAGGGAACTAAGGTTCTTAACTACAGCTCCGCCTGCTCTTCCATCCTAGCTAGCTCTTCGGCTCCAAAGGCCTCCAAGGTGTACAACTCACCCTGTTCATCTACAGAGTCTGACACATTATACCAGCGTCACCACCAATATAATATGTCAGGGTCACCAAAGGTAACACCATGAGCTACAAGAGCTCAATAGAATAATCCAAACCCACTAACCCTTAACTCACAAACAATAGATCATAAATTAACGATTTCCAAATAGAACATGCATAATTGACCAAAACAGCTAACAATGACACATCCACATTCACTATTCACTATCGTTGGTGTTTATGATTTTTTTGAGTTTCTCCTACGCGACATTTTGTAGACCGTGTCACTGGTTTCACCTTTCATTACCAAATCAATATTTTTAAAATCGTCATTTTACACACCCAACCTCGGTTCCGCTGCGCCGGTCTCCCGAGTATCCTGACAATGGTTCCGTCGTGCCGGGTTCCCATTGGCACACAAAAACATTGAATTTGGCATTAGCTCCTCTCCATGGACAACCAATCCACAATTTCAAACCCTCGGTTTCGCCGCTCCGGGTTCCCGAGTATCCTCACGATGGTTCCGGCGCTCCGGGTTCCCATGTGGGTTTTCGAAAATCATTAAACCAATTGCGTTGGCTCCTCTCCGCGGATAACCAAACCACAACTCATCCCTCGGTTCCGCCGCTTCGGGTTCCCGAGTATATCACAATAGTTCTGCCGCTCCGGGTTCCCATTGGTTTTTCGAAAATAGTTTACGAAAATAGTTTACACACGCACTCCTCACAATGGGCTACCAAGTCCGGCCACATTGCAGTTTTCAAAACATTTCTCTTTTGCAAATCACATCATTCCATTAACCACACCCTAGGTGTCATGTTTCTACTTTCTCGATTTTCGTGTCTCGTTTTCATGCAATGACTCCGCGGTAGGAGTTTTCACATACGTAATCATAAATCATTCATTGTAATCTTGAAACTAAACTAGCAAGATCATCCAACTCTATATTATTAATCATGCTCAAATCATCACTTAACGCATAACGCCACATGTACGGACGCCTTTGAGTGAAAATCACTTATGCTTTGTCACTCAACAAGTAATACAAACAATTCATGTATACATGCTCATAACCATCCTAAGATCAAAATACGAATACTTCCATGCATTTCGATATACAAACAACATACAATATATGTAGAGTAAGTAAGTAGAGGTATTCTATGTATACTTAGAGTAAGCAGTTCGAAGTATTCTACCGTTCTTCTTGACGGTAGGTACGGCTACAGAAAAAGTAAGTACGTCGGACGGAGTAACTTCCTACGGTGAGCTTCCGGTAGCTTCGAAAGAGAATGTTTCTCTCGAAACTAGTTCTTGACTAAACTACTTAAACTTTTTGGATCGAAAGGGTGGTCGAGTGGTGGTTTAGTGGCAGCCTAAGATGAGTTTCTTGAAGAACACAAGAACAACTCAAGAACAACTCAAAAAACAAGAAGAACAAAGAACAATTGCTAGGATTCTAGAGAGAGAAGTTGAATGGGTGGAGGTGTGTGTTGAATGGCAAAGATGGGGTGCTATTTATAGCCAAACTAACTTCTATTACAGTAATACCCCTAGTCTTTAATTATGTTTTAAGTTAATTATGTCATATGTTTAAGGCTTAATATGTGAGTTATTGGGCTTAATTTGCTAGGTAAATGAAATTAGAACATAAGTTGGCATATGGCACACATACACTCAATAATTTTTCCTATGCCTAGCAAAACAAAAGAGGTCCTCTACGTTATTTTTTTCTTTTGTTCTTATCAATACGTAGAGAGAGAGAGAGAGAGGGAGGGAGGGAGAGAGGGAGGGAGGGAGAGACAGAGAGAGAGAGAGATTAAGAGAAGAAGAAGAGAGAGAAGACAAATTAGGGGAAACCTTGCTTGGCTTGAAATTGAAGATTTAACTTGGTAATTCTTACATCTGCTACTTGATTCCATGATTTGTATGTTAAATTTTATATCATAGGGGTTGAATTCATACTCTAGATGATTGGAACAAGATGAATTTGGCTTTGGGTTAGAACTCTACTTGTTTCTTTGAATTGGGTGTTTAAAACTTGTTTTGATGCATGAAATTGATGTTCTTGGAGTAGCTCTTTTATATCTATGAGGTTGAGCATGATTAGTGAGGTTTTGATGTGAGTTAGAAGTAGTTTGGATGGGTTTAAGAGTTGAAAATCACAGGAAGAACAAGAGGTAATTTTCTGAAAATCTGCAGAGTAGAAATTTCGTATCTGTCATGATTTTGTGGATTTTTTTTGAGGCAGTTCCTAAGCTCAAACAATTATGAGCTTTTTAGTGAGAGTTCCTCTATGAGTTTTCTATCTATGATAAAAATTTCGGGATCAGAATCAAAGTATTGAATTCTGTAAAAATTCGTGACCTTGCAGCGCGCAGTTTCGGACTGTGCTGACTGCACAGACACATGTTAGGAAAACGGTCATATTTTTTAGCTCGAGCGATGAAATCGCGATCCGATTTCTGATTTTGAAACTAGATTCATAAACCTTAAAAAGTGTGTGGAGTTTGTACCTTAGTTATTTCCGTGCAAAGTCAGATTTTAAGTTGAAGTTGATGAAATTGCAGATTCTGAAATTATTTCTTAAGATTGGTTGTTTAACTTCATATGTCTACCTTAGGACCTTATGTTCATAAAAATAGGCTTGTTTAGCATCTTATAATCATGTTTTTATTGCTTAATTGTTTTAGGAAGCTCGGGTGGTTCGTAGAGCCGAGGTGAGTGATTCAATACCTAAACACATGGTTTTGAACTTGTTTTCCTTATCAAGTTTATTTGAACATGTTTTATAAATTATGTACTGCATGGATAACAATGAAAGGTGGACCTATTTGTGAAATATCTGCGAATCTATTTAATGGCATTCCCAACGTCCGGTCTTGCTAGGGGACGGCTTAATGGCTAGCAAGGGTGTTTGAGGTTGGTGTGTGTTTTGGGATAATGCGTAGACGTCTGGCTTATCTATTACCGGGGACGCCCGGTAACTTTTGAATTTTGAGTTTTGAATAGCGGAATGTGCATTATATTTGGATTATGGATTTAAATTCTTTGTTTTGAAATATTATCAAATTATTTTTCATTGTCCATGGAAGGCATGTGAGTAAAGTATTAATCATTCACAAGAACTTTGGCTTATGGATTTTCTTTTCCACCTTTTAGGAAGCGATGCGTAGTTTGGTGGCATGTTTACTTTTGGGACGTGTTGTATTTTTTTTTGTTGGAAACTTGTAGAAAGAAAGTTTTGCTTGTAGACACTTAGCTTTGTATATGGTTTGCTAGCTTTTGGGTTTGTAAGTAAGTACAGCTCTAAGAGGTTTACCTTTTGGTTTGTAAAACTTATGTAAGACTTTCGTTTGATATCAATAAAAGTTGACTTTTGCTTCCGCTGATATGTTTAGTCCCTTTTGGTTATCACTTGTTTAGGTGGTATTTGATTTGTGATTTGGACTTAGTGAGAAATCACTGGCATTTGTCATGATTAAGACCTCAAGGGGAGGGTCAGGGTCGTGACAAAGTTTTTGGTATCTGAGCATGAGCAATACGTTAGGGCAATGAGATGCACGGTTAGCAATGACTCACACATAAACCCTCGGAGCTTCAGGACAAGTAAAGTCTATGTGCTAAGTGAGCAATATTGGATGCTATGCTATGAAATTATTAAAGTGATTGTTACATGACTATATGCGCAAAATTTATGTGATCATTATATAAATTGTACAATGTGAAATTTTGTCTCTTTTGACTTAGCAAATGGGGCATCGGGATATTCCAGAGGGGGCACAACCTCAGATCCACCTCCAGATAGGTTAGAGAGAATGGAGCGGATACTTGAGGGATTACTTGGGGTAATGGCCCAGCAAAATCAGCCACGGCCTCTTGTGATGGGAGAACCTGCTAGAGTTGAGCCGATTAGTATCAAAGATTTTCAGAAAATGAAACCTTCGACCTTTGAAGGGGGAATTGATGGGTTAAAGGCTTACAATTGGGTTCAGGGTATGGAGAAGATATTTACAGTTATTCAGGGCCAGTGTCCAGAAACACACAAGGTGGTTCTTGCTACCTCCAACTTTGAAGGAGAAGCTCATAGATGGTGGTTACAACAAAGAGAAAGGGAACAAAACGTGAACTGGGCTCGATTTAAGGAGATGTTTTATGAGAAGTACTTTCCACAAACTTTGAAGGACAACAAATGTACTGAGTTCATTAATTTGAAGCACAGAAACAATATGACAGTGTCCGAATACGATAAAGCTTTTACCGGCTTGAGTCAATTCGCACCGCACATGATTTCAACGGAGAATCTTAAAGCAAGGAGATTTGAGGAAGGTCTGAAGGATAGTCTTCGCAAGCCAATCAAGATGCTTAGGCTGCCAACATATACAGATGTACTGAATGTGGCTTTAATGTCAGAAACCGATAACGAGAAACCGAACACTTCTGGTAATGAACAAAGGAGACAAGTCGGTTATGCGCCACCAAGGAATCAGGGAGGCAACAATCCATATAAAAAGCAGAATACCGAAACATCTGGGTGGAGTCAAGGTAGTAGTTGGAGGAAATCAGAACCGGCCATGTGGGAAGTGTGGTAAGGTACATACTGGGCAATGCTATCGAGATGCAGGAGCGTGTTATAAACGTGGACAGGTGGGACTTTTGATGAGAAATTGTACGAATGCACCAAGGTCGGGATTTGTGGATAGACGTGCGGCTTCAATGGGTTCGGGATCTGCGCCAAGACCAACAGCCACTACTAGTTCAGCGAAAAGTTCAAGAGCGAGGTTAGATTCGGGAAAGAGGCAAAGCTGGATGTTTGCAATGATGCCAGGGGACTCTCAAAACACAAATTCGGTGGTGTCAGGTACTCTCCATATTTGTGGTCATTTAGCTCATGTACTTATCAATTCGGGATCTACGCATTCATTTGTTTCTTCACAGTTTGCTATTAAATTGACTAGACCACTTGAATCACTTGGCTACGAATTGCATGTGTCACAACCTATGGGTAGTGGTGTTATATGTTCTACAGTCTATAAGGCGTGTGATATATTAGTTGGAAGTGCGCATCTGTTAGTAGATTTAATTCCTTTAAATATGAGTCATTTCGACGTCATACTGGGGATGGATTGGTTGACTTCCAACTTTGCCACGATAGATTGTATTGCCAAAAGGGTTATGATTCAGATACCAGATAGGGGAGATATTATTTTTGAGGGAAAAGTAGTGGTTCCACCGCCTTATTTGATATCTACTATGCATGCTCGTAGGTTGATAAATAAAGGGTGTCGAGGTTATCTGTGTTCAATTCTTACTACTGAATCTGGAGTAACTACCTTGCAAGATATCCCTATTGTTAATGAGTTTCCTGATGTGTTTCCGGAGGATTTGCTTGGTCTATTGGTTGACAGGGAGATAGAGTTTGTTATTGACCTTGTTTCGGGGACACAACCGATTTCTAAGACACCATATCGAATGGCACCGTTGGAGTTGAAGGAACTGAAAGTTCAATTGCAGGAATTACTCGACAAGGGGTTTATCAAACCAAGTATCTCGCCTTGGGGAGCGCCGGTCTTATTTGTGAAGAGGAAAGACGGTACGATGAGGCTTTGCATGGATTACCGGGAGCTGAATAAGGTCACTATCAAGAATAGGTATCCACTTCCAAGGATTGATGATTTATTCGATCAACTGCAGGGAGCAAGGGTATTTTCTAAAATTGATCTTCAGTCGGGCTACCATCAGTTAAAGGTAAAAGCGGAGGACGTTGAGAAAATAGCTTTCAGAACGAGGTATGGACATTATGAATTTTTAGTCATGCCTTTGGGGTTACTAATGCACCGGCGACTTTTATGGATTTAATGAATAGAGTGTTCAAGTATTATCTAGATGAATTTGTTGTTGTATTCATCGATGATATTCTAGTGTACTCTAAGACTCCGGAACAACATGCCAAGCACTTGAGGATGGTTCTACAAACACTACGGGAGAATAAGTTATTTGGCAAACTGAAGAAATGTGAGTTCTGGCTATCTAGTGTTGCATTTCTTGGACATGTGATCAGTGGGGATGGTATTACAGTTGATCCACAAAAGATTGAGGCAGTAATGAATTTGCCAAGACCGACTACAGTGACAGAAGTTCGCAGCTTCTTAGGATTGGCTGGATACTATCGGAAGTTTGTAAAGGATTTCTCTAAAATTGCAGGGCCGTTGACTGAATTGACACGGAAAGAAGTTCCATTTGTGTGGACCGAGGAGAGAGAAAGTTGTTTCTTAGAATTGAAGGAACAGCTAGTTACAGCACCGATTTTGACTTTCCCATCGGGGATAGAGGGATTTGTGATTTTCAGTGATGCTTCATATCGGGGTTTGGGTTGTGTTCTGATGCAGCACGGAAAAGTGATCACTTATGCTTCGTGCCAACTGAAATTGCATGAAAAGAATTATCCCACACATGATCTCGAGTTAGCAGCAGTGATTTTTTCTTTGAAATTGTGGCGACACTATCTGTATGGAGCATCATGTGAGATTTATACGGACCATAAAAGCTTGAAATATCTCTTCACGCAAAAGGAATTGAACTTGAGACAGCGTAGATGGCTTGAATTGATGAAGGACTATGATTTGACGATTTAGTATCATCCGGGTAAAGCTAATGTAGTTGCGGATGCCTTGAGTCGAAAATCTTCAGGTGAGTTGTGTTATTTACTTACCTCTCAGCGAGAATTGATTAGAGAAATGGAAAAGTTGGAACTAAAGGTTTCTATTCATGGCACTGATGCTATATTAGCTGCTTTTACTGTTCAACCTATGTTATATGAAACTGTTATACAAAGACAGCTGGATGATGAATTTTTGAAGAACATTATCGAGGCATTTGAAACTAAACCTAGGAGGATTTCACTTTTAGAGATGGTGTGCTGAGATTTCGAAATAGGGTTTGTGTACCTGATGTACCAGAAATTCGAAGACAAATCTTGGAGGAGGCTCACAAATCCAGATTTGCAGTGCATCCTAGAAGCACCAAAATGTACCGAGATCTTAGGGAAGTGTATTGGTGGCCAGGTATGAAAAGGGAGGTAGCTAAATTTGTTTCGCAATGTCTAACGTGTCAACGAGTTAAAGCTGAGCATAAGAATCCAGAGGGTTGCTTCAATCCTTGCCTATACCGGAATGGAAATGGGAGCATGTCATGATGGACTTTGTTGTGGGATTGCCGCGTACACAGAAAGGTAATAATGTGATATGGGTAATTATGGATCGCTTAACAAAATCTGCTCACTTTTTGCCTGTAAATGTTTCATTTAGTTTGGAGCAGTTGGCTGAATTGTATATTAAGGAAATTATACGATTAAATGGTACTCCAGTGTCTATTGTGTCAGACAGGGATTCGAGGTTCACTTCTAATTTTTGGCGGAGTTTACAAAAGGCTATGGGCACAGAATTGAAATTCAGAGCAACATTCCATCCACAAACCGACGGTTAGTCTGAGAGGGTTATACAGGTTTTGAAGGATATGCTACAGGCTTGTGTTTTGGATTTTTAGGGGAGCATGGGAAAAACATTTGTCTCTGGTAGAATTTGCTTATAATAATAGTTATCAGGAAAGTATAGGTGTGGCACCATACGAGGCACCATACGGGAGGAAATGTCGATCGTTGATATGTTGGACTGAAGTGGGGGAGAGGAGACTAGAAGGACCAGCTACTGCTGACGAAACTACCGAGCGAATTCGAGTAATTCAAGAAAGATTGAAAGCAGCACAGAGTCGGCAAAAGAGTTATGCAGATTCGAAAAGGAGACCGTTGAAATTTGAAGTTGGGGACTTCGTATTTTTGAAAGCGTCTCCAATGAAGGGGAAAAAGCGGTTTGGAAAGGCGGGAAAGCTACAACCGAGGTATGTTGGACCATTTGAAGTTCTAAATAAGGTTGGTGAGGTGAGTTATCGGTTAGTGTTACCGCCAGAGTTATCCTATGTTCATGATGTTTTCCATGTGTCCATGTTACGTCGACATTTGCCTAACTCCGATGAAAAGTTGCTTGTGACAACACCTACTGAACTTCAGGGAGACTTGAGATATGAGGTAACACTGGAAAAGATCATAGGCCGAAAGGACAAAGTTCTTAGGAACAAAGTGATACAGTTAGTTAAAGTGTGGTGGACTAACCAACGTGAGGTGAGAAGCGACATGGGAAACGGGGGAGGACATGCTAAAGAAGTATCCGTATCTCTTTCCAATACAAGGTAACTTAAGTTTGAGGACAAACTTCTATAAGTGGGGGAGGGTGTAGTACCCGTAGTCTTTAATTATGTTTTAAGTTAATTATGTGATGTGTTTAAGGCTTAATATGTGAGTTATTGGGCTTAATTTGCTAGCTAAATGAAATTGGAACATAAGTTGGCATATGACACACACACACTCAATAATTTTTCCTACGCCTAGCAAAACAAAACAGGTCCTCTACGTTTTTTTCTTTCTTTTGTTCTTATCAAAACGTAGAGAGAGAGAGAGAGAGACCGATTAAGAGAAGAAGAAGAGAGAAAAGAAAAATTAGGGAAAACCTTGCTTGGCTTGAAATTGAAGATTTAACTTGGTAATTCTTACATCTCCTACTTGATTCCATGATTTTTATGTTAAATTTCATATCATAGGGGTTGAATTCATACTTTAGATGATTGGAACAAGATGAATTTGGCTTTGGATTAGAACTCTACTTGTTTCTTTGAATTGGGTGTTTAAAACTTATTTTGATGCATGAAATTGATATTCTTGGAGTAGCTCTTCTATATCTATGAGGTTGAGCATGATTAGTGAGGTTTTGATGTGAGTTAGAAGTAGTTTGGATGGGTTTAAGAGTTGAAAATCGCAGGAAGAACAAGAGGTAATTTTCTGAAAATCTGCAGAGTAGAAATTTCGTATCTGTCCTGATTTTATGGATTTTTTTTGAGGCAGTTCCTAAGCTTGAAAAATTATGAGATTTTTACTGAGAGTTCCTCTTTGAGTTTTCTATCTATGGTAAAAATTTCGGGATCAGAATCAAAGTATCGAATTCTGTAAAAATTCGCGACCTTGCAGCGCGCAGTTTCGGACTGTGCTGACTGCACAGACACATGTTAGGAAAATGGTCATATTTTTTAGCTCGAGCGATGAAATCGCGATCCGATTTCTGATTTTGAAACTAGATTCATAAACCTTAAAAAGTATGTGGAGTTTGTACCTTAGTTATTTCTGTGCAAAGTCAAATTTTAACTTCATATGTCTACCTTAGGACCTTATGTTCATAAAAATAGGCTTGTTTAGCATCTTCTAATCATGTTTTTACTGCCTAATTGTTTTAGGAAGCTTGGGTGGTTCGTAAAGCTGAGGTGAGTGAATTAATACCCTAAACACATGGTTTTGAACTTGTTTTCCTTATCGAGCTTATTTGAACATATTTTATAAATTATGTACTCCATGGATAACAATGAAAGGTGGACCTATTTGTGAAATATCTGCGAATCTATTTAATGGCATTCCCAACGTTCGGTCTTGCTAGGGGACGGCTTAATGGCTAGCAAGGGTGTTTGAGGTTGGTGTGTGTTTTGGGATAATGCGTAGACGTCTGGCTTATCCACTACCGGGGACGCCCGGTAGCTTTTGAATTTTGAATTTTGAAGAGCGGAATGTGCATTATATTTGGCTTATGGATTTGAATTCTTTGTTTTGAAATATTACCAAATTATTTTGCATTTTCAATGGAAGGCATGTGAGTTAAGTATTAATCATTCACACGAGCTTTGGCTTATGGATTTTCTTTTCCACCTTTCAGGAAGCGATGCGTAGTGTGGTGGCGTGTTTACTTTTGGGACGTGTTGTATTTTTTTTGTTGGAAACTTGTAGAAAGGAAGTTTTGCTTGTAGACACTTAGCTTTGTATATGGTTTGCTAGCTTTTGGGTTTGTAAGTAAGCACAGCTCTGAGAGGTTTACCTTTTGGTTCGTAAAACTTATGTAAGACTTTGGTTTGATATCAATAAAAGTTGACTTTTGCTTTTGCTGTTATGTTTAGTCTCGTTTGGTTATCACTTGTTTAGGTGATATTTAATTTGTGATTCGCCTTACTGAGAAATCACTGGCATTTGTCGAGATTAAGACCTCAAGGGGCGGGTCAGGGTCGTGACAATTACCCAATGAATAAAATTTTCCCTAGCAAATATTGTCTAATGGTTAAAAGGGAAAATCATGATTGAAAGCCTTCCTTGACTTGTCAAATCCAATCTTTAGGCATAAGGCTATAAAATCAAGTAGGATCTCAGGCTATCTAGGTAAATCTAGGTGATCATAGTCTAGGTTGGCAAGTCTTACAAGTCTAGGGTATGGTTTGATTAGGCTAAGGCATAGCCTTCCATGTTTAGTCATTCGTAGGTCTAGGTTGTAGTCAATTTCTAGGATGATTAAAGGCTACTTTGGAATCAAATCTAGGATGATTAGGGCTAGGATTCTATGCTAGAAATTGACTAGAAATGGGTTGGCAAATAGGAAATAGGCTTATGGCTACATAGTACTAAAAAGGTAGCTTGTATAAGTGTACAAGTCAAGGACACACATGCACACACATCTCTCTCTCTCTCTCTCTCTCTCTCTCCTTTACTATGTATGTAGGTATGTATATATATACATATATATATATATAAATATAAGTATATATATATGTATCTAGGAAAGTAACCCTAGAATAATTAGGCTTATGGCTATAACCCTAGGTTTGCATGCATGGCATGACTTGCTTCTTTTGGAAGCAAAATGATGGCTATGACTTGTCTTGTCCAAGTCATACACACATTGGCAAGTCAAATGTCTATTATCCAAGGGATAAGAATTTCCCTAGCATTTATTAACCAATGGTTAAAGAGATAATGATGATAGGTATGGCTTTGAATGACTAGTCATGGGGTATAATGATTACCTCTAAAGGCCTAATGGTTCAATTAGGGTTAGGAGGGGTTCGCAAGATTCAAAGATGGTCAAAAGGGTCCAATTAGGGTTAGGGAAAAGTAACTAGGTGAATTGGTAGTCCGGTTCCTCCAACTAGTCGGTTGAAAACTAATTCTACTTGACACGTAGGATTTCTAGTCAAGAAATAAAATTTTAAAGGACTAAAATCTAATTATGACGGATTATAGAAATTAAGAAGGAATTTTAAAAGTAATATCTGAGTAATTAAAATAAAATTTAAATATTTATTGAAATTTTATTCGTCAAAAATCAGGGTCTTTACACGTTCTAAGAACCTCATTCGTATTTTTTGGTATTGGCGTCATTCACTTTTATTCTTACCCGTCAATTATTTTGGCCCTACAATGAAGAAAACTTTTCTCATGACGCAAAATCTTATACTTTTGGCCGGATCACTTTTGCAAGAAAGTAAATGTTGCAGGAAAACTTAAAAACAAGTTTCCCATTACTTTCCTACCAACTGAACACTACAAAAGCTATGGAAAAATTGATTTTCCCATCCTTTCCTGTCTTTCCTGGCAACTCAACGAGGCCTAGTCCCAGAACTCAGAAAACGGTCCGAATTCTTGGACTCATGGAATAAGGTGAAACATTAATTAATCAATGTGTAAACCCAACGTTTGATTTTGATTCACGCAAGCAACGTTTGATTCGAATAACCGAGTTTGATTAATTCAGAAGATGTGGACTGCATTAGCTACTGTATTTATTTCGCGTTTCTTAAATACTTCTAGAGGTCTCTCGAAAAGTCGAGTAATGTTTCATGGTTTCATTGTATTAGTTCATCACTCATGCAAAATTATCCAAAGTTGATTCAGGGATTAGGCGCCTGGGATTAGACTAAGGGCGCCTAATCCCGCATTTTTCCATGTTTGGTTCCCGCTTGAGGAGCTGGGATTGTTAATACCAGGACAATTTCTATCCCTATATGCCCATCACTGTTTCATCCCATTGGGGGGTAGGGATTGTTCTATCCAGGATAGAAGAGACGCGGAAGGAAGTTGGAGGTAATTGCAAAAATGCCATCGTTTTAGAACAAAACCCTCAGCTATCGTACTGTTCTTCCTCGATCTTCATCGTTACGCCTCTCTCTCACTCTCTTCTCTCTACACCTGAGTTATTGGCTGTGAGGAGAAGACCGACCTTGCGATCTCCATAATCGAAGCAGGTATTTATTCTTCTTTTGTTCTTGTTCTTCTTGGAGTCTTTGACTGGGTTTTCGACCAAATATATTTCGAAATAGGTTTTCGACCAAATAGATTTTGAAATCTAGGTTTTCAACCAAATTTCGATTTGAAACCCTATGTTTTCGACCAAATGGATTTCGAAATCTAGGTTTTTGACCAGATTTCGATTTGAAGCCCTAGGTTTATGTTCGATCTGTTTCTATTTCTATTTTGGCTTGAATGAATGGACTGACGGGAGGGATTTTGGTTATTAATTTTTCTCTTTATTTTCCATCTTGTAAAGAAAAGTATTGTACGATTTACAAAAGTATGGTGTGAACTATGTTCTGTGACAATTTTGACAAGTAAAATACAATTTTATCACTGATAATTGAAAACCAAGTACTAGGCATGGTTAATTGCTTGTAGAATGATCACTGATAATTGAAATGCTTAGAAATTGGTTGGAATGCTTGAGAGAGGGGGAGAGAGAATTAGTCCTGAAATTAATCCCGAAATTTAGTGACAGAACCAAGCATGGGATATCCTAATATTTATCCTGCCCAAATCAAACAGGTGATTGTATAGGATTCAGAACTAAATTAGTACTAGGACAAATAATTCAGGATTACTAATCTTAGGACTATTAATCCTGTTTGTTTTAATCCCTGAATCAAACGAGGCCTTAGGTCTTAATCAGGTTAATTTCAGCTTTAGCGCAAAAGGGGCATGGTGAGACTATTAATAAGCCAAAAGGGAAGTTGCATGACATATATGACGTTAGGGGCACTACGCCAAAAATTGCCTTTGCCGGCGGTTTTTTTACCGGCGGTAATAAAACCGTCGGAAAAGAGTCCTATTACCGGCGGTAATGACAAACCGCCGCAAAAGGTAATTATAAACGCCGTTTATTAACGGCATTAGTAAAACCGCCGGTAAAAGTAACTATTACCGGCGGTAATGTAAAACCGTCGATAAAAGTAACTATTAACGGCAGTAAGCAAAAACTGCCGGTAATAATACATTATAATATAAATATTATTATTTTTCTAATAAAACACATAATTTTATGTAGCTTAGTGGGTAAGTGCTCGGGTATTAATCAACGGGTCGCGGGTTCGAATCTCGGCAATGTCATTTTTTATCCGAAACTATTAGCGGCGGTACAAAAACCGCCGTTAATAGTCCGAAACCTTTACCGGTGGTAATTTACCGCCGTTTTTGTATTCCCGACAATTGTTTTGCCGACGAAACTTTTACCGGCGGTAATTTATTTTTGCCGGCGGTAATGTACTTTTACCGGCGGTTTTCAGACTATTACCGGCAGTTTTTTAATGCCGCTAATGGAAAAAAATGGCATAGTGGGGGGAGTCTACAATAAACACTCATTAAAAATGTATACCATATGCATCTATTGTATGGTTCAATCATAATATTTTTGCGTGTTTCGTAATTTTTATTATAAAACTATTACCTTTTCAGTAGTAGGATTCATAACATTTTCACTATGATTCATAATATTTTGGTGCATCTAGGGATAATTGATTGTCCTAATGGATAAGGTTCGGTGGCAGTTGGTGGTGTCGAGGCGTGGTTGTGGAAGATCGGGTGGTGGTGACATTCGGTGGTCTTGAAGCGGCGTAAGGAAGTGCTCAACTTTTGGTGCCTCAAACCGTTTGTGAGGACCAAAATGGCAAATCCTCGACAGTCATTACTGGGATCCAGTAGTTCGCGGCGGTGCAGGGCCAATTACTTGTTGACTGGTGTTGGCTGTTTTCGAGGTGGTGTTTTCTGGTGTTGGTGGCTGGTGGTGGTGAAGGGCTGCGGTGATGGATCTAGTGGTGGTGGGTCGCGGTTGGTGGCGGAAAGGATGATGGAGGTGGTGTTATGGGTGGCGTGATGTTGTTGGTAGTGTTATGTTGATGGCGGCGGCGATTTGAGGCAGTTAAGCCTAGGGTTAGGTTTGGGCTCTTGGAGTGGGCTAGACTAATGTGGTTATTAGGTTGTATTGGTATCATTTTTCAAGTTTTCTTAATAAAATTTTTATTGCCTATCAAAAAAATATTTTCACTAGGATCATAACATTTTAGTGTGTCTCGTAACTTCTATACTTATTAAAATTGTTGAAGCCAAAATCTGGACAATCAATCCGAGCTTCGTCTTCGAGATGGTTCCTGCAAAAAGTTCAATGACCGAAGGGATTTCCAGTCGTGGACCCTCCGATAGTTAAGTTAGTATATGGTTGACAAAAGACTATTTGCTCTGTAATTCAAGGAAGTAATAGAGAGTGTACCTTACTTGCATATCATCTGCTGTTTATATACTACTTTGCACGACTGCCAGCTATGGTGGTGATCGTGGAGGAGGTTGGCAGCAGTTATCTCCAATAATGGGCCGTAGAATTCAGGAGCTAGGTGCATGCGAGGTCGTGGTGTAGACACCCCAATCTGGGCCTCAGAGGTTCTTTGAATGTCCCGATGATGTAATAAAGGAAACAATACCTTCGAGAGCTTGGATAAAGGACTCCCTCAACCAAAAAAGCCCAAACCAAAAACCCAAAAGCCTTGGACCAGACTTGGAATACCGCGTGGAACACTTTTGCAGCGCACAGCGTAGTAAAATTTATTATGCCATACGAAGTCATGAGGTTAACCGCACGGCATTTCAGGTAAAGTTCCGACTGGCTCAGAAAGCTGTCGGCCATGCTCACTTGAGCCACAGTTACAAAATGGCTTAGCTGAAAAAGGCACTTCTAGCCCACCTAGAAAAACACCTCCCTCATTTGAATTCAAAATTCTTGGCTCTTGCCTATAAATACACCCCTCCACTCAAGGGAAAAGGGGCCTTGCTTCATAACTTTCCTCTCTCTTCTTGCCTTTACACCCACTCTCTACTTCCAAGCCTTGAGAATGTTATTCCCAAAAGACATTCTTTAAGCACTTTACTCCATTTTTCTCCTCAGCATCAAAGTTAGTCTCTTACTAACTTTGAGACCTCATCCACTGAAACACTCAACCACCACTCACACCCACACCTATCTTTTCTCACCCGATCTCGTCCCCCCACATCATTCATCATCCGCTATCATTTCTCATCGTCCGCCCCCATTCAAGCTCAAGATCAAAGGTAAAAATCAAGTTTCCTTAGGCTAGGCTCTGTCCTGGCCCTGAGGGGGCTTTCTTGCTGTCAGGCTTAACTCCTTTTGGTTAAGTTTTGACTTAAAAATCATTTCCTGAAAATAAAACAGCCACTATGCTGAAGATACTACGCCGTGCGACAGTTTGATGTGTCGCACGGCATAGAATGTTCGAGTGCACGGTCTTTTGTTAGTTGCTGCTTTCTTGTTCAAACTGTCTGGATCATGACCATCCTTCGTTAAGCTTGCTTTTGTTGCTGATATGTCTGTCATCAGTATCTTCAGAACAAGACCATATCTACAAGCCATGCTTTATTTCTTAAGCAATGCCTTTTTGCTTTCTCAAATGGTCAAATACATCAAAACTTGTTTCTCGTTCATGGCTTGAAGAAAGGAGTGTCATTCTGAAGTAAGACGGTAGCTGGGTATTTTTAGATATCTTTAAAAGTTACGCACGGGATATCTAGAACACCGAGCGCTGCTACGGGTACTGATGAATAGTCTCATAACAGAATAGGTGGGCCGCATAGCGTATCACAAGACCGTGCGCTGTATTGTGATAAGCCGTGTGATAATGGTTCTGATCCGAATAGTCCACTGGGGAGATTTATTATTCAAACTTTGGAACTTACATTTTTCCCAAAGAATCGAATAAATTTGAAAGCCAAGCTTGAAAGGCATTTTCAAAGGGGATTTTCGATATCTTTTGCAAAATAGAACTCTTTTCTCCTGTACACTCTGCACCGCACAAGCCTCGCTAGTGTGTTCTGGCAATCTTACCCGACTCGCCGGCGACAAGCTCTCCCGGGATGCCTAGCAACCCTCGACTATGATGAGCCATTGTACTGCCCGACCATTGTCTTGCAATACATGTATGGAGGTATTCCCAAACAGGTGCAAATAAGGGTCGAACACGTGATACGTGGGGACCATGGTATAAATGCAATAGGGACACTCGTTGTGCAAGATGGTGTTCAGGGATGTGAACCAGTAACATGAGACGTTATTGGACCAAGAGACTAATAAAGGAACAGTGACATGTGAAGTCATTGGTCCAAGTATCTTGCTCGGCAGTAAGAAGGCCGAACAGGAGGAAAGCTCCTAAGACGACATTGGTCCAAATAGTTGATAAATGACCAATTACATGTGAAGTGACTGGTCCAAACAGTCTGATCGACGATGAGATAACCGAACAAGGGAAGAACTCCAATCAAGTGTTGGAGCAGAAGGAATACTCTAGGAGGTTCCAGGACAGTGGTGTTCCGTAAAGGAATGGAATCCTGAGAATATAAGATCCAGGAAAGATACCCAACGGGAATGGGATGTTCGGCCAGTTATGGAAAAGAGTCCTAAAAGGACTGAGGTAATGAACTGATAAGGGAACGAGAATCCAAGATATCTTAGGTTTCCTATACAAGGTAGGAGTCCTAGGGCAACAAGGATGCTTGGAGAACAAGCATTGTATGTCTATAATACAAAGGTAAACCTAGAAGCAAGAGGTACGATATACGTGGTATTCATATTATATATTCTCCTACTGATAATTAGGGTTCTTTTCTAGTACGTAATACTAACTTAGGCATCGGAGGGCCTTTGCTAAGAGAGGCAAAGGTGCGCTCATCTCCTATCTATTTTGCATATTAGGGTTCCGGCGAAGGCATTAGGGTTCCCACAGAAAAGCACGGTAGTCGTTGCAATACAGTGTTGTTCTAGGTACTATTCATTTTTCTCAACCTACAATTGGCGCCGTCTGGAGGAAACGATAGAGTTCTCTTTAAAATACGACCATGGTGGAAGAAAATCCAACAACACCGCTCGATCCAAAGAATCTACTAGATGGAGGAGGAGATAAATCTCCACCAAAGGCTCTGAGAAAGCCCGAAGGCAGACATAGGAGGACCACGAGTAAGGGCTACCTCCTTACTGATCATAACAACTCCAAGAGTAGGGAATGAAGGATGGCCTCAAGGTCCACAAGAAGGAGTAAATCCCACCGAAGGGAAGAGTCGGTTGCACATTCAAAGAGTGTGCACTACAGCGAAGATCTCCTTGACAAGAAGAGGCAAGAAATTGAAGAATATGCTCATCTGATCAAGAAATGAGAGCATGAGATCCGGGAATTGGAACAGATCCGGGAACACCCAGAGGACTCTGGCCTTTCACAAAGAAACTCCAAGGAAAATAGGTATGCTATGGTGAAACACAAAAAGGCTCATTCACGAGGAAGAAAGAGCAGGAGCCCAAGTCCCACCCCAAGACGATAGAGAGCTTCTCCACAAAAAGAAAGGAGCCGAACACCAGTGCGGTGGAGGGCTTCTTCACAAAAAAGGAGCAGGAGCACAAGTCCCACTTCCGAGGAGGGGGAGACTAGGAAGCACCACAGAGAAAGGTACCAGAGACCTGAATCTGATTGGAATAGGGATGGGGCCCATAAGACCAAGGAACGAGAAGATGGGACCATGTCTGCATGAGAAGCAGCAAGGCAAGCCCTGAGTAACATGGCAGCTTCCCCCTTTGCAAAGAGGTTACAGGATGCACGGCTACCAAGCAAAGTGAAGCACGGTGCGTTCATCCTTTACGAGACGAATGCGGACCCCGTTGCTCACATACAACATTACCAACAGGCTATGTTCATGCATGTTGGGGATGATGCCATCATGTGTAAGATGTTCCCTTCGAGCTTGGGGAAGGTAGCCCTATCCTGGTTCCATAAGTTAGAACCACGCTCCATACGAGGGTGGATGCAGCTCGCTGAAGAGTTTACTGCTTGGTTCTTAACAAGTAGGAAAGTCCCCAAAACATTTGAAAGCCTCTCCACGATGGAACAGGGGGAAAGCGAGCCAATCAGAGATTACGCTAAGAAATATTGGGAAACTTTCAATGAGATTGAAAGCTGCAGAGAAGAACATGCGATTGCTACTTTTAAAACTGGCCTGCCTATTCGGGGAGAACTACGCTGGTCATTAAATATGCATCCGGTAGCAACGTTGGCTAGGCTAATGGAGCGAATTGAGCAACATGCCAGAATGGAAGATGACATACTCCGAGAAGATGGCAAGTTGGCTAACGAACAAGCCAAGGGGCCTACAAAGAAGGCAGATAAACCAGAGCCCAAGACCTATAGGGAAAGGAAAGAGTACGGGCAAGCTGAGAAAGACCCATACAAATAAAAACCAACACTTAATCCTAAGTCCTTCTTTTCAATAAGTACAGTTTGGAAAGAACCAATTTATAGGATTCTTTGTCGAATAAAGAATCAACCCTACTTTAAGTGGCCCCCAACCCTGGGAGGAAATAAAGATGCAAAGCGGGCTACGAATCAGCACTACAGCTACCACAAGGACTGGGGCCATATGACTGAAGACTGCGAGATGTTTAAAAAGCACGTTGATGATTTGGTCTCTCGGGGCTACCTTAAAGAATTTATTTAGGAAGATCCCAAGGATAAAGAAAAAGCATTGGAGTTGGATTACGAACAAAATCCAAGGGGCATAATCCATATGATACATGGATTGGCTGAGCCTTATACGAGAAATGAGGTGAGACTGCTCCAGAGGCAGATTAAGCATGACCAACATGTAATGCGGTTGGGGAAGAAAAGAGGACGTGACGAAGAAGCATACAACGAGGGCATAATTTTCACGGATGAGGATCTGGGAGGAGTCCAGGTACCACACAATGATGCTTTGGTCATAACCCTATGAATTTGGGAATATGACATGGAAAGAATCCTGGTGGACTCAGGAAGCTGCACCGAGGTGCTATACTATGATGCATTCAAAAAGTTGGGATTGACACAGGCAGATCTAGTATAGTTAGTGACCCCCTTGGTCGGATTCGGTATAGGAGCAATTTGGCCATTGGGCAAAGTAACTCTACCTGTTCGGGCAGGGACAGTAGTACTGCGAACTGACTTCCTAGTAGTAGATGTGCCATCTTCCTATAATGTGATTATAGGAAGAACTTGGTTACACAAAATGAGGGCAGTTTCTTCCACCTACCATCAGATGGTAAAGTTTCCTAGGTCCAAGGGGTTGAAAAAATCCAAGGCAATTAGAAGATATCACAACAGTGCTTGATTTCCACCATCAAAAGAGTCCCAAAGGCCTATCATGTTCATACGGTAGAAGTACCGGATCAACCGACTATCGAGGACGTCGGAAGAAACCCAGCAGAAAGAATAGTTGAAGGCTTAAAGAAAATACATATCAACGAAACTAATCCTGATATGTATTTTCTAATTAGGGAATCACCGCTAGCTGAGGAAGAAGCCGAGTTGGTAAGTTTCTTAAAAGAACATGTTGATGTGTTTACATGGATACCAGAGGAGATGCCCTGTGTAGACGCAGATGTGATCTGCCACCACTTGAACGTAGATCCACAACATAAGCCAGTCATTCAGAAGAAAAGAATGGCAGCCATACAGCATGTTAGCGCTATTATTGAAGAGGTAGATCATTTGTTGGAAGCCAAAGAAATACGGGAGGTTTATTATCTAGAGTGGTTATCCAACACTATATTGGTGAAAAAGAAGAATGGAAAATGGCGTGTCTATGTGGATTTCACAGACTTGAATAAAGCATGCCCAAAAGACAGCTTCCCTCTTTCCAGAATTGACTAGTTAGTAGATGCCACTGCTGGATATGAGCGAATGAGTTTCCTCGACGCATATCGAGGATATCACTAGATTGCCATGTTTGGGCCTGATCAGGAAAAGACTTCCTTCATTACACCACGAGGACTATATTGTTATAGTGTCATGCCCTTCGGGTTAAGAAACGCAGGGGCAACATACCAGAGACTCGCAACTATCATGTTCAAAAAGCTCTTAGGCAAAACCATGGAGGTTTATATTGATGATATGGTGGTGAAAAGTAAGACCAGACAGGGACATATAGCGGACTTGAAGGAGGCCTTCGAAATCTTGAGGAAATATAAACTGAAGCTCAAACCGTGGGGGTTTGGGTCTTTAGCTAGGAGGGTTTGAGGAAGTAGATTTCGGCCAGAAGGTGGTTTGGGGTTTCGGCTAGGAGTGCACCAAGAAGGAAGAAGGCAAACCGGCGGCGGGGGGTGCTGTTCGACGAGTTGGGCGAAGTTAGGCTCGTGGGTTTCGGTGGCGAGGGTGTGTCCCAAAAGACATCGTGACTATGCCGAACGCTTCTTAGAGGTAATTTTTTTATCATACTTTAGAAAGTTGTACACAATTCTTGCCAAGGGTGCAAAAGGGATGCATACGGCTCCCTTCCCTCGCGAAATTGAATCTTGATTGTCTTGTTTGGTGATTGTCTGATAGGTGCCGGGGTTCAGATATATTATTGTTGAAAAGTATGACGGCGCGACCCAAGCTTCTTGTCACTAGCCGTGCCGGTGCTGTGGTAGAGTCACGATAGGAACGTGTTTCTTCCGCGGCTCTCAGATCCAATAAATCTCTTAAAACAGAGAAAGACAAACCACCTCCTCCTTTACCTGGTCCGAAATTCTGGTTTCGGGCGCCCTATCTAGGCGGCGGTGATAAGTTGTGGCATTTAGTAAAGGCAGATGCAGAGATTAGGAAAGTGGTTGACGAGCCGTTGTTAGGGTACAAGGAGGTTTTAGTGGAGGAAGGCTGTTTTATTTCTCCCGAGTCAGTGCTGAGGTTCCAGGTTGAGCGTGGTGAGTTTGCGCACTGCTTGTCTGCTTACAGGAATTATGTTGTTCCCCCTACCGCGTTTTCAGCTTGGGCGGATGATATTTTGGGGAATGCCGATTTTGTGGAGCTGTTACGAAAAGCCGATGTCCATCATGCCGTGGTGAATAGTTTGCGGTTGGTGGTTCTGCGGGAGCGGAGGTGGATGGATGTTATAGTGTCCCGATGGAGTACGGAGTCTCATACTCTTCCGGTAGCTTGGGGTGAGATAGGACCCACTTTGGAGGATGTAGGCTGCCTGCTCAGGCTGCCTATGTTAGGGAAAGTGGACCCGTCCTCCGGGAGACTCTCCCCTACGGAGCAAGGTGTGGTCAATGTGCTGTGGGAATCCGTTCGCCGGGAGAAGGGTCTCGATGGGGGGAAGAAGGGTCATAGTGGAGTGAAGAATACCTTTACCGAATGGGCACGATATTGGTATAAGGATTTGGGTGCATCGAAGGCTGGGGAGGAAGCTCATGTAGTAACCGATGGACCGGGGTTAAAGGAACCAGCACATTTGGCAGCGTTCCTAGCTTATTGGTTAACTTGGTGTATCTTTCCTGGTCCTCAAAAGATTGGATATGCTTCACAATGAGGCGCGACGTTCTTGTGGGAGGTATGACTTGCCAATTTATGTGGCCACCAACTTTCTTCATATGTTCTTGTTTGAGCGGTTTCCTAGGGTTGCACCGGAGCCGAATGATTTCGGGGCAGATGATGGTGGAGAAAAGGGGGAATCGGGCCGGAATGTGTGTCGGTCAGCGTGATGGTCAGGAAGTGGCGTCCGGGATGTGCGGGGTAGTATTGCCGACGTTCTTGATGTTGAGGGAGAGTTTGTTGCTCGACCTTATGTGAACACGCCGAAGGGGGTTTTTCCTTTTAATGTGTACTCGGAGGAGGATGTGGTGGCCTTTGCGAATAAAGATGATGCATCCACAGCGGAGCTTTTTAGGATGAGTTGTATAATGAGGGGGGGGAGTTACCATATTTTGTGAATGGGAAGTATGGCTCTGTGACTTATGATCCGATGAGGGTTGGACGCCAATTCGGGCTTGATCAAGGGGTGCCAAAACCGATTCTGCCATCGGGGAATGTGGGAGATGCATGGAAAAGGTTCTTGAAATCGGGCTTCCCGGCGGAGCTTAGGTCAATGAATATGATCACGTTGCCTGGGGCTAAGAGGATGGGAGGATGTACAAAACTTTATAGGGAGTATTGGAAGGATAACCTGGTACACTTCATGGAATATGTGAAAGGAGCCCCTGTGTCTTTAGAAGTGGAGGATGTAATGAGCCAAGATGGTGAGTTACGTCTGCCGAAGGTGAAGGATCCGGCCCTTGCATCGTTTGGTGCCCGTTCACCATATGTTAAGGACGAGGTATTGGGGAGGGTGAGAGAGCATCTCAAAAATACATATGGCATGTTGGAGAAAGATGTGGGCAGTAGTGTATCTCTGAGTGACCGAGATGGAGAGGGCCAGGTAGAGGGAGCACGATTGAGTAGCAAGCATACTTCAAAGAGGCCTGCGAAAGGTGTTGTAGAGGTGGCCAGGTTCGGCAAGCGAAGAAAGGTTGGAATTTGTTGCCTTCGCATGTCTTTTTTTTTTTTTAAAAAAAAATTATTGCTAAATTTCTAGTGTACTAATGCTGTTGTTGCACCCTTTTTTCTTTTTTTTTTGTAGACTTCCAAGGGAGATCAAGAGAGCTCAAAGGCGGTTCGACCCGGTGGTGTGGAGGAGGCGGTAAGAACATCATAAGGGGAGGTCCTGGAGATGGAGTTTGGAGGAGGTTCGGAGGTGCCTTCCAATTCCGTAGAGGTGATAAGTACCTTAGATCAACATGCAGCTACGCATGGAGGTATGGACGATATCTGGGGGGATGAAGGGGTGTCTTCCGGGAGAGTGCCTCGACCCGATGTTGTGGAGGAGATGATAGAAGCACCGCGAATGGAGGTCTTAGAAACGGGGGCCGGAAGAGGTTTGGACGTGCCGCTGGATTCTTTGGAGGCGATAGGTACTTTCGATCAAAATGTGGCGGTGCACAGGGCTATGAATGACATTTGGGGGGATGAGGGGGGGTCTTCCAAGGGAGTGGCGCATCCGTGGAAGGGTAAGTCACTCCACCATATGCGTTCGTTGGGTGTGGTACCGAGTGAGGAGAAGAAGAGGAAGAAATGCAGGAGGCAGAAGAGGAGGAAGAAGGGAGTGAGGATGATAACCATGATGGTGACCAAGAGGATGAGGAGGAAGGTGAGGAGGAGGCCAATGATGACCATGAGGGCCAAGCGGGGTTTAACCATACGGAGAGAGGCGATGGCGGTGAATCACTTGTGCAGAATTCATCGAGCTTGCAGGGTGAGACGAATGAGGGAAGGCTACGCAGTAGTCATCGTTGGTGGAAAGAAGGTAACTTGATGATAGTGCGTTATCCCGATGGGAGTGTCATCGTGACTTTGGAGACGAAGGAGAAGGTGACGTTGCAGCCTAGTGTGTTGTTTGCCGAGGCTCGAGAGGAGCATCGACCTTTGCTGTCCGACATCTTTTTTCAGTGGCCCAGTACCTTTGTTCGGCTTGGCAACATGAGTACCTTTTCGAGGAGGTTAGCACTAGTTTCCTTGGTATCATTTGTGGAATTGCTTGAAGATGTGAGCTTGCTCAAGGCTACGCCTGAGGAGCTTGCATCTGTGTACGGTGGTCTGGCTGCGTTGGGAGGTTATCAATTGGAGGTTGACTAGCTCCGTAAGAGGATAGACCAGATGGCTTTCCTTCTTGAGCTCCCCGCTTGGCGGGATCGATTGGAGAAGGTAAGTAAAGAATTGGAGGAAGTTGAAGCGACGGCGGCGCGATTGAGGAAAAGGAAGAAAAAGCTTGAAGGTGAAGTGGCCGAGCGCGAGAGTGCCCTCTCGGGAGGCTTCGATATGTCTAGTCATGCCAGTCAAGGGCTACGGCGGTGAAAAAGGATTGGGTGCCGGGTGGTTCACTCTTGTTTTGTTGATGCTCATTTCCTTTGTAATGTCTTGAACTATCATGTTTTATAAACATTAGTAATGGTAGTAATGATCTTCATATGTAATGAACCTTTGGTAACGAAAAAATTGGAGGAAGAATCCTTTGGTGGTTTGCCTTTCTTTTTGTGCTTTCACTTCTCGTTTGTAATAGGCTTTTGGCAACGAATGCATGGAATACCCTTGTCTTGCAATCTCTTGTTTGTATTTACTGTTTTGCCTTTGGTTATCGTTTTACCGAACTGCATAAAAGATTCTCTCTTTTTTTTTGACGGAGTTACGTGATTGTTTAGGCGTGTGGAAGGGCATCGCTTTTAGGCGAGGGGGGTATCTTCCAGATGTCCCTAGAAGGGAGGTGTGTTTTTATTTATTTATTATCTTTGTCCCCCTTTTTGAGTAATTTGGCAGAAAGAGAGCATCGAGGCGTGCAGGAGGGGGGGAATTGTATGATCGCGGGTAATATCTTTATTGGTGATTAAAAATAAGGCAACGCTCGATATCATTGTGATTTCAATGGCGATTGGTGGATGGAGATGATCCTGTGGTGCTTTGGCTGTCGACCAGTGCTAAACGTGCAGGTTGGCCAAGCCCAGGATGGAGGATGGGATGGTCAACAAACCCCCGACGAGGCCAGGCTTGTGACTCCCACGGCGTGGTGGCTAAGAATATTGGTAGACAATATCTCAACAGGGCAATCGGGTGAGGCGATGCTTGGCGGCGTTCAATGATGATTCATGTATGGAGTCCGGCGGCGCTTTGGCAGTCAACCCATGCTAGGCTGGTTGGCCAAACACCGAAAAGGGATGATCAGTGAGCCCCCGATTAGGCTAGGCTTGCGATTCCCTTAGAGTGGTTGCTGAGAATATTGGTAGACAATATCTCAATAGGTGATCAAGAGGGAGGCGATACTTGGCGTTGTGGCCATACAATAAGGAGAAGGAAGTAGTTTTTTTTTTAGTACGATAATCAAACATGGAATGAAACTATGCTCGGCGGCGATTTCAGTGGAGAGAGCCTAGACAAAAAGGCTAAGTCCCCATCATTTTTATGTGGAGAAGGGATAATTTGCTGGTGAGTTGTTAGAAGGATTCAAACTTTCGGCGATGTTATTACATAGACGGCACGTCTATCAGCGCGGTAATCTCGTTGTGGTAGGCGCCCAAGGGAGTGCAGTGGAGTTCATTATTCCATAGTATCCACGTCCATCCCAACGAGTAAGGGATGAGGGGATCCATGATGGCGGAATTTGCAAATCCAATAGTTAGGCTCATCTGCTTGGCAAGATCTCCACCAATCCATGTGTTGGAGACCACCACCAAATTCGATTGGTGCAGTGTAACGGTGTCAAGAAAGTACTTGTAAAAACTCATGCAGATGGCCCCTTTGCAATTCCACCATAGGATTGTTACTGGGCGACGGGTGGAGGGCCTTGGTGTGTCGTTGCTAGATATTGGGTCTTCCTCTTCCGCAGTGGGTAAGAAGGCTGGTCCTAGGCCTTGGGATTGATCAAGGGCGTCGAAAGTTGTGACGGAGAGGCGGTACGACGGTTGGCCGTACATTATCAACTGTTCGGCTGAGATTCTCAATTGACCAAAGCCGCGGGCCAAAATAACCTCGGCGTGGTGCACGCTGGATGGGAGAATTAGTTCTATATCTTTTCAAAGTTGGTGAGTATGCGTCGGGAGGTCGTTTGGTGACCAGTGAAATTGGAGGTGGCGTAATGGGAGTGAATCCCATGCTTGAATGAGTTCCTTAGTGAAGGAGGCTTGCCCAGACAATGCCATGTGGTGGTTTTCCTCCACCAGATTTTGCGGCACGCCTCCTTTTATAAACCAATTTGGTGGGGATTCGACCCCCTCCCTTAGTAGGAGGAATTGCGTGTCCCCCGTGCCTGGGAGGCGCTTCATCCGCGGGATGTAGTTCCACACCAGAGAATTGGGTCTTGCTCGGGACGGTGTCGGAGTGTGGAGGTACCTTGTGATTGGTGATTGAGGAGCCATGGTTGAGGTGACTGGAGCAAGCATGAGAAATGCGAGGAAGAGGAGAGTATCTGTCGACTCAAATGTTTGACATTGGTGTTTTTTTTTTTTTGTTCATGGCGTGAAAGGTTCCGGTCCTTTTTAAAAGGGTTTGGTGAATCTTTGAGACTTGACGTGTCATGGCTTGAGGTGAGATATTGATTTGGACAAGTCATCCCAAATCATAGGAGAGTCAGGACTAAGATCTGGATTTACTTGTATTTGGAGGTTTAGGGTATCTGGGTAACATTTTCACGAAAGAAGGGCGAGTGAATTCGGGAAGTAGGGGGAATCTGAGCCAGGCTTATGAGCCTAGGACTAATTCGGGGAATGAAGGAATCCGGGTTAGGCCTATAGGCGCAGGGCTCTCTTGTGTTTGGCGGTCCGAAGGATGAATCTTAACATTTATGGGAGAGTTGTCACTTCGTAGACATGACTTATCATTGTCTTTTAGTCAAGCTTGCCGAATTTTGAGTTCTTGGGATTCTCTTCCTTATTTTTTTAGCAACAAACATGGAGAAAGCCTTAAAGCGTGGAGGAATGAACTCATATTGATAAGACTCCCAACAGGGAGGTACAATACGGGGGCATGGAGGAATACTTAAGACATGGAAGATTGAACTCATAATTTAATAAAGCTCCTAACAAGGAGGTACAGTACGTAGTGTTCACCTTCTCGTGGAGTTCCATCGCATGATTAACTCGTAGGGCAAGCATAAAATGGAACTCTTAAGAATTAGAACTTCTTTGATTACACCGAATAAAAGCTTGCATAATAAAGGGGAGACATATGCTAGGGGTGATATGCTTTCAACCACTTTGCGTTGATGGGTGGGATGAGGACATTAGAGTCCGGCTCCGAGAGTCGGTAGTATCCATTCTCGTTCGCTTCTTTCACTACGAACGGTCCTTCCCACTTCGCAGCGAATTTGGAGGCTGACTTCCCTTTCATGACATGAGGTGCCACCTTCAAAACCAAGTCTCCCTCCGCGAATTGTCGCGGCCTAACCAAGGCGTCGTAGGCTTGAGCTATCCTCCACTGATAGATGCGGAGGTTAGCCTGCGCCCGATCCCTTTGTTCGTCCAGTGCTTCCAACTCGCTTGGTCTTGCGTCATGGAGGACCTCGCTTCGTAGCGCCACCCGTGCCGACGGTATTGCAATTTCTAGGGGGAGGACCGCCTCGGCCCCATAAACCAAGGAGAAAGGGGTCATTTGGGTGGGTCTTCTTTCGGAGGTTCGATAAGCCCAGAGAGCCATGAGCAAGGCATATGCAAAATTCTTTTGGTGATCCTCTAACGTTCGGCCCAATATTTTGAGGAGAGTCTTGTTGGTCGCCTCCGCTTGCCCGTTTCCTTTAGGATAATAGGCCGTGGACTTGTGGTGAGTGACGTCATAGGAGAATAAGAGTTGCCCGACTTGGCGGTTGACAAAGGGTGTGCCATTGTCAGAGAGGATGACTTTGGGAATTCCAAATCGGCATATGATGTGCTCTCGAATGAAATTGGAGACGGCTGGTCCGGTCGCCCTTTTGAGAGGGATGGCTTCCACCCATTTTGTATAGAGCTCTGTGGCGGTGAGTATCCAAATGTTCCCTCTGGAGGGAGGGTTGATTGGACCAATCAAGTCCATGCCCTAAGTATGGAATGGCCATGGGGTTCTGATGGCTCGAAGGTCAACAGCGAGGGCATGAATCATATTACTGTGAACCTGGCACGCCTTACACCTTTCGACATGGTTTTTAGCATCCTCTTCCATGGTGGGCCAATAATAGCCTACATGGAGTAAGTGTTGGAATAGCTTGGCTCCTCCCTGGTGCTCAGTCTTGTGCGCAACTTCTAATGCTTTTGAAGTTTCAGGACCTGCTAAGAACTTTAGAGGTTTTCCTTCGAAACTTCTTCGAAAGAGTTCTTCGTTGTGAACAAAGAACTTTGGAGCTCGTTTCTTGACTATTGCCATGTCAACTCGATCAGGAGGTAAGCTACCATCGGTCAGAAAATCAATGCAGGGTTTCCTCCAATCACTGTATACTCTGATGAAATTGCATTCCGCCTTGGAGGGGATTTCTCTACATTTGGGACATTTACTCTGCAACGCCGCCGCGTCTGTCACCATGGTGGGCCAATAATACCCTTGGCGTTGGAGTCGTCTATAGAGGCTTACGTCTCTGTTTCCGCATGATCACTCATGAACTTCTTGGATTTTGACCTTGGCTTCTTCCTCCCCAATGCATCGCGCTAGCAACCCTCCGGAACCCCTATAGTATAGAACTCCTTGATAAATGGTGAAATGTTTCAAATTGCTGAGGGTTATGGCGGCGGAGGTACTCTTTAGTTCGTTGGAGATGGGGGTTCTCCAATCTTCAATTTCTTCTTCGGGAAAGATCTCGGCTACGGAGCAAGGCACGCTTCTCTTGAGGATTTCGATTTTGGTTGGCACCCTAAAACTTCCACCTTGGAGGCGAGGGTCGCGAGAGCGTCGGGATGACGATTCTCTGAGCGGGGGGCATGTTCCAAGCGGAGGGCGTCGAATTTGCTTGTTAATCTCTGCACAATGGTCCTGTAAGAGGCAAGCGGAGGTTCTCTAATTGCATATTCGCCATTCATTTGCCGGATGACTAGTTTGGAGTCCCCTTTAATGCATAGGAGGGTTATGCCGCAATTCAGGGCAGCCATGAGGCCAAGGATGAACGCTTCATACGCGGCTTCATTGTTGGAGCAATGAAAATCGAGTTTGTAGGAGAGGTTGATCTTTCCTCCACTAGGGGCCGTTAGAACTATTCCAGCGCCTCCACCTTTAGTTGTGGATGATCCGTCAAAACTGAGGCTCCAATCTCCAACCTCCACTTGTGCTGCTTGGAACTCATCTCCTGGCAAATCTTCGGACGGGGGTTCGTATTGGCCACTTGGAAAGTGAGCCAAGAGGTCGGCCAGAGCTTGGCTTTTTACCGCTCGAGGGGCTTTACAAATGATCTCATACTCCGCCAAAGAAAGCAACCATCGGGCCGGCCTACCAGCTAGAGCTGGGCGATTGAGGAGGTACCGGATTGGATCACATTTCGTGATGAGATGGAGAGGGTATGCAAGGAGATAGTGGCGGAGCTTCTGTGCGGCGAACACAAGAGCGAGGCAATGGCGTTCTATTGGCGAGTATCGCGATTCCACCCCCTGTATAACCTGGTTTATGTAATAAATCGGCCTTTCGATTCCATCTTCCTCTTGAGCTAGGAGGGCCCCAATGGAGTGGGGAGTGGAGGTGATGTATAAGAGGAAGGACTTTCCTTGTTGAAGAGGAGTCATTGTGAGTGGTGAGACTAATGCCGCTTTGATAGCCTCAAATGCCTTGTTGTGTTCCTCCGTCTAGATAAATTGGGCATCTTTCTTAAGCAAACTTCTGAATGGTTGGGTGATTTCAGCCATGGCGGGGATGAACCTCCGTAGATAAGATGTGCGCCCCAAGAATGTTTGAAGTTCATCCACGTTGGTAGGCCGGGGCATTTCCCGGATTGCAATGACTTTGGCAGGGTCGGAATCAACCCCCTGGCGATGGACAATGCAGCCAAGGAACTTGCCGGCTGTGACTCCGAATGCGCAATTTAGCGGTTCATCCGTAGCTAATACCTTTTGCATCTCTCAAATACTCTTCGGAGGTCTTCTAGATGGGTCTCTTGTTCTTTGGATTTGACTACCAGATCGTCCATATAGAACTCGAGTATGTCATGGAACATATCGTGGAAGATGGCAATCATCGCCCGCTGGTATGTGGCTCCGGCATTCTTCAAGCCGAATGGCATAACGGTGTAGAAAAAGTTGCCATTGGGAGTTCGAAAGGAGATTTTAGGAGCGTCGTCAGGGGCCATCCTGATTTGGTAGTATCCACTGAATCCGTCCATGAATGAGAACATGTGGTGCCCGAAGGCCGAGTCCACCAACGTATCAATGCCAGGAAGAGGGAATTCGTCCTTCAGGCAATATTTGTTCAAGTCTCTAAAATCCACGCAAACGCGAATTTGCCCATTCTTCTTTAGCACTGGGACGATGCTGGAGAGCCAGGAGGGGTGTTGGATGGGCCTGATGAATCCGGCTTTGAGGAGTTTGACCACTTCATCCTTGATCTTTAACTCCACGTCAGGCTTGTAAAACCTAACGCCTTGCTTCACCGAACGAGCCGAAGGCACCACATTGAGTTTATGTGTGGTGACTCCGGGATCCAATCCTGGCATTTCGTCGTAGTTCCATGCAAAAATGTCAATGTACTCACGGATGAGCGCAATGAAAGCCTTCTTTTCTCCTCAAGAAGATCTTTGGCTAGAAAAATTGGTTTTGGAGGCATGCCCGTTGGAGCCAAGTTCATTTCCTCTAATTCTTGCTTTTGAGGCCGGGGCCCATCTTGTAAGCATTCTGGAGCCACCTTGACTTCTTGGAGGGCTGGGGGTTGCTCTTCCCGGCCTTCATCTGGTGTTGTCGACTTTTGGATTGTGGGAGGTTCTATCTTCTTCTTGTTCTTCTTCGTTAGCTTGCTCGATTGTTTTTGCGTAAGACTAGATAAGGAGCAGCATTAAGTGAGGTATTCCACGAGGTACCCTTCATCCTCGTGGGCTTCGTGACATTCCGCTAGGGAGCCAGCTACCCCAGGCGAGGAGGCTAGCTCCCCGCACCTTCTCAAGTGGTAGACCTCTTTACCGTCCGGCCTCGTGTACTTCACCAATTTGGGGCCGACGTTATCCTCCGCGGGTGCTCGGGCCTTGGCCAAGATAACATCTCTAGCCCGCTTTTTCTAGTTGGGGTTGTTTGTGGATGGAGATCCTTCCTTCGGGATCTCATCCCATTTGGGGATCGGGATGCCCCTAGGAGGAACCGGGGGCTTTTCCTCATTTGGGTCGTCGTAGAATATGGCATCCGCCATGTGAGCTTCTTCCGGTTTGAAAGGCTTTTGAGAACTGACAATGGTGACCAGACCATTCTTGTAAATTCCCTTCATGCATTGGTGGTATGTGGAAGGGACCGCTGCATACCGGTGCATCCAAGTCCTACCGAGGAGGGCTTGGTAAGTCGTCTCGGAGTCGATCATGTGGAACTTAGTGGCAGATCGTATCGGCCCCACGATGATGTCCACTTGGACAAATCCCAGGGATTGTTGGCTATGGTTTTCGAATCCGAAAATTGTGATGGTTTGGTTGACTAAATGGCCGGATGGGATGCCCGCCGCCTTGAAAACAGAGTAAGGTAGGATGTTGAGCGAAGCTCTGCCATCTAGAAAACCTCTTTGAAACTCCATCCCATTTATGGTGACCGGGACATACAAGGGCCTGTTGTGGGGGAAAGGGAGTTGTCGGTCGGCCTCTGTGAAAGTGATGGGAAGATGATTGTCATAGAGAATCTTCCTCACAGAGCCGGATAGACCCATGCATTGCTCTCCGTGCTCTTCTGCCACGCGAAGTATGGCCTTGGTCGCCTCGAATCTTGTTGCCTGAGAGAAGCCAAACTGATCAAATAACCATTAAATTTCGTAGAGTTTTGGAGGGAGGAGGCCCGCCTTTCCTTAAAATTTGGGCACTCCGGCCCTTTTGTGTAAGCTATTTCACACGCGGTGGGTTCCTCATTCTCTTCGTGGTGGGAGATAGTCTCCATCATGATAGCTTTCCCATTATCTTTGTGATTTGGGAGGGGGTTCCGGAGGACATCTTTGGTCGCCGTGAGCTCCACGGCTTCTTCAACCATAAATTTTTTGAACAAAGTTCAGAGGCCCCAACAGTCTTTGGTAGGATGGCGGACCATCCTATGGTAAATGCAATAGTCCGGATGTTCCATATCTCTCCGAGTAGGTTCCTTCCTAGCTTCTAGAAGCACTACCTTGCCGTCTTGTACCCAAGCATCCAAGAAAGCTTAGGCCTCCGCTGCTGTTACCGGCAGAGGTGGAGGCTCATTGTACTTCGGGCTTTGTGCCGGATACCCCCGACCTCGATTAGGTTGTGGGCCAGAGGCCGCGTAAGCCGTTTGTCTGGAACCCGGATGCCTTCCACGAGGAGAATGTTGGTAGCGAGGTGGAGGAAGTGGGGGTTCCACTGTTTCATTCAAGTTCCGGGCCGCCTCATACAATGCGGAGAAATCTGAGAAATGGTGAATGACCATATGGGGCTTGAAGGTCGGCTGCATTCCGTCCACACAAATCTTGGCCAGGCAATCTTCCGATATCGATTCCTAAACATCCACCGATAGTTCGCGGAAGCAGCGGACATAAGCATTCAAGTCCTCGGAGGGCCTTTGAGTCACCTTCATCAGTTGGAGGGTTGTGAGGCGATCCTCCACATAAAAGAACTTGGAGTAGAACTTTTTTACCATGTCCTCCTAAGAGAGGACCGAGCTAGGAGCGAGATTGGCATACCAGGAGTACACCTTGTCCGTCAAGGATTTGGAGAACTCTCATAGCCTTAAGTTACGATCACCGCTGTGGACGCCGAGGTTGTCCACAAAACGGATGATGTGCTCTTTGGCGTTTCCCTTCCTTCCGTCGAAGCGGATGAACTTAGGGACCGTGTATCCCTCTAGATATGGCATGCTTGCGATCGCTATGGGATACAGAGGGCAGAGGTCCGCATTGGGGGCAAAGGCGAGGGGTTTCTTTTCGGATTGGATGAGTGCTCGTACTTGCTCGAGCGTGACGGGGGTTGCGTTTGTCGTGTTCTGGACTACGGCGGCTGAACCCACGCTTGTGGAGGGGGGCTTTTGGGAGCTAATCTCTGGCGGAGGAGTAAGCGTCTCTTTGGATTGGAGGTTTTGTGCTCCCTCACCAATTTGGTTGTCGCGAGTTTCGGTTTGAGAGCCAATAGGATGAGTTCCCTCCGTCTCTGCCTGAGGCGGAGGAGGGGTGGTGCTTTTCTTCTGCAAGGCGAGTACGGTCTCCATCAAGAGGTTTTGGTTTTGTTGCATCATGGCAAGGGCTTCGATCACCAAACGTAGCTGTTCGATGATAGCGGTTTGCATAATGGGTTGTATTTCTTATATGACAGGGTCGGAGGTTGCCTTCAAGCCCTCAACACCGCTCAGTTCAGGAGCTCCTGTTGGTTTCTTTGGAGGCATTGTAGCAAGCACCAATCTTCCCCAGCAGAGTATAATGTGGGAGGTAGAAGTGGAAAGAGTACCCGAGGTCGCCCTCCGGGTATATGGCGGTTGCTACAATGGTGCTCGAGACCACCGGAGGTGGAGGAGGAGAGAGCTCGGGGCGAACTTAGAGAGAGAGAGAGAGGGATGGCAGTGGAGAGTAGGTGTGTGTTAGTTGTTGTCTTGAATGCTTGTTGAGTGATTGTCTTTTATGAGCCTTGGAGATGAGGGAGAGCCAGGTGTAAGGCTCCTCCCCATTGGTGGACAAAGTGGAGGTTGACCTCCTTTCCTCTTTTAGTTCCAAGTCAGGCATCGGAACCCATAACCGAGGAACCGACAGAGGCTATTTCGATGATACATGGAGACCCGTATCATCTGCCGAGGCAGGCAAGGTATGATACGGGTTTCGAGGCGCCAGGCAGGAGGTATGACACTTCTTCCGAGATGTCAGATGGCGGTCAATGCCCCCTCTCTCTCTAGGACCGGTCAAGTTAGAGCCCGCCAGAGGCAAGCTCGTCCTCCTTGACAAACCCCTCGCTCTAGCCTCCAAACTACATTCCTCCTTAGGTCCCAAGCGAAGTACTTAGGCCCTGCTCCCAGCCTAGGATGGTGTATAGAGTCGCCTTTAAGTATTCGTGGAGTCTTCAAAATGTTAGGTAGGAGGTGAGGTGTCCGGAGGTGACCTCACTCCTCCGCGGGCGAAGAGTTCTTGGAGGAGACCTTGCTCCTTCGGGGGCGGAGTTCGTGGAGGAAGCTTCCTTTGGCGGAGGCAAGGTTCATGGAGGAGGCCTTGCTCCTCCCGGAGGTGAACATTGTGGAGGAGGCATGCTCCTCCTCGAGGTGAACCTTGTGGAGGAGGCATGCTCTTCCTGGAGGTGAACCTTGTGGATGAGGCATGCCCCTCCTGGGGTTGAACCTTGTGGAGGAGGGATGCTCCTCCCGGAGGTGAACTTTGTGGAGGAGACATTCTCCTTCTGGAGGTGAAGCTTGTGGAGGAGGGATGCTCCTCCTGGAGGTGGATCTTGTGGAGGAGGCATGCTCCTCCGGGGGATGAACCTTGTGGAGGAGGCCTTGCTCCTCCAAGAGATGGTCACCGGCGGGGTTTTTGGAGAGGGTGCATTCGGTTGCAAGATATATTGTATACCCACATCTATTAAGCTTGTCCACTGTTCGGGCTTCACACCACCTGGGGGGTTGCTTCTTGCATACTCAGCCCCCTTTGCCTTTACAAGCTTATCGTATTTTTTCTTCAACTTATAGGTGTAGTTGCTTATTCTTCGTCCACATTGTGTTGCCACTGCCTTATCAACATCAATAGGATCTCTTTGCAAATCAAACTTATCCTGCAATAGTTGATATTTTAGATAATGACTTCGTTGTCATTTAAGAAACAATAAATAAGTAGATCTTGCAACTACCATCAGTCGCTGAAGTATAGGCCCTTTAACACTGTCATCCAAGGCCTTCCACCTACGGATGCCAAGGTCCATCACATGTGTCCGAACCTCAAAGCCAATCTTTGAGACCAATTTAGAAGCATGCTCCCCTACCGCTGCACGGAACTGTGGTGGAATGGGAACTTTAAGCCTTCCATCTTTATCAATGACCCTTTGTGCCAGTTTGCCTCACATAGGCCCACGAGTGCGTCTAACAGTGTGTACTGTTGTAAAGTACTAGTAAGAAGTTTTTCCAATTGGCAAGTGAAAATATATAGCTATAGTATGTTTCAAAAATTCATGGAGCATGGAGAATCAAATGACCCTTGACTAAACTCACACAAGCAGAGGTCAATATGCAAGTAGATTTTGCACCCGTTCGAAATGTTCTGTATCCTATGCGAAGTGTACAGATTTAGGAATAACATATAGTGACGTTGGAGCCTTCATCAATCTTAACTGTACTCCCAAATTGCTGGAGTTTGGTGTACAGAAAAGATAGTGGAAGTATATAAGCACATCTTATAATGGAGAAAAATTGCAGCAGCAGTAACATGTGCTTTGACAAAAAATGAACATGCAGAAAAAGAAGAAAGCTGATACAAAGGTAACAAAAAAAGGCAGCAGCTACTGGTTTATTCAGACTTAAAAAACAATATAATGAATATAAAAAATAATTCTTAAACTACATCACTCACCGACATTGTTGTTAGCTAATGCCTCACTTTGTGGCTGGACAATGGGAGGTGGTAGGTCCTTGGTATCCATGTTAGGTTGTGGCGTCGATCGGGTGATCCTCTCGGAGATCATAGTTGCACAGGATTCTGGCTTTGAATGGGACTGTGGCGCTCTTTGACAACCTCTTGGCATCTCCAAGGCCTATAACAACACAATACAAAGTGTCCAAGCATAAATATACAATGTACATATAACAAGACTACTAGAAAGAAAGAAAGAAAATGTATAGATACATTATTTTTGCCTATCATTAACGTGTACTTATATATTGTACCTGCTCAAAAGAGTCAACCGACTCACTGTCATGGCCAAGGTCATCCTCATCACGTGAAAGTCTATAGCCATCATCCTCCAACTCAACCCTAGTACGCTTTCCATTTTCAGCAGTAACACGTTTGCGTTGCTGAACCGATCCCACAAAAGGAGTTGCAATACTCTTCACCCCATGAGATTCACAGATCTTATTGTTCCTCTTTATCTTCTCATAATCCGGTATGAAATGAGTTGATAGAAAACTAGGTTGGAGCAACACTTTTCCTCCTTTGGACATTTTGCGTAACTATGAACTAGAAAATAAACACAAACATTACTAATTTTGAAGGCAAGATTCTTTCCATTAAAAAACCAAACTATCATATATATCATAATTCAAACTCCATTACATAAACTTGTTCAAACAAAAATCCATCAACATTGTTTGTACTTTAGCAAATCTCCCATAACACATATCAAAACAATCCACAAAAATCATTGCCTAAACTTGTCCAACAAAAATCACATAGGTTGTCATCCTTACAAAATAGGATACACCGATACCTAAAAAAATAGGATACGGATACGTCGGGGATACGGCTGTATATTTCATTTTAACCCCACCGTATCCTAAATGTATCCTGCCGTATCCCCAGAGTATCCTTTGCATATCCGAAACATATGGCCTTGTATGCTTGCTGGATCATGTCTGCTTGTGTTTTGAATTTTATGAGAATCCCAGCTGATAGATCCAGCAAGAAACAAACATAATCTCTCCAGCAGCAGAGGGGTAAACATTATCAGATAACATGATGACCAAATAAGAATAAAGGTAACAGCTCTTGGCCCTCCAAATCATTGGAGTTGAAAGAGCAAATCAGACCAAACTAATCCCAGAAAGCTTAACAATCATTCAGAACAGGGGAAAACAACATTGAAAGAGTAATTCAAAAATCATTCATTTCTGGTCTGGTGGCAGCAAAACAGAATTTTCAACAGAGGCAATTGAAACAAAACATCAATACCCAACCCCCTATGACTTCGTGAAAGCTAGTCTCTCAGCAGAAGGCTTCGATGTCGTGTATGATATCAACGGTATGAATACCATAACTTTCTACTCATGTAATTCTCACAATTCATACTCCCCCCTCTACTGCAATAAAAAGAACTGTTGTTTCATTTTATCTGAAGATGTACTATTTTATGGGTTTTAATGAAGATTTTTGGCAAATCTTCAGGAATAGAGGCCGAGGAGGTGGAACCAATATTGGATGCCTTACCAAAGCTCGAACAGTAAGCTACAAACGATCTAATTTCTGACACATCGTTCATTTCATGAAATATGCAGTTGTGTGCAATGACTTAATGATCAGGACAGGTGGTGCTTTGGTTTCTGCAATCAAGCATTTTAGTTTTGGTCTTCTCTTTGACTATGGCCCCAATTACAAATCTAAACACTACTTAAACATTCCAAGAGGAGGAGATAAGAGTACGCGGGAATGACATCAAATAAACAAAGTTGCAATATTTTGAAATTGTCTGTAGTTATAGCACTTTCTCAATATTGGTTTCCAATTTCCACTTGTGAAGCACCAAAACAAAGTCTCATACAGAAACAGAGAAAGGAAAAAGCAAAGCCTCATAGAAATGGAATGGTCATAAGCAAGCCTCAATCTTCAATTAATCAGTAAATTGCTACAATGTACAAGGATCGATAGTAACAATCTAGGGTGAACTAGGGTAAATTGCTAAGAGTGCAGAGACCAATAGTGTCATTGAAAGGTTGCCGAGGGGTCTAGGGGATTTGGTGTTACCGCAATATTCAGAATCTAACTTCAGGGGCCAGCTAATAGATCAATAAAACACTCTCTTGCCTTACAAAGCATTATTTTCGAGGTTTGATTCTGATAAAAAAAAAAACTAATCTAAGTATAATAAGATGATATTATTAAGATTAAAGTTAGAATACTTCTAATTCACTACGTATTGAGGTTATGTTTTTTTTATGCTTGCAGACTACTACTCCAAGTGTAAGAAAAGAGACCAGATAACTAGTTCCTCTAATATACTTCAAAAGTGTAGTTCTAAGGCATTCAATATTTCATCACGTTGCTGTTACATTTAGAACATGCAAAATCAAAAGCTCCAAATAAGAACATTCCTAACTTCTAATTCCATTACCATAATCAAAACATACAAAATACACATCCATTTGAGCAGAAAGTCTCCAAAACTACTATGGATACTAAAATAAGAAGGAAAAAAACAGCTGCGTGCCAAAAATCTTAGGGCTGATGTTCCAATCCCGAGCCAACAGTCTAATATCATATGAGCCCTTAATCCTTCTCCATGAGCAGATAGTTTCTCTAACCCTTCTACATAACCCTCTAATTCCCACTAGAAACTCGTTTTGGGTTGCTCCTTCCAAAACAACCCAAAACGAAAGACATTAAAATTAAGGGACACTAAAATGAGCATAATGATAGCTTTGCATGTGCCGAAAGAGTAAATACGACCAATTTTGTTGTTAATAAAATACATCCAGTATTTTAGTATGTTGTATCTTATCAACAAAATAGCGTTTGTATCTGAAGTTGAGAAAACACAACTAAACTCACCACAGAAATAGGGTGAAGGATTTGTTGATTAAAATTGACAAAAGAAACCAAGACATGAATTTTTATAGCCCACACGACATCTTTTGAACTTGCTCCAAGCCGGAGAGTAAAAATTACCCAATAGTTTCTCTGAAAAATTGATTCAGGGTTCAAATTTCAGAGAGATACGAAGGGAGAGAACCAATTGAATCAAACAATCAAAAATCTAGAACAAAGAGAGAGAGAGAGAGAGACCTGTCGTCTTCGTCTTCTCCAGGTGCGGTGTGGCGTGGAGGAGAAACTGATGGATGTTTACTGAGAGAACGAGAGGGGGAAAATCTGGAAAAGAGAACGATGTTTACAATGTTGAGAGAGAGAGAGAGAGAGAGAGAGAGAGAGAGAGAGAGAGAGAGAGAGATTACAGCGACAGGAAGGAGGGAGTAACCCACCTGTTCGTCTTCGATCGTCTTCTCTGAATCGGAGTTTGGTGTGGCTTAATTAGCTGGTGAGAAGGAGTGAAGAGATGGATGTTTACTGGGGTTGGGTTGTGGGACCATAGATTTTAGTGACAAAATTATTCCTCACTTCCAATTTTAAGTCCCGCCCAATACTTATTACACCTTGCCAAAATGAAATTCAGTAAAATCAAATTGATTTTAGTACCATCAGTGACGAGAAAACTTTCCTCACCCTAAGTGTTCTCTTTTGTGAGGAATTTTTCTGTCGTCTATTGGTTTGAGGATTTCACACACTCGGAAAAAGATATGGAGGGAATTTATTAGCGACGAAAAAAATAATTTCCTCACCTATAATTTCATTTGTCCTCAGTTTTTAGAGACGAAAAAGAAAATTCCTCACCAATTTACTACTATTGGCGACAAAATAAAATTTCCTCTCCCTTAAATTTGTTTTTCCTTCTAATTGGAGTCGAAACATGTTTTTCCTCTCTAAATAGACATATAAGAGACGAAATTTAGTTTCGTCACCAGGAATTTCGTCATTAATTATCATTTTTGTTGTAGTATCTGTTCGGCTTGGATTCAGTACATCAAATAACGTAGCAGAGTACGAGGCACTCTTAGCTGGGTTAAGGAGTGCAAAGACCCTGAAAGTAACAAGAATTAGGGTATATTGTGATTCACAACTTGTGGTGAATCAACTATCCGGGGAATATGAAGCCCGGAGTGAGAAGATGGCAGCCTATGTGGAAGCAGCCAAGGATCTACTTGATACTTTTGAAAAGGTGTACATCGAGCAGATAAGCTTTGGACAGAATGTCCATGCAGATTCACTAGCCTGGTTGGCCACAGTTGTACCAACAGAGCTCAAGAGAAGGGTGGCAGTAGATTATCTTGTTGAGCCGAGCTTTGGAAGGAGCGTGGAATTTGTCTTGGACGTGAACCAAGGACCAAGTTGGATGGATCCAATTGTGTAATTTTTACAATATGATACACTCCCCTATGATAAAAAGAAGCTCACAAAATAAAAACCAAGTCTGCACGGTTTTGGCTGTCACCAGAAGGTAAGTTGTACAGAAAATCCTTCACCGGTCCATATTTACTTTGTGTGCACCCCGAGATGGTGCAAAAATTCCTCCATGAAATCCATGAGGGGACGTGTGGAAGCCATGCTGGGGGCAGGTCCACTGCCCACCGAGAAATTACCCAAGGTTATTGGTGGCCACACATGCAAGAAGATGCAAAGGTGTATGTAAAAATTTGTGAGAAGTGTCAAAAATTCTCACCAATGATTCGAACACCAGCAGAAGATTTGGTGCCATTGACGAGTCCTTGGCCGTTTGCTCAATGGAGAATGGACATCGTGGGTCCTCTCCACAAGGCAACAGCCAAAAGGAAATTTCTATTAGTAGCGACGGATTATTTCACCAAATGGATTGAGGCAGAACCATTGGCCAAAATCACTGAACCTATGATTGAAAGGTTCGTTTGGAAGAGCATTATTACTCGGTTTGGGGTCCCTTATTCGTTGATTACAGATAATGGGTCCCAATTTCAAAAGAAGTTTAAGGCTTTCTGTGCCCAATATGGCATAAGAAATTATTACTCAGCCCCAGCCTACCCTTAGAGTAATGGGCAAACAGAGGCATCCAATAAAACCATTCTTGATGGGATCAAGAAGAGGTTGGATAAGGCAAAGGGAAAATGGCCCGATGAGCTGCCCTGGTCCTGTGGGCGCACCGAACAACACCTAGGAGGTCTACGGGAGAGACCCCCTATTCTTTGGCATACGGAACAGAGGCAGTAATACCTTTGGAGATTGGTCTACCGACCAACAGGACAGCATTGGTTGAGAGTGGGGGAAATGATAGGGCCCTAGAAATTGAGCTCAACCTTGCCGAAGAGAGGAGAGAGAGGGCTCTGGTGCATTTGGCTTCCTATTAGCAACAGCTGATGAAAAGCTACAACAAGCATGTCAACCCATGAGAATTTGGTATTCGAGACCTTGTACTACGAAAAGTGCTCGGTAATACCAAGGTGGCGAACGAAGGCAAGTTGGGGGCCAATTGGGAAGGTCCATATCGAGTAAGTGAGATTATAAGCATAGGGGCTTATAGATTGATAGATATGGACGGAAACCCAGTGCCAAGGCCTTGGAATGTCCACAATCTGAGAAAATTTTTTGTTTAAAAGAATTTAGTTTTATTTCATTTTGTTTTTAGGACGTACTACGTGATTGTGTGGGAGTTATGAATAAATCTCCTTTGTGTTTTATTACTTGTTAGTTGCAAAGGGTATGAATAATGCCCCCTTGAGTTCAAAGGATTATGAATAAAATTATATTTTTGCAATATATCAATTTTTCAGAAATTTTGTTTCCCGTTCTACCTACCTCTAGTTTGTTTATAGAATACAAAATTCGGACTTATATTCCTTTTTTTCGTATTGGGGAGCAGGGCATAGGCATGAATGCTTATGCACGTACGAATACACGTATTATGTGGCTATAGTACGAGAACACTTACGCTTTTGTCTAAAGTATGGGAAACTTAGACTATACAAGTATGCAAAAATCTTTACCTATGCATATATGCACAGATTGCTACGTACGACACAAACTTATAAGCAAGTACGAAACACTTGAATGGCAAAATGACGAACATATGTTTAGATGAATCTATCTAAGTATGAAATACTTAGGGTTCAGTTTAAGTATGAGAAACTTATATGAAGTACATGTTTTCAAGTAAGAAATACTTGGGCATAGACACAACGAAAAATGGAGGTACGAGATACCAGATAAACATTTCAAAAACCAGAGTTTTCGGCCATGTGGGGCCGAGCAAAACAAATATTATGCCACGAGGGGCCGAATACCTATGTTGATGCCACGCAAGGCTAAACACTATAGTCACGCAGGACCAGCAAAAGTGTTCTAAGTGTTAGGAGGAGTACTTACTTATCAGTCCAGATTCTGGACCTCTGGAGGAGTCTCACTTGGAAATTCTTCACTGACCACAGTGTTGGAACCATCACCAACAACATTCTCCTCTAGGTTGATAGGTTCATTAGTTGTTTCTTGAACAGGTGATTGAATAGGATGAGCATCATGAGAGCCAGTTGGTGTGTCCTTTTCGGCATTAGCAAAGTCATCAATCTGTTGCTCCATATCATCCTCATGCTGCCCCATGGAATCCTGAGTATTAGGAAGCTGGCTGCTCGGAAGATCATTATTCACCCAAAGGGAAGAACCTTTTGGGACACCAACCTTTGTTAGGCACGCTTCCTAGCATACCGCCCAGATTTGATCCTGAATCGCTGGCATTTGATCAACATAGCTGGCTGTTGCAGCATCAAAACCTTTTTTGTAGCCTTCTTCATAAGCAGCTTTCTTGGTGCTATCAATTTCTGACAAAGCCTGATTAAGGCTATCTTCGGCTATCTCGAGTTTGCCCTTTCCCTCATTAAACTCAGACTTGGCTTTGTCTCTCTCTCTTTCCAATCTTGAGACTGTTCGGAGAAGCCTAGTGTTGTCATTCAAAAGTCTAATCCTTTCGGACTCAGCTTCTTGAAACTTCTGGCCCAGTGTGATCATCTTTTGGATGAACTGTGAGATATCAAGTTTAGATTAAAATCAGAAATCAAATCACTATGAGATAAGTCAACTTGGGTTACGAGTAAACCAAATTACCTTAATTCCACTAACAAGTCCAGTGGACACCAGCCTGTCAGGGGGAGATGTGGACTCCTTCTGCATATCCACCAACAGTAATAGGCCTCGAGCAAGGGCCAGCGCAGTCTTCGAAGAGCTCACACTATCACCAATATTGATGGGCCGGTCACCTCTAATGAGATGAGAGGTCCAGGCTTCTGGAAGTACTTGGGAACTCAAAGAGAGAGGCGGTTGGTTGGACACGTCGGCCTGCGCGGCAGCACTAGTTGGGTCTTCTGATCTAGGACGTTTGTCTCGATGGGCATCACTGGCATTGAGAGCAGTGTCTGCTCCCCGAGGAGACGAAAAGGAGCGGGTAGAACCCCCCCTGTTACGACGATGTGTAGGAGGACTATGTCCGGTCGATGCCACCCGATCAAAGCCACGCCCCCGGGCAGAAATAGTTAGAAGAGAGCTAAGGTTTACAGGTTGATGAGACATTATACCTAAGTTTGGTGGAGAAGGAGAATATCCAGACGACGAGGATTGACTAGTGTCACGATCTTGAGTTGGTTGTTCGGCTCATCGTTGGCTAGACCATCTAATGATCAAACGTGGTAATGGGACACCTTCTGTAACGCCCCGAATTTTGGGTACGTTAAAAAGACATTTTATTCATAAAATCAAATGGAGTCTGGCTCGTTATTACAATAAAACTCCCACAAGAGTTCAATATTTACACAAATGGAGGGGGTTCTAGGGTTCCTAACTATAGCTCCTCCTGATCCTCCATTCTTGCCAGCTCCTCAGCTCCAAAAGCCTCCACGGTGATCTGCTTACCCTGATCATCTACAAAATCTAACACATTATACCGGCGTCGCCACTCATATAATATGTCAGGGTCACCAAAGGGTAACACCGTGAGCTACAACAGCTCAACAGGACAATCCCATACCCGCCAACCCATAACTTACGACAATAGGTTATAATAAAACATCAATTTCCACATGATACGTATATACACCGATACAAAAGACAATGTCAAAAACACATCTGCAATCGTTATTCGAACTATCGTAGGTGTCCATGATTCTCTTTGTTTCTCCTACGCGACTCATCGTAGACTGTGTCAACATTTTTCACATTTCATAAACGTATCACCTTTTCAAAAACTCGTTTTTAACGCACCCAACCTCGGTTCCGCCGTTCCGGGTTCCCGAGTATCCTCACAATGGTTCCGCCGTCCCGGGTTCCCATTGGCACACATTGCATTGGCTCCGTACCGCGGATAACAAAGCACACACCCAACCTCGGTTCCGCCGTTCCGGTCTCCCGAGTATCCTCACAATGGTTCTGCCGTCTCGGGTTCCCATTGGCACACAATTGCATTGGCTCCGTACCGCGGATAACCAAGCCATACCTCACCATGGTTCCGCTGCTCCGAATTCCCATGGGAACGCACACAACCTCACAATGGTTCCATTTTTCCCGGATCCCCATTGGAACACACACAAAAAACACACACCACACAATGGGCAAGTCCGGCCACATTGCGGTTTCCAAAACATTTCAAAAATCGTTTGTTTAACTCACCCAACCTCGGTTCCGCCGTTCCGGGTTCCCGAGTATCCTCACAATGGTTCCGCCGTCCCGGGTTCCCATTGGCACACATTGCATTGGCTCCGTAACGCGAATAACCAAGCCACACACCCAACCTCGGTTCCGCCGTTCCGGTCTCCCAAGTATCCTCACAATGGTTCCGCCGTCTCGGGTTCCCATTGGCACACAATACACACACATAATGCCACACAAAACTGGTCATTATGTAGTTTCAAAATATTTTCTTCCTCGAAAAATATTTCCTTTCATTAACCACACCCTAGGTGTCATGTTTCTACTTCCTCGGTTCTCGTGTCACGTTATCATGCATAGACTCCGCGGTAGGACAAAAGTAAGCATGAAACATACTAACAAGATCATCCAATTCTATACTACTTATCATGCTAAGTCACCATTTATAGCATAACGCCACATGTACGGATGCCCTTGGAGTGTATCACTTATGCTTATTCAAAGCACAACGCTACATGTACGGACGTCTTTGGAGTGAAATCACTTATGCTTTATCACACCACAAGTAATACAAGCAACTCATATATGCATACTCATAACCATCTTAAATATCAAAAATACAAATACTTCGAGATAAGTAAGTAAGGATGCACAACATATAATTAGGAGTAGCAGATAGAGAGAATCTACCATTCTTTCCTAGCGGTTCAAAATAACAACGTTATACTTGAGTAAGTAAGTAAATAGGAAGTAAGTAAGGATTTCCTTACCGTTCTTCTAGGCGGTAGTAACGGCTATGGAAGGTACGTCGGCTATCGGACGGAGTAACCTCCTACGGTAGTTCCCGGTAGCTTCGAAAGAGAAAGGTCTCTCTCGAAACCTAATCTTGACTAACACTACTCTACTTTATGGATCGAAGGGTGGTCGAGTGGCGGTTTAGTGGCGTTTTTGGATGAGTTTCTTGAAGAACACAAGAAGAACTCAAGAAAAAGAAGAACAAAAGAAAGAACAAAGAAAGAACAAGATTTTTCTAGAGAGAGAAGTTGCTAGGTGAAGGTGTGAGTTGAATGCTTGGAATGGCTTGCTATTTATAGGCAAAACCTTGGGCTCTCCCTCTCCTCTCATGGCCGGCCCTCTCTCTCTCCAATACTCCATGGATTTGCTCCATTAAGTCATCAAATCACCTCACATGTCATGCCATGCCTTGTCCAATCATATCTTAGGTGTAAGGCTATAGAATCAAGTAAGATCTTAGGCTTTTTAGGTGAATCTAGGTAATTATAACCTAGGTCTAGCCTGTAGTCAAAATCTTAGGCTAAGAAAGGCTAGGATAATGGCCCATCATAGGTTGTCTTTAGGCAAAAAAAGACTTAGGCCTATTAAGGTAGCTTGCATGGCTAGGTTAGTCCTTGGATTGGACTATGGGAGATTTGTTGGAAGGAAAGGAGACAAGGGGTACAAGATTTGGTCTAAAACAATAATGGAAGGTCAATGGAGATTAGATTTGCCAAGGATTGGAAGGATGAAAAAGATCTTGGTGAGTACAACCCAATCTTTCTTCTTTCTTTCCTCCTCCTCTCTCTCTCTCTCTCTCTCTCTCTCTCTCTCACAAGTACACTTATATAATATAAATGCAAGAAATAATAGGAAAGGTACAAAGTACAAGATTCTTTCCAAATCCAAAAACCAATAAACAATCCTAATTAGACACATGTCCCATTAAATAAATAAACTAGTATACTAATGTACTCTAGAAAGATCAACTCTCCAATAAATTAATCCAATTGGGTACAAAACCCCAATATAATAAGAGAGTACTTAGGAGAATCTTAGGCCTTAAAGGCTACTAAGTACTTTTTATAATAAAATAACATGTACTTTATCACATGGGGTTTAAGAAAAAGACTAGTTTAATAAACTCATGCACTTGTTGGAAAGATTAAACCTTTTACCCAATGGATAATAAATCCCCTAACTTTTATTGTCCAATGGACAAAAGTTAAAAGGAAACTTTTATATTAAAATATTCAAGGTCCTTTAAAGCATGTGACAAAAGCCTTATATTTAAATATAGGTGTGGTACCAAGTACCCAAATTAAATAAAAAGGCTAGAATTCTCCCCATTAGATTATAATAGAGTACAAGTACTAAGAAATCTAGGGTTTAGATATACCCCAATATTTTAATGCATAAAATCACATGGGAAATCTATACTTGATTATTTAAATAGAACCTTGTACCTTGTTGGAAGATTAAGGCTATTACCCAATGGATAATAATTTTCCTAGCGGGTAAAGACCAAAGGATAAAAGAAGTACAAGTACTTTTATATTTAAAATAAGATTTTGAAAAGACTACATGTACTTTTAGTCAAATATTATAATGAAAGGCTTGTTGTCCAATGGACAAAAATTACCCTAACCATTATGGACCAATGGGTAAAGGCAAAGGTTCAAAAGGTCCAAAAGGTTCATCTAGCAACTAGGTGAGTTTGGTTGCTCGGTTCCTCCAAGAAGTCGGTTGGAAATCTAATTCGATTGGCCCCGAAGGACTAGAATCTAATTACGATGGAAATTTTAACAAGAAATCATATAGCCACTCAAGAGAAAATAAGTAATTCAAATAAAATTCAAATATTTAACGAAAGTTTTACTGACCAAAATTCTGGGGCGTTACAATCTATCCCCCTTAAAACAATTTCGTCCTCGAAATTGGCGCGCGACTACAGATTAGACTAGGTCGCTAAACCGATCTTGGAATCATCGACTATCCCCCTTAAAAATTGGAGTAGGTTACCATCAATCGAATTAAGCCTCATCACTTGCTTAACGAGATGGGTTTGAAGTTGATTCTGTCGTCGAACAGCTTGCCTCGTCGTACGCCTTTGGTAAGGTCTCCATCGTAAATACCAACGCCAAATGCAAAACTTCTACCAAATCATCATGCGGACTTGTATCCTACAAGCGTTCCTTGTACATCCTTGTTGAACCCTCATGCTTCTCGATATTAAACCTATTTCCAAAAATATGAAACAATGGGTCCATAATCGTAAGGCATGAATATTCCATCCTCATTCGGGGAATAAACGGATTTCAGAAGGCAATCCTTGCGGTACTCTATGAACTCGGATATTACGAACGAAGGCAGTGAAAGAACTTATGCAGTTACGGAAAGATAAACCTTCCTAACTTCTCACAGTCGAAGCGTGCCTTCTTTCTTCTTCTCGAACGATGCCGGTGCTTCCCATGGTGACGTATTGGCCTAGTAAATCCTTTGTACATCAGCTCCTTCGATTGGGTCTTAAGCTCATTTAGCTTGCAGGGTCATTTGGTACAACGTCATAGAGATTGGTGCGATTCCCGGTTAAAGTTCTATAGAGAAGTCTATTTCTCCTTAAGGCGATAAGCCAGGAAGTTTTTCAGGGAAAACATCGGCATACTCGCACACGATGTGTGGAAATCCCACTTCCATTCTATTGGCTTCCTTCAATTGGAGACTAGCGAGCCATCCAAATAGTTGGTTCTTCCATCTTGATCTCCTCGTCGCCGAACTCGCTGTCCTTCTATCCCCCTTAAAAGGAATCGAGTCCCTTCTAGGGTATAAGTTGTCACCATTCTTCTAATGGCAGTCTACAATCGCTTGACGTGCAGATCGCTAGTCCATCCCCAGGATTACGTCGAAATTCTCCATGTCGATCACTCTAAGATTGCGAGTTAGGCACGAGTTAGCTACCTTGAGTTTGCACTCTCCACACACTAGACTAACAGTTATACTCCCCCCAGACGGTGATGTTACTTTCGTACACGTACTTAGGGGTTCTGTTTCTAGTGCTAGTGCAGTTACGCAGGCAGTAGATGTAAATGAATGCGATGCTCAAGCTTGTATGCAGGTACTATACAATAGTAGTGTACCTTGGATCACAGAGGGATCCTGCTCCTGTGCCTTAGTTTGTAGCACAAAGATACGCCCTCCAGTGCTTTGCTAGTATCCCATGGGCTGCTTTCCCTTGTTTTGCCCATTCTGCTGCTGTGATGAGCCTCCAGGGTTTTGCTTCATAAAACCTGTCTGTCCAAAGCTCCCATTACCCTCCTTCTGAGGTTGCGAGCATTGGCGACTGTAGTGGCCCATAGCCTAACAGTTGTAGCACCGAACTGTCGTTAAGTCTCGACCACTTCTCTTCTGCTCGCCACTTTCGGAGATTGCAGTCTTCCAGGGTTGGTTGCTTTGAGACGGGGTAAAGGGTTTGGTGGAGTAGGGTCCACGGTTATCGCCGAGGGTTTGGATTCGGATTGGTCCACCGGCATTGCCCGTTGCCTTCCTCCATCGAGTTTTGAAGTCAGCCTCCTCGCTTTCCAGGCGGAGAGCACACTGGACCACACCATTATAGGTGGTAAAGGCGTGTGCCACTACAGCCCTTCGAGTGGTAGTCAGCCCCCACTCGAATCTTCTTGCCTTCCCGTCTTCGGTTGCTACAGCGGTTGGGGCGTAACGGGATAGCTCTTCAAATTTGGCCGCGTACTGGGTCACGGTCATCGTCCCTTGGTTCAGGCTCATAAATTCCTGCTCCTTGGCTAAGCGAAGGGGTGTAGGGAAGTATTTGTTGAGGAATAGGGTTTCAAACTCGGCAAACGTCATGGTGGCTATGGCATGGGTGGCCTCCATTAACTCCCACCAGTAGCGGGCTTCTCCCTTCAGCTGGTAAGTGGCTAAGGCCACACGGTCTCCATTCCGGGTGATCTCCAAGGTGTCCAGGATCACCTTGGTTTCTTTCAGCCAGGCTTCAGCCATGGTAGGGTTAGGATCTTCGTTGAAAGTTGGGGGTCGACGTTTGCAGAACTCGTTCATCGCTCGGGCTCGGGTCATAGGCTCGTTGTCGTGGTTCTGGTTTTGGCGGTTAGCGTTCAAGGCAGTTACAAGTGCTTGCATGATGTGTGCTAGGTCGGGGTTGGGATTAGGGTTAGAGGAGTCACCGGTCTCATATCCTATTCCGCTGCGTCGGTTCACCATCTACGAGTGGAAATTGAAAGGGGGAGGTTTAGTCTACCGAATCGATTTTCCCTTTTGTAAAAGGCGCTTCCTACTAAGGGTCAAATAGTATGCAATGGTACTCTTTTTAACAATAAAGCATGTTTTTCATAGATAAGAACATCATACAACATAAGCATAGAATTCTACTACAAGGCAAGTAGAGACACGAGATTTTTCCTAACACAAGTTGAAAATGATCCTAATCCTTAACATCCTACATCCCGAAGGATTACAATTGCTTCTAGGTCGGCCTCAGATATGCCTAATTGGCGTCCTCTGCTTTTGGGGTCTCGTCCTCTTCGAGATTCTCTTCACCTAACAGGTTTTCCTCCTCGGTCACCTCATTGGCGTCCTTATTACCGTCAATTTCTTCCTTCTTAACTCCAACCTCAAAGTTCTCCATCGGGGGTAAGATACCGAAATACTCATGGAAAGCAGACAGGATCAGAAACATTTTCGAAAACCAGGGGTCCTCCTCCACGGGAATAGGGGTATACTACTGCACCCTCATGAAATCTCATTTTTCTGCGAGTATAGCAGCAATGAAGTCGGGATTCTCCGCCAGTTGAGTTGTCATAGCTTCTATGGCATCCTTGAGTTGGCGAGCTCCAACCAATAGGTTAACTAGATGGTTCATCTACAAGGAAAGGTTTCAACCTCAATTAGGAATATCCTACGACAGGGTAATCACTTAAGAAGATTTGAATCTATGTTCCACCTTCGATTCTTGATTTAAGTCATCATCCAACTGTTCGGGAATTCCCAGCTCGGCCGTACTGCCAATTTTCGTGCCTTGCTTCAATCCGAAGATTGTTTTGACAGAATTCCACCCAATTTGGGACGGTAAACTTAAACTCAATTCATGTTTGTGCAACGGTCGCACTATCTCGTGGTTCTACCCATTCTACCCATGGCCGAGGTTTTGAACCTAAAGCTTTGATACCAAGTTGTAACGCCCTGAATTTTGGGTACGTTAAAAAGACATTTTATTCATAAAATCAAATGGAGTCTGGCTCGTTATTACAATAAAACTCCCACAAGAGTTCAATATTTACACAAATGGAGGGGGTTCTAGGGTTCCTAACTACAGCTCCTCCTGATCCTCCATTCTTGCCAGCTCCTCAGCTCCAAAAGCCTCCACGGTGATCTGCTTACCCTGATCATCTACAAAATCTGACACATTATACCGGCGTCGCCACCCATATAATATGTCAGGGTCACCAAAGGGTAACACCGTGGGCTACAACAGCTCAGCAGGACAATCCCATACCCGCTAACCCATAACTTACGACAATAGGTTATAATAAAACATCAATTTCCACATGATACGTATATACACCGATACAAAAGACAATGTCAAAAACACATCCGCAATCGTTATTCGAACTATCGTAGGTGTCCATGATTCTCTTTGTTTCTCCTACGCGACTCATCGTAGACCGTGTCAACATTTTCCACATTTCATAAACGTATCACCTTTTCAAAAACTCATTTTTAACACACCCAACCTCGGTTCCGCTGTTCCGGGGTTCCCGAGTATCCTCACAATGGTTCCGCCGTCCCGGGTTCCCATTGGCACACATTGCATTGGCTCCGTACCGCGGATAACCAAGCACACACCCAACCTCGGTTCCGCCGTTCTGGTCTCTCGAGTATCCTCACAATGGTTCCGCCGTCCCGGGTTCCCATTGGCACACAATTGCATTGGCTCCGTACCGCGGATAACCAAGCCATACCTCACCATGGTTCCGCTGCTCCGGATTCCCATGGGAACGCACAAAACCTCACAATGGTACCGTTTTTCCCGGATCCCCATTGGAACACACACAAAAAACACACACCACACAATGGGCAAGTCCGGCCACATTGCGGTTTCCAAAACATTTCAAAAATCATTCGTTTAACTCACCCAACCTCGGTTCCACAGTTTCGGGTTCCCGAGTATCCTCACAATGGTTCCGCCGTCCCGGGTTCCCATTGGCACACATTGCATTGGCTCCGTAACACGAATAACCAAGCCACACACCCAACCTCGGTTCCGCCGTTCCGGTCTCCCGAGTATCCTCACAATGGTTCCGCCGTCCCGGGTTCCCATTGGCACACAATACACACACATAATGCCACACAAAACAGGTCATTATGTAGTTTCAAAATATTTTCTTCCTCGAAAAACATTTCCTTTCATTAACCACACCCTAGGTGTCATGTTTCTACTTCCTCGGTTCTCGTGTCACGTTATCATGCATAGACTCCACGGTAGGACAAAAGTAAGCTTGAAACATACTAACAAGATCATCCAATTCTATACTACTTATCATGCTAAGTCACCATTTATAGCATAACGCCACATGTACGGACGCCCTTGGAGTGTATCACTTATGCTTATTCAAAGCACAACGCCACATGTACGGACGTCTTTGGAGTGAAATCACTTATGCTTTATCACACCACAAGTAATACAAGCAACTCATATATGCATACTCATAACCATCTTAAATATCAAAAATACAAATACTTCGAGATAAGTAAGTAAGGATGCACAACATATAATTAGGAGTAGTAGATAGGGAGAATCTACCATTCTTTCTTAGCGGTTCAAAATAACAACGTTATACTTGAGTAAGTAAGTAAATAGGAAGTAAGTAAGGATTTCCTTACCGTTCTTCTAGGCGGTAGTAACGGCTACGGAAGGTACGTCGGCTATCGGACGGAGTAACCTCCTACGGTAGTTCCCGATAGCTTTGAAAGAGAAAGGTCTTTCTCGAAACCTAATCTTGACTAACACTACTCTACTTTATGGATCGAAGGGTGGTCGAGTGGCGGTTTAGTGGCGGCTTTGGATGAGTTTCTTGAAGAACACAAGAAGAACTCAAGAACAAGAAGAACAAAAGAAAGAACAAAGAAAGAACAAGATTTTTCTAGAGAGAGAAGTTGCTAGGTGAAGGTGTGAGTTGAATGCTTGGAATGGCTTGCTATTTATAGGCAAAACCTTGGGCTCTCCCTCTCCTCTCATGGCCGGCCCTCTCTCTCTCCAATCCTCCATGGATTTGCTCCATTAAGTCATCAAATCACCTCACATGTCATGCCATGCCTTGTCCAATCATATCTTAGGTGTAAGGCTATAGAATCAAGTAAGATCTTAGGCTTTTTAGGTGAATCTAGGTAATTATAACCTAGGTCTAGCTTGTAGTCAAAATCTTAGGCTAAGAAAGGCTAGGATAATGGCCCATCATAGGTTGTCTTTAGGCAAAAAAAGACTTAGGCCTATTAAGGTAGCTTGCATGGCTAGGTTAGTCCTTGGATTGGACTATGGGAGATTTGTTGGAAGGAAAGGAGACAAGGGGTACAAGATTTGGTCTAAAACAATAATGGAAGGTCAATGGAGATTAGATTTGCCAAGGATTGGAAGGATGAAGAAGATCTTGGTGAGTACAACCCAATCTTTCTTCTTTCTTTCCTCCTCCTCTCTCTCTCTCTCTCTCTCTCTCTCTCTCTCTATCTCTCTCTCTCGGCATCTCTCTCTCTCTCTCCCTCTCTCTCACAAGTACACTTATATAATATAAATGCAAGAAATAATAGGAAAGGTACAAAGTACAAGATTCTTTCCAAATCCAAAAACCAATAAACAATCCTAATTAGACACATGTCCCATTAAATAAATAAACTAGTGTACTAATGTACTCTAGAAAGATCAACTCCCCAATAAATTAATCCAATTGGGTACAAAACCCCAATATAATAAGAGAGTACTTAGGAGAATCTTAGGCCTTAAAGGCTACTAAGTACTTTTTATAATAAAATAACATGTACTTTATCACATGGGGTTTAAGAAAAAGACTAGTTTAATAAACTCATGCACTTGTTGGAAAGATTAAACCTTTTACCCAATGGATAATAAATCCCCTAACTTTTATTGTCCAATGGACAAAAGTTAAAAGGAAACTTTTATATTAAAATATTCAAGGTCCTTTAAAGCATGTGACAAAAGCCTTATATTTAAATATAGGTGTGGTACCAAGTACCCAAATTAAATAAAAAGGCTAGAATTCTCCCCATTAGATTATAATAGAGTACAAGTACTAAGAAATCTAGGGTTTAGATATACCCCAATATTTTAATGCATAAAATCACATGGGAAATCTATACTTGATTATTTAAATAGAACCTTGTACCTTGTTGGAAGATTAAGGCTATTACCCAATGGATAATAATTTTCCTAGCGGGTAAAGACCAAAGGATAAAAGAAGTACAAGTACTTTTATATTTAAAATAAGATTTTGAAAAGACTACATGTACTTTTAGTCAAATATTATAATGAAAGGCTTGTTGTCCAATGGACAAAAATTACCCTAACCATTATGGACCAATGGGTAAAGGCAAAGGTTCAAAAGGTCCAAAAGGTTCATCTAGCAACTAGGTGAGTTTGGTTGCTCGGTTCCTCCAAGTAGTCGGTTGGAAATCTAATTCGATTGGCCCCGAAGGACTAGAATCTAATTAGGATGGAAATTTTAACAAGAAATCATATAGCCACTCAAGAGAAAATAAGTAATTCAAATAAAATTCAAATATTTAACGAAATTTTTATTGACCAAAATTCAAGGGCGTTACACCTTCTGAGATAGGCACCTCACCTGGTAGGTAGGGATTTCTTTGCCTTTTTTATGTGTGAATATGTTGATTAGGTGTGAACATCGTGCCTATATTGGTTGTTGTTGTTGAAATCCCAAAATATGCAGAATCTTTGCTTGAAACCTCGGGGTATCGATACAACTTAAGTATTGTATCAATATTATAAACTTATCTTTTTGGGCAATTTATATTGTATCGATACGGTTTTGGTGCGTATCGATACCTGGACCTTAAGTCCAGTTTTGCTCCTACTGCTTTTTCGTCGATTGTTTTGACCCCTGATCACATCTAAACCCTTTTGGACACCTCGTAATCTATCTCAAGTTCGTCTAATTGACTTCCTTTGACCATTTGATGCTATTCTTGTTCCGTTGGTCTCCCCGTTAGCAAGAACCGAATAAGGAATTACTTAGTTTAAACATCGTTAAAGTGCATTCTATAGATTATTGGTATTTTTTATCGTTCATGGTACATTTGTGATGACGTTGGCATAATGTGTGATGTTTTATCCATGAATGTGATCATGGGGGAGTCTTAGCTTGCATATTGTATGAGAAAATAATTGATTGGGTCGAAAGTTGGTTTAGGGAGTCCCGTAACGCAAGGAGTGGTAATACGGAGACTTAGAGGGGTTTTGTAATGCAAGGGGTGATAATACGGTAACCCCAGTCATTAAGGATCACCGTGATGCAAGGGGTGGCAAGACGGTAATCCTCATGGTGTTATACAGTAACGCAAGGGGTGAAAAATACTGATAGTGGGAATTCGGGTTAGCAAGTCGAGTTGGGATTGTTTGAGTTGTTTGTGTCATATGACTTATGCATTCAATCTAGAAAGTGGCTCATTTACAAGTTGATTGATTACCATCTATCGAGCTGTATTTCCTTATCTCCTCTCATTTTGCACTTATCATCATATCAATACATAAGATTGGTAAAATTTTTCCTACTGGGCTAGTGTAACTCAACCTAATCTTTCTCTTTAGGACAAAATGCTGGGCAATAGATTGCATGCATTCGTGTGCTTGGACATGAAGACTTTTTGGGAGCTAACCTTGTTTTAGTTACTTAATCATCTTTTGTAATTGATTTAATTTTGGTAAAGATGAGTTTGTAACTATTGTTCTTGAATTCCTTTTGACTAAAAAGTTTGTAATACTCTAAACAGTTTCGTACTTGTAATTAAGTTGATTTGGGTCGTGGCGCCAAAGTTGTATAATTTTAACTTTTGGGGACTTGCTTGTAAATTTAAACAGTTGGGAACTCTTTTGGGTATTATTTATGTTATGCGAGGATCTTTTATCAAATTGGATTATTTATTTATGTTGATAATCGAGGGCGTGACAAATTGGTATCAGAGCATCTTGGTTTGAATACCTTGAGACCATGGGGAGACTTTCAGTCTCATGGGTTTAAAATGTCACGCTTTTGCATAACATATGTGTGCCAATGTGCATTGACATGACATGACTTATGTAGCATTACATTTCAATATAGTAGAGTGGCATGGAGTTGCTTTGACCCGTGTTGGGATAGTTTGGGGCTTTGACTTCGTGAAATGATGCTATTGTTGACGAACCTTCTCTTTCTTATAACTTGTAGTAAGATGCCTCCGAGAACGCGTGCTAGAGCAGGTGAGGTCGAAAGTCAGGGTGGACATGGTTGTGGTCGTGGTCGTGGTCGTGGTTATGATCGAGAGGCGCCTATTGAGGATGAGGTTAGCCATCACGAGGAAAATTCGGATGGGAATCCGGGGGAAGGGACCGGACACGGTCGGGGAGAGGAAGTCCTGGTCGTTCAAAATCCTTTTGCTAGGGATTTTGTTGCAGCTCTTGCAGCTGCAAACCTTCTAAACCCAACTCCTAGGGAGAGTGCGGACAATCGTGCCTTGTCGGCAATGAGGGAGTTCAACCGTAGAAACCCACCAACATTCGACGGGTCGAGTAGTGACCCTCTCGTGGCCGATCATTGGCTAGCCCAAATTCAAAACTCTTTAGGGCTCTTAAAATCATGGAAGATGAATTGCGAGTCAATATCGTGGCCGTTCAACTTACTGGGGAGGCTAATGAATGGTGGGAGTCCATGTTGGAATCAAGGAAGGATGCTAGGAGAGCGGTAAGGACCGCGGCTCAAGCAAATGAGCCAGACGTTGAGAACATAACATGGGCCGAATATGAGGTGCTCTTCAAGCAGCAATACTTTTTGGAAACGAGTCGCGACCAATTGAGAGATGAGTTTGAGAAGCTAGAGCAAGGGGATATGACTATGTCGGAATATGCTTTAAAGTTCCAATCTTTGTCTCGCTTTGCACCGGAGTTGGTGGCAACCGAGGAGAGGAAATGTAAGCGATTCAAGAAGGGTTTGCATGAAACTGTGAAGAGGATGGTAATGGCACAACGCAAGGGGAGATTTGCCGATGTTGTTGAATGTGCAAGGAGCATCGAGATACTAAAGGAGGCACCCAAAAATCATAAGGTTTGGGAATCGAGACAACCAGTAGAGTATGAGTTCTTCGTCAGGAAGTTTCGATCGTTAAGGGAGGAAGAGACAACGGGATCAAATGTTGACTTTGCAGGGTCCGTCAAACTTTAGGCCTCCACCATCATCTTCGTTCGGGACTCAGGGAGTCTCCAATAGGCCTCTGATCGTATGCCACGAATGTGGTCAAATGGGGCACATTCGTGCCCAGTGTCCGCGGCTTTTGGGAACATGCTTCACTTGTGAGAAAACCGATCATTTTGCTAGGAATTTTCCCCATGGGGATGGGGCACGTAGCGAGTCTGGTTTAGTGCAGCAGCCGAGGGGTGGTCAGAGTTCTAGTCGGCAATCGTTTCGGGGTCCTCAGAGGTAGTAGCAGCCTCACTTCCATCAGACCATGCCAGCTCAGGGATCTCAGGTTGAGAGAGGAGTGAGTTCTTCGACACCTACTTAGTGTTCTGGTCAGCGGAGTGGACATGTTCAGGGTCAGAGTCAGACTACTCGGGAAGGGCATTTGCAATCATTTCTGCTATTCCACCTCCACCACCTCCTGTTACTTCTTAGGCCCCAGAGACTTCGGTTGTGAGGGGTACATTTCTCTTATTGAGGATGAGGTTGTGATCGAGAGGCGCCTATTGAGGATGAGGTTAGCCATCACGGGGAAAATTCGGATGGGAATCCGAGGGAAGGGACCGGACACGGTCGGGGAGAGGAAGTCCTGGTCGTTCAAAATCCTTTTGCTAGGGATTTCGTTGCAGCTATTGCAGCTGCAAACCTTCTAAACCCAACTCCTAGGGAGAGTGCGGGCAATCGTGCCTTGTCGGCAATGAGGGAGTTCAACCGTAGAAACCCACCAACATTCAATGGGTTGAGTAGTGACCCTCTCGTGGCCGATCATTGGCTAGCCTAAATTCAAAAACTCTTTAGGGCTCTTAAAATCATGGAAGATGACTTGCGAGTCAATATCATGGCTGTTCAACTTACTGGGGAGGCTAATGAATGGTGGGAGTCCATGTTGGAATCAAGGAAGGATGCTAGGAGAGCGGTAAGGACCGCGGCTCAAGCAAATGAGCTGGATGTTGAGAACATAACATGGGCCGAATTTGAGGTGCTCTTCAAGGAGCAATACTTTTTGGAAACGAGTCGCGACCAATTGAGAGATGAGTTTGATAAGCTAGAGCAAGGGGATATGACTATGTCGGAATATGCTTTAAAGTTCCAATCTTTGTCTCGCTTTGCACTGGAGTTGGTGGCAACCGAGGAGAGGAAATGTAGGCGGTTCAAGAAGGGTTTGCATGAAACTGTGAAGAGGATGGTAATGGCACAACCCAAGGGGAGATTTGCCGATGTTGAATGTGCAAGGAGCATCGAGATACCGAAGGAGGCACCCAAAAATCATAAGGTTTGGGAATCGAGACAACCAGTAGGGTATGAGTTCTTCGTCGGGAAGTTTCGGTCGTCAAGGGAGGAAGAGACAACGAGATCAAATGTTGACTTCGCAGGGTCCGTCAAACTTTAGGCCTCCACCATCATCTTCGTTCGGGACTCAGGGAGTCTCCAATAGACCTCTGATCGTATGCCACAAATGTGGTCAAATGGGGCACATTCGTGCCCAGTGTCTGCGGCTTTTGGGAACATGCTTCACTTGTGAGAAAACCGATCATTTTGCTAGGAATTTTCCCCATGGGGATGGGGCACGTAGCGAGTCTGGTTTAGTGCAGCAGCAGAGGGGTGGTCAGAGTTCTAGTCGGCAATCGTTTCGGGGTCCTCAAAGGCAGTAGCAGCCTCACTTCCATCAGACCATGCTAGCTTAGGGATCTCAGGTTGAGAGAGGAGTGAGTTCTTCGACACCTACTCAGGGTTCTGGTCAGCGGAGTGGACATGTTCAGGGTCAGAGTCAGACTACTCAAGGAAGGGCATTTACAATCACTTATGCTGTTCCACCTCCACCACCTCCTATTACTTCTCAGGCCCCAGAGACTTCAGTTGTGAGGGGTACATTTCTCTTATTTAACTCCTTTGCTAGAGTACTCTTTGATTCTGGAGCATCACATTCTTTTATTGCTGCATCTTTTTCTTGTGATTTGGAATTGGAAACTAAGAGTATAAATCCTCCATTGTTCGTTAAGACACCCATAGGGGGTAGGTCGCCTTTATATCGTATTTGCCGAGATTGTGAACTCATCATTGGGGATCGCCGGTTTACTTTTGACTTTATCGTGTTGAATATGTCGAGGTTCGACCTTATTTTGGGAATGGATTGGCTGTTGATGTTTCATGCTACCATAGATTGCTTCAAGTGTCGGGTCCGTATTTGTCCACCTGGGGGTGCTTGTTTTGAATTTTTCGGGGAGTGTCAAAAACCGTTAGAGCCGTATTTGTGTGGGCTTCGGGAGCAAGAGTCGATATATGCCTTATTAGCAAGTTTGGCCTTAGACGAGGACATATCCGCGCGTTGGGAGTTACCTCCTGTTGTTTGCGACTTTTTGGACGTGTTTCCGAAGGAGTTACCTGGTTTACCACCCAAGAGAGAAATCGAATTTACTATTGACTTACTTCCTGGTACCGCTCCTATCTCCATACCTCCTTATCGCTTTGCGCCCGCCGAGTTGAGGGAATTGAAGATTCAATTGTAAGAACTGGAGATGTACAGCCCTGAATTTTGGTCAATAAAAATTTCGTTAAGTATTTGAATTTTATTTGCATTACTTATTTTCTCTTGAGTGACTATATGATTCTTGTTAATTTTCGTCGTATTTATATTTTTGCTCTCGACTAGAAACCCTACGTGACCAATTTAGTTAATTTCCAACCGACTATTTGGAGGAACCGAGCAACCAACTCACCTAGTTGCTAGATGAACCTTTTGGACCTTTTTGAACCTTTTGCCTTTACCCATTGGTCCATAATGGTTAGGGTAATTTTTGTCCATTGGACAATAAATTTTTTTTAAAAAGTACATGTAGTCTTTTAAAAGACTTAAATTATGATTTAAAGTACTCGTACCTTATTATCTATTGGACGATAACCGTTAGGGGAATTATTATCCATTGGGTAATAACCGTTAGGGAAGTTAGTGACCCTTGGATAATAGAGTCTTTTGACCAAATAAAGTACCGATGTGACTAGGGAACCTTCCAATAAAGTTGATTTGACTTGTACTTTATTATTATTTTAATGGAAAGAATCCTAGTCTTTTTATTTAATTGGGATACTTGGTACCACACCTATATTTAATATAGGGCTTTTGTCACATGCTTAAAAGTACTCCTTAATTATTTTACTATAAAAGTTTCCTTTTAACCTTTGTCCATTGGACAATAAAAGTTAGGGGAACTATTATCCATTGGATAATAGAAACCCAATTATTTATATTAAAAGGGTTTTGAGCAAAAGTACTTGAATAGACTTTTATAATTGCTTTAAAGTACTTTTTGATTATTTTATTATAAAAAGTTCCCTAGTTATTATTGTCCATTGGATAATAAAAGTTAGGGTATTTACTATCCATTGGGTAATAGAGTTATTCTTTCACCAAGTACATGAGCTTATTAAACTAGTCATTTTTCCTTATTGCCCATGTGATGAAGTACCCATATTTTGCTATTAAAGTACTTATTAGCCTTAGTAGCCTTTAAAGCCTAAATTTTCCAAAGTACCCTTAATATTATTTTGTATTGGGGTTTTGTACCCAATTGGATTAATTTATTGGGGAGTTGATCTTCCTAGAGTACAATACCCATTAGTTTATTGGAGACATGTGTTTAATTAAGATTCTTATTTGGTTATTAGATTTAGGAAAATCTTGTACTTGTACCTTTCTTATTCTTTCTTACTTATGTATATATATATATATGTATGTGTGTAGTGTACTAGGAGAGAGAGAGAGAGAGAGAGAGAGAGAGAGAGAGAGAGGTGCCGAGAGAGAGGAGGGAGAGAGGAGAGAGAGAGAGAAGGAAAGTGAAAGGAAGGTTGGTTGATCTTCCATTGTCCTTTCAAATCCATGGGTAAATCTTCTTCCTAACCAAACATAACTCCCCATTTGTACTTCTATTATTGTTTAGCACAAAATCTTGTACCATTGTCTCCTTCTTTCCAAACAAATCTCCCATAATCCCATCCAAGGACAAATCTTAGCCATGCAAGCCTACCTTTTAGCCTAACCTAGCCATGCAAACCTAGGGTTTAGACTTTGACCTTCATTGAGTGCTTGACATGTGTCAAAATTTGAAGTACGGTGAGAGAGGGGGGGGGGGGGGCGGCCATGAGAGGGAGGGAGAGCCCAAGGTTTTGCCTATAAGTAGAGCCATTCCCATGCCATTTGAACTCACACCTTCACCTAGCAACTTCTCTCTCTAGAAAATTGGGTTCTTTCTTTGTTCTTTCTTTTGTTCTTCCTTTGTTCTTGAGTGTTCTTGAGTTCTTCAAGAAACTCAACCTAGACCGCCACTAAACCGCCACTCGACCACCCTTCGATCCATAAAGTACAGTAGTGTTAGTCAAGAGTAGAAGTTTCGAGAGAAACCTTTCTCTTTCGAAGTTACCGGAGACCACCGTAGGAAGTTACTCTGCCCGACCACCGACGTACTTTCTGTAGCCGACTAACCTTCCGTAAGCCGTTACTACCGCCTAGAAGAACTGTAAGGAAATCCTTACTTACTCCCTATGTATTTACTTACTCAAGTATAAAGTAGGTTATATTTATTTACGTACTTATCGTTTGATTAGAAGTATTTGTATTTTGATCTTTAAGATGATTATGAGTATGTATATATAAGTTGCTTGTATTACTTGTGGTGTGATTAAGCATAAGTGATTTCACTCCAAAGACGTCCGTACATGTGGCGTTGTGCTTTGAATAAAGCATAAGTGATACACTCCAAAGGCGTCCGTACATGTGGCGTTATGCTATAAGTAGTGATTGAGCGTGATAAAGTAATATAGAATTGGATGATCTCGTTAGGATGATTCATGCTTACGTTTGTCCTACCGCGGAGTCTTTGCATGTAACGAGACACGAGAATCGAGAAAGTAGAAATATGACACCTAGGGTGTGAGTAATGAAAGGAAATGTTTTTCGAGGAAGGAAATATTTTGAAACAACATAATGACCGATTTCGGGTGGCATTATGTGAGTTGTGTGTGTGCGTGTGTAAAAGACGTGTTTTGAAAAGGTTTTGAATTTTCGAAAACCGCAATGTGGCCGGACGTGGTAGCCCATTGTGTGGTGTGTGTTGAAAAACCCAATGAGAACCCGGAGCGGCGGAATCATTGTGGGGATACTCGGGAACCCGGAGCGGCGGAACCGAGGTTTTTAGATTTCGAAAACCCCAATTGGGAACTCGGAGCGGCGGAACCATTGTGGGATACTCGGGAACCCGGAGTGGCGGAACCGAGGGTTTTGAAATGTGTGCGTTCCCATGGGAACCCGGAGCGGCGGAACCATGGTGAGGTATAGCTTGGTTATCCGCGGTACGGAGCCAATGCAAATATTTTTGTGTGCCAATGGGAAACCGGCGCGGCGGAACCATTGTGAGGATACTTGGGAACCCGGCGCGGTGGAACCAAGGTTAGGTGTGTAGCTTGGTTATCCGCGGTACGGAGCCAATGCAAATGATTTTTGAAAGGTTGTTTGTAAATGAAATTGTTGACACAGTCTACGATGAGTTGCGGAGGAGGAACCCGAAAATCTTGGACACCACCGATAGATGATTATTGAGTGTGGATGTGTCATTGATTAACTGTGTATATACTTACCATGAGGAAATTTATGTTGTATTATAGCTTTGTTTATAAGTTATGGGTTAGTGGGTATGGGATTACTCTGCTGAGCTTTGTAGCTCACGGTGTTGCCTTTTTGGTGACCCTGACATATTATATCGGTGGTGACGCTGGTATAATGTGTCAGATTTTGTAGAAAATCAGGGTAAGCAGATCACCGTGGAGGCTTTTGGAGCTGAGGAGCTGGCTAGGATGGAGAAGAAGGAGGAGCTGTAGTTAGGAACCTTAGAACCCCCTTCATTTGTGTAAATATTGAACTCTTGTGAGAGTATTTGTTGTAATAAGAGCCAGACTTAGTTTATTTTCAATAAAATTTGTCTTTTTAACGTACCCAAAATTCGGGGCGTTACAGGAGAGTTTGGGGTTTGTCCGCCCGAGTACGTCACCGTGGGGAGCACCGGTTTTGTTTGCCCAAAAGAAAGATGGATCGCTTCGTCTATGTATTGATTATCGTAAGTTGAATCGCGTCACCATTAAGAATAAGTACCCAATGCCTAGAATCGACGACTTGTTTGACCAACTTTAAGGGGCAACTTGTTTCTCTAAGATTGATTTAAGATCCAGGTATCACCAATTGAGAGTTCGAAGGGAAGATGTTCCAAAAACCGCATTTTGTACTCGTTATGGCTACTACAAGTTTGTTGTTATGCCTTTTGGATTGACAAATGCACCGACAACTTTCATGGATTTAATGAACCATATCTTTCGTGCCTATCTTGATCATTTCATAGTTGTCTTTGTGGATGATATTCTTATCTACTCGCTTTCGGAGGAGGAACACCAAACTCACCTCTTTATCGTTCTTGAACTCTTGAGAGAGCACTGTTTGTATGCCAAGCTTAGCAATTGTGAATTTTGGTTGTCCGAGGTCAAATTTTTGGGTCACGTCGTATCGAAGGATGGGGTGTCCATTCATCCAGAAAAGATAGAGTCTATGATGAGTTGGCAGCGACCGAAGAATGTGTTTGAGATTCGTAGTTTCTTGGGCTTGGCCGGGTACTACCATCGTTTCGTAATTGATTTCTCTCGCCTAGCAGCTCTGTTGACTAAATTGACTCATAAGGGAACTCGTTTATTTTGGAGTGACGCATGTGAGATAGCCTTTCTGGAATTGAAGAGAAGATTGACTACCGCGCCGATTTTGGTTGTGCCTGAGCGGGGAGTTGGTTACTCCGTGTATTGTGACGCTTCAAAAGCGGGATTGGGCTATGTATTGATGCAATTGGGGCGAGTGGTAGCATATGGATCGCGGCAATTAAAAATCCACGAGCAAAACTATCCTACCCATGATTTAGAACTTGCGGCCGTCGTCTTTGCATTAAAGGGTTGGTACCATTATCTTTACGATGAGAGATTCGAAGTCTTTTTCGATCACAAAAGTCTAAAATATTTGTTTTCCCAAAAGGAGCTTAATCTACGTCAACACCGTTGGATGGAACATCTAGAAGACTATGATTTCGAGTTACAATATCATCCGAGCAAGGCGAACGTGGTAGCGGACGCGTCAAGTAGAAAATCAACACACCTTGCGAGTTTAGCCATCCATGAGTGGAAAACGATGAACGACTTAGGCTCGTATGCGTTGCATTTTGAGGAGGTTAGAGATGGAGTCACTTTGTGCAATTTAACCGTTCAATCGACTTTATCGACTCGAGTAATTGAGGCCCAACAACAAGATGAAGAAGCGGGGGAATTTCGCACCAAGTTCCTAAGTGGAAATGCTCGAGAAGGGTGGATGATTCATGCCAATCAAGGTTTGCGATATCAAGGAAAATTGTTCGTACCCATTTCGTGTCGGGAGGAAATTTTAAGGGAATTTCACCATTCACCGTTAGCCGTGCATCCGGGAGGAACGAAAATGTATCACGACTTGCGTTGACAGTTTTGGTGGCCGGGAATGAAGAGAGATGTCATTGTCTTTGTGTCCAAATGCCTAACGTGCCAACAAGTCAGAGCCGAGCATCAACAACCCACGGGGGAGTTACAACCATTGCTAGTCGCTGAATGGAAGTGGGAGAACGTGACCATAGATTTCATTACCGGTTTACCGAGATCGCTGAGGGGGCATGATGCCATTTGGGTGATAGTTGATCGATTGACCAAGTCAGCGCATTTCTCACCGATCCAGGTTACGGATTTGATAGATACGCTTAGCCGTTTATACATTAGCGAGATTATCCGTCTTCATGGTATTCCCATTTCTATCGTGTCGGATCGAGATCTAAGGTTTACTGCACGCTTTTGGCAAAGTTTGCAAGCTGCTGTTGGCACGAATCTCTTATTTAGTACTGCGTATCATCCTCAAACGGATGGGCAATCCGTGAGAATGATTCAAATTTTGGAAGACATGCTTCGGGCTTGCGTTATGGATTTTCGGGGAAATTGGGAAGATCACCTACCGTTAGTTGAATTCGCGTACAACAATAGTTACCAATCTAGCATTGAGATGGCACCGTACAAAGCCTTGTATGGGAGACCGTGTCGATCACCCGTTTGTTGGACCGAAGTGGGCGAGGCTACGTTGGTCGGGCCGGATTCGATCAAAAAAACCTCCGAAAGTATGAGAGCGATTCGTCAACGTCTTCTTGAAGCGCAAAGGAGAACCACCGAGCAAGTCAAAGTGATTCATCAACGGTTGTTAACCACGCAAAGTAGGCAAAAGAGTTATGCCGATCGTCGTCGCCGACCATTATCATTTGAAGTGGGGGATCACGTGTTCTTTAAGGTGTCGCCGCGTCGGGGATTATCTCATTTTGGGCAAAGGGGCAAACTTGCACCACGTTATGTCAGGCCATTTGATATTATCGAGAAAATTGGGAAAGTTGCTTATCGATTGGCTTTACCACCAAGATTATCGAACGTTCATGATGTGTTCCACGTGTTGATGTTATGAAAGTATGAGCCGGATCCGTCACACATTCTATAGTGGTCCGAGTTAGAGTTGGAAGCCGACGCATCTTATGGGGAGGAGCCAATACGTATCCTAGATTCACACAAGCAAGTTTTAAGGGGTAAAACCATTCCGTTAGTGCGAGTCTTATGGAGTCATCTTGGGAAAGAAGAGTTGACTTAGGAAAGGGAAGATGAAGTAAGGGAGAAGTATCCGCATTTGTTTCCGAGTTAATCGATGTGAGTCTTGAAATTCTAATCTTATGATTGGTAACTAGTTTTTTGGTGATATATGTTATGGCATGAGCATGTTCGTTTGATGCATTATCTTAATTGGCTTGCTTTGAAAATTTCGAGACGAAATTTCTTTAAGGAGGATAGATTGTAAAGAGCCGAATATTTTTAAATTTTGAAAATGATTATTAAATGACTAATTGGGAAATTATGGTTATTGGGTGATTAATTGAATCAAGGACCAAAGTGAAAGAATGGAGACTTGAGGGAGTGTGGATGTGATAAAAAGATACGTGTGTATATAAGGGGTGTGTGTGGGGTGTAGGGGACCATTTTTCCCATCTCCCCATCTCTCTCATCCAGTTCTCTCTCTCTCATCCGGTTCTCTCTCTCTTTCTCTTGCTCCCTCTCAAAACTCCTCCAAAACTTCAAGAATCAACCTCATTCAAGCCTTCCAATCACGTCTTTGAGCTCAAAATTTCTTGGGTTAAGCTTGGGGAAGAGGATTTCGGTTGATTTCAAGGAGTTCGAAGCTAGGGCTCGTACGAGTCTCTTGGTTTTCGCTCCTTGACTCGAGGTTGGGATTTCTTTGCCTTTTTTATGTGTGAATATGTTGATTAGGTGTGAACATCGTGCCTATATTGGTTGTTGTTGATGTTGTTAGTGAAATCCCAAAATCTGCAGAATCGCTGCTCGAAAGCTCGTGGTATCGATACAACTTAAGTGTTGTATCAATACTATAAACTTATCTTTTTGGGCAGTTTATATTGTATCAATACGATTTTGGTGCGTATCGATACCAGGACCTTAAGTCTAGTTTTGCTCCTACTGCTTTTTCGTCGATTGTTTTAACCCCCGATCACATCTAAACCCTTTTGGACACCTCCTAATCTATCTTAAGTTCGTCTGATTGACTTCCTTTGACCATTCGATGCTATTCTTGTTCCGTTGGTCTCCCCGTTAGCAAGAACCAATTATTGGTATTTTTGATCGTTCATGGTGCATTTGTGATGACGTTGGCATAATGTGTGATGTTTTTATCTATGAATGTGATCATGGGGGAGTCTTAGCTTGCATATTGTATGAGAAAATAGTTGATTGGGTCGGAAGTTGGTTTAGGGAGTCCCGTAATGCAAGGGGTGGTAATACGGAGACTTAGAGTGTAACGCCCCGGATTTTGGGAACGTTAAATAGGAAATTTCATTGAAAAATTAATGGAGTCTGGCTCAATATTACATCATAAACCTTACAATGGTACTTTTATTCCAATAAGGGAGGGAACTAGGGTTCCTATCTGCTGCTCTGTTTCTTCCTCCATCCTGGCTAGCTCTTCGGCTCCAAAGGCTTCCAAGGTGTAAAGTTCACCCTGTTCATCTATTAGATCTGACACATTATACTGGCGTCGCCACCAATATAATATGTCAGGGTCACCAAAGGTAACACCGTGAGCTACAAAGGCTCAATAGAGTAACCCATACCCTCTAACCCTTACACTTACGAACAAACAATCATAAATTTAATGATTTCCACATAGTTCATACATATTTGACAAAATGGTTAACAATGACACATCCACATTCATTTATCCAAACTAACGTTGGTGTCCATTATTTTCCAAGTTTCTCCTACGTGACTCCTCGTAGACCGTGTCACCATTTTCCATATTTCATAACCATATCAACATTTCCAAAATCGTTTTAACACACCCAACCTCGGTTCCGCAATTCCGGTCACCCGAGTATCCTCACAATGGTTTCGCCGCACCGAGTTCCCATTGGCACACTTTGCATTGGCTCCTCTCCACGGATAACCAAGCCACACACGCAACCTCGGTTCTGCCATTCCGGTCTCCCGAGTATCCTCACAATGGTTCCGCCGTCCCGGGTTCCCATTGGCACACAAAACACACCACACAATGGGCTACCACGTCCGGCCACATTGCGGTTTCCAAAACATTTTACCTTTTCAAAACACGCCTTTCATTAACCACACCCTAGGTGTCATGTTTCTAACTTTCTCGATTTCCGTGTCACGTTTTCATGCAATGACTCTGCGGTAGGACTTACATACAAAATCATAAATCATTCATTGTAATCTTGAAACTAAACTAGGAAGATCATCCAACTCTATATTACTAATCATGCTCAAATCACAACTTAAAGCATAACGCCACATGTACGGACGCCTTTGGAGTGAAAATCACTTATACTTTACAGCAAGACAAGTAATGCAAACAATTCATAAACACATGCTCATAACCATCCTAAAGATCAAAATACGAATACTTCTATCAACGATAAAGTCTTATCTTTTGCAAAACTGTTATTTCTTCCTTTGTGGGAAATTCAAAACAACGCATGTGTTTATTAGGGTAAAATTCGATTATTCCAACATGTTCATACTTCCATTAGCGAAAATAAGTTATTAACTATCATGCATTTCAACATACCAACAATATACACATTTCTAATATACTTAGAATAAGGGAGTAAGGACAATCTACTTTCATTTCAAACATACGATATACTTATGCTTGGGATAGTGGACAAAGGACTCTACGTATACTTAGAGATAGCGTATATGGGACTCTACCTTTCTTCTTGGCGGTAGTTGGTGACTACAGAAAGTAAGTTGGCATTTGGGTGGAGTGACTTCTTACGGCGAGCTTCCGGGAGCTTCGAAAGAGAAAGGTTTCTCTCGAAACTACTTTGTGACTAAAACTACTCAACTTTATGGATCGAAGGGTGGTTTTAGGATGAGTTTCTCGAAGAACTCAAGAACAAGAAGAACAATGTAATGCCCCTCAATTTTGGTTAATAAAAATTTTCGTTAAATATTTGAATTTTATTTAAATTACTTATTTTCTCTTGAGTGGCTATAGGATTTCTTGTTTTCGTCGTAGTTAGATTTTTGGTGTAACAAACTCCGATTTTTCATTCAATAAAAATCTCGTTGTTATTCGAAATTTCTTAATTTCTCGATGATTTTCTTATTTGATTCCTAGTAGTTCGTATCACTGTATTCCTCGACTAGAAACCCTAATTACACTTTAGCCCCTCAAGAATCGCTTCTTGACTTATATGCCCTACTTAGCAAGCCTAGTTAGCTTCTAACCGGCTTGATGGAGTAACCAAACTAGGAAGTCACCTAGTTACTTATCCCTAACCGTAGATGGACCGTTTTGCCCATCTTGAACCTTTTGAACCCTAGACTAGAAATGGTTTAATTGTTTTCTTTTATTGTTTTAGTTTTATTCTTTATCCATTGGACGATAAATGTTAGGGGAATTATTATCCATTGGATAAAAGAAACTCATTTCTTTATATTAAAAGGATTTTGAAAGATTTAAACAAAGTACTATGATTGACATTTATAATTATTTTGAAAAGTACTTTTCAATTAATTTACTAATAAAAGTACCCTAGTAACTATGGACCATTGGACAATAACCGTTAGGGTAATCTTTACCCATTGGACAAAAGCCTTTCCTTTATTTTATTTGGTAAGTACATATATATATATCACATGTGTATTTTCGAAAAGGACATGTAGTCTTTTCCAAAAACTTAGTTTAGTATTTAAAGTACCCGTACCTTATTATCCTTTGGATAATAACCGTTAGGGATTTTATTATCCATTGGGTAATAGGCTCATCTTCCAACTAAGTACTTATCCCATTAAAATAATATTTTGTTAAGATTCCCGGGAGTACAAAAGTACATTATTATATTAATTAAAGTACTTGTACCTTTTAATTGTTTATTGGGAGAATCTTGACCCTTTTAACCCTAGGGTACATTAGTACATATGTATATATGTATATAAGTACTTGGATGATGTAATTTGCCTTAGTACACTTGTACCCATTTATTTGTTTATTGAGAAAATCTTAGTCTTTTAAACTTCTTTGATCTTTAGTACAAAAAGTATCTATTATTTTATTTGTTGTCTTGCATTAGTAGTATATATATATATATATATGTGTATATGTACCATGAGAGAGAGAGGGAGAGAGAGGGAGAGAGAGAGGCCGAAAGAGAGGGAGAGAGGAGAGAGGAGCCGAGAGGGAGAGAGAGGGAGAGAGAGAGGAGGAGAAAGAAGAAGGATTTGATGTGTGAGCCTTGACATTGATCTCCCATGTACTTCAAATCTTTGGTGGTTATCCTTCCTAGCCAAATCTTAATTCCATTGTCCTCCTTTGTACATCTTTCATTTGTTTAACACAAGAATCTTGTACCATTGTCTCCAAATCTTTCAACATATCTTCCAAAGATCAAATCCAAGGACCAAAGTAGCTATGCAAGCTTACCATTTAGCCATTGATCTTCCAACCAAGCCTTAACTTCACCCATCAAGCTTTCAATCAAGCTTGACATGTGAAGGAAATCAAAGATGTAGAGAGAGAGAGAGAGAGAGATTCGGTTGAGAGAGGGAGAGGAGGAGCCTTGGCCTATAAATAGAAGCTCACTCCAAGCTTAAACTCACACCTTCAAACCATTGCTCTTTCTTCTCTCTAGAAATTCTAAGAGTTCTTGCTTCCAAAGTTCTAGTTTTCTTGTGTTCTTGAGTGTTCTTGAGAGAAACCACCAAACCACTTTCAAAACCACCTTTAGATCTTTTAAAAGTAGCTTAGTTAAGTTAGAAAGTTGTTTCTAGGAAAAGAAAGTACAACTCTTTTCCTTTCGAAGCAAACCGACGCCGTTACGCCGTCGAAATCCAAAACCGACGACCGAATCTTCATAACCGACTACTACCGCCAAGAAGCACGGTAGGATTCCTTGTCCCCTAACTCTACGTATGTGTAGGATATCCTTAACTTCCATCCCAAGTAGTTATCTTTACCTACTTTCCCAAATATAGTCTTGTACCCAATTATAAGTTCGTTAGGAAGAAACTTTAATCATGTCATTTAAAGTAGATAATGTTATCTTTTGTTGAAAGTATATGAAATGCATGATGTTTGTTATGAAGTGATTCAAGCATGTCAAGTAGTTTTAAAATGGATGATCTTGTTAGATTGAATAGTATAATGAATGATATCGTATGTGAAAAGTCTCACCGTGGAGTCTATGCATGAGAAACGAGACACGAAAATCAAGAAAGTAGAAACATGACACCTAGGGTGTGGATAATGATAAGATGTGTTTTGAAACCGCAATGTGGCCGGACTTGGTAGCCCATTGTGTGTATGGAAACCCGCGATGTGGCCGGACGTGGTAGCCCATCGTGTGGATTGTGAAAACCGCAACGTGGTCGGACTTGGTAGCCCGTTGTGTGTATGAAAACTCGTAATGTGGCCGGACTTGGTAGCCCATTGCGAAGATTGCCAATGCGGCCGGACGTGGTAGCCTCATTGGTAATATGGCTTGGTCATCCACGGAGAGGAGCCAATGCAAGTTTTGTGTGCCAATGGGAACCCGGGACGGCGGAACCATTGTGAGGATACTCGGGAGTCCGGAACGGCGGAACCGAGGTTGGGTGTGTAGCTTGGTTATCCACGGTACGGAGCCAATGTAAATGTTTTGTGTTAAACAAATGATTTTTGAAAGATTGTTTTGTAAATGAAAATGTTGACACGGTCTACGATGAGTTGCGTAGGAGAAACTCGAAGAATCTTGGACACCAACGATAGTTATATAGTGATTGCGGATGTGTTATTAATGTTATCTTTTGTAGTTGTGTATACACATATCATGTGGCAATCGATGTGATGTTATAACCTGTTGTTTGTTAGTTATGGGTTAGCGGGTATAGGATTTTTCTATTGAGCTTTCGTAGCTCACGGTGTTGCCTTTTTGGTGACCCTGACATATTATATCGGTGGCGACGCTGGTATAATGTGTCAGACTTTGTAGATGAACAGGGTGAACTTTACACCTTGGAGGCATTTGGAGCTGAAGAGCTGGCTCAGATGGAGGAGCAGGCGGAGCTGTAGTTAGGAACCTTAGTTCCCTTCCGTTTGTAATAAAAGTACTCCTTTTAAGTTTCTATTGTAATAAAGAGCTTGACTCACTTTATTTTCAATAAAATTACTTATTTAACGTACCCAAAATTCGGGGCGTTACAAACAAAGTAAGAACACAAGGATTTTCTAGAGAGAGAAGTTGCTAGGTGAAGGTGTGAGTTGAATGGTGAATGGGGGGTGCTATTTATAGCAAAATTTGGCCCCTCCTCTCTCCCCCATGGCCGGCCTCCCTCTCTCTTTTTCTCCCATGGATTTGCGCCATGGTCATGTCAAATCACGCTTGAAAGCCTTCCATGACTTGTCTTGTCCAATCTTTTTAGGCTTAAGGCTATAACTAACTTGGATCTTAGGCTTTCTAGGTGAATCTAGGTGTTTATAGCCTAGGTCTTACAAGTCTAGGGTAGGGTTTGATTAGGCTAAAGAGTAGTCTTCCATGTTTAGTCTTTCCTAGGTGTAAGTTGTAGTCAAATCCTAGGGTAATTAAGGCTAGGTTCTAGGATATGATTAAAGGCTACTTTGGAATCAAATCTAGGATGATTAAGGCTAGGGTTCTATGTTAGAAATTGACTAGAATGAGTTGTCTAGTCAATTGGACTTAAAGCTAAAATAGGGCTAAAGAGGTAGCTTGTGCAAGTGTACAAACCTCAAAGCACACAATGCACCTTTCTCTCTCTCTCCTCTCTCTCTCGGCCTCTCTCTCCTCCCTCTCTCTCTCTCTCTCCTCTCTCCCATGTGCCTAATATATACATATGTAAGTGCATATATACATACATCTAGGAAAGTAAAACCTAAATAATTAGGCTTAAGGCTATGACCTAGGTGTGCATGCATGGCATGGCTAGTCTTGCTTCTTTTGGAAGCAAAATGATGACTATGACTTGTCTTATCAATTTGTATATATATGTATATACACTTGACAAGTCTAATCTCTATTAACCAAGGGATAATAATTCCCCTAACATTTGTTACCCAATGGGTAAAGAAAAAGTAAGGTTGACATAAAAGGTTGAAATGATAAGGTTGACTTCTTGGAAGTAAGGTACAAGATTCCCATGTGACTAGTCTTGTCACACACACATATATATATATATATATATATATATATATATATATATATATTAGTAGACTAGTTGCTATAATCCAATGGGTAATATCTCCCCTAACAATTATGGACCAAAGGGTAAGGAAAAAGTAAGGTTGACATGACATGACCCAAGATTCTTTTTTTGACTTGTCACATCAAAGCTTTATTGGCCATTAAAACTCTATTACCCACCGGTTACAAGTTTCCCTAGCGGTTATTAACCAAAGGATGGAAGAGAAAGGAACTAGGTAGTTTGGTTTCTCCAACTAACCGGTTAGAAACTAATTATACTAACCAAGTCGGCTTTTTAATCAAGAACAAATTTTTAAAGGGCTAAAATCCAATTATGACGGATTATAGGAATTAACAAGAAAATTATAAAGCCATCCAAGAGAAATTAAAGAATTTTGAATAAACAACAAGATTTTTATTTACTAAAAATCGGAGTTGTTACATAGAGGGTTTTCGTAACGCAAGGGGTGGTAATACGGTAACCCAAGTCATTAAGGATCACTGTGACGCAAGGGGTGGCAACACGGTAATCCTCGTGGTATTATACAGTAATGCAAGGGGTGGAAAATACCAATAGTGGGAATTTGGGTAAGCGAGTCGAGTTGGGATTGTTTGAGTTGTTTGTGTTATATGACTTATGCATTCAATCTAGAAAGAGGCTCATTTACAAGTTGATTGATTACCATCTATCGAGCTGTATTTCCTTGTCTCCTCTCATTTTGCACTTATCATCATATCAATACATCAGAATTTTTTTTTGATCCGCTATCAATACATAAGATTGGTAAAGATTTTCCTACTAGGCTAATGTAGCTCAACCTAATCTTTCTCTTTAGGACAAAATGTCGGGCAATAGATTGCATGCATTCGTGTGCTTGGACATGAAGACTTTTTGGGAGCTAACCTTGTTTTAGTTACTTAATCAACTTTTGTAATTGATTTACTTTTGGTAAAGATGAGTTTGTAATTAATTGTTCTTGAATTCCTTTTGACTAAAAAGTTTGTAATATTCTAAACAGATTCGTACTTGTAATTAAAATGATTTGGGCCGTGGCGCCAAAGTTGTATAATTTTAACTTTTGGGTACTTGCGTGTAAAATTAAACAGTTGGGAACTCTTTTGGGTATTATTTATGCTATGCGAGGATCTTTTATCAAATTGGATTATTTATTTATGTTGAAAATCGAGGGCGTGACATAGGGATTTCTTCATCTGTTTTATGTGTATATGTGTTGATTTGGTGTAAAAAGTTGGCTCTTGGTTGTAGTTTTTAGTCCTGTTGAAATCTGTCAAAAATCTGCAAATCGCCTACTGTAATGCATTGGTACCGATACCTACTTTTTGAGGCATCGATAGCTTGACTCTGATTGCTCACTGGATTGCTTTGGTTCCGATACCTACTTTTTGAGGTATTGGTACCAATGACTCATAAAATTGTTTTGAACTTTGTTGATCTCTCATTGATTGTTTTGAACCCCGGACACTCCTAGTATCTCTTTGTCACCTTCTAACTTATTTCAAGCATGTTTGGTTGACCCTTTATGATTATCGATATTATCCTTGCTCCGTTGACTTTTCATTAGTGAGGAATGAATAAGAAATTAATTGGTTAAAGCTGTGTTAATATGCGTCTTGTTAATTGGTTGGTTATTTGAGAATATTCGTGGCATATTGGTAACATTGTTGGCATAATTTGTGTTGCTTCATGTATGAATATGATCATGGGAAGTCTTAACTTGCATATTGAATAAGAAAGCCGTTGTTTGGGTTGGAAGTTAGGATAGGGAGTCTCGTAACGCAAGGGGTGGTAATACGGGGACTCAAGCGGGTCTCATAATGCAATGGGTGGTAACACGTGATCCGAGTTGTTAGGGTTCACTGTAACGCAAGGGGTGGCAATACGGTAACCCTCGAGGTTTTATACTGTAACGCGAGGGGTGGAAATTACAGATAGTGGAGATTCGTGAAGGTGAGTTGTGTAAAAACCATTAGAGTTGCATGAGTCTTGTGAACTATGCGCCTAATTACGATAATGGCATGTCTTAGAACGATCGTCGTGAATGTTGGCTTACCTATGAGTTGAATGCTATCCATCCAATGAGCTATGATTTCTTGTCTTCTTTCATTTGCACTTAGAATTGGTAAAGATTTTCCTACTGGGCTAGTGTAGCTCAACCTAATCTTTCTTTTCAGATTTAAATGCTAGATAGTAGCTTGCATGCTTTGTGTGCTTGGAAGTGAAAACTTTTTTTTGGAAGCTAACTTCATTTGTTACTTAGTCATCTTTGTAATTGACTTTTCTCGATAAAGATGGATTTGTAACTATTTATTCTAGAATTTCCTTTTGACTGAGTGTTTGTAAAATCCTAAACCGGTCTGTACTTGTATCTAAGTTGATTTGGGCTGCAGTGCCAAGATTGTAATTCTATAAATTTGGAAACTCTTTGGGTAATATCTATGATATGCAAGGATCTTTTATTGAAAATGATTATTTATTTATGTTGAAAATCGAGAGCGTGACATCTTTGGTCTAAAGACTGGTGAAGATATTAATTTTGCAAATCTATTTAAGGTTTAGTAATTGTATTGACTTACTCAGAAATAGAGCACATGAAAATGGATTCTTTTAGAGCTGCAGACGCATCAATGTTTCTCAGTACAAAGAGCATATGAAGAGCTTGCAGTAGAGGAAGGAGGGGTTTAATATGACTACTGCTATCTACGATTACTGCGAGCTTTATTGATGTTATGCTCCTTCAGCGTCTGTATATAGACTACGCACTATGTGGTCCGTATGTAAATCATCTAATGCTTTTGCTACTTTGATCAATCTATGTAATATATCTTCCTACTTATTTCCATACTCTTGTATTGCTTCCAGCTCTAAAATTACAAACAGGACATATCTAGCCTATATCAAAACTTGTTCCCTTCAACAGGCATGCATTCATGCTATGCACGAAGGTGGTTCTAGTACTATACTAATAATAGTGGGACTCAACATCTTTAGAATGCATGTCACCAATAATGCACTCTAGATGATGGATACAAGCCTTCAAAATTCAAATACCAAAATTGAAAAAATAAAAAGAGTTCGCAACTTCTATGGAAGTTATATCTTCTCAATTATTGTGACCATTTTTCTTTAAAAAAATTTCCCGTTATACATGGAGGAAAAATTGACCAAGCAGTCAAATAATCCAATCAGTTAGAGTTTAGTTTACCAACTTGACTCAGTTTCGTAATTTTTTTTGGTCATTAACTACAAATGAATGTTTTACGCCTTGTTTTGGATGGTGTTTTGAAAATTTTTTAGTTTGGTTTTCGGGTAATGAGTAGAGAGAGAAATTAGGGAAATAATTGGAGATAGAGGTAATGAGTGGAGAGATAAATAAGAATAATGTTTAGCGAGTGAAGAGAAAAATGAAAGTAACGATTGGAAGTAGGGATAATGAGTACTATTATTTAAGGAGTGACTGTATGTTCCAATGATATAGGTAATGAATGTGTTAATAGTGTGTTCTATCTCCTCCCTCCCCCCCCACTTTGCTAGTCACTCTTTCTCATGTTCTCTCTTTGCATCTCCTTTCTCCACTCTCCATTGTTAGTGAAGACTTCCCTATAGCCCCAAGGGTTAGTTCGATTGTTTGGAGGATTTGCTCCTTATACAATTGATTATGGTTTTGATTCTTGGAATACAAGGTCACAACAAAATAATTTGTTGAGAATTTTCTAGTCATGACATGGAAGACTTGTGATAGGTGCTGAAAAACACCCATTTCAATCCCATTAATTTACGCTTTGCATGTCATTTCCGTTCTTATTTAATATGTTTTGTGTTCGAATTTGTGGTTGCAGGTCTTGTAGACCATTGGAGGCAAAAAGTAGCAAATTGGAGGTTGCTAGATGCGACAAGGAGCAAAGAGTGGAAATCAAGAAGAAAAGGAGAGTCAAAACTGAGTTACAGCGAGCTCGGTCTGGACCAACATCACTCTGGTCCGAACCAGAGCTCCACGACCACTTTCCCAGCTTGCAGCACTGCTGGTCCGAACAACCAATCTCTGGTTCGTACCAGAACCTCTTGAGCAAAATCCTGGTTCACAGTAGCTTTGGTCCGGACGAGCTGTGCCTTGGTCCGGACCATTGGGACCGACATTTTTCGTTTATTTGTAAGCGTCTTATGTACTTCTTAGGGCTCTAAGTATAAATACTAGCTAGAAACAATATTTTAGGTTATCTTATGTTTTAGCGGCTATTGAGAGAGGCAAGAATACAGCGTTGAAGGACATTTTCTCCATGTTCTTCAACTTCAAGCGGATCTTCATTCTTTATGGTTAGCTAAACCCCTTGTAGACACCCCAATCTGGAATTCCAGATTAGTTTACTTAAGGTATTTGATTCCCCGATGATGAAACGGATCAAGAACACCCTGGGAAATGATAAGTATTTGACCTTTGAGTGTTTGAAAAACCCTTGAACCTAACCTGATCCTAAGCCACATCAAAAGGACAAAAACCCTACTGACGCGCGCTGCTCCTAAACCTTCGCGCGATGGTCAAATTGCCAGGTGGTGGTCAACAGTCAAAGTTTGACCATTGACCATAACGCCAGGGCGCAACCCTTGCGCGCCAGACTAACTTCGTCGAGCGCCAGACTCACTCCATCGCGCACCAGAGCGCCGGACCAAACTGCCACCAACTTTTCTTGAGGAGGAAACCTGGCCACCAATGCACCCAAAGCCAGCCTCGTGGACTGGCTGAACTCCTCTGTTTACAGCCCATACCTACCTCATCTCTCCCTATAAATACCCCCATGGTTCATCCATTAAAAGGGTTCAAGTTTTTCGAAGGGTAACCAAGTTTTAGGTCCAAAGAAGGGTTACACACTCCATCCTCCATACAAACTCTAATACCAAGCAACAAGCTTCTTATTCTTTGCTTCTACCACTCAAAAGGCTTCCATCTTTCAAACCTCAAACACATCAAAGCTCAACTTTGTTTCAAACTCAATCTAGGTATAGCATACCTATTGCTCTCTCTTCTGATCCCTGAGGGGGGCTGGTAGGGCCAAGGCTGGTAATCAATACCAGTCTTGGTCCTAAAGCTGGCAAGGTTTCAAAAACCATTGTGGTAGGAACCAGCGCGCGACGGACCCACTCACGCGCGCGACTGTGTCAGTCTGTGCTCGCTGGTCCGGGTGGGGATTGGTTCCTACCGTTTTGTGCTTTATTTTGTATATAGATCACTGTTAAGCATGTTAAAAATCAGTTTACTGCTTTCCTTAGTATGAACTGCTAGTCTTAGTTCAACATGAGTTTCTGCTATTATGGAGTACCCCTGGGATCATTCTGGACCTGTCCCAGAACCCAGAAACATGCAAACCAAGCACTGGTCTAGTTGCGCCCGGGCGTGACAATAGCGCGCCTCTGACCTGTGGATGGCCTTGCACGGGTAGCTCGATCTTAGGCCATTATTTTGTCCCCACATTGTTTATGGGGTCTTTTGTTTATTTGTAGGGCTTTTCAACCTTCAAACTGTTTAGAACTGCCTATCAACTGCTTGGTTTGTCCTGGGTATGCACTGGTCCTTCGAGAGCCCAGAAGGGGATAAAACTCAACCTGTTGGACAGATGTCAACCCGCGCGCGATTGTATAGGTTTGTCGCGCGATGGTGGGCTTGCATGCATGTAGATCCATGCATGCAAGTTGGCTATTGTTTGTGTCAAATTCATACAAAGGCACACTGATTTGATATCCGGTCGCAGTTTTGGATTTTATCTCATTTATTTTTCAATATTTCATCCATGCATATCACATCTTGCAAACATGTTACAGCTTTAATCCCCATTAAACTATTCCCCCACCCTAATTGGCTAAAGAATTGATTAATCAAACAGAATCACAAACGTTTTCGCAAATGCCTAAGTAGAGACCGATCTCCGGATTGGGTGAAAGGAGTGCCTTAAAACCCTTCCCCTCTCGTAATCTAGCTCCCGAACCCAGATATGGTTATGACGAACTGGTGCCTTCTCCTTTTTCAAAAATCAAACAGCGTAGCGAGTGTTTCAAATTCGGTTCCTTAGGTGTCGGACCTACAAACCCAAGTAATGACTCTGAATTGAGCGCTCGTCTGCCAAGAAAAGCACGCTCATCGATCCCTTCTTTTTTTCAGGCACGCTGCCCACAGTGGCGACACTGCTGGGGATATCGAATCAATATTGATCTATACTTAGATTTTAATACACTTGAGAACAATCTCACAAAAGTCTATCAAAATAGTGAGCTTCGTGCTGCTACAGAAAGGATTGGTGATTTAACAGGACCTCATGTTCGGCCATCCTGACTGGGGCTCTTCCGATTGTTCTCTTGTGTAGTTTCTTCTAAGTATTGGTTAAAAAAGAGGGCCAAATTTGAAAAGGCATTTGCGAATTTGCGATTCTGTTCCATTAGTCAAATTCTTTAGCATCTTCATATGCATCGATGTGGGATAAGCCTCGTTGGATCGTTTTGGCTATCCGGCAAGGTTTACCGGAGCCCGAGGACCCCGAATGACCACCAACCTTCGACGATGATGACTCATTCAACCGTTTGACTGTTGCTCTACGGTTACGCAGACAGCGGGACGTATATCTTGGCTATAGTCCGAGGAACCTGTTACAAGCCAAAACCGGCCTTTGCATATACAAAGTATTAGAACTCTCCAAACTAAGACAGGTACTTGCAGGGTAAGATTTACTTGCATCTAACCCCATACACTGTCTACGTGTTGCTGCTTTTCCTATCACATGCACTGTACATACATACCGTTTTGCGTAGGAGCATGTTTAGGGCGGCTTCTAGGTTGTCTCTCTTCCGAGTCTGTCTTATGCTTATTAGGACGCTGCCAAAGCCCGATGAAGAGTCATGCATCTCGATGGCGCATGTTGTCAATTTTCAAAGTCCTTAGATTAACAAGACTTTCTATGCCCTTGTCTACATACCCAATCGAGGTTTCAAACAGAAAACAAGGAACAACGGAGAGAATGCTGTGATGCTTATGCCACCTTGGTTATCGTGCGCAGCACGTACACCGTTCAGGCTATGGCGCTGTGTCGCCTACGCCGCCCCGGTTCCGATATCACGTCATCTACACCGAGTTGTTCTAAGTTCAAAGTTGAAATTTCGAGAATGGAATAGTCAAAGGCTTAGGCTATGTTGACATCTCTTAGTCTTCGTCAATCTATTCAAAGGATACACCTTCGAAAAGATTTCTGAGGATTCTGGCAGTGTCCGAACATCATGAGACAGACTCGTTTTTAGTTGTAGAGTCTAGGAGGACACTGACGACAATGACGTGTACATTGCATTATTCTTGTACACAGCTTGCTGCAGGAACGTCACTGAGCTTTTAATTACTTTACTGTCTAGTTTGGAAACCATTGCACCAAACAAGAGAGTACTGAAAAGAAGAGCCAAACCTGCTTGGGAACGTCTGCCGGGGCTGTTACATCTTCGCTTCCAAGGTCATATCGCCTTCCTCGTTCATCAATCAAGAATGGCAGCACAAATGGAGCTGGCTGAGCTCAATAGAGCAGTAGAGAAATAGGGTCACAAGATGGACAAACAAATGGTTATGGTCCAGGGACTGATTGGCCTCTTTACGTCCATAGCCCTGCAACCAGATATGGGGCAAGTTAAGGAACCCTCTCAAGCCCGCCACACTCCTGCGGTTGGGATCAAGTTGCGCTCGAAGGACATGTTCAAAGACCTAGCTGAATTTCATGAGGCTAGGACCTACCCAAAGGAGGATGCTGGGTCCTTATTCACAACCATTGCCGAAGGGAAGGACATGCTTAGTGATGAATTCAACCCTAAAGGCAAAAGAATGCATCCTGTTGATGAGGCGATGTGGTGCAATTGCAAAGCAAACAAGGGTTTCGTTTTAAATTCTCAATTCACTCACCGGAACCCACCAAGGACTTTCTCATGCTTCACTACACCTTTGGCCTTGGTTTATGAGAAGCTCCTCGATGCTGGTTCCATCAAGCCCCTCAATCCAACTCCATTACCCAAAAATCCCCCTGCCAATTTCTAACATAACCTCTATTGCACCTACCATCAAACGTCTGGCCATTCTACCAATGCCTGCTTCCGGCTTCGACATGCTATTCAAGATCTTATCGATTGTGACATCATCCCAACCCCATCTCCATCAAAAGCTGATACATCTCCAAATCCTTTCCTCAGCCCAACTCTAGCTCACGAGTTGGTCAGACATCCACTATCTCCACTCAAATCAACCTCACCTTTACTCAAATCAACTCAAGCTCCACCATATTCAACCCTAGCTACTATATCATCCCAGAAAGCCAACCCAAACCAATCGTATCCATCCCGTTCGAACTGGAGATTAACATGATGGCTGTAGGTTGGGCAATTGAGGTCTTCACTGCCGACACCTAGATTGACAGTAATGAAGAGCTTACAAAGGAGTGGACTAACGGGCTGAGATCCATTGTTCATGGGAGCACCAAGTAGGTTTGGTCGAAGAAGCTGAGGAAGCCGAAGTGTTGTTGCTTGGGCCTGACACCTACTAGATTCCACCTCTCTGTGAGGAAGCCAAGGGTAACTATAAAAGTTGCATTTTCAAATTGCGTCTATTTTGCATTGACACTTTTGAGTCTAAGTCTGACACTGTGTCTGTCAAAGTGTCTAAGTCTAGCTCTGAGTCGGAGGTTGTGCCTCTTGGCCCTCCATGTTGTAGCTTCTATTCGAGTCTTTTGTTGTACTTGGCAACCCCGAGGGGCTTTCTTATGATATGCATTATCTTGCTTCTAAGTACTTTGCTGGCTTTTGAATAAACTGTGTTGACCCTAACGACGAATGGATAGATTTTGATGGGATCATCCCCAAGGAAATGTGTTCTCTCGCCGAAAGGGAAGACGAAAGGCATGCTCAGCCTATTAATTGAAATAGTATTTTTCAAATAAACTTGAAAGATGGGGTAGACCCCTGAATGGTTCAAATTGGTTCAACGCTGTCCCCAGAGGAGTATTGTGCCCGGTCAAACAAGCCCGAAGAATTCATCAACGTCTTGGCATGGTTTCACAAAGACATGTCTACATTGATCCAGGGACAAAGAAGCATCAAGTCCCCTTACTCCAGGCCTCATACCATGTTCAAGCTTACAGGAACAGCATTCCGCCAAGCATAAATTTTAAAGTTCAAAAGTGGCCTGGAGCGAGGCATGTCAATTGAAGCACTTTGGATCCTGCGTTATCAAAGCCATCTTATCTGCAGCCAAAAATGTTTGACCTTGACGGCAACAAATCAATACCTTGGACAATAAGGATCAACACAAGTGTTGTTTTTCCCTGAGAGAAGCTTGTTGGGCTGAAAACCCCAAGGGTGGGCAATTCCAAGCAAAAGTTAGAGCAAGCCTGCTAGACCAAGAACCTATGAAGGCGGTCTAGGCAAAAGTACATAGGCAATATTTGAAAGCTCGCTAGACCGAAAACCCGAATGGGAGGTTCTAGGCAAAAGTTAGAGCGTAAAAGGAGAGGTAAAACGCGCGAGTGAACCTTAGCTTGAACTACGTTTTGACTTGATTTCCCAAAATGTGGGATACGTAGGCAGTCCCTCTTCAAAACTCGGTCATATTCTTTCAACATGGTCCATGGTTGACATTTTTGGTGCACACCAAGGGTCGAGAAGGGTCGAGAACAAGACAAGGTTCATCTGTGCTAAGGGGGAAAACCTTTTCTCTTTCAATTTTATTGCAAACTACTACTTCAATTTCAAAGCTGAGCAAAAGCCTTAAAAGATTTTAAGCATAAAAAACAGAACGAAATGCTGGCGAGGCCTAACGGCTCACAGTTTATTCTAAGTTCAGCGAAGTCTAGTTTGAGCAGCTGCAGCAGCTTTGCAGTTACGTGTGCTAGTTCGATACTCACGCGCGCTTGTTCAATGCGCACGTATTCAATTCGAGCAACAAACAATGGCAGTCAGCTACTGCCTTCGAGTCCTGTTCAAGGGGTTTTTGCCAAGTTTTTTTCATACCATGCAGACCTAATGTGACTGCACGGGGGTGTCGGTTTCAGTCCGGGCCTATATGTGTCATAATTTGCATCTTATGTCCGTTTTGTGACATTTTTCCAGTTTTTCAATCCATTGTCATTTCGGGATGCTTTTCCCAATTTTGTCAGTTTGTACAAGTCATTATACAGCTATTTGACCTCCTGCAAGTGTCAGTTTCACCTATATAAGGGGATATTTTTAGTTTTGGCTTGTTAGTGCCCAAAATTTCATTATTTTCCATGTGTCTAAGGGTCCGTGTTGTATCCTGGGGCTCTTTCTCCCTTTTCATTTGAGCTAGGCAAGTTTGTGCATGTGCGCATATCTGTGTATCGACTTAGTTCACTTGTCAATGCAAATTAGATATTAGCGGATGGTTTACATGTCAATAAATTGGAAAATGCAATTTTTACATTGCTACCCTAGTATCTGTAACCCACAAGCTGTGGAATCTCGTGCATAGCAAATGCACGTCGACCCAAGTCCAAGCAAAGCATCTATAGGGCTCGTCTACCCAAGCATCAAGGAAGGGGCACGCAGGCCCAATAATGTTCCTAAATGTCAGTTGGGGCCCGCCGGCCCGCACAAGCATCTATCTGTCTGGGTGCACATCTCAGAAGCAAAAGACAGTAAAGTAATGGGGCTCAGTGGTAGTCCTAAAGCATCGTTGTCCTCCTAGGAGCCGCCCTTAGCTAGCATCTGCATTTTCAATTTGTGCATTCATATTGTATACAACATTGCATATTGTGTATCAAATGTTTAAAGCAGGAAAATTCTATCAAGTGTCAAAGCACGCCTATATGGTATCAAAGGCAGCAAGTAAGCAGGATTTTGGAAATCATGCTTGTGGCCTAGTTACTATTGGGATTGGAGCCGGAATCGCTTCTTTGGGATAGTGCAAATATGGGGGAATGCCACACGCCACTTTCCTTATCTTGTTTGCCATGGTAACCATCAAACACATGGCCTTGCCGTTCTACTCTACTTGCACTTAGAATGCAGTTTAGGGGATCAAAATTCAATCCAAATTCAACGGCACGTTCATCCTGAAGCATGATCCGACCGTTCCCATCAATGACAGCCGGTCCTGTCCAATTCAATGGCACGATCATCCTGAAGCATGATCCGCCCATTCCAAATCAAAGACAGCCGGTCCTGTCCAATTTCTCAATGGCTTGATCATTCTGCACACTGATCTTTTTGTCTCCAAATCAACGACAGTCGGTCCTATCCTATCCACAACGGCACGTTCATCTTGAAGTATGATCAGCCGGTACTGTCCAATTATCAATGGCACAATCATCCCGAAGCATGGTTAGCCATATCATCAACAACGGTTAGCCATATCGTCCGACTCAGTCATTCCCGATGGTCAGCCATATCATCAACGACGGTCAGCCATATCGTCTGTTTCAATCATTCAACGATGGTCAGCTGTATCATCAACGACGGTCAGCCATATCGTCCGTTTCAATCATTCAACGATGGTCAGCCGTATCATCAACGACGGTCAGCCATATCGTTCATTTCAATCATTCAACGATGGTCAGCCATATCATCAACCACGGTCAGCCATATCGTCTGTTTCAATCATTCAACGATGGTCAGCCGTATCATCAACGACGGTCAGCCATATCGTCCGTTTCAACCATTCAACGATGGTCAGCTGTATCATCCGTTTCAATCATTCAACGAAGGTCAGCCGTATCGTCAACGACGGTCAGCCATATCGTCCGTTTCAATCATTCAATGATGGTCAGCCGTATCATCAATGACGGTCAGCCCTATCGTTTGTTTCAATCATTCAACGACGGTCAGCCGTATCGTCCGTTTCAATCATTCAACGACGGTCAGCCGTATCATCAATGACGGTCAGCTGTATCGTCCGTTTCAATCATTCAACGATGGTCAGCCATATCATCAACGACGGTCAGCCATATCGTCCGTTTCAATCATTCAATGATGGTTAGCCATATCATCAACGACGGTCAGCCATATTGTCCTTTCTATCCATCAACGATGATCAGAATATCGTTCGTGTTCACAACTTCAACGATGATCAGAATATCGTTCGTGTTCACAACTTCAACGGCGATCAGAATATTGTCCGTGTCCACTTCATCAATGACAATCAGAATTCGTCCTTTTTAGGCCCCAACGACGATCAGAATATCGTTGGATGGTCCACCCATCCACAACTAGTTATTCCCCAGGAGAGTCCGCCTCGGTCTGCCCGAAACGACTACCTCTAAATCAGTCTAGCTTTAAGCGCATCTTCCAGCAACCTTATTGCTCTGTCTCGGATGGTCTTTGATAATGGGATTGGCTCTAATTCCCAACAGATGGAATTCAACCTGCCTGACACGACCTACCCGTGTTTGTTGGAATGCTTTATGCCGAGGATAGCTTGATCCCCAGCAACGACGGCCTGTCCCGTCTAAATCTGCAGCGACAACCTGTCCTGTCCAAATTCGATCAACAAGCGGCGATCCAATCGTCCACTTCTACTTCCATCCCCGACAATAGACTGCCCGTCTATTCCACCCATCAGGTTCCTTAAGTTTACAAGTCTACTTTGCTAGTATGCTTTGTTCTGGATTGTCTTAAGGGGTGTCTAGAAATCTTTGACGTTACTTGTACCAAGTCGATGGTGCTTAAAGTGCCGTCAAAGAGGGGCAACTATAGACACCCCAATCTAGACTTCCAGATTAGTTTACTTACGGTATTTGATTCCCCGACAATGAAACGGATCAAGAACAACACCCCGGGAATGATGAGTATTTGAGCTTTGAGTGTTTGAAAAACCCTTGAACCTAACCTAATCCTAAGCCACTTCAAAAGGCCAAAAACCCTACTGACGCGCGCTACTCCCAAACCTTTGCGCGATGGTCAAACTGCCTGGTGGTGGTCAATAGTCAAAGTTTGACCATTGACCATTGCGCCAGGGCGCAACCCTCGCCCCCCAGACTGATTCCATCGTGTGCCAGAATCACTCCATCGCACGCCAGACACACTCCATCGCCCGCCGGAGCGCCAGACCAAACTGCCACCAACTTTTCTTAAGGAGGAAACTTTGCCACCAATGCACCCAAAGCTAGCCTCGTGGACTAGCTGAACTCCTCTGTTTGCAGCCCATACCTACCTAATCTCTCCCTATAAATACCCCCATGGTTCATCCATTAAAAGGGTTTAAGTTTTTCAAAGGGTAACCAAGTTTTAGGTCCAAAGAAGGGTTACACACTCCATCCTCCATACAAACTCTAATACCAAGCAACAAGCTTCTTGTTCTTTGCTTCTACCACTCAAAAGAATTCCATCTTACAAATCTCAAACACATAAAAGCTCAACATTGTTTCAAACTCAATCTAGGTATAGCATACCTATTGCTCTCTGTGCTGATCCCTGAGGGGGGCTGGCAGAGCCAAGGCTGGTAATCAATACCAGTCTTGGTTCTAAAGCTGGCAAGGTTTCAAAAACCGTTGTGGTAGAAACCAACGCGCGACAGACCCACTCACCCGCGTGACTGTCCCAATCTGTGCTCTCTGGTCCGCGTGGGGATTGGTTCCTACTGTTTTGTGCTTTATTTTGTGTATAGATCACTGTTAAGCATGTTAAAAATCAGTTTACTCCTTTCCTTAGTATGAACTGCTAGTCTTAGTTCAACATGAGTTTCTGCTGTTATGGAGTACCCTTGGGATCATTCTGGACCTATCCCAGAACCCAGAAACATGCAAACCAAGCACTGGTCTGGTTGCGCTAGGGCGCGATGGGGCACCTCTGACCAGTAGCTGGCTTTGCACGGGTAGCTCGACCTTAGCCCATTATTTTGTCCCCACACTATTTATGGGGTGTTTTGTTAATTTGTAGGGCTTTTCAGCCTTCAAACTGTTTAGAACTGCCTACCAACTGCTATATAGACTGCTTGGTTTATCCTGGGTGTGCACTGGTCCTTCCACAACCTAGAAGGGGATAAAGCTCAACCAGTTGGACGGATGTCAACCCGCGCGCGATTGTATGGGTTTGTCGCGCGATGGTGGGCTTGCATGCATGTAGATCCATGCATGCACGTTGGCCATTGTTTGGGTCAAATTCATGCAAAGGCACACTGATTTGATATCCGGTCGCAGTTTTGGATTTTATCTCATTTATTTTTCAATATTTCATCCATGCATGCTATCTATCACATCCTGCAAACATGTTACAGCTTTAATCCCCATTAAACTATTCCCCCGCCCTAATTGGCTTAAGAGTTGATTAATCAAACAGAATCGCAAACGTTTTCGCAAATGCCTAAGTCGAGACCGATCTCCAGATTGGGCGAGAGGGGTGCCTTAAAACCCTTCCCCTCTCGTAATCTGGCTCCCGAACCCAGATATGGTTATGACGGACTTGTGCCTCCACCTTTTTTTAAAATCAAACAGTGTTGCGAGCGTTTCAAGTTCGATTCCTTAGGTGTCGGACCTTCAAGCCCAAGTGACGACTCTGAATTGAGCACTCGTCTGCCAAGAAAAGCGCGCTCATCGATCCCTTCTTTTTTTCGGGCACGCTGCCCACAGTGGCGACTCTGCTGGGGATATCGAATCAATATTGATATATACATAGATTTTAATACACTTAAGAACAATCCCATAAAAGTCTGTCAAAATAGTGAGATTCCCGCTGCTAAAGAAAGGATTGGTGATTTAACAGGACCTCGTGTCCGGCCATCCTGATTGGGGTTTTTCCGATTATTCTCTTATGTAGTTTCTTCTAAGTATTTGTTAATAAATAGGGCCAAATTTGAAAAGGCATTTGCGAATTTACGATTCTGTTCTATTAATCAAATTCTTTCGCATCTTCATATGCATCGATGTGGGATAAGCCTCGTTGGATCGTTTTGGCAATCCGAGAAGGTTTACTGGAGCCCAAGGACCCCGAATGACCAACAACGTTCGACGATGACGAGTCATTCTACCGTTTGACTGTTGCTCTGCAGTTACGCAGGCAGCGGGACGTATATCTTGGCTCTAGTCCGAGGAACCTGTTACAAGCCAAAACCGGCCTTTGCATATACAAAGCATTAGAACTCTCCAAACTAAAATAGGTACCTGCAGGGTAAGATTTACTTGCATCTAACCCCATACACTATCTACGTGTTGCTGCTTTTCCTATCGCATGCACTGTACATACATACCATTTTGCGCAGGAGCATGTTTAGGGCGGCTTCTAGGTTGTCTCTCTTTTGAGTCTATTTTTATGCTTATTAGGACGCTGCCATAGCCCGATGAAGAGTCATGCATCTCGATGGCGCATGTTGTCAATTTTCAAAGTCCTTAGATTAACAAGACTTTGGGAAATCAAGACTTTCTAAGTCCTTGTCTACATACCCAATCGAGGTTTCAAACAGAAAACAAGGAGCAACGGAGAGAATGCCGTTATGCTTATGCCACCTTGGTTATCGTGTGCAGCACGTACACCGTTTAGGCTATGGCGCTGTGTCGCCTACGCCGCCCCAGTTCCGGTATCACGTCATCTACACCGAGTTGTTCTAAGTTCAAAGTTGAAATTTCAAGAATGGAATAGTCAAAGGCTTAGGCTATGTTGACATCTCTTAGTCTTCGTCGATCTATTCAAAGGATACACCTTCGAAAAGATTTTCGAGGATTCTGGCAGTGCCAAACATCATGAGACATACTCGTTTTTAGTTGTAGAGTCTAGAAGGACACTGACGACGATGACATGTACATTGCATTATTCTTGTACACAGCTTGCTGCAAGAACGTCACTGAGCTTTTAATTACTTTACTGTCTAGTTTGGAAACCATTGCACCAAACAAGAGAGTACTGAAAAATAAGAGCCAAACCTGCTTGGAAACGTCTGCCGGTGCTGTTACATTTTTGCTTCCAAGGTCATATCGCCTTCCTCGTTCATCAATCCAGAATGGCAGCACAAATGGAGCTGGCTGAGCTCAAGAAAGCTGTAGAGGAATAGGGTCACAAGATGGACAAACAAATGGTTATGGTCCAGGGACTGATTGGCCTCTTTACCTCCACAGCCCTGCAACCAGTCATGGGGCAAGTCAAGGAACCCTCTCAAGCCCGCCACACTCCTGCGGTTGGGATCAAGTTACGCTCGAAGGACATGTTCAAGGACCTGGCTGAATTTCATGAGGCCAGGACCTACCCAAAGGAGGATGCTGGGTCCTTATTCACAACCATTGCCGAAGGGAAGGACATGCTTAGTGATGAATTCAACCCTAAACGCAAAAGAATGCATCCTGTTGATGAGGCGATGTGGTGCAATTGCAAAGCAAAAAAGGGTTCCGTTTTAAATTCTCAATTCACTCGCCGAAACCCACCAAGGAATTTCTCATGCTTCACTGCACCTTTGGCCTCGGTTTATGAGAAGCTCCTCGATGCTGGTTCCATCAAGCCCCTCAATCCGACTCCATTACCTAAAAATCCCCCTGCCAATTTCAAACATAACCTCTATTGCACCTACCATCAAACGTCTGGCCATTCTACCAATGCTTGCTTCCGGCTTCGACATGCCATTCAAGATCTTATCGATTGTGGCATCATCCCAACCCCATCTCCATCAAAAGCTGATACTATCTCCAAATCCTTTCCTCAGCCCAACTCTAGCTCAAGAGTTGGTCAGACATCCACTATCTCCACTCAAATCAACCTCACCTCTACTTAAATCAACTTAAGCTCCACCATATTCAATCCTAGCTACTATATCGTCCCAGAAAGCCAACTAAAACCAATCGTATCCATCCCGTTCGAACTGGAGATTAACATGATGGCTGTAGGTTGGGCAATTGAGGTCTTCACTGCCGACACCTAGATTGACAGTGATGAGGAGCTTACAAAGGAGTGGACTGACGAGCTGAGATCCATTGTTCATGGGAGCACCTAGTAGGTTTGGTCGAAGAAACTGAGGAAGCCGAAGTGCTGTTGTTTGGGCCTGACACCTATTAGATTCCACCTCTCTATGAGGAAGCCAAGGGTAACTATAAAAGTTGCATTTTCAAATTGCATCTATTTTGCATTGACACTTTTGAGTCTGAGTCTGACACAGTGTCTGTCAAAGTGTCTAAGTCTAGCTCTGAGTCGGAGGTTGTGCCTCTTGGCCCTCCATGTTGTAGCTTCTATTTAAGTCTTTTGTTGTACTTGGCAACCCCGAGGGGCTTTCTTATGATATGCATTATCTTGCTTCTAAATATTTTGCTGGCTTTTGAATAAACTGTGTCGACCCTAACGACGAAGGGATAGATTTCAATGGGATCATCCCCAAGAAAATGTGTTCTCTCGACGAAAGGGAAGACGAAAGGCATGCTCAGCCTATTAATTGAAATAGTATTTTTCAAATAAACTTGAAAGATGGGGTAGACCCCCGAATGGTTCAAATTGGTTCAACGCTGTCCCCTGAGGAGTATTATGCCCGGTCAGACAAGCCCGAAGTATTCATCAACGTCTTGGCATGGTTTCACAAAGACATGTCTGCATTGATCCAGGGACAAAGAAGCATCAAGTCCCCTTACTCCAGGCCTCATACCATGTTCAAGCTTACAGGAACAGCGTTCCGCCAAGCACAAATTTTAAAGTTCAAAAGTGGCCTAGAGCGAGGCAAGTCAATTGAAGCACTCTGGATCCTGCATTATCAAAGCCATCTTATCTGGGCTGCAGCCAAAAATCTTCGACCTTGACGGCAACAAATCAATACCTTGGACAACAAGGATCAACACAAGTGTTGCTTTTCCCTGAGAGAAGCTCGTTGGGCTGAAAACCCCAAGGGTGGGCAGTTCCAAGCAAAAGTTAGAGAAAGCTTGCTAGACCGAGAACCTATGAAGGCGGTCTAGAAAAAAGTACATAGGCAATATTTGAAAGCTCGCTAGATCGAAAACCTGAATGGGCGGTTCTAGGCAAAAGTTAGAGCGTAAAAGGAGAGGTAAAACACACGACTGAACCTTAGTTTGAACTACGTTTTGACCTGATTCCCCAAGATGTTGGATACGTAGGCAGTCTCTCTTTAAGACTCGGTCATATTCTATCAACATGGTCCATGGTTGACATTTTTGCCTTGAGGGGTGTCTAGAAATCTTTGACGTTACTTGTACCAAGTCGATGGTGCTTCAAGTGCCGTCAAAGAGGGGCAACTGTAGACACCCCAATCTAGACTTCCAGATTAGTTTACTTACGGTATTTGATTCCCCGATGATGAAACGGATCAAGAACACCCCGGGAATGATGAGTATTTGAGCTTTGAGTGTTTGAAAAACACTTGAACCTAACCTAATCCTAAGCCACTTCAAAAGGCCAAAAACCCTACTGACGCGCGCTGCTCCTAAACCTTTGCGCGATGGTCAAACTGCCAGGTGGTGGTCAACAGTCAAAGTTTGACCATTGACCATCGCGCCAGGGCGCAACCCTCGTGCGCCAGACTGACTCCATCACGCGCCAGAATCACTCCATCGCACGCCAGACTCACTCCATTGCACGCCGGAGCGCCGGACCAAACTGCCACAAACTTTTCTTAAGGAGGAAACCTGGCCACCAATGCACCCAAAGCCAGCCTCGTGGACTGGCTGAACTCCTCTGTTTGCAGCCCATACCTACCTCATCTCTCCCTATAAATACCCCCATGGTTCATCCATTAAAAGGGTTTAAGTTTTTCAAAGGGTCACCAAGTTTTATGTCCAAAGAAGGGTTACACACTCCACCCTCCATACAAACTCTAATACCAAGCAACAAGTTTCTTGTTCTTTGCTTCTACCACTCAAAAGGCTTCCATCTTCCAAACCTCATACACATCAAAGCTCAACTTTGTTTCAAACTCAATCTAGGTATAGCATACCTACTGCTCTCTATTCTGATCCCTGAAGGGGGCTGGCAGGGCCAAGGCTGGTAATCAATACCAGTCTTGGTTCTAAAGCTGGCAAGGTTTCAAAAATCGTTGTGGTAGGAACCAGCGCGCGACGGACCCACTCACGCGCGTGACTGTCCCAGGCTGTGCTCGCTAGTCCTTGTGGGCATTGGTTCCTATTGTTTTGTGCTTTATTTTGTATATAGATCACTGTTAAGCATGTTAAAAATCAGTTTACTGCTTTCCTTAGTATGAACTGCTAGTCTTAGTTCAACATGAGTTTCTGCTGTTATGGAGTACCCCTGTGATCATTCTGGACCTGTCCCAGAACCCAGAAACATGCAAACCAAGCACTGGTCTGGTTGCGCCTGGGCGCGACAATCGCATGCCAGAGCGCGTCGGAGCACAACCCTCGCACACCGGAGCGCCTCTGACCAGTGGCTGGCCTTGCATGGGTAGCTCAACCTTAGGCCATTATTTTGTCCCCACACTGTTTATGGGGTGTTTTGTGAATTTGTAGGGCTTTTTCAGCTTTTAAACTGTTTAGAACTACCTATCAACTGCTATATAGACTGCTTAGTTTGTCCTGGGTGTGCACTGGTCCTTCCAGAGCCCAAAAGGGGATAAAACTCAACCTGTTGGATAGATGTCAATCCACGCATGATTGTATGGGTTTGTTGCGCGATGGTGGGCTTGCATGCATGGAAATCCATGCATGCAAGTTGGCCATTGTTTGTGTCAAATTCATACAAAGGCACACTGTTTTGATATCTGGTCGCGGTTTTGGATTTTATCTCATTTATTTTCAATATTTCATCCATGCATGCTATCTATCACATCCTGCAAACATGTTACAACTTTAATCCCTATTAAACTGTTCCCCCGCCCTAATTGGCTAAAGAATTGATTAATCAAACAGAATCGCAAACGTTTTCTCAAATGCCTAAGTAGAGATCGATCTCCAGATTGGGCGAGAGGGGTGCCTTAAAACCCTTCCCCTCTCGTAATGTGGTTCCTGAACCCAGATATGGTTATGACGGATTGGTGCCTTCACCTTTTTCAAAAATCAAACAGCGTAGCGAGCGTTTCAAGTTCGGTTCCTTGGGTGTCGGACCTTCAAACCCAAGTGGCGACTCTGAATTGAGCGCTCGTCTGCCAAGAAAAGCGCGCTCATCGATCCCTTCTTTTTTCCGGGCACGCTGCTGCTCACGCCCCTTGTCTAGGGGAGGATGAAACTCCATATCAAGTAACTATATTTTTGTGTAGGGTTTTGGCTTTGTTATTCGAATCGATTGTGAGACTAAAACCCTTTCCGTTTCAATTGAAAGGGTTGATTTTACTTTTTCTTATCTATTGAGTATTTGTATTCCGGATTTCAAATACCTAGTCTTGCAATGGTTTTTCATTGATTGTGATTAGAGTTCTGAGATAGATTATGCTCATAAGACGGATCGTGCCGTTAGGTGGCCAAACCGTTCTACTGAGAGACAGTTCGTGCTATGGGATAGTCTATGCCTTTTAATAACCCGATTATTTTCTTGTCGATTATTGTTAGGATTTGCAAGTCCTAGCGATCCTTTTGATTCGAATAAATAAACCTAGCCTATGCATATTGTTGTTACGCGGTTGGCGTGGATTCCAAACCCTAGATATTTTCCTCTATCATTTTCAAAGTTTTTAATTCATTGTTTTAATTTAATTAGGTTATTCCAAACAAACCAAATCAATCAACTCTATTCTTTCCGAACTAATCTACAAACTAATCGAATTTTTCGTAACTTAGCCATTCAGTCCCCGTTGGAACGATACTTGGTCTTAACCATTATTCTACGGAGTAGTAGTTAATTCTTAATTTTTATAAATTTATTTTTGACACGGTATGATGTGGTCAAATTTTGGCGCCGTTGCTGGGGACAGTTTGCACGGTTGCATAAGTTTGATTCGTTTTTAGTTAGTTTATTGCTTTTTACTTTAATTTTGTTTGTTAGTTTTGGTACTCTTAGTTACAGGTTATGAGGTGACAAAACAAGCGAAAATTCTGTGGAGCGGCGAAAAAGTGATATAAAGCGATTTTCGTTGATCCACGGTGAGTTTTGTTCTTCTTTTTTGGGCAACTTAGTGTCTCTGTCTGGAGTACCCCGTTTTTACAATCGAGGGGTATTGAACTTGCATGCTTGGTAATTTGTACTTAGAAAAGAGACGTAGGGGTAACAGAAAGACCAACTTAGTCACAATGGCAGATGATACTGATTGAGCACTTGTGGTACCCGACCCCCTCCTTCTCAACTCACACTTCACCCCCACGGCTTACACTACACCATCATGTGTATGATTACCTGCAATCGCGGCTAATCAATATGAGATTAAGCTCGGTACACTCCAAATGCTCCCTAAGTTTCAAGGGCAATCTCAAGAGGATCCTGTGGGCACGCGCCCCGAAAATTTAGTTTGCGAAAATCGGGTGCGGCCCTTTTTCGGAAGAGCGCGGCGAAACGCTTCGATTCAGAGTCGCCACTCGGGTTTTCGCGGTGAGAGCACCCAAGGAACCGAACTCGAAAACGTTTGTCACGTTTGTTTGATTTTGCAAAAGGCATGGACCGGTCTGTCGTCACCTTCGATATCTGAGGTTCGGGAGCCAGTTTATGAGAGGGGAAGGGTTTTATGGCACCCCTCTCGCCCAATCCGGAGATCGGTCTCTACTCAGGCATTTTTCTTCGTAAAACGTTTGCATTTTTCTCTCATTTGGTCACTTTTTAGCCAGTTAGGGCGGGGGAACAATTAATGGGGATGAAAGCTGTAACAAACTGCATTTATATGTCAAAATGTATATGGATGATTTGATTGCAATGCTAAATATAGATTGAGAACAAGCACTGAGCAACATGAATAAACTGAAGTACGCTGCCATGAAGCAACGTGGGCAGATTCTGCCAACATGCACTGGCCGAGCCACTGCATGCTGATTAGACATGCGCACGCCACCCCATAACTGGCATACTCCACTTGTTTGGTTTCTCAGTCTTTGTTTGCAATCCTCTGGGCTCTGGAAAAGGACCAGCGCACACCTAGGGCAAACCACGTTGTTTAATAGAACCTAATATACACAGTTACAGACATAGGAGGTGGCTTCAAGCCAAGAAAAGCAGCATAATACCCCAAAAACAGTGCGGGGACAGGAAATAGGCCAAAATTACACTAAGATGCAAGGGCCAGTCACTGGATCGTGGGCCTACTACCGTACGCCAGTGTCAAGTGCCGTACGCATGTAATACCATAGTCCAGTGCTTGGCTTTGCATCATCTGGGCTCTGGAACACGACCAGAAGGATCCCAGAGGCCTTTCAAGTCAAAATGAGAGCAAGTAATGGATGTTACAACTAATTAAGTCTAAACACAGAAAGCAATAAACTCTGGTTCTTAGCATGCTGCTAGGTGATAAAAGAAGACATTAAAGCAAGAACAGGTGACCGATGATCCCCACGCCAATAGTGCACGTACCACCATTACTGGCGTACGGCTGAATGACACTGGCGTGCGCCACGTAGCACCTCACACGATCTTTGTATTTTACCAGTTTAAGGCCAGGACTAGTATTGTTTACTAGCCTGGACCTTACTGGTCCCCCTCAGGAGCTGAAAACAGAAAGGGACGTAAAGGTGGTATACCTTTTTGTATTGAAGTTTGGAGGTGGTATTGAGCTTTAGAGGTTGAAGAGAGAGGTTGTATGGTGACTGAACATCAGTGGGTATATGGAAGTGGACTGCTCTCCTTTCTCTTTCAATGGAAGAAGAGAAAAAAAAGGCAAGAAGAGAGGAGAAGGGAACTTCTTTTTCTTTCTTAATGTGGCTAACCCCTTACAAATGAATGCAAGGGGGGTATTTATAGAGGAGAGAGGGACTGAGATCAGTTTGGGCAAGGCCATGTTTGGCTAGTTTGGGCAAGGTTGGAGCCTCCCATGCATTAAATGCATGGGACTTGCCTTGATGGGGGGTGTAGGAGAGAAGGGGGGCGTCCCTGCCGAATGCAATCATTAGGGAGACTGTGGCCGACGTCAGGGTGGCACAAAAGTCTCCTCCATGTGGCTGAATAAAGTTGATTTGACTGGACTTGACTGGCGTGCGCCACTTATGGACTGGCGTGCGCCGGTGATAGCTGAGTCAACGGTCGATGACTGACACGTGGTAGCTAACTGGCGTACGTCATCAAGGCACTGGCGTAAGTCAGTTGGGTTTTGCTGGGGCCGTTTGGCTCTGGTTTGAAGGATTTTGAAAGGGCTTTGAAAGAGGCTCGGGATGCTCAAAGCTCAAACACACCATTATCCTCAGACTGTTCTCGACCAAAATCATCATCGGGGCGGTAAAAGATCTACAAATAACGTTATCTGGACAGTCCAGAATGGAGTGTCTACAGAAGCCCCCCTTTGACGGCACTTGAAGCACCATTGACTAGAGACAAGTAACGTCAAAGGTTTTCTAGACACCCTCTTCAAGGCCATTCAGAATACGTGAACTTTAAAGGACCTGTTTGATTTGAAGTTGGGGCGGACAGACCGCTGCTTTGTTGTCTTTGACGGACAGATCACACAAAGTGGACTCTCCTGGGGAACGATCCTTTTTGCAACAGCACCGACTCTGTTGGGGAAAAAGACTGTGGGTCGGATAGATCGTCGTTGATTTAGAAACTGGACGGGTGGACCGTCGTTGATTTGGAATTAGACGGATAGATCGTCGTTGATTTGAAATTGGACGAGCGGATCGTCGTTGATTTGAAATTGGACAGATAGATCGTCGTTGATTTGAAATTGGACGAGCGGATCGTCGTTGATTTGAAATTGGACGGGTGGACCGTCGTTGATTTGAAAGTGGACGAGTGGATCGCCGTTGATTTTGAAATTGGACGGATAGATCGTCGTTGATTTGAATTTGGACGAATAGATCGTCGTTGATTTAAAATTGGACGAGTGGAACGTCGTTGATTTGAATTTGGACGGATAGATCGTCGTTGATTTGAATTTGGACGGATAGATCGTCGTTGATCTGAATTTGGACGGACCTCTGCTTGGGGATGAGTCCATATGAGTTGATGTGAAGCTGGGCCTCCTTTGGGCCTGGGTTTGAAGATAAATCCGGCCTTGGTACGAGAGTTGGGCTTGAGGCCCAAATAAAAGTGGCGTACCGCATATGGGCACTGGCGTACGCCAGCAATCTTGGTCAACCCGGCGCAGATCCAGCCCAGCACGCCCCTACGTCGTACAAACTTCTGTATGAGACGGGAAACCGCCATTCTTCAGTTTTTCGAACTCCAGAAACCCAAAAACTTTCTCAAAATCCCAATCTCTTCCTCAATCTTTCATCCTTCTCTCACAACACACATACCCACGTTCTCCCATGGCCGAGTCCGGCGAAGGCGGCAGCAATGGCGGTGGTAGAGTTGGTGGTGACGAGGTTCGATTGAGTGGAGAGATCGAGGGCCCTCAAATCGACGATCAGTTGGTGGGCGATGCTCCGGTGGTGATCGGTGCAGGCGTTTCAGGCAGTGTCAGAGGCGGCGACGGCCATGCAGCAGGGGTGACTGGCGGCGATGAGGGGCGGCGTATGCCAGAGGATGTGGGGCGTACGCCAGGTGTTATCGAACCAGGGGTCCCGCAGGTTCGTCGGTTGGATGCTAGGAGTGGGGTAGAGGGCTTGGTGATCACGGGTTTAGGTTCGGTTGGGGCCGGCGGCAGCGGCAGCCATGGTGGTGGTGATGATGGTGGTCGACCGGAGACATCGGTGAGAGATCCGGCGAGGGGCAAGGGTCCTGTGGTTGAGGAGGGTGTATCCGGAGAGGTACCCATGGAAGGGGTTGAGTTTCGGCCTGCAGTAGGGTCTTCGGTGCACGTACCCATCACTCGGGGGTACTTCGCCAAGTTTGTGTCTTAGGAGGAACTCGATCGTTTGCTCCGGGAGAACCCGGGGGTTGTGGCTACAGTGCTGGCAGTGCGAGAGGACAGGCTCCGGCAGGTGGAGAGGGCCCAGGAGGAGGAGCGACTGAGAGAAGAGGCCGAGAGGGCCAGGGCTGAGGAGGGGGCCTTCGTGAGCGAGACTGAGGCAGCCGAGGAGGCTCAGGGGGAGGTGTGGTCCTTTGAGCGGGCAGTGACGCTTGCAGAGTCCGTACGGCTGGCACCCCGTGCTAAGTTTGACGCGGCCACGTACGTTCTGGCCGAGCCACACGTGTTTATCCCGTCTGGGGTCGAGAGCCTTGCACCTTTGAGGGAGAGCTACGATGCAGAGCTCATTTTGAGAGACCCGTAGAGACACCTGTCTGTGGAGTGGGCGCAGGTATTCCTTCGAACTCATTTTGATATGCATGCCTTGTCTTTTGAATCAATATGTAGCTTTGAACTGTCGTAGCTTGACTTGTAATGCATGTAGGCTAGAACCTTGAACTGTAACTTGACTGAGTTAGTAGAACTTTGAATAGCATGCCTCGACTTCGAAACATGACTTGAATGATAGAATACTTGAAGTAGGTGAATCGACTTGTAGAATGCCCATGACTTCGACAAAACCGTTGGTGCCAAACTTGAATAAACATAAACTGCCTCGACTAACAAGATACTCCTTTGAACTTGAATTCGGCTAGGTAGACTGCCATGACATGTTGGACGCCCGAATGGCGTGCCCCATAGTTTGAATCGACCATATTGATAAGCAGAACACTTGTGAAATTGACTGAGAGGTGTACCTTGAAAGAAGTAAGGCCCTGTGGCTCGGAACTTGACTGAGAAATGCCTTTGAATTGATTCGACTGATAGCAGAATTGGGTGAAGTAGTACGAGTGCCTAGTAGCTTTGTTCGACCTTTATGATGCCTATTTCGACTGTAGAGTTACCTTTGCAATTCTGATTTTCGACTGACTGTTTGAATTGTAAATACTGATGAGACCCTTTTGTTGTCTGTCTTTGGATGCAGAGGGGAGCAGCCAGCACTCGGGGCCATGGAGGTCCAGCGAGCTCACTTGAGTTGTACCGAGGCCTGCTCGAGCGAGTCAGGGCTCTAGTTGACGCTGCAGGGTTCCGGCCGTTTATCCTCACGCTGACGGCCGTGAAGAGCGATCACGCTCTGCTGACAGCGCTGGCTGAGAGGTGGTGGCACTCCTCGAACACCTTCCACTTGCCAATTGGGGAGTTGACGGTGACTCCCTCCGACTTTGCAGCGCTTACTGGCTTGAGGGTAGGAGGCGAGCCTATCTCGTTTGACTTGGAGGTTTACAGGGATCCTGAGGCTCTGGAGTGGTTCTTAGGGCAGGCGCCAGCGGGTGAGGCGGAGACCGTCCACTATGACCAATTCAAGCGGTACTTGCACGGGAGGGAGCCGGACTCGGAGTTGGAGGCGGAGCAGATGGCAAGGGCCTACTTGCTGTACTTGTTCGGGTCTACCTTGTACCCGAACAAGCGATCCACGGTGCACCTGTCCTACTTGCCGGCCCTCTATGACTTGGGCGCAGCTTCGAGGTTTGACTGGGGAGGAGCAGCTCTGGGTACCTGCTACGGTTTCATGGGGGCATTCTCACGGGGGAAGAAGGCGACAGCCGGCTACTGGAGAGTGTGGGAGGTAAGAAACAAAACTTGTCATTTACTTCCTACTTTTCCATTTCTTGCATTCGTATTTAATTCGCACATGAACTGTATTCTGATGCTTTGATTGTCTGACCATTTGCAGTTGTGGGCCTACGAGGTGCTGAAGATGTACCCGCCAGAGAACAAGTGCCCGAACCAGCGGATGCTCCCTCGCGCCATGATCTGGGGTCCCATGTATAGCGACAAGAAGAAGTCGAGAGGGAGCCTCCTAGCCTTTCAGACGTACCTCGACGAGCTGTCTGGCACTCAGGTAAGCAACATGTCGAATTGATTATTTCGCCCTCAGAATTGCTTTAATGCTGTTGCTGATGCCCTGTAATCTGTGCCATTGTCTTACAGGTGGAGTGGAACCCATGGAGCAGCGTCGAGCCTGAGCCTGAGTACCTAGCACGGAGCAGGGTGGTGACAGCGAGCCGGGTGCTGTTGGAGTCGGCCTTCGGGTGGCGGTGGTACCTGGGTGACCGAGTGACACGACAGTCGCTGGGCTTTCTTGACTTCCAGGTTCCAGGGCCACTGCCTCCTCACGCTTCTCACACGGACAAGTACACTCTGGCCGAGCTGAGGCGTTTCACTGTTCCGGCCGGGCTTGCTGCTTTTCTAGGGCCCGAGCGTGATTATGCTATTTATAGGAGGCAGCGCTTGGCGAGACCGCTTGGAGTGTTGGAGCATGTTGCCGTGCAGAGCGAGGCACTTGAGGCTGGCGAGGAGAGGCGGAGCCGGGAGAGCAGGGCAGCTCGACCGAGAGAGAGGAGCGACTATGCCACAGCAACCGGGTTGCCTCGGCTTTCTTGGACTCTAGCAGTGCGGGACGCAGAAGGAGAGGAAGCCGTAGTTCGGTTCGAGCCTGCCAGGACAGACCCAGCAGAAATCACAGGGCCGGTAAGGCATATCCTTCTTCCCTTTGTAGTTTTCGTACTTTACTTTCAGCACATATACTTGGCTTGTATTTTGACTTTGCCCCAAAATTGTATCGCAGGCTCCAATAGAATGGGTACGGGAGGCAGCTCGCCTGATGAAGGCTATGGAGAAGGAGTTTCATAGGATAGCCGGCGGCGCCTCTTTGCAGTTGCACTACCCACCTCCAGCTCCCGCTCTGGCTCCCGTTGAGCAGCCTCAGGTATAACTTTCCCCTTTACTTTTGACTAGAATTGCTTTTGACATTTCCTGCACTCAGCATTTCAATATATACAATATGCACAATGTATGCTAAATGACTTTGAATGACCATGCAGGGACATGCTAGGGCGGCTCCTAGGAGGAAGAGCGTGCGGCCTCCTCCAGCAAAGAAGGCAGCTTTGAGCTCCTCTCGGCCAGCGGCAAGGGTGGAACGGGGAGTGCAGATGTAACGCCCCGAATTTTGGGTACGTTAAAAGGACATTTTATTGATAACATCAAATGGAGTCTGGCTCTTATTACAACAAATACTCTCACAAGAGTTCAATATTTACACAAATGAAGGGGGTTCTAAGGTTCCTAACTACAGCTCCTCCTTCTTCTCCATCCTAGCCAGCTCCTCTGCTCCAAAAGCCTCCAAGGCGTACTGTTCATCTTGATCATCTACAAGGTCTGACACATTATACCAGCGTCACCACCGATATAATATGTCAGGGTCACCAAAAGGCAACACCGTGAGCTACAAAGCTCAGCAGAGTAATCCCATACCCGCTAACCCATAACTTATAAACAAAGCAATAATATAACATCAATTTCCACATGATAAGTATATACACAGTTAATCAATGACACATCCACATTCATTAATCATCTATCGTTGGTGTCCAAGATTTTCGGGTTTCTCCTATGCGACTCATCGTAGACCGTGTCAACATTTCCACATTTCAAATCAACCTTTCAAAATCATTTGCATTGGCTCCGTACCGCGGATAACCAAGCTACACAACCAAACCTTTCAAAATCGTTTGCATTGGCTCCGTACCACGGATAACCAAGCCATACCTCAACCTTGGTTCCGCCGCGACGGGTTCCCAAGTATCCTCACAATGGTTCCGCCGCGCCGGGTTCCCATTGACACACAAAAATATTTGCATTGGCTCCGTACCGCGGATAACCAAGCTACACACCCAACCTTGGTTCCGCCGCGCCGGGTTCCCAAGTATCCTCACAACGGTTCCGCCGCGCCGGGTTCCCATTGGCACACACACAACCTCACAATGGTTCCGTTTTTTCCCGGATCCCATTGGAACACACACAAAACACACACCACACAATGGGCTACCACGTCCGACCACATTGGGGTTTTCACAATCCACGCAATGGGCTACCAAGTCCGGCCACATCGCGGTTTCCAAAATATTTCAACCTTTTCAAATGTTTCTTTTACACACGCACACAACTCACATAATGCCACCCAAAACCGTTCATTATGTAGTTTCAAAATATTTTCTTCCTTGAAAAACATTTCCTTTCGTTAATCACACCCTAGGTGTCATGTTTCTACTTTCTCGGTTCTCGTGTCTCGTTTATATACAAAGACTCCGCGGTAGGGCAAAAGTAAGCATGAATTATTCTAACAAGATCATCCAATTCTATATTACTCATCACGCTCAATTACTACTTATAGCATAACGCCACATGTACGGACGCCTTTGGAATGTATCACTTATGCTTTATTCAAAGCACAACGCCACATGTACGGACGTCTTTGGAGTGAAATCACTTATGCTTTATCACATACCACAAGTAATACAAGCAACTCATATACGCATACTCCTAACTATCTTAAAGATCAAAAATACAAATACTTCGAGATAAGTACGTAAATAAAGATAACCTACTTTATACTTGAGTAAGTAAATAAATGGGGAGTAAGTAAGGATTTCCTTACTTTATACTTGGGATGGAAGATAAGGATAACTATATATACGTAGAGTTAGGGGACAAGGAATCCTACTACATATCCGTAGAGTTAGGGGACAAGGAATCCTACCTTACTTCTTGGCGGTAGTCGGCTACGGAAAGTACGTCGGTGGTCGGGCAGAGTAACTTCCTACGGTGGTCTCCGGTAGCTTCGAAAGAGAATGGTTTCTCTCGAAACTTCTTCTTGACTAACACTACTACTACTTTTGGATCGAGAGGGTGGTCGAGTGGCAGCTTTGGATGAGTTTCTTGAAGAACACAAGAAGAACTCAAGAACAAAGGAAGAACAAAAAGAAAGAACAAGAATTTCTAGAGAGAGAAGTTGAAGGATGGAATGGTGTGAGTTCAATGCTTGGAATGGGGTCCTATTTATAGAAAAACCTTGGCTCTCTCCTCCCTCTCAAGGCCGGCCCCCCCCTCTCTCTCTACCTCAAATTTTGACACATGGCATGCAATCTTTGAAAGATCAAAGGCTATCCTAGGCTTGCATGGCTAGGTTAGGCTAAATGGTAGGCTTGCATGGCTAGGATTTGTCCTTGGATGGGATTATGGGAGATTTGTTGGAACATTTGGAGACAATGGTACAAGATTTGGTCATAAAACAAATATGGAAGTACAAATGGGGAGTTAAGTTTGGTTAGGGGAAAGATTCTCCCATGGACTTGAAAGGATGAGGAAGATATGGAAGGTCAAGCAAAGTACAACAAAATCTCTCCCTCTCTCTCTCCTATCTCTCTCTCTCGGCTCTCTCTCTCCTCTCCCTCTTGGCCTCTCTCTCCTCTGTCCCTCTCTCGGCCTCTCTCCTCTCTCTCTCTCTCTCTCTCTCTCTCTCTTGCAAAGGTACACACACATATATATATATACTTATGTACTATAAACAAGAAAGAATAAATACAAAGTACCAAGTACAAGATTTTCCAAATAAAAATCCTATTAAAGAAATCCAATAAGGCACATGTTGATTAAATAAATAAACTAGGGTACTTTGTAATCTAGGTAGATCACACCTCCCATTAAACAAATCCAATTGGGTAAAAAACCCCAATACAAAATAATAAAACCTCCCATTAAACAAATCCAATTGGGTAAAAAACCCCAATACAAAATAATAAAAAGGTATTTAGGAGAATATTAGGCCTTAAAGGCTACAAGGCTACTAAGTACTTTAATAATAAAATAATGTGTACTTTATCACATGGGGTTTAAGAAAAATATTATTTTAATGAACCCATGTACTTACTTTGAAAGAACAACCTATTACCCAATGGACAATAAATTCCCTAACTTTTATTATCCAATGGATAATAGCTACTAGGAAACTTTTATAGTAAAATAATCAAGGAGTACCTTTAAGCATGTGACAAAAGCCCTATATTAAATATAGGTGTGGTACCAAGTACCCCAATTTAAATAAAAGGCTAGGATTCTCCCCATTAGTTTATAAAAGAGTACAAGTACAAGAAAATCTAGGGTTTAGATATACCCCAAAAGTTTAATGCATAAAAGTACATGGGAATCCAAATCTTGATTATTTAAATAAAACCTTGTACTTGGTAGGAAGATTTGGGCTATTACCCAATAGATAATAATTTTCCTTGCGGTTAATAACCAATGGACAAAAGAGTACGAGTACTTTTTATCTTTAAAATAAGATTTTGAAAAGACTACATGTACTTTAAACAAATATAATAATGAAAAGCTTATTGTCCAATGGACAAAGATTACCCTAACCATTATGGACCAATGGGTGAAGGCAAAGGTTCAAAAGGTCCAAAAGGTTCAAAAGGCTCATCTAGTAACTATGTGAGTTGGTTGCTCGGTTCCTCCAAGTAGTCGGTTGGAAACTAACTAAATTGGTCAAGTAGGGTTTCTAGTCGAGAGTTAAACCAATGACCAAAATCTAACTATGACGAAAATAAACAAGAAATTATATAGCCACTCAAGAGAAAATAAGTAATTCAAATAAAATTCAAATATTTAGCGAAATTTTTACTGACCAAAATTCAGGGGCGTTACAGCAGATCACTCCGGCTAGTGAGGAGCTCCAGTTCCGCCGCAAGCTGAGGAAGAGGCCTGCTGAGAAGAGGCTTGCCGAGGGACCCTCACAGAAGAAGAGGAGAGAGGAGGAAGAAACGGAGGAAGAAGAAGAAGAGGAGGAGACGTCCCTCAGCAGCGGCTCTGACTCAGCGAGCGACCCAAGGTTCCGGATAGACCCTCGAGAGCTGGCGGAGAGCGAGGAGGACGACGACGAGGAGGACCTTTTTGACGACTGAGGGCTATCACCAAGCCTTAGTCTATTTTGCTAGCACTTGACACTTTGAGTAGATACTTTGATACTTGTCATTTTGGATGGGGCCTGCATGCCTCTTGACTTTTGGGCGAGTGTGCCTTGACACTTTTGGTTCTGCCCGGGCCGTTGTGCCGTTTCGATACTTGATACATTCCTACTGTTTCGACACAGTAGTATACAACTAATGCATTTTCGGTTTATTGTTTTTCCCTTGCATTAATGAGACTTTATAAAGGAGAAGGATAAAACCCTCCACTAATATCTAACATGCATTGACGAATGCTCTGAATCGACAAAAGACACTTGTGTATGTACACCATTGACTTAGCTCGAAGAAAAGATGGACAAGAAAAGCCCTAGGATACGACACGTATCCCAAACACGCGGAGGATACAGGAGATTTAGGCGTTAGCAGGCCAAAATTCGTGATTCTCCCCGGGGAAAGAACCTGACCCTTTTGGAAGGTGATATAGATGTATAATGACTTGCGCGAGCCATCAAAACCGGTAGAATTGCTCCAGCGCGAGAAAAAGACCAAGAAAAAGCTAAAAATGCCACAAAAATGGACATAAGACGCCAAAGATGACTCGATATGGTCCCAGACTGAAACCGACACCCCCACATAGTCACATAAGGCCTATGTACCATGTATGGTATGACAAAACTTGGCAAAAGCCCCTGAAACGAGTTTTGACCTCCCGTATCCTTGATTTTAGCTTGAAACGGGCCTCTGAGGGTCCAAAATCTTCATCGGGCGTGGCTTTTGGAATCCGACGCCTTGCCATAGTCTCAAATGATGTTTAAGACTTGTAGGAACCATCAAACGGCCAAAGCCAGCCTTGGAATTGAAAACGAACATGCGGAGGCAATAGTTGCTGCAAACTGGTTTCTGGTGAACCCTACTGGCGTACGCCAGGTTTCTGAATGCCAGATCCACTTGACTGACCAACTGTCCTTTTTCAGGGGCCACTTTATTTTTACCCCCACACGGTTTGCACACGGTTTCTGAGCTCTCAGGGGGCAGTGTCCTTTGCAGGTGCATGGTTTGGAAGCTAGCATGATGCTTTGATGGTTTATTGGTGATGAAATGGCAAGGCCAAGGCCTATAAAGCAGAGGCATTGCATTGTGGTCTTCAGGACTGCATTGCCACCTCTTTTCTCCAGTATACTCCAACACCTTTCATGGATAACCCCCTCCCAATGTTACTTAGGCCCTGGTTAGCACAATTTCTAAGTGTCGACTGGCTCAACTTTCAATATCACGGCCTTGCTTCGTTCCGCTTTCTTCGACACGTGCCGCTCCGTCCGGCGCTCCTACGGGCTGCTCTCAGATTCTGGGACCCTGACGTCCACGTCTTTCGTTTTGGCGATGACGAGATGTGCCCGACCATTGAGGAATTCCAAGCGTACCTCCGGACCTTCCCTTCCCCTACGCTTGTTATTCCGCCTTATCAGGCGAGCATGCCCAAACTGCTTGCCAGCTCGCTCAATATCTCCCGGGGCTTGGCGAGCGCTATCCTTGAGGGCGGCCAAATGAACATTCTGCACCTTATTGAGATGTACAGCCCAGACGGCGACTTGGACAGCGACGAAGCTCAAGCACGCCGCCGCTTTGCCTTGGTGATTTGCCTGCTGGCCGCCTATTTGCTTGTGCCGGCCCACGGACAGGTCAGCCCTTCTCTTGTGAGCATTGCTGCCCAGATGGGGGCACGAAGGAATGTGATCCCTTTGGTCCTGGCTGAGACACTCTTGGGTTTGGACTTGGTGTATACGGGCCAGTCGGCCGCTTTCAGCGGGAGCCCGCTTTTGCTTCAGGTAACCTCACTCAGCTCACCTTTTTCCGGTTTTTCACACGTTCTCGTTTTACCTCGACACTCGGCTTAGGCTGCTTCCTAGCTCCTTACTTGTCTTTTCGCTCAGGCTTTATCTGACTTCTTACTTGTCTTTTCACTCATACAGTTATGGTTATCGGACAAGTTGAACCTACTGCATCCACCGGTGGCGGGCTGGAATCTCTTTCCGAAGAGGATTCATCAAAGGGAGATGCGGTATCCTGACATGGATATAGAAGGCTGGTATGAGTTCATGCAGCAGATGCAGCTTGATGAGATTGCCTGGAGGTGCCCCTGGCTGGACCTCCCGGATATGGCTATTCACTCCGATGGGTTCGATAGGGTGGTGATCACGGGACTGTCGAGCTTCACTTTCTACATTCCCGGCCGTGCTCTTCGACAGCTGGGTGCCTCTCAGGAGAATCACCGGATCAGCATCGGGGACTTCCGCGTCCCGAATTTCAACGCTCAAACACTCAACGGTTACCAGAGGCGCTGGGGCCTTAAAGCCCTCCAAGCCGCGATGCCGGAATTTACCACGAGGCTACGGAGTCGCTACAGACAGTGGCTGAAAGCAGATGTGAATGCAAGGGAAAATATTGACTGACTCCGGGCCACTTTGCTATGCTTAGAATAAACTGCAAGCCGTTAGGCCTCTTTAAGCATTTTGTTCTATTTTTCATGCTTTAACTATTTTTAAGGCTTTTATGCTCAGCTCATGTATTAGAAGTAGTAATTTGCAATAAAGTTGAAAGACAACGGATTTCCCCTTTTCTGATTCACTTCAATGCAACCTTGACTTGTGCTCGACCTCCTCGAACTGCGATATGGACCCAAAAATGTCGAACCTGGATCGAAATTTCGATGGAATGTGACCGAATCTCAAAGTGAGACTGCCTACGTATCCCTTTTCAAGGAATCAGGTCAGAACGTAGTTCAGGCTAAGGTTCGCTCGTGTATTTTACCTCTCCTTTTACGCTCTAACTTTTGCCTAGCACCGCCTTTTCAGGTTTTTGGTCTAGCGAGCTTTCGACTTTTGCCTATTTATATATATATTTTTTGCCTAGAACCGCCTCCTTAGGTTTTCGGTCTAGCAGGCCGCTCTGACTTTTGCTTGGAATCGCCCACCCTTGTGGTTTTCGACCCAACGAGCATCTCTCAGGGATAGTAACGTTTGAGCTGATCTAGGTTGACTAGGGTGTTGAATTCGTTGCCGTCGAGGTCGATGAGCTTAGCAGCACCCCCGGATAGGATGGTCTTGATGATGTACGGCCCGGCTCGTTTCGGCCTGAATTTCCCGCGGGGATCAAACACTGGGGCCCGGATCTCCTTTGTAACCATGTCTCCCTCGACTAAGCCCCTGGACTTCACCTTCTTGTTGAATGCGCGAGCAATTCGACGCTGATACCCCTGAACATGATACAAGGCGCGGAGCCTCCTCTCATCAAACAACATCAGCTCGACGAATCTTCCGCTTAACCAGTCAGATTCCTCGAGACCGCTTTCGACCATGATTCTCAGCGACGAGACCTCAAGCTCGATGGGAAGCACTGCTTCCATCTCATAGACCAAAGAAAAAGGAGTTGCACCAGTTGAAGTGCGGATAGACGTTCGGTACCCCCAAAGGGCGAGAGGCAGCTGCTCATGCCAATCTCTTGCAGACTCGGTGGTCTTCTTGATGATCATCTCGACATTCTTGTTTGCAGCTTCGACCGCCCCATTTGTCTGTGGGCGATAGGTCGTTGAATGGTGGATCTCGATACCGAATTCCTCAAAGAGTTCCAGGACCCTTCCCTTGAAATGACTTCCGTTATCGGACACAAACGCCTGAGGAACCCCGTACCGATAGATGATGTTCTTTCGAATGAACTGAGCAACCTGAACCGTTGTCAGTGTCTTGTACGATTCGGCCTCGACCCACTTGGTGAAGTAGTCTACCGCCACTAGTATGAACTTATGGCCATTTGAAGCAGACGGTCTGATCATCCCAATAACATCGATGCCCCAAACAGAGAACGGCCACGGTGAAGTCATGCCATACAGTTTAGATGGAGGGACATGTTGCAGGTTTGCGTGGATTTGACATTTGTAACAGCGCCGGACGTAGTCGATGCATTGCGTCTCCATTGTAGACCAGAAATAACCCTGCCTGAGGATTTTCCTAGCGAGCATGACGCCGCTCATGTGAGGCCTGCAGACTCCCTCGTGAATCTCTTCCATTATCCTTGTTGCTTCGACGCCGTTGACACAGCGCTTGTGCATTCCGCAGTGCGACCTTCGATACAACTTCCCCCCACAGATGATGTACTGAGAAGCTAGCCTTTGCAAAGCAATCCGATCCTTTTTTGTGGCCTCGTCAGGAAACTCCCCGCGCTCCACAAAGTTCCAAATGTCATGGTACCAGGGCAGGCCATCATCGACATCATCAATGGCGTTGATATACTCGTAAGCAGGCAAGTCCCTCTATTCAATCACAATTGGCCGCAGCTTGACACCTGTTGGAAGTTCGATCATCGAAGCCAAAGTCGCCAAAGCATCGGCGAAATGATTCTTCAAGCGTGGAACATGGGTGAAAGTCACCTTATTGAAGCGAGGAATCAGTTCTTCCAAATCTTGGTGATAAGGCTTCAGCTTTTCTTCACGAACCTTCCAATCTCCATTGGCTTGGGAAACCACCAAATTTGAATCCCCAATTACTTTGAGCTTCTCGACACCTAAAGAAATAGCAGCTTCCATCCCGACGATGCAGGCCTCATACTCGGCTTGATTGTTGGTGACATCGAAATTTAGCTTGAAGGCGAGCGGAATGTGAGCGCCGGTGGGCGTGATCAACAACACTCCGATCCCAAATCCCTTCTGGTTAGCGGCCCCATCAAAATAGAGCGTCCATACTTCCTCAACCACTGTTAAAACCTCCTCGTCGGGGAAAGTGAAATCTATGTCTTCCGGGCCGTCAATCGGGTGATCGGCCAAAAACTCAGCCACAGCGCGTCCCTTTACAAACTTCCTTGTGACGTGTTGGAGTTTGAACTCAGCCAGCAGAAGCAACCAACGCTCTAGCTTATGGGTGAGCGCCGGCTTCTCGAACAGATACTTAATAGGATCCATCCAAGAAATCAGTCTCACCGAATAGGCTAGCATGTAGTGTCTAAGCTTTCTGGTAGCCCAAACTAGCGCCCAACACGTCTTCTCCAGAGGGGTATAGCGCTCCTCGGATCCAACCATCTTCTTGCTCAGATAGTATACAGCCCTCTCGACCCCATTGTTTCCTTCCTGTGCTAGCAAACATCCCATAGCTGTTGGAGAGACAGACAGATACAGAATCAATGGTCGACCTGGCGTAGGCGGCATCAGTACAGGCGGGTTCTGCAAATATCTCTGAATAGACTCGAAGGCGGCCTGGCATTTCTCTGTCCATTCGAACGGGACTCCCTTTTTGAGCAAACGGAATAACGGCTCGCAAGTTAAGGTTAGCTTGAAGATGAACCTGCTGATGAACTGGACCTTCCCTAGAAAACTTTGCACGCCTTTCTCAGACTTGGGCGGCTCCATTTCAAGGATTGCTTTGATTTTGGAAGGATCCACTTCAATCCCCCTTGCGGTGATCAGGAATCCCAACATTTTTCCTGACGTGACCCCAAATGTGCACTTTTGTGGGTTCAAACGCACATTGTACTTGCGAAGCCTTTCAAGAAACTGCTTGAGTGAAGGAAGATAGTCTTTTTCCTCCTTTGCCTTTACGATCATGTCATCGACGTAGATCTCAACGGTTTTGTGGATAAAATCATGAAACAGTGTCGTTTGAGCCCGTTGGAAAGTGCACCCGGCGTTCTTCAACCCAAACGGCATCTTCACATAGCAGTAGGTGCCCCATTCCGTGACAAACGTCGTTTTCTCTTGGTCCTCAGGTGCCACAGAGATCTGGTTGTATCCGGAGAATCCGTCGACAAAAGAGAGCAAGGCATGCCCCGCCGTGTTGTCCACAAGCACGTCAATGTGTGGCAAGGGAAAACTGTCTTTGGGGCTTGCCTTGTTTAAGTCCCTAAAGTCGACGCAGACTCGGATCTTTCCGTCCTTCTTGGGGATAGGCACGATGTTGGCCACCCATTTGGGGTATTCTGCAACCCTTATGAATCCCGCATCAATCTGCTTTGTAACCTCTTCCTTGATCTTCTGAACCCAATCCGGCCTCATCCTGCGGAGTTTCTGTTTGACGGGGACAGCCCTAGGCTCCAACGGGATTCGATGCTGCACTATTTCAGGATCAATGCCGGGCATATCCCTGTGAGACCACGCGAAAACCTCGGGGAATTCTTTGAGAAGCTCGATTGTTCCAGCGTGATTTTCCGGGGATAGATTCGCACCAATTTGCATCATACGGGGGTCATCCTCGTCTTTCAAATTTATAAGAATTACTTCTTCTTTTAGAGGCTGAGCACGCCTTTCATCTTCCTTTCCGATGAGGGAACGCAACTCAACCGGGATGTCCCCGTCGAAGTCTGTTCCTTCATCATCAAGGTCGACACAGTTTATATAGAAGCTAGCAAAGTAGTCAGAAGTAGGATCATGCATTTCATAAAACCCCACAGGGTTGCCAAGTACAACAGACTCGAACTCGAAGTAAAAGCTACGACGTGGAGGGCCAAGAGGCACAAACTCCGACTCTGAGCTAGACTTAGACTCGACAGACTCTGTGTCAGATTCAGACTCATCGTCAATGCATGTTAGACGCGGAGTGAAAATGCAGTTATTGAGACTTCCCTGTGCCTTCACGATGAGGGAGGTAGGATCCTCGAGAGCATTTGAGGAGTCGGGCCCCAGCATTAGCACTTTAGCTTCTTCGCCCTTGCCAACCAAACCTACTTGGGAGAATAGCATCTCCAGACCCCCTTGACCAAAAGCCTTCAGCCAATCAAACTCTTCCTTGGTCTGACCCAGCCGTTTCTCGAATTCCCCTTTGGTAAGCTTCTCTTCGGCCGTCTCCTCATCGGACCAGGTGTCCGTAGCAAAGATTTCAAATCCCGGCAGCCAAGTGGAAGTCTCCGGATCCTAAAATGGCTCTATCTGTCCTGAATAAGCAGAGCCTCCTCCTTCTCGCACAAAGTAGCTATCGAGGTTACCAAAAAGGGTTCGAGGTTTTCCCGTGTCTTTCCTCTTTTTGGCGTCTTTGGCCGGCGGAGTGTAGCCTAGTCCAAAGCGGCCTTCGGTGGAAGGAAAGGCAGGGAACTCAGCGATCCCTTGTTGGTTGACCCCGAGTCCTAGTCCCGGCATGAATGACATCTTCCTCATCATTTCGAGGACAGTTGAGCTTATGGTGAAGTCATCATCCATGGCGATGGCGAGGACTGAGCCAGATGTGTCGAAAGAGAATCCTCCGAAGTCCGAGTCTTCTTCCCCGTGCATAATGCCCAAGACAGGCATCCCATCATCCGTGAGCGGGCGGATCCCCGAGTCCGCGCAGATCGTTAAAGTTCCGGTAGGTAGCCCCAGCATGACTTTCTGGTGCAGGGTTGAAGGTACTGCCATGATGTCGGCCCTATGAAGCCATGGCCTGCCCAGCAGCAGGTTGAAGGTGGCAAGGACATCGACCACGTGGAATTCTACGTCCATCTCGAAGCCCTCAGCATCCAGCTTTAGCATTAGAGTTCCTTCCACTATGCGGCGCGTGCTGTCGTATGCCTTGACGGCCAGGTTAGTGGGCGTTAGGTCACTCTTTGAGAATCCCAAACGGTAGGCCACCCTCATTGGGCAAACGTTGATGGCAGAGCTGTTGTCGATTAGCACGGTTGGCACCCAATGACCCCGGCACTTGACGGTGATGTGCAGCGGGCGATTGTGAGCAGTTCCTTCGACGGGCAGATCCCTCTCGGTGAAAGTGACGGAGTGCTTAGAGAGAAGTGGCAGCACGAGAGCAATCATGGCCTCGGGGGTGATGTCGATCGGTACTGTGAGCAGGGCCAACGCGGAGGATAGCTTTTCACGATGCTCCTTTGATGACGATATCAAGCCCCAGATAGAGACGGCGGCCGGAATCCGTTCGAGCTGTTTCAAAATGGCGTCTTCTTCTGGAACCCCATTTGGAAAGGGTGGATCATTCCTTTGAGCAGCGGGAGCAGTGGTTTTCTGACCGGGCGGATTGGACGAGCTTCCAGCCTGGAGATTGGATGGCTGAAACACTCGGCCGCTCCTAGTGACGTTGGCCACATCCCACCAAGAAGATGAGTCAATGGAATCCCACAGATCGGTCGGTACTTCTTCCAGCTTGCGCTTTCCCTTGTTCGTTGATGCCACCGTTGCAGACGAGTCTGTCCCCAGAGCTATGTCCCATTCCAAGTCCTCCATCACTAGTCCTTCCCAAAAGGTAGGATCCTGTACAGCCTCTTCCTCAAATGGCGCCCCCGGGTTAGTGACGAACGGAATGTCCCAAAACCCTCCATCGACGAGAGCAGTGTTGACGGTCCACACTTCGTTCCCCATGTCTAGGTCAACAATGTTGTCGACGTCCCAAATATCAGCAGGCGGTGGAGTCTTAATGGTTTCTTCTGCATCCCAGAGGTCGGGCGGAGGAGCAACCAGGACCATGATTGAGCAGTCGTCCCCGGGGGCCGTAATGATAGGGCGAGGCTGCTTCACGGAGATGATGTCGAGAGTAGGGTCAACTTCATGGGCGCAGTGGCCGACCATCCCGGCAATCGCATCCACCAAAGGTAGCACGGCGCCGAGCGGGCGACGGATATCGGGCACAATCTCCCCTTCTTGAAATTGGTCCCAGTACTCCTCACTGACGTCGTTCTGGTTCAAATCGGCCTCGAGACCCTGACCCAATTGCCATTCATCAGGTTGGGGATCCCACACGTATTCTTCGGCTTCTGCTCTGATTTGGTTTAATTCGGGCTGGTAAAAGAGCGCGAACAAGGAGAGACCATCCAGAGGGTCAGCCTGTGTCGCGTTCCATTCTCCTTCCCACTGGTCTAGCCATATTTGATTGACCTGAGGGTGCGCGGGAAACCCCATGTTATACTGCTCGGTCCAATCATTGCAAAGCTTTTCCCACTCCTTGGCTTTGTCCTCCATGGCCCAACCGGCTGCCATCATGTTAATGCTTGGTTCGGAGGGAAAGGGTATGACTGGCCTTGAGTTGCTGGTTGAGGTAATATGGTCGGCGGGGTTGAATATGGTGGAGCTGAGGTTTATCTGGTTCACTTGAGGGTTAGGGTCATGCTTGGGCAAGGAATTGGAGATGACATTGGGCTTTGTGGGTGGAGTCGGAAGGGTGCCATTGTCCACCAAATCCTGTATCGCATGACGGAGGCGATAGCAGGAGTCAGTGTAATGGCCGGGCATTTGGTGATGCGCACAGAAAGCGTTGGGGTTATGGCTAGGGGGTGGATTTTGAGGAAGTGGAGTTGGGGCTAGAGGCCTGAGGTGTCCGGTTTTGACTAACTTCTCCAATACCGAGGAAAGCGGTGCCTCGAAGTTGGCGAAGCTACGGGGTTGGTTGCGGTTTCGGGGTCTTTGAGGGGTTTGAACTTGGTTGATGTCGGCAATGTGGTTGGAGCTTTGGGCAAAGGGGTTGCTGGCAGAGTTCGCATTGGCGTAGCTGTTGCCACCGAACAAAGCAGTGCTGTTCCCGGTGTATGCACGGGGCTTTGATTTTGAGGCTGAGGTGGAGGAGGAACTGTCACTTCTGGGCAGGACGCCGGTTTGAAGGGCTTCTTCGATGGCCAGCCCGGAGTCATAGAAGGTTTCGAAGTTTGCGCCCTGAACCAGCACGAGGTTTTTGGCGAAGTCCGGCTGCAGATTACGGGAGATGATGCGGATCTGATCCTTCTCGCTTGGGCGATCGGGCATGAGAGCGGCCTTGGCTCTCCATCTTTGGATAAAGTCTGCAAAGGACTCCTTTGCAGTCATCTTGGTGGATTCCAACTCCCGGGTGGTCATTTTGAGCTGAGCGTTGTAGCTGTACTGAGCATTGAAGGCCGTGCCGATGTCCTCCCATGTTCGTCTCTTGGAGATGTCGAGTGATAGGAACCACTGGAAGGCGGGATCGGCAAGAGTTTGTGGAAACAGCTGAGCCATGGCATCCTCCCCGACGCCATGCAGCTTCATTGCTCCATGATAGGCCAACAGGTGAGTTTTAGGATCTCCAGTACCGTCGAATTTTGCGAAGTCGGGCATTTTGAACCGATCGGAGAGCCTGGCATTCGGGAACGGGCAAAGGCGATCCATGTCCAGCACTCCCGACCCCTTTCTTTCGGACTTAGCAACTGTCTCTTCCAACTTGGCCATTTTGGCAACCAAAGCGGCCATTTCTGGGCTTGGAGCGGGATTCTCAATCAGTGGTTCCTCTTCGGCAGCGGCTCCTTGTTCACGCCTTTCACTGCCTTCCCCTCCTGCTACAAGGGGAAGTCGCTCCTCGATTAGGGTTTGAAGATTGGCCATGGAGGCGTCGGCCTGGTTGGCCCTTTGTTGCATGATGGCTAGGTTGCGCTGCAGATCGGCTAACACGGTTGCAAGATTCGGAGGTGGGACATCCGCCATGGCTAGTACTTCCGTTTTAACAAGCTTGGGAGATGCTGGTGGAGACGGAGTCGACGGAGGAGACTCGTGCGGAGTAGTTGGTAGCGAATCCTCCCGTGACAGAGTGCAGGCCTGAGTTTCCGTTGCGGTTGACTGAAAGACAAACCCCGAATCACACCCTCAAACAGACTCGATGGACGGTCCCAAGTAGGTTTGGCTCTTGATTTCGGAACTCTGCTCTGAGATCGGCATGACTAGACAGCAAGGTATAAGAGCTCAGTGACAGCCCGCAGTCATTTTATTTGAAAGAATCGACAAGAATGGAAAAAATGATCATGCCAACGTCGTCGGTGTCCTCCTAGACTCTAAAGCTAGAGAGAGTCTGCCTTACGGCACTTGGACAGTTGCCATAGAATCCTCGGATTTTCTTTTCGACGGTGTATCCTTGATTGAATCGAATGTTACTAAGAGATGCCAAAACAGCCTAAGTCTTTGACTTTCTCCCTTCTCGAAGTTTCAAAGTTTGAGCTCGGAACAACTCGGTGTAGATGGCGTGATACCGTAACCGAAATGGCGTAAGCAGCACTGTGCCGGAGCTTGAGCGGTGTAAGTGATTGGCACTTTTAACCTGAGTGGTGTAAGCATCACGACATTCTCTCCGTTGTTCCTAGTTTTTCGGTTTGAAACCTCGATGGGGTATTGGGCAAAGACTTAGAAAGTGTTGATTTCCCGAAGTCTCATTGATTAAGGACTTTGAAAATTTTTGTAACGTGCAATAACGAGATGCACGACTTGTCATCGGTCCAAGGCAACGCCGAACGGGCGCGAGGCAGACTCGACAAAAGACATCCTAAAAGCTGCCCTAGCATGCTCCTATGCAACTCGGTCATGAATGTATGTACAAGCATGCGACATGGAAAACGGTAACACATAGATAGGATATGGGGTTAGAAGCAGGTAATCCTACCCTGCGGGTTCCTGTCTTAGGTTGAAAGGTTCTAATGCTTTGTAAGCGCTGTAGAGGCCGGTTTTGGCTTAAAGGGGTTCCTCTGACTAGAGCCGCGATATACCTCCCACTGCAACGCGTAGAGCAAAGCAATGGTCGAACGGTAGTATGACTCATCATCGTCCAAGGTTGTTGGGCGTTCGAGGACCCCGGGCCCCAGTAAACTGTGCCGGTTACCCAAAACACCTCAACGGGGCTGACCAACCAACGATACGAACGGAGAATGCCGAAGAATGATTCGACGAGAGAGAAAAAGCAATGTTTTGGAAAAAATGCCCTTTTGAATTTGGCTCACTTTTATTAATCAACACTTGGAGAAAATTGCACAAGTGAACAATAGTAAAAGCCCCAGTTCGGATTGGTCGGACGCTGAGATCCTGTTACGTTACCATTCCGTTCTTTAGCAGCGCGGAGCGTACTGTTTTGACAAGCTTTTGAAATTTGTTCATTTATGTATTAATCGCCAAATGCCAATCAATGCAATGAGTCCCCAGCAGAGTCGCCACTGTGGGCACGCGCCCCGAAAATTTAGTTTGTGAAAATCAGGCGCGGCCCTTTTTCGGAAGAGCGCGGCGAAACGCTTCGATTCAGAGTCGCCACTCGGGTTTTAGCGGTGAGAGCACCCAAGGAATCGAACTCGAAAACGTTTGTCACGTTTGTTTGATTTTGCAAAAGGCATGGACCGGTCCGTCGTCACCTTCGATATCTGAGGTTCGGGAGCCAGTTTACGAGAGGGGAAGGGTTTTATGGCACCCCTCTCTCCCAATCCGGAGATCGGTCTCTACTCACGCATTTTTCTTCATAAAACGTTTGCATTTTTCTCTCATTTGGTCACTTTTTAGCCAGTTAGGGCGGGGGAACAATTAATGGGGATGAAAGCTGTAACAAGCTACATTTATATGTCAAAACGTATATGGATAATTTGATTGCAATGCTAAATATAGATTGAGAACAAGCACTGAGCAACCCGAATAAACTGAAGTACGCTGCCACGAAGCAACGTGGGCAGATTCTGCCAACATGCACTAGCCGAGCCACTGCATGCTGATTAGACATGCGCACGCCACCCCATAACTGGCGTACTCCACTTGTTTGGTTTCTCAGTCTTTGTTTGCAATCCTCTGGGCTCTGGAAAAGGACCAGCACACACCCAGGGCAAACCACGCTGTTTAAGAACCTAATATACACAGTTACAGACATAGGAGGTGGCTTCAAGCCAAGAAAAGTAGCATAATACCCCAAAAACAATGCGGGGACAGGAAATAGGCCAAAATTACACTAAGATGCAAGGGCCAGTCACTGGATCGTGGGCCTACTGCCGTACGCCAGTGTCAAGTGCCGTACGCATGTAATACCACAGTCCAGTGCTTGGCTTTGCATCATCTGGGCTCTGGAACACGACCAGAAGGATCCCAAAGGCCTTTCAAGACAAAATGAGAGCAAGTAATGGATGTTACAACTAATTAAGTCTAAACACAAAAAGCAATAAACTGGTTCTTAGCATGCTGCTAGGTGATAAAAGAAGACATTAAAGCAAGAACAGGTGACCGATGATCCCCACGCCAGTAGTGCACGTACCACCATTACTGGCGTACGGCTGAATGACACTGGCGTGCGCCACGTAGCACCTCACACGATCTTTGTATTTTACCAGTTTAAGGCCAGGACTAGTATTGTTTACTAGCCTGGACCTTACTGGTCCCCCTCAGGAGCTGAAAACAGAAAGGGATGTAAAGGTGGTATACCTTTTTGTATTGAAGTTTGGAGGTGGTATTGAGCTTTAGAGGTTGAAGAGAGAGGTTGTATGGTGACTGAACATCAGTGGGTATATGGAAGTGGACTGCTCTCCTTTCTCTTTCAATGGAAGAAGAGAAAAAAAAGGCAAGAAGAGAGGAGAAGGGAACTTCTTTTTCTTTCTTAATGTGGCTAACCCCTTGCAAATGAATGCAAGGGGGGTATTTATAGAGGAGAGAGGGACTGAGATCAGTTTGGGCAAGGCCATGTTTGGCTAGTTTGGGCAAGGTTGGAGCCTCCCATGCATTAAATGCATGGGACTTGCCTTGATGGGGGGTGTAGGAGAGAAGGGGGGCGTCCCTGCCGAATGCAATCATCAGGGAGACTGTGGCCGACGTCAGGGTGGCACAAAAGTCTCGTCCATGTGGCTGAATAAAGTTGATTTGACTGGACTTAACTGGCGTGCGCCACTTATGGACTGGCGTGCGCCGGTGATAGCTGAGTCAACGGTCGATGACTGACACGTGGCAGCTAACTGGCGTACGTCATCAAGGTACTGGGGTAAGCTAGTTGGGTTTTGCTGGGGCCGTTTGGCTCTGGTTTGAGGGGTTTTGAAAGGGGTTTAAAAGAGGCTCGGGACGCTCAAAGCTCAAACACACCATTATCCTTAGACTGTTCTCGACCAAAATCATCATCGGGGCAATAAAAGATCGACAAATAACATTATCTGGACAGTCCAGAATGAGGTGTCTACAGATCCATATCAACACATCATTGAATTTGAAGCCCTCAATTCCACGCTTTTAATTCGTAATTTTCCAATGGATGCATTGAGATTGATTTTCTTTCAATTCACTTTGATAGGGAATGCCAAACAATTGCTTAGTACTTTGCCAGCTAATTCTATAACATCTTGGGTGCAAATGAGTGCGACATTCCCTAAGAAATTCTTCCCCATAAGAAAAACACTCAAACTTCGGCAGGAGATTATCACTTTCCAACAAGCTGAGAATGAATAGTTCTATGAGTCTTGGGAGAGATATAGGGATCTCATCCGTAAGTGTCTGCACCATGACATACCTAAGTGGCAATTAGTACAGAGTTTTTATTCCGGGCTTCTTCTGCCGCATCGTGTGATGGTTGATGCCTCATGTGGAGGCTCTATGATGGTTAAGAATGAAGAGGAAGCCTGGCAATTGTTTGTGTCACGTCCTCAATTTTCAACAAAATAATAATACATTTTCTACAAACAAAAGTCTTTCCCTCAATTATATTTACCCTTAAATGTCATGCCAAACCAAACAAAGAATCAAAGTCTATTCTTCTTCTTCTCTCTTAATTTTTTTTTTTTTACATAGTCTCCCAAACGTCTTTCATTGAAAGGGGCTTCACAATAATCAAGGAAAGGAGTTTATCCATATTTTATAACCAAAAGGTACAATCTTCAATCGCAAGACAAGTACACGACATGATTTAAACTTGATGATAAACAACTCCTTAATGATTCCAATGAAGCTCTCAATGTAGAGACCCGTAATTTCATCATTTAATTTTTGGTATTTATAATGCAATTGGTCTATAAAAAAATATATATATATATATATATATATATGAATTTAAGTTTTGAACAAAATGTTGTTGTTAATGTGTGAGGGTGTATGAGTTGGGTGTTATTATGTGATGTTTGTTCAATAGAGGGGTGTTAGTGCATTAGGGCTATATGTGTCAACACACACCAGGAGAACACTTCACTTTCCCCTTTTCTTTTTTTAACGCAAGCTCTCTCTCCCTCCTCTCCCTTTCTCTCGGTCTCCTCTCTCTCACTCCCTTAACCAAATTCTTGCTACTCCACCATCAATCCTTGAAAACCCACGCACATCTCTACATCCTCGGCCCTCGGATCGCGTGGGAAGAGCTCGGTGGAGGCATATTTCGGATTTGGAGGCTAGGGTTTGGTTTGAGCTCAAAGCTTGGTCTTGATACTTGAGGTAGGGATCTCCAGCCTTCTTTATATGTGTTAAGTGTTGGTTTGATGGGCAAGGATTAAGTTTGATCATCTATTTTGAGTCTTGAATAAATCTAGTGTATGCTGAAAATTTCGTGGGTTCTGGTAATCTGTCTTTTTGGGGGCCTTCTGCTAGGAATCAATTTTTTGGTGTCTTCATAACTGTTAAAGTTCGTTTCAATACGAAGATTTCGGTACCAATATCATACGAAACTGATAATCACACAATTAGTTATGATTTTTTTGAATACTGGCTTGTTGTTGAATGGGCGATTCTGTGCGTGGCTGTCTTCTTTTAACTTTCTCGGCATGATGAACATTTTGGGTGGCTTTGGGTCTTTTACAGGAGCTGCATATTTAAGTTAAGAAGGGATTGGCGTTGGAATCAAGTAATTTGGTTAAGTATACAGTTTTTGGTGAATTTCTAAAGCAGGGTTGGTTGACTGGGGCGAAAATGGTTGCGAATCGGTTTTTCTTTTGATGGTTGGGTTAACCTCCTCTCGTTTCTGAACCTGGGATTTTAACTGAGTGTAGGGCTTGTAGTGGTGCAACTTTTGGTGTTGGTTTCAATATTTTTGGGTTTAAGATGAAAGAGTTATGATTTTTCAATCAATTTTACTTATTCCCGCGTAGAATCTGACAGCACCGGCGGACTTTGGTATAATGGCCATAACTCCTAGCTCGGGACTCGAAATGATGCACCGTTTGTTTTGTTAGAAACTAGACACATAGAGCTTTCCAACGATACATCCCATGCATCATGGGTATGTCTGAGCGATAACAGATTTGCATCCAAAATTGACCTAAATCTGCCTTTGCACCAGTTTTTACTGTTATGTTGAAGCTATAATCGCAAGGCCGTAGTTAGGTTACCCGAACTCTGTTTTTGATGTATGACCTATGGATTCAAAGGAGTAGAAGTCTACTTTTCAATGGTTTAAGTGTCGCTCTGGAATTCATGTTGTTTAATTGGATATGGTCAAATGTAAATGATTAGTTTCGCCAATTTGATATGTGGGGATAGGATGAGTTGATCTAGATGACTAAGTGTTGGTTAAAGAGAACTAGTAAGTATAAAAGTTGATGTTATCATTTGAGATATGATGATGTGGTAGGATATATGGATTTCAAGGAAAGGTGTGGGAATAAAATGGAATATGAGTAGTGAAATGAATGGTCTACTTAGGTTTGATTGTCTTGACTTACTTCCATGATATTGAGATCTTATAGGATTGATTGACACGTTGGAGTACGTATTGACTAATGATTAGTTTGTTAATAAAATAGAAAATGAGAAGTGCGATGTAGATAAGTATATTGAAACAAGAATACGTGAGAACTTGTGGTGTATAAGGGATATACATTATTGGTGTATGGATATGCGAGAAAATAACTTGATTTTGATGTTAATCGATACTCAGAGAAAAATGAACAGTTTTTCCTCTTTATGTGTTGTATCCATGGTTTGGTTTATTATGTGTCTTTGCTATGTGTGGGAAGTGGAGAAATGTTGGATAATGAAATTACTTGCTCAATGAGAATATGTGACATTATATGAGTGGCATGGTGGATAATTGAATGGTAATAAGAAAGCCACGGATCCATGGAAAGGTGAGATGCCGGAATGAATATTGGACGCACGGGGTCCTTAATGCCCGGAAGTGCACAAGAAAGCCACGGATCCACCGAAAGGTGAGATGCCGGAATGAATATTGGATGCACGGGGTCCTTAATGCCCGGAAGTGCACAAGAAAGCCACGGATCCACCAAAAGGTGAGATGCCGGAATGAATATTGGGCGCACGGGGTCCTTAATGCTCAGAAGTACACAAGAAAGCCACGGATCCACTGAAAGGTGAGATGCCGGAATGAATATTGGACGCACGGGGTCCTTAATGCCCGGAAGTGCGCAAGAATGCCACGGATCTAACGAAAGGTGAGATGCCGGAATGAATATTGGACGCACGGGGTCCCTAATGTCCAAAAGTGCACAAGAAAGCCACGAATCTACTGAAAGGTGTGATGCCGGAATGAACATAGGACGCACGGGGTTCTTAATGCCCCGAAATAAAATCGAAACGCGTGACATGGTGAAAACGGAGAATCTTGTTATTATTTATTATCATACTTAGATTGAAAATGTCAGTTTGAGTTGGTAACTTGGAACATCTAATGTGTCAATAGATGTTTTCTTTTATTTTTCCCTTTAGACCTCCAAATCATTGTGGCTTGTTCTCCTGATGTGTGATAGGCATCTTGTTCTGTGTGAATGTATAATTGGTACTTCGTGGTGTGATGCATTGTGAGAGTTTCATATATGGTATTTGCTTGTCAGACTTATAAGGGAAATCTTAATGTGGAGGAGTTTTGCTAGATGTTGAGATTTGAAGTTTGATTTGGGATTGACAGGTGAGTTTCCTTGTTGTTGAGGTGCGGTATTGTTCGACTTACCTTATGTTCTAGCTCAGCATGCCTAGTGTGTATATTTTTGGTGAGAGGTTGGTTAGTTGTATGAGAAAAGGAAGTGAAAACATTTTGTTAAAGAACTCAGACTAATCTTTAGGTCATTGAAATGGAAATGAAAAAGCAAGGATTGGTTTGTGTAATGCCGTAGCGGTACGCTGAGATTTTTAAGAATATTGGTGTGTGTGGGTGAGAGTGTCGGTGCTTGAGAAATGGAGTTAAATATTTTCCAGCATGAGTATGACATTTTGAGCTTCACTTTTGACAAAACAAGTATGCTTTTGGAAAATGTTTTCCCTTGTGATCTGTCTTCACTTCTGCATGTAATTTAGGTATGGATATCTCTACGAGCTAGTGTAGCTCACCCTATCCTTTCAAGTACTCGCCATGGCACTTAGCTTGGATTGCATGGAGTGCACATTGAGACGTCTCTTGAGAGCTTCATTGGAATTATTAAGGAGTTGTTTATCATCTAGTCTAATTCATGTTGTGTACTTCACCCGCAATTGAATGTAGTATCTTTTGGTTTGAACATATGTAAAGCTATGTATAAAGTCATCTCTTTGATTATTGTGAAGCCCTTTTTAATGGAAGATGTTTTGGAGACTTTACGTAAAAAAAAAATTTAGAGAGTAGAAGAAGAGACTTTGATTCTTTATTTGGATTGGTATGACAGTTAAGGGTAAATATAGTTTGAGAGGAAGACTTTTGTTGTGGAAAATATATTATTATTTTAGCTGAAAATCGAGGGCGTGACACTCAAAGACGTCTCAAAGTGCACTCCATGCAATCCAAGCTAAGTGCCAAGGCGGGTGCCTGAAAAGATAGGGTGAGCTACACTAGCTCGTAGAGATATCCGTACCTAAATTATATGCAGATATGAAGGCAGATACCAAAAAGAATATTTTTCAAAGACAGATTTGTTTTGTCAAAAAGTGGAACACAAAATACCATACTCATGTTGGAAAAATATTTAACTTCATTTCTCAAATACTGACACTCAGTTACACATGCACACGCACCCACTTCTATCTTGAATAAACTTAGACTGTCATTACCAAACTCAAAACGTACTCCTATGTTTTCATTCCAGTGACTAAGAGACAACTCCGAGTTCTTTAACCAAGTTTATCATTATAAGTACTTTAAATTACAATACTAACGTAACTCTTTCACAATAGATATTATCACATCTACAGCCTCAAATTAACACATCTCCATACCAAATAAATTACCAAACCAATCCTAATTCATCAAGCCATTATAATTTAGGAAGTCTATAAGAAGGAAGAAAGCAAGCATCGACACTTCAAACCATCCAAGACACCAATTCAGGTTAAAAGTTCATAGTTTCTCACATGAGTGCCTCGTTCTGACTAAATTTCACATTCTAAATCAACATATCAATACTCACAACCTTCTGTATTACCACCCCTTGCATTACAGTAAACATCACCCAATGGTTGGGTTTCGGCATTTCCACCCTTTGCGTTGCCGTCTGCATTACCACCCCTTGCGTTGCAGTAAAATATAACCCATTAGTTGGGTTTTTGCATTACCACCCCTTGCGTTACAATACCTCCCTATTACAACCCTTGGACTACAATCGATTAATCTCATCAATCAGATAACATCAACATCAAGCGCTTTTTCCCAATCTCGATGTACTACAAAACACATCGATCAAGCCAACTCAAAGATTAACTATGCATAAACAATACCATCTTCACGATTATAACAATAAGAACACCCCAAGTCCAACTCTTTCATGTAGTAAATCCACCACATATCTTCATCAACTAAATAACATTAACACCAAGGCATTCGCTTGCATATCGACACATCAATACATGTGACACTTTAATCACGCTGGACATCGAAAAGCTCACACACACACATACTCACACACTTTTTACTTAGATTCTAGGCTTACCATTACCAATATCATTTTCTGTTATCACGTTTCTATTTTTAAAGACTTAGATACACCTTAGGTTCTCGAACGACCACTTTCTCTTTACCGATTCATTTACTAAAACATACCCTTTTAACAAAATCAACTTTTCACATCTCTTAAATTGAAACCACATACCAAAACACGCATACTAAACCAACCCCATGGATACAACACATAAAGAAGAAAAACTGTTTATTTTTCTCTAAGTATCAAACAACATCAATGTCAATACACCAACAATGCATATCTCTTAATTCAAGGACGACACTTAAACCATTGAAAAAGTATACTTCTTTTTCTTCGATCCATAGGTCATACATCAAAAACGGAGTTCGGGTAACCTTACTATGGCCTTGCGATTATAGCTCAGCGTAATAGTGAAACTGGTGCAAGGCAGAATTTTGGTCAACTTTGGATACAAATCTGTTATTGCTCGGGCATACCCATGATGCATGGGATGCATCGTTGGAAAGCTCTATGTGTCTAATTTCTAACAAAACAAACGGTGCATCTTTTTGAGTCCCGAGCTAGGAGTTATGGCCATTTTACCAAAGTCCGCCGGTGCTGTCAGATTCTACGCGGAAAGAAGTAAAATTGATTGAAAAATCATAGCTCTCTCATCTTAAACCCAAAAATAGTGAAACCAAAGCCAAAAGTTGCACCACGACAAGCCCTACACTAAATAAAAATCCCAGGTTCAGAAACAAGAGGAGATTAACCCAACAATCAAAAGAAAAACAGTTTCGCAACCATTTTCGCACCAGTCAACCAACCCTGCTTTAGAAATTTACCAAAAAATGTATACTTAACCAAATTACTTGATTCCAACTCCAATCCCTTCTTAACTTAAACATCTAGCTCCTGTAAAAGACCCAAAGCCACCCAAGGTGTTCAACATGCCCAGGACGTTAAAAGAAGCCAGCCACGCACAGATTCGCACATCCAGGAAACAACCGGTATTCAAAAATTCATAACTAATTGTGTGATTATCAGTTTTGCATGATCTTGGTACTGAAATCTTCGTATTGAAACATAATTTAACAGTAAGACACCAAAAATTGATTCCTAGCAGAAGGGCCCCAAAAAAGACAGATTACCAGAACCCACGAAATTTTCAGCATTCACTAGATTTATTCAAGACTCAAAATAGATTATCAAGCTTGATTCTTGTATATCAAACCAACACATAAACATATAAAGAAGGCAAGAGATCCCTACCTCAAAGGTTAGAAGCAAGCCCGGACATGGAGGAAACCTCAAAGTGCTCCGATCATGATTCTTCTTGGATCGATAGGAAGATCTCGTCACGTAGAACAACTTTACTCCTTGAGATTTTTCCGAAATCTCATTCTAAGGAGATGAAATCGAAGAGAGAAGTTTGGAGGAGAGGTGAGAGAGAGAGAGAGAGAGAGAGAGAGAGAGAGAGAGAGAGAGAGAGTCGGCCGGGAGAGTATAGAGGGAGAGAGAGAAAAAAAAGAATTTTACTTCTCTACACCAGTAAAGATTGCGGTACAGCAAAAAGCTGTACAGCAGCATGTACAGATGGGTTTTGCACCCGTCTCGAGTCCCGCAAAGATGATCGGAGTCGCTCATTTTGTTCAAAACATATTGTTTACGGTCCCTGTAAAAAATCATCTCAATCCGATATCGGTAAAGGCGTTTACGAATCATCCAACTTTGCTTCATAAGGGTTGTGGAGCAAAGTTGGATGATTCGTGAACGCCTTTACCAATATCGAATTGAGATGACTTTTTACAGCGACCGTAAACAATATGTTTTAAACAAAATGAGCGGCTCCGATCATCTTTGCGGGACCCGAGACGGGCGCAAAACCCATATGTACACGCTGTTGTACAGTTTTTTGCTGTACGATTAGCAGCTCTCTCTCTACACACCACCCCCACCTATTTATACTAGCACCAACACCAACACCAATCACACTCACACCCCTCCACTAACAACCTTACCACATTGACCCCAAATCTCATATTTCACATTTCATAGTATAATTTCGCATTAAAATTATTAAAATAAATACGGGTCTCTACAGTTCGAAACTATGAGCGAAGGGTCCCTACAAAATGTTTTTTTTTTTTTTAGAGGAGAGGTAAGTCAATCACTACTAGTTCTGATAAGCCACAAAGTACGTATGAGATTAAACCATCTCATGACCTCAATTCAAAAGTCGAAATATTGATTGAAAAGGTTGAAAAGCTTCTTTGTATGGGATTGGCCACCCCATAGCCTCCACCTTATCAGGAGGCATGTTCTTTATGTGCTAGTCCGGCCCATTTCATTGCTGATTGTCCTGCAGCCCCACAATTCCCCATTTTTGTGGAGGAGCAAGTTAATGCTGCACAGGGGTACTCTAATGCACGAGGTTTCTCCGAACCGGGTAATGATCCGTATTCTAGTACTTACAACGCAGGTTGGGCTAAGCATCCTAATTTCTCATGGAGATCACAAGAGCAAGGCAGTTCTTCTGCCCAGCAGCCTAGGCCTTTTAATACTCCGTTCTATCTTGCAGCCTATCGCTCGCAAAACTTCCAACAAGCACCTATCCAATCCTCGCAGGACCCATCCTTTGAGGAAAAGGTGCTACAAGCGCTTGACAGACTAAATGACACCCAACAACAAGTGCGCACCAATATACAATCCATCGCGAGGCTCAAGACCCAAGTGGGTCAAATAGCCAATGCACTGAGTCGTAGGGAAGAAGGTAGGTTGCCCAATCAGCTTGTTCAGCCCCCTAAAGGACAGTTTGTGATTCACGAAACGCCCCCTGCTAAGGCTAAAGTAGTCATGACATTGCGTAATAAGAGAGAGGTCGAAACCCAACCAGCGAAAGCGAAGTCGAAGGAGCATTTGGCTCCCTCCGACCCTGATGACTTTGGGGAGTTGAGTTCACAGAGTAAGGAGGGAACCCTTCCAGTCACACCTGCATCACCCACTTCCGTGTCAGCGGGTCCTAAAGTGCCACCCTATGAGCCTAAAGCCCCGTTCCCATCTTGTTTGGATGCACCATTTCCTTTTCTTAAGAAGAGAGCATCTATGGAGGATATCCTTGAGGTATTCAAGCAAGTGAAAGTTAACATCCCACTCCTAGATGCCATCAAACAAGTCCCAACTTATGCAAAATTTCTGAAGGACCTCTACACTCAAAAGAGGAAAAGTCGAACCAATGTGTCTAAAAAGGTCATTCTCACCAAACAAGTGAGCTCTATTTTTCAGTCTGACGCTCCCCCTAAGCTGCAAGATCCTGGTACCCTGACTATTGATATAGTCATTGGGAGACATGCCATAGAGCGCGCACTTTTAGACTTAGGGGCTAGTGTCAACTTGATTCTGTACTCGGTGTATGAACAATTGGGGTTTGGGGAGTTGAAGCCCACGTCGGTTACTTTGCAATTAGCTGAAAAATCCATTAAGGTGCCACGTGGAGTAGCTGAGGACGTTCTTGTAAAGGTTAATGATGTTTACTTTTCGGCTGATTTCATAGTCCTTGACACAGAACCGGCACAAACCCTCAAAAAGTAGACTCCAATTATTCTTGGTCGTCCCTTCTTGGCGACCGTGAATGCTAATATTCATGTGAGGAGTGGCGAGATGGAGGTGACCTTTGGGAACATGACCCTTAAGCTTACTGTTTACAAGGCCGCGAGACCTCCTCCAATGGAGGGAGACTGCTTCGCATTCGATGAGGAGCCGGCAAAGGCAGAATTCAAGAGGAAGCTAGGCCAGGTTAAGGCGAAGATTGACTGGCTGGGATCATTTGATCAAGGGAACTTAGAACTGCTATTCCAGGAGTTCTCCCAAGTGGGTTTTGCCGAGGCGACTGAAGAGGCCGAAGTGCTCATGCTCGGGCCCGACGCCCTTGAGGATCCTACCCCTCTCATTGTGGAAGCAAGGGTAGTATTAAAAATTGCATTTTCAAATCGCGCCTTACTTGCATTGACGACATGTCTGAGTTTGAGTCTGACACAGAGTCTGTTGAGTCGTCTGAGTCTAAGTCTAGCTCTGAGTCCGAGTTTGTGCCTCTTGACCCTCCATGTCATAGTTTTATTTCGAGTTTGATTCTGTTGTACTTGGCAACCCTGAAAGGTCTTATTAAATGAAAGAATCTGCTTCCGACTACTTCAATGACTTATACATAAACTGTGTCGACCCTGACGATGAAGGGATAGATTTCGATGGGGATATTTCCAAGGAAATCTGTGCCCTCACCGAGAGGAAAGATGAAAGGCATGCTGAGCCATTAAAAGAAGAAGTAATTTCTATAAAATTGAAAGATGAGGGCGATCCCCAAATGGTTCAAGTGGGCTCCACGTTATTCCCAGAGGAGCATTGGAATTTTAAAGAGCTGCTTGCAGAATTCAGTGATATCTTTGCACGGTCTCATCAAGACATGCCCGTTATTGACCCCGAGATAGTGGAGTATCAGATCCCCTTGCTGCCAGATGCTAAACCTATGAAACAAAAACTGAGGCAAATGAGGCCGGATTGGGTACAGAAAATCAAGGACGAGGTCACCAAGCAGATTAACGCTGGTTTTCTCATGGTTTCTTAATACCTTACTTGGGTTGCCAACACTGTTCCTGTTCCTAAAAAGAATGGACAGATCCGAATGTGTGTCAATTTTAGGGATTTGAACAGGGCAAGCCCCAAAGATGATTTTCTCTTGCCTCACATTGATGTTCTTGTGGATAATATGGCGAGACATGCTATGCTTTCGTTCATGGATGGATTCTCGGGTTACAATCAAATTCTCATGGCACCAGAGGACTATGAGAAAATAACTTTCATCACCGAGTGGGGAACTTACTATTATTTGGTCATGCTGTTTGGGTTGGAGTCCTACTTATCAGCGGGCAACCACAACCATCTTACATGATATGATCCACAAAGAAGTTGAAGTCTACGTGGATGACATGATTGCCAAGTCAAAAACTCGTGAAGGCCACATTCTTGTGCTTAGGAAGTTCTTCGAATGACTCCGTAAGTATCGGGTGTGCCTCAATCCACAGATTTGCACTTTTGGAGTCACAACAAGTAAGATGCTCGGCTTTTTGATCACCTCTGGGGGAATAGAGGTTGACCCGCCAAAAATCAAGGCAATTCTCGAGATGAAGCCACCAGAGTTTGAAAAGTGAGTGAGGAGCTTTTTGGTGAAGGTATAGTTCATCAGCAGATTCATCGCCTAGTTGACTTTAACTTGTGAGCCGATGTTTCGTCTACTCAAGATAGATGTTCCCTTCACATGGACAGAGAAGTGTCAGGCCGCTTTCCTTTCCATTCAGAAGTACTTGCAGAACCCACCGGTTTTGATGCCACATGTGCCTGGGAAGCATTTGATTCTCTATCTGTCTGTAACCTTATCTTCTATGGGATGCTTGTTGGCTCAAGAAGGGGACAAAGGAGTTGAGAAGGCCAATTATTATCTAAGCAAGAAAATGGTCAGATGTGAAGAACACTACATCGCTCTAGAAAAGATGTGTTGGGCTCTTGTATGGGCTTCCAAAAAACATAGGCACTACATGTTGGCTTACCCTGTGAAGCTGATTTCTGGAATGGATCCTCTCAAGTATCTGTTTGAGAAACCTACGCTCACTGGTAAATTAGTGCGCTGGTTGCTTTTGTTGGCAGAATTCGATCTTGAGTACGTCACAAGAAAATTAGTCAAAGGGCGTGCAGTTGCAGAATTTCTCGCTGATCACCCTATTGATGGACTGGAGGACTCTGCTTTGTGTTTATAGATGAGGACGTGCTGACAGTTGTTGAAGATGTTTGGACGCTCTACTTTGACGGGGCAGCCAACCAGAAAGGATTTGGGATCAGGGTGTTGCTAATTACGCCCGATGGTTCTCATATTTCGCTTGCGTTCAAACTCAATTTCGATGTCACGAACAACCAAGCTGAGTATAAGGCCTGTATTGTTGGTATGGAGGGTGCGCTTGTACTTGGTGAGGAAAAGCTCGAAGTTGTTGGGGATTCTAATCTTGTAGTTTCCCAAGCCAATGGGGACTGGAAAATCTGTAAGGAGAAGCTGAAGCCTTATCATCAGGATTTGGAAGAATCGAATGGATCCTCTCAAGTATCTATTTGAGAAACCTGCGCTCACTGGTAAATTAGTGCGCTGGTTGCTTATGTTGGCGGAATTCGATCTTAAGTACGTCACAAGGAAATTAGTCAAAGGGCATACAGTTGCAGAATTTCTCGCTAATCACCATTTTGATGGACCTGAGGACTCTGACTTTGTGTTTCCAGATGAGGATGTGCTGATAGTTGTCGAAGATGTTAGGACGCTCTACATTGACGGGGCAGCCAACCAGAAAGGATATGGGATAAGGGTGTTGCTAATTACGCCCGATGGTTCTCAAATTTCGCTTGCGTTCAAACTCAATTTCAATGTCACGAACAACCAAGTTGAGTATGAGGCCTGTATTGTTCGTATGGAGGCTGCGCTTATACTTGGTGTTGAAAAGCTCGAAGTTATTAGGGATTCTAATCTTGTAATCTCTAAGCTCGAAGTTATTAGGGATTCTAATCTTGTAGTCTCTCAAGCCAATGGGGACTGGAAAGTCTGTGAGGAGAAGGTGAAGCCTTATAATCAGGATTTGGAAGAATCGAATGGATCCTCTCAAGTGTCTGTTTGGGAAACCTGCGCTCACTGGTAAACTACTGCGTTGGTTGCTTTTGCTGGCTGAATTCGATCTTGAGTTTGTCATAAGGAAATTAGTCAAAGGGTGTGCAGAGTCAGAATTTCTCGCTGATCACCCTATTGACAGACCGAAGGACTCTGTCTTTGTGTTTCCGGATGAGGACGTGCTGACTGTTTTTGAAGATGTTTAGACGCTCTACTTTGATGGGGCAGCCAACCAGAATGGATTTAGGATCAGGGTGTTGCTAATTACGCCTAATGGTTCACATATTTCGCTTGCACTAAAACTCAGTTTTGATGTCATGAACAACCAAGCAGAGTATGAGGCCTGTACCATTTTTTTAGAGGCTACGCTTACAATTGGTGTTGAAATGCTCGAAGTTATTGGGGATTCTAGTCTTGTAGTCTCTCAACCCATTGGGGACTGGAAAGTCTGTGAGGACAAGCTGAAGCCTTATCATCAGGATTTTGAAGAATTGAATGGATCTTCTCAATTATCTGTTTGAGAAACCTCCGCTCACTGGTAAATTATTGCGCTGGTTTCTTTTGTTGGAGAAATTCAAACCTGTGTACGTCACAAGGAAATTAGTCAAAGGGCGGGCAGTTGCAGAATTTCTTGCTTATCACCCAATTGACGGACCGGAGGACTCTGACTTTGTGTTTCTAGATGAGGACGTGCTGACAGTTCTTAAAGATGTTTGAACACTCTACTTGGACGAGGTTGCCAACCAGAAAGGATTTGGGATCTGGGTGTTGCTAATTACGCCCGATGGTTCTCAAATTTCGCTTGCGTTCAAACTCAATTTCGATGTCACGAACAACCAAGCTGAGTATGAGGCCTGTATTGTTCGTATGGAGGCTGCGCTTACACTTGGTGTTGAAAATCTCGAAGTTATTAGGGATTCTAATCTTGTAATCTCTAAGCTCGAAGTTATTAGAGATTCTAATCTTGTAGTCTCTCAAGCCAATGGAGACTGGAAAGTCTGTGAGGAGAAGGTGAAGCCTTATAATTAGGATTTGGAAAAATCGAATGGATCCTCTCAAGTGTCTGTTTGGGAAACCTGCGCTCACTGGTAAATTACTGCATTGGTTGCCTTTGCTGGCGGAATTCGATCTTGAGTTTGTCACAAGGAAATTAGTCAAAGGGTGTGCATAGTCAGAATTTCTCGCTGATCACCCTATTGACAGACCGAAGGACTCTGTCTTTGTGTTTCCGGATGAGGACGTGCTGACTGTTTTTAAAGATGTTTAGACGCTCTACTTTGATGGGGCAGCCAACCAATATGGATTTAGGATCAGGGTGTTGCTAATTAAGCCTAATGGTTCACATATTTCGCTTGCACTAAAACTCAATTTTGATGTCACGAATAACCAAGCAGAGTATGAGGCCTGTACCATTTTTATGGAGGCTATGCATACAATTGGTGCTGAAATGCTCGAAGTTATTGGGAATTCTAGTCTTGTAGTCTCTCAACCCAATGGGGACTGAAAAGTCTGTGAGGACAAGCTGAAGCCTTATCATCAGGATTTTGAAGAATCGAATGGATCCTCTCAAGTATCTGTTTGAGAAACCTCTGCTCACTGGTAAATTATTGCGCTGGTTGCTTTTGTTGGAGAAATTCGATCTTGTGTACGTCACAAGGAAATTAGTCAAAGGGCGTGCAGTTGCAGAATTTCTCGCTGATCACCCAATTGACGGATCGGAGGACTCTGACTTTGTGTTTCAAGATGAGGACGTCCTGACAGTTCTTAAAGATGTTTGAACACTCAACTTGGACGAGGTTGCCAACCAGAAAGGATTTGGGATCAGGGTGTTGCTAATTACGCCCGATGGTTCTCAAATTTCGCTTGCGTTCAAACTCAATTTCGATGTCACGAACAACCAATCTGAGTATGAGGCCTTTATTGTTCGTATGGAGGCTGCGCTTACACTTGGTGTTGAAAAGCTCGAAGTTATTAGGGATTCTAATCTTGTAATCTCTAAGCTCGAAGTTATTAGGGATTCTAATCTTGTAGTCTCTCAAGCCAATGGGGACTGGAAATTCTGTGAGGAGAAGGTGAAGCCTTATAATCAGGATTTGGAAGAATCGAATGGATCCTCTCAAGTGTCTGTTTGGGAAACCTGCGCTCACTGGTAAATTACTGCGTTGGTTGCTTTTGCTGGCGGAATTCGATCTTGAGTTTGTCACAAGGAAATTAGTCAAAGGGTGTGCAGAGTCAGAATTTCTCGCTGATCACCCTATTGACAGACTGAAGGACTCTGTCTTTGTGTTTCCGGATGAGGACGTGCTAACTTTTTTTGAAGATGTTTGGACGCTCTATTTTGATGGGGCAGCCAACCAGAATGGATTTAGGATCAGGGTGTTGCTAATTACGCCTAATGGTTCACATATTTCGCTTGCACTAAAACACAGTTTTGATGTCACGAACAACCAAGCAGAGTATGAAGCCTGTACCATTTTTATGGAGGCTACGCTTACAATTGGTGTTGAAATGCTCGAAGTTATTGGGGATTCTAGTCTTGTAGTCTCTCAACCCAATGGGGACTGGAAAGTCTGTGAGGACAAGCTGAAGCCTTATCATCAGGATTTGGAAGAATCGAATGGATCCTCTCAAGTATCTGTTTGAAAAACCTCTGCTCACTGGTAAATTATTGCGCTGGTTGCTTTTGTTTGAGAAATTCGATCTTGTGTACGTCACAAGGAAATTAGTCAAAGGGCGTGCAGTTGTAGAATTTCTCGTTGATCACCCAATTGACGGACCGGAGGACTCTGACTTTGTGTTTCTAGATTAGGACGTGCTGACAGTTCTTAAAGATGTTTGAACACTCTACTTGGACGAGGTTGCCAACCAGAAAGGATTTGGGATCTGGGTGTTGCTAATTATGCCCGATGATTCTCATATTTCGCTTGCGTTCAAACTCAATTTTGATCTCACGAACAACCAAGCTGAGTATGAGGCCTGTATTGTTGGTACGGAGGTGCGCTTATACTTGGTGTGGAAAAGCTCAAAGTTATTGGGGATTCTAATCTTGTAGTCTCTCAAGCCAATAGCGACTGGAAAGTCTGTAAGGAGAAGCTGAAGCCTTATCATCAGGATTTTGAAGAATCGAATGGATCCTCTCAAGTATCTGTTTGAGAAACTTCGGAACACTAGTAATCTAATGCGTTTGTTGCTTTTGTTGGCGAAATTCGTTCTTGAGTACGTCACAAGGAAATTAGTCAAAGGGCGTAAAGTTTCAGAATTTCTCGCAGATCACCCTATTGATGGACTGGAGGACTCTGACTTTGTGTTTCTAGATGAGGACGTGCAGACTGTTGTTGAAGATGTTTGGACGCTCTACTTAGACGGTGAAGCCAACGAAAAAGGATTTGGGATCAGGGTGTTGCTAATTACGTCCGATGGTTCTCATATTTCGCTTGCGTTCAAACTCAATTTCGATGTCATGAACAACCAAGCTGAGTATGAGGAATGTATTGGTGGTATGGAGGCTACGCTTACACTTGGTGTTGAAAAGCTCAAAGTTATTAGGGATTCTAATTTTGTAGTCTCTAAGCTCGAAGTTATTAGGGATTCTAATCTTGTAGTCTCTCAACCCAATGCGGACTAAAAAGTCTGTGAGGAGAAGCTGAAGCCTTATCATCAGGATTTGAAAGAATTGAATGGATCCTCTCAAGTATCTGTTTGAGAAACCTGCGCTCATTGGTAAATTTGTGCGCTGGTTGCTTTTGCCGGCGGAATTCGATCTTGAGTACGTCACAAGGAAATTAGTCAAAGGGCATGCAGTTGCAGAATTTCTCGAAGATCACCCTATTGATGGACCGAAGGACTCTGACTTTGTGTTTCTAGATGAGGACGTGCAGACTGTTGTTGAAGATGTTTGGACGCTCTACTTAGACGGTGCAGCCAACCAGAAAGGAATTGGTGTCAGGGTGTTGCTAATTACACCCAACGGTTCTCATATTTCTGTTGCGTTCAAACTCAATTTCTATGTCACGAACAACCAAGCTGAGTATGAGGCATGTATCGTTTTTATGGAGGCTGCGCTTACACTTGCTATTAAAATGCTCGAAGTTATTGAGTATTCTAATCTTGTATTCTCTTAACCCAATGGGGACTGGAAAGTCTGTGAGGAGAAGCTGAAGCCTTATCATCAGGATTTGGAAGAATCGAATGGATCCTCTCAAGTATCTATTTGAAAAACCTGCGCTCACTGGTAAATTAGTGTGCTGGTTGCTTTTGCTGGCAGAATTCGATTTTGAGTACGTCACAAAAATATTTGTCAAAGGGCGTGCAGTTGTAGAATTTCTCGCTGATCACCCAATTGATGGACTGAAGGACTCTGACTTTCTGTTTCCAGATGAGGACGTGCTGACAGTTGTCGAAGATGTTTGGACGCTCTACTTTGAGAGGATAGCCAACAAGAACGGATTCGGGATCAGGGCGTTGCTAATTACCCCCGACGATTCTCATATTTCGCTTGTGTTCAAACTCAATTTCGATGTCACGAACAACCAAGCTGGGTGTGAGGCCTGTATCGTTGGTATGGAGGCTATCCTTACACTTGCTGTTGAAAAGCTCGAAGTTATTGAGGATTCTAATCTTGTAGTCTCTCAAGCCAATGGGGACTGGAAAATCTAAGAGGAGAAGCTGAAGCCTTATCATCAGGATTTGGAAGAATCGAATGGATCCTCTCAAGTATCTGTTTGAAAAACCTGCGCTCACTGGTAAATTTTTGCGCTGGTTTCTTTTGCTGGCAGAATTTGATCTAGAGTACGTCACAAGGAAATTAGTCAAAGGGCGTGCAGTTGCAGAATTTCTCGCAGATCACCCTATTGATGGACCGAAGGACTCTGACTTTGTGTTTCTAGATGAGGACGTGCAGACAGTTGTCGAAGATGTTTGGACGATCTACTTTGACAGGATAGCCAACAAGAACGGATTCCAGATCAGGGCAATGCTAACTACCCCCGACGGTTCTCATAATTCGCTTGTGTTCAAACTCAATTTCGATGTCACGTACAACCAAGCTGAGTTTGAGGCATGTATAGTTGGTATGGAGGCTACGCTTACACTTGGTGTTGAAAAGCTTAAAGTTATTAGGGATTCTAATTTTGTAGTCTCTAAGCTCGAAGTTATTAGGGATTCTAATCTTGTAGTCTCTCAACCCAATCCGGACTAAAAAGTCTGTGAGGAGAAGCTGAAGCCTTATCATCAGGATTTGGAAGAAATAAATGGATCCTCTCAAGTATCTGTTTGAGAAACCTGCGCTCGCTGGTAAATTTGTGCGCTGGTTCCTTTTGCTGGCGGAATTCAATCTTGAGTACGTCACAAGGAAATTAGTCAAACGGCATGCAGTTGCAGAATTTCTCGCAGATCACCCTATTGACGGACCGAAGGACTCTGACTTTGTGTTTCTAGATGAGGACGTGCAGACTGTTGTTGAAGATGTTTGGACGCTCTACTTAGACGGTGCAGCCAACCAGAAAGGAATTGGTGTCAGGGTGTTGCTAATTTCGCCCAACGGTTCTCATATTTCTGTTGCGTTCAAACTCAATTTCTATGTCACGAACAACCAAGCTGAGTATGAGGCATGTATCGTTTTTATGGAGGCTGCGCTTACACTTGCTATTGAAATGCTCGAAGTTATTGAGTATTCTAATCTTGTATTCTCTTAACCCAATGGGGACTGGAAAGTCTGTGAGGAGAAGCTGAAGCCTTATCATCAGGATTTGGAAGAATCGAATGGATCCTCTCAAGTATCTATTTGAAAAACCTGCGCTCACTGGTAAATTAGTGCGCTGGTTGCTTTTGCTGGCAAGATTCGATTTTGAGTACGTCACAAAAATATTTGTCAAAGGGCGTGCAGTTGTAGAATTTCTCGCTGATCACCCAATTGATGGACCGAAGGACTCTGACTTTCTGTTTCCAGATGAGGACGTGCTGACAGTTGTCGAAGATGTTTGGACGCTCTACTTTGACAGGATAGCCAACAAGAACGGATTCGGGATCAGGGCGTTGCTAATTACCCCCGACGATTCTCATATTTCGCTTGTGTTCAAACTCAATTTCGATGTCACGAACAACCAAGCTGGGTGTGAGGCCTGTATCGTTGGTATGGAGGCTGTCCTTACACTTGCTGTTGAAAAGCTCGAAGTTATTGAGGATTCTAATCTTGTAGTCTCTCAAGCCAATGGGGACTGGAAAATCTAAGAGGAGAAGCTGAAGCCTTATCATCAGGATTTGGAAGAATCGAATGGATCCTCTCAAGTATCTGTTTGAAAAACCTGCGCTAACTGGTAAATTTTTGCGCTGGTTTCTTTTGCTGGCAGAATTTGATCTTGAGTACGTCACAAGGAAATTAGTCAAAGGGCGTGCAGTTGCAGAATTTCTCGCAGATCACCCTATTGATGGACCGAAGGACTCTGACTTTGTGTTTCTAGATGAGGACGTGCAGACAATTGTCGAAGATGTTTGGACGCTCTACTTTGACAGGATAGCCAAAAGAACGGATTCCGGATCAGGGCAATGCTAATTACCCCCGACGGTTCTCATAATTCGCTTGTGTTCGAACTCAATTTCGATGTCACGTACAACCAAGCTGAGTATGAGGCCTGTATCGTTGGTATGGAGGCTGCGCTTACACTTGCGGTTGAAAATCTCGAAGTTATTGGGGATTCTAATCTCGTAGTCTCTCAACCCAATGGGGACTGGAAAGTCTGTGAGGAGAAGCTGAAACCTTATCATGAGGATTTGGAGGAATCGAATGGATCCTCTCAATTATCTATTTGAGAAACCTGTGCTCACTGGTAAATTACTGCGCTGGTTGCTTTTGCTGGCAGAATTCGATCTTGAGTACGTCACAAGGAAATTAGTCAAAGGGCGTGCAGTTGCAGAATTTCTCGCAGATCACCCTATTGATGGACCGAAGGAGTCTGACTTTATGTTTCTAGATGAGGACGTGCAGACTGTTGTTGAAGATGTTTGGCCGCTCTACTTTGACAGGATAGCCAACAAGAACGGATTCCGGATCAGGGCAATGCTAATTACCCCCGACGGTTCTCATAATTCGCTTGTGTTCAAACTCAATTTCGATGTCACGTACAACCAAGCTGAGTATTAGGCCTGTATCGTTGGTATGGAGGCTGTGCTTACACATGCTGTTGAAATGCTCGAAGTTATTGAGGATTCTAATCATGTAGTCTCTCAACCCAATAGGGACTGAAAAGTCTGTGAGGAGAAGCTGAAGCCTTATCACAAGGATTTGGAAGAATCGAATGGATCCTCTCAAGTATCTGTTTTAAAAACCTGCGCTCACGGGAAAATTAGTGCGCTAGTTGCTTTTGCTGGCGGAATTCGATCTGGAGTACGTCACAAGGATATTTGTCAAAGGGCGTGCAGTCGTAAAATTTCTCGCTGATCACCCAATTGATAGACCGAAGGACTCTGACTTTCTGTTTCCTGATGAGGACGTGCTGACAGTTGTCGAAGATGTTTGGATGCTCTACTTTGACAGGATAGCCAACAAGAACGGATTCGGGATCAGGGCGTTGCTAATTACCCCCGACGGTTTTCATATTTCGCTTGCGTTCAAACTCAATTTCGATGTCACGAACAACCAAGCTGAGTGTGAGGCCTCTATCGTTGGTATGGAGGCTGCGCTTACACTTACTGTTGAAAAGCTAGAAGTTATTGGGGATTCTAATCTTGTAGTCTCTAAAGCCAACGGGGACTGGAAAGTCTGTGAGGAGAAGCTGAAGCCTTATCATCAGGATTTGGAACAATCGAATGGATCCTCTCAAGTATCTATTTGAGAAACCCGCGCTAACTGTTAAATTACTGCGCCGGTTGCTTTTGCTGGAGGAATTCGATCTTGAGTACGTCACAAGGAAATTAGTCAAAGGGCGAGCTGTTGCAGAATTTCTCGCTGATCACCCTATTGATGAACCGAAGGACTCTGACTTTGTGTTTCCAGATGAGGACGTGCTGACTGTTGTTGAAGATGTGTGGACGCTCTACTTTGATGGGGCAGCAACTAGAAAGGATTTGGGATCAAGGTGTTGCTAATTACGCCCAACGGTTCTCATATTTCGCTAGCGTTCCAACTCATTTCGATGTCACGAACAACCAAGCTGAGTATGAGGCCTGTATTGTTTTTATGGTGGCTGCGCTTACAATAGGTGTTGAAAAGCTCGAAGTTATTGGGGATTCTAATCTTGTAGTATCTCAACCCAATGCGCGCTAGAAATTAAGTGAGGAGAAGCTGAAGCCTTATCATCAGGATTTGGAAGAATCAAATGGATCCTCTCAAGTATCTGTTTGAGAAACCTGCGCTCACTGGTAAATTATTGCGCTGGTTGTTTTTGTTGGCGGAATTCGATCTTGAGTACCTCACAAGGAAATTAGTCAAAGGGCGTGCAGTTGTAGAATTTCTCGCTGATCACCCTATTAATGGACCGGAGGACTCTGAATTTGTGTTTCCAGATAAGGACGTGCTAACAGTTCGTAAAGATGTTGGAACGCTCTACTTGGACGAGGAAGCCAACCAGAAAGGATTTGGGATCAAGGTGTTGCTAATTACACCCGATGGTTCTCATATTTCGCTTGCATTCAAACTCAATTTCGAAGTCACGAAAAAACAAGCAAAGTATGAGACCTATATTGGTTGTATGGAGGCTGCGCTTACACTTGGTGTTGAAAAGCTTGAAGTTATTTTGGGATTCTAATCTTCTAGTCTCTCAACCCAATGGTGATTGGAAAGTCTATCATAAGAAGCTGAAGCCTTATCACCATGATTTGGAAGTATCGAATGGATCCTCTCAAGTATTTATTTGAGAAACCTGCGCTCACTGGTAAATTACTGCGCTGGTTGCTTTTGCCGACGGAATTCGATCTTGAGTACGTCACAAGGAAATTAGTCAAAGGGCGTGCGGAGTCAGAATTTCTCGCTAATCACCCTATTGATGGACCGAAGGACTCAGACTTTGTGTTTCCAGATGAGGATGTGCTGACTGTTGTTGAAGATATTTGGACGCTCTACTTTGACAGGGAAGCCAACCAGAAAGGATTTGGGATCAGGGAGACGCTAATTACGCCCAATGGTTCTCATATTTCACTTGCGTTCAAACTCAATTTCGATGTCAAGAACAATCAAGCTGAGTAAAAGGCTTGTATCATTTTTGTGTATGCTGCGCTTACAATTGGTGTTAAAATGCTCGAAGTTTTTGGGGATTCTAATCTTGTAGTCTCTCAACCCAATGGGGACTGGAAAGTCTGTGAGGAGATGCTAAAGCCTTATCATCAGGATATGGAAGAATCGAATGGATCCTCTCAAGTATCTGTTTGAGAAACCTGCGCTCACTGGTAAATTATTGCGCTTGTTGCATTTGTTGGTGGAATTCGATCTGGAGTACGTCACAAGGAAACTAGTCAAAGGCGTGCAGTTGCCAAATTTCTCGTTGATCACTCTATTGATGGTTCGGGGGACTCTGACTTTGTATTTCATGATGAGGATGTGCTGACAGTTGTCGAAGATGCTTGGACGCTCTACTTTGACAGGATAGCAAATCAGAACGGATTTAGGATCAGGGCATTGCAATCTACGCCTGATGGTTCTCATATTTCGCTTGCGTTCAAACTCAATTTCGATGTCACGAACAACCAAGCTGAGTATGAGGCCTGTATTGTTGGTATGGAGGCTGCGCTTACACTTGCCGTTGAAAAAATCAAAGTTATTAGTGCATTGGTTGCTTTTGCTGGCGGAATTAAATCTTGAATACGTAAAATGGAAATTAGTCAAAAGGCGTGCAGTTGCAGAATTTTTCGCTGCTCACCTTATTGATGGACCGAAGGACTCTGACTTTGTGTTTCCAGATGAGGATGTGCTGACAGTTGTTGAACATGTTTGAACGCTTTACTTTGAAGGGGCAGCCAACCAGAAAGGATTTGGGATCAGGGTGTCGCTAATTACGCCCAATGGTTCTCATATTTCGCTTGCGTTCAAACTCAATTTTGATGTCACGAATAATCAAGCTGAGTATGAGCCTTGTATCATTTTTATGTACGATGCGCTAACAATTGGGGTTGAAATGCTTGAAGTTATTGGGGATTCTAATCTTGTAGTCTCTCAACCCAATGGGGACTGGAAAGTCTAAGCGGAGAAGCTGATGCCTTATCATCAGGATATGGAAGAATCGAATGGATCCCCTCAAGTATCTGTTTGAGAAACCAGCGCTCACTGGCAAATTATTGCGCTGGTTTCTTATGTTGGCGGAATTCGATCTGGAGTACGTCACAAAGAAATTAGTCAAAGGGCGTGTAGTTGCAAAATTTCTCGTTGATCACCCTATTGATGGTTCGGAGGACTCTGACTTTTTGTTTCCAGATGAGGATGTGCTGACAGTTGTCGAAGATGTTTGGACGCTCTACTTTGACAGGATAGCGAACCAGAATGGATTTGGGATCAGGGCATTGGAAATTACGCCCGATGGTTCTCATATTTCGCTTGCGTTCAAACTCAATTTCGATGTCACGAACAACCAAGCTGAGTATGAGGCCTGTATTGTTGGCATTGAGGCTGCGCTTACACTTGCTGTTGAAAAGCTCAAAGTTATTGCGGATTCTAATGTTGTAGTCTCTCAAGCCAATAGGGATTGGAAAGTCTGTGAGAAGAAGCCGAAGCCTTATCATCAGGATTTGGAAGAATCGAATGGATCCACTCAAGTATCTGTTTGGAAAACCTGCGCTCACTGGTAAATTAGTGCACTGGTTGCTTTTGCTGGCAGAATTCAATCTTGAGTACGTCACATGGAAATTAGTCAAAGGGCGTGCAGTTGCAGAATTTTTCGCTGATCACCCTATTGATGGACCGAAGGACTCTGATTTTGTGTTTCCAGATGAGGACGTGCTGACTGTTGTTGAACATGTTTGGACGCTTTACTTTGACGGGGCAGCCAACCAGAAAGGATTTGGGATCAGGGTGTCGCTAATTACGCACAATGGTTCTATTATTTCGCATGCGTTCAAACTCAATTTCGATGTCACGAACAATCAAGCTGAGTATGAGGCTTGTATCGTTTTTATGTACGCTGTGCTTACAATTGGTGTTGAAATGCTCGAAGTTATTGGGGATTCTAATCTTGTAGTCTCTCAACCCAATGGGGACTGGAAAGTCTGTGAGGAGAAGCTGAAGCCTTATCATCAGGATATGGAAGAATTGAATGGATCCTCTCAAGTATCTGTTTGAGAAACCTGCGCTCACTGGTAAATTATTGTGCAGGTTGCTTATGTTGGCGGAATTCGATCTGGAGTACGTCACAAGGAAATTAGTCAAAGAGCGTGCAGTTGCAAAATTTCTCGCTGATCACCCTATTGATGGTTCGGAGGACTCTGACTTTCTGTTTCCAGATGAGGATGTGCTGATAGTTGTCAAAGATGTTTGGACGGTTTACTTTGAAAGGATAGCGAACCAGAACGGATTTGGGATCAGGGCATTGCAAATTACGCCCGATGGTTCTCATATTTTGCTTGCGTTCAAACTCAATTTCGATGTCAAGAACAACCAAGCACAGTATGAGGCCTGTATTGTTGGTATGGACGCTGCGCTTACACTTGCTGTGGAAATGCTCAAAGTTATTGGGGAGTCTAATCTTGTAGTCTCTCAAGCCAATTGGGACCGGAAAGTCTGTGAGGAGAAGCTGAAGCCTTCTCATCAGGATTTTTGGAAGAATCGAATGGATCTCTCAAGTATCTGTTTGGAAAACCTGCGCTCACTGGTAAATTAGTGCTTTGGTTGCTTTTGCTGGCGGAATTCAATCTTGAGTGTGGCACATGGAAATTAGTCACTTGGCGTGCAGTTGCAGAATTTTTTGCTGATCACCCTATTGATTGACCGAAGGTCTCTGACTTTGTGTTTCCAAATGAGGACGTGCTGACTGTTGTTAAACATGTTTGGACGCTTTACTTTGACGGGGCAGCCAACCAGAAAGGATTTGGGATCAGGGTGTTGTTAATTATGCCCAACGGTTCTCATATTTCGCTTGCGTTCAAACTCAATTTCGATGTCACGAACAACCAAGCTGATTATGAGGCCTGTATCGTTTTTATGGAGGCTGCGCTTACAATTGTTGTTGAAATGCTCGAAGTTATTGGGGATTCTAATCTTGTAGTCTCTCAACCCAATGGGGACTGGAAAGTCTGTGACGAGAACCTAAAGCCATATCATCAAGATTTGGAAGAATCGAATGGATCCTCTTAAGTATTTGTTTGAGAAACCTACGCTCACTGGTAAATTATTGCGCTAATTGCTTTAGTTGGCGGAATTCGATCTTGAGTACGTCACAAGGAAATTAGTAAAACGGAGTGCAGTTGCAGAATTTCTCGTTGATTACCCTATTGATGGACCTGAGGACTATGACTTTGTGTTTCCAGATGGGACGTGCTAACAGTTCTTAAAGATGTTTGAATGCTCTTCTTGGATGAGGCAGCCAACCAGAAAGGATTTCGGATCAGGGTGTCGCTAATTATACCCGATGGTTCTCGTATTTCGCTTGCGTTCGAACTCAATTTTGAAGTCACGAAAAACCAAGTTGAGTATGAGGCCTGGATTGGTTGTATGGAGGTTACGCTTACATGTGGTGTTGAAAAGCTCGAAGTTACTGGGGATTCTAATCTGGTAGTCTCTCAAGCCAATGGGGACTGGAAAGTCTGTGAGGAGAAGCTGAAGCCTTATCATATTGATTTTGAGGAATCGAATGGATCCTCTCAAGTATCTATTTGAGAAACCTGCGCTCACTGGTAAATTATTGCCCTGGTTGCTTTTGTTGGCGGAATTCGATCTTGAGTACGTCACAAGGAAATTAGTCAAAGGGGGGGCAGTTGCAGAATTTCTCGTTGATCACCCTATTGATGGACCGGAGGACTCTGACATTGTGTTTCCAGATGAGGACGTGCTAATAGTTCTGAAAGATGTTTGAACGCTCTACTTGGACAAGGCAGCCAACCAGAAAGGATTTGGGATCAGGGTTGTCCTAATTACACCCGATGGTTCTCATATTTCGCTTGCGTTCAAACTCAATTTCAAAGTCACGAAAAACCAAGCTGAGTATGAGGCCTGTATTGGTTGTATGGAGGCTGCGCTTACACTTGGTGTTGAAAAGCTCCAAGTTATTGCTGATTCTAATCTTGTAGTCTCTCAAGCCAAAGGGGACTGGAAAGTCTGTAAGGAGAACCTGAGGCCATATCATCAGGATTTGGAAGAATCGAATGGATCCTCTCAAGTATTTGTTTGAGAAACCTACGCTCACTGGTAAATTATTGCGCTAATTGCTTTTGTTGGCGGAATTCGATCTTGAGTACGTCACAAGGAAATTAGTCAAAGGGAGTGCAGTTGCAGAATTTCTCGCTGATTACCCTATTGATGGACCCGAGGACTATGACTTTGTGTTTCCAGATGGGACGTGCTAACAGTTCTTAAAGATGTTTGAATGCTCTACTTGGACGAGGCAGCCAACCAGAAAGGATTTCGGATCAGGGTGTCGCTAATTATACCCGATGGTTCTCGTATTTCGCTTGCATTCGAACTCAATTTCGAAGTCACGAAAAACCAAGCTGAGTATTAGGCCTGGATTGGTTGTATGGAGGTTGCGCTTACACGTGGTGTTGAAAAACTCGAAGTTACTGGGGATTCTAATCTGGTAGTCTCTCAAGCCAATGGGGACTGGAAAGTCTGTGAGGAGAAGCTGAAGCCTTATCATATTGATTTGGAGGAATCGAATGGATCCTCTAAAGTATCTATTTGAGAAACCTGCGCTCACTGGTAAATTATTGCCCTGGTTGCTTTTGTTGGCGGAATTCGATCTTGAGTATGTCACAAGGAAATTAGTCAAGGGGGGGCAGTTGCAGAATTTCTCGTTGATCACCCTATTGATGGACCGGAGGACTCTGACTTTTTGTTTCAAGATGAGGACGTGCTAACAGTTCTGAAAGATGTTTGAACGCTCTACTTGGACAAGGCAGCCAACCAGAAAGGATTTGGGATCAGGGTTGTCCTAATTACACACGATGGTTCTCATATTTCGCTTGCGTTCAAACTCAATTTCAAAGTCACGAAAAACCAAGCTGAGTATGAGGCCTGTATTGGTTGTATGGAGGCTGCGCTTACACTTGGTGTTGAAAAGCTCGAAGTTATTGCTGATTCTAATCTTGTAGTCTCTCAAGCCAAAAGGGACTGGAAAGTCTGTTAGGAGAAGCTGAAGCTTTATCATTAGGATTTGGAAGAATCGAATGGCTCCTATCATGTATCTGTTTGAGAAACCTGCGCTCACTAGTAAATTAGTGCGCTGGTTGCTTTTGCTGGCGGAATTCGATCTTGAGTACGTCACAAGGAAATTAGTCAAAGGGCGTGCAGAGTCAAAATTTCTCGCTGATCACCCTATTGATGGACCGAAGGACCCTGACTTTGTGTTTCCAGATGAGAACATCCTGACTATTGTTGAAGATGTTTGGACGATCTACTTTGATGGGGCAGCCAACCAGAAAGGATATGGGATCAGGGTGTCGCTAATTATGCCCAACGGTTCTCATGTTTCGCTTGCGTTCAAACTCAATTTCGATGTCACGAACAATCAAGCTGAGTATAAGCTTTGTATCGTTTTTATGTAGGCTGCGCTTACAATTGGTGTTGTAATGCTCGAAGTTATTAGGGATTCTAATCTTATAGTCTCTCAACCTAATGGGGACTGGAAAGTCTGTGAGGAGATGCTGAAGCCTTATCATCAGGATTTGGAAGAATCGAATGGATCCTCTCAAGTATCTGTTTAAGAAACCTGCGCTCACTGGTAAATTATTGCGCTGGTTGCTTTTGTAGGCGAAATTCGATATGGAGTACGTCACAAGGAAATTAGTAAAAGGGCGTGCAGTTGCAGAATTTCTCGTTGATCACCCTATTGATGGACCGAAGGACTCTGACTTTGTGTTTCCAGATGAGGATGTGCAGATTGCTGTTTAACATGTTTGGACGATCTACTTTGACGGGGCAGCCAACCAGAAAGGATTTGGGATCAGGGTGTTGCTAATTACGCCCAATGGTTCTCATATTTCGCTTGCGTTCAAACTCAATTTCGATGTCACGAATAATGAAGCTGAGTTTGAGGCTTGTATCATTTTTATGTAGGCTGCGCTTACAATTCGTGTTGAAATGCTCGAAGTTATTCGGGATGCTAATCTTGTAGTCTCTCAACCCAATGGGGACTGGAAAGTCTGTGTGGAGAAGTTGAAGCCTTATCATCAGGATTTGGAAGAATCGAATGGATCCTCTCAAGTGTCTGTTTGAGAAATCTGCGTTCACTGGTAAATTACTGCGCTGGTTGCTTTTGCTGGAGAAATTCGATCTTGAGTACATCACAAGGATATTAGTCAGAGGGTGTGCAGAGTCAGAATTTCTCGCTGATCACCCAATGGATGGACCGAAGGACTCTCAAGTTTTTGTTTCCAGATGAGGACGTGCTGACTATTGTTGAAGATGTTTGGACGCTCTACTTTGACAGGGAAGCCAACCAGAAAGGATTTGGGATCAGGGTGCTGCTAATTACGCCCAATGGTTGTCATATGTCGCTTGCGTTCAAACTCAATTTCGACGTCACGTACAATCAAGCTGAGTATAAGGCCTGTATCATTTTTATGGAGCCTGCGCTTACAATTGGTGTTGAAATGCTCGAAGTCATTGGCGATTCTAATCTTGTAGTCTGTCAACCCAATGGGGATTAGAAAGTCTGTGAGGAGAAGCTAAATTCTTATCATCAGGATTTGGAAGAATCGAATGGATCCTCTCAAGTATCTGTTTGAGAAACCTGCACTCACTTGTAAATTATTGCGCTGGTTGCTTTTGTTGGCGGAATTCGATCTGGAGTACGTCACAAGGAAATTAGTCAATGGGCGTGCAGTTGCAAAATTTCGCGCTGATCACCCTAATGATGGACCGGAGGACTCTGACTTTCTGTTTCCAAATGAGGACGTGCTGATAGTTGTCGAAGATGTTTGGACGCTCTACTTTGACAGAACAGCCAACCAGAACGGATTTAGGATCAGGGCGTTGCAAATTACGCCCGGTGGTTCTCATATTTCACTTGTGTTCAAACTCAATTTCGATGTCACGAACAACCAAGGTGAGTATGAGGCTTGTATTGTTGGTATGGAGGCTGCGCTTACCCTTGCTGTTGAAAAGCTCGAAGTTTTTGAGGTTTCTAATCTTGAAGTCTCTCAAGCCAATGGGGACTGGAAAGTCTGTAAGGAGAAGCTGAAGCCTTATCATCAAGATTTGGAAGAATCGAATGGATCTTCTCAAGTATCTGTTTGAGAAACCTGCGCTCACTGGTAAATTACTGCGCTGGTTGCTTTTGATGGCGGAATTCGATCTTGAGTACGTCACAAGAAAATTAGTCAAAGGGCGTACAGTTGCTGAATTTCTCGCTGATCACCCTATTGATGGATCGGAGGACTCTGACTTTGTGTTCCCAGATGAGGACATGCTGACAGTTGTTGAAGATGTTTGGACACTCTACTTTGAAGGGGCTGGCAACCAGAAAGGATTTGGGATCAGGGTGTTGCTAATTACGCCCGATGGTTTTCATATTTCGCTTGTGTTCAAACTCAATTTCGATGTCACGAAAAACCAAGCTGAGTATGAGGCTTGCATTGTTGTTATGGAGGCTGTGCTTACACTTGCTGTTGAAAAGCTCCAAGTTATTGGGGATTCTAATCTTGTAGTCTCTCAAGCCAATGGGGACTAGAAAGTCTGTGAGGATAAGTTGAAGCCTTATCATCGGGATTTGGAAGAATCGAATGGATCCTCTCAAGTATCTGTTTGAGAAACCTGCGCTCACTGGTAAATTAGTGCGCTGGTTGCTTTTGTTGGCGGAATTCGATCTTGAGTATGTCACAAGGAAATTAGTCAAAGGGCATGCAGTTGCAGAATTTCTAGCTGATCACCCTATTGATGGACCGGAGCACTCTGATTTTGTGTTTCCAGATGAGGATGTGTTGACAGTTCTCAAAGATGTTTGAACGCTCTACTTTGATGGGGCAACCTACCAAAAAGGATTTAGGATCAGGGTGTTGCTAATTACGCTCGATGGTTCTCATATTTTTGGCTTCCATTCAAACTCAATTTCGATGTCCCGAACAACCAAGCTGAGTATGAGGCCTGTATTGTTGGTAGGGAGGCTGCGCTTACACTTGGTGTTGAAAAGCTCGAAGTTATTAGGGATTCTAATCTTGTAGTCTGTCAAGCCAATGGGGACTGGAAAGTCTGTGAGGAGAAGCTGAAGCCTTATCATCGGGATTTGGAAGGACTGATTCCTCATTTCAACAACGTGACCTTCACTCATGTCCCTCGGTTGAATTACCAGTTCCCTGATGCTCTGGCAACTTTGGCCTCCATGGTCGAAGTTCCTTTGGGTGTCAAGCTGCACCCCATCTTGATTGAACAGAGGGACTTTCCCGCTTATCTGTATGTCAACGCCATCGATGATGTTGATGATGACCTACCCTGGTACCATGATATATGGAACTTCGTCAAGAGTGGGGTGTATCTGGTTGAGGCTACTGAAAAGGATCAAACTGCATTGCGAAGGTTGGCGGCCCAATACATCATCTGTGGAGGAAAGCTATGCAGGAGATCTCATTGTGGAATGCACAAGCTATGTGTTAACGGCTCAGAGGCGACAGATTATGGAAGAGATTCATGAAGGAGTCTGTGGTCCTTATATAAGCAGTGTCATGCTTGCTAGGAAGATCTTACGGCAGGGTTACTTCTGGTCTACTATGGAAGTACAATGTGTGGATTATGTACGGCGTTAACACCAGTGCCAGATCCACGCCAATCTTATGCTTGGTCCTCCGTCCAATCTGTTTGGCATGACTTCGCTTTGGCCTTTCTCCATATGGGGCATCGATGTCATCGGCACGATCAGACTGTCTGCTTCAAATGGTCATAGGTTCAATCTAGTAGCGATAGATTACTTCTCCAAGTGGGTGGAAGCTGAATCTTACAAAACCCTAATCCCAAATCAAATGGTCATAGGTTACTCAAGTTGCTCAATTCATCAGAAAGAACATCATCTATTGATACAGTGTCCCTCAGGCATTTGTGTCAGATAATGGAACTCATTTCAAAGGTAGGGTTTTGGAACTCTTTGAAGAGTTCAAGATTCAGATCCATCATTCAACGGTCTATCGCCCTCAAACAAATGGAGTCGTCGAAGCGGCGAACAAGAATGTCGAGACAATCATCAAGAAGTCTACTGAATCCGCCCAGGATTGGCATGAGCAGCTACCTCTAGCGCTTTGGGGGTATCAAACCTCTTTTCGAACATCAACAGGGGTAACAACCAACTCCCTAGTTTATGTGATGGAAGCGGTACTCCCCATCGAGCTCAAGGTACCATCATTGAGGGTCATGGCTGAATGTGGACTCACGGAATCCAAGTGGCTCAGCGGGAGGTTGGTTGAACTCATGCTCTTTGATGAGATGAGGCTTCGTGCCTTGTACCATGTTCAGGGCTATCAGTGAAGAATCGCTCGTGCGTTCAACAAAAAGGCGAAGTCTAGGAACTTGGTTGAGGTGGATATGGTTACAAAGGAGATTCGGGCACTTGTGTTTGATCCTCGTGGCAAATTCCAACCGAAGCATTCCGGATCTTACATCATCAAGACCATCCTTTCTAGGGGAGCGGCTCAACTCATAGACCTCAATGGCAATGAATTCGCCACTCTGTTCAACCTGGATCAACTCAAACGTTACTGTCCTTGAGAGAAGCTCATTGGGCCAAAAACCACAAGGGTGAGCAATTTCAAGCAAAAGTTAGAGCAAGCCTGCTAGACTGAAAACATAAGGAGGCGGTCTAGGCAACAATCAAGAGCTCGCTAGACCGAAAACCTGAAAGGGCGGTAGTAGGCAAATTTAGAGCATAAAAAGAGAGGTAAAATACTCGAGTGAACCTTTGCCTGAACTATGTACGACCTGATTCCTTGAAAAGGGATACATAGGCAATCTCTCTTTGAGATTCGGTCACAATCAATCAACTTGATCCATGGTTTGCTATTTTGGGGTGTATCTCGGCATTCGAACGAAGGTCATGCTCAACGTTTGGATCAAAAGAGAAACCCTTCATCTTTCACTTTTACTGCAAATTACTACTTCTATTACGTGGCTGAGCAAAGTCTTAAAAAACAGTTAAGCATAAAAACAGAATAAAATGCTAGAGGCCTCAATAGGCTCACGGTTTATTCTAAGTCATTAGGGTCCGTTAGGAGTCAGTCGATGTTTTGCCATCTTGCAACTTCTCTTTGCAGCCATATTTTGTAGTGACATGGGAGCTTTGTGCTAAATTCTGGATCTGCTCCCCCGAGTTGCCTCAGACCCCAATTGTGTTGATAACCAAGGAGATTTTGAGCATTGAGTGAGGGAATGTGGAAAGTGTAACGCCCCGAATTTTGGGTACGTTAAGAAGACAATTTATTGATAAAATCTGTAACGCCCTGAATTTTGGGTACGTTAAAAGGACATTTTATTCAAATGGAGGCTGGCTCGTTATTACAACAAAACTCTCTCAAGAGTTCAATATTTACATAAATGGAGGGGGGTTCTAGGGTTCCTAACTACAGCTCCTCAGCTCCTCTATTCTTGCCAGCTCCTCAGCTCCAAAGCCTCCACGGTGATCTGCTTACCCTGATCATCTACAAAGTCTGACACATTATACCAGCGTCGCCACCGATATAATATCTCAGAGTCACCAAAAGGCAACACCGTGAGCTAGAAAGCTCAGCAGAGTAATCCCATACCCGCTAACCCATAACTTATAAACAAAACTATAATACAACATCAATTTCCACATGATAAGTATATACACAGTTTAATCAATGACACATCCACATTCATTAATCATCTATCGTTGGTGTCCAAGAGTTTCGTGTTTCTCCTACGTGACTCATCGTAGACTGTGTCAACTGTTTCATTTACAAAATAATCTTTCAAAATCATTTGTTTACACACCCAATCTTTTTAAATCATTTGCATTGGCTCCGTACCGCGGATAACCAAGCTACACACCCAACCTTTTTAAAATCATTTGCATTGGCTCCGTACCGCGGATAACCAAGCTACACACCCAACCTTGGTTCCGCCGCGCTGGGTTCCCAAGTATCCTCACAATGGTTCCGCCGCGCCGGGTTCCCATTGGCACACAAAAATATTTGCATTGGCTCCGTACCGCGGATAACCAAGCATACACACCCAACCTTGGTTCCGCCGCGCCGGGTTCCCAAGTATCCTCACAATGGTTCCGCCGCGCCGGGTTCCCATTGGCACACAAAAAAATATTTGCATTGGCTCCGTACCGCGGATAACCAAGCTATACCTCACCATGGTTCCGCCGCTCCGGATTTCCATGGGAACGCACACAAAAAACACACATCACACAATGGGCTACCACGTCCGGCCACATTATGGTTTTCACAATCCACGCAATGGGCTACCAAGTCCGGCCACATCGCGGTTTCCAAAACATTTCAACCTTTTCAAATGTTTCTTTTACGCACGCACACAACTCACATAATGCCACCCAAAACCGGTCATTATGTTGTTTCAAAAATATTTCCTTCCTTGAAAAACATTTCTTTTAATTAACCACACCCTAGGTGTCATGTTTCAACTTTCTCGGTTCTCGTGTCTCGTTTACATACAAAGACTCCGCGGTAGGACAAAAGTAAGCATGAAACATTCTAACCAGATCATCCAATTCTATATTACTTATCACACTCAATCACTACTTATACCATAACGCCACATGTACGGATGCCCTTGGAGTGTATCACTTATGCTTTATTCAAGCACAACGCCACATGTACGGACGTCTTTGGAGTGAAATCACTTATGCTTAATCACACCATAAGTAATACAAGCAACTTATATATACATACTCATAATCATCTTAAAGATCAAAATACAATATTTCTAAACAAACGATAAGTACGTAAATAAAGATAACCTACTTTCTATCATACGGTTCTATACGTAGAGTTAGGGTCAAGGGGTTCTACTTTATACGTAGGGAAGTGAGTAGAGGTATTCTACCTTACTTCTTGGCGGTAGTCAGCTACGGAAAGTTAGTCGGCTACGGAAAGTACGCCGGTGGTCGGGCGGAGTAACTTCCTACGGTGGTCTCCGGTAGCTTCGAAAGAGAAAGGTTTCTCTCGAAACTTCTACTTGACTATTACTACTACTACTTTTGGATCGAGGGGTGGTCGGGTGGTGGTTTAGTGGCGGCCTAGGTTGAGTTTCTTGAAGAACTCAAGAACAAAGAAAGAACTAACAAGAACAAAGAAAGAACAAGATTTTTTTAGAGAGAGAAGTTGCTAGGTGAAGGTGTGAGTTGAATGGCAAACATGGGGTGCTATTTATAGGCAAAACCTTGGCTCCCTCTCCCTCTCTAATGGCCGGCCCTCTCTCTCTCTAAATCCTCCATGGATTTGCTCCATTAAGTCATCAAATCAACCTTTCAACCAAGTCATAGCTTGTCCAATCCAAATCTTAGGTATAAGGCTATGTAATCAACTAAGATCTTAGGCTTTTTAGGTGAATCTAGGTAATTATAATCTAGGTTTAGCTTGTAGTCAAGGTCTAAGGCTAATAAAGGCTAGGTTTGTGTCATAATGGTCCATCATAGGTTGTCATTAGGCAAAATAGACTTAGGCCTAATAAGGTAGCTTGCATGGCTAAGACTTGTCCTTGGATGGGATTTATGGAAGATTTGATGCAAGGAAAGGAGACAAGAGTACAAGATTTGGTTTTAAACAAAGCATGGAGGTACAAATGGGGAATTAAGTTTGGTTAGGGGAAAGATTCTCCCATGGACTTGAAAGATGTAGGAAGATATGAAAGATCAAGAAAGTACAATCCCATCTTCTTCTCTCCTTCCTCTCTCTCTCTCTCTCTCTCTCTCTCTCTCTCTCTCTCTCTCTCTCTCTCGGGTCTCTCTCCCTCTCTCTCTCTCGGGTTTCTCTCTCTCTCTCTCTCCCTCTCTCTCTCTCTCTCTCTCTCTCTCTCTCTCTCTCCTAGTACTATATATATATATGCATATAAACAAGAAAGAATAAATACAAAGTACCAAGTACAAGATTTTCCAAATCAAAATCCTATTTAAAGAAATACAATTAGGCACATGTTGATTTAATAAATAAACTAGGGTACTTTGTAATCTAGGTAGATCACACCTCCCATTAAACAAATCCAATTTGGTATAAAACCCCAATACAAAATAATAAAAAGGTACTTAGGAGAATATTAGGCCTTAAAGGCTACTAGGGCTACTAAGTACTTTCAAATTAAAATATTGGTACTTCATCACATGGGAATTTAGGAAAAATGACTAGTTGAAAGAATAACTCTTTTACCCAATGGATAATAAATCTCCTAACATTTATTATCCAATGGACAATAATAACTAGGGAACTTTTTATAATAAAATAATCAAAAAGTACTTTTTAAAGAAATTTATAAAAGTCTATAATGGTACTTTGTTCAAATCTTTCATTAAACCCTTTTAATATAAAGAATTGGATTTCTATTATCCAATGGATAATAGTTCCCCTAACCTTTATTGTCCAAAGGACCAAGAATAAAACAAAATTAATAAAAGGAAATAAATAAGTAATTTCTAGGGTTGAAAAGGTTGACTAGTCAAATCAACTTTATTGGAAGGTTCCCTAGTCACATCGGTACTTTATTTGGTCAAAAGACTCTATTATCCAAGGGTCACTAACTTCCATAACGGTTATTACCCAATGGGTAATAATTTCCCTTGCGGTTAATAACCATTGGACAAAAGAGTACAAGTACCATTTATTTTAAAATAAGATTTTGAAAGACTACATGTACTTTTATAATAAAAAGTTTATTATCCAATGGAAAAAAATTACCCTTGTGGTTATTAACCAATGGATAATGGAGGGGTGGGAGAATCCCCAATAAACAAAGAATAAATGTACTTTGCACATGTGTTTATAAACCCATTAAAATACTATATCCTTGTACTTATCAAAATATTTTAAAGGAAAGCCTATTGTCCAATGGATAAAAATTACCCTAACCATTATGGACCAATGGGTAAAGGCAAAAGGTTCAAAAGTTTCAAAAGGTCCAAAAGGTTCATCTAGTAACTAGGTAAGTCAGTTGCTTGGTTCCTCCAAGTAGTCGGTTGGAAATTAACTAAATTGGTCACGTAGGGTTTCTAGTCGAGACCAAAATCTAACTACAATGAATTTTACAAGATAACATATAGCCACTCAAAAGAAAATAAGTAAATTAAATAAAATTCAAATATTTAACGAAATTTTTATTGACCAAAATTCAGGGTCGTTATAGAAAGTTTCAACCCCAGCTCTATGTAGACCTTGACTCATGCCTAGTTGGCGTAGAATACGCCCTAGAATGTAGAATGTGAAAGCAGCCAGCCCAGCGATCACCATTCTCTCAAAACCTGCAGAGTTGTTGGCCATGTCCTGGATATTCAATGGTTTGTGCCTCCAAATAATTTCATTTAGTGACATCTCGTTCATAAACGTGTACCACTCATTTATGGACATCTCCGAGTATATCATCCCTCGCTGATGCATTCGGTCAGGCAGGTGGGGCTAGCGTGTCTCTTGCGCTGCAAGTAGTCCCAATTTGTCTGATAGCCATAGCTGTATGAGCCAAAAGACAAGTAAGGAGCTATAAAAAACTAGAGTGGAAAAACAAGCAAGAAGCTCCATAAATAGCCTTAGCCGAGTATTGAGGTATAAAGAGAATGTGAGAAAGCCGGAAGAAGGTGAGCTGAGTGAGGGTTTACCTGAAGCAAGAGAAGGCTACTGCCAAATGTGTCGGTTTGGCAGGTATAAACCAAGTCCAAACCCATAAGCGTCTTTGCAAGAACCATCGGCACTACATTTCTTTGAGTTCCCATCTGAGCAGCAACGCTCACCAGTAAGGGACTAACTTGTCCATTTAGGGACACCAGTAAATAAGCAACTATCACACAGATTGCTAAGGCAAACTGACGTCGGGTCTGCACAGCAATATCTCCTGTATTACCTTCCGGGCCATACCATTCCATTAAACGCATGACGTTGACTTGGCCACTGCTTAGTAAATCCTCTGCTGCCCCTTTGGAAATGTCGAGGCAGGACTTTAAAAGCTTGGACATACTTTGTCAATATGGCGGTACGACGATCACGCTAGAGGCGAAACCTTGGAGATATGCTTGAAATTCCTCCACTGTCGGACATAGCTCATTGTCTCCAAACCTAAAGACATGGACGTCTGGGTCCCAGAAGCGTAGGGCTGCCCTCAAGATTTCAGGGCGAAGCCTCACGTTTCGGAGAAAGCGGAAAACGGCCAACCCGTGTGATCAAAAAGTTAGCCAATCTCCAGCAACAAATGCTTCTAGCCATGGGCAGATTAGGGTTGGTAGGTGGTTTGCCACTGGGAGTGCTATGGGAACTTTGGCTTTTGGAGGTATGTTTACATTTGCAGGGATCATCCCTTTTATAGACAAAGCACATGGAAATATCCTTCCCAAGGGCAAAATATCAAGGCCATGGTGGCACCTTCCCTTCAATACAAAGGCACACCTGTGAACCGTCCTAAGGACATTTTGGACGGCCAAGGGTAGTAACAAGGCATACAACAATTCAATTTCAAAATGGGTCAAATTTGGCAACTGAAACGGGGTTTGATCCATGCGCGCCAATATGAAATCGGCGTGCGCTTGTTGGCCACGTGCATGTTTGTATTACTTAAGCGCGGGCTAGTTTTGTTTTTCACCGTCAAGAAGGGCAGACTACTGTCTTTTTGGGGTCATTTTTCATTTTTCATCCTCGGCCTGCTTTTAACACTTTCAGCAAGTCATTACGGGTATATATGACTGTGTCAAAGTATTGGTTCCGTCATTGTATGCTTAATGAAGAATTCGGGCCTTTGGGGGAATTTTCATGCTACAAATAAGATCTAGAGCCGTTTGTGCTATACAGCTCATTCTTTTATTGAACAAGCCAGGCTTAAAGGCCATATAGCGATTCAAAGCAAACAACAAAAAGCAAAGTGAAAATGCTCGAGTAGCCCAGCGACTCTCTGCTTATTCTAAGTACGACGGGAAGGTTGTGTTCAGTAGTAACCCCCATGTCTTGCTTGCACTTCTTCATGGAGCCACTTTACATATTCGCTCTCTAGCCATGTGATGAAGTTCGGAAGGGGCCCTTCAAGCACCCTGTCATTCCAACTACACTGGTAATTATGCAAGTTGCAAGCATTGAAAGTTGGAGGCTGAAAGTCCTCGGTCCCAGCACGGTGGAAACCCTAGCTCATTCCAAGTTGACGGAGTATGCGACCGGGAACATAAAAGGTAAAACTCACCAGGCCGGTGATTACCATTCTTTCAAAACCGGTGGAAGTGACCGCCATATCAGGCAAGTCTAACCAAGGGCACCTCCATACAATGTCCTCGGACTCCATGTCATGAAGAAAGGCATACCATTCTTCTACTATCAGCTCGGGATACACCATCGATTTGTCAAGTAAACGCCTAGGAAAGTGTTTCCAAACCGCCTGAGGCGCTTCGAGTAGGCCAACTTTGTCTAAAAGCCATATCTGCATGAGTGATAAAACAAGTAAGTAGCCAGATAAAGCCTGAGCGAAAAAACAAGGATCTAGTGTGAACCTTACCTGAGTGTCGAGGTAAAATGAGAAAGTGCGAAAATCGGAAAAAGGCGAGTTGAGTGAGAACCTACTTGAAGCAAGTGTGGGCTTCCGCTGAATGTATTTGTTTGACCACTTTTGAGCAGGTCTAAGCCCATCATGGTTTCTGCCAAGACTATGGGAAATATATTTTTGCGAGCCCCCCTCTGTAAAACGATGCTCACAAGACTAGGGCTGACTTTTCCGTCAGCAAGAACCAACATATAGGCTTCCAGTGCGCAAAGAGAAAAAGCGAACCATGTGTGAGCTTGCTCGACATAATTCTCCAAGATTCCCTATGGGGCATACAACTCGATAAATCGTGCAATGTCGAGTTCGCCATCATGGAATATGGTTGAAGTCAGTTCTTCGAAAATGTTAAATGTCATCTGTAGCAGATGATGCATGTCTTCTTGGAGTGGGGGAACAACAAGTACATGGGTGTAACGCCCCTAATTTTGGGAACGTTAAATAGAAAATTTCATTGAAAAAAATAAATGGAGTCTGGCTCAATATTACATCATAAACCTTACAAAAGTACTTTTATTCAAATAAGGGAGGGAACTAGGATTCCTATCTACTGCTCTGCTTCTTCCTCCATCCTGGCTAGCTCTTCGGCTCCAAAGGTTTCCAAGGTGCAGAGTTCACCCTGTTCATCTATAAGATCTGACACATTATACCGGCGTCGCCACCAATATAATATGTCAGGGTCACCAAAGGTAACACCGTGAGCTACAAAGGCTCAATAGAGTACCCATACCCTCTAACCCTTACACTTACGAACAACCAATCATAAATTTAATGATTTCCACATAGTTCATACATATTTGACAAAATAGTTAACAATGACATATCCACATTCATTATCCAAACTAACATTGGTGTCAATTATTTTCTAAGTTTCTCCTACGCAACTCCTCGTAGACTGTGTCACCATTTTCCATATTTCATAACCATATCAACATTTCCAAAATCGTTTTTAACACACCCAACCTCGGTTCCGCCGTTCCAGTCTCCCAAGTATTCTCACAATGGCTCTGCCGCACCGGGTTCCCATTGGCACACCAAACACACACCACACAATGGGCTACCACGTCCGGCCACATTGCGGTTTCCAAAATATTTCACCTTTTCAAAACACGCCTTTTCATTAACCACACCCTAGGTGTCATGTTTCTAACTTGATTTTCGTCTCATTTTTATGCATAGACTCCACAGTAGGACTTTTCACATATGACATCATAAATCATTCATTGTAATCTTGAAACTAAACTAGAAAGATCATCCAACTCTATATTATTCTATGATGCTCATATCACAACTTAAAGCATAACGCCACATGTACGGACGCCTTTGGAGTAAAAATTACTTATGCTTGACAACAAGACAAGTAATACAAACAATTCATAACACATGCTCATAACCATCTAAAGATCAAAATACGAATACTTCTATCAACGATAAAGTCTTATCTTTTGAAAAACCGTTCTTTCTACCTTTGTGGGAAATTCAAAACGACACATGTTTATTAGAGTAAAAGTCAATTATTTCAACATGCTCATACTTCTATTAGCAAAAATAAATTTGTTGACTATCATGCATTTCAAACATTATAAGCGATATATAACCTTATCTACTTAAAAATATCTCATGTTATACTTTGAGCTAAAGAGTTTTATCCTATTTTTCAACATATGGTTCTACGCTATACGTTGAGTTAGGGGACAAGGGATTCAACCTTTCTTCTTGGCGGTAATTGATGACTACGGAAAGTAAGTTGGTGTTTGGGCGGAGTAACTTCTTATGGTGAGCTTCCGGGAGCTTCGAAAGAGAAGGGTTTCTCTCGAAACTAGTTTGTGACTAAAACTACTCTACTTTATGGATTGAAAAGGTGGTTTGGGGATGAGTTTCTTGAAGAACACAAGAAGAGCTTTAAGAACAAGAAAAACTAAGCAAGAACAAGTAAGAACACAAGCTTTCTTAGAGAGAGAAGTTGCTAGGTGAAGGTGTGAGTTGAATGGCATGAGGGTGGTCCTATTTATAACCAAAATTTTGGCTCTCTCCTCCTCTCATGGCCGGCCCTCTCTCTCTCCATTCCTCCCATGGATTTGCTCCATGGACTTTTCATTTCAAGTCCTTCAATCAATCCATAGCCTTCGCTCACTTGTCACTTCCATTTATAGGCCAAATCTTAGGCCATCATGAAGGGTTTTTGACTAGTCTTGTCCTAAAATGAGGTTGCTTGCAAGAAAGAACAAAATCAAAGGCTAGGATGTACTTAGGAAGACTACTAATGGGTTGGCATGCAGTAAATAGGCTTCGGGCTATTAAGTAGCTTGTGAAAGAGAACAAAACACAAGCACACACTCCACCTCTCTCTCTCCCATTCGGCCTCTCTCTCTCTCTCTCTCTCTCTCGGCCTCCCTCTCTCTCTCTCTCTTGCATATATATATATATATATATATATATATATATATATATATATATATATATATATATATATATATATATATATATATAAGTAGATATACATATAAATATATATATATATATATCTAGGAAAGTAACTTTAGTATAAATAGGCTTAAGGCTATAACCCTAGGCATGTCTTGTCTTATCAAGTTGTATATATATGTATATACACTTGGCAAGTCTAATATCTATTAACCAATGGATAATAATTCCCTTAATATTTGTGACCCTATGGGTAAAGAAAAGGTAAGGTTGACATGACATGACCCCAGATTCTTTTCTTGACTTGTCACATCAAAGCTTTATTGGCCATTAAAACTCTATTACCCAATGGTTACAAGTTTCCCTAGCGGTTATTAACCAAAGGATGAAAGAGAAAGGAACTAGGTAGTTTGGTTTCTCCAACTAACCGGTTAGAAACTAGTCATACTAGCCATGTTGGGTTTTGAATCAAGAAATGAAATTTCAAAGGACTAAAATCTAATTATAACGAATTATCAGAAAAAGAAAAAAAGTAAAAATATAATTCAAATATTAAACGAGATTTTATTTACTAAAAATCAAAGTCGTTACAATGGGAGTTTGCAAAACCATGGAGGTACGCTTGAAATTCCTTTACAGTTGGACATAACTCATCGTCGTAAAATCGGAAAACGTGCATGGTGGGATCCCAGTATGTGAGTGCAGCTCTGAGGAGTTCGAAGCGTGGTGCCACATATCGAAGGTCTCGGATTGAGGCCAGGCGTCTTGATCGGGGGTCAACCAGTCGATGATTTCAAATCTTGATAACCAAGGTTCAAGCAAGGCTGGCAGTGGGCTTTCCATTTTGAAGAATGGGAGGAGTATTGTGCTTAAAACGGAGGGTGTATGCTTACAATGTTACTAGCACCTTTCTTTTATAGGCAAATTTTCAAAACTTACTATAGGACGTCTAGAGGGGTGACAAGGCTTGGTTTGCCTCAAAAAAGAAGGTCTGGTCAAACAAAGGCACCTAAGCAGAGCCTAACCTGCACGCGCCGGTCGTGGTTCCACACGCGTAAGCACTTTTCAAAGCGTGCCTGTCCCACTCTGACGCGCGCGTTTGCAATGCACCAGTAGACAGATTTCAGCAGCTACTACCTTAATTTGGTCATTTTTGGTTCCAGAGGTCTTTTTGCACTTTTGATGGTTCCAACAAGTCTTAATAGGCATATGTGACTATATCTAAGCATCAGATTCGAAAAGTTGCGCTTAACGAAGATTTTGGACCCCCGGCGGCCCATTTCAAGTTCAAAACAAGGTTTTGGGAGGTCGAAATTCATTCTAAGGGTTTTCGCCAAGTTCTCTCATGCCGCACAGGTCATGTGGACCAAATGTGACTACGCGGGGGTGTCGGTTTTAGTCCGGGACATATTCGAGTCATCTTTTGCGTCTTATGTTCGTTTTTACGACATTTTTAGCATCTTTTTGGTCTTTTCCTCGTATCAGGATGCTTTTCTCTATTTTTTCAAATCATCTGAATTAGTATATTTTGAGTTTTGGCCCATTAATGCCCAAAATTTCATTATTTGTCGAAATATCTATGTCCCCATCGTATCTGAGGACTCATCTTCTTTTCCTTTCGAGCTAGTCACACCTGTACATACGCGTGTGTCTGTAAATCATCTCAGCACATTGTCAATGCAAGTTTTGGTATTAGTGGTTGGTTTATGTTTTCTCTTATCAATTTTCCATTGCGAGAATCAATAAACAAGAAAATGCAAATTTAATAACCACTAGGGAAAATGACGGCCCATGACGTGTTTTATAATTAATACCCTCTAAGGACATGCTAAGAACAATTGTTAATGCTGAAAATGTCCTTGATAGGTATTAATTATCAAAACACATCCTTGGCCGTCATTTTCCTTAACTACTAATCTATATCCATTTTTGCAACTTTGGAATATCAAGTCAAAAGTGGCACTTCGGCAAATCAAAAGCAACATGTCAAGCAGGGCACATCCGTCCACAAGTCAAAAGGGGGCTCGAAGGCCCAATGCTACCAAAAGTCAACAAGGGCATGCTGGCCCGCTATCTAGCTATCTACGTGGGCACGCAGACCCAAAAGCAAAAAGAAAATGCAGTAAAGTAAGTGAGGCTCAATGATAGCCCTCACTTGAACCAGTCAACGTCATCGCCATCGTCATCCTCGTCATCATCTTCCTCCTCTCTTGGATCCCGCTTGTATGCAGGATCATCTACGATGTCATCAGAGCCACTACTGTTGGACGAGCGCTCCTCGTCCTCTTTCTCCTCTCCCTCATCTTCTTCCTCCTTTTCCTTATCCTCAGAAGCCTCAGGCACTCTGTGCTGCCTTTTCTTGTGGATTGGCTACGCCTCGGAAGGTCTCAGGCACTTTCTCATTTCATATCTCTCCTATGCGTGTGCCTCAGCCCGTGCTAAGCCCTTTTGGGCTTTCCTGAAGTCTGCAAGTGTTGGTCCCCTAGCACTCATTTGTCTTTGAGAGCTGGCCGGAGTCGTAGAAGAGCTTGTTGCTGTTGTCTTCTTTTGTGGAAGAGGGCCTCACGTGCTCTTTCTTCTAGGAGCCGCCCTATCCTGTGCCTGCATTGTAAATTCATTTAAGCATTAGTATACATTGTGCATATTTGTATATATCAAATGTTGAAAGCAGGTACAATTACAAGAGCTATCAAGACATATATGTATCAGAAGCAGGTGCATAGTATTAGTATTGAAAGCAGGAGTGTATCATTTTCTGAGATATGTGTACGTGAGACCTCTGAACAATTACTAGTTGAGATGGTGGTGGAGTCGGTGTTGGATAGTGCAACTCCAGTGGCATGCTGCTCGCCGCTCTTCTGATCACGTTCTCCATCGCAAGCATGCGACAAACAGCCTCGATCACCCACTCGACAGGCACCTACATATAGTTTGGGATTATCAGGCAATTCAACAATAGTTCAAGTTTATCGAAAGACAAGAATGGAAGCTAACTCTTACTGGGACAGTCACTGGTGCAGGCTCTACTCTGGCAGGTTCCAGGCGTATCTCTGCTGGATTGCCCTGTGTGTCCACCACCGCTATCTTCCATGGCATTTGGGGTGGCCTGCCTACCATCGGACCACTCAGGCTCTGTCTGACACGGCCCTCACCTCCTTTTTGCCTCTTCGTGGCAGCTCTCTTCTCCTCAACAGCTTCTCGAGCCTGATTCCGAACATCTCTCTAATCCCGAACTTTGAGCGGTCTAACCAAGTGCTCTCTTTGGTAAGTGGCGTAGTCACGCTCAGGTTGCAAGTGGCTTGCCAGTTCAGTATCAGGCTATGTGAACTCCTCCAACTCCGCCAATGTGTACTCGCCCGTATGTGAAGCACGGGGTGGGAGTGGCCCTGGCACTTGGAACTCAGCCAAGTCAAGTGATTTCCATGTCACTCGGTCTCCTAGGTACCACTGCCAACCGAAAGCTGATTCCAATAGCACCCTGCTTGTTGTGACAACCCTGCTCCTGGTACTCAGGCTTTGGCTCTATTCCACCCCAAGGATTCCACGTGGCCTGCAATCAAGACAAGCAAGTGTTGCAATAATCAATCAGCGAAGGCATTAAAGCAATAAAGGTGTGTGTGATTAATTACCAACACGTTGTATCTTACCTGTGAGACTTGAGCTCGTCCAGATATATACGGAAGCCATTGAGGTCTCCTCTCCCTTTCTTCTCCCCCGTGTTTTTCTTGCTCCAAACGTGCGCGCGTGGGATGATCCTCAAGTCTGGACACATGGTTGCAAGACAACACATATTCAGAACCTCGTATGCCCAGAGCTGCAAAATTTCAAACAATCAAGACATCAGTCAATTATATAGTCAAGCAGGCTATACAGTCAAAGGATATGCTACAATTACGAATTAAAAATTTGTAAAATTGAAATCATACCTCCCATATCCTCCAGTACCCAGCTATCGCTTGCTCTGTTCTCGATGCATCACCCATGAAAGCGTAGACTGCGCCAAGCGCTGCTCCACGCCAGTCGAAGTGCGCAGCTGTTCTCAAGTCTCTTAAAGCTGGCAATTACGATAATTGGACTCTGCTATGCCTACTCGGATATAGAGAGGCACCAAACAAGTATAACAGATATGCTCTGGCCATTTGCTCCGTCTCCTACTCAGTGGTCACTTTCTTCTTCAAGTACTCCTTGAATTGTTCGTATTTCACCATCTCCTGGTCCAAGTGAGGCACCTCTCCCAAGAACCACCTCAAGGCCTCCTCATCTCTATGTATGTCTGTGTCAAACAGGATAGGCTCTCCTCCAACCCTCAAACCAGTGATCGCTGCAAAGTTTGTCGGTGTCACCGTCATCTTCCCAGGCAGTAGGTGAAAAGTATTGGTGGTATCCCACCACCTCTCTGCAAGTGCAACTAGAACAGCATGGTCCTTCCTGACTGGTGTCAGAATCTGTACGAATTGCCCGCAGCCAGGCCTTGTCCACTAACTACCTCACTCTCTCCAGCAACCTCTCGTACAATGCTAAGGAGCCACTCATGCCTCTGTGGCCGCGAATATCCCTCTCTCTCTCTCTCTCTCTCTCCTGTTTCAAGCAAAAAGGGTGATATGTTAGTATATAGGGTGCTCATTTTCAAGCTCTGTGAAATCAATTTGGCCTAATGAAAGATGGTTGGTTCAAAATTTGCATGCATGCCATACATTTCAAGGATTATTATCTTTTACTCAATTCAAGTACATTCAAGCAAAAGTAAACCACAGAAAGGGGTTTCAAAATGTACCTGTGTCCAAGTCCTCAAGATATGAGACTCAGGGTCTCTCAAAACAAGCTCAGTGTCATAGGCTGTTCGTAGTGGCCTGTAGGCTGCAAAACCCGACAGCACGAACAAATGTGGCGTAGGAGGCACGTACGCTATCGCAGAGAAAGCTGCATGCTCCCAGCCCTTTGCCATCGCCACTGTTGTACGCCTAGGCAACTTCGCCCCGGCTCAGGTTCTCTCAGCGGCCTCCATCTCTTTCAGGGCATCTTCACCTCAACCCGGGCCCTCTCGACCTCATCCCTCAAGCGCTCCTCCTTCTGAGCCTGTGCAATATCCCTCTGTCGTTCTTCCGAGTAGCCACGACTGCGGCAACTATGGTCGAATTTTCTTAGAGCAAAAATGGTTGAGTGTGGCATTGTCCACAAACTCCGCAAAATCATCTTTGATGATGGGCCTATGCCCCGATCCTCAAGCTGTCTGGCGGAACTCAACTAGCGCAGTCGGAACCTCTATGGATACCTCTTCCTCAACTACAACACCTTTACCCATCGCCGAGTCTCTCAGCGGGGACCGACTCGGCCCAATGTCACCGCTACTGACACCACTGCCGCCAGCTCCGTCAGAACCTCTACAGTCACCACCGAGCCCCCCACGGTTGTGCTTGGGTCCAAAGGCTAAATAACAGACCCTGCTAGCCTCGGCTCCTCCGGCGCGCGTGACTCTACCTCTGGCGCTCGTCGCTCTGATTCGACGACCATCTCCTGTTGTTGATCTCTATCGCTATCTCCGCCGCCTGCTACCGCTGCACCTAGACCCTTGATGTCCCCCACCGGCTATTGCTCCTCTGTTTCGACCTCCATTGGTCCTCCCTCATCCTTCAAACAGTCAACCACATCTCCACCTCCGCTGCCATTGCTATCGTCCGCCATGGATGTTTGTATTGCATGTGGTTTTGTTGATTTTAGAAGAAAATAAAGGGTTAGAGTTGGGTTTTGAGAGAGAGATAGAGTTTTTGAAAGTTTGAAACTGTTATGAGTAGTTTTCTGTGACATCCCGTCGAATAAAAGGAGTGGAACAGGCATGGGCCGGGTCTGGGCTTTGATCTGGATCCAAGCCTTAAAAATTGATTTGCGCATGTGTCTATGGGTTGGGCACGCGCTGATTAGTTTGGGCCCTAGGCCCAATCCACCTTCTAGCCTAGCCTAATTGGTTTTGTTCGCTTGCTGTAGCCCATGGGATCATGTTTATGGTATTTCAACAATTGTGGGTCATTCCAAGGCGATTTCTTCAAATCTGAGGCCTTTTATATCCCCCGCAGTGGTCTGCCTACGCTCGCTTTAATCCTCAACAAATGTCACGATTACAATCAATGACGATCTATTCGTCTGATTACAATCAATGCTGATCCATCCGTCCGATTTCAATCAATGACGATCTATCCGTCCGATTTCAATCAACGATTACAATCAACGATTACAATCAACGATGATCCATCCGTCCGATTTTAATCAACGATTACAATCAACGATGATCCATCCATCCGATTTCAATCAACGATTACAATCAACGACGATCCATCAGTCCGATTTCAATCAACGATGATCCATCCGTCTGATTTCAAATCCACGATGGTCCGTCGGTCCTAGTCCTTTTATTCCCTAGGAGAATCTACCTCAGCATGAGATGTTGATCTGCTCCTCTGGAATTCTTTTCTTCCCCATGGGAGTTCAAACTCTTTTCAATGATCTAGTGATTGTCCGCCTGTCTTCGATCTCTTGGTGCACGGTATTTTTATATTCATGTCCACTTTCTATTTTATTTCTCTTTGACAGACTCGATAGGTGTCCAGAAATCTTTTACGTTACCCGTACCAATTCAATGGTGCTCCACGTGCCGTCAAAGAGGGACTACTGTAGACACCCCAATCTGGGTCTCCCAATTGATTTACTTCATTTTTCGATTTCTTGTATCTCCGATTATGAATTGGATCAAGAACAGACTTGAGGACGAAAAGGTTTGAACTTGGAGTGATTAGAATCCCTTTTAAACTATTTTAAATGCCAAAACCCCAACCTTGGTTTGCCCAGTGTGCATCGGTCAGACACATGCCCGCTTCAGTCAATTTGCCAGGTGGTGGTCAAAGGTCAAACTTTGACCGTTGACCAGCCCGGTGGTAGGTGGAACACGCGCGCGCCTATCTTGGTCATGCGCGCGCCGATCGATACCTGTCCCTTTCACCTTCTTGCTAACCAGATTTTGTGATGATCAGGGGTCTATTACACCCATAGTGCTCGGATTTCATCGCCTGAACAGTCTATTGGTAGGTTTGGGGCACTCCCCCTCACAACCAGTCCCATCACCTTTTGCAAAGCCTCCTCCCCCAAGTAAGGCCAACCTGCCTTGTTGGCTGGTGTCTCCACCTTGTTTGTCACCCACTCAATCCCCTATAAATACCCCATTACTTTTCCAGTGAAAGGGGTTACAAAAATTCAAAGAGATAAAAAAACATATAAGGCCCTAGTGCTTTCCATCCAATTTCACATTCCTCATTACTACTCAAACATCCTTTCTTTCCATTTTAAACCATCAAACATCAAAGTTCAATTCCATTTTCAAACACTCAAGCAAAGGTATAAAACCTTATTGTTTTCTGTTTTGATCCCTAAGGGGGGTTGGCAAGGTCAAGGTAGGCAATCAATACCAATCCTGGTCCTAATGCTGACCGGGTTACAAGAACCGTGTGGCTAGCACACCTGCACACGTGGGTCACTTGTACGCGCGCACTAATCCTTGGCTGCACGCGCAGACCTGCGTCGAGATAGGGGTGTTGATTATGTTTCGTTTTATTATATATAGAACACCTTGGTGCATGTTTAAAACCTATTTGCTGTTTAGAATGCTAAAACTGTTAGTAGTTTTTCAATATGCATATTTATTGATTTGAGTTACCCTTGGTTGGCTTTTGCACATGTCTCTGAGCCCAGGCATGCAACACCAAATACTGGAAGTCCAGTCAGAACAGGCGCGCGCCTATCCCTGATCTGCGCGCGCCGGTTGATAACTGACCCCAGTGATTGACTTTGCATGGGTAACTTGGTCTTTGGCCACTGTTTTGTTTCGCCACACTGTTTATGGGGCGTATTCCATTTAATACCTATTATGTTTGTAAATATGGCTCTTTTGTACATATAAACTGCTTGGTTTGTCCTTGGTGAGTACTGGTCCTTCCAGAGCCCAGAGGGGGAGGGAGGTGTAAAAATCAAGCCTGTTGAGAAATTGATACACGCACGTGTATTGGAGATTGGCGCGCAGGTCTACTTGCATGCAAGTTGGTCACTGTAGAAAGCCAGTTTCTAATTAATGCATTGTTTCAATTTCTCAGCAGTATTTTGACTTTTATCCCATTTATTTGCTTATTGTTTCATCCATTCAAGCTATATTATCATACTTTTGCTTGGGCCATCGTGCCGCTAAATACATTGTTCCACCTTTTGCTTTTTGGATATTGACATAGTAGCTTATAAAATTTCCATCTTCTGTTTATTAATTATCTTTGTAAAGAAATTGATAAAAGAATGTGTAAACCAACCACTAATATCCAACTTGCACTGATGAGTGATCTGAATCGACAAACAAACACGCGCATATGTACAAAACTTGACTAGCTCGAAAGAAATGGAAAGAAAAGTCCCAGGATACGACACGAATCTTAGGACACATAGAAAATATTGAAATTTTTGGCATTAATGTGCCAAAATTTGAAATTCTCCTAAACAAGGGAAATTGGCCCTTTCGCAAGGTCACATAGGTGTAAAATGACCTATATGAATCAACAAAATCAAGAAAAGCACCCCGATATGATAAGTAGACTGAAAAACTTGAAAAATATCGCAAAAACGGACATACGATGCCAAAGATGACTTGATTTAATCCCGGACTGAAACCAACACCCCCGTACAGTCACATTAGGTCCATTTGACATGTACGCTATGACGAAACTTGGCAAAAGTCCCTGGAACGAACTTTGAGCCTCCGAAACCTTGATTTGAACTTGAAATAGGCCGTCGGGAGTCCAAAATCTTCGTCGAACGCGACATTTGGAATCTGACACTTCGACATAGTCCCATATACCATTTATGACTCATGGGAACCATCAAAAGTGCAAAATAGGCCTTAGAATGCAAAACGACCATTTGAAGGCAGTAGATGCTAGGAACTATTTTCTGGTGCACTGAACTGGCATACGCGGGTGGTTACATGCGTGCTGAGTTGAACGGATATGCGACGGACACGCGTACGCAAGTTCCATTCCGGCGTACGCATATAAAATCTGTTGCAGATACCTTTGTTTGACCAAGTCTCCTTTTTCTGGAATAAGCCTTGTCACCACTCCACACGGTTTGCACACAGTTTCTGACCACCAGAGGGCAGTGTCCTTGTATGCAAGGGTAGTTGGACACCAAGGCATGGGCTTTAACTTCGGCACGCAAATCGAGGTTGATATTTTGACGTTTTTGCCTATAAAAGGAAAGTGCTAGCAATGTTGAACTCACACTTTCACTTTCCATATTCAGCAACCACTCCCCACTTTGATCAAACCTTGGTTAGTAGAATTTCCGTCCATGGATTGGTTGAACTTCCAATCACATGGCCTTGCCTCATTCCGATACCTTAGGCATGTGCCACTCCGTCTTGAGCTTCTGAGAGCTAGTCTTAGGTTTTGGGACCCCGATGTCCATGTCTTCTGCTTTGGCGATGATGAGATGTGTCCGACTGTCGAGGAGTTCCAAGCCTATCTTCGAAGCTTTGCATCTCATATCGTTGTCCCACCCTCTCAAGTGAGCATGCTAGGGCTATTGGCAACCTCACTCAACATTTCTCGAGGTTTGGCCAACACCTTGCTTGAAGGTGGTCAAATCAACATTCTCCGCCTAATTAAAGGTACAGTCCAAGTGGTGACTTGGAAGCCGATGCTGTGCAAGCTCGGTGCCACTTTGCCTTAGTAATCTCTCTGTTGGCTACCTGTTTGTTGGTTCTTGCCGATGGGCGAGTCAGTACTCTCTTGGTGAGCGTTGCTACTCAAATGGGGTTCAAAAGAATGTGGTGCCTCTAGTTCTTGTAGAGACGCTTTTGGGCCTAGACTTGATAAGCACCGGTCAAACCAACGTCTTTAGTGGCAGTTCACTTCTTCTTCAGGTAAACTCACTCAACTCACCTTTTTCCGGCTTTCACACTATCTCATTTTACCTCAACACTCGGCTTAGGTTGCTTCTAGCTTCTTACTTGTTTTCTCGCTCCAGCCTTATCTAGCTTCTTACTCGTCTTTTCGCTCATTAGTTGTGGCTATCGAACAAGATCGGGCTGCTTCACCCTCCGGTGGAAGGCTGGAATCTCTTTCCACGACGGATTCATTAGAGGCTGATGAGGTTTCCTGAGATGGACTTGGAAGAGTGGTATGAATTTCTGAGGCATGTGCAGCCCGATGAGATTGCTTGGAGATGCACTTGGTTAGATTTGCCCGACATGGCCACTCATTTGGATAGGCTCGATAGGATGGTGATCGCTGGGTTGACAAGGTTCATATTCTATATCCTCGGCTGCATCCTTCGCCAGCTAGGCATTTCCCAGGAGAATAATCACATTAGCACCGAGAACTTCCGTCTTCCCAATTTCAATGCTCAAACACTCAATGGATACCAAAGGCATTAGGGCCTTAGAGATATTCAAGCAGTAGATCCAGATTTCAGCCCAATGCTAATGAGCCAGTACAAAAAGTGGTTGCAAGCAGAGATAAGAGGAAGACAAAATATCGACTGACTTCGGAGCTGACTTTGTTATATTTAGAATAAGCTGTGAGCCGTTAGGCCTCTCTAGCATTTTGTTCTGTCTTCATGCTTTAAATATTTTAAGACTTTTATGCTCAGCTTGTATATTAGAAGTAGCAATTTGCAGTAAAGTTGAAAAATGAAGGGTTTCCCCCTTCTGATTCTCCATTGCAGCTTGACTTGTTCTCGACCTTCATATGTACCAAAATGTCAACCAAGGATCGATTTGAAATATTGTGACCGAATCTCAAAGTGAGATTGCCTATGTATCCCTTTTCAAGGAATCAAGTTAGCACAAAGTTCAGGCCAAGGTTCACTCGTGTGTTTTACCTCTCCTTTTACGCTCTAACTTTTGCCAAGAATCGCCTTTTCAGGTTTTCGGTCTAGCGAGCTTTCGACTATTTGCCTATTTATTTTTGCCTAGATCGCCTCCTGAGGTTTTCGATCTGGCAAACTGCTCTAACTTTTGCTTGGAACCACTCACCCTTGTGGTTTTCGGTCCAACGAGTATCTCTCAGGGATAGTAACACTTAAGTTGATCCAGGTTGACCAAGGTATTGAATTCATTGCCGTCGAGATCAATGAGCTTAGCAGCACCCCCAGACAGGATGGTCTTAATGATGTAAGGCCCAGAACGCTTTGGTCGGAACTTGCCGCAAGGATCGAACACCAGAGCACGGATCTCCTTTGTAACCATATACCCTTCGATCAAGTCCCTGGACTTCACTTTCTTGTTGAACGCATAGGCGATTCGCCGTTGATACCCTTGAACATGATACAAGGCATGGAGCCTTCTCTCATCAAACAACATCAACTCAACAAACCTTCTGCTAAGCCACTCAGATTCCGTGAGACCGCACTCTGCCATGACTCTCAATGATGGTACTTCAAGCTCGATACGGAGTACTGCCTCCATTCCATAAACTAGTGAGCAAGGGGTTGCACCAGTTGAAGTGCGGATTGACATTCGATACCCCCAAAGTGCTAAAGGCAATTGCTCGTGCCAGTCCCTTGGAGACTCAACAGTCTTCTTAATGATCACCTCAACATTCTTGTTTGCAGCCTCGACTGCTCCATTTGTTAGTGGACGATAGACTGTTGAATGATGAATCTAGATTTTGAATTCCTGGAAGAGCTCCAAAACCCTACCCTTGAAATGAGTCCCATTATCTAACACAAATGCTTGTGGGACACCATATCAATATATGATGTTCTGAATAAATTGAGCAACTTGAACCGTTGTCAAAGTCTTGTAAGATTCAGCCTCGACCCATTTGGTGAAATAGTCTATTGCTACTAGGATGAACTTGTGACCATTGGAAGCAGAAGGTCGAACCATACCGATGACATCGATGCCCCAAATAGAGAAGGGCCAAGGCGAAGTCATGCCATTTAGAGTAGACGGAGGAAGATGCTGTAAGTTGGCATGGATTTGACACTAATGACAACGTCGCACGTAGTCAATGCATTGACATTCCATTGTAGACCAGTAGTAGCCCTGCCTTAGGAACTTCTTAGCGAGCATGACACCACTCATGTGAGGACCACAGACTCTTTCATGAATCTCTTCCATTATCCTTGCTGCTTCAGCGTTGTTGACACACAGTTTGTGTATTCCACAATGAGACCTCCGGTACAACTTCCCTCCATAAATGACATACTGGGCAGCTAACCGATGCAAAGCGACTCGATCCTTCCTAGTGGCTTCAGCAGGAAACTCTCCATGCTCCACAAAATTCCAAATGTCATGATACCAGGGTAGGCCATCATCGATGGCATTGACGTACTCATATGCGGGTAAATCCCTTTGTTCAATCACGATCGGCGGTAGCCTAACACCTGCTGGAAGTTCGATCATTGAAGCCTCGGCGAACTGATTCTTCAAGCGCGGAATATGTGTGAAAGTCACTTTATTGAATCGAGGAATCAGTTCTTCCAAATCTTGGTGATATGGCTTCAGCTTTTCCACACGAACCTTCCAATCTCCATCGGCCTGAGAGACTACTAGGTTTGAATCTCCGATTACTTTGAGCTTTTCGACTCCAAGAACAATTGCAACTTCCATTCCGACGATGCAGACCTCATAATTAGCTTGATTATTCGTGACATCAAAGTTTAACTTAAAAGCAAGCGGAATATGAGCAACGGCAGGCATGATCAACAACACCCCAATCCCAAATCCTTTCTGATTAGCGGCCCCATCAAAATAGAGCATCTAAACCTCCTCGACCACCGTTAAAACTCCCTCGTCAGGGAAGGTGAAATTTACATCCTCCGATCCATCAATCGGGTGATCGGCCAGGAATTCTGCCATGACACATCCTTTCACTGATTTCCTTGTGACGTATTGGAGATCGAACTCTACCAGCAAAAACAACCAACGCGCTAGCTTATGAGTAAGCGCAGGTTTCTCAAACATATACTTGATAGGATCCCTCCGAGAAATCAGTCTCACTGAATAAGCCAACATGTAGTGCCTCAGCTTTTTGGAGGCCTAAACAAGCGCCCAACACGTCTTTTCCAAAGGAGTATAGCGCTCCTCAAATCCTACCACCTTCTTGCTCAGATAGTAGATAGCCTTCTCGACTCCAGCATCCCCTTCTTGTGCTAGCAAACATCCCATCGCTGTCGAAGTTATAAACAAGTACAAGATCAAAGGTCAACCCGGTGTAGGAGGCATCAGCACCAGTGGGTTTTGCAAGTATTTCTGGATTGACTCGAAAGCAGCTTGGCACATGCCTGTCCATTCAAACGGGACACCCTTCTTGAGTAGACGAAACATTGGTTCACAAGTTAAAGTCAACTTGGCGATGAATTTGCTTATGAATTGAACCTTGCCTAGAAAGCTTCGCACTCCCTTTTCAGACCGTGGTGGCTCCATCTCGAGAATCGCCTTGATCTTAGACAGATCTACTTCAATCCGTTTGGCGGTGATTAGGAACCCCAACATCTTGCCCACTTTGACTCCAAATTTGCACTTCTGCGAGTTGTCTCACGCCCTCGATTTTCAACATAAATAAATAATCCAATTTGATAAAAGTTCCTGCATAACATTAATAATACCCAAAAGAGTTTTAATTCCTACCTGTTCAACTTTACAAACAAGTCCCCAAGTTTAAAGAGTTTACAACAATCACACTCTGGCCCAAATTAAGCTTTAAGTACAAGTACAAATAAGTTATTAAGTTACAACTGTTTAGTCAAAAGAAATACTTGAATGAATAGTTACAAAGCCATCTTTATCAAAAGAAGGTCGATTACAAGGATATGATAGTGTAACTAAATGAAATTAGTTTCCGAAAGTCTTTCAATTTCCAAGCACGCGATGCATACTAGTGTGGGCACGCCACCCGGAAATTTTGCTTGTGAAATTGGGTGCGGCCCTTTTGTGTTTGGAAAGGCGCGGCGAAACGCCTCGATTCAGAGTCGCCACTCGGGTTTTAGCAGTGAAAGCACCCAAGGAACCGAACTCGAAAACGTTTGCCACGTTTGTTTGATTTTGGAAAAGGCTTGTAGACTGGTCCGTCGTCACCTTCGATATCTGAGGTTCGGGAGCCAGGTTACGAGAAGGGAAGGTTTTTATGGCACCCCCTCTCGCCCAATCCGGAGATCGGTCTCTACTCGGGCATTTTATAAAACGTTTGCATTTTTCTCTCATTTGATCATTTTTTAGCCAGTTAGGGCGGGGGAACAGTTAACGGGGGTTAAAACTATAACAAGTTGTGATTTATGTGGCAAAATGTTTATGGATGACTTGATTGCAATGCTAAATATAGATTGAGAACAAGCACTGAGCAAACTGGACAAATTGCAATACGCTGCCCCGCAGGGGCATGAGCAAGTTCTACCAGCATGCACTGGTCGAGCCACTGCATGTTGGTTAGACTTGCGCACGCCACAGCAAGACTAGCGTACTCCACTTATCTGGTTTCACAGTCTTTGTTTGCAACCCTCTGGGCTCTGGAAAAGGACCAGCGCACACCCAGGACAAACCATGCAGTTTAAACAAGCAGGATATATATATTTACAGACAGATGAAATGGCTTGAAGCCATAAAAAAAAAGGAAAAAGACAGAAAACCCCCTAAACATAGTGGGGACATGCAGCAGGCCAAGATCACACTAAGATGCAAGGGCCAGCCACTGGGTCGTGGGACAACTACCGTACGCCAGTCATACGATGCCGTACGCAGGTGTGACCATTATCCAGTGCATGGCTTTGCATTCATCTGGGCTCTGGAACATGACCAGAAGGATCCCAGAAGCCCTCTAAACAGATAAAGAATAAGCAATAACCACTATATCTAAACAGTTCTAAACATACAGAAAGCAGTAAACTGGTTATTTAGCATGCAAGGGTGATTGACAGAAAGGTAAAATGACGGGAATGGTGATCCATGATCCCCACGCCAGTAGTGCTCGTTCTGCCATTACTGGCGTACGGCATAGAAGTACTGGTGTGCGCCATGTTCCATCTGATACGATTGTTATATTTTACCATTTTAGGCCAGGACTAGTATTGTTTACCAGCCTGGGCCTTACTGGTTCCCCTCAGGGGTCGAAAATAGAAAAGAACGTAAAGGTGGTATACCTCTTGGTATTGAGGTTTGAAGGTTGTGTTGAGCTTTAGAGGTTGAAGATGGAGGTTGTATGGTGACTGAACATCAGTGGGTGTATGGAAGTGGACTTCTTTCCTTTCTCTTTCAATAGAAGAAGAAGAAGAAGAGCAAGAAGAGAGGAGAATGGAGCTTTATGCTTCTTAATGAGGCTAACCCCTTGCAAATGAATGCAATGGGGGTATTTATAGTGGAGAGAGACTGAGATCAGTCTGGTGCTAAGGCTTGTTTGGCTGGCTTAGGTCAAGAAGAGAGCCTTCCATGCATTTAATGCATGGGACTTGCCTTGATGGGGGGTGTAGGAGAGAGGGGGAGCGGGCCTGGCCGATATAATCATCAGGGGCTACTGTGGCCGACGTCAGGGTGGCACAAAAGTCTTGTCCATGTGGTTGAATAAAGTTGATTTGACTGGGTTTGACTGGCGTGCACCACACTTGGACCGGCGTGCGCCAGTGATAGCTAAGTCAACGGTCGATGACTGACACGTGGCAGATAACTGGCGTACGCGTCCAATACACTGGCGTATGCCAGTTGGGTTTTGCTGGGGCTGTTTGGCTCTGGTTTGAAAGGTTTGAAACGGGTTTGAGAAAGGTTAAGGGCGCTCAAAGCTCAAACACACCATCGTCCTCAGACTGTTCTCGACCAAAATCATCATCGGGGAAATAAAAGATCGACAAATAACGTTATCTGGACAATCCAGAATGGGGTGTCTACAACTAGCTATTGTCCAGCATTTGAATATGAAAAGAAAGATTAGGTTGAGCTACACTAGCCCAGTAGGAAAAATTTTACCAATCTTATATGTAATATGATGATAAGTGCAAATGAGAGGACAAGGAGATGTATTTCAAGAAGGAGATAACAGTTGACTCATTGGTGTATCAACATTCATTTCAATCATTCAAACATATGTCATTATCACAAATAGTCACACATTTCACAAGATTTATGCACTCTACAATCTCAACTCGACTTACTAACCCAAATTCCCACCTTCGGTATTTCCACCCCTTGCGTTACCGTATAACACCACGAGGATTACCGTGTTGCCACCCCTTGCATCACAGTGATCCCTAACGACTCGGGTTACCGTATTACTATCCCTTGCATTACGAAACCCGTCTAAGTCTCCGTATTACCACCCTTTGCGTTACGAGACTCCCTAAACCAACTTCCAACCCAATCAACTATCTTCTCATACAATATGCAAATTAAGGCTCCCCCATGATCACATTCATGGAAGAAACATCATACAATATGCCAATGTTATCACAAATGCGCCATGAACAATCACAAATACCAACAATCAATAGTATGCACTTAAACAATGTTTTAACTAAGTAATTCCTTATTCGTTCCTCACTAACGGAAGACCAACGGAACAAGGATAACATCGAATAATCAAAGGAAGCCAATTAGACATGCTTGAGGTAGGTTAGGAGGTGTCCAAAAGGGTTTAGAGGTGATCGGGGATCAAAATAAATCGACGAAGAGGCAGCAAGAGCAAAACTGGACTTAAGGTCCTAGTATCGATACACACCAAAGTTGTATCGATACAACATTAACTGCCCTGAAAGATAACTTTATAGTATCGATATGACACTTAAGTCATATCGATACAACAGAATTTCGAGCAGCGATTTCGCAGAATTTCAAGAGCAAACACAACAACAAAATCCAACGATCCGAGGGTTGATTCTACACCAAATCAACATATAGGCGCATAAAAAGGGTAAAGAAGTCCTTACCTTGAGCCAAAGTCGAAACGCAAGAGATTTGCACGAGCCCTAGCTCCGAGCTCCTTGAAATCAACCGACATCTCCTTTTCTAGCTTCACCCAACACAATACAAGCCCGGGGTTGCGTTCTTGAGGTTAAAACAAGATGGATCCTTGAGGTTTTTGAGGCATATGGTGGAGTTTCGAGTGAGACCTACCAAGGTTGAAGACCACTTGATTCCCATAACTCTGAAATAAAGGGCCAGGGTATGCCAATTATCCAACCAAAGGAAGGTGCTTAAGCCAGTACCAATCTTGGATAGAATAAACTGCTGACCTACACTTCTGAAACCAAAAATCTTTCGAAGGGTCCAAGAGGAGTCATTGGGAAGATTCATCGACCAGATACAATGATTTTTTATCACATAAGAATGAATCCATTTTACTCATAAGATATCTTCCTTTTTACAGAGAGCCCACAAGTGCCTTAGCATAGCAGCCCGATTCCATTCTTTGACTCTTTTGAAACCCAATCCTCCTTCACATTTAGGAAGACATGCAGAAGACCAAGCCACCTTAACCCCAAAAGATTTTAGCTCCACCCATTTCCAAAGGAAAGCACTTAGCATACTTTCAATTTCTTTCATAATCTTCTGAGGCAGGATCAAGATAGAGGACCAATATACCTATATACTAAACAAGACAGAGCTAATCAACTGAGCACGGCCTCCAAAAGAAAGCAATTTATTTGACCACGATTGAATCCTTCTGAGCATTCTATCCTTGAGAATCACACAATCTGAATGTGTTAGCTTAATAGAAATTAAGGGCACCCCTAGATATTTGATAGGTAAGCAAGCTTCAGGAATATTAAGAATAGCCCTAAGATCCAACTTCATATCAATACCCACCCCAGCAAAAAAACAAGCACTCTTGTTCAGATTTGGTTGCAATCCTGAAAAAAGATGGAAATCCTCCAACACTCCAGCAATAGTAGCGAAGGTCTGAGAATTAGCCCCACAAACAATAAACATATCATCTGCAAAGACTAGATGAGAAAGGTTTATAACCCCACATTTAGGGTGGAAAGAGAAAACCCCCGTACAGGTTCTAGATTTCAACAGAGCAGAAAAAGCTTCCATAATAAGCAAGAAAAGATAAGGTGAGATAGGATCCCCCCGTCGAAGACCCCTTTTACCAGAAAAATAACCTTTTAGCTCTCCATTTATAAGCACAGAAAACTTCGGGGTAGTCACACAAGCTTGTACCCAACTAATATAGAGGTTAGGAAACTCCATACTTCTCATAGTCCCATAAAGGAAAACCCAATTAACACTATCATACGCCTTCATCAAGTCAAGCTTCAGTGCACATCTAGGAGGACCTTGATCTCTATGGTATCCCCTAACCAATTCTTGCATCAAGAGAATATTGTCCATTATAGATGTAACGCCCCGAATTTTGGGTACGTTAAAAAGACATTTTATTCATAAAATCAAATGGAGTCTGGGCGTTAAATAAGTAATTTTATTGAAAATAAACTGAGTCAAGCTCTTTATTACAACAGAAACTTAAAAGGAGTACTTTTATTACAAACGGAAGGGAACTAAGGTTCCTAACTACAGCTTCGCCTGCTCCTCCATCTGAGCCAGCTCTTCAGCTCCAAAGGCCTCCAAGGTGTACGGCTCACATTGATCATCTACAAAGTCTGACACATTATACTAGCGTCGCCACCGATATAATATGTCAGGGTCACCAAAAGGCAACACCGTGAGCTACGAAAGCTCAATAGAAAAAAATCCTATACCCGCTAACCCATAACTAACAAACAGCAGGTTATAACATCACATCGATTTCCACATGATACGTATATACAAAGCTAACATTGACACATCCATATTCGAATATCAATACACGTTGGTGTCCAAGATTTTCCGTGTTTTTCCTACGCGACTCGTCGTAGACTGTGTCAACATTTTCATTTACAACTCAACCTTTCAAAAACCATTTGTTTAACTCACACAATTTACATTGGCTCCGTACCGCGGATAACCAAGCTACACACCCAACCTCGGTTCCGCCGCGCCGGTCTCCCGAGTATCCTCACAATGGTTCCGCCGCACCGGGTTCCCATTGGCACACAAAACTTGCATTGGCTCCTCTCCGCGGATAACCAAGCCATATTACCAATGAGGCTACCACGTCCGGCCGCATTGGCAATCTTCACAATGGGCTACCAAGTCCGGCCACATTGTGGTTTTCACAATCCACGCAATGGGCTACCAAGTCCGGCCACATTACGAGTTTTCATACACACAACGGGCTACCAAGTCCGGCCACGTTGCGGTTTTCACAATCCACACGATGGGCTACCACGTCCAGCCACATCGTGGGTTTCCATACACACAATGGGCTACCAAGTCTGGCCACATTGCGGTTTCAAAACACATCTCATCATTATCCACACCCTAGATGTCATGTTTCTACTTTCTTGATTTTCGTGTCTCGTTTCTCATGCATAGACTCCGCGGTGAGACTTTTCACATACGATATCATTCATTATACTATTCAAACTAACAAGATCATCCATTTTAAAACTACTTGACATGCTTGAATCACTTAATAACAAACATCATGCATTTCATATACTTTCAACAAAAGATAACATTATCTACTTTAAATGACATGATTAAAAGTTTCTTCCTAATGAACTTATAATTGGGTACAAGACTATATTTGGGAAAATAGGTAAAGATAACTACTTGGGATGGAAGATAAGGATATCCTACCTTGCTTCTTGGCAGTAGTAGTCGGTTATAAAGATTCGGTCTACGGTTTTGGATTTTGGCGGCGTAACGGCGTCGGTTTGCTTCGAAAGGAAAAGAGTTGTACTTTCTTTTCCTAGAAACAACTCTCTAACTAATTAAGCTACTTTAAAAGATCTAACGGTGGTTTTGGGAGGTGGTTTGGTGGTTTCTCTCAAGAACACTCAAGAACACTAGAAAACTAGAACTTTGAAAGCAAGAACTTTTGGAATTTCTAGAGAGAAGTGAGAGCAATGGTTGAAGGTGTGAGTTTAAGTTTGGAGTGAGCTTCTATTTATAGGCAAAGGCTTCAACTCTCCCTCTCTCAACCGAATCTCTCTCTCTCTCTCTCTCTCTCTCTCTCTACATCTTTGATTTCTTTCACTTGTCAAGCTTGATTGAAAGCTTGATGGGTGAAGTAAAGGCTTGGTTGGAAGATCAATGGCTAAATGGTAGGCTTGCATTGCTACTTTTGGTCCTTGGATTTGATCTTTGGAGATTTGTTGGAAGGTTTGGAGACAATGGTACAAGATTCTTGTTTAAACAATTGAAAGATGTACAAAGGTGATAGATTTTGGAAGATATTCATCTTCAAAGTTTGAAAGGATGAAAGATATCAAGGTACAAGTCCAATCCTTCTTCTTCTTCCTCCTTCCTTCCTTTCTCTCTCTCTCTCTTTCTCCCTCTCTCTCCCGGCCTCTCTCCTCTCTCTCTCGGCCTCTCTCTCCTCTCCTCTCTCTCGGCTTCTCTCTCCTCTCTCTCTCACTCTCTCATGTACTATCTATATACATATATATATGTACTACTAATGCAAGACAAAAAAATAAAATAGTAGGTACTTTTGTACAAAAGATCAAACTAGCCTTTAAGGGTCAAGATTCTTCTTAATAAACTAACAAATGGGTACAAGTGTACTAAGGCAATTTACATCATCCAAGTACTTATATACATATATACATATGTACAAATATATACTAGGGCTAAAAGGGTCAAGATTCTCCCAATAAACAATTAAAAGGTACAAGTACTTTAATTAATATAATAATGTACTTTTGTACTCCCGGAAATCTTAACAAAATATTATTTTAATGGGATAAGTACTTAGTTGGAAGATGAGCCTATTACCCAATGGATAATAAAATCCCTAACGGTTATTATCCAAAGGATAATAAGGTACGGGTACTTTAAATACTAAACTAAGTTTTTGGAAAAGACTACATGTCCTTTTTGAAAATACACATGTGATATATATATATGTACTTACCAAATAAAATAAAGGAAAGGCTTTTGTCCAATGGGTAAAGATTACCCTAACGGTTATTGTCCAATGGTCCATAGTTACTAGGGTACTTTTATTAGTAAATTAATCGAAAAGTACTTTTCAAAATAATTATAAATGTCAATCATAGTACTTTGTTTAAATCTTTCAAAATCCTTTTAATATAAAGAAATGGGTTTCTTTTATCCAATGGATAATAATTCCCCTAACATTTATCGTCCAATGGATAAAGAATAAAACTAAAACAATAAAAGAAAACAATTAAACAATTTGTAGTCTAGGGTTGAAAAGGTTCAAGATGGGCAAAACAGTCCATCTTTGGTTAGGGAAAAGTAACTAGGTGACTTCCTAGTTTGGTTACTCCATCAAGCCGGTTAGAAGCTAACTAGGCTTGCTAAGTAGGGCATATAAGTCAAGAAGCGATTCTTGAGGGGCTAAAGTGTAATTAGGGTTTCTAGTCGAGGAATACAGTGATACGAACTACTAGGAATCAAATAAGAAAATCATCGAGAAATTAAGAAATTTCGAATAACAACGAGATTTTTATTGAATGAAAAATCGGAGTTTGTTACACGAAAAATCTAACTACGACGAAAACAAGAAATCCTATAGTCACTCAAGAGAAAATAAGTAATTTAAATAAAATTCAAATATTTAACGAAAATTTTTATTGACCAAAATTGAGGGGCGTTACAATCTATCCCCCTTAAAACAATTTCGTCCCCGAAATTGGCGCGCGCTAGGTTTCGAATGGGTGAGGGGTGAGGTTAAGGAACGAATGAAACACCAAGGATGGTTTGGCACTACACAGCTACTGCTTAGAGGTTTTGGCAGGTACTACAAGTACAGCGTTTCAGGCATGATCCTTCTTTCTTCTTCACGAACAGCGTAGGCGCTCTCTCCTGGTGACGTATTTGGCTTGATAAATACTTCATCCAATAGTTCTTGCAATTGAGTCTTGAGCACCTTCAGTTCCACAGGGGCCATTTGGTATGGTGTCATAGAGATTGGTGCTGCTCCCGGTTGGAGTTCTATAGAGAAGTCTATCTCTCATTGGGTGTCAAGTCAGGAAGTTCTTCAAGGAAAATATCGGCGTACTCGCAAACGATATGTGGCAATCCCACTTCCATTCTATCGGCTTCTTCCAATTTGAGACTAGCGAGCCATCCAAATAGTTGATTCTACCACTCGGATCTTCTCGTCGTCGGGCTCACCGTTCGTCTATCCCCCTTAAAAGGAATCGAGTCCCTTCTACGGTATAGGCTGTCATTATCCTTTGATGGTAGTTTATGACTGCTCGACGTGCAGATTGCCAATCCATCCTAGAATTACGTCAAGATTCGCCATGCTGATCATTCTAAGATTGCAGATTAGACGCAAGTCAGCTACTTGAGTTCGCACTCTCCACACACTAGGCTAACAGCTACTCTCCCCCAAACGGTGATGTGATTTCCATACTCGCTCTTAGGGGTTCTGTTTCTAGTGCTAGTGCGGTTATGTAGGCAGTAGATGTAAGTGAATGCGATGCTCAAGCTTGTACGTAGGTACTATACAATAGTAGCGTACCTTGGATCACAGAGGGATCCTGCTCCTGTGCCTCAGTTTGTAGCGCAAAGATACGCCCTCCAGTGCTTTGCTGGTATCCCATGGGCTGTTTTCCCTTGTTTTGCCCATTCTACTGCTGTGATGAGCCTCCAAGGTTTTGCTTCACAAAACCTGTCTGTCCCAAGCTCCCATTACCCTCCTTCTGAGGTTGCGGACATTGGCGACTGTAGTGGCCCATAGCCTGACAGTTGTAGCACCGAACTGTCGTTAAGTCTCGACCATCTCTCTTCTGCTCGCCACTTCTGGAGATTGCAGCCTTCCAGGGTTGTTTGCTTTGAGACGGCGTAAAGGGTTTGGTGGAGTAGGGTCCACGGTTGCCATTGGATGGTTGGGTTCGGATTGGCCCGCCAGTGTTGCCCGTTGCCTTCCTCCATCGGGTTTTGAAGTCAGCCTCCTCACTTTCCAGGCGGAGAGCACACTGGACCACACCATTATAGGTGGTAAAGGCCTGTGCCACTATGGCCCTTCGAGCGGTAGTCAGCCCCCACTCGAATCTTCTTGCCTTACTGCCTTCGGTTGCCACAGCGGTTGGGGCGTAACGAGATAGCTCTTCAAATTTGGCCGCGTACTGGGTCACGGTCATCGTCCCTTGTTTCAGGTTCATAAATTCCTGCTCCTTGGTTAGGCGAAGGGGTGTAGGGAAGTATTTGTTGAGAAATAGAGTCTCGAACTCAGCAAAGGTCATGGTGGCTATGGCATGGGTGGCCTCCATTAACTCCCACCAGTAGCGGGCTTCTCCCTTCAGTTGGTAAGTGGCTAAGGCCACACGGTCTCCGTTCCGGGTGATCTCCAAGGTGTCCAGGATCACCTTGGTTTCTTTCAGCCAGGCTTCAGCTATGGTAGGGTTAGGATCTCCGTTGAAGGTCGGGGGTCGGCGCTTGCAAAATTCATTCATTGCCCGGGTTCGGATCACGGGTCCATCGTCGTGGTTTTGGTTTTGGCGGTTGGCATTCAAGGCGGTTACGAGTGCTTGCATGATTTGTGCTAGGTCGGGGTTGGGATTAGGGTTAGAGGAGTCACCAGTCTCATATCCTATTCCGCTGCGTCGGTTCACCATCTACGAGAAATAATCGGAATGGGAAGGTTTAATCTAACTAAACTATTGGTATAAAAGGCATATAGTATGCAACAGTGCTCTAAAGACAAACTTTTCATAAATACGACCCTTAAGAAACCTGCGTCGATCTGCTTGGTGAACCGATAAAGAATAAAACTAAAACAATAAAAGAAAACAATTAAACAATTTGTAGTTTAGGGTTGAAAAGGTTCAAGATGGGCAAAACGGTCCATCTTTGGTTAGGGAAAAGTAACTAGGTGACTTCCTAGTTTGGTTACTCCATCAAGCCGGTTAGAAGCTAACTAGGCTTGCTAAGTAGGGCATATAAGTCAAGAAGCGATTCTTGAGGGGCTAAAGTGTAATTAGGGATTCTAGTCGAGGAATACAGTGATACGAACTACTAGGAATCAAATAAGAAAATCATCGAGAAATTAAGAAATTTCGAATAACAACGAGATTTTTATTGAATGAAAAATCGGAGTTTGTTACACGAAAAATCTAACTACGACGAAAACAAGAAATCCTATAGCCACTCAAGAGAAAATAAGTAATTTAAATAAAATTCAAATATTTAACGAAAATTTTTATTGACCAAAATTGAGGGGCGTTACAATAGACCTACCCTTGAGAAAGGCACCAACACTATAACTTGACCACACTTAATCAAATAACTTAAGAAGAAGAGATGCATTTGGATGTCCCAAGACTGCACAAGGTGTTCAACTGACAACAACACTACAACCCTAATCACCTATATAAAAGGGTTAACAAGTAAGACTTAAGGTGCTCCTGGCCACTTTCTAGGTGTAGTCACTCAAAACAACAAGCTAGACAATTAAAACTTCTCCCTTTTTTTTTTTGATAACCCCAAGTCTCCTTGCATTTCATCTTACAAACTCTGGTATGCTCATCGACCTCACAAGATTCCCAACTCGGGCCCAGATCACTTGTCATATCACTACAACAACTCACTTTATGCCTAGGTCTAGATTTAACAGCACACAGTACCTAGGGGTGGTGATTCACTCTCAAGCAAGTAAGATCATATAAGCATATAATCCACATAGCACGAAGCAGGTAAGCATGTATGAGTTCGGCAAGCGAGCATATAAGCACATTACTTACAAAAGACAGGCGTCAGTCAAACATTTAACAGGACATACAATAGAGACCGAGTCCTCTCCTCTCAAGGTTCAAGACTAGAGATGTTCAAGGGATCTTCGTTATTATAAAAGTAATTCATTCTACTATTTTCCTGATTTCGTAAAGATAAATGGACAAGGTGATCTTAAAAGCATCTCCTGTTTTCCTATAATCCACCAATCTATCAATTAACTCTAGTTTGGCTCCTAGTAAGCACTAGGCCCCTCCAACACTAACACTCCCCTTCAAAATCAACACATGCTTAACCAAAACCTTCAGAGTAACTAATCTTGAAGAAAAAGAATGATTGAATTCCTTTAGCTCTGAGATATAACACTTTACACAAAGTCCTGATATTAAGTCAAACTTCTAAAGTCTCCATTGACAACTCCTCTCTCCAATTTATTTTGTAAACCTTGCAGTTTCTCACAAGATAACACACATCTGTGAGATATAAAGAACACATATCCACAATAACTTATCAAACAATACTAGATCATTAAGCATGCATACTCGTTATAATGTTTCCCTTTGTCCTTTTGCAACTTGAATTTTCATGTCAACGCACTCCCATATTCAAAAGTATGAAATCAACAAGCAAGGGAAACCCCCCCCCTTTTTTTATTTTATATCGCACGATCTATCTGGGTTCAGTTTTATAGCAAAAAGCAAATCTTTCCATTGTTTATCCCGTTTAAAGAGCATCTATTCTAAATGTTCAATCATGAAGTCACGATGGCCAGTCGCACTTTAGGTTGAATAGCTGGAATTAGATTCTCAAAATCTTAGAAAAGTGAGTTTCACACATATGATATACATCCACCTTTAGTAATCAAAACATCTCTTATCATAAACATATTAGACACACTATAGATTCAAACTCCATCACTCAAGATAACACAAACGGGCACCAAGTGTATTTAGCATAAGACAAAGATAAACACAGAGAATACTCATAAAAACGTAGCAACCACAAAGTCTAATCACTTCACATCAACCACATTAAGGCCTAACTTTCTACAAACACCCTTATTCGCAAAACAAGTAATTTCAAGCCATCACAAGAGTTAAAGAAAGTGAGTAATCAACGGCAACTAAAACACCTACAGGGTCAAGCCACCAACTCCTAACACGAGTCGACAACAACACGTCATTCTATTCAAATGTAAATGCAATGTCACTTAGTATAATGAACGTCGATCGCACAAGCACATATGATTTATGTAGAAAGTCATGGTATTTTGAACCATGAGACTAAACGTCTCGCTACGGTCTCAAATTATTCAAACCTATATGCTTTGATACCAATTTGTCACGCCCTCGATTTTCAACATAAATAAATAATCCAATTTGATAAAAGAACCTGCATAACATTAATAATACCCAAAGGAGTTTCCTACCTGTTCAACTTTACAAACAAGTCCCCAAGTCTAAAGAGTTTACAACAATGGCACTCTGGCCCAAATTAAGCTTTAAGTACAAGTACAAATAAGTTATTAAGTTACAAACTGTTTAGTCAAAAGAAATTCTTGAATGAATAGTTACAAAGCCATCTTAATCAAAAGAAGGTCGATTACAAGGATGATAGTGTAACTCAATGAAATTAGTTTCCGAAAGTCTTTCAATTTCCAAGCATGCAATGCATACTAGCTATTGTCCAGCATTTGAACCTGAAAAAAAAGATTAGGTTGAGCTACACTAGCCCAATAGGAAAATCTTTACCAATCTTATATGTAAATATGATGATAAGTGCAAATGAGAGGACAAGGAGACGTAGTTCAAGCAGGAGATAACAATTGACTCATTGGTGTATCGACATTCATTTCGATCATTCAAACATATGCCATTATCACAAATAGTCACACATTTCACAAGATTTATGCACTCTACAATCTCAACTCGACTTACAAACCCAAATTCCCACCTTCGGTATTTCCACCCCTTGCGTTACCGTATAACACCACGAGGATTACAATGTTGCCACCACTTGCGTCACGATTATCCCTAATGACTTGGGTTACTGTATTACCACCCCTTGCGTCGAAACCCATCTAAGTCTTCGTATTACCACCCCTTGCGTTACGAGACTCCCTAAACCAACTTCTGACCCAATCAACTATCTTCTCATACAATATGCAAATTAAGGCTCCCCCGTGATCACATTCATAGATGAAACATCATACAATATGCCAACCTTATCACAAATGCACCATGAACAATCACAAATACCAACAATCAATAGTATGCACTTAAACGACGTTTTAACTAAGTAATTCCTTATTCATTCCTAACTAATGGAAGACCAATGGAACAAGGATAACATTGAATAATCAAAGGAAGTCAATTAGACATGCTTGAGGTAGGTTAGGAGGTGTCCAAAAGGGTTTAGAAGTGATCGGGGGTCAAAACAATCGACGAAGAAGCAACAGGAGCAAAACTGGACTTAAGGTCCTGGTATCGATAAGCACCAAAGTTGTATCGATACAACATTAATTGTCCTAAAAGATAACTTTGTAGTATCGATACGACAATTAAGTCCCTACCTCGAGCCAAACACAACAACAAAATCCAACGATCCAAGGGTTGGTTCTAAACCAAATCAACATATAGACACATAAAAAGGGTAAAGAAGTCCCTACCTCGAGCCAAAAGTCAAAACCCAAGAGATTTGCATGAGCCCTAGCTCCGAGCTCCTTGAAATCAACCGACATCTCCTTTTCGAGCTTCACCAACACGATACAAGCCCGGGGTTGCGTTCTAGAGGTGAAAATTAGATGGATCCTTGAGGTTTTTGAGACATATGGTGGAGTTTCAAGTGATAGAGCAAGAGAGAGGGAGAGACGGTAGAGAGAGAGAGGGAGAGGCGTGAGATGAGAGAGAGATATAAGGGAGATTTTTATCTCTTAATCACACACACCACTATATATACTAGCAAAAGGGCAAATAACACCTACACTCCCTCTAGTTTCCATTCCATCACTTAAACCCAAAATCAAATAATCACGCTATTTTCATATTATCCCCAATTTTGACATTTATAAAACTTTTAAATATTTTCTGAAAATACGGGTCTTTACAGGTTGAGATGCACTCGGTACTTACGAAGTCTTTCAAGGAATTGCCTGAGTGCCGGAATGAAATCCTTTCGTTCCTTTGCCTTCACAATCATGTCGTCGACGTTGACCTTAACTGTCTTATGGATAAAGTCATATAACAAGGTCATTTGGACCCTTTTGAAAGGTGCAGTCAGCGTTCTTTAGTCCAAATAGCATCATCACGTAGCAATAGGTACCCCATTCAGTGATGAACGTTGTCTTTTCCTGGTCCTTTGGTGTGAAGAAGATCTAGTTGTATCCAGAGAATCTGTCGACGAACGAAAGCAAAGCATGCCCCGCCGTATTGTCCACAAGCACATCGATGTGTGGCAAGGGAAAATTGTCTTTGGGGCTTGCTTTGTTCAAGTCCCTAAAATCGACGCAGACTCGGATCCTTCCATCCTTCTTAGGCATTGGCACGATGTTGGCGACCCATTTAGGGTATTCTACGACCCTTAAGAAACCTGCGTCGATCTGCTTGGTGACTTCTTCCTTATCTTATGTACCCAGTCCGGCCTCATTCTATGGAGTTTCTGCTTGACACGTGTAGCTCCAGGCATCAAGGGAATCCGATGTTGCACTATTTTAGGATCAACGCCAAGCATTTCATTGTGAGACCATGCAAAGACTTCGAAGAATTCCTTGAGCAGTTTGATCAACGTGGTGCAATCCTCGTCTTTCAAATTTACAGAAATTACTTCTTCTTTTAGAGGCTGAGCATGCCTTTCGTCTTCCCTTTTGATGAGGGAACGCAATTCAGCGGGGATGTTCACATCAAAATATGTTCCTTCATCGTCGGGGCTAACACAATTTATATACAAATTAGCAAAGTAGTCAGAAGCAGGATCATGTATTTCATAAAATCCTTCAGGGTTGCCAAGTATAGTTGACTCAAACTCAAAGTAAAAGCTACGACGTGGAGGGCCAAGAGGCACAAACTCCGACTCTGAGCTAGACTTAGACTCAACCGACTCTGTGTCAAATTCAGACGTGTCAACAATGCAAGTTAGACGTGGTGTGAAGATGCAATTTTTAATACTACCCGTAGCCTCCATAATGAGAGAGGTAGGATCTTTGAGAGTATCGGGCCCAAGCATCAGCACTTTAGCCTCCTCAGCATCGCCAACCAAACCTACTTGGGAGAACAACTGCTCCAAGCTTCCCTGATCAAATGTCTTCAGTCAGTCGGTCTTCACTTTGATCTAAGCCAACTGCTTTTTGAACTCCTTTTTAGCCAGCTAGTCATCCTTACTATCAGACCAGGTGTCAGCAGCAAAGACCTTGAAACCCGGCAGCCAAGTATGAGTTTTCGAATCCCAAAACGGCTCGACCTGCCCCATGTAAGTAGTGCCTCCCCCTTCACATTCAAAGTAATTGTCTGAGTTACCTTGAAGGGTTCGAAGCTTTCCTATACCTTTCTTCTTCTTGGCATCTTTGGCAGGGGGAACATATGATGAAAGGAAATATAGGGAATTCAACGATCCTTTGCTGGTTGATTCCAAATCCCAAGCCAGGCATGTAAGACATCCTCCTCATTATCTCGAGGGCAGCTAAACTTATGATGAAATCGTCATCCATGGTAATGGCAAGGACTGAACCAGAAGTGTCAAAAGAGAAACCTCCAAAATCGGCATCCTCTTCCCCATGCTGAATTCCTAAGATCGGTGCTCCATCTTCAGTGTGCGGACAGATCCTAGAGTCCCCGCAGATTGTCAAAGTCCCAGAAGCGAGTCCCAGCATAACCTTCTGGTGAAGAGTAGAGGGTACGGCCATGATGTCTGCCCTATGAAGCCACGGCCTGCCCAACAGCAGGTTGAAGATAGCAGGGATCTCGACAATGTGAAATTTGACATCCATCTCAAAACCCTCAGCATCGAGTTTGAGCATTAATGTCCCCTCCACCACACGATGAGTGCTATCGTAGGCTTTGACTGCCAAATTAGACGGTGTAAGATCCTTCTTGGTGAGACCCAGGTGATAAGCGACCCTTAAAGGGCAAACATTGATTGCGTAGCCATTATCAATGAGGACAGTCGGCACCCAATTTCCTCTACACTTGACTGTTATATGCAACGGGCGATTATGAGCATCTCCGTCAACAGGGAGATCCCTCTTGGTAAAAGTGACAGAGTATTTTACTATGAGGGCAATCATGGCCTCCAGAGTAATGTTGGTAGGCACCATGAGATGAGCAAGAGCTGAAGACAACTTCTCACGATGTTCTTTGGAAGAACATATCAGTCCCTAGACAAAGATTGTAGCGGGGATCCGTTCAAGCTAATTTTTAATGATATCGTCCTCCGGAGCACCACTTGGAACTACAGAAATGGCAAGGGAAGTGTTCCTTTAAGCAGTAGGAGCATTGGATCTTGGAACAGGTGGATTGGACGAGCTTTCGCCCTGAAGATTAGGAGGTTGGAAAACTCGGCCACTCCTCATAACATTGGCAACGTCCCATAGAGAAGACATACCGTCAAAATCCCATAGATCGGCAGGGACTTCTTCTAGCTTGCGCTTTCCCTTATCGATTGAAGCTACCGTTGGTGACGTATCTTGCCCCAGAGCTAAATCCATTGCCAAATCCTCCATAACCAGCCCCTCCCAAAAATTAGGGTCTTGAGCAGTAGCATCCTCGAAAGGTATTCCCGGGTTGGTAACAAATGAAACGTCCCAGAGACCTCCATCCACCAAGGCCGAGTTGACAGGCCAGACTTCGTCGCCGATAGTTACATCCACCACTGCATCGACATCCCAAAGATTAGCAAGTGGTGAGGCCTTACCTACGTCGACAATCTCATCTACCTCCCAAAGATCATCGGGCGGTGCTCCTTGTAAGACCATGATACTGCAATCATCACTGATAGCAGTTACAATAGGGTGCGGCTGCTCCACAGAGATGATATCATGAGAAGGGTCGAATTCATGGATACGGTCGTCGACCGTGTTTGAGATTGAGTTTACTAAAGGGAGCATGGCGCCGAGTGGATGATGCACATCGGGAATAATCTCCCCTGCCTAATAATAACTTCAGTACTTTTCATTGACATCGCTCTGGTCTAAGTCAACTTTAAGACCCAACATTATTTGCCCCGCATCTGCTGTGGGTCCCATACATACTCTTCGACTTCTTCCTCGAGTTGGTCCAGTTCAGGTTGATGGTAGAGCATGAACAAAGATAGACCATCCAAAGGATCAACTTGCGCCGCATTCCATTCGCCTTCCCACTGGTCTAACCATATCTGATTGACGTGGGGGTATGCTGGGAAATCCATATTGTATTGCTCGATCCAATCCTTGGAGAGCTCTTTCTATTCTTCGACCTTATCTTCCATGGCCCAACCTGCTGCCATCATGTTAATGCTTGGTTCGGAAGGAACGGGCACGATCGGTTTAGGGTGGTTTTCTGGGACAATGTAGTGGGTAGGATTGAATATGGTGGAGTTGAGATTGTTTTGAATGGGGCTTAGGTTGATTTGAGTGGAGCTGAGGGATATCTAGCTAATCTGTAGGTTAGAGCTATGATTGGGCATGGAGTTGGAGATGATGTTTGGCTTTGATAGAGGTGGGGTTTGAACAGTGCCATTATCGATCAAATCTTGAATCGCATGACAAAGGCGATAACAAGAGTCAATGAGATGACCGAGCATCTGGTGGTAGGCACACAAAGCATTGGGGTTATGGCTAGGAGGTGGATTTTGAGGAAGAGGGGTTGGAGTCAAAGGCCTGAGATGGCTAGACTTGACTAACTTTTCCATCACCGAGGAAAGAGGTGCCTCGAAGATAGCGAAGTTTCGGGGTTGTTGGTTTCAGTTTCAGCTTTTCTGTGGAGCTTGGACCTGATTGACATCGACAGCACAGTTGGAACTCTAAACAGGGGCATTGTTTCTGCTGGAGGCCGCATTGGCGTAGTTGTTACTGCCGAACAAATCGGTGTTGCTTCCTATATAAGCACGAGGCTTAGCTTTTTGAACTGAGGTAGAAGAGGCAAGCTCGCTTCTTGGCAGAACCCCAGTTTGCAGTGCTTCTTCGATGGCTAGGCCAGACTCAAAGAAAGTCTCAAAGTTTGCCATCTAAACCAACATAAGGTTTTTAGCATAGTCGGGTTGCAAGTTGCGGGAGATGATGCGGATCTGATCCCTTTCACTCGGTCGATCAGTCATGAGAGCAGCCTTACTTCTCCACCTTTTGATAAAGTCTACAAAAGACTCCTTTGCATTCATTTTGATTGACTCCAACTCCCAGGTGGTCATCTTGAGCTGAGAGTTGTAACTATATTAAGCATTGAAGGCTGTTCCAATGTCCTCCCACGTTCTTCTTTTGGAGACGTTGAGAGACAGAAACCATTGGAATGCTGGAACCGAGAGTGTTTGTGGGAAAATTTGTTCCATTGCATCATCTTCGATCGCAAGGAGTTTCATCGCACTGTGATAACCTAAAAGGTGAGTCTTGGGATCACCAGTTCCGTCGAACTTAGTGAAGTCCGGCATTTTGAATCTTTCGGGCAGCCTGGCATTTGGGAAGAGGCAAAGTCGGTCCATGTCCAGTCCTCCAACGACAACCTTTTCAGATTTGGAAACATCTGCTTCGAGCTTGGCCATCTTAGCAATTAGAGCTGCTATTTTTGGGTTAGGTACAGCCACTTCAACACGAGGAAGTTCAGCTTCGACTTCAAGGTTAGCTCTTTCTTCCTTGACTCTTTCTCCTCTCGCCGGGAGTCGCTCATTGATCAAAGCACGCAAATTGGCCATGGATGTCTCGGCCTGATCGGCCCGTTCTTGCATGATTGCCATGTTATGCTGGAGATTGGTAAGAATAGTAGCCTGATCTGGAGGAGCACGGCCATGATAAGTGATTTGGTAAACTTTGGTGACGATGTTGAAGGAGAGGACGGAGGTGTCTCGTGCGGTGTAGTTGGCGGTGAATCTCCCACTTACGGTAATCCAGCCAGAACTTCCGTTGTAACTAACTGAGAATCGAGCCTTGTAATTCTTCTTCTGTACGGACCCGGCGGACGTTCCTGAGTAGGGTTGGCTCTTGTTCTCAGAATTCTCTTTGGTGGTGCAATGGCTCACGGCTAGACAATGAAGCAAATGAGAACTCAGTGGTACTCCTGCAGCAATTTATTTGAAAGAATTGAAAGAATGGAAAATGCGCATGTCAATGTCGTCGGTGTCCTCCTAGACTCTATAACTAAAGGGAGTTTGTCTCAAAACATTCAGACGCTACCAAAGTCCTCGGAATTCTTTTCGACGATGTATCCTTGTTTGAGTCGACTAACACTAAGAGATGTCAAAATAGTCTAAGCTTTTGACAATTCTATTCTCGAAGTTTCAACTTTTGGAGCCAGAACAACTCGGTGTAGATGACGTTATACCGGAACCAGGGCGGTGTAAGCAGCATTGTGCCAGAGCTTGAGCGGTGTAAGTGATTAGCACTTTTAACCTGGATGGTGTAAGTATCACGGCATTCTTTCCATTGTTCCTAATTTTCTGTTTGAAACCTCGACTGGGTTTAGACAAGGACTTAGAAAGTATTGATTTCCCAAAGTCTCATTGATCAAAGGACTTTTGAAAATTGATAACGTGCACCATCGAGATGCACGACTCTTCATCGGGCCATGACAACGTCCTAATAAGCATAAGACAGACTCAACAAGAGACATCCTAAAGGCCGCCCTATCATGCTCCTACGCAAAACGATATGTATGTACAGTGCATGCGATAGAGAAAGCGGTAACACATAAACAATATATGGGGTTAGATGCAAGTAGATCTTACCCTGTGGGTACCTGTCCTAATTTGGAAAGTTCTAGTGCTTTGTACTTGAAGAGGCTGGTTTTGGTTTGAAGGGGTTCCTCTAACTAGAGCTAAGATATACCTCCTGCTGCTTGCGTATTGCAGTGCAAAGGTCGAACGGTAAAATGACTCATCATCGTCCAAGGTTGTTGAGCGTTCCAGGACCCTAGGTTCCAATAAACTATGCCGGTTACCCAAAACACCTCAACGGGGCTAGCCAACATCGATGCACATGAAGAATGCTAAAAGATTGATTAATGAGAAAGAATTGCAACGTTTTGAAAAAGGGCCTTTTAAAATGTGGCTCACTTTTATTAATTGATATTTGGAGAAAACTACTCAAAGGAAGAATCGGAAAAGTCCCAGTTCGGATTGGTTGGCTACAACGATCCTATTAAGCCACCATTCCGTTCTTCAGCAGTACGGAGCGTACTGTTTTGACAGACTTTTGATGGATTGTTCTTGAGAGTATTATTTTAAAGTATAAACCAATGCAATAGGTCCCCAGCAGAGTCGCCACTGTGGGCACACGCCCCTGTGGGCTCCCTCTCCCGGCGCACTCAAAGAGTCGCCACCCGAATTTTTCAAATGGATGATCCAAGAAACCGAGAGTTTGTTTTGAAAAGAAAAGGCTTTTGGTCTAGCGAAAACGTTGAGATTTTTGGTTCGGGAGCCACGTTACGAACGGGGAAGGTTTTGTTGAAAAAGCACCCCGCTCGCCCGGCAAAACCGGTCTCTACTAAACTTTTTAAATGGGAATTTAATATTATTTGTAAAACTTAACTTTTGAGGAAAAATGATGAATATAATATCATTTAGCATGAAAAGAAATTAGAGAATGCAAACTGTATAAAAAATATGGATGAATGTGCAAGCATGGTACTACTGACTGTGCTAAATAGAAGATATAATCTGGAACACAAAGCAACGTGCAACACGTTCAAACACCGTGCAGTGTTTTGCGTGATAACAAATGTCGTGCGGTGCAATGGAAGTGTCGCACGGTATTTTGATTTGTTTTTGTATTTTTAAAAATAGTTTGGTATCCACATTATTTAATGAATCTTGAGCTCTTTAAAACACATTTCTGTTCGTTTCTGATGTGAATGCAACTAAATAGGATAACATAAGAAGGAATATGTACGAGAAATAAAATAATGCACGGTGTAATACGCTACACCTAGCGGTGTTGTAAAACACCGCACAATGTTACGTATTCAGTGTCGAAACTATTTTTTTGTGCTTTTTGAATATAAAGCTCGTTTGAAACCCAAACTCAGTATAGAAAGACTGAGAAGGGCCTCGATTGGCTCCCCTCAAAGCTAAACGTGGTTTAGCCCAAGGAATTTATTTATACCTTTTGATCAAAGCTTGGATGTGCTTGAAGATGGAAGAGTGGAGGATGATCTGGACTAGAAATCCCTAAAATCAGTTGGGTTTCTGAGTTTAGGGGGGATTTGTGTGAGTTTTGTGAAGATTTGATGAGCTTTTGTAGGGAGAATAAGAACAATTTGAGACTGGTTTTGTAAAAGCCCAACTTGTGGGTTCATGTAGAGAGAGAAAGAGAGGTATTTGGTTTTAATGTGTGTAAGGGGTTGTAGAGAGAGAATCAAGAGGGGTCATTTCCCTCTAAGAGGAGGAGTGTATTTATAGGCAAAAATATGCTTGGAAGGCACCCAAAGGCAAAAAAAATGTGAAAAACGTGCTTTAAACAATCTGCTGACGCGCAAGGGAATTTGTCAGACGCTCCTCCTGATGGTGTTTCAAATTTCAAAAGGCCGAGCGATGTATTGAAATCTCGTGCGGTGGAGTGATTTTTTGGAATTTTCTGAAATGCCGCGTGGCGTGTCTGAAATGCCACGCGACGCTTTGAAACGTCGCGCGGTATTGTGTGTCAGCACAGCACACCAAACTTCACGGGAACGCCCCGGACACTCCCGAACTCGGATTTGAACACAGTTCGAAGCGTTGAAAAGCTTGTCAAGTCCTCTTTCTAACCCAATTGGTTTCACTCAAAGTCGTTTTATACATTCAATGTGTAACCATTTCACCATCAGTATGTCATGGAAAAAGTTATTTTTGACCAAGTAAACGCATTTTTCTCTTTGCAATTGAACCGGGGGCCACCCTACACGTTTGGAAAAGGGTTTTCTGGAGGTTTAGAGAAGGTGTAACAAAGCAGCAACAATCCAAGCCTTAAAGATATATTTTTTCCTTATTTCATCATCGAGGAACTTAAAGATTATTCGGAGGCCCAGATTGGGGTGTCTACAGTAGTTCCTCTTCAACGGAACTTAGGTACCATTGCTTGGTATAAGTGACGTTAAAGATTAGACATCTCAATCCATCGCTCCAAAATCTTTAAGTTAAATGCAAGAATGCAATAAATGTTGTCGCGCTCATGGAGCTGCCTACGTACCCCGTTGTAGGGATCAGACTAACGTAGTTCAATTGGGACAATGCATGTATGTTGATGCAAGCAGATAATGTTATGCGGGGAAGAGTCCTAGAGGATGAGATGTTCAGTCGGCAAAAAGACTTCTTCTTTTTTTGAAAAGCTTTGATTTTCTTGAATTTGACTTGAATTTGAATAGCATGAATTTTGAAAGAGACTTGAATTTTGAAAAGTTTGAATTTTGGAAGAGAGTTGAATTTGAATATCTTGAATTTTGAAGACTTTGAATTTTGAAAGAAGCTTGAATTTTGAAAGAGACATGAAATTGAATAGTTTGAATTTTGAGGGGGGCTTGAATTTTGAAAAGCTTGAATTTTGGAAGAAACTTGAAATTAAATAATTTAAATTTTTGAAGAGCTTGAATTTTGAAAGAAACTTGAGTTTTGAAAGAGACTTGAGTTTGAATAACTTGAATTTTGAAAGGGACTTGAGTTTGAATAACTTGAATTTTGAAAGGGACTTGAATTTGAATAACTTGAATTTTGAAAAGTTTGAATTTTGGAATAGACTTGAAAATTAATAATTTGAATTTTGAAGAGCTTGAATTTTTGAAAGTGGCTTGAACTTGAAGAGCTTGAATTTGACGTTCGATTGAGACAATACATAAATGATGATGCAAGTTGATATGTCATGGAATGTAACTTAAGCATGTTAAATCAATGCAAATATGACAAAAGTGAGTCACAGAGGACGAATTGCGGATAAGTGCGAGTCCCGGAGGACGAAGTACTAGACAAAGTGAAGTCCCAGAGGACAAATTGTGAGACAAAGTGCTAGACAAGGTGAAGTCCCAGAGGACAAAGTGTGAGACAAAGTGCAGTCCCAAAGGACGAAGTGTAGATAGAGTGCAAGTCCCGGAGGACGAAGTGCTAGACAAAGTGAAGTCCCAGAGGACAAAGTGCGAGACAAAGTGCAGTCCCAGAGGACGAAGTGCAGCTCGAGAGACTAAAAGGCTTCTAGGTCGATTAGACCGTAGCTTGAGAGAAACTACAGGCCTAAAGGATCATGGATTGATCTTAGAATTGACTCTTGAACAATCATTCGAGATTCACCTATGACACTGAACGACAATGATGATGTCATTCCTTGAAAAATAGGGGACGTGTTTGAGCACCCTATTTGCTTTTCTGTCTTTGGCCATTGAACCGGTATTCTCAGAAGCTTCGAATTTGGGTTGGATTAAGTGCCGGATTTGAGCTAGGGTTGGCCTTTGACCGGGGTTTGAGTCTTGGATTTTTTTTCCCCGGTAGACGACATTGAGCCAATGCATCCCAGTGAGTAATGACCCCTCAGTCTATGGTTTTGACAAGCAGTTGACTAAGCGCAATCCAGGCTATGATGATGGCCTAACGAGCTTCTCTCAGGGGTGACTTTCACAAGTTTTGGATTGACAGGACCAAGACGACTGGTTCGACCTTTTAGCAAAGGGAGTGGATTTTGACAGGACTAAGTTGATTCAAATATACGAAGGAGGGAAAGACCGTTTATGAATGAAGCGACTTTCGAATAGTGCCTCTGATTGGGCGGAGAGTTTGACTCTTTGAAGAAAACAGGATTCATGTCCCATAATTTACGACAAACCAGGTTTTTGTGATTTTTCCCTTCGAAATTTGTTTTACTCCATCAATTGATCAAAACACGAGAGTTTTTATCATGAACCAAGTTGCTAATGAAGACCCATGTCCCCGTTTGGATTTTCGCTTTGATTGATCCAGGTTTCGCACAATGCCTCGATGTATTGATGCCCTTTAACATAACACCTAGGATTCTTGCTATCAAGTTGTGCTTTCCAATCCAAAAGGACTTTTTGGGTTGTAATGTGGGCCATGGTTTGGGCTTGACAAAGAAAGGATATTAGGCTAAAAAATTTCACTTTCTTTTGGGTTTTCAAAGCTAGCAGCTATCTTTGAATTGTAGATGCCTTCTTTTCATTTTTTATTTGCTTTCTCATGCCTTCAATGCCTTTCAGTGTGTTTGGCATTTTAATCCTGTTGATGCTTTGAATCTCGATTTGTTTGGCACTTTCACCCTTGTGATGCTTTGAATCTCAAAGTTTCTTTTGGCACTTTTATTTTTCATTTCACCCCAATGCAGAGGATAGCTGGCTAGCTGGGCTTCTTTTTCAAAGAATTTGATTATGGCTCAAAGATGCTATCAAAGGATATATCTTTATGCGTAGGATGAAAAGAAATGATTGCCTTTCTTCATTTTAGATTGCACAACCTAACAACTGAATCCTAGATGCTCATTGAGAGGCTTTTGTTTGTATGCTCTAACTTTTGCCTAAGTCAGATTATGAGATCTTGACCTAGCAAGCTCTTTTTTTTTTAAGGCACTGTTCATTGGAATGGCGTCAGGGAGCGGTCCCTTGAAATTGTCCTTCTTGCATGGGATGAGCGTTCAATCAAAAATCATCTCGTGTTTTAACATGATTATTATGATTCTCAAGTGATGGCGGAAAACAATTCCGAGTTGAGCCGAGGATAATCACAAAAACCTGAGTTTATTATGATGATTTTGACACAAATACGCAATACTTGAAAGACAGAGGCCGAACCAGCAAGGATTGACTCGAAAGATTATGACCGAACTTGGGATCGACTTGAATGCCCGTGACCAAGCCTCAGGGAGAGGCTGCCTACGTATCCCATAAAGGAATCAGGTCACAACGTAGTTCAAGATTACGAAACTGACTCACTATTTTGATTTTTTTTTCTTTACAACAAAAACATACAAACATGAAAGCGAAAGCATGAAAGATTCGAAGTACAGACTGACACAGTAAGGATGAAAACTTGACTCCAAACTTCGAAGATTTCCAAAACTCGTGGAAAAGTCGGACAGTTGCCTGGCTCTTAACATTTTACTCCTCTTCGCTGAAGAAGGCGGCACTGATTAAAGGATTGCGCTTGGACACGGGGTCTAGCTTTGGTTGAGGAGGTGCCTTAATGACCTTATTGTCAATGAGGTCTTAGATAGCATGGCGAAGGCGGATGCAGTCGTTTGTGTTATGGCCGGGCATTTGATGGAAGATGCAGAAGGTACCTGGGTTATGGGATGCTAAGAGCTTTTAAGGTAGAGGAGCTAGAAGGAGTGGCTTGATGAGGCCAGCTTTGAGGAGCTCCCCATAAACCAGGGACTGGGGTGCAGAGGAGCTGGATGAGGTTCTTGATTTGGTGTTAAGGTTAAGTTGAGGGCTCATTGTGGTACTGAGGGTACCCCTAACGGAATCTTTGCTTTTATTGCAGGTCTCGCTTGCTTCGGTTAGGCCCTTGAACATTTCGGAGAGCTTCATCTTTGGGGGTGAATGCCCTTTATCCATGTCATCCTCAGGATTTTGCTTTAGATTTGGATCCAAGACTATGAAGGTGAAGAGACTATCCATCTTTTGTGTTAAAGCCCCTATTTGGATCATTTGCGTATCCATTTTGTGGCCCATTTCGTCCATAATTTTCCTCAATTCTTTAAGCTCTGTTTGCTCCGTCGTTTGTTCGAATTCCAATACTGAAATATTGGATTCATCGGGAATGGATACAATTGGTTTGGGCAGGTGAGCAGGGATGATATAGTGAGTGGGGTCAAATATAGTGGAGCTGGTGTTGATGTAGTTAATGAGGTGGTTTGACAAGGTGCTTGATTCCTTTGGTGGTGGAAGGATGATTTTGCTATCGATAAGGTCTTGAATTTTATCACGGAGATGGTGACACTTATCGGTAATATGGCCGAGCATTTGGTGAAAGGCGCAGAAGGCATTTGGGTCGTGGTAGGCTGGAAGCTTTTAGGGTAGAGGAGTTGGAAGGAGTGGCTTGATGAGACTAGTTCATAGAGTGTGGATAGGGGTGTGCTAAATTGGGTGAAGGTGCAAGTTGGTTTATCAGCTATCTAGTTTATTTCGAGGGGTTTGGCATTTGAGGAGTTCCCGACGTGGGAGGTATTACTGTTTCCGAAAAGGATTTCGCCATTGCTGGGATTAAGTCCCTTGCCTTTTAAGGCGGGTTCTTTCTTCTCGAGAGTACCATCCCTAAGGGCTTCTTCAACAGCCAATCCAGAATCGTAGAAGGTCTCAAAATCGAGAGATGATTGCGACAAAACCATGTAAGGGGCAAAGGCACTGGGTAGGTTTTTAGTGATGATACGCATCTGCTCTTTTAGGTCTGGCTTATTGTGCATTTGGGCAGCCTTGGCTCTCCACCTTTTTACATAGTTAGCGAAACTCTCATTTTTGCCCATTTTGGTGTTCTCAAGTTCTCAGATGGTCATTTTTAGCTCAACATTGAAGTCGTATTGGGACACAAAAGCCCTTCCAATGTCCTCCCATGTCTTTTTCTTCGAGGTGCCAAGGAAAGGAACCATTGTAGAGCCGGGCCAGTAAGTGACTCGTGGAACAATTGAGCCATGGCGTCTTTTTCGACCCCTCCCATAGAAAGGGACCCAACATACCCTAGCAAGTGGGCCTTTGGATCGGTAGTCCCATCAAATTTGGCAAAATCCATCCCTTTGAACTTCTCAGTCAATTTTGCATTGAGAAACAGACTTAAACAATCCATGTCTATTTCACTGCTCCCCATCCTTTCTGTTTTGAGGATAGATTCCTCGAGTTTGCTGATTTGGCAATCAATTCTGCCACTTGGGGGTCAGCGACGGGCGCATCCCTGGCGAGCGATGATTCTGGACTTGGGCGATGATTCTGGACTTGGAGTAAATTTGGCTGGTAGGCGGTCACTGATTTCTTGCATTGATTCGAACATCATGGTCATGTTCTTTTGGACATCGGCGACGACTAACTTGAACTGACCATCTATGTTCATAATTGACTGCCTGAGTTGATCTTCTATGTCAACCATAGCCTGCCTGATTTCCCCTATTTCATTCCTTTGACCCACCATTTCAGATATCACCACCGGTGACTGAGCTTCTCTTTGCAAACCCACCTTTGAGCCGGACGGTTCCAATTGGGTGAAGTCCTTCAAATGTTTCAGAACTGACAGTAAAGCAAAAAGGCGGCTCAAATCCTACCCGAGAATCATGCCCATGCAATGTTGTCAACGTCGTCTACATCCTAAGACCTACCTAAGCTCCAAATCTCACTTAGGATATGACTGTACCAAGGGTTTCAGCAGCCACGGGTAAGTCATGTCAGGTAGGTTAAATTCTGAATGCTTCGGAACCAGAGCCAATCTCCTTATCTTGACCAGCCAAGACAAAGCAATAAGGTTGCCGAAACCTAGATACAAGCACATCCTAAGGCTAGATCCAGAATAGAGGGGCCGTTCGGGCAAGGCGAACACCAGAGGTATCTCAAACTCCATAGATTTTAAGTCTCCTAGACTCACAGAAAATGGTTTTTGAAAAAGGTTTCTCGATCCTCAGAGTTTCTTTTGACAGTGTATCATTTATAAACAACGATGCTTAAGAGATGTCAGAACAAACTAAGTCTTCATTTTATTTTTTTTTCAAAGGCTCAATTTCTGTTTTTGAAATGACGCGGTAAAAATGACGCGGTATTATGACGAGGTGGCGTGAGCGACGTGACGCTATTAGCCTAAATGGTGTAAGTATCACAATATTAGTACTTTAGTCATTTCTCCCTAAACCTTTTTTTTTTTTTGCTTTATTGTTTTTTTTTTAACCTTTGATTAAAAAACGCATTGAAGACTTAGTAAGAATTGACTTCTCCCAAGCATGTCATTTTAAGGACTAATTAGTATTAAGCAACGTGCGTCCCATGGGGCACGACTCTTCATCGGGTGTTAGCAACCTTTTAACGACCGTGGAACCTAGAATTATTCTAAAAGGCGGATTAGCCTACCGGTTTGCGAGGGCCTGACCTCTAGCCTGCATGAGTGCATGATGAATGTATGATGTGCATGAGGCATTACAATATAAGATAAGCACGTAAGCAGGATATGACACATAGTAAAAGTAAAGGGGTCCTTGTCCTAGTTTGGAAGGCTCTAAGGTTATGAACAAGTGCAAAGGCCGGTTTTGGTCGCAGCAGGGTTCCCTGGACTAGAGCCAAGATGTACTTCCCAATGTCAAGTGTATTGCAAGACAATGGTCGGGCAGTACAATGGCTCATCACGGTCAAGGGTTGCTAGGCATTCCGGGAGAGCTTATCACCGGCGAACCGGGCAAGATTGCCAGGACACACTAGCGAGGCTGTGCGGTGCAGAGTGTAAAAGAAAACAAAGTTAAAAATTTTCAAATGATTTTAAATCCCCCAAGAAAAATGCCTTTCAAGCTTGGCTCTCTTAATTATTCAACACTTTTTTTGTTTTATTATTATTATTATTTTTTAAAAATGTACAAATAAAGTATTGAATAAAAATCTCCAGCAGAGTCGCCACTGTGGGCTCCCTTGCCCGGCACGCTTGAAGAGTCGCCACCAGGATTTTTGAGATGGATGATCCGAGAAACCGAGAGTTTGTTTTGAAAAGAAAAGGCTTTTGGTCTAGTGAAAACGTTGAGATTTTGGGTTCAGGAGCCACATTACAAACGGGGAAGGTTTTGTTGAAAAAGCATCCCACTCGCCTGGCAAAATTGGTCTCTACTAAACATTTTAAATGGGAATTTAATATTATTTGTAAAACTTAACTTTTGAGGAAAAATGATGAATATAATATCATTTAGCATGAAAAGAAATTAGAGAATGCAAACTGTATAATAAATATGGATGAATGTGCAAGCATGGTTCTACTGACTGTGCTAAATAGAAGATATAATCTGGAACACAAAGCAACGTGCAACACGTTCAAACACCGTGCAGTATTTTGCGTGACAACAAACGTCGTGCGGTGCAATGGAAGTGTCGCACGGTATTTTGATATGTTTTTGTATTTTTAAAAACAGTTTGGTATCCACATTATTTAATGAATCTTGAGCTCTTTAAAACACATTTCTGTTTGTTTCTGATGTGAATGCAACTAAAGAGGATAACATAAGAAGAAATATGTACGAGAAATAAAATAATGCAAGGTGTAATATGCTATGCCTAGCGGTGTTGTAAAACACTGCACGATGTTGCGTATTCAGTGTAGAAACTATTTTTTTGTGCTTTTTGAATATAAAGCTCTTTTGAGACCCAAACTCATTATAGAAAGACTGAGAAGGGCCTCAATCGGCTCCCCTCAAAGCTAAACGTGGTTTAGCCCAAGGAATTTGTTTATACCTTTTGATCGAAGTTTGGATGTGCTTGAAGATGGAAGAGTGGAGGATGATCTGGACTAGAAATCCTTAAAATCAGTTGGGTTTCTGAGTTTAGGGGGGATTTGTGTGAATTTTATGAAGATTTAATGAGCTTTTGTTGAGAGAATAAGAAGAAAAATCAGTTTGAGACTGATTTTGTAAAAGCCCAACTTGTGGGTTGATGTAGAGAGAGAAAGAAAGGTATCTGGTTTTAATGGGTGTAAGGGGTTGTAGAGAGAGAATCAAGAGGGGTCCTTTCCCTCTAAGAGGAGGGGTGTATTTATTGGCAAAAATATGCTTGGAGTGCACCCAAAGGAAAAAATAATGTGAAAAATGTGCTGTAAACAATCTGCTGACGCGCAAGGGAATCTGTCAGACGCTCCTCCTGACGGTGTTTCAAATTTCAAAAGGCCGAGCGATGTATTGAAATCTCGTGTGGTCGAGTAATTTTTTTGAATTTTTTGAAATGCCGCGCGACGCTTTGAAACGCCGCGTGATATTGTGTGTCAGCACAACACACCAAACTTCGCGGGAGCGCCCCGGACACTCCTGAACACGGACTTGAACACAATTCAAAGCGTTGGAAAGCTTGTCAAGTCCTCTTTCTAACCCAATTGGTTTCACTCAAAGTCATTTTATACATTAAAATGTGTGACCATTTCACCATCAGTATGTCATGGAAAAAGTTATTTTTGACCAAGCAAACACATTTTTCTCTTTGCAATTGAACCGGGAGCCACCCTACATGTTTGGAAAGGGGTTTTCTGGAGGTTTAAAGAAGTAGTAACAAAGGAGCAACAATCCAAGTCTTGAAGATATATTTTATTTCATCATCGGGGAACTTAAAGATTATTCGGAGGGCCAGATTGGGGTGTCTACAGCCCCTGAAAATTCGGTTTTAAAATCGGGTGCGCCCTTTTGTTTTTGGAAAGCGCAGTGAAACGCTTCGATTCAGAGTCGCCACTCGGGTTTTGCCGTAAACCACCCAAGGAACCAAACTTGAAACGTTTGCTACGTTTTGATTGGAAAATGTTTTGTACACTGGACTGTCGTCACCTTTGATATTTGAGGTTTGGGAGCCAGGTTACGAGAAGGGAAAGATTTTAAGGCATCCCTCTCGCCCAATCCAGAGATCGGTCTCTACTCAGGCATTTATAAAACATTTGATTCTCTCTTTTAATCAACTTTTAGCCATTTAGAGCGGGAGAACAGTTTAAAGGGATTAAAATTGTAACATGTTGGCAGAATGTGATAAAAGGGCATGCTTGCTTTATTGAAACAAATAGTATAGATCAAAAACAGGCTCCTGTGGGAGTTTAAACAGACTAGAATACACTGACCCGGAGTGGTGTGAGCAGGAAGAAACCAGCATGCACTGATCGAGTCATTGCATGTTGATCCCACCTGTGCACGCTACTACTTTTTCGGCATGCGCCAGTAAGCCTAATCCCACAATTCTTATTTTCAATCCTCTGGGCTCTGAAAATGAATAGTGCACACCCAGGACAAAATCAAGCAGTTCTAATATACAAATATATACAGTAATGAACAGTTTGAAAGGGCTCAGAGGTCAAGAAAAGAACAGAGCACCCCATAAAACAGTGTGGGGATAAAACAGAGGCCAAAGCCTAGTTGCCATGCAATGGCCAGCCACTGGACTAAAATGGATCGGTGCATGCGGGTAGTATACTACTATATGCTAGTTGTAACATCTTGTCCAGTGCTTGATCTTTACACTTTCTGGGTTCTTAGACATGTTCAGAAAGACTCCAGTGGCATTCCAAAGTAGCATATATGAATATTTGAGAAAGTAAGACTAGCAAACTTAACTATGGAAAGTAGTAAACTGGTTTTAACATACTTAAAGGTGATAAAATGAAAAGGAAGACAGAAAACAGTTAGACACTGATACCCACGCCAATACTGCATGTACAGCCATTACTAGCGTATGGGTACTTTGAACTAGCGTGCGCCAGCTCTAGCCATGCACAGTTTTGAAACCTTGCTAGCTTTAAGGCCAGAACTGGTATTGATTACCAGCCTTGACCCTACCAGCCCCCCTCAGGGATCAGAACAGAGCACTATCAAAGGTGGTATACCTTTGCTTTTGAGTTTTTTAGAGTGATTGAGCTTTGAACTTGTGATTTTGATGGATGGATGAAGAATGTATGCAAGTAGAAGGGGTGTAAGACTTCTTTATCACTTCCTTTGACAAAGAAAATGATGAACAAGAGGTTAAAGGGGTGAGGTGAAGCTTTTACTAGAGGTTTTGAAGTTGGTAACCCTTTGCATATAAATGCAAAGGGGGTATTTATAGAGGAGGGAGAGGGAGGTAACTAGCTAAAATGGGCTGGTTAGCCTTGGAGTGTAAGTCTCCCATTCATTAAATGCATGGGACAAGGTGATGGGAGTTGGAGAGAGGAGATGGGAACATCCCCCTGTCCGAGATCACTTCTCAGCCAATCAAACAGTGTACTGGATGGCCCAAAAGTCCTATGAACGTGGCTGAATAAAGGTGATGGGACTACCTTTGACCAGCGTATGTGAGTTCCTAACCTGCGTGCGCGAGTCTCTGCCTGGTTAAAGGACCAGCGCACGTTAGTGTTAGTATTTTAATTTAATCAACGGGTATCTGTAATCTTAACGTGGGGAGATTAATAAGTATTTAATATCATGGAGCTCGTAATATAATTGAGATAAGGACGGGAGTGCAATTATAATTCTGTAGTGGGGTGAATTATAATTAGTGAAATAAGAAATAGAATCCTGGCAGGATTAGTTTTTCTTATTTACATTGGGAGCCCAGACTTATTACTCCTTAGTTCCCTATCGTAGCCCTATATATACACTGTGGGCTACCACAGCCCCGGGTGAGATCGGGGCGGCCCGAAAACAACCCCGGGTGAGATCGGGGCGGCCCGAAAAACACATACCGCTCTGTCGAATCGATTTGAAAAATTTGAAGAGTCGCCACCCGGGTTTATGGTTCGCCACCCGAGAAACCGTTTTTGATTTGAAAATTAATTGATTTGAATTGAAAACCAGAGATCATTCGAGGGTTCGGAAGCCATGTTACGAGGGGGGAAGGGTTTTACGGCACCCCCCTCGCCCAACACGATGTCGGTCTCTGCTAAACGTTTGTGGGATTTTTCAAATGGATTTTGTTTCGTTAAACATGTAGCAGGTATCCAGAGGTATGGCAAATAGAAGGTGTATGCTGGTGCTTATGTACAAGGAGTGATGAAATGATGATGGACACATGCAAGATAGCAAAGCTGTATAAACTGATACTGGATCAACTCTCGAGCGCTTGTGAGTGCTACTGACCAAATCCTACAGAGTTTGTTAGTCTCAAATAGGATGCCAAATGACGGTGTACACTGGTGCATGTGCATGGGAGGGTAATTATGCGATGAAAGACAGCAAGATAGCAAGAAAAAAGAAAATACTGCTCACTGGCTTCACTCTCGAGCACTCAAGAGCACTCTTGAGCGCTTGGGAGTGTCTGATCCCTCACCTGCACTTTCTGTTAGTATTGAAAGAATATAATGTGAAGAATGCAAAATGAAATGCTGTCACACAGACCACTGGCTCAGCAGAGGACTTGAAAAACTGAGATGGGACCTCAAGTTTTCAAGTCATGTATCCTTGCCATTACACGAACGGATCTACAATTTTAAAAGAGCAAGTGTGCACATCTATGCATGCGGAAGCTCGAAAAACACAGAAGGCTGGGAAAATGAAACGCAATAGCACGCATGTACTCCCGAGCGCTTGGGAATGGATTCAAGCGCCTAGGAGTGAGCTGTATACCAGCTTACTCTCAGACAGAAAATGACGCTGCTTCACCATGCAAACACCCTTATCTAACTTCTTAACTAGAGAAGATCTTATTTAGGAAAACTTTTATTCTGACTTGAAATTTGTAAGGAACATTTATGTTTTAGGAAAAATGATCTTCTGTATCTGCATGCCAAAATAAAACCATTTTGTTTAAGAGTGCATCTCATCCCAGCCTGCTGCATAACAAAAATGCCATGCATAGGACTGGAAACAGTCCCGAGCGCTCTGGAGTACTCTGGAGCGCTCTAGAGTGTTTCCAGTTGGGGTTTTGGGACTACATCTCTCGTGGACTGCTTGCTCTTGCTTTTTCATTAAGGTATCCCAACCATGCACCAGTATTGAGGACTGGGACAGGCTGAGAGACCCCCTTCAGAAGGGAGAACAACCTCTTGATTTGAACCAAGGATAGAAATGTTTCTACCTTTATTTGACACCTTGCCCCTTGGATAGTTGTGAAAGATCAGAAACTGAGAGAAAAAAAAAAAGACCTTTGAAGTAGGGCAAGAAGTTTTTGTTTTTGAGACCTTTTCCTTTGAACAAGGAAGAAGAAGAGTTTAGAGAGAGAAAATTTCCTCCTCCTTTCAGCTGCAAGACATGGTATATATATAGGGGATATAACCCATGGTTTTGAAAATCAAGTGATTTTTGAAATAAATCCCTTTTTTTAAAGAAAGAAATCTTCAGCTGATCTCTTCTCTGACTAAGGTTGAGTGTTGACTCACCTCAGCCGGTGCAATGATTGCTTGCATGGATAGTGGGAATCTTTTTCCCCCATTGGGCACTGGGAGAGATCTCGAGCGCTTAGGAGTAGTCTTGAGCGCTTGGGACTTTACTCTCGAGCGCTTGAGAGCGAGCCAAGTTAGTGGTTTTTGGAAAACAGTTTTGAGCGCTTGGGACTGCTTCGGAGCGCTTGGGATTGATTTTGGCCATTTCTTTCAAGGAGCAACATCTTAATTGGCACATGGCTTGTTCTGATCCATATTCATCATCGGGGAGCCTCAGGGCCACAAATTAAGGAAATTCGACAAGTCCAAATTGGGGTGTCTACAGTTGCTCTTCTTTGGACGGCGCTCGGCACCATGTTTGAATGCGAGTGTCGCCCAAAGATTGAGACAACCCAATTCGAGCCAAATCGAATCCTCAATCTATGAATCAAATGCAAATAAAAAAAAAGCATACAAGCACTCAATGCACAGGGTCGCGTCTTTTCAGACTGCCTACGTACCCCGTTTGTAGGGATCAGACCAGCGTAGTTCTTTGGGGCAAATGCAAACACGTGTGATGCATGCATTGGAAAGAGATCGACAACTGCTTTGACAATGATAGAGACAAGAAATGGGGCCCATCCGTTACTCTATTCGGTGGACAAAATGATGAAAGAAGTATTACGCGCCGGGTAAAACTTCTTGCGAATGCATCGACAATTGCAGAATTTAGAAAATTTTTATCGACCACTAAGCAGAACCTTTTGGGTAAACTAGGATGATTCAGAATAGATCACGAAACAAAATCCGCCATCGATTGCTCTGTCTCGACTCGGATTTAAACAGGACTGAGATTGATTTTGTAAAAATTCTTGAAGGACAATGATCATTAGAAATGTATGAGCTTGTGACAAGCACCGAAAAGAGTCAAGCACTGGTGACCCACTCCCGAGCGGTTGGGAGTGGTGTCGAGCGCTCGGGACCATCGCTTGGGTCCACCGACCCTTCATCTTCCTATTTTGATTTGGGGGTTAAGACCCTGGTTCTCGAGCACTCGAGAACTAGACCGACCAATCTCATCCTTCTCAACTGCTATCACTCTTTCGACCCTCTCACTCTTCTCAGCTCTCTCAATTCCCTCAATCTCTCAACTCTCTCACTCTCGATCCAGTGATCCTTTCCCTCTCTCTCTCACTCACGACCCTTTCTCTCTCTCGATCTTGCTATGGCGAGGGGGAATGAAGACGAGGTGGTCGGCGGCGGCGAAGGGGCGAAGCCCGTTGGTCAGGAGGTCGGGGTTGGTGCCACAGTGGTGGCAGCCGAGGGAGCAGGTGGTGGCACAGGGGTGGAGCTCAGCGGCGAGGATGCCACGGTGGTGGCGGCTGCAGGTGACCAGGGAGCGGCGGCCATCGTCGGTGGTGGTGCAGAGGTGGCAGCAGCAGGGGGTTCCGGTAGCGGGGACGGAGGATCGGACAGGCCTCTCACCCCTACCGTGGAGGAGTTGCTTGTGGCTGCCGAGCGGGCAAGCGAAGGGGGACTAGCTGACCTTGGGGGTGAGGAGGTTATTGTTGGGCAGTTCAGTGAGACGCTGGTGCTGAGGACGGCGACGACGTTAGAGCCGAGGAGTGGGGATAGCGGGATTGGGTCTTCACGCCCTGTTCCCTTCGCAGACGGGGACTTCCTAGAGGGCGCGGAGCCTCGAGGTGTCTTGGATGCGCTTGGTCTCGACTCCGTGGTTGCAGCGGTGTTGAGGGACGCTAGCACGCCTGAGGACCGGGCTTCGGCGTCGCTCTTAGGGGTTCTGCTGAGCGGAGCGGGCTCGGACGCCCAGGAGGTGGTTGTACCGGAGGCGGAGGAGCTGGGAGGGGATAGGGTGGATGCCGAGGCAGCCACTGAGGTGCGGGTTACCGCGGTGGACGAGGCGAAAGCCTACTTGGAGGGGCGGCGAGCCTACCTGGCGAGGGAGCGGCCCGAGTTCACTCCGGCTACGTATGCTCCTTGACTACACTTCTTTGAGCCTGTGGGGATGACGGCTTACGTCCCCGGCTATGCTGACTATCCCGAGGAGATGCTTCTCCGGGACCGAGCTTCACACATCTCCTCCGGATGGGTCACGGTGAGTTCCCGATCACCATTTTTTCTTCTTGAATTTCGCAAATAACTTTAAATTTTATTTCCTGCTTAAGATTTGATGCTATTTCTTACTTTGTTGAAACAGCGCACGACGGACGTGTACGGCCACGGGGGCTCAGCGAGCTCACTGGCGCACTTCAGGGCCTTGCCTAAGAGGGTGCGAGCACTGGTGGAGGCAGCAGGGTTCGGACCCTTCGTACAGCTGCTGACGGTGGTGAGGGTGGACCAGGCTGTGCTTACAGCACTGGCGGAGAGATGGTGGGACACCACCAATACCTTCCACTTCCAGTTCGGGGAGATGACGGTGACGCCCCTCGACTTCGCGGCAATCACAGGGCTCAGGGTCGGCGGAGACCCGATCCCTTACGACTCGAGCTTGGTGCTGGACGACGCGGCTCTGAGGTGGTTCCTGGGGCGAGTGCCACGCCACAGCGGAGGGATGGCAGCTTACGGGCAGTTCGTGGAGTACTGGGACCACGAGCCCGCGTCTGACGAGGAGGCGGCCCAGATGGCCCGGGCGTACCTACTATACTTGTTTGGGGCTTCTCTGTTCCCAAACAGGCGTAGCCGGGTGCACCTGTGCTATCTAGCGGGCTTGGTGGACTTGGGACAGGCGGGGCGCTTCGACTGGGGAGGTGCTGCTCTGTGCACGCTCTACTGTCTCCTTGGAGCTGCTTCTCGCGGGGTTGGAGATACAGTCGGAGGGTACTGGCGGGTGTTTGAGGTATGATTTCGAATTATTGCTTTTGAATTGCTTTCGACTGCTTTTTGACTTGAATTATGCGCTTGAGATTGATCCGACTTGAATTATAAAATTTGTAGCTTTGGGCTTACGAGGTTCTCGGGATGTTCCCGCCCGAGAATACTTGTACGGACCCGAACCTACTTCCGCGTGGCTTAGCCTGGGGTAAGGCGTACCGGAGGGCGAAGGAGCGACGAGGGGAGGTGATGACTTTTCGGCGCTGGCTGGATAATCTGACAGGGGTTGTGGTACGATCGACATCTCTTGCTTTTCTTTTATCAAATTTTTCGGCTAATGGACTTATGAATGGATCCCAAAATTTGAATTGCAGGTTCACTGGGACCGGTGGGCGGGGATGGAGGCTGATTTCCTCCAGAGGAGTCGGGAGGTGACGCGGAGCAGGGTCCTGCTGGAGTGCCCTCTGGGCTGGCAGTGGTACCTGGGGGATCGAGTGACTCGACAGTCACTCGGACTTCCAGCATTTGTGGTTCCCGGGCTGCTTCCTCCGCGCGTGCAGAGGACTGAGTCCTACACTCGTGCTGAGCTCGAGCTGTTCACCGTGCTGGACATGGATCTGGAGAGGCACCTGCGACGCTCCTTAGACTACGCTGCTTATGCGGATCGGTACCTGGCGAGGAGCCTGGGGGTGGAGGAGGAGTTTGAGAGACGAGTGGCTGGAGTGGGGGCTTGGAGAAACGAGAGCGGAACGCCGAGCCGTGGTGGTCGCTCTGCACGGGGTCGAGGACGAGGTGCTAGAGCCCATGCTGGTGGGCGAGGCGCAGGCATTAGAGGTAGGGGAGAGGGGAGTACGAGGGTCCCAGAGACTGGGGAGACTTCAGCACCACCGGGGTTGCCGACGCTGAAGTGGACTATAGGCGTGACGAGCTCGTCGGGCCCGCGAGAGGTGATCGACGTGCCACGTCTCCCACAGCCGGCGATGCGATTTCCTGCTCAGGTATAAACAATATTTTCGTTTGCATTGTATATTGACCACTCCCTGTTCGCATATTCTGAATCTTGAACTATTCTGCAAGTGCCGCGAGAGTGGGCTGAGCAGGCCGTGATGCTGATGGTGGGGATGCACCACCTCTTGAAGGACTGCGCTAAGGGGAGAGTCCTTCAGACGAGACCTGCTCCTGCGACTGCTTCTCCTGCTACCGCTCAGGTACGACATGCACACATATTCCATATTTCGATTTGAGCAAAGTTACTTTCAAATATGCACAAAATGAGAAAATGTTTGTGATACGCAGGTGCAGCCACGACGTTCGGCTAGGACGCGTCCACGGGGTACCATGAGCCCTCCCGTTCCTGCCAGCACACGAGGTCGAGGTGCAGGACGTGCGCCACGGGCTGCTGCAGGTGCGGGGCGGTTCGAGGTTTTACCTCGGGAGGCGTCTCAGCGGAGACCAGCTCGCGTGGAGCCGGAGGAGTCAGAGGAGGAGACAGAGGAGGGGATAGAGGAGTCTTCCGAGTCACGTGTCTTAGGGATGTCGGACTCGAGTACTGCTTCTGGCCCTCCTGACGACGATGGTGACGGCGAGCCCGAGAGTTCTGAGTCCGAGGGACCGCGACAGAAGAGGATCCGATGGGTCTGAGCCTCGGGTTTTGCTTTGCTAGTTTTACCTTGTATATAGGCCTGCGTGCCATCGTAGTTGTAGATTTCGGGCCTGCGTGCCTCAGTTTTGTTCGGACCTGCGTGCCCTGGTAGTTAGGATTTGGGCGCGTGTTTGCCCCAGTTCTTGTACTTCCTTCTTCACTCATTGTAAACACCATGTTCATTTATGAGAATTCGCACTTTGTTCTTTTATTCGTTCGCACTGCCATCACAGAATTGTATTTTATGAAATATGTTCGTCTAGCTTTGAAAGAACGTAGAGAGTACGCGAATTTCGACCGATACTCTCAAAGTGAGGAATAAAACTCGACATCGACACCAAATGACCAACTTTCGAGCGATCGACCATGAAATTTAGATTTAAGGGCTTTTGATCGTAATCGAGTGTGCTGCGCGGTTGACAATGAGTGCCGTGACTCGACGGGACCGGGAGAATTATCAAAATATCTTTGACAATCGACACTTGCATTTAAAATGATGATTTTGGTATGATTGAATGACGAAAGCTTGAACTAAGGGTGCTGACACGTTTTTGGGGCGCGTCAAACAGTCATTGAGACCCGTCATGGCTCGAGCGCGTCGCTTGATTCGACCAAATGCCCTAAATACAGACCCCGACATGCTCAAGGAGTGAAAACTTTGGAAAACTTACGATTTTTCACGTAACACCCTTGAATACTCGACGAAACACGTGGACAGAACTGATGTACCCCTTAGACAACTGTTGGGAATTGTCAATCTTTCAATGTTGTATGGAAGCCAAAATGGGGGAATTAGAATCTGCTGGAAAATAGCAGAACTCTCGAGCGCTCGAGAGTGGTCTCGAGCGCTTGGGACTTCACTCCCGAGCGCTCGGGTCTTCTGTCATGGACTGTCCCTTGCTGTTTCCCAATGCCACTTGTTGGCTGTCCTTTGCTGTTTTCATCTGCTCGCACGTTTTCAATGTACCTGAATGGCTTCGTATTAGCTGCTTCCCCAGAACAGAATGGCTTCCCAAAGCTTGACTTGTGGTTTTTCCAATACTTTCCAAGTTTCCCAAGTTTGAAATTTTGAAAAAGATTTGAAAATGAGAAACTTGATGGGTTTCAAGGCTGGTGGGGAAGTGGTGTTGCTCACTTTAAGCTTCTATAAATACCAGGCTCTCCTTTGGTAAGCTATTCACACTTCATTTCATCATTTCCCTTCAAAAATCCATTCTTTCCATCACCATTCTAAACCAAGCCTTACTTCGCCCTTGGTTGGACAGTCTTGAGGGCATCGACTGGCTGAACTTCCGAGGGCATCGGCTTCATGCCCTAAGATATCTCCGAGAGGTTGCAATTCATCCCGTTTTGCTGCATGCGGCGGCGCGCTTCTGGGATCCAGAGGTGCGCGTCTTTCGCTTCGGTTCTCAAGAACTGTGCCCCACCGTCAAAGAGTTTCATGCTTATCTCAAGAGCCATGACTCTGCTGAGCCGATTGTTCCTATGATCAGGGAGAGCATGAAGAATATTCTGAAGGCCAAGCTGGGCGTCAGTGGCAACGTTGCTGAGTTTCTTACTCGAGGTAATGCCATTAACATCGTGCAGTTGTACGAGAGATTCAGCCCGCTTGGTGATTTGACGGATTTTGAGCACCAAGGTCATAGGATGATGGCTTGTTGCATTTGCCTCCTGGCGGCCTTCTTGTTAGTTCCATCCGTTGGTCAGCCCAATTCCTTACTGGTGGGGGTTGCTGCTCAGATTGAGGCTCGCAAGGATGTTGCGCCATTGGTTCTTGCCGAAACCTTGATGGGGTTAGATGCTATTCATGCCGGTCGCACAAGGGTTTTTGGTGGTAGTCCGCTGTTGATGCAGGTTAAGGACCTCACTCAGCTCTCCTTTTTCTATCTCTCTCATTCATTTTACCTCGACACTCGGTTCAAGCTTTATCTGGCTCCTTACTTGTTTTCTCTCTTTTTGACAGATGTGGCTTTGTGACAAATTAAGTCTGTTGACACCCCCAGTCAATGATTGGTGGTATCGCGCAAGTGGATGGAACCGTCCCTTTCAAGTGATGTATGGGAGTGAAGATGATTGGGTTGATTTCCTTGCTTCTGCGGAGGAAGATGACATTGCTTGGCGGTGCCATTGGCTGAGGCTTCCTGCTATGACCGTTGGCAACATGGGCTCGACACTTGTGTTTGTGGATGGCTTGACAGGCTTCTCCTTCTACTCACCCTTCCGTGTTCTCCGTCAGCTTGGACTTAGCCAGGAGGTGCCGCAGCCGGGTTCTGAAGTGCTTCGCCTCCCTCCTTTCAACATTCCAGGCCTTCGGAGTTACACTCGGTCGTGGGGGACTCGCAGGACTGAGTCAAGCGACCCACTGTTTTCTATTGCTTCGACCGGAAGGTACCGCAAATGGCTAAGGAGAGATGTGAAAGCAAGGATGGGTTGACTGCTTACTTTGCCAAACTTTGAAATAAAAAGCGTGCTTTGATTTTGTGCTTTTTCATTTTCATGCTCAGCGTGTAATAAAGAAGTAATCTGAATAAAATCGACTGATTAAGGGTTTCCCCCTTTCGGTTCATTTGATCACATGCGGCTCTAAAAAGCGCTTTGGATTTGTCAATTTGGACTTGATTTGGGATCGGATTTTAATTTTTAGGAATTAGGACCGAATCTCAGGATGAGATTGCCTACGTATCCCTCGTAAAAGAGAATCAGGCCCGTACGTAGTTCAGGCTATGGGTTCACTCGGGTATTGACACTCTCCTTTTGCGCTCTAAATTTTGCCTAGTACCGCCCTTTCGGGTTTTCGGCCTAGCGAGCTTTTCTTTGATCATTTGCCTTAACTTTTGCCTAGGCCGCCCTTTCGGGTTTTCAACCTAGCAGGCTTGCTCTAACTTTTGCCTGGAACCGCCCGCCCTTGCGGTTTTCGGCCCAGCAAGCTCTCTCAGGGATAATAACGTTTGAGTTGATCCAAATTGACAAGATTCGCAAATTCGTTGCCATCGAGGTCGACGATTGAAGCTGCTCCTGCGGAGAGGATAGTCTTGATGATATAGGGGCCTGCCCATTTAGGTCGGAACTTCCCTCGCAAGTCAAAAATTGGCGCACGGATTTCCTTGACTACCATGTCCCCTTCTTGTAGATCCCTTGACTTCACCTTTTTGTTGAATGCCCGGGCAATTCTTCGCTAATAGCCCTGAATGTGGTATAGCGCGCGCAGCCTTCTTTCATCAAACAGCATGAGTTCCTCGAATCTTCCGCTGATCCATTTAGCTTCGTCCACTCCGCATTCCGTCATGACCCTCAAAGATGGCACCTCTAGCTCGATAGGGAGAACGGCTTCCATGCCGTACACCAAAGAGTATGGTGTTGCCCCTGTCGTTGTGCGGATAGACGTCCGGTATCCCCATAAAGCTAGTGGTAGCTGTTCGTGCCAATTTCTTGCTGACTGAGTAGTCCTTTCCAGAATCGTCTTAATAGTCTTGTTTGCTGCTTCGACTGCCCCGTTCGTTTGTGGCCGATAAGTGGTTGAATGATGTACTTGGATCTTGAATTCCTCAAAGAGTTCCAGAACTTTTCCCTTGAAATGAACACCATTATCCGATACGAATGCTTGAGGGACCCCATACCGATAAACGATGTTTTGCCTGATGAAGTGAGCCACTTGAACCGTCGTCAAAGTCTTGTATGAAGCTGCTTCGACCCACTTAGTGAAGTAATCGACTGCCACCAAGATGAACCTGTGACCGTTAGAAGCTGCAGGCGTGATTTTTCCAATGACATCAATGCCCCAAGCGGAGAATGGCCATGGCGTTGCCATCGAGTGTAACTCCGAGGGCGAGACATGGATAAGGTTGGCATGAGTCTGGCACTTATGGCACCGGCGTACGCACTCGATGCAATCTGTCTCCATGGTAGACTAATAATAGCCTAGCCTTAACACCTTCTTAGCCAGCATCATCCCATTCATATGAGGTCCGCAAACACCTTCGTGAACTTCTTCCATTACTGCTTTGATGTCACCCCCGTGAACACACAGCTTGTGAACTCCGCAAGGAGATCGCTGGTATAATTGTCCTCCACAGATGATGTATTGGGATGCAAGTCGTTGCAGTGCGATCCGATCTTTCCTAGTTGAATCCACAGGGAACCCCCCCTTTTCGACGAAATTCCGAATATCGTAGAACCAAAGGAGTCCATCGTCCGGTTCGTCGATGTTCATGACATAGTCTTACACATGTTTTCCCCTCTGCTCAATCATGACAGGCCTTAGCTTCACCCCAATTGGAAGTTCCAGCATGGATGCCAAAGTGGCCAGGGCATCTGCGAAGCGGTTCTTCATCCTTGGTACATGCGTGATGTTTACCTTTTGAAAATTCAGGAGAAGTTCATCGAACTGTTGATGATACGGCTTCATTTTCTCATCTCTGATCTTCCATTCTCCGTTTGCTTGCGATACGACCAGGTTGGAATCTCCGACGACTTCTAGCACCATGACACCAATCTCCAATGCGGCTTTCATTCCCACAATACATGCTTCGTACTCAGCTTCGTTGTTCGTAACTTCGAAGTTCAACTTGAATGCGAGGGGAATATGCGACCCCTCAGGCGAGACCAGCAGTATGCCTGTAACGCCCCAAATTTTGGGTACGTTAAAAAGACATTTTTATTCATAAAATCAAATGGAGTATGGCTCGCTATTACAATAAAACTCCCACAAGAGTTCAATATTTACACAAATGGAGGGGGGTTCTAGGGTTCCTAACTACAGCTCCTCCTGCTCCTCCATTCTTGCCAGCTCCTCAGCTCCAAAAGCCTCCATGGTGATTTGCTTACCCTGATCATCTACAAAATTTGACACATTATACCAGTGTCACCACCGATATAATATGTCAGGGTCACCAAAGGGCAACACCGTGAGCTACAACAGCTCAGCAGGACAATCCCATACCCGCTAATCCATAACTTACAAACAACAAGTTATAATAAAACATCGATTTCCACATGATACATATATACGCAGCTAACAATGACAATATCAAAAACACATCCGAAATCGTTATTCGAACTATCGTAGGTGTCCATGATTCTCTTTGTTTCTCCTACGCGACTCATCGTAGACCGTGTCAACATTTTCATATACAAATCAACCTTTCAAAAATCATTTGTTTAACTCACACAATTTGCACTGGCTCCGTACAGCGGATAACCAAGCCACACACCCAACCTTTTCAAAATCATTTGCATTGGCTCCGTACCACGGATAACCAAGCTACACACCCAACCTCGGTTCCGCCGTTCCGGTTTCCCGAGTATCCTCACAATGGTTCCGCCGTCCCGGGTTCCCATTGGCACACAAAACACACACCACACAATGGGCAAGTCCGGCCACATCGCGGTTTCCAAAACATTTCAAAAATCGTTTGTTTAACTCACCCAACCTTTCAAAAATCATTTGCATTGGCTCCGTACCGCGGATAACCAAGCTACACACCCAACCTTTTTAAAATCATTTGCATTGGCTCCGTACCGCGGATAACCAAGCTACACACCCAACCTCGGTTCCGCCGCGCCGGGTTCCCGAGTATCCTCACAATGGTTCCACTGCGCCTGGTTCCCATTGGCACACAATTGCATTGGCTCCATACCGCGGATAACCAAGCTACACATCCAACCTCGGTTCCGCCGCGCCGGTCTCCCGAGTATCCTCACAATGGTTCTGCCGCGCTGGGTTCCCATTGGCACACAAAAACATTTGCATTGGCTCCGTACCGTGGATAACCAAGCTACACACCCAACCTCGGTTCCGCCGCGCCGAGTTCCCGAGTATCCTCACAATGGTTCCGCCGCGCCGGGTTCCCATTGGCACACACACAACCTCACAATGGTTCCGTTTTTCCCGGATCCCATTGGAACACACACAAAACACACACCACACAATGGGCTACCACGTCCGGCCACATTGCGGTTTTCAAAACATTTCACATTTTTCGAACATTTCTTTTACACACGCACACAACTCACATAATGCCACCCAAAACCGGTCATTATGTAGTTTCAAAATATTTCCTTCCTCGAAAAACATTTCCTTTCATTACTCACACCCTAGGTGTCATATTTCTACTTTCTCGATTCTCGTGTCTCGTTACATGCAAAGACTCCGCGGTAGGACAACAATAAGCATGAACTATTCTAACAAGATCATCCAATTCTATATTACTTATCACGCTCAATCACCACTTATAGCATAATGCCACATGTACGGATGCCCTTGGAGTGTCTCACTTATGCTTTATTCAAAGCACAACGCCACATGTACGGACGTCTTTGGAGTGAAATCACTTATGCTTTATCACACCACAATTAATACAAGCAACTCATATATGCATACTCATAACCATCTTAAAGATCAAAATACAAATACTTCTAAACAAACGATAAGTAAGTAAATAGGAATAACCTACTTTATACTTGGGGTGAACGATAAGGATAACTACATATACGTAGAGTTAGGGGACAAGGAATCCTACCTTACTTCTTGGCGGTAGGGCGGCTACGAAAAGTACGTCGGTGGTCGGACGGAGTAACTTCCTACGGTATGCCTTTGGGAGCTTCGAAAGAGAATGGTTTCTCTCGAAACTTCTTCTTGACTAACACTACTCTACTTTATGGATCGAAGGGTGGTCGGGTGGCAATTTAGTGGCGGCTTAGGTTGAGTTTCTTGAAGAACTCAAGAACAACTCAAGAACAGAGAAAAACTAAGCAAGAACAAAGGAAGAACAAGATTTTTCTAGAGAGAGAAGTTGCTAGGTGAAGGTGTGAGTTGAATGAGAAGCATGGGGTGCTATTTATAGGCAAAACCTTGGCTCCCTCTCCCTCTCTAATGGCCGGCCCTCTCTCTCTCTAAATCCTCCATGGATTTGCTTCATTAAGTCATCAAATCAACCTTTCAACCAAGTCATAGCCCTTTCTCCAATCTTAGGCAAAATCTTAGGTGTAAGGCTATGAAACCAACTAAGATCTTTAGCCTTTCTAGGTAATTATAACCTAGGTCTAGCTTGTAGTCAAAATCTTAGGCTAATAAAGGCTAGGATTATGTCATAAAGGTCCATCATAGGTTGTCATTAGGCAAAATAGACTTAGGCCTAATTAAGGTAGCTTGCAAGGCTAGGTTAGTCCTTGGATTGGACTATGGGAGATTTGTTGGAAGGATAGGAGACAAGGGGTACAAGATTTTGGGTACTAAACAAATCATAAGTACAATGGGGAGTTAAGTTTGGTTAGGAGAATATTTCCCAAGGATTTGAAGTACAAAGAAGATCAAGGATAAATGTACACATCAAATCTCCTCTCTCTCTCCCCTCTCCCCTCTCCCTCTCTCTCCTCTCTCGGCTCTCTCTCCCCTCTCCCTCTCTCTCGGCCTCTCTCTCCTCTCTCTCTCTCTCTCCTAGTACACTACATATATATATATATATATATATATATATATATATATGACAAGAAGAATAAGAAAGTACAAAGGTACAAGATTTACAAAATCAAATACCCAAATAAAGAATTACAATTAGGCACATGTCCCATTTAAATAAATAAACTAGTGTACTAATGTACTCTAGGAAGATCAACTCTCCAATAAATTAATCCAATTGGGTACAAAACCCTAATACAAAATAATAAAAGAGTACTTAGGAAAATTTAGGCTTTAAAGGCTACTAAGGCTAATATGTACTTTCAAAATAAAATTTTGGTACTTCATCACATGGGCAATTAGGAAAAATGACTAGTTTAATAAGCCCATGTACCTGGTGAAAGAATAACTCTATTACCCAATGGATAATAAATACCCTAACTTTTATTATCCAATGGACAATAATAACTAGGGAACTTTTTATAATAAAATAATCAAAAAGTACTTTAAATCAATTTATAAAAGTCTATTCAAGTACTTTTGCTCAAAACCCTTTTAATATAAAGAATTGGGTTTCTATTATCCAATGGATAATAGTTCCCCTAACTTTTATTGTCCAAAGGACAAAGAATAAAACCAAATTAATAAAAGGAAATAAATAAGTAATTTTCTAGGGTTGAAAAGGTTGACTAGTCAAATCAACTTTATTGGAAGGTTTCCTAGTCACATCGGTACTTTATTTGGTCAAAAGACTTCATTACCCAAGGGTTACTAACTTCCCTAGCGGTTATTACCCAATGGATAATAATTTTCCTTGCGGTTAATAACCAATGGATAAAAGAAGTACAAGTACTTTTATACTTAAATAAGATTTTGAAAAGACTACATGTACTTTAAACAAAATAAAATAATGAAAAGGCTTATTGTCCAATGGACAAAAATTACCCTAGCAACTATGGACCAATGGGTAAAGGCAAAAGGTTCAAAAGTTTCAAAAGGTCCAAAAGGTTCATCTAGTAACTAGATAAGTTGGTTGCTCGGTTCCTCCAAGTAGTCGGTTGGAAACTAACTAAATTGGTCACGTAGGGTTTCTAGTCGAGACCAAAATCTAACTACGACGAAAATTAACAAGAAAACATATAGCCACATAAAAGAAAATAAGTAATTCAATAAAATTCAAATATTTAACAAAATTTTTATTGACCAAAATTCAGGGGCGTTACAATGCCAATCCCGAATCCTTTCTGATTTGCGGCTCCATCGAAGTACAACATCCACGTTTCATTGACCGTCGACATCACATCTTCATCCGGAAATCGAAATTCTGTGTGCTCTGGCCCTTTAATCGGACGATCTGCCAAAAACTCTGCCACCGCTCTCCCCTTCACTGACTTGCGAGTGACGTACTTGATTTCGAATTCCGCTAACAAGAGCAACCAACGCGCTAGCTTACCGGTAAGTGCTGGCTTCTCGAATAGATACTTGAGAGGATCCATCCGAGAGATCAGTATCACCGAGTAAGTGAACATGTAGTGTCTCAACTTCTTTGTGGCCCATACAAGCGCCCAACATGTCTTTTCCAGCGAAGTGTATTGCTCCTCGCATCCTACCATCTTCTTGCTCAAGTAGTAAATCGCCCTTTCAACCCCATCTTCTCCTTCTTGTGCCAGCATGCACCCCATTGATGAGGGCATGACGGACAAGTATAGGATCAAAGGTTTTCCTGGTGTAGGCGGCATCAGGATCGGAGGGTTCTGGAGATAAGTTCGCACCGCTTCGAAAGCTTTCTGACACTTCTCGTTCCACTCGAACTTTACATCTTTCTTGAGCAATCGAAATAATGGTTCACAAGTCAAGGTCAGCTTGGCAATGAATCGACTGATGAATTGAATTTTTCCCAAGAAACATCGGACCTCCTTCTCTGATCGGGGTGGTTCCATCTCAAGAACGGCTTTGATTTTAGAAGGGTCGACCTCAATCCCTCGGGTTGTGATCATGAACCCGAGCATTTTCCCAGCAGTGACTCCGAATGTGCACTTCTGTGGATTAAGACTCATCTTGTATTTCTGAACTCTCTGAAGGAACTTTCTCAGCGCGGGGAGATGATCTTTCCGCTCCTTCCCCTTCACTATCATATCATCGACGTACACCTCAACTTCCTTATGGATCATGTCATGCAGCAGTGTCGTAGCACCCCTCTGATACGTAGGACCGGCATTTTTCAACCCAAACGGCATAACCCGATAGCAGTAGGTTCCCCACTCGGTGATGAACGTAGTCTTTTCCCTGTCTTCTGGAGCCAAGAGAATCTGATTGTACCCCGAGAAACCATCCATGAAGGATAGTAAAGCATGCCCTGCAGTGTTATCAACGAGTATGTCTATATGCGGCAATGGAAAATCATCTTTAGGGCTTGCTTTGTTCAGATCTCTAAAATCGACACACACTCTGATTCTTCCATCCTTTTTGGGGACAGACACGATGTTTGCAACCCAAGTGGGGTATTCAGTTACGATTAGAAAACCAGCGTCGATCTGTTTCGTTAGTTCCTCTTTTATTTTTAACACCCAATCGGGCCGCATTCTTCTCAGGTTTTGTTTAACGGGTTTCGCATCAGGATAGAGGGGGATCCTGTGCTCGACGATTTTTGGGTCAATTCCGGGCATGTCTGCATGGGACCAAGCAAAGACTTCTTTAAATTCTTTTAGTGAATCGGTGAGCTCTTGAAGCTCATCTGGAGACAGCCCGGAACCGACCTGAACCAATCGAGGATTTTCCTTATCACCCAAGTTTATCGAGATTATTTCTTCTTTTAGAGGCTGAGCATGCCTTTCATTTTCACGCTCGATGAGGGAACGAATTTCCTTGGGAATGTCCCCATCGAAATCTATTCCTTCATCATCGGGATCCATACAATTTATTTCAAAATCCGGCAAGTAAGCAAAGGCGTCGTTCATTTCATTGATAGGCTCCTCGGAGGGAGGGAATACAGCAGTTGACTCAAACTCGAAGTAAAAGCTATGACGAGGAGGGCCGATAGGCACAAACTCCGACTCACTACTAGACGAAGAGTCAGTATCAGACTCAGACTCGGACTCGATGCTAGTGTTGTGAGTGCGCGTTACAAATGGAATGAAAGTGCAGTTTTCATAATTGCCCACAACGTCCACAATGAGCTTAGAAGGGTCTTCCAATTCATCTTCTCCTCCCAGCATGAGCACAGCCGCGTCTTTTATCATACCCTCTGGTTCCTCACCTTCGAATAGAGATTGGAGACTACCCAAACCAAAGGCTTCAAGCCAATCCAGTGCTTCGGACAAATCTTCCATCCTAGTCACCTCTTCCTCATCTTCCCAAGTGTCATTGGCGAAGATTTCAAACCCAGGGTATTTCACTTTTGTCTCAAGATCAATGAAGGGCTCGGGTTCTCCTCGATACGGTGCTTCCTCTTCCTTCTGATTCTTTCCGACTGCATGAGCTCGGGCGCGGTTGCGCCACCTTTTCTCTGGATCACTCTTCTTGAACTCGTAACCCAGGCCGAAGCGTTCATTACTCCCAGGGAAATGAGGGAATTCGAAGATTCCTTGCTCATAGAGTCCCAAGCCCATACCCGGCAGGTAATTCATTCGCTTCATGATTTCCAATGCCGCGGAACTCACCAAGAAACCATCTTCGGCCCGAATGGTGCAAACCTTTGAGGTCATGACAGCAAACCCCCCCATAGCCACGTCTTCTTCTCCGTGCATGATTTCTAGCGGCGGGGAGTTATCTTCAGAGTGTGGACAAATACCAGAATCCCCGTGGACGATAAGAGTCCAAGAATCTAATCCTAGGATGAGTTTCTGGTGCAGCGTAGAGGGTACCCCCATAACGTCAGAACGGTGCAGCCATGGCCTCCCCAGTAAGAGGTTAAACGAGGTCGGTATATCTAGTACACAGAATTCCACGGTGGTCTTGAACTTCGCAGTTGCCAATTCCAGGTTGATTGTTCCCAGGACATCACGCCGCGTGTTATCATAAGCACGAACACCCAGAGTCGATGGCGCAAAGTCCTTATTTTTGAGACCCAGGCAGTAAGCAGTGCGGAGAGGGCACACGTTGATGGCCGAACCATTGTCTATGAGTATCGCGGGGACCCACTTTCCCAAGTATTTCATGGACACGTGGAGAGGCTTATTATGATCGGTTCCTTCAGGCGGGAGGTCTTTCTCGGTGAAGGACAAGGTGTGTTGGGCAAGGTTTGGGGTTATGAGGGCGATGAGGGCTTCTGGGGTTATGTCGGAAGGGACCTCAAGCTTGGAGAGGGAGTTGACAAGCCTTCGGCGATGCACGCGAGAAGCTGCCAACACTCCCCACATAGACATGCGGGCAGGGGTTTCATGAAGTTGCTGGATGATGGGGTCATCGTTGGTATTTAAGTTTTGGTATTGAGAGGCATTTGGGTTTGAGCTGACAAATGGATTAAGGTGGGTGGGCGGGTTAGGTTGATGTGGCAGGTTATCGGAGTTTGAGGAGTTATTCTGTGGAGTTGGTGAGACAGGGGTGGGGTTGGCGGGATTCTCGAAAATGCGAGGGTTACTCTGTTGAGGGGGGGCTGCTCGGGACGAGCTTCCTTGCTGGAGGTTGGCGGGCTGGTATACCCTACCACTTCTGGTAAGATTACTGACTGCCGTGGGGGCGGATTCCCATCGAAGACCCTCCCAGAAGTCGGAGAGATTGATATTGGCTTTGCGTTTTCCCTTGTCGAGCTTTGTCTTCTCAAGGGTGTCATTCAAGAGTTCCATCTCCAGGGTATTCCATATGTTCTCTTCTTCCAAAGAGTTCCAGAAGTTGTCGTCGCTGCCGTTGTTGACTTGCAGAGAGCCTTCATCCAACATAGCCTTGTTGACAGTTAGCTCTTCACCATCGACCCATACATTCACCATTTCAGCCCTACCCCAAAGGTCTTCAGGATCCAGCACACAGATATGGGGTTCATCAGGGATCTCAACAACCGGTCGTGGGAAGAATTCATTAATGATGTACTCCTGCGGACAGAAGACATGATCCAAGGTACGGGCGAGGGCGTCAGAGTCCCTAGCGATATTGATTATGGCTGAAGCGGAGAGCCCGGAGAATAAGCGGGGGTTCATTAGATAAGGGCCCTGTCCCTCTTCCTGCTCCCAGAACAAGTACACCAAAGATGTTTCATCAAGAGGGTCCGAATCGTCTAGCCCAAGCCACTCACCGGGTTCTGGGTCCCATTCGTCAAACTCCTCGACTGGTTCAGGCTCCAAGAATAGAGCAAATAGGGAATATCCATCAAATGGATCAGCCATCATTTCATCCCTGGCTTGTCTCCACTCACCATGTTCCAATTCTTCGACTTGCTGAGCATTAACTGATACGGGCCACACTCCGCTGACAATGGCTTGTTGTTCCACCGCAAGGAAATCACTTGCCAAGTCCTCCCACCTTCTTTGAAAATCCCACTCCACCGTCTCAAGTGCACAGATAGCATCCTCTGCCGGAATCTTGACAACTGGTTTGGGTTCGGTGATAAGGATGATGTGAAGGCTTGGGTTGAAGGGGTGACTTAGGGAAATGTGGTTTGTGCGGGCATTTGAATGTTTTGGGAGTGGGTTGGAGACGGTATTGGGCTTTTGGTGAGGCATAGGGATGGTCTTGTTGTCTATGAGGTCTTGAATGGCGTGGCAAAGGCGGAAGCAGTTGTCGGTTAGGTGGCCAGGATTTTGGTGATAGGCACAGAAAGCGTTGGGATTATGAGAGGCGGAGAGCTTTTGTGGCAGTGGGGTAGGAGCAAGTGGTTTAAGGAGATCACTTTCGACCAACTTTTCAAACACCGCGGAGAGAAGTGCTGAAAATTGGGCGAACACACGGGGTTGGGATCGAGGTAAACTGGTTTAGGTTACAATCTGGTTGACGGGTTCGGTTTGGGCCGTGTTTGAGGAGGTGTTTGGGAGTTGGGTGTAACTGGAGTTTCCGAACAGCGTGCTGCTATTACCGGAGTAGACCTTCTTGGCTTTGGGAGGAGGTTTGGGTTTGTCGAGGATTCCCAGTTGAACTGCTTCTTCGACGGCCAAGCCTGTGTCGAAGAATGTTTTAAAGTCAGAGCATGCCTGGGCCATCACCATGTGCCTTGCGAGGTTGGGCTGAAGATTCTGGACAATCATCCGGATTTGATCTCTATCGGTGGGCCTATCCTTCATCTGTGCTGCCTTAGATCTCCACCTTTTCACAAAGTCTGCGAAGGTTTCCTTAGCTTCCATCTTTGTAGATTCGAGTTCCCGAGTGGTAACCTCCAGTTGGATGTTGTAATCATATTGCGCCACGAAAGCCGCACATATGTCTTCCCACGAGCGTTTCTTCCTTTCATCCAACGAAGTGAACCAGTAAAGAGCATGTCCCACCAAGGTCTGGGAGAACATCTGGGCCATGGCATCCTTTTCTACTCCCCACATAGACAGTGCTCCGATGTACCCAGTCAAATGCGCTTTCGGATCCCCAGTCCCGTCGAATTTAGCAAAGTCGATTGGTCTGAACTTCTCCGGGAGCTTTGCGTTGGGAAAAAGGCAAAGCTTGTTGATGTCAAAACCTGTCGAGGCAATCTTCTCGTTTCTCGCAATAGACTGTTCTAACTGGGTGATCTTTGCCAAGACTGCTGCCATCTCGGTGTTCTGCGAGGCTTCCACTTCGAGGATTGCTTCGCCTTCAAACCTCGCCTTCAAATATAAGGTTTAAAACCCCAAGCGTAGGGCTAGGTCGTTGGTAGCATAATATCCGGAAGTCCGGGATCGTACCCACAGAGAATTCGAATGTAGCTTAATCGGATTGTAGGTTTTATATGGTGGATTGTGGCGTTTAAGACGGCCAACTTGGTTTTGCTTTGAACGGTGAAAATTGCCAAGGCAAAAGACTAGGATAACGCTTAATAAACTAAAAGGAGGCAAGTCTAGGGATCGTCTAACCCTTGACAAAGGATGTTACCGGTTCTCAATATAACTCAGGCGAGAGTCACGACCGCGTGCTCACGCCCGGAAGATTTAGCTTTAATGACTACGTTTATCAAAAGATGTGATTAACCGGAATTAAATCAACCTATTTTTGCTAATGTATCTAACACGTAGGGGGCCACGAGCCCTCAATATGTCGCTTGCCAAGACCGCTTGACTAAACTTCATACCAAGGAGTTAACACGCCTCGCTTAGACCAAAAAGGCTAGATTAATGAAATTCCGAAAACCAAGATTTTAAGCCCGAAGGTTTGAGAACCAAATAACCACCTAAGTCCTCGGGAAAGATTACCCCGAGACTTGGCCTATCAACTACTCACACATAGCTAAAGCATGAAAGAAAGCATAAAAACGAGACATGACTTTTAACCGATGAAAACGAAAACAAACTTGATATTATAAAAGATCTAGTCCGTAGGAACAACTTTAATAAACGAGAAATTAACAAACGAGAATTACTTACTTGAGTTCTTAAGGAATTACACTAGAAAAGCTTGAAAGACCATTAATGGAGGAAAATTAAAAGCTCTTAATTAACTAGATAACAAAGGGGAGAGAGGAGACCCCTATTTATACACAATGGGTTTCTCTCTCCTCAAATATCTAAAAACATACTATAAGTAGCAAGTATTCCATAAATGGAAAGTCCAAAAAGTAGCAAAATATCTGGTCGGAAGCTCTCCGTATCGATACAGAATAAGCAAAGTATCGATACCACATCGTTAAGCTGAAAAGGCCAATCTCCTGTAACAATCCCGTATCGATACAGATTATGGCCGTATCGATACGGGACTCTCTGATTGGAAAGATAACAAACGCGTATCGATACGGTCCAAAATCCGTATCGATACGGGGAGCTTATCTCTGGTCTTCAGGCCAGCCTCCAAAACTTGACACCCGACGACCGTTGGCTTGCCCGATGCTCCTCGCCTTCGTTCTTTGGTCACTTAGGCACAAGTTCCACCGAGCGATGAGTCTTGAATTAACTTGGGGGTTGACTTTGCATCCAAAACACGCCTTTTAAGGGCGTTTTGCCTGAAACACTAAACAAACTACCTCACGAGCAATATCGACTAAAAACGACAATAAAAGCTAAAAGCACTTCTAACTAACGGACTTAAGCACCACGATCAAGCAATCTTAGGTGCGTATCACACCCCCCAACTTGAGCGTTGCTAGTCCCTAGCAACAAAATAGGAACTAAAGGAAAATAAAGAACGCCAGACCATCCTTCCGACAGAGCTACTTGGCACCTACTCAAACTGCAACTAATTGGCAAGAGTTAAAACAACTTAATTATTCCAAAACAACTCGCAGCCAACAATTGAGCGATCAACTAAATATTGAGCAAGTTATAATCAAGTATCCAAAACGAGCGCCAAAAGACAAAAGACGGATACGAAGCTATAACTTAACCAATTCCAACCAATGTAACCATATCCCATAAGAAAAGTGCTCGAATTAGGCACGGGGAACAAAAATACCATGCCTTATAAGTGGAGAGCACCATTAAACAGAACTTACGACTAAACGATTGAAAACTGAATTGCCGAAAGAAAGCATGCCACAAACTAAATATACTAGCTATCAGGCAATAAATCGAAATGGAATCAAGGCATATTAAAGATCTACTAAGGGCTTTATAGCATATATTGACCTTGGTTTTAAATCAAAGAACGGTTAGCAAAATAGGATAGCGGCCATATACTAGCTTGGTTCAACTACCCTTGGCCGCCTCCAACTCCAACTACCAAGTCATGGGCCACATGCCGGCCTCAACAAAAACTTACTAAACTATTAAGTCCGAGTTAAACTAAACCAAACTAAACTAAAACAACGAAATAAAAGATAAAAGATGGGCTGTCAACCACCAAGCACCCCGACCAAGTTGAGGGATTTCCAACTACTCCACCGACTCTACTCGTCATCCACAAACACCGGCTCATCCCCAGCAAAATCATCGCTGTCCTCATCAGGCTCCTCGGGCGGTGGCACATATTGCTCACTGGCTTGCCCCACTCCTTGGCTCAGAACCCAGTCTAACTTATGATCAATCTTCCGCTGCCTCCTTGCATTGGCTCGGGTCTCCTTTTTCAGTTTCTTCAGGCATCCCATAGTGGCCACCCCTTGGCAAAACAGCAATTTGTTCCAAGCAGCCGACTTTGCACCCTTTGGTGGCAAAGTAGTCAAGTACTCCCCACGTGGGGCAGCAGCAGCAGTAGGTCGGGACTGAGAGATACTCCGGGTTAGTATGGAACTGTTAATATCCCCCGGATTGAGCTTTTCACGCTCCGGAAACTTGGAAGCGGGAACCTTCTGAGCCAAACACATAACGGTCACCAAACATGGAAAAGGCAATCTAGAGTTGGTTGGGGCCTTGGCTTTGAAATCAATCATCTCCTGAAATATAACCTTTGCCCAGTCACACACCACATTCGGATTCATGAACGCGTGAATCATCCCCCCTTCGTAGCTATCCGGCTTGTTCTCCGTACCCCTCGGATTGAAATTGTGATGCACTAGCTGATTGACAAGCCGATATACCTCCTTAAACCTTCCCGGCACATGAGGGAGACTTGCCTCCCTAGGATTTTTGTACAATTCCTGAACAACGGTCTCATCCGCCACATACTCCTCATCGGGATAATTCACATCATCCGCGGGTGGTTGGCGGTAATTCAAAACCCGTGCAATAAACCCTGAAGTCACCTCGATAGTAATCTTCCCAATTTTTTATGTTACCTTGGCATCATCCTTCTTCTCATCCTCCTCAGACGGAATTTTCATGTTTTTGTAAAATTCTACGACAAGCTCTTTGTTGTAACTAGGGTTAGGGGCCAGGTAGTAAGACAAACCTTGGTCGCGGATGCGACGAACAAACGGATTCTCGATACCAAGGTTGTCGACGTCAACATGTCGCTCATTCTTGAACCCCCGGTTCCGAATCCCTTCTTCCCATTTCTTTTGAGTTGCGGCACGAATTTCAGCCGCCGTCCTCCTCTTAGCCCGGCTTCGCTTTTGCGGGTTTGCAATCATTTCCTCCTCCTCCTCCATTTCATGCACTATCTCCTCCGCTTGTTGCGAAGAAGAAGCCGGAGCCTTGCCCTTGGAAACCACAGTCTTTGTTCTCACCATTGCATGCAAAACCTACCAAACAGAACAATATCCCAAATCTTGAAACAAAATACTACCGAAAACAACCCAGATTGCAGCCAGGAACGTGCAAATTTCAGCAAAAATAGGCGGCCAGACAGAATCCACAACACTTCTGAGTTGTACTACACAGAGTTTGCTTCTAAACTTAAGTACACAAATGGTAACTTCGCCATGCAATTCCAGTCCCAAAACCAATCAAAATTTCAAAAATCTAGGAAACAGGGGTTCATGGGTGATTTCGGAAGTTGGGGTTTAGAACATGGTAGGATGATTCAAAATAGCAATGCATGGCAATATAGTGGGTAATCAAGGTTTGGAGTTAATATAGAGGAAGAACAATGGAAGATTATGCGCATAGAGAGAGAGAGAGAGAGGATTTACCTTAATACGAGTAGGATTTGACTTGAAATCCTTGAAAACCTTTGGAATTCCTTGAAAGCTTGGAGTTTTGGGGAGAGATTATGGAGTTTTGGGGTTGATTTTGGTGTTTTTGGGGTTGGGTTTCGAAGAGCTTGGGCGGTTATGGAGGGTTAGTGAGAGAGAATGGAGTTTGGGAAGATGAAGAGGCCGACCTTGATAACTGCAGATTTCGACTTTAACCCACGCGTATCGATACGGTCCAAAATCCGTATCGATACGGGTCTTTCTGATTGCCCACGAACAAACGCGTATCGATACGCCTTACATGCTGTATCGATACGGGAGGCTTATCTCCAGAAGTTCAACTTTGCCACCCGATAGCCAATGCCGACGCCCAGAGCCACTTTTAAAATACACCCGGAGCCTGTAAACCTGAAGCCAGCCCCAGCAAAGCTTAAAACCAACTTCCAACCATCCACCCAAACATCCGGTTTCCTATGGATAAGAGTGAGACGCGGACTAGGCTTTATTTCTAAAGGACAATGAGACTCTCTTGTGGTTTTAATCAAGCGAAGATGGCCTTGTATCATTTCTTACATATGCCATAGATTCCGAAGCGATTTAAAGTAGATAACGAATACGTTTAGGCATGACATGAGATTAAAACCTAACTAAGAATATACTGAGAACCATCAACGGGATATGGGTCAAACCTGCTCACAACACACTCAACATTTAATTTCTCGCCCTTTAGCATGCATACGAGTTGGACAGAACAAGTTTAACAAAAATATTTACACGAACTCTTGCCAATTAATGAACTATTGACCACGTGCTAAGTTGATCCATTCCACTAACTTGTAATAACGGAAGGATTGATCTACCAAAAACGAAAAATTTAAACAAAACGCATAAAACATAAATATCCGATTTATGTCCCTCCCCCCAACTTGAAATATGCTATGCCCTCATAGCATGGAGAACAACAGTAGGGAAAAAGGAACAAAAGATCGTACCTACGGGGGAATGTCAACCCCCGGATACCTCGACCAAGTTGGAGGTTTTTGCGCCACCGGCTCCGTTTGTCATCCGAACGGCTTCCAAGGTCGACTCCTTCGGTTCTTCCAACGGAACCACAGCTAGTCACACAGGATCATGGCCAAAACTTTATTGGACTAACAACCGCGACACGTAATCGCACCCATGCTTAGGGCTCCTGAATGCCGCAATCACTCCGACGTTAGATCCAATCCACCAAGGCTGGTGTGGTAGCACGTACACCCTGCAAAAGACTTAAGCTCGAACTACCTACTAAGAGACAAATGACATTAGAACCGCCCGGCTCGTGTTATCCGGGCACCAACAAACATATATACAAAGAAAAACAAAAGACACCACCCGATTTTCACGCAATCTCACGAGTCATACTTTTCGTCCCGTGTCTCACCAAGTAGGCAAAACGCGGGTGGCTATACTAGACCATCAAAGGTGTTACATCATGCCCGAAGTAAAATTCACCGCTTGACCTCGCCAAGCAATTAAGCCCAGCGTTCCCTATGATCAAAACAAAGTGAAACAAGACA